>NC_136414.1:195318812-197718812 GCF_051521515.1 Lactuca serriola | reverse complement strand
CGAAAGGTGATACACTTATCAGTGATGAGACACTGATAGGTCTGGATGAAACTAACATTTACGCGGAAGCCATGGAAGGCCCTGAGTCAGCCAAATGGAAAGAGGCAATGGACAGTGAGAGACAGTCCATGTATGACAATCAAGTTTGGAACTTGGTTGAGAATGTACCAGGTCATAAGACTGTAGGGTGCAAATGGATCTTCAAGAAGAAGACTGACATGGATGGTAATGTACACACTTATAAGGCACGACTGGTTGCAGAGAGTTTCTCACAAACTCCGGGAGTTGATTATGATGAGACCTTTTCTCCAGTGGCCAATATTAAGTCTACTAGGGTTCTGTTAGCCATAGTTTCATTTCATGACTATGAAATATGGCAAATGGATGTCAAAACCGCTTTCCTTAATGGAAAGTTGGCTGAGGATGTTTACATGAGTCAGCCAGAGGGTTTTGTCAACACAGAGTTCCCTAATAGAGTGTGTAAGCTTGAGAAATCCATTTATGGGTTAAAGCAAGCACCTCATAGATGGAATCTTTGCTTTGATGAGAAATTCAAGGAATTTGGCTTTTCTAGGAGTGAAGATGAATCTTGCGTATATGTCAAGGCTAGTGGGAGTATAGTTAGCTTTTTGGTATTGTATGTGGATGACATACTACTCATATGAAATGACATCCCAACTCTGCAGGAAGTTAAGTCTTGGCTTGGGAAGTGTTTCTCTATGAAGGACCTAGGAGAAGCTGCCTATATTCTAGGGATAAGGATCTTGAGAGACCGGAGTAACAGACTAATTGGACTTAGTCTGAGTACCTACTTGGATAAGGTGCTGAAGAGATTCGGCATGCAGGACTCCAAGAAAGGAGAGTTACCCATCCAGAGCAATGCCAGATTGAGTAAGACACAAAGCCCTAATACTGAGGCTGAGATAGCAGAAATGAGTCGAATACCTCATGCTTCGGCTGTAGGATCGATCATGTATGCTATGACGTGTACTCGACCTGATGTAGCCTTTGCCTTGAGCATGCTTAGCAGGTTTCAGGGGAACCCTTGCAAGGCACGTTGGACTGCGGTAAAGAATATCCTCAAGTACCTACGGAGGACTAAGGACTGGGTCCTTACCCTCGGTGGGAGTGATAACTTGAGAGTTGTAGGGTATAGTGATGCTAGCTTCCAGACTGATAGGGATAATTTCCGCTCTCAGTCAGGCTGGGTCTTTAACTTAAACGGAGGAGCAATTTCTTGGAAGAGTTCCAAGCAAGAGACATTGGCTGATTCAACTTGCGAATTAGATTATATAGCAGCAAGCGAGGCAGCAAAGGAGGCAATATGGCTGAAGAACTTCATTGGAGACCTTGGAGTTATACCGGCTATTAAAGAGCCAATGGAAATTTTCTATGATAGTGAAAGTGTTGTTGCCTTAGCCAAGGAACTAAGGGATCACGGGAGATCCAGACACATTGATAGAAAATACCATTTCACCAGACATCGAATAGAAGAAGGACTCCTCGTGGCGAAGACGGTATTATCAGATGATAATCTAGCAGATCCCCTCACGAAGGGACTGACTCGGGTTAAGCATCTCCAGTATGCTCGGAGCATAGGGCTGAAGGATGATATTAGATTTAGTAGTTAGATAACCTTGAAATTTGTAAAGTGTAATTGACATTAGATGATGAATAAAAGGTGTTTTATTTATGAGTAAATTGTTGCTATCTCTTGTCGATCGTTTACTATATTTCTTTTGCATGTTTTGACTTCCAGAATAATTATGTTTGGTATATCATATTATTCAAACCTCCACAGTCGGTTATATGTCGGAAGTAGGTATGAATCGAGACTGTCATGATTGGTTGCAGAGGTCTAAGGTGTTGGACATGGCTACAACAATCATGAGTGCTCATAAGTTCTGAGCATTGGACTCAACCCACGCTCACTGGAATCACTTCATGGAATTTATCTCGAGTGATCGTGAGACGGTAATATCATATAAGTCTTCAAACCTAGAGATATGATTTGTTACTTATGAGTTGGTTATGCATTGATTGTACGTAAGCGCATTGGTAACTCGATGTTATAAAACATGCTTTTGTGTATAATTCAATGAGTACTAGAACAAACATATGAGTCAAAGTTTATCTGTTCCTTCTTGGATTAGAAGCTGATATCTGGGCCCCTCGATGATTTTGTTTTGACCTATGTACCGGGCCCGTTCAGAACTAAGTTGATGTGTTCAATTAACTTCTTTGTCAAACAAATCAGAAATCGGGAAACAAACCGCTGGACAATAAGTAAGACATTGTTCCATGTATTTGTCCGGCTGATATCTAGAACAGAGGATTATATGATCACTTATCTTAAATGGCGTATCATCATCTTCTCAGTTCTGAGAGACCTTGAAAGAGCTATGATTGTCAATCGGTTCTTGAATTCATACTTGCAGTTATAGTTATTAGAATTATCCAAGTGGGAGACTATTGGATAAGGTGTCTAAGTCCATAACTATTTCTGGTATGTACTTGACCCGACCCGACATGGTCCATTTGGGTTGCATGGCACCATGCAATTGGATAGACTAAATGAGAGAAATAACACATGTGGTTTATTAATATATTATAAGTTCTGATATATTAATAGTATTATTGAATTATTTTGATCAAGAATTAATTTAGAATTAATTAAGTGATCAAAAGATAACTAATTAAATATATGGGTTGATTATGTAAATCATCCATAACTTTATAGTGGGCTAAGAGGCTCCATGGATTATCAAGTTGGGTTAAACCCATAGGATGCTCCATGGGAGTTACAAATCCATGGGTCATGGAAATGAAGAGTCATGACACAGTAGGGTTTACATGGTGTAACCCTAGATGTGTCACACTATATAAGGAACACCTACTCCACCAAAATCGGCTACACAAGAACAAGTGAGGAATAGGCCGAATTTTCAAGTGTGTATTCTATCAAAAAGTTTACTCCTTTGCATTTGGTGTTGTGTGAAGTATTTGAGGCATCACACTTTGTTGGGTCAAAAATATGGTTTATACTTTACTTTTCTAGAAAAATGTATTTTTGTGTCTTGGACCGTAAACAACTTGGTGTTTACGGCTGTATGGTGTTTACGGCTGTGTTTACGGCCGTAAACAGGTTTACGGTCGTAAACCCATTTACGGCCCATGTTATTCGGCCCATGTTCTCCAAGTATAAATATAGGTGTTAGGGTGAGGAGTAAAGATTGATGAACCCTAGAGAGTTTACGGCCAGAGAGAAACAGGGGCTTTTATGTGTGTGTGAATCTTTTGTATCCGGATCTTCATTCATATCAATACATACAAAGATTCATATTATTCTTCTTCTCCTTCTCTTCTATTTGATCTGACATCATCCGTTTGATTGGGATTCCGCACCATCAAACGGATCTGATTGATACACATGCAAATTAGGGACTTACAATTGGTATTAGAGCTTGGTTGTATCAATCAATTTTTTCAGATCTGGAGCTCATTTGATCATATTTTTAAGAGATTTTTGCGTTTTTGGATAGATCTCGCAAAAATAAGGGGGGTTTGTTCTTCGTGTTTTTCAAAGTCGAAAAATCGGTGTTTTTGGTCGTAATCAGCGAGGGGGTGGCGGCCAGCAGCTAGGGTTTCCGAAGTGTTTGCGGTTCGAGGAGTTCGCGGTCAGAGGTTACGGTCCGAGGCCTCGCACGTTTACGGCCCGAGCTTGGGGCTCGGAGTTTACTGCTCCGCATCCTCGCTCTTCAGCAGCCTCGCACTCAGAAGCTCGTTCAGCAGCCTCGCACTCAGCAGCTCGTTCAGCAAGCCTTGCACCACAACAGCGTCAAATAAAAAGGAAGCGAAGGTGCAGGTGCCAAGGTTCGAACTCGCGACCACCAGATCAAGAACCTCGCACCTTATCCAATTCGGCTACATGATTCTTTGTTACTTTCCTTCCGAATTTAAATCATAAAGACTACTTTTCGCACCAAATTTCAAATTTTGACACTTTTAACCCAAAAACTCAATTTCTTTTATTTTTAAATTCCTTTTTCATCCAAAATTAAAATTAATAATAATAATAATAATAATAATAATAATATAACAAAAATAAAAAAAAATTTAACTTTTATTTTTGATTTTTTATTTAAAATTTTATTTTGACTTCCAAGTTTGACCTTTGACTTTAAACTTTGACTTTTTCGTTTAACTTTTAAATTTTCAAATTTAGCTTTTCGGTTTAACTTTTAAGTTTGACTTTTGAGTTTAACTTTTTAAAATTTTATTTTAAGGTTGACTTTTGAGGTTTATAATCAAAGGGTTTGACTTTTAAGTTTTATTTTAGCCTCTAGTTGTGCTTTTAATTGATTTTAAGGTCTACGAGGGAGTTGAAAATATGAAAGAGAGTCGTCAGGATATGTTAAGACAAAATTTCAACATTTTCGATTATATCCCTGGAGAAACCCTCGAAACTCAGTTGCAGCGATTTACCACACTCACTACTGAGATGAATATAGCTGAGATCTTCTTGTCCAAATCTGAGATAAACAAAAAGCTACTGAATTCACTTCCGAAATCGTGGGATATGAACGTGGCTATCATGAAGAAGACAAAAGATCTCAATCATCTTAGTCTTGCTGATGTAATTCAAGAACTTGATGCTTTGAAGTGTAGAGAAACAATGAGTTCTGAAAACATTCCAGTCATTGAAGTTATATGTACTCCAGCTTGTGAAGCCACGATTAAATTTCTTCGGGAACAAATTGATTTATTTAAAAGAGAAGTTGAGGACCTGAGATATGAAGGATATCAACTCAGGAAATGATAGAAACCCCTGAAGGCTGAGTTAGAAGCAAAAACCAAGGACTTTAGGAAACTTCAGGAAGAGTGTAGCAACAAGTGTGAAAATTATGACTATATTAAGAGACAACTTGCTGCTGTAACTGAAGAGCTTGACGCTTTAAAAATTAAGTGTGGAAAAATAGATGTCAGTTTCAAAAATTATACTGCGTCAAGTCAAACAGTCGAGTCCTTATTTGAAACCCAATTAAAATTTAAAGATAATCAAAACAAGGGTCTGGGGTATGATAGTGTTCCCCCACCTTTCAATCATAACTACACATCCATACCTATGACACATGAAGAAATTGACAGGGAGGCACATTTTCGATATGGCAAACGAGCTGGATTTGTGTCAGGAGGAGTTATTAATATTGAAGATACTAATGATGATACTTCTTGTGCAGGGAAAGTAACAGAGGATGAGAACAAGGAGAGTTCTTCTGAACAAACAAACGACCCCTTGGACTCTAAATCTGTTGCTTCTAATCAACCTGCTATTGGTAAATATAGGCCACCATTTCAAGCTAAACAAAGTGCCTGTTGCAACTGTGCGTGTGGGAAAAGCAAGAGACAAGGCAAGGATACGCCACCAGGGGCAGGAAGAAACAACTTCACAATGAAGAAAAAGACATGTTTTCACTGTGGAACACCTGGACACATTGCCAGAAATTGTCCTAATCGCGCTTACGTTCCCTACTATGCACAAGGATGGGAAAACGCGCCAAGTGGGATATACTTCAAAAGAGTCCCTTCCAGGTCACGTTCAGACAATGGTGATTGGAACACGCAGAAGGCCAAGAATCAAACCCACAAGACAAAGCATCCAACTCCCAAGGCCAAGCATCCAACTCCTAAGAACAAGAAGGGAATGCTGGCCTAGAAGTCTAGTTTAAGAGATGCTCCTGTGAAGCCAAGACCGGTTAGGTCAAAGTCATCTCGGCAGCCGACTTCAAGTTCCAAATCAAGTGCCGAGGCACCCATCGGATTGAAAAAGACATGGGTTAAAGCCAAATACAAATGGGTTCCAAAGGCTCACTCTCCCAAATTTCCTAATGCTTCTAACATTTCTACATCTTCTGTTTGTGATAAACAGGATGACAAAGGTCGACCCTGTTTCAAAATGGACTAGGTTCCAAAGACCAACTGATCCTGCTCTGTGTCGGAGCAGCTATGGAGGCATATCATCAGACTTCGGTTTGTTGGTAGTGGCTGCTCCTGGCATATGATTGGGGACATCTCTCAACTGTACAACACTCAGAACATTATTTGAGAGTATGTGTCCTTTGCGGGAAGGGAAGAAAGGAAGGGATCACTCATGGGGTTAGTTCTTAATGACGTAAAGAATTTTCGGATCTGTTCTGAGATTACGCATGCTGTTCTCAGACCTTCTGAATACAGATTCAATTGGTGAATTACGGTTTGCGTTTTCTTCTCTATACTCCTAAGTTTTTTGTTGGGATTAAAACCCTAATTGAGATTTGATGAACAAGATGCGGAAAATAAGAACAAACACAATAATGAAGATTATGTCGAATGATCACTCGATTTATTGAAATGTGAGGAACAAATTAAACTTAAGAAATAATAATCTAACTCTACAAGAAACCTCACAACGTGGCGGCTACATTTTGCCTCTCTCTTAACCCTAATAATGAATAATACATGACTATTTATAGGGAAAAGACAAGTCTTGGGATTTTAACCTAGAATTCATCAAAGGGGCCCATTGCCATCATCCATGGAGTGCTTTGAAACCCTACAATCTCCCCCTCAAAGTATGGAATGGATGACAATGCTTTAACTTCCAAAACAAGCATCTAGCAAATAAAAAGATCTGCAACGAGGAATATATGAAGCAATCCACGAATCTTGATTCTTCAATGGTCTTCAAACATGGGCTCTAGGATATATAAATCAAGCACTGAAGTAATGTCTTTAAACTTCATTTTCGAATGTAATCCCAAAGAATCTTCATGAAAACCAAACCCGCCATAAAACCCATCTCAGAACAAAGAAACTGAATCACTTCTTGTCTTTGAAGAGCTCCCCCTCCAAGTCACAACGATCTTCAAATAAGATAATGATATAAGCCATCAAAAAATATCATGTAACAACCCAAACTTTAAGATTCGTAACGCCACTTGATCGAGAAAATACAAGAAGTCGGAGATATAACAAGTCCTTAGCAGAGCTCGATGAAGAACTCTTGCTGTAAAGGATACTTCTCTGTAAAAACCTTAGTAGAGCTCGATGAAGAACTTCTGTAAAAAAGCTACCTTCATAATTCTCCCACAAGCTTTATCAAAAATCTTCGACTTTGAAAAGTCACAAATCCAATTTCGAATGGCCATACCAAATTCTCCCCTGATTTATAATCAAAAACATGATTATAAAGCCTTCAAAAGGTCATGAGAATGATCTTGAATGGATAAAAATTTACTATGCTCCCCCGCGACAAAAAGATATAAAAAAAAATCCGGAAAAATCGTGAAAACTTGACGTTAAAAAAAAAACGACTTTCCGAACCGCCAAGACTTGATGGAATCTTTATTTTTCTGTTCACAAAAAAATATGAGCGTTGAAAAACCAAAACTGTTCACCGGCCCTCAATGTAGTAAACTTTTCTTAATATTGGGCAGAAACTGTCACTTGCTGAAAGACAGGGGCTGGAATGGTAATTCAGCATCAACAAACCCTTTCATTTGTAACAAAAACTGGAAATGGTCCAAAAATACCAAACTGTGAAAACAACAGGGACCAAAAGAGCCAATTCGCTGAAGTTTCAGGGACCAAAAATGAAACATTAAGTCTTCTTCCCCAATATATATGGCTGATAAAATGTAATGCGCGACTGGAACAAATGCTACAGATCATACTTTCGTTTCAAGTACCAGCAACCGAACCAAGGTTCGTTTCAAGATTGCCATCTATTCACGCGAACCGAACGTTCGGTTCGTTTCATATCAAGCTTCATCAGGCGAAACCCCTTTCGCTTTCGGTTCATCCTTCGTTCGCTCCAACCATTAACAACCGAACCCAGTTTCAAAAGCAAAACCGAGCATCCCGATTAGAATAAGGAGCGAGACCATAGCCAAGCCGAATTACAGGTTCGCTTTCGGTTCATCTCCTATTTCAGTCCCAGCATAAACACGCGAACCCAAGATCGAGGTTCGTTCCATGAGCTGCTAACGCGAATCTCCCCCCTTTCGTTCCAAGTGCTACCAACCGAACTCAAGTTCACTTTCTGTCTTCCTTTCTTTCGTTCCAAGGCAACAAACAAACCCAATCATAGATTCGCTTCAATTTCATCGATTATACCCCAATGAGAAGCACAGTAAACGAGCATTCACAGGTAAGGCTTTCATAGCGATTTTGACTTTCGTTTGATAATTGTCCTTCCCAATTGATTTCCAATTCCAGTTCCATTCGTTTGCAGTGAACATCATCAATTTTGACTTTTTGATTTTGACTATCGTTTGCACCAGTTACGATTTCATTCCGATAAACTCTCAAATATGATTCGTTCTCAGTGAGTTCAATGGAATCAAAGATTTTGCATTACCATTCCATCTCGTTCCGATAGACGCCATCCAACATCACAACTTTGAAACCAAATTCTGAGAAATTGGTAACGACTCCGAGATCTGTATTCTAATTGCAAAAGCCATCTGTTCTGATTAAAAGCTAATCTCTGATTGGTGATTTGAGTTCCGTGAAAATCACAAGTCATTTCCAGATCGAATGTGTTTTTCATTTAAAATAGCAAACTTCCTTCAATGGTTCATCAAAGTACCCAGAAACACATGAACACCAATCGAGAAAAAAAAACTTGAAATCAAAAGGAATCGATTCATGAGTCGATAATCGCGACACGGATGTTGAAATTGATAATCACGAATGAAAGAATTTAAGCACAGAACAAAAACGCAAACGGAAACGGAGACATAGATGTAATATTAGGGTCAAATAAAACTGGATCGTGAATATCATCAAATACCCGCTTTATGAATAGTGACGGACTGAACATTTTGGGCCAAAGCAAAAGCAAATACGATTGGATTCAAAGGCTAAAAACAAAGGAATTAATTGATTTGGGATTAAGCAAATGATTTGATCCCAAACGAACAGAAAAGAGATTCAGATTATAAAAAAATACCAGATGAACAGTATAAATCTCGATGAACAGTAACATGAACAAAAATCTTGATTCCATACCGCCAAAACACCAATAATCTTCAATATATGTGCAGAAAATCACCAAATCAAGAACCGATACTTCAAAAATCAATAGATTTTCAAAGACCCGCTCTGATACCACTTGTTGGGATTAAAACCCTAATTGAGATTTGATGACCAAGATGCGGAAAATAAGAACAAACACAATAATGAAGATTATGTCGAATGATCACTCGATTTATTGAAATGTGAGGAACAAATTACACTTAAGAAATAATAATCTAACTCTACAAGAAACCTCACAACGTGGCGGCTACATTTTGCCTCTCTCTTAACCCTAATAATGAATAATACATGACTATTTATAGGGAAAAGACAAGTCTTGGGCTTTTAACCTAGAATTCATCAAAGGGGCCCATTGCCATCATCCATGGAGTGCTTTGAAACCCTACATTTTTCTTAAGCTGATTCACTTTAAATACTAATTTTTGTTTTAGGATAGTTTAAATTTACGCATTTACTTTCGTTTCTCTCCTATGCACAAATTTAGGGGGAGAAATAAAAACAATAATAATAATAATAATAATAATAATAATAATAATAATAATAATAATAATAAAATAATAATAATAATACTAAAATTAATTAAAAAAATCCAAAAAAAAAACATTAGAAAAGCAGAAAATAAAAAATATGGTGTTAATGGAATGTGCTTGCAGGAGATGTTTTGGGAAATGAAATTAGCAAGTGATAACGGGCAATCTGAATCGGCGTAACGTACCTAAGTTGAATCGTCTACGCTTTGTGTTCGATGCGCTGGTAGGCACGAAAAAAAATTCTTAAATGGACTTGACTAGGAAAGGTTGAACCTAATGAATTTAAGGACTTGACAAACTTTGACCTAGTTAGATCCGTTTAACCTGATGTCACGACACTCGGATAGGTTGAGCAGGGAGATATACATTGGAATCTACCGGTCACATTAAATAACCCATATCTAGAACTGTGGATTCACTTTTCCTCGATGTGCGGATTCTGTCCTTAATTCCGGTTGGATGGGGCGACTGGTAAATTCCGATAAATTAGGTCTGTAGAATATCATTTTCTTTCTTTCCGTCTGTTAGCCATATGTTGTCTCCTTTGCGTGACTTCCAATCCGACCTGGTACACAACATATGCAACTCTATTTCTCTGCTGGCTATATATATGAAATTCTTATTATCTGTTAGCCATATGCTGTCTCCTTTGCGTGACTTCCAATCCGACCTGGTACACAGCATATGCAACATTCTACTTCTCAACCCCTCTGAAACAATAAGTAATAGAATTCTGAATCTATCCTCTCTCTGAATGGTTGTCTGCTCACTCGGTGTAAGGAGTACTCTGGAAGTTCTTGATGGCTGGGGCATATCAGGAAGCGGGAAACACGTTCCAGTACACTTAAAATTGAACTCATACAGATTGTCTATAGATCTCGCTGCTCAATTTAGGTGGACAACAATATCCCTGGTCGTCGTCAGATGAATGGTCCTTAAGATATAGCATCTAGGAACTTAGGATCATATATAATATCTAGGAACTTAAGTTCACCTGTCTTGTAACAAATAGTATGTCCTAAATTTGTCACAATTTTTCGTGTTTAAGTGGACAACAATACCGACGATCGACCAGACAAAGATGTGAATATGAAAGGTACCGACAAGTGGATAAAGGTTGTCTAAAAAACTTTGATCCAAAATCACTCTTAAAGTTAGATATGAATTTTATTTTTGTTAAATTTGTCATAGTTCTTCTAATTTAAATATTATGGGAGAATTAAAAAAAAACAAAAACAAAAATCAAAAAAATTAAAAATCCAAAAATAGTGTTATTTCTGTTTTATTTCTTTTTCAGAAAATATGAAAAATCCAAAAATATTGTGTGCTAAAATTTTCTTTTAGTTTTGTTTTGTCTTGAAAAGTGATTTCAGGTATAGATAAGACTCATGGAGTTTGTGTTGAAGATTTCTGAGCCAAAGCTCGTCCGTGAGCATCGTAGAATTCTCATTCGAAGGAGCAAGAAATGAAGATTATTCTTTCAAATTAAATCTTTCAACCCCAGAAGCAAGGTGAAACTAAAATTGAAGATTATGTGACAAATTGCATTGAAGCCTCCTCAATAAGTCTGCTGCTATCGTTGTACCTGCTAAAGTGACCCAGAAGATTTGTTCTCTCTGATGTTCTCTCTGAAGATTCTCAAGCTGAAAGCGTTATCTTTCAAGAATTAGTACAAGAAGCCTCCTCACCCAATGTGCGTTCAATGTCAAATCTTGAAGAAATCTCAAGTGCTCAAGATGAAGTCATTCATTCAAGATTCATATGTTCATCCTGATGCTGTGAAGAAACCGAAGGTTAAAGCTGAAGCCAAGCTCCCATTGAAGATTGACAAGAAGACCCAACTACTTTTTAGGGGGAGCTTATTGGGTCATTTAAGAAAAAAAAATTATAAACCAAGGGGGAGATTGTTGGGTCAAAAATATGGTTTATACTTTACTTTTCTAGAAAAATGTATTTTTGTGTCTTGGACCGTAAACAACTTGGTGTTTACGGCCGTATGGTGTTTACGGCTGTGTTTACGGCCGTAAACAGGTTTTCGGCCATAAGCCCATTTACGGCCCATGTTATTCGGACCATGTTCTCCAAGTATAAATATAGGTGTTAGGGTGAGGAGTAAAGATTGATGAACCCTAGAGAGTTTACGGCCAGAGAGAAACAGGCGCTTTTATGTGTGTGTGAATCTTTTGTATCCGGATCTTCATTCATATCAATACATACAAAGATTCATATTATTCTTCTTCTAATTCTCTTCTATTTGATATGACATCATCTGTTTGATTGGGATTCCGCACCATCAAATGGATCTGATTAATACACAGGCAAATTAGGGACTTACACACTTGGGGTGCTAGGCTCACAAGGTTTCAAGGATCATAATCAACAACAAGGTAAGTTATTCTATCTTTCATTCAAGTTAAAAATGTTCCCCATGTTTGCTAGATAGGAATATAACCTTGGAATTCAACTTTGCATGATAATTAGACAAACATAGATCCAAGGTTTATTAGGGTTGCATGTAAACTTAGGAAGTGTTAGAATGCTCAAAACCCATCAGTCCTCGAGCGTCTGAATCGTCTGCTCGCTCTGCCCGTATGTCTGTGGGTGGTAAGCGGTACTGAAATGCAATCGGGTACCCAACTCCTCATGAAATTTCTTCAAGAACTTGGAAGTAAAACGCACATCTCAATCTAACACAATTGAGGTCGGCACTACATGCCGTGCTACCACCTCTCTCACATAAATCTTAGCTAGTTTCTCTGTAGAAGAGCTCTCATTGATGGCGAGGAAGTGAACACTCTTCGTCAACTGGTATACAATCACCCATATCGCATCAACCCCATGCACGGTCCTCGGTAGTTTGGTGATAAAATCCATCAAAATCTATTCCCACTTCCACTCGGGAATCTCTAGAGGCTATAAGGGACCATGTGGACGCTGGTGCTCCGCCTTAACCCGAAGACAAGTCAAGCACCTCTCTACAACCCATGCTATGTCCCTCTTCATACAGGGCCACCGGTAGTCTCTCTTCAGGTCCAAATACATCTTAGTGGCCCATGGATGGATCGAGAATCTCGATCTATGTGCCTCCTCCATCAATAGACGACGAGCTCCACCTGTATAGGGAACCCAAAGTCGCCCTTGGAAAGTCATAAGCCCACAACTTTCTGTCTCAAACTCGGAAACCTGCCTAATCACTCGCTCCCTTTTGCGGTTCTCCGGTCTCACGACCTCCACCTGGGCCTCTCGAATAGCATGTAAGACTGGATTCATCACTGTCATCCTCATGCACACATCTCGGATCGGAGCACTCGCTGCTCTACGGCTCAGGGCATCGGCTACCACATTAGCCTGGTCTGGATGATATAAGATCTCGCAGTCATAGTCCTTCACAACATCCAACCACCTCCTCTGCCTCATATTCAGGTTGGTCCGATCCTTTAGATACTTCAGGCTCTTGTGGTCCGTATATATGGTACACCGGACCCCATACAAGTAGCGGCGCTAGATCTTGAGGGCGAACACCACCGCCCCTAAATCCAGGTCGTGGGTGGGTGTAACACCTCATTTATTAAATAAATAAATGAATGAATGTATAGTAGCCCTAAAATCAATAATTATATAGCAAGGTGTTGGTTTTGGGAAGCCAAATACTTTAAGTTGGATTATTCGGGGGTTAAAGTATAAATTCGAGATTAATTCTGTAAAGATTTATGAAGGCAAGGACTAATTTTTGAATTATTGGGACTTTATTTGAGAACAATTTGTAGAGGAGGGGCAGAATGGTATTTATTGGAGCTTATTTGAAAAGATCCTAAGGGGGAGGGACCAAACTTGTAAAAATGGGCAAAGGTTTGATTGGATCAGGATTTAGACCCGATGTCCTCTTCCTCCTGTTACGTTACCTAAACCCTAACCCTATCTACAAATTCATCCGCCAGCTTATCTTCTCCACCTTCCTAGTCGTCACCTCCTCGCCACCACTAAAGGATCACCGGAGCAGCACCTTGTTCCGTCACCGACGAAGACGAAGAGTCGAGGAGATCAGGAAAAGCGTGGTTCGTGGGTGCTATTGTTGTTTGTGGGTGGGTCGCACTCTCTCTTTATGTCCCTTCTATTTCTGCCTTAGCCTACGCCCGCCGTCGTTATGTTGTTGTCGCCTTCGGCCGTTGCTTGTCGCCGAGAAGGTTGCGGCTGCGTTCTTTTTCTGGTGTGGACTTTCGATTCATATATGTTCATGGCAGTGTTGTGTGGGTCATTTCACATATGGGTGCATGTGCTTTGCGTGTGTTGTGTTGCTGTGTGATTGGAAGCCAAATGGAACCACCGGTGGTGGCTGCCATTGTAAAACCACCACTGTCGCCGCCATACGCCACCAAATGGGTGGTTGGCCTCTCTTTTCGAGCAAAAGATGTGAAGGTGTGCGTGTTTCAGTTTGTGGGCATGTGTGTCTGGATGGAATTCTCGAAAAAGGCATCACCACAACCATGAGGTGGTGGCTGCCACCATCTACCACCGTCGCGCACCACAAGGTTGTTATGTGTGTGTGTGTGTGTTTAGCTTAGCTATGTGTGGGTGTTAATTGAGAGTGGTATTATAAATTGTAACAAAAAATGGAATAATGGAAAGAAACTCAAAACCACCACGAGAGGTGGTGGTTGCCGCCTCTTGCCGCCACCGGCCACCGTGTCGAGTGGCGGTGTGCCTCATTTGTATTATGACTCGTTTGGGATGTTTGGACAAGGGATTAAAACCCTAATGGGCCTAATAAACTCTTGTGGGCCCAATGAAACCCTAATGGGCCCAATGAAGCCCTAATTGACCTAAAAGCCCAAACATGTGACTAATGGGCCTAATGAGCCCTAATTGATCAAAAGAACTAGATATTGGGCCTATTGGGCTAAGATGGGGTTGGAAACCCTAATTAGGGTTTCGAAAACCCTAATATTGGATTTAGGGGCTTGAGCTTATTGGGAACCACATTTGGGCCATTGGAATGGAATTATGTATTAAGCCCAATCACACCATATGATTTATTTAAAAGAGTGGTGGACTTAATGGAGTAAGTCCTTAATGGGTTAAGTGAGAAACACTTAACCCTAATCGTCATTGGATGTGAAACCCTAATCTTACTTGGGCCTTTTTATTGGGCTATTAATGGGCCATCCAAAATCAAGCATATGGACTAGAATAATTTTATGGGATTTAGGGTAAGGCCTATGTAAGGGGTTTGGGCCCAATTTGGAAAAACTAGGCCATAGATGGCCCATAATTGGGCCTCATTGATTATGAGATATTGGGCCATTAAAAATGCTAAATGTTTGGATTGGACTAAATGGATGGGCCTTAGAATAAGACCATGTAAAGGTTTGGGCCTAATTTTGAAAATTGGGCCATATGTTGGGCTTTGACACCAAGTTTGACTTTTGGGCCTTTTGATTGGGCCTTGGGCTTGAATCAAGCCAAGATGGGGTAATGTAGGATGTTACTCCAAGAACTTATGGTTATGTGTTGGGACCCAATTATTAATTGGGTGATGTTTTGATATTGATAGATCGGGAATCTGTCATCCCGCAGCTGGGGTTGTGTCTACGGGACTTCATCAGTGTGAGGTGAGTTACTTTCCAGTAGAAGTGGGTCTATGGCCACAATTCCGTCCCACTAGTAGGAGTTGTTTGTTAGATGATTATATTTGTGATAATTTTTTGGTATGCTCTTATCTGTTATGTTTGTGTGCTAGGATGCTATGTGATACATGTTAGTAGTAGTAGGGGTGAAATAGTCCCCGAATACCGGTTGAAAGATACTGAAGGGGTCGTGAGAACCCATGCATGCCTAGCAGTATGTTTATGTTATGTTATTATGTGGTAGTGGTAAGGGGTGAAATAGTCACCGTTATCCGGTTGAAATAGACCGAAGGGGAGGCCAGCACCCAGATTGCTAGGCAGTTATCCGGTTGAAAGAGACTGAAGGGGAGGCCAACACCCAAATATGCTAGGCAGTTATCCGGTTGAAAGATACCGAAGGGGAGGCCGACACCCATATATGCTTGGTTAAATCTGTTACTGTATGGTATGTGGTTTGATGGGGGAACTCACTAAGATTTGTGCTTACGGTTTTCAGTTTCGGTTTCAGGTACTTCGTTTTCAAAGGAAAGGAGCCGGCTCGATCGCAGTGCATCACACTATATATCCGCACGATATGTTGGGGATTACACTCTGATATTGTTTTATGATAACATGTTTTGGTTATTTCTACTTTGGTTTTTGACAAGAGATGTTATTATGGATGATATTATACTAAATGATTTTATAATAACTTAATTAAAAATGAAATTTTTGGCTTGTATTTTTAGCATGTTACAATGGGATACCTCGTCTCATGAGGCTTCAGCTGCCTCGATATATATGCTATCACATGCCCCCTCTGCATCAACACCGCGCCTATCCTAGATATAGAAGCATCACAATAAACCAGAAAGTCCTCAACTCCCTTGGAAAGGGCTAACACCAGGGCTTCGCATAATCTTTGGCGAAGGGTCTCAAATGAGGCCTACTGCTTGGGACCCCAAGTAAAAGTAACACCCTTTCGGGTCAACTTGCTGAGAGGAATGAAAATCTCTGATAAATCTCCGATAGTAGCCGACCAGACCCAGAAAACCCCTGATCTCAGACGGGGATCTCGATAGTTCCCATCTCATAACCGCCTCAATCTTGGCTGGGTTGACCAATATCCCATTCTGATTAACGAGATGCCCCAGGAACTGGACCTCTCATAAACATAAATCAAATTTGGAAAATTTGGCATAAAGCCTCTCCGCCCTCAGTACTCTAAGAATCTCTCGAAGATTCTCCTCGTGCTACTCTCTGGATCTCGAATACACTAGGATACCGTTTATGAACATGATCACCGATCGATCCAACATAGGCCTGCACACCCGGTTCATGAGGTCCATGAACGTTTCCGGTGCGTTGGTGAGCCCGAAAGGCATCACCACAAACTCGTAGTGTGCATAATGAGTCCTAAAGGCCGTTTTCTGGATATCCTCCTCACAGACTCTCATCTGATGATATATAGACCTCAAATCAGTCTTGGAAAACCAAGACGTCCCTGCAACTGATCAAACAAACTGTCGATCCTCGGTAGTGGATAACGGTTCTTGACCGTCAGGTTGTTCAACTCCCAGTAATCAATACACATCCGGTGTGAACCATCCTTTTCTTGACAAAAAGGATCGGTGCTCCCCACGGTGAGTTACTCGGTCTGATAAAACCCTTCCCCAACAGCTCCTGGAGCTGTGAGGAAAACTCCTGCATCTCTGGTGGCGCAAAGTGATAAGGTTCCTTGGCAATAGGTGCCGCTCTCGGTGCCAAATCAATCCGGGACTCCACCTGCCTCTCAGGAGGCACACCTGGAAACTCCTCGGGAAAAACATCCGGGAACTCGCACACTATCGGAACCTCGGAGATAGAACAAAGCCTCTCTGAAACGACCCGCATATTTATCACGTACGCCACGAAGCCCATACAACCTTGCTGTAAACTCAGCCTCGCCCTGGTAGCAGAGCAGAAAGCTGATCCAGATCTGGTACCCTCTCCATACATTATAAGTCACTAACTAATGCTCGCAGTCAATCACTGCTCCGAAAGGACTCAACCAATCCATGCCCACGATGACACCGAACATCAGCCATCGCTATCGGCACTAGATCTATCAGGAACTCGACACCAAAAATCTCCAGCACACATCCTCATAATACATCAGTAGCAAAAACCGCATGCTTACCGACTATGGAAACCCCTAGAGGTCGAATCAACGCCTCACCTCGTATACTGATGTGACGACTAAAAGCTAAAGACATGAAGGATCGAATCGCACCCGAGTCAAATAATACCAAAGCAAGTACGGAACTCACAAGAAATGTACCTAAATACAACACAAAATAAGAACAATAAATCCCAAAATAAATAAATAAGGAAATACATACCAACCATGACATCAAGTGTTGCACGGACCTCCTCCGCTGTCAGCTGAAAAGCTCTCCTACGAGCCCTCGGAGCCTCGACCTTCACTGGACGACTATCAGTAGCACACAAAGCAGTAGGAGTAGAACCCTGGGGTGATCCCTGAACAAGCTGAGGGCATCGACCTTCCGATGGCCGGTCTGAGTACCGTGAAAGCAAACTGCAAATCCCTTGGGGAAATCCTTCGCCATATGCCCCTCTTTGCCATATTTGTAGCAAATCCCTGCTCGACAAGATCCCTCATGACTCTTGCCGCACTTGCCACAAGTGCGGACCTTCTGGCCTCCTGATCTTGAATCATCGGGCTTATCCCGCTTCGCTGCCGGTTGCGACTACACCGGCCTCCGGTCTCTCCCCTGAGACTCCGCCTCCTCCCTGGCCTGAGTCTCCAGCTCGATCTCCCTCCTCCTGGAATTTGCATGAAGCTCGGAAAATTTCCAATAATATGAGTTCGCCACGAACTCTCGAATATCCCTCCTAAGAATGCTAAAATACAGGCTCATGTGTGCCTGCTTAGTAAACACGTGCTCATGGCAGAACAACGCCCTCTCGTGACACATCCTCGTAATCTCCGTCACTGACTTTGTCTTCTGCTTGAGAGACAGAAACTCTTGTTCCAACCGTTCCCACTCCACCGGGGGAACATACTCATCTCGGAACATCAGCGTAAGCCTCTCCCATATCACTGTAGTATGCTCTGCAGGAGTGAAGTTGGCTGTCACAAACTTCCACCAGTCCTTCGCTCCAAGCGAAGCTAGTTCAGCGCAAACCGAACTCTCAAATGCTTTGGGAATGAACAAGTGTAAAAACATCCCTCAATATCAGGGATCCACCTCATAGCAACAATCAGATCCTGTGTTGTAACGCCTGCGTTTTCAGGCTAGGCATTATCATTGATGTAATAGTGTAGGTTAACCCTTGTAACTCTTTTTGGAGTATTAATGATGAAATATTTGAGTATTATGTGTATTATGTGAATTATGTGTTTATTTTCTTAATTATTATAATTTAATGAATTAAGAATAAAATAAGCATCAAAATTAACGTATGAGATAAGCCCGATATCTTTGCATAAAGATGTAGTGGTCGAAACGAGATTTCTGAATATATATAGAACGCCCAAATCTGACTTCGTATGAGGAAGTTATGAATTTTTGAAGTTTCGACTTAGCGGTATGCAGCCCGAAATACTCGATTTGAGATCGAGCGGTTTATAGCCGAAACAATCTAAACGAGAATCGAAGAACTCGTTGTTAGTAGCGAAACGATGAAAAGTTAGGCGAGAACGGACGTCGGACGAAGAAGTTATGAATTTATAATGAAGTTTTCCTGTCCGGGCCTACTAAAATAAATAATAAAAATAAAATCAAAATTAGCTGACGGAGTCTAAACAAAATTTGTAGAGCGTAGTCTCACCTACGCGTGGATATAAAGAACGTCGAAAATGGAGTTCGTATGACGAAGATATGATTTTTCAAAGTTTATTAAATAATTAATATTTAAATTTATTTATTATGTCCGATATTACCCGAAGAGGAGTCACCGGACTTATCCGAAGTACGCCCAGCGTATTGGCGTACACCCAGCATACTGGCGTACGCCCAGCGTACAACGAAGCATGACACGCCTCGCACTCGAGTTCTTCGGATGACGCATGTAGTGATGATTTCGGAGGTGTATGCCCCGTGTAAGGTTGTACGCCCAGCGTACTGCGAGGCCTCAGCCTCCTATAAATAGGATGCGAGGGTTCCGAGCATTCTTGATCATTTCTTCTCTTTTTCGTGCCGAAGCTCTGCGTGTAAACCCCCGAAGCCATCCCGACACCCCGGATCTCATATCCAAGTTAAGAAGGAAGTTTAACGCTCCCGAGATCCCGAGAAGTGCGATTCCCGAGCCGAAGCTCTGCCCGCGAGGAGTTCGATTTTTGTGGAGATCTTCCAGATCTGCCGAAGAATACTACTTCTACAAGCCGTAGTGTTGTCTGATCATCTTCTGATCAAGTGAGTGTGTGGTTACTTTCTTCTAACGCATAATTATGAAGTATTTTATATAAAATACGTGTTATGTGTATATTTTGTTGTTATATGTGTGAATGTATATTCACTTTCTTCTATCTCATGGATCTGATTTATTCTCTATGAAATACATGTTATGTGTATGTGTCTCATCTGTTATGTGGAATATGTATTGAATGAGAATGCTATACAGGTTTTAAACTATGTATAAAAATATATATTTTTATCTACTAATATGTCGGGTAGAACATGGGTAGATAGTTGTGTGATAAACAAATGAGAGGCCTCGATGTTATTTTGATTTAGTCATCTAGCGGAGTTTAGATGACGACCACAGACTTTTCTAGACAGTCATGTGGAACGCTAGCAGGTTCGCCACCTGTAGGTGTTAATGAACTTGGGTGTTCATTTGCTGTACTCCATCCCCCTCATGGTTGCCTTATTTGACTTATATTGCTGAGGAACCCCCGAAGCATGTGTTGTCGCCCCGATGAAATATTCTTAGACTAGGTCCCCTGTGTTAGTTGTTTTAGGGATATAAAGTGAGAATAACGGGAATGGGTAATTGGGTTATTGTTGGTTGGTGGAAATTAAATATAATTATTTATTGTGGGTTGAAAACCCTATATGCTCACCAGGCTCCCAAGCCTGACCCACTCAGTTTTTATTTATATTACAGGAAGTGGCGCAAGGGCATAAGATGGATGGATCATCAAGTTGTTTTGTTTACAATTCTGTATATGTATATATTTGTTGAATGACTTGTAATGTTATCGTTTATGCTTTATGGTCTGTATCGGAACATGACATCCCGAGTTTTGATTATATAATGAAAATACATTTCTTTATGAAATGCTTTGGTAAATATTATTTTATCACGTTTTGTTTTTGGGAACAAATTCTGCAACTCTTTCAAATCAAAAGGATTTACTCTGAAATTATTTTAAAAGCATAAATGAAAATCGGTCTTTTCTGGCCGAGATTTTGAGGATGTCACATGTGCCCCATCAAACTCTGGTGGCTTCGTGTTGTTGAACTCCTGAAACAACAACGAGTCACCTCCATGTGGCCTGGAAGCACTCAGTAACAGCGGCATACTGCTCATCAAAAGTCTCAATCAAGTTGGTCTTAATATACCCAAACATCTTAGGAATCGCCTCTCGAATGGTTGCGGCTACCTCAATTTGAATCATCATGCGAATATCATCACCACTAGTCGCACTGCTCTCGGGGTTGTGGCGTCTACCCACCATGATGTCTCTGAAACACAACACAAAAATCATCAGAGACTCGCTCGAGCATACTCACACTCGATCACTCATCCCTACTTGTTCCTTAGCATCCTAAGGATTCTTACTTGGGTTGCATACAGATCCGGTGCTTTTAGGTATCTCTCCTAGATTATCCCTCGACTCAAGACTTTCTCTCTTTAAGTGATCCTGCTAGATACTCTCACTTAGTACATACTCAAAGCACATAACAGATAGCAATGATTCCTAAGATAAGGCATCACAAATCAGGCAACTCTAGCCCTAAAATATGAAATACCTAGCCTATCCTCTAGCATGCATCAATAATATCTCATAAAACAAATAAGTAAGGGTATTTTGGGAAATCACCATTCGGGCTCTGGCTAATTGTACACACTGCTCCAACTCGTTTTCTCTTAAAACTATTTCTCATTTTAGAAAAATCATTTCTTTTAATTTTTTCTCAAATCCTCAGTTTGAGTTCAGTCATACCCGAAAGTACACCTGAATACCTTAAACCAAGACTCTGATACCAACTTGTAACGCCGTAAAATTTCAAACAAAAATTTTCATTTTTAAAATAACGTAATTCTCATAACATAGTTCACAAAACCCCAAATGACAATATTTTCAAAACACATATTCAGAAAATGTTTTAAATACAATCCAGGATCCTCAAAATGTGACTTCGCTTCATGTGTACAATCAAGCTGGCGCCTTCCCATGATCTTGTGAAGTACCTGAAACACATAACACATAACATGGTAAGCACAAAGCTTAGTGAGTTTCCCAAAATACCACACACATCACATTAGTCACTCGAGACTAACTCAATACGACCCTCCGGTTAATGTGTCTCAGTGGAGATCCTTTAGTCCCACAACTTGGGTGGACCCTCCGGTCCTAACTCAATAAGCTCATAATAATAATACTCTGCATAAGTCACAAAGACATAATGCAGGATATCACATTACACAAGTAAGCACATAAGACACCTCGATCACACTAAGATACCACTCATGGTAAGTATAGTGAGAAGACTCGCCTCGCAAGACATTGGATAACCTCGAACTCAAATCACCGGTCTAGCCTCCGCGTAATGCATACGAAAATTATTTCTAATTAATAACTGCTCTCAAAGAAGTTAGACTAACCCTTCTACAAACTCACATAAGGATAAAAGACCATTTTACCCTTCCATGGCCTTAATAGTCCATAATTTGACCAAACCCAAAAAGTCAACGACAGCGCGTACACCACGCGTACCATCCTTATACGTTGGGCATACTTCATCGCCATGCATGCATCGGGGATTCACGACCCTACGCTTCGCATATTGGGATTATGCTCAATGTACGTCCCAGTTTTGCTCTTCCTACTCATTTGGTCTTAATCCGTTAAGACCTTAGCTCAAATCTCAGATCTGGACTCCCTAAAGGCTCATACTCCATAAAGTCTGTAACTTTAAGCCATTGCATGGCTGATAAAGTCACAAACACCAAAAGTCTCACTCTCTATTCTAAAAATTGCTCATATCTCATGCATGGTTTGGTTTGAATGTCCAAGTCTTGATTTTTATGACTCTACACCATTAAAAACACTCAAAGGAGATGATATCAAGCTATGGAGCTCAATATCTCATAAAGCATCCAACTTTGGGACCAAAACCCTAAAATGAACTAAAATGATGCACAAATCATAAGTGTGAGAAAGCTTTGAGCTTTACACCCCTACCTGAAGCTTTAACCACAGATAAGCTCAGATCCAAAGCTTAGACTCTCACTCCTTCCTTTTCAAGGCTCCTTCTTCACTCCAAAGAAACCACCAAAACACTTATTAGCTTACAAATGGACACAGAAGCTCCAAGGACGAGAAATTAGGGTTTGAGAGGGTTGATGTCTGGGAATGGTGGCCAGAAATGAGGCCATCAGGTCCTTTAAATAGGACACATCCTAAATTAGGGTTTTCACTCTGGGCCTAGTACGCACAACATACTAGGTGGCTTCCACGTCAAAAACACGCACATGAGTACGCTGAGCGTACACACGCGTACCCCTCGCATACTCATTTACCACCTTTTCTCACATAAGGGCCAAACTTGACAATTACCAAAAGAACAAGGGTTTATAAGGCATGTCTGGTCTTGGGATGTTATAGACGGGAGGGTCGACGATGTCGTAACTCCGGTTGGTGGCAACGGTCGATGAAGAGAGCGAAGCCTGGCGATGGGAAGAAATGTTTTGTTAGGGTTGATTCACTGGAGAAAACAGCGGTGCCGACGGACTGTTGTTGAAGCTGAGAACGATAGCTAATGGTGGAAGATAGCTATAACTTTGGTAGGTGGCTTCCAAATGACAAAACAAGATGGCGACAGTTTTTGTTGTTCTGTTTGCTTGCGGCAACCGGTTATGAGGAGGAAGCAGATTTGAAAGGTCGTTGCTGTGAAACGATAATTTATCAAAGTCGGAGGCGGTCGGCGAAGTTCTGTCGGCGACTTGCTAGAGATAAACCGCTTATGGTCCATGTTGGGCTCTATTCCATTTTTTTTGAAGCATACCTTTTTAGATAATCGGGCCAACAACTTTATTTTCTTTTTCTTTTTTGTCGGTTGGGATGAAATGCAACAAATACTATTCTTATAATTTTTCTAGGATTTGTATAATAACAATAGAGTAGCCGTTACTTATGAGGTAAAATGTCAAAAATGATTTGGTGACTTTGGATAAGTATATAAACGATTTTACTTTTGGTTTTTATCAGAAGTACAAGCTTTATAACATGGTTTACAAACAAATGTTTTGTAACACTCGTGTTTCTAGCCTAGGCATTTATATTGAGGTGATAGTCTATGTTACCCTTTGTAACTCATTTTGAAGAAATGAAAAGGAATTATGTGAATATTATGTGAATTATGTGTTTTATACTTAATTATTAGGGTTTAATTAATTAAGAATAAAAATAAGCATCAAAATAAAAAGTGTGAGATAATCCCCATATCTTTACATAAAGTTGTAGTGGTCGAAACAAGGATTTCAGGGATATAAAGAATACCAAAATCTGAGTTATAACGAAGAAGTTATGACATGTCGAAGTTTCACGACAAAACCGGCACGGTGCTGAATGTTGTAAAAAGTGAGTTTTTTATAAACTACTTTTTAGCCTTAGTGATCTAAACGAAAGTCGTAGTATTCGTTAAAACGAGAAGTTCGATAAAAAGAACGCCCAAATCTGACTTCGTATGAGGAAGTTATGATTTTTCGAAGTTTCAACCTAGCAATAGACAGCTGAAAACTTGAATTTTAGATCGAGTGATTTTTAGCCGACACAACCCAAATGAGAATTGAAGGTCTCGTCATTAGTAGCACAACGGTAAAAAGTCTAACGAAAACGGACGTCGGATGAAGAAGTTATGAATTTTTAACAGATTTCATGTCCCGACCTGTTAAAAATAATAATAAAAAAATTAAATTCAAAATTAGCCGATGAAGTCTAAACGGAAGTTGTAGAGCGTAATTTTAGCTACGTGTGCATATAAAGAACGTGAAAAACGGAGCTCGTATGCGAAAGTTATGGATTTTAGAAGTTTTGGCGCGAAAATCAAGAAAATTCGCATAGTCACGAGCTGCCATGTCACCCTCGCTCAAAACGCGCCATGTGTCCTGCTGAGTCATCCGAGCACATGGCCTTATCCGAAGTGGTCCACTAGAGGTCCGGCACGTGTTCCATTCCTCGTGTCCAAGCCTCGCAGAAGGAGCCACGTCCGAAGCATCAGACTAGACCTCGGTCCAATCAGGAGGCGACAACGAGCCCCTCACAGGTGTGTGCCATGTGCAGCCCACATGCAAGCCCTTCCTGCGAGCCTTCGGATCTGCGGCGCGTGTCCTCTTTCTAGCCGTTGGATCAGAAGCCTCGCCCCTATAAATAGGGGGTGTGAGACCTCCCGGGGGTATTTTGAAAACTTGTAATTTTTAGCCCCTTTCTCCATATTTCTTTCATATTATCATCTCCCGAAGCCCCGATATCAATTATAAGCCCCAGAATACACCACGAAGAGCCCGTGAAGCCCGGAAAATTTATCTTTTCGGTTTCAAAGCCCGACTTTTGCAGAGCCCGGTTTCTCAATAAAACTTCCGGTTTTATTAGAAACGATCGTTTTAGGAAAGGAATTACTGCCCGATTTTCATCAAAACATGTGAGTGTGTAGTCACTTTCATCATACACTTAGATATGAAGTATTTTCTATAAAATACGTGCTATGTGTAATTATATTAAGTGTTTATTTGAGACGACTGTTGAATAAATATTTTATACAAGTTTTAAACTATATATGTATTTTATCTATAAAATATGTTGGGTAGAACATGGGTAGATTTAATAACCGATGTGTGTTAAAATGGTGAGAGGCCTCGATGTTGTTGTTGTAGTCATCTAGCGGAGTATAGATGACGACCACAAACCTTTCTAGACAGTCCAGTGGAACACTAGCAGGTTCGCAACTTGTAGGTGTTGATGAATTAAATGTTCATTGGCGTACTCCATCCCCCTCATGGTTGCCTTTAGGACATGTATGGCTGAGGAAACCCCTTAGAAATAGTGTCCATCCCGATGATAATCCTTAGGCTAGGTCCCTTGTGATAGGTGTTTAGGGACGTAAAGTGAGGACAACGGGAATGGGTAATCAGGGTTATTGTTGATTGGTGAACTTAATAAGTATATTATTATTGTGGGTTGAAAACCCTATATGATCACCGGGCTCCCAAGCCTGACCCACTCAATTTTTATGATTACAGGTAGTGGACCCCGAGCATAGTCGGAAGATGATGAGAGATTTTTGATTATAGGCCAGTAGTTGTAAATAACCGTTGAAAGGCTTATAATGTCTTGTTTATGCTTTTGATCTATATCGGAACATGACATCCCGAGGTTTTGATATGAAATGAAACTATACATTTCTTAAGGAATGATTTTGATAAATTTTATCATGTATTATTTTAGGGACCAATTCCGCAACATCTTTTAAAAAGATTTCTCTGATTTTATTTTAAAAAGCATAAATTAAATCGGTCTTTTCTGGCCGAGAAATTAGGGGATGTCACAGTTGGTATCAGAGCATTAGTTTAAGCGAACTAAGAAATTGTAGAATTTCTAGAATTGAACTTAGAATGCTAAGTGATGATTGTGTGATGAGTATCTACCATATTTTAGACACGAGTACTAGTTTATTTTAGAAAAGATGCCTAAAATGCCTTTATGTGCTAAATGCTATATGTTGCCATATATGCTATTATTTGTTCGGATCTATGGTCTATTGTCGACCGGATCTGGAAACCTTATGTGTGTAGGATTCTAAGCGTATGATTACGAGATTAGAACTAACATGTAAACGTTTCGGAGTGATAAGGGAATTAACATGTCTAACAAGGATAAAGACCTAAATTCACCTTATTCGGTATATAGATTGTAATGGCAAGAACTCGGAGTAGAGCTGGAAATGCAAACAGAAACCAACAACCTCAACCTCAAGTGGTGGAATAGGTGCCTATAGTAGGAGCTGCACCCGAACCCATCACCATGGCTGGAGTATGAACTATGATTCAGACCATGTTGGCTGAACAAAGGGAGGAATTGAGGCAAATGTTGCTGAACAACAGGGATAAACCTTCAGTTCCTATTGAACAACGTGAATTGAATGACGATCGATTTGAAGAAGGAAACAACAGTAGATCTGTTAGTCAAACTGATCCACTTTTGGTTGGGAGAAATAACCACGAGGGTAGAATTGAGAGAAATGGGTGCAAGTATAAGGATTTTATGACTTGCAAGCCATCGACCTTCACTGGAAAGGAAGATCCTGTCGGAGTAATGTACTGGATATCGAAAATGGAGTTGGCTTTCATGACTTGTGATTGCCAAGGCAAGTTACAAACCACGTTTGTAGCACGTCAGTTCAGGGGTATTGCTGCTCGATGAGGGAGCACTTTAGGGAAAACCCTAAGCCCTAATGAGCCACTGCAACTAACTTGGGCAGAGTTCTTGGTACACTTCAAGCGCAAGTACTGCTTGGCCCAGAACGTGCTTGAGTTAGAAAACCAATTTCTAACATTGAAGAAGGGGAGTATGAGCGTTGACGAATATACGAATAACTTCACAGACAAAATGGAGTTTGCTTTGCGTATTGTCCCAGATGAGTTGGCAAAAATTGACAGATACGCAAAGGGACTTCCATGGGAGTACGCGGTGCCAGTACGTCAGGCACTTACTTTGGAGGCAACTATCTGGGCTGCCAAGTCCGTTGAAGATATGATAAAAGGGAGAGCCGCCATCAAGGTTGAAGTTGGCGAAAAGAGAAAGTTTGAAGGAACTTCAGGTTCCAATAAAAAGAACAAATTCTCGAAGACTGGTTCGAGAAAATTTGGAAGAGGAGCCGAAGTCAAGTGGTGTGACAAGTGTAAGAAGAAACATGCTGGGAAGTGCAGCGTGGAAGTCACTTGTTACAAATGTGGAAAGCCTGGGCATTATGCCAATGAATGCACCTTCAATAAGAACATATGTTTTGGGTGCAATGAAGAAGGGCATATTTTGAGGGACTGCGCAAAGAAGAAGGACGCAGAAAAACCCAATCTTCCACCAAAGCCAAAGGCGAGAGCCTTTCAGATGACACTCGAAGCTGCGAAAGAAGAAGTCGATGTTGCTTCAGGTACCTTTCTCGTAATCGAATTGACTGCCTAAATTTTGTTTGATTTTGGAGCCAATTACTCCTTTATATCTCATGAATTTGGTAGAAAGCTAGCTTTGCCTATAGATAGACTAGTTAATGCTATAATAGTCGAGATTGCTAGTGGCAAGTTTGTACCTGTTAGCCATCGTATGAAAAACATCCTCATTGACTTGGATGGGAATAAGTTCCACGAGGAATTATTGCCTATCGAGTTAAATGGATTCGACATAGTTTTAGGAATGGATTGGCTTAGCGCCAATGATGCAGAAATATTATGTAGAAAGAAGATAGTAAAAGTAAACCCGCCAGGGAAGGAGTCGTTTATGGTGTATGGAGACAAACGCAGAGTAAATTCTAGAATCATTTCTCTAATGAAAGCCAGAAAGTGTTTGGCCAAGGGGTGAACATCATATTTAGCATTCGTGATCGATGCTAAGATGGAAAAGAAGGAGGTGCAGAATATTCCGGTGGTGTGTGATTATCCAGAAGTCTTTCCCGAAGATCTTCCCGGATTGCCCCCTGATCGACAAGTAGAATTTCGTATCGATTTGTTACCAGGAACGACGCAGATAGCAAAAACACCATATCGATTAGCACCAACAAAGATGAAGGAACTTATGACACAACTTCAGGAGTTATTGGACAAAGGTTTAATTCGACCTAGTTCATCGCCCTGGGGATCCCCTGTGTTATTTGTAAAGAAGAAAGACGGGAGCATGAAAATGCGTATCGATTATAGAGAGCTGAACAAAACGACGATAAAGAACAAGTACCTGTTGCCAAGGATCGATGATCTGTTGGACCATTTGCAAGGTTCGAGCTATTTCTCGAAGATTGATCTTAGGTCGGGATATCATCAACTAAAGGTGACAGAGCAGGATATCGAAAAGATTGTGTTTAGAACAAGATATGGACACTATGAATTTTTGGTTATGTCGTTTGGACTAACCAATGCCCCAGCAGTTGTCATGGATTTGATGAATAGGGTTTGTAAACCATTCCTAGATAAATCCGTGATAGTATTCATAGATGATGTCTTGATTTATTCGAAAAGCAAGCAGGAGCATGAAAAGCATCTTCGTGAAGTGCTAGAAGTCCTGAAAAAGGAGAAGCTGTATGCAAAGTTCTCCAAATGTGAATTTTGGATTCAAGAAGTCCAATTCTTAGGTCATGTGGTTAACCAAGAAGGAATAATGGTTGACCCAACAAAGATTGAAGTTGTAATGAAGTGGGAACAACCAAAAAGTCCTACGGAGATTCAAAGCTTTTTAGGATTAGCTGGATATTACCGAAGGTTTATCCATGGTTTTTCTTCAATTGCTACTCCATTAACAACTTTGACCCACAAAGGAGCTACTTATGCTTGGAATGAGAAGCATAAGGAATCCTTTGAGAAGTTGAAGAAGAGATTGTGTGAAGCACCGATTCTTTCGTTGCCTGAAGGAGTTGATGACTTTGCAGTTTATAACGATGCATCTGGAGTTGGGTTAGGTTGTGTTCTGACCCAAAGGGATAAAGTGATAGCGTATGCGTCGAGGCAATTGAAGGAGCATGAAAAGAACTACCCCACTCACGATTTGGAGTTGGCAGCGGTAGTATTCGCCCTAAAGATATGGAGGCATTATCTTTATGGCACAAAGTGTAAACTTTTCACTGATCATAAGAGTCTCCAATATCTCTTTAATTAGAAGGAATTGAACATGAGGCAACGACGCTAGCTAGAGTTACTCAAGGACAACGACTGTGAGATACTTTACCACCCTGGTAAAGCAAATGTTGTTGCTGATGCTCTCAGTCGGAAGGTAAACCTTGAAAAGAAAAGGCCAAGAGCGTTGAGAATTGAAATGGTCTCGACAATTGTGGAGAGTATAAAGAAAGCTCAAAAGGAAGCTTTAGAGAAAAATGACCAAAAGGAAGAACGTTTGGGCAAAACGTTAGCATTCGGTACAAACAACCAAGGGTTGAAGGTATTCCAAGATAGAATTTAGGTACCTAAGACAGGCGGAGTAAGAGATCTTCTGATGGAAGAAGCTCACAAGACCATGTACTCGATTCATCCCGGCAGTACAAAAATGTATAGGGATCTAAAGCCCTATTATTGGTGGCCGACGATGAAGCTCAATGTTGCTAAGTATGTGGCCGAGTGTGTAACTTGTGCTAGAGTTAAGGCACAACATCAGAAACCATATGGGAGTTTAGAACCTTTACCCGTACCCATGGGTAAATGGGAAGACATCACCATGGATTTTGTGACTAAACTGCCCAGAACAAGGAACGGTCACGACATGATTTGGGTGGTCGTTGATCACTTCACTAAGAGTGCACATTTCATAGCAGCCAAAGAGAAATGGTCTATGGATAAACTTGCGAATTCTTATGTGAAGGAAATTGTGAGGCTTCAAAGTGTTCTGCTAACGATTGTATCCAATCGTGACAGCTGTTTTACCTCAAGGTTTTGGAGGAGTCTACAAGAGGGATTGGGTGCCATTAAGATGGCACCTTATCATGCCTTGTATGGAGAAAAGTGTCGAACGCCATCATGTTGGCTGGAAGCTGGGGAAAAGCAGTTTATGGGACCTGAAATAGTCCATCAGATTGCTGAAAAGTTGAAAGTGATAAGGGAAAGAATGTTAGTTGCTCAAGATCGACAAAAGAGTTATGCTGCCAAGAAAAGACAACCGATAACCTTTGAAGTTGGAGATTCAGTTTTACTTAAAGTCTCGCCGTGGAAGGGACTTATAAGATTTGGTAAAAGGGGAAAATTGAGTCCAAGGTTTATTGGACCGTACAAAGTTCTTCAGAAGATCGGGATTCAAGCTTACAAGCTAGAGTTACCAGAAGAATTGGAGGGTATTCATAACACCTTTCATGTGTGTTATTTGAGAAAGTTCACGGGAGATGTGCCCGACATAATTCTGATTTCTGAGTTAAGGTTGGATGAAAACAAGAGGTTGATTGAAGAACCTGAGGCAATCATTGACCGTAAGACTATGAAGCTGTGACGCAAGATGGTTGATTTAGTGCTTGTGTGCTAGAAACATACGAATGGACCAAATCTCAATTGGGAAACAGAGAGTGACATGATGAGTCTCTAGCCGTAGTTGTTTGGTGATATGTGATTTCGGGGATGGAATCATCCTAAGGGGAGAGAATTATAACACCCGTGTTTCTATCCTAGGCATTTATATTGAGGTGATAGTCTAGGTTAATCTTTGTAACTCATTTTGAAGAAATGAAAAGGAATTATGTGAATATTATGTGAATTATGTGTTTTATGCTTAATTATTAGGGTTTAATTAATTAAGAATAAAAATAAGCGTCAAAATTAAAGTGTGAGATAAGCCCCATATCTTTACATAAAGTTGTAGTGGCCGAAACAAGGATTTCAGGGATATAAAGAATACCAAAATTTGAGTTATAACGAAGAAGTTATGACCTGTCGAAGTTTCGCGACAAAACCGGCACGGTGCTGAATGTCGTAAAAAGTGAGTTTTTGATAAACTAATTTTTAGCCTTAGTGATCTAAACGAAAGTCGTAGTATTCGTTAAACCGAGAAGTTCGATAAAAAGAACGCCTAAATCTGACTTCGTATGAGGAAGTTATGATTTTTCGAAGTTTCAGCCTAGCAGTAGACAACTAAAAACTTGAATTTTAGATCGAGTGATTTTTAGCCGACACAACCTAAACGAGAATTGAAGGTCTCGTCATTAGTAGCATAATGGTAAAAAGTCTGACGAAAACGGACATCAGATGAAGAAGTTAGGAATTTTTAACGGATTTCCTGTCCCGGCCTGTTAAAAATAATAATAAAAAAAGTAAATCAAAATTAGTCGACGAAGTCTAAACGGAAGTTGTAGAGCGTAATTTTAGCTACGCGTGCATATAAAGAACGTCAAAAATGGAGCTCGTATGCGAAAGTTATGGATTTTAGATGTTTTGGCGTGAAAATTAAGAAAATTCGCATAGTCGCGAGCTGCCACGTCACCCTCGCTCAAAACGCGCCACGTGTCCTGCTGAGTCATCCGAGCTGCTGAGTCATCCGAGTACGTGGCCTTATCCGAAGTGGTCCACTATAGGTCTGACGCGTCTTCCATTCCTCGTGTCCGAGCCTCGCAGAAGGAGCCACGTCCGAAGCCTCAGACTAGACCACGGTCCAATCAGGAGGCGATAGCGAGCCCCTCGCAGGTGCGAGCCATGTGCAAGCCATGCGCAGCCCACGTGCGAGCCCTCCCTGCGAGCCTTCGGATCTGCGGCGCGTGTCCTCTTTCTAGCCGTTGGATCAGAAGCCTCGCCCCTATAAATAGGGGGGTGTGAGACCTCCCGGGGGTATTTTGAAAACTTGTCATTTTTAGCCCCTTTCTCCATATTTCTTTCATATTATCATCTCCCGAAGCCCCGATATCAATTATAAGCCCCAGAGTACACCACGAAGAGCCCATGAAGCCCGGAAAATTTATCTTTTCGGTTTCAAAGCCCGACTTTGGCAAAGCCCGGTTTCTCAATAAACTCCCGGTTTTATTAGAAACGATCGTTTTAGGAAACGAATTGCTGCCCGCTTTTCATCAAAACATGTGAGTGTGTAGTCACTTTCATCTTACACCTAGATATGAAGTATTTTATATAAAATACGTGCTATGTGTAATTATATTAAGTGTTTATTTGAGGTGACTGTTGAATAAATGTTTTATACAAGTTTTTAACTATATATGTATTTTATCTACAAAATATGTTGGGTAGAACATGGGTAGATGAAATAAATGATGTGTGTTAAAATGGTGAGAAGCCTCAATGTTGTTGTTGTTGTTGTTGTTGTAGTCATCTAGCGGAGTATAGATGACGACCACGGACCTTTCTAGACAGTCCAGTGGTACACTAGCAGGTTCGCAACTTCTAGGTGTTGATGAATTAAATTTTCATTGGCGTACTCCATCTCCCTCATGGTTGCCTTTAGGACATGTATGGCTGAGGAAACTCCTTAACAGTAGTGTCCATCCCGATGATAATCATTAGGCTAGGTCCCTTGTGATAGGTGTTTAGGGATGTAAAGTGAGGACAATGGGAATGGGTAATCTGGGTTATTGTTGATTGGTGAACTTAATAAGTATATTATTATTGTGGGTTGAAAACCCTATATGCTCACCAGGCTCCCAAGCCTGACCCACTCAGTTTTTATGATTACAGGTAGTGGACCCCGAGCATAGTCGGGAGATGATGAAAGATTTTTTATTATAGGCCAGTAGTTGTAAATAACTGTTGAAAGACTTATAATGTCTTGTTTATGCTTTTGATCTGTATCGGAACAAGACATCCCGAGGTTTTGATATGAAATGAAACTATACATTTCTTAAGGAATGATTTTGATAAACTTTTATCATGTATTTTGGGGACCAATTCCGAAACATCTTTTAAAAAGATTTATCTGATTTTATTTTAAAAAGCATAAATTCAATCGGTCTTTTCTGGCCGAGAAATTAGGGGATGTCACATTTTTTATGGGATAAAAGTATACACGGAAAATCTCAGTTAATAAGCGGTTTTCTGGTAATATGAAATGGAGATGCATAAAAACTCACAAAAATAATTTTCTTCCAAACTTTCCGAAGAGATTACTCAAATATAAATGAAACAGATCTGAAAAAATCTTTCAAAGCTCCAAATATGTTCGAATTAACAAAAATGAAAATATATATACAAATATTAGCAATTGCGAATTAGAGCTGGACAGATCATGGCAAGAGCCTAGTGGATCTGAATAGATGATGGTAGAAATGAACATATCTGAACAAACATAAGGTGAAACACAACAAATCTGAATAGATCGGGTGAAAACGAGGTTGAGACAAAGCGAGATGGTAACTATTTGCCTGAGGTCTCATGGATGGCGCCAATGATGTGGCATTTTAATCTGGACATCGGCTCTTGTATGATGGACCTGGATTATGCATCAGAGACGAGTGTCATTAGCATGTTCCTAGCAGGATTCCTAGCTACAAGATGTAACAAGATCGTTAGAACTGCCCAGGGGCTGTGCCTAGAGAGCCAGCTCCGATGATTAAGTCATATCGATGTGTTAGAGAAGATGGTTCCTCCTGGTCGGAGGAAACCATCTAGGCGTTACGGGAGAGTGTATGGACATAATGGAGGTTGAAGTCAAGTCATCTAGAAGTTATCTCTTTATGGAGAAGGAAGCATTGTATTTATAGGGGACATTTAGGTCAAGAGAAATTAGGTCAGACCTTGGGCCAACCAAATTCAAGCCCAACTAGCTAGCGGCAGGACAACCAGTTGGACGGTCGCACAATGATGCCCGACAGAAAATGTTATGGCCAGGCAGGGCTGGCCAACACTGCTGCCAAACAACCAAGTTGTCAAACTATTGGGTCGTATGGACGGACCCAATACCATCACATATAATTCTGTTGCATAAATGTATAATCACATTTCTTATAATTTAGTAAACGTTATTGAGTTTTTAATAAGTTTTAATTAAATTCTCTTTTAATATAATGGTAACTATTTCGTAGCATTGTTGATATCAATATTTTGAAACCCAACTTTAGTTGAATTAGTCTGATGATATGTTTTTTCGGTTCGACCGACAGATCGACCTGATTTCTAGATTTTTTTTATTTTATTTTCCTTCATACATATATACATCAACTTAAATACATAAAAAAGAAACATAAAGTATAATCCTAAAGGGGAAATGACACAAATGTCCTACGCACTTTTATGGTTGGTCCACTTAGTCCCTAAATTATTTTCGTGGCTTTTTGATGGAACAAAGTCGTGGGCACTTAATAGTTCAAGATCTTTCTCGCTCCGTCCTCCGTTGCTCAGTAGCTCTCTCTGCTTTCATGGATGTTACCTAAATTAATAGGTAGAGATGAAAGATAAAAACTGTTTTTATTAGTTTTTAAAGCTAAATCAGCCAAATAGTCAAACTTAAAAGTCAAGTCAGCTAAATAGTTGTGGAAATCCTAATAATTGGTCTCTTTAATTTAGGTTCACGATCTACCACTGAAACTTGTTTTCCGGGGAACAGAAAACTATAAGTAGTAGCAATAGAATCATTCATTAGTAGGTCCTGAAAGTTGATGGCAGATTTACTAGTTGTACCCCTTCCTTCACTGATGATTACAACCCATCCAACCAACTATAATCATCATTCGCATGATTATGATTGTGTCCCACTTGCTTATTATTATTAGGTCTCACAGAGGTAAATGCAGGTGGGGGTCCAAGATGTCTTACGGGTTGAACCGTGGAAACTTTCAAAGAGCTAGCCAGCATATTTGGGAATGTGTTTCGACCCACAATGTAATGATTTTTTCTAGTAGGAGGGACGATATCGTAATTTACACTGTTTTCACATATACCAATAACCTACTAGATTGGAAGTGTAGCATATTAATGCTCAGTAGCTCTTTACATTTGGGTTTGACCCAGATACTCATTTTCCATCAAGCGTAAACCTTTTAACTCGTTGGTAAGAGCAGGTTGTTAGCTGCCCGGTCACATCGGAGACTTATACGGCTGCCCGAATGCATTGTGCACCAAAACCGGAACTGCAAAATCTTTACTGTGAACATTCTAAATCCCCTCTTGATTGATTTATTTTACCAAGGGCATTTTCATCCGATTATCAATCAAATTTGGCTGGAAAATAATCACTTAATCCTCCTCTTCACTTTCCATAGACGCCTCATCTTTAATTACCTCGTTTGATTTGTTTTCAGTTCCATGTTTCTGTGTCTCAACGTTGATAACAAACTTTTTCATGTTGGGGTCAAACCTAACCTCTATGGATGGTTGGTTAAAGAAGTTAAAGATGGGCAAATTTGAATTTCCGATTGATTTCAACACTGCTTAAGTTTGGGTGATGAAAAATCAATGTAAATAGTCAAAATTGGGAAAATTCAAAGTCAATGTGAGAAAATTGGTCAACAAATGTCAATGTGGTAAAGTAGTGACTGGGTAACCCCTTCACTTTGGCCAAAATGACGTAATCGACCCGACAAAATGACTTCCTTCCCTTATAAAGTCATAACAACAGTTTAGGGACTAAATGGACCAACCCTAAAAAGTTGGTAGGGCATTTGTGTCATTTTCCCAATACTAAAATTGTAACACCCCAAAAATCATGACCAAAAATTTAGTTTTTAATTAAGTAGATTATAAAATTGTTTACTGAAAACATCATTAATATCATATCAACCCATAATCTCATAAGTCAAATATCATAAAACATGTCGTGGAATAATAAAAATGTCAGAGTACAATCCCATGGATCTCAAATTACGGTAATCATATGTGTGTGTGTGTGATGCGCTGCTACCGTGCCAACTCCTTCCCCTTCGATGTAGTGGCACCTGAAAACAAAATTGAAAACTGTAAGCATGAAGCTTAGTGAGTTCCCCCATCATACCACATACCATACAATAACATATCTATCCAGGCATATCTAGGTGTCGAACTCCCTTTCGGTCTATATGAACTAGATAACTTCCTTGCATATGTGGGTGTTGGCCTCCCCTTCGGTCTATTACAACCGGATAACTACCTAGCATATCTGGATGCTGGCCTCCCCTTCGGTCTATTTCAACCGGATAACTGCCTAACATATCTGGGTGCTGGCCTCCCCTTCGGTTTATTTCAACCAGATATCGGGGACTATTTCACCCCTACCATTACCACATAGAATCATAGCATACTGGCACATAGAACATACCAGAAAATTACCACACAAACAATCATCTAACTACAAGCTTCTACTAGTGGGCTGACATTGTGACCTTAGACCCACTTCTACTGGAAGGTAACTCACCTCGAAAAGTTGAGCGTCGAATCTCACGAGAATTAATCTCTAACAGCTGCTCCGATGACTCCCGACTACCATAATCATAATAACACTCAATTAGAATCTATAACACTACTTAGGGTAAAACGACCATTTTACCCCCTTGGCATAACTTAAAACATTCTTAAGGCCCAATTCTAACTTGTTAAATCCAATGCACCCATGGCCCATCAAAGGCTCCGTAAGGGCCCACTAATGACCCAATTTTCTAAATTGGGCCCAACCCTTCAAATGGGCATTTTCATAATTCTAATAAGTCCTTAGCCCAAAAAGAAATAGTCTCGAGTGGCCCAATATGGCCCAAAAGGCCCAATATGGCCCAAAAGGCCCAATACTTCTAATTCAAAATTCCCAGGCCCATAACTATACCTCATAGTAGGCCACGAGGTCCAATAGTCCAGGCCCAATCCCCTAAGGCCCAAAAAGCCCAATATAGCCACTTTGCATGCATACGCGCAGCGTACCTGCACGTACGCCCAACGTATGCTTAGCGTACTGGCCAACTTTCTTGGATGTATGCTTAGCATACTGGGCAACTTTCTTGGGACTTCGTTTGTGACTTAATCCATTAAGTCTTTACGTCCAAAATGTTGATCTAGGTCCTTTAAGACCTCGTAAAGTCACAAAATTTATGTGCTTGCATGCATGGTTTGTGTCAAAACATGACTTTTGGTCCTTTTAACAAGCTTTACGAACATCAACACTAGCATGGTTGTGGCTTAACCATCAAGGTCCGATTTTTATGACTGTTAGGGCCTCTAAGAGCCCAAAAGGATAACTCTTAAGGTCTGAAATCATTAAGATGCAAGAAGCCTCAACAATGGAGTCCAAAAGTGACCTTAAACACTCCTATAAATAAATCTAAGCATGCAATGGTGAATTTTGGAACTTGATACCTCAAAAGAGTAAGAAATGATGCCAATCTCCTGGATCTACAAGCTCTTTGTGAATCCTTACTCCTTCTTCAAGCTCCTTTCCCTTCCAAAACACCAAAACTACACCACGATACTCTCAAATGGCTTCCAAATCACAAGGTCATACAAATATGGGTTAGGGTTTTCATGGTGGCTGCCTAGAGGTGAAAGGGAGGCTGGACTAAAGGCATAACGTCCTTTATATAGGGATCAAAACCTAAAAGTTAGGGTTTTATACTCTACGAACGTATGTTGCCCTTACCCTCTGGTACGCTGGGCGTACACGCATGGCCTCCCCACCCAATCCTCTTGAGTATGTTGCGCGTACCTGGCATGGTACGCCCCACATAACGCCTTTCTCAATCCAATTATTAAAGCCCAACTTGTTGGATTAGGTGTCTAAGCCCATATCTATTATTGGTATGTATTCAACCCGAGAGTAGCATGGTCCATTTGGCTTGCATATCATCAGGACAATTTGTTAGGATGGACTTTTGAGAGAAGGTTATTTATGGTTTATTAATATATTATAAGTTATAATATGTTAATATGAAATCATATGTTTTAATTAGTATTGATCAAGAATTAATTTGTAATTAATTTAATGGTCAAAAGAGACTAATTAAATCTATGGGGACTAATTATGATAATCAGTTATATTTATATGTGTTGGGCTTATGATCCATGTTGGACCAAGTTTATTTATGGATACATAAAGAGTTGGGCCACGTGAACCATGGATCATAAAACCCATGGGTATGGATTTGGGTTATATCCATGACCCTAGAAATCCCACATATAAATAGATACTTCATTGCCAAAAATCGCCACTTATATCTTCTTGGAGTCCGTGGTGTCTTTTGTGTCCATGGAATTCTCTCTCATGTTCATCCTTTGTCCATGGTGTGTTGTGATTCCATTTGAGGCTTCCACACTATTGGGGCTAAGCTCTTAAGGCCAAATACACCAAGACTTCAAGCTCCATCAAAAGGTATGGTATGCTAACTAGTATCTTATATGCTTTATGTTAAATGCATCCTAGTTGTAAGATTGATACCTTGGAAACCATTTGCATGTATAATTAGTGAAAACATAGATCCAAGGTATTTAGGGTTGTATGTGCACCATAGGATGTTGTATTATACAAAAACCCAACAGTGGTATCAAAGCCATGGTTGTTTTCAATTATACTTGATGCAAGTTGCTGAAAAAAACTGAAAAAATCGAATTTTTGGTTGTCGGGACAGCAAACTCGACGAGTCCATTGATGGAATCGACGAGTCCATGAACAAATTCATCCAACTCGTCGAGTTGGTTCATGCACTCGACGAGTTGGACCCCCTGACAACTTATCTTCGAGTTTTTTTTGGCCTGTTTTGGATTAGAATCATTACCGCAGAGTGTTTTTGTTCATAAAATTTGTTTTTGATACTATGGTAATGTTTATTCTCATCCAAATAAAGGATAATAATCAAAGTTTCAAGTTTTATACATGTTTATATGACGCTTGAGAAATGTTGATTATGAATGTTCATGTTTATGAGTTTGTTTAGATTAATAGGAAAAATTATTAGATAGTTGTGTTCAATCCAAATTAATCTAGAAGTTGTTCATAATATGTGTTTTTGTAGCTTGTCCTCAAGTTACATGAAAAGTCACATTTATGAATTTTAAAACTCATAAAATTTCCATAAGTTATGAAAAAATGAAGTGTCAAATTTTTTAATGCTTTTAAAGTCTTCCATAACTTTTCTACAAGTTATGAAACTTGAAGGGTTTGTTTTCCATTAAACCACTTTAAAATTCATAAGTTATGGAAACCATAAGTTTTTGAATTATTCAAAACTTGTCCTCAAGTTTTGGAATTTGTAAAGTCAAACCCCATATACACTTTAATTCCAAACCCAAGAATTTTAAAAGTTAAAGTTCAAACTTTATAGACTTCATTAAATTAATTAAAGTGTCTAATTAAAAGAGTTAATAATTCCATAAAGACATGGTTTAAGTTTAATTAAAATAAGAGTATAGTTTAATTAATAGATTACCCACCAAGTATTTTAAATGTTTAAAATACACCCTTATACTATTATAATATTAATAGTTAATACTTATATATATGTATAAGAACAAAGTCAGTCTTACCGTTAGTAGAACTCATTCACGAAGCCAGTCTATAAGGGGGTATAAGGTTACTGCCTATAAAATGTCAGTTTAATGGGTGTCCAGTCTCACCCACCGCTTCCTTGACTGGTGGAGGGTCGTTAGCCGAACGGGTAGGACAAGGACTATAATTCACCATTCATTAAAAGTATTAATGATAAATACTAAGTAACTAGAACTTTTATAAATACCCAATCTTAGTTACTTAGGAAAATGTGAATTTGGTGCTAACCCATGAAATTCACACTTTGTACCTTACCAAGTCGTTGGTGGAGTGTGTGTGGGTAACCGGCACAATAACTTGGACTAGTAAGGATAACAAAGGGTGACTTAATGCTTATCATAGATCGGTGGAGCGCGTGTGGGTAACCGGCACATCGATTAGGTGATAATATTAAGGGTACCAAGTGAATTTGCATGGTTATTCACACCTTGTTTTATTATCCTCGGCATCCCAGTCACAAAATTTGAGAGGGCACACTCGAGATTGAAACATGCCGTTGAAAAGTTCAATGAATGTCAAAAGATCTAGGAGTTTCAAATCCAATTAAAACCTAATAAATTATTTCGTTTTTCATGGTGGAAATTGGTGAATCGTCATTTGCCTACCTTCAAATATCTTATAGCTTGGATTACGACATCCCTCTTCCAAGTTATAAAGTATTGTGTTGGGTCCTAGCCTTAATATTTCATATTGGGTATTATATTAAGGACTTAAAAATCAACTAACTTGAATATCTCCCATTTTAGATGTCTAGTTTAGACATCTATGATCTACCCAAATCTCTTGGAATTTCACTTCCTCCACCCCCTCCAATTATTCTCGATAACCCACAAGTTCAAGGTCACTCAAGCCCTATTGGCAAGCAAGGTATATGTGTGATCACATCTTGGAGATGAAGTCACATATTCACAAGCCGGGAGAGTTGGGTGTTAAAGTCTTGAGAAAGTTTCATGTCCAATCACTTTCTAAGTTACATAGTGAGTTCATTTGGGACTACTATGAAACAGACTATGACATGACCCTTTATGATTTTATCTATTTGCTTGGTGCTACTAAATCTGAAATGATTTGAGGACTAGTAAAGCAAATTTGATTAGAAGATCAACTTCCTAAACACTCTATTGCCAAAAGAAGGGGCATTGGTTGCGAAGCTGCCTAATTTACCTGAACAAACATAAGGTTGGTAAAGTCAAAGAGTTTGACTCTACTTCGGGTAAAGTGCAATATCTAACTCTATTTAGTTCCTATTTGAGATTCTTATACATGATGTGACCTGATCATATTTTGATGTTTTGTAGAATCGAAGAGAGGAAGCTTAAAGGAAGTATATGCTGATTTTGATCGCGAAGATGGATTTCGATTGCATGGTTCGGTGATCAGAATTGTGAGTTGTTGCTTATGAGTTATGATATATTACTTAGGAATAGATAACAACAAAATTTTCATATGCATTTGCATTGTAAGGATAAGTTTTTCCGCAAGTTTTAAATAAAAGATAAGGTTTTATTTTATTTATTTTAAATATCCTTACAATGGCATTTGTGAAAAATGGTTGTTTATATGATTCCATTGATAGTTTATATTAGAAAAATGGTTGTTTATATTAGAAAATGGATTTGATTCTTTCGGATGTGGTAGTGTCATAATTTACCAAATAAGGAAAGATTCTCATCACCCAAGTTTCAATTGGACCGAAACTTGGAATCATACAAGTTGTATGATGAATGAGCATTTTCATCATTGGAAAATTAAGTCAAGTGAAAGGACTAAGGGATTGAGTACACATTCGTGTGCACTGGTCAAGTCCACCACAAAGATCGATAACACTATTTGTCATGATTTACTAAAGTTTAGTAAATATGGTTATACTTACAAGTTTAAGTATAATTCTAAAACATTGGAAAATATTCGATGTATGGCAGAACGAATGAGAAGAATCAAATTAGGCAGAAAGATAAAAGTTTCTCAAATCTGAAAAGACAGGAGAGTACTTTAGTATTATGTTTTATGATCATCTTAATGATTAAGATACCATATCACAAATGATCCTCTAAGTACATCTTAGTGCTTTCTTATGGCTAAGAAGAGGAGTCATGAATTGTTGAAATGGTTAAATCAAGAAGATGAGTCATACTTCGTTCCAAAAGCAAAGTCTTAGAGTCATACTCCAAGATTGTAACTTGAGTGATACATCTTAAAAAAAGTTTATTAAGACTAGTCAAATGTAAGAGTAAAATGTTTTCTAATCTTGTACATTTGAAATAGGTAAGTTGTGATGTTTTGGATAAAACAAAGACCAACTTAGGCCAATTGCGTGAAGTGTTAGTCTTGATAAGAATCCACACTATCCCTTGAATATTTGTTTTGTCAAGGAATGGTTCTTGACAAGAGAGTCTTATATGTCAAGAGGACAGTGATAGTCTTAAAGGTGTTGAAAGTTTCAAGAACTAATCAAGGATAAAACCTATAGTTCTTCACTAGCACATGACTTAAGGTTTATAACCTATCGTGTTGACATTTCTATGCCCATAACTACTTGGAAGCAATGGCAGGCCCTTGGGCTGCCAGGTGGCAAGAAGTTAAGACTGCACAAGTTCAATCCATATGAATTTGGAAGTGTCACTAACCTTGTCTTGTGATTATGGTTTTGACAAAATTCAAATGGATAGGAACTCATACACCATAAAATCTAAGTGTCTTAAGGTTTCTCTCTGATTCATGAAAATGGTTGTGTGGAAACACTTTCACTAAGTAGATTTTTAGTATATAGCAATTGTGACATTTGCATTATCAAAGTCGTTAGTGGAGCGTGTGTAGGTAACTGGCACACTAACATAACCTTGTGAGAAATGGCAAAGGTCTAAACAATTGAGACTATGATTACGGTATCCCTTTTCATAGTTCTATAAAATTGTTTGGACACACATGTGAGCTATCTAAGGAAATGTGTATGATTTTGATAAAGTTTTATCGAAGCATCTTGTATCAGAAATCTGAACTTTGGTAAGAAAGTGAATAAAGTATTGATTTCTAGAAGTCCAACTGTTTTCTGAGTACATGTCAAAGCTAGTGAATGCATAAGTGTTATGCTAATATTTATCATGTTAGTGGGAGCATGATTATTATGTTAAGTGTTAATTATAGAAAACAAAAGTTTCAATTCGTGAAGTTGTAGGGATTGAAAAGTTGTTTTTCTATAATTAAAGGAGAGGAAATTATATTTTATTTCGATTCTAAAAGCTTAGAATGAGATTTTAATCATCTTTGGTCAAATATATATATGAATTTTATGTTAGACTGGTTCGACTTAAGGAAATTCTATATATATTGCGTTTTCAAAATTCGATTATGATTACGGCATCCCTCTTCATAGTCAAATTTTGAAAACATGGCAAATAAAAAAATATTGTAGCAAAAGATTGGTCTAGTATCATGTGTTTATGTGAGACATCATGAATCGTGTCCCATATTCTCTGGATATAGGATCGATTGCATGTGCTGTAATATTCATTCTTTCTAAATTTTCCAAATGCTCAGGGCATTAAGAGGGGAAAAGTCTAAAATTGAATATAACTAAAATGATTAAGCAATTATCAAGGACAATTTGAGGTTTACCAAAGATTGGTTGCTCATGGACAATTGGAAGTATAAGTGTTAATTTTAGAAGGACCATATTGACATATTCTGAAAAGAGGTAACTCTTGTTCAGAAATGACAGTCAAAATGGGAATCTGGAAAGGTTTCCAAAGGTAGAAGTTGTTCATTCAATCTGTGTAAGATTAGGAAACTTAATTCACGAAGGTTGTTCAAAGCAATGTACATTGAATTTGAGACTTTGGTTCCATGGAATGCTCTCCATTGGGATACTCTGTAATGATTGTTGATAAGTCTTTGTGACTTTGTGCATAGTCATTACGAGAGGATCAATGCATCTAAGTTTAGAATCTAACATATTTCGTTAAATGGTAGGGATTTGGAATTCTTACATTTACGATAAAGATTTGGGATTGTGAAATGAGCATCATTGGAATCATGTTCAATTGATCTAATTTACAAAGTAAAGATCATAGATAAACATAGTGTGCATACTTGATGTATGGCATGACTAGTGTTTACAAAACATAGTTTACATGCTTGGAGCATGGGACAACTATTGTTTTAATTCAAGTATAAAGTTGATTATTTGAAACATTATACAATGAATAATGAGTAATCAATATGGTGTTGAAATAAACGGTGTTTTATTTACTCTCAAAGGTGCTTGGGACCATAGAGGATTTGTATTATTCTTGTGTTTCACTTTGCATGTTTTGACTTCCAGAATAACTAGGTTATTATTTCCGAATGACTAAGTTATTCAAACCATCCATAGTCAATAATACGTTGGAAGTAGGTATTAAGGCAAGACTGTCATGAATCGGGTTTGTAAATGTCCAAGGTAGTGGACATAGTAAGAGTTACTACAACGTTCATGAGTACTCCTAGAATAGGGATTCGAGTATTGGATTCAACCCACGCTCATTTGAATCACTTCATGGATTTTATTACGAGTGATCATGAGACGATAATATCTTATATTCTTCAAACCTAGAGATATGAGTTGTTACTATATGTTGGTTGTACATTGATTGCACGAAAACGCATTCGGTAACTCGATGTTATAAAAAGTGCCTTTGTGTATGATACAAAAATTAGTAGAACAAGCCATATGAGTCGAAGTTTATCCATTCCTTTTACAAACGTAAGTGCTCGGCCGGGCCAGGACTGATTTGATTTGTTCAATTAGTCAGTCGTCATAAATCGGAAATCAGGAAACAACAAATGGACAGAGAGAATGATTATAATCCATGTCTCAGTCTATATGATATCTAGAATAGAGGAATATATGATCCCTTATCTAATAGACATTTCATTGATTTGTTCAGAGTTCGACAACGACTTTTAAGAGCTACCATTGCTATTCGGGACCTTGGAGTCATACTTGAATAATAGTTTTAGACTTATCCAAGTGGGAGACTGTTGGATTAGGTGTCTAAGCCCATAACTATAATTGGTATCTATTCGACCCGAGAGTAGCATGGTCCATTTGGGTTGCATATCATCAGGACAATTTGTTAGGATGGACTTCTGAGAGAAGTTTATTTATGGTTTATTAATATACCATAAGTTATAATATATTAATATGAAATCATATGTTTTAATTAGTATTGATCAAGAATTAATTTGGAATTAATTTAGTGGTAAAAAGAGACTAATTAAATCTATGGGGACTAATTATGATAATTAGTTATATTTATATGTGTTGGGCTTATGATCCATGGTAGACTAAGTTTATGTATGGATACATAAAGAGTTGGGCGACATGAACCATGGATCATAAAACCCATGGGTATGGATTTGGGTTATATCCATGACCCTAGAAATCCCACATATAAATAGACACTTCATTGCCAAAAATCGCCACTTGTATCTTCTTGGAGTTCATGGTGTCTTTTGTGTGCATGGAATTCTCTTTCAAGTTCATCCTTTGTCCATGGTGTGTTGTGATTCCATTTGAGGCTTCCACACTATTGGGGATAAGCTCTTAAGGCCGTATAAACCAAGACTTCAAGCTCCATCAAAAGGTATGTTATGCTAACTAGTATCTTATATGCTTTATGTTAAATGCATGCTAGTTGTAAGATTGATACCTTGGAAACCATTTGCATGTATAATTAGTGAAAACATAGATCCAAGGTATTTAAGGTTGTATGTGCACCATAGGATGTTGTAGTATACCAAAACCCAACACAACTATCCTGGCCCAAACCAAAAGCAACCCATTATTCAATAAAATAAATAATATTAATACTTCAAATCCCGGATGTTACAAATCTCCCCCACTTGAGTTAGACTTTGTCCTCGAAGTCCGTTGCTGCTGTTGAAAATAACCCAGGGTAGTGCTCCCTCATCTCATCCTCCAGCTCCCACGTCCATTCCGAACCCTTGTGGTGTTGCCACTGCACCTTCACTAGCTCTACTTCCTTGTTCCTCAACACCTTCGTCTTCCTATCTAGAATGGCTATCGGACGCTCAATGTAGTTCAGGTTGTCATCCACATGAATATCCTCGAGAGGCACCACCACAGAGTCGTCTACCAGGAACTTCCGCAGCTGGGAGACGTGGAAAGTACTGTGAATCTTGCTAAGCTCGGCTGGTAGATCTAGCCTATACGCCACTTTGCCCACCCAGGCTGCAACTCTGAAAGGACCAATATACCAGGGGTCCAACTTGCCCTGCTTCCTGAACCTGATGACACCTTTCCTAGTTAACACCTTCAGGAGAACTGTGTCCCCAACCTAGAATTCTAGGTCCGAATGGTGCTTGTTGGCATAACTTTTCTGCTGACTTTGAGCAATCTGAAGCCTGCTCCTGACCTACTGGATCTTCTCTGTCATTTTGATTAACAATCCAGTACTCCCCATGACTCTCTGCCCAACCTCACCCCAACATATCGGGGTCCTACACTTCCTCCCGTACAACATCTCGAAGAGAGGACGATCGATACTCACGTGGTAGCTGTTGTTGTAGGAGAACTCAACCAATGGGAGATAGGTATCCCAGCTACCACCGAAATCCAAGACACACGCCGGAAACATATCCGCCATGGTCTGGATGGTCCGCTCGCTCTGACCATCTGTCCGCGGGTGAAAAGCGGTGCAAAAGTGCAGACGAGTACCTAACTCGTCATGAAACTTCTTCCAGAATCTGGAAGTGAACCGTACGTCTCTGTCTGAAATCACGGAGACTGACACTCAATGTCGAGCTACTACCTCTCGGATGTAGATATCGACCAACTTCTCGGCCGAGATACTCTCCTGGATTGGGATGAAATGAGCATTATTGGTCAATTGATCTACTATGAACCAAATCGAATCCACCCCCCGTGCGGTCCTAGGAAGCTTTGTGATGAAATCCATGGTAATATCTTCCCATTTCCACATAGGGATATCCAATGGCCGCTTCTTTCCGTGAGGCCTCTGGTGCTCGGATTTGACCTTCCTGCAGGTCAGGCATCTCACAATGTACCAGGCTACATCCGCTTCATGTAGGGCCACCGGTAATCAGGACGAAGATCTCTATGCATCTTCTTCGCCTCGAGATGAATAGAAAACCTGGATTTGAACGCCCCCTCTATCAACACCTGGCGCACACCTCCATGATACGGAACCCACACCCTATGGTGTAGAGTTAATAATCCACGACTATCATAGTCGGAGGAGGAAACTGTTGGATTAGTGTCTACGTCCATAACTATTTTGGTATGTACTTGACTCGATGGTGCATGGTCCTTTTGGGTTGCCTTCACCAAAGCAACTTGATAGGATGAATTATGGAGAGAAAGGATTAAATATGATTTATTAATATATTATGAGAATAATATATTAAAGAAGAAATCATATTGTTTAATTAATATTAGTCAATAATTAATTGGTAGTTAGTTTGTGACTAAAAGAGATTAATTAAACTTAAGGGACTGGAATTGTAATTATAAGATAATTGCAATTGGGCCATGGATTGCCTTATATTAAGGAGTGGACAAATTCTATGGGAAACCCATAAGAAATCGTCCAAGGCCTTAACGAAAGGGATCCATGGGTTGCTTAGGCCTTAAGCATCCAAATTAGAGTTTCCTTGTTAGATAACCCTAATAGCCTAACTATATATACATCCCTTATGACCCAAAAACGTGAACAAGACTTCTCATAGGGTTTCACACGTTTTAGGGCAGCCTCCTTCACCTCTCATCTTCATCCTCTTGCTCTTGGTGTTTGTGAACCATTAGAGGAGTGACATTTGTGACTCTAAGCTTTCTAAAGTCAATACAAGGAGGAATTGGGATTGTTATTGCTACATAACAATCAAGGTAATATCTTAAACCTATTCTCATGTTAATATGATTACTTGAATGCTAGAATTAGGGTTTATAGTCTTGGATAACTTTCATGTACAATAGAGAAACCTAGATCCAAGCATTAGGGTTTGTATGAGCACATAGGATGTTCTTATAGCCAAAACCCGTCAGTGGTATCAGAGCCTAGATTGGTTTCTATTGTATTGATGCCTTGTATGTTGGAAAAATTCTATTTTTGTGGTTCTGCATGATGGACTTGGCGAGTCCCACTGTGGACTCGGCGAGTTGCCCCTACTCGGCGCGTCCATGGGGGTACTCGGCGAGTTTGAGCATCAGATGGAGCTATTTTCGGGATTTCTTGATGTTTATCTTTGAGATACTTGCCTTTATCATATTAGATCAATATAAATCCGATTTTATGATATATATGACTATATTCTTGATCTAATTGAAGATGTTTATCAATTAATAAAATATTTGTTTCCTTATGTGATAATTAATTAATTATTTTGATTAAATTGGTAAATTGTTTTGCAAGAAATCATTAAATAAATCAAATATGGATAAGTATGTGATTAAATGTTAATTAATATTATTTGTTATTTGATCCTTGTGTTATGAAAAGTTTCATATTTTCCCCTTTAGGTTTTATAGTTTAAATTTGAACTCAAAAGTTTAGATTTGAAATTTAAATAGTTGAAACCCTAATGTTTTGAAATGGTTCAAAACTTGCCCTCAAGTTTTGGAATTTAAATTTTGATTAATAGTTTAATTTTGATGTATATTTAAATTCTAAACCCTATGTTTTGAAATGTTTCAAAACTTTCCCTCAAGTTTTGGAATTTAAAAGTTGATTAAAAGTTTAATTAGGAATGTTAAATTCTAAAACCCTAGTATTGTTTTGAAAAAGTTCAAATCACAACCTTATGGTTTTATTAATTAATTAAGGTGTATAATTAAAAGAGGTTTAATAAATTCATAATAGTTTAGGTTTACAATTTAATTGAATTAAAAGTATAATTGTTAAATTTGACCACCTAGTATTTCAAAAGGTTGTAAAATACACCCTATACTATATATAACATTAAAAGTATAACATTATATATATATATATATATATATATATATATATATATATATATATATATATGTATGAGTAAAAGTCAGTCTTACCGTTAGTAGGCCTCATTCATGAAGCTGGTCTATTAGGGGTGTTTAAGGAAATTGCCTATAAAATGGCGATTGAATGGGTATCCACTCTTACCCACCGCACTCTTGACTAGTGGAGGGTCGTTAGCCGAACGGGTATGATGGGACAAAACCTTCCATTATAAGTATAATGAAGTATAAATGTAACTAAATGTTTTAATAAAATTCCTAATCTTAGTTACTTAGGCAAAAGTGAATTGATGCAATTCCATGAAATTACACTTTGTGCCCTTGCGAAGACGTTAGTGGAGTGTGTGTGGTTTACCGGCACACTAAATGGTTCTAAGCAAAGGTAGCAAAGGGTGACTCAATGTTTGTCATAGTTCGGTGGAGCGTGTGTGGTTTACCGGCACATCGAATAGGTGACTGTAACATGTGGGGGCACCATGTAGTTTGCATGGTTATTCAAACCCGCTTTGTGATCTTCAGCATCCCAGTCACAAACAAGAGGGGCATATCGAGATTTAAACATGCCATTGAAATGTTCAATGAATCTCATAGGATCTAGGAGTTTTCATAGATTTAAAACTTAAATTTCTTTTTCGTTTTTCATGGTGGAAATTAGTGAATCGTCATTCACTTACCTTCAAATGTTCTGCAATTTGGGTTACGACATCCCTTTCACGAGTTGTAAAATATTGTGTTGGGTCCTATCCTTAGTATCTCATTTGGGTGTTTTACTAAGGACTCAATCAATCAACTAACTTGAATTTGTTTCTCTCGTTTTGTAGATGTCAAAGTTCGACAACTATGGTCTTTCCAAATCCCATGGAACAAGCATTCCACATGAAGATGGTATTCCACGATTCGATCGAGGAACAAGAAATCATGCTTCACTTCCTCCTCCTCCTCCAATTGTTCTCCCTAACCCACAAGATCAAAGAATTGAAAGGTTCAACATCACTAAAGCCCTATTGGAAATGAAACATGAAGATGGTAAACCCGTGTGTGCCCACATTCTAGGAATGAAATCACACATTGATAGGTTGATAATGTTGGGTGTGTCATTCCCGGATGGGTTGGCTGTGAACTGGGTTTTGCAGTCACTCTCTGAATCATATAATGAGTTCAAAAGAAAGTATTATATGATGGATCATGACGACAACCTCATTGAACTAACGTACATGCTCATTGCTGCTGAATCAGAAATGATTTGGCAAAGCAATAGAGCGTATTTGTTAGGAGAGTCAACCGACCATGCTTCCGAGGACGTTCTAAGAGAATCGACCAGCGTTTGCTGCCAAGAGAAAGGGCGTTGGATACAAGTCTGCCCAAAGAGCCTGAAGAGTCCAGAAGATGGGAGAGTCAAAGAGTATGGATGCGCTTCAGGTAAAATCCACTATGTAACTCCGTTAAGTTCCTATTCATTGATTCTTAATACATGATGTGATAAGATTGCATTTGAATGTTTTGCTGGATCGGTGAAAAGAAAGGAAGCTTGGTGAAAGAGCAAGATGAATCTAATCACAAAGAAATGGATCTCGATCGCATGGACTTGAAGATTAGAATTTGAGCTTAGATAGTTATGATAGGATATTGTTAGGAATATTTGACTACATAGTTTTCAATGGATTTTGCATTGTAAGGACAAATGTTTTCCGCTGCTTTTATGAATAAAATAAATTTTGTTTGACATTTCTATTTATTTGTTTATTTCCTTGCAATGAAATCGTTATGAAAATTGATGTTTACGTATTTCTACAACAAGTGGATATGATTCTTGTTTATGATGTTTATGAAAAAAGTCGAGAATTTACCAAATAGGGAGAGTTTCTCATCGCCCAAGTTTCAATTGGACAGAAATTTGGAATCACGCAACTTGGTTGCATGATGAATGAGAAATTTCATATTTGGAAATTAGACTAATTCATTGACAAAGTGTCAAGTAAAGGACTAGGAGATCAAGTACACAAAGTTGCATGTTGATCAAAGTCCCCCATAAGAGTAACAAAGAAATTGGTCATGGTTTACTAAAGGTTTAGTAAATATGATTATATTGATAAGATTAAGTATAATTCTGAATTGATTGAAAAAGTTTAAATCAATAAGCGGAATGAATAAGAAGAATCAAGTAGGCAGAAAGATAAAAGTTTATCCATTCTAAGAAGAAAGGAGAGTAGCTTTTATGCTTTATGATAGGTCTTAATGATTAAAAACCATATCTCAATTGATCCTCTAAGTGAGTCTTAGTACAATTGTATGTCTAAAAAGAGGAATCAAGAATTGAAGAAATGGTTAAATCAAGAAGTCAATCATACTTCGTTCCAAAATAAGTCTTAGAGTTAAGATTATGACAATAAGTGACAAGTATTAAAAGGTTTATAACATTCATCAAATGTGGAAAGTTGTGATGTCTTGGATAAGACAAAGACCAACTCGAACCAATTTATGAAGTGTTTTAATAAAGGCTACACTAACTCTTGAATATTTGTTTGTCAAGAAATGGTTATTGACAACAGAATCATATATGTCAAGGAGTCAGTGGGAGTCTTAATGGTCTTGAAAGGTTTCAAGAACAAATCAAAATAGACCTTATCGATCATCACTAGCGCACGAGTTGAGGTTTACAACCTATCGTGTTGACATTATTTTGTTTCTGTGCTGTTCCAGTTGAGTTAATTATGCATGTGAGTCCTATGAGTTCTCATTTGAATGCATAAAAGGCAAGGACCTTGATCAATGAAAGGTACATTGATAAGAAAAGGTGAGCTGCTTAACTACTTGGAAGACATGGTGGGAAGCTGTACTACCATAAGGCAAGAAATCAAGATTAAGAAAGTTCGGTCCATATGAGTTTGAATCTGTCGTGAACCTTGGTTTTGACAAATTCACATGGATAGGAACGCATACACCATTAAAATCTAAGTGTCATAAGATTCCCTCCTCCATGAAAATAACTGTGAGGAAATGCTTTCACTAAGAAAGATTTTAAAAGGATAGCGATTGTGAAATTGTATTCTCGAATTCGATTATGGTTACGGTATCCCTTTCCATGATTCGAATTGTGAGATTTGGCAATAGTCTAAATCGTTTAGACACACATATGAGCTGTCTAAGGGAAAGGTGTATAAGCTTAGTTAAAGGATTATCAAAGCATTAGGTATTAGAAACATGAACTTAAGAAATTCAACAAGTATTGTTTTTTTTTCTAAAAGTTAAGATGGTTTCTGAATACATGTCAAAGCTAGTGGGAGCATAAGTGTTATGTTTATAATAATCATCATGATATTGGGAGCATAAAAGTTATGATTGCATGATTATTGTGGAAAGTATTGCGAGTTAGCAATATTAATTATAGAAAACAATAGTTATACTTTGCAAAGTTGTAAGAGTTGAAAAGTTGTTTTTGCTATAATTAAGGGAGAGAATATTATGCTTCATTTCAAATCTAAAGGCTTAGGTTGAGAAATGTTAATAAATTTAGTTAAAGGTACATAGTGTGTTCTTAAAATTTCGATTATGATTACGACATTCCTCTTCATAGTTCGAATTTTGAGAACGTAGCACATAAAATATTATGGTAGAAGATTGATAAAGTATCGAATCTTCGTGTAAGACATTATGCATCATGTCCCATACGCTTCGGGTATAGGATTGATTGCAAATGCTATAATATTTGACCATTCTAAAGTTTTCCAAATGTCTGGTGCATTTAGAGGGAAAAGGGACAAGAATCGGTTTTGACTAAGATAATTAAACAACTATCAAAGGACAATCCAAAGTTCGTTGAGGATTGGACGCTTGTGAGTAGTTGGAAGTATAATATTGGATGGACCATATCGACGTTATTATGAATAGATAAGATTCTATTGAGAATGAGTTGTCATATGGTAAGTATGGAAAGTTTTCCATATTGGGAATTGAATATTGAAAATCTATGTCTAGATTAGAAACTTTTATGCAAAAGGATGTTCAAAGGAAAGTACTTTGAGTGAGAGACATCATATCTAAGGAATTTTCTTGTAACAATTTCCGATAGAGGACTTTGTAATTTAATTGGCAATAGTCTTTGTGACTTTGGTGCAGTGATATTACAAAAGGATCATTAAATTAAATGTTAGAATCTAGCATATTCTATAAGTGGCAAGAATTTGATATTCTTACACTTATGAAAAAGGATTAGGAGTTGTGAAATGAGAATGATTGGAAATGTGTTCAATTTGATCTATTTCACAAAGTAAGAACCATAGGTAAACATTGTGTGCATGCTAGGAGCATAGGACAAGTGTTGTAATTCAAGTAAGAAGTTGATTACCCGAAACGACAAATAATGAGTAATCAATATGGTGATAAATAAAAGGAGTTTTATTTATACTCAAAGGTTTGAGGCCATATGGTATTAGTATTATTCTTGTGTTTCACTTTGCATGTTTTAACTTCCTAAATAATTTAATTGGTTAAGAACAGTCAAATTATTCGAACGGGCCACAGTCGTTCATATGTTGGAAGTAGGTATGGATGAAGACTATCGTGAATTGGTGTGTGGATTGTCTAAAAGAGTATTAGACATAACCAAATGTTTGCTGCAACGTTCATGAGTTCTTATTAATATGATTTAAGCATTGGATTAAACCCATGCTCACTTAGATCACTCCATGGATTATATCACGAGTGATTGGTGAGACGATAACATCTTATATTCTTGAAACTGAGATGTGTGAGTTGTATCTTGCAAATCGGTTGCACATTGATAATATGTAAATGCACCAGTAACTTGGTGTCATAAAACATATTGTTGTGTGTGATTTAGTGAGTAAGTGCAAGCGAGAATTGAATCAAAGTTTATCCGTTCCTTTTGTCCAAAGTAGGATAAAAGCGATATCTTTGGGCCCCTCGATTATTTAGTGATGACAAACGTAAATGCTCGGTCGGGCTAGGGCTAATTTGATTTGTTCAATTAGTCAGTCGTCGTAAATCGGAAGTCGAGAAATAGTACAAAGAGAATGATTTGAAATCATGTCTCATACGATATCTAGAATGGAGGAATATATGATCCCTTATCTAAAGGACACGCGTATCTGATAGGATCAGAGTTCACAACGACTTTCGAAAGCTACGATTGCAGATCACGATCTGAAGTCATACGCATAATAGTTATTAGACTTATCCAAGTGGGAGACTGTTGGATTAGTGTCTAAGTCCATAACTATTTTGGTATGTACTTGACTCGATGGTGCATGGTCCTTTTGGGTTGCCTTCACCAAAGCAACTTGATAGGATGAATTATGGAGAGAAAGGATTAAATATGATTTATTAATATATTATGAGAATAATATATTAAAGAAGAAATCATATTGTTTAATTAATATTAGTCAATAATTAATTGGTAATTAGTTTGTGACTAAAAGAGATTAATTAAACTTAAGGGACTGGAATTGTAATTATAAGATAATTGCAATTGGGCCATGGATTGCCTTATATTAAGGAATGGACGAATTCTATGGGAAACCCATAAGAAATCGTCCAAGGCCTTAAGGAAAGGGATCCATGGGTTGCTTAGGGCTTAAGCATCCAAATTAGGGTTTCCTTGTTAGATAACCCTAATAGCCTAACTATATATACATCCCTTATGACCCAAAAGCGTGAACAAGACTTCTCCTAGGGTTTCACACATTTTAGGGTAGCCTCCTTCACCTCTCCTCTTCATCCTCTTGCTCTTGGTGTTTGTGAACCATTAGAGGAGTGACATTTGTGACTCTAAGCTTTCTAAAGTCAATACAAGGAGGAATTGGGATTGTTATTGCTACATAACAATCAAGGTAATATCTTAAACCTATTCTCGTGTTAATATGATTACTTGAATGCTAGAATTAGGGTTTATAGTCTTAGATAACTTGCATGTACAATAGAGAAACCTAGATCCAAGCATTAGGGTTTGTATGAGCACATCAACACCGCGCCCAACCCAGAGATGGAGGCATCACAATATACCTAAAAATCCTCTACACCCTCTGGCAAGGCTAGAATCGGCGCATCACATAATCTTTGCCTCAAAGTCTCAAACGCTGCCTGCTGCTCAGGCCCCCCATGAAATACAATGACTTTCTTCGTTAGTCGGGTCAAGGGTACGACTATCTTGGAGAAATCCTAAATGAATCTCTGGTAATAGCCTGCCAATCCTAGGTAACTCCGAATCTCAGATGGAGACTTCGGAACCTCCCATCTCATCGTGGCTTCCATCTTGGCCGGGTCGACGAAAATCCCATTCTGGTTGACAAGGTGCCCAAGAAACTACACCTCGCGTAACTAGAACTCACACTTGGAGAACTTGGAATACAAGCTCTCCCTACTTAGTGTATCCAACACCTCCCGCAAGTGCTCCTCATGCTGCTCCTGTGACTTGGATTAAACCAAGATGTCGTCAATGAAAACTATTATGGACCGATCCAACATCGGTCTGCATACGTGGTTCATGAGGTCCATGAACGCAACAAGAGCATTGGTGAGCCCGAAGGGCATCAACACGAACTTGTAGTGGCTGTAGCGAGTCCGAAAAGCAGTCTTCTATACATCCTCATCTTTAAACCTCATCTGATAGTAGCCTGGCCACAAATCTATCTTGGAAAACCAAGATGACTCCTGAAGCTGGTCGAAAAGATCATCAATCCTTGGGAGTGGATAACGGTTCTTCACCGTTACCTTGTTCAGCTCCCGGTAGTCTATACACATCTGATACGACCCGTCCTTGTTCTTCACAAACAGGATCGGGGCTCCCCAGGGTGAACTGCTCAGCCTGATGAATCCCTTGTCCAATAGCTCCTGCATATATGTAGACAACTCCTGCATCTCGAGAGGAGCCAACCGATACTGGGCCTTGGCTATCAGAGCCACACCCGGGACTATGTCGATCCTAAACTCTACCTACCTCTCTGGAGGTATCCCAGACAAATCCTCTAGAAATACATCTGGTTACTCTCGCACCACTTGCACATCACTCACGGTCGCGTTACCCTCCTCTTGGGCATCCATAATGTAGGCGACATATCCGGTGCAACCCTGCTGAAGGTAGCGCATAGCCCTCGTTGCCGAGCATAAAGCTGGCCCACATTGTGGCCTCTCGCCCAGAATCACCAGCTCTCCCACACTTGGGGTCCTGACCCGAACCAACTGTTGCGCACAGTCGATCACTGCCCCATTAGGACTCAACCAGTCCATACCGATTATGACCGTGTTCCCATGCAATTGTATGGGAACCAAGTCTGCCAGGTAGCGCTCCTCAAACAGCCTCAAAACAGAATCTATGAAAACCTTTGATGCTCGAACAGATCGGTCATCCGCAATCTCGACCTCTACAGGGCAATCCAGCATGCCCAAAGACTCAGGGAACCTCTTGCTATGGGCAAGAGAGACAAACGATCGGGTAGCCCGCGAATCGAACAACACATGAACTGGGATACCGTTCACATGGAATGATCCTAAACATCATATAAAACATATACATAAATATCATAGACGACAAAAAATAAGAGCTACGGAGAAGAAATCATACCCGTCACCACATCGGGTGCGGCGCGTGCCTCCTCGGTAGTCAGCTGGATGGCTCGGCTCCTCACCATTAGAGCCTCTGTCTTGCCCTACCGGCCATCAGTAATCCATAGGGTCGCTGGAGCTGGCGCCGCCACTGGCGCTGTTGCTACTGCTGTCAATCTCGGGCAATTGGCCTTTTTATGGCTTCGCTGGTTGTAGTGGAAACACAACAAATTTGATGTCTGAATAGTGGAGGGGCGGTACAATCCATACTGAAATGCCCAAACTTGCCGCATTTGTAGCAACCCGATCCCCCTGCCTTGTAGGGCCCCTCATGCGACTTGCCGCATTTCCTACAGCGGCCCCGGCCCTATTGGCCCTTCGACCTAGCATCAAATCCCTTAGGTTTCTTCCCCGAATCCCATGTAACCTGCTCTTTCTCTGCCTTCCTCTTCTGGAGGTGCTCAATATCAATCTTGCCACACCCCAAAACGGAATGGCGGAAACGTTTGGGGGCGGAGGACGTCATGTTTAGTATCACAACACATGCATCATAGTAATCAAAGTAACAAACAACCATTTCATTAATTTGAAAGTGTTTACAAAGTATGTGGTTCACATAATATTGACTCCAAAAGTATATAACAAAACAAGACATGAAGCTACTATACTTTATCTTCTGAATCCCAGTGCGCGTACCTGTCTACTAGTCTCCTAAAAATACAAGTTATTTTGAAAGAGTAGATCAACATTTAAGCTGGTGAGTTCATAAGTATTTTAGTGATGTAAAGTAAACTGAAAGTTCTTTTTAGAAAAGTTCTCCTGTTCTTTCAGAAAATCCTATATCTTCTGATGAAATGAAAGATAAGTAAAAATGACTCTACAATTCCTTCTATGAGTACTAAATGGATACAAGTTATATACAATCTAGATCAAACAGAGAATTGGTTGTGTGAATCTGCCCTAAGCCCACAACCAAACAAGGAACATGAGATGAGGTGGAAGTCACACATCCCATTGTTTGTTAGATCTTCATTGTATATAACCCTGGTGTATTCATTTGGTACTTACGAAGTTAATTGTAATAGTTCCTTTATTTGATGAAAACATTACTTAAGAAAATATATATTTCCTTTAGTAAAAATGGTAACCATAATAGTTCCTTCAATAATCACTTGGTTTATACAAGCTATATATAATCTAATATCGAACTGACAGTTAAATGGGTTAATCTACCTTAAGCCCACAACCAAACAAGGAACAGGGAATGAGACGGAAAGCACACATCCAACTGGCTATATCATATTAATTACATATAACCCTGATGTATAAACTAAGGTATTATGGAATTAACCACTAAAGGTCCTTTAAGTTATACTGGTTTAATAAAATGGATTAAACCCTTTTAATGATAAGTTTCTAGTTTAGCCTACTGAATGTTCTATTTGAAAAGTATGTTTTTGTACTAGAAAATGGTATATTGAATCTGTATACTATGACCTGACCCATAACTGATACTCATTATGATTACTTGGTGTATACGAAATATATGTAGCTAATATCGAATAGATAGTAGACTGGGTGCATCTGCTTTAAGCCCACAACCAAAAAAGGAACAGGAAATGAAGCGGAAAGCATACATTCTACTGCCTGCGAGATCTGATTAATATATATCCCAGATGTATCTACCGAGGAATCATAAAGTTAGCATTATAGGCCCCTTATTTACTAAATGTACTAAGACTCGACTGCACTGTTTGTCTTTTTTAATGATGTAAGTTTTCCCAAGTTTAAGACTATCTTTACTAGAAAATAATTTTCATTACTTTTTATGTGAGAAGATCACAATATGAATGTAATGGGAAAATGAAGGTATTCAATAATATTGTATAAGTAATTACTGAAGCACTTACTACCTTAAAACTAGTTTGTTAATTGTGGTTAAAATGTGAGATGGTTATAACCATACTGATTGACATGGGTTCAACACGGCGACCTCCTGGCATCGAAACTGATGTGACATTTGTCACCTCTTGGCCTTCCGGACAAACCGTAGCGAACAGTCGGGATGCGGGCTTGTCAGTCCCGTATAGATCTATACACACAATGTCCGCTCTCCCTCCACGAGACTCTAGTTACAAAACACAACCTAACAAGTATATTGCTAATCCGTGAAGTAGTAGTTTCACATTATTGTCATTTTGTTCTTGTTATCGTATGTTCCTTCTATTCTTGTTATTGTATGTTCCTCCCTGTTTCTCTTTATAGTATGTTCTTTCTGTTTCTCGTTATAACGTGTTCTGAACCCTTAAACTATACCTATTATAGTTGAATAGTATGTTTGTTTTGAACTGTCTCTGATTTGCAGAAAAGACTCGATTATCTACTGAGTTATGCTCATACTTTAAAAATGATGTTTTATATAAAATAAAGTAACATAACTTAAAAAGAGTTTTTGAAATGGTTTTGATCACTTATAAAAGCATAAGAAATCCTTTAACATGATGGTTATCACAAATAACATTTACACATTTAGCATTGTGTTCAACTTGTATTCCCCCCTTAAAAGCAATTAAATCATTTAAAAGATTGATTATAGGGGTGTCAACTCACCTTATGTGGGTGGTTCAATTGAAGGTTCACGTAAGGATGAGAATTCCATGAATGAAGTTCTGAGACACAAACGAGTCCTAAATGACATATAATGGCATGTATAGGCATGTAATTAGTGTTTGAAACAACTAACATGAAAGGAAACTACCTTAGGGACAAGGAAACACTTGAAATGAAGTGTATAAATCACATGTGATTGATCAAAGGGAGTTTACGGCCAAAGGAAAGTGTTCACGGCCATAGAACACATGGTGTGTTCATGGCCATGTATGAACTCATGAAGGGTTCATGGTCGTGAACACTTCAAGCTCATGAAGATGGTGATGAAACATGAAAAATCAAGGCTAGTATCTAGTAGTCTTTCAAGTATAACAAGTTTAAGGTTGAAACACTTATGATTTGGGATCCTTAGGGAGTTCACGGCCACCAAGAACAAGTGTGTGTTGTTGGTGAAAGATGATGATCTTGAAGATCTAGAAAAAAGTGGTGAATTCATGGATGAAATCATAGGGTTGTACTAGATCAAGAAGGATATCAAGGAACAATGGAAGAATCACTTACAATTTGGACAAGAAATGGAAGTAATTCTTGATGATAGTTGAGAGAGAATGGAAGTTCTTGAGTTGGGATTGTGAAGAATGATGAAGAAATGAGGTAAATTTATACATAAAGGGGAAAGATCACGGCTAGAATAGAGTTCACAGTCGTGAACTAGGTTTGCGGTCATGAACCTCAAGTATTGGGTTCTCTAGTTCGGGTGCAACCTTCTGATCTCGAGCTAGTACTTCCTAACACTCAATCCTTATGTGTAATAGGCTTAGAACTCATTAGAATGACCCTTAACAAGGTTAGAAGGTAATGGAATTAAGTCTAACTTTTGGCTGATTGGTTGGAGTTTACATGATAAAAAGTTTTAGGTTGTCACATCATCCCCCCCATTAGATGGAATTTCGTCCTGAAATTAGCTTTCCTAGTTGTACTCCTGGGGTCGTGCTCCTCTGAATAGCAGAATAACCACTCGTAGACTTGGGCAACTTTGCCCTAATGCTCATGATAGGATTCATACCTGGTCCATCTATCATTACCTCGTGTATTCAAGTCATATATAATTAAGATTAGTAAGACAGTCGGATGTGTGACTCTGTCTCAGGTACACAACCAAACAAGGAACAAGAGATAGAGTGGAAACAAACATACTAAATCCGCATAATCATAATTATATACCAACCTCACGTGTGCAATTATTAGTGATAAGTGGGCTGCATTCGTCCTTAGCCTCTGTGATTGAACTTGATCCGTTGGACAAGTGGTAGTTCGGGAAGGTCTGCTGAGTATATGGAGTTAAGGTTTCGGAGAGCAAGGTACTCGTCGCATGAGTACTTCGGGTTTTTAGAAGACAAGAGACAATACTGAGATCTAGGTCGAGTTGTCAGTATGAATGACGAGGGTTTCGTGAATTTGACGGTCAAGGTGATGAAATTTCGAAACATATGAACTTAGTATGGTGAGCACCACGCCAATCCATGACGAATGATGACACCAGACTCTTTACAGAAACAAAAGTTAGGCCGATTCGAAAGGAACGTTTTTTATACGATGGTGTATCCCGAGTGTGCTCGACAATGTACTCTGTGTAAGCATTCTAGTGCTTTCTGTTTTCTCCTTGATATTACCACTGCCACAAATCATACCACGATGTGCGAGTACTAACAGTGAAAGTGCTTTAATAACTAGTGTCGATACTCTATATTCTTGTAACACCGGATTTCTGGTACGATTTTATTTAAGAATTTTTCTTAATTTTGCCATGAACTCGGCGAGTCTGCGTCCCCACTCGCCGAGTATCAGCGAGGCGGACACGGGGTTTAAACGGGGAACTCGGCGAGTCGATGCATGGACTCGGCGAGTCCACCCGTCTGCATGAAACTCTATTTTAAGACATTGCACCCTATTTTACCCACTCAAAAACACCCATTTCGTCCATTTACTCCCACAAAGTAGTAGAGAACGACCCTAGCCCCCTTTTTGTGTTCTTGAGTGATTTTGATCTTCCAAAGAAGGTTTTGGAGCTTAGAAGAAGAGGGAGGAAGTGGAGTGTTCTAGAAGTGAAGGTAGACCCGAAATCTACTATGTGGAAGGCAGCAAATCAGGTAATAAACCTCCCCCTCCCCCTCCACGTTGCTCATTAGCTCTTAGGTTCCTTTTGTCCCCAATGGGTGGTCTTCAAGCCTTAAAACCCCCAGATTTAGTGTGTATATGTGATAACCAGACCCTAGGAACCGAGACCCATGAGTTGGATCCGTTGCATGTCTCAGGGTTGGCCAGAATGGGTGAAGAGTTGAAGGGGACTTGGCGAGTGCCAAGGTGCGCTCGGCGAGTTCCATGAAGATGGCCTTGAACTCGACGAGTTGTTCATCAAGCTCGGCGATTCCCTTGAATATAGCCTTGAACTCGACGAGTTGTTCTTCCAACTCAGCGAGTCGTATGAACTTTCCCTTATTTCAGTAGGGTTTAAGTGTAGAAGGTCCAACCCTTCGTAACCGCACGCGGAATTAGCAGTTTAACGTGTAGCTATAGTCCCAAAATCTCCAAATCTCCAAGGTTGATGTTCTAAGGGAAGATTGGAGCGACTTGTGAGATCTGTTCGTCGGACTCGGCGAGTCTCTCTTGGACTCGGCGAGTCTCTCTTGGACTCGGCGAGTCCAGTCGCGAGTTTGTTAGTTGTCCCCGTTTAGCGAGTCAGGCTTACTCAGTGAGTGGGAACAGGGACCTGATGAGTCAGAGTCGGACTAGACGTAGAAGGACTCGGCGAGTCGCTTCATGGACTCGACGAGTCTAGTCAATCAGAGAGTTGACTTTGACCAGTCATTTGACCTAAGGGGTATTTATGAGTACCTAATCCATGTTGACGGATTTATAGTCGGAGGGATTACCGGTGCGGCAGCCAGGCGTAGGTTGAGCAAGTTTTCAGCAGCTACTCTCTAGGTGAGTTTTCCTTCCAGTAGGGACGGGTCTAAGGCACCAAGGCCAGCCCGTATAGACGATATGTTAGTATCGGAGTGTGGGCAGAGCCCGTATCTCATAATTGAGTTTGATTGTGATACCTACTAGTATGATAGAATTGTTTATACTCGTTGTCTGTGTGATACTTGTATGTTATGGTTCAGTAAGGGGGTGTGGGCGAGGCCCGTATCTCTCAGATAGCGGAGTGTGGGCAAGGACCGTATCTCACAGATAGCAGAGTGTGGGCGATGCCCGTATCTCTCAGATAGCGGAGTGTGGGTGAGGCCCGTATCTCCCAGATAGTGGAGTGTGGGCGAGGCCCATATCCCCATGGGTGTGGGCGAGGCCCATATCCCCTAACTGTTCATTATATGATTGTATGGTATGTGGCATTATGGGGGAAAATCACTAAGCTTTGTGCTTACAGTTTACAGTTTTATTTTCAGGTACCTCTTCATCGAAGGGGAAGGAGTTGGCGCGGTAGCGGCACATCATACACGCACTTTGTTTTTCCGCATCATGATCTATTCTGGGATTTTGTACTCTAACATTATGGTTGTTTTTTTGTGTTGGATTTCAAACACGAAATATGTTTGTGAAATGTTATGATCAGGCGATGTTTATTTACTAATGTTTTTCAAAAGCACTGATTTAAAAGTGAAAATTTTTGGCATGTATTTTTGGGATGTTACAAGTTGGTATCAGAGCCCTGGTTTGAGGGATTCGGATACACCTTCGGGGGTGTCTGGACTCAAATCGAGGGATTAAAAGATTTTTTTTTAAAAGAAATAATTTTCTAAAGACTAAGTAAAAGAGTTTCGAGAAAGAACAAGGTGTATGATGTGTGCGACCGGCCGAGCTAAAGTAAGTTTTCCCCAAAGTACCCATACAAGTTATTGTTATAATTATCAGTTTCAGTTTCAGTAGAACAACATGCTAGAATATGACTAAGGATCTAGGAATGATGCCTTATGTGCCTGCTTTATGTGTTCCAGCTTTATGAAAATTGCATGCTAGTACTGAGTAGACAGTAGTAGGATAGCCTGTTTAGGTTATGCCTGATAGTATGAGCTTAGCATTGTATGCTAGTACAAATCAGTCAGTATGATAGCCAGAGTAGTATATACTTGATTATGTGTGCTTAATGCCCGAATGCTACTTGCTATGTTCTTTTAGGGTTCTAGTCGTCTTTCACTAACTAGTAAACGAATATGTTAAGTTACATATTGCGAGGACTAAATAATTTCAAAAGGTTGGGTCTAGCCCTATTTCGCAGCTCTTGTTTGAGTCCAACCGTTGTAGGATAGGACCTTCCATTCGAAGAATTATCTAGTCTGAGTAATATGTAATAGTATTCGCGAGCTAGTTAGGTGAAGAAGGCAGGAACTTCTTATGCAGCTGATGGCGGAGGGTGGGATGGTGATTACCTAGGGCAAACCTAGGATGAGATTAGCTCGAGATCAGCAGTAGTAGTAGAAGGGATTTGGTGGAGCCAAGGCAGTTCTTGAGGAAAGAACGGATAGATGTGGAAGGTAGTATGGGCCCATACTACTGGAAGTAGAGGATCCATACTTGAATCGAGGAAGGCTGAGGCAAGACCAGGGACCTTACAGTAGCTGTGACCCCTCTAGATGTATTAGTACCATTGACAGTTGTCGTTATGTATTGTAGAATGGTGGTACTACGTTCGAGGCCAACAGTTGGCGGTTCGGGAGAGGGATCGGGTTCGGGTTCAGGTTCCGAACCAATGGATGAGAGGCTACGTGAGTTCATCGCGTCAGAGATCACCAGAGGCATCCTTGAGTCGACCCCCATCATTTTCGGATCGATCAAGGAAGGGATAGTTGAGCTGATGGAGGACCATCTCAGGGTGTTCAGGAGTGACATGGCATCTGGCCAGTCAGGATCTCGCACACTGTCCTTCAAGGACTTCAGGAGCAGCGGTGCGACGGATTTCCATGGGGCGAAGGACCCCATTGCGGCCAGACAATGGATCATAGACATTAAGTCAGCGCAGCTGACCAGCTTCTGCCCCGAGGGGTCGAAGGTGAGATATGCAGCAGGGTGTTTGAGAGACAGAGCTAGAGACTGGTGGGAGTCTGTTGGTGACTCATTGGGAGCCTCGGCTGTTGAGGCTATGACATTGCCGGACTTTGTGACCCGGTTCAGAGTGGATTTTGCACCTGCAGTGGAGCTCCAACAGTTAGCTAAGGAGTTTTTGGATATGATACAGACCACAGAGACTGCGGCGGAGATCACCGCCAAGTTCCGGGAGAGGGCGTTACTGGTGCCCCAGTATGCGGGTGACGAGGATATGAGGAGGACCCGCTACCACGACATGTTGCGAGCCGACATTCGGGAGCATGTTAGATTTTCAGCTTGCCCGACCCTAGATTCTATGATTGATAGGGCGAGGGAGAGGGAGATAGATCTGGAGCACATCCGGAAGAGGAAGGTAGAGGAGGGACAGGTGACTGGGGCTTCTGGGAAGAAGCCCAAGGGATCAGATGGTATGCCGAAAGGCCACTCAGGACCAGGCCGCTGCAGGAAATGCGGCAGGTCGCACGAGGGAGCGTGTAGGTTGGGATCGTCGGGCTGCTACAAGTGCGGCACGACGGAACACTTTAGCAGGGATTGTACTGCCCCTACTCTAGTTTTTCAGACATCTGAGTTGCTGTGTTTCCACTACAACCAGAGGGGCCACAAGAGGGCCAATTACCCCCAGTTGGCACCAACTGCGCCAGTAAAGGCGCCAGCTCCAACGACCCTGCGGATTACAGATGGCTGGCAGGGCAAGGGAGAGGTTCCGATGGCGAGGAGCCGGGCATTTCAGCTGATAGCTGAAGAGGCATGCGCTACACCCGATGTGGTGACGGGATCATTCCATGTGAATGGTATCCCAGTACAGGTGTTATTTGACTCGGGTGCCACCCGATCGTTTGTTTCTCTTGCGCTTAGCAAGAAGTTGTCTGAGTCTGCATGCATGTTAGAATGCCCTTTAGAGGTGGAGATTGCGGATGACCGGTCAGTACGAGCATCTGAGGTCTTCCGAGATTATGTGCTAAGGTTATTTGAGGAGCGCTACTTGGTGGATTTGGTTCTCATTCCATTGCGTGGGAACAATGTGATTATAGGCATGGATTGGCTCAGCCCTAATGGGGCGGCGATCGACTACGCGCAGCAGCTGGTGCGGATCAGAACCCCATGTAGGGGAGAGCTAGTGATTAAGGGTGAGAGACCACAATAAGGACCAGCTCTATGTTCAGCAATGAGAGCTAGGCATTACCTTCAGTAAGGTTGCACGTGTTATGTCGTCTATGTTGTGGATACCCGGGAGGCGGGTAGGACTACGGTGGACGATGTACCCGTGGTACGAGAGTTTGCGGACGTATTCCCTGAGGAGCTGCTTGGGATACCTCCAGAACGATAGGTGGAGTTCAGGATCAAACTAGTCCCTGGTGCGGCTCTGATAGCCAAGGCACCGTATCGGTTGGCTCCTCCCGAGATGCAGGAGTTGTCTGCACAGCTGCAGGTGCTGTTGGACAAGGGTTTTATCAGACCTAGCAGTTCACCCTGGGGAGCCCCGATTCTGTTTGTGAAGAAGAAGGATGGGTCGCATCGGATGTGTATCGATTATAGGGAGCTGAATAAGGTAACGATGAAGAACCGCTACCCACTCCCGAGGATTGATGACCTCTTTGACCAGCTACAGGGAGCATCTTGGTTCTCCAAGATTGATTTGCGTTCAGGGTATCACCAGATGAGGGTCAGAGAGGAGGACGTACAGAAGACTACATTTCAGACGCGTTATGGCCATTATGAGTTTGTGGTGGTGCCATTCGGGCTCACCAATGCTCCTGCCGCATTCATGGACCTCATTAACCGCGTGTGTAGACCGATCTTAGACCGGTCGGTGATAGTATTTATTGATGATATCTTGGTTTACTCCAAGACGCGAGAGCAGCATGAGGAGCATTTGCGAGAGGTTCTGGAGACCTTGAGGAGGGAGAACTTGTATGCTAAGTTCTCCAAGTGTGAGTTCTGGTTGCGCAAGGTGCAGTTTCTTGGGCACCTTGTTAACCAGAACGGGATTTCGGTGGATCCGGCCAAAGTGGAGGCCGTGATGAGTTGGGAGGTTCCGAGGTCTCCATCAGAAATTTGGAGCTTTCTATGATTGGCAGGCTACTATCGGAGATTTATTCAGGACTTCTCTAAGATAGCAGTTCCACTCACCCGATTGACTAAGAAGTCGGTGGTGTACTGCTGGGGGCCTAAGCAGCAGGCCGCATTCGAGATGCTGAGACAGAGATTGTGCGAGGAGCCAATCTTGGCCCTGCCCGAGGGCATGGAGGATTTTGTGGTGTAATGTGACGCATCCATCACAGGTTTGGGAACGGTATTGATGCAGAGAGGGCATGTCATCGCCTACGCGTCGAGGCAACTAAAGCCTCACGAGACGAACTACCCGATGCATGATTTGGAGTTGGGGGCTGTTGTGTTCGCCCTCAAGATTTGGCATCATTACCTCTATGGGGTTCGCTGTACGATTTACACGGACCACAAGAGCTTGAGGTACCTCATGAACCAGCCAAATCTGAATATGAGGCAGCGTCGGTGGCTTGATGTGGTAAAGGATTATGATAGTGAAATCCTTTACCACCTTGGGAAGGCCAATGTGGTGGCCGATGCGCTTAGCCGCAAGGCGCCGCCGATCAGGGGTATTTGCATGCGGATGACAGTGGTGACTCCGCTTTTGGAGCGGATTCGGGAGGCTCAGCAGGAGGCCATGAAGGAGGAACATCGGAAGAGTGAGCGCATAGTGGGCCAGGTTTCCTCCTTCGACTATGATAGCAGGGGATTATTGACATTACACCGCAGGGTGTGGGTGCCATACCTCAGAGGAGTGCGCCAGATCTTGATGAAATAGGCGCACAAATCTCAATTCTCCATTCATCCCGGAGCAACGAAGATGTATAGGGATCTTCGTCTGGACTATTCGTGGCCCTGCATGAAGCGGGATGTGGCTTGGTACGTCGAGTGGTGCTTGACCTGCAGGAAGGTCAAGGCCGAGCATCAGAGACCGCATGGCAAGATGCAGCCGTTGGATATCCCATTGTGGAAATGGGAAGATATTACGATGGATTTTATCACCAAGCTTCCCAGGACCACGCAGGGAGTGGATTCGATTTGGGTCATCGTCGATCGATTGACCAAGAGTGCCCACTTTATTCCGATTCAGGAGAGCATCTCGGCCGAGAAATTGGCTGATATTTACATCAGAGAGGTAGTGGCACGACACGGAGTACCATTTTCAGTAATTTCGGATAGGGATGTGCGGTTCACTTCCAGGTTTTGGAAGAAGTTTCATGACGAGCTGGGTGCTCGTGTGCATTTTAGTACCGCCTTTCACCTGCAGACGGACGGCTAGAGCGAGTGGACCATCCAGACTCTGGAGGACAGGCTGCGGGCGTGTGTTTTAGACTTCGGAGGTAGCTGGGATACCTACCTTCCGTTGGCGGAATTCTCGTATAATAATAGCTATCATGCGAGTATTGACCGTCGTCCCTTCGAGATGTTGTATGGGAGGAAGTGCAGGACCCCGATATGTTGGGGCGAGGTTGGTCAGAGAGTCATGGGGAGCACCGAAGTAGTGCTCAAGACAACAGAGAAGATTCAGCAGGTCCGGAGCAGGCTTCAGACTGCTCAGAGTCGGCAGAAGAGTTATGCCGATAGGCGCCGATCAGACCTGGAGTTCCAGGTCGGGGATATGGTTCTCCTGAAAGTGTCGTCGTGGAAGGGCGTCATTCGATTCAGGAGACGGGCCAAGTTGGGTCCCAGGTATATTGGACCATTTAGGATTGTGACCCGAGTTGGCAAGGTGGCATACCGGTTGGATCTGCCAGCCGAACTCAGTAAGATCCACAACACTTTCCATGTCTCCCAGCTGCGGAAGTGCCTGGTGGACGACTCAACATTGGTGCATTTGGAGGACATCCAGGCTGATGACAACCTGAATTGTATCGAGCGGCCTGTGGCCATCCTAGACTGGAAATCGAAGGAACTGAGGAAAAAGAGAGTGGAGTTGGTGAAGGTGCAATGGCAGCACCGGAAGGGCTCGGAATAGACTTGGGAGCCCGTGAATGAGATGATGGAGCATTACCCGGAACTGTTCTGGGAAGGAGCGACAGACTTCGAGGACGAAGTCTAAAATAAGTGGGGGAGATTTGTAACACCGGATTCCTAGTACGATTTTATTTAAGTATTTTTCTTAATTTTGTCATGAACTCGACGAGTTTGTGTCCCGACTCGCCGAGTATCAGCGAGGTGGACACGGGGTGTAAACGGGGAACTCGGTGAGTCGATGCATGGACTCGGCGAGCCCACCCGTCTGGATGAAACTATATTTTAAGACATTGCCCCCAATTTTACCCACTCAAAAACACCCATTTCGTCCCATTTACTCCCAGAGAGCAGTAGAGAACGACCCTAGCCCCTTTTTGTGTTCTTGAGTGATTTTGATATTCCAAAGAAGGTTTTGGAGGTTAGAAGAAGAGGGAGGAAGTGGAGTGTTCCAGAAGTGAAGGTAGACCCGAAATCTACTCTGTGGAAGGCAGCAAATCAGGTAATAAACCCCCCCTCCACTTTGTTCATTTGCTCTTAGGTTCTTTTTGTCCCCAATGGGTGGTCTTCAAGCCTTAAAACCCCCAGATTTAGTGTGTATATATGATAACCAGACCCTAGGAACCGAGACCCATGAGTTGGATCCGTTGCATGTCTCAGGGTTGGCCAGAATGGCTGAAGAGTCGAAGGGGACTCGGCGAGTGCCAAGGTGCGCTCGGCGAGTTCCAAGAAGATGGCCTTGAATTTGACAAGGCCCGTATCTCCCAGATAGCGGAGTATGGGCGAGGCCCGTATCTCCCAGATAGCGGAGTGTGGGCGAGGCCCGTATCCCCATGGGTGTGGGCGAGGTCCGTATCCCCTAGTTGTTCATTATATGATTGTATGGTATGTGGCATTATGGGGGAAACTCACTAAGCCTTGTGCTTACAGTTTACAGTTTTATTTTCAGGTATCTCTTCATCGAAGGGGAAGGAGCTGGCGCAGTAGCGACACATCATACACGCACTCTGTTTTTCCGCATCATGATCTATTATGGGATTTTGTACTCTGACATTATGGTTGTCTTTGTGTGTTGGATTTCAGACACGAAATATGTTTATGAAATGTTATGATCAGGCGATGTTTATTTACTAATGTTTTTCAATAGCACTGATTTAAAAATGAAAATTTTTGGCATGTATTTTTGGGGCGTTACAATTATGATGCTCCTTGGTACCTCTATGATTGCCTGGCATATAGAAGTTATGTATAATTAAGATGAATAAGACGGTCGAATTAGTGACTCTGCCCCAAATCCACAACCAAAAAAGGAAGAAGAAGTAATGCGGAATCACTCACTCTAAGTCTACAAAATATTAGCTATGCACAACCCTGATGTACATACTATGCCATCATAGCTTACCCGTACGGATCTTTAGTTCTCTTATGAATGTTGTGACTTGTTCAGATGAGTGAGTTATTATAATTACTTTCAAATGTTTTCCCCAAGTTTTAATCTTATATAGATATAATCTTAAATTTTAAAGTAATTCTTATTTCGAAGACGTACCGCTGGTCGCAGGGGACTCCGGGGTAGCTTCTCCTGCGGTGATCATCAAAATCCGTCCATCCGTGCCTGAGTTCTTCGTTATCGGTCAGTCTCTCTTGTAATACCCTATCTCACCACATCCATAGCAGGCCTGATTTATTTCTACTCCGGGGACTTGGGAGATCGGTTGTGCTGGTGCCCTGTAGAACTGGGAAGTGTGCCCTTTCCTGTGGCAATTTAGGCATTACATTTCCCGACATACTCCGGTGTGGTGGTATTTACACCCATCACACTTCGGGAGAGTTCTAGTATATCGACTGGCAGGTGTTGTAGTGGCGTATATAGTACCCAATTTGTTGCTCCCGTGGGGTTTCCTATGTTGTTCGCTCTTTCCTCTTTTTCCCCAACTTTCGTTTATAGTCCCCTCCCTTTGATGGCTCGGGAACGGGGACCACCATGCCATGGCGGACTACATGGTCAATGAGTCACTAGGTCAGGCGTTTGGCGCTATCAAATGTAGTTGGGTTAGAAGACAGTACATCTGCTTGAACTGGGTGAGATAAACCCCAGATGTACATTTCTGTCTTCTTACTCTCCGGGGTAACCATCTTGGGGCATAGTGCTGCCAGATCGCTAAATCTGTCAGTATAGGTCACTATATCTGAGTCGACCACGGTATGCTCCCATAGCTCTTGTTCCAGCTTTTGAACTTCGCCCCTTGGGAAGTATTCTTCCAACAACAACTCTTTTAGGTTTTCCCAACCTATTGAGATAGCCACTGATAGGTTCAGTGACTTAACATGGCTATTCCACCATGTCAGGGCTATGTCGGAGAAGGTGCAGGCAACAAACTTAACTTTGCTCCCTCCTGGGCACGAAGAGATTGAGAAAACCGAATCTGCTTTCTCGAACCATCGCATCAGAGCAATGACTCCTCCATTTCCATTAAAGGATTTGGATTTGCAGTTCATGAAGTCCTTGTATGAACAATCCAATGGGTGTCTGTGGGTAACTCCGAGTTTGTTAAGTGGGTACCACTACCAGATCCGTTGGTACCACTTTCGCTGATGTGGGCTAAAGCAGCTGATATTGCGGCTGCTATTGCTGCTTGGAGAGCAGCAGGATCGAATTGTGGTGGTGGATTCTCTATTGGGTCATTGACTACATGTCTTGCAGGTCTACCGCGAGGCATCTTTTGCTAAAAGAATACAAATACGAGACGGGAATAAGGCTATAAGCCGAAAGCTGAATGACAAAGTTATCCTAGTTCTGAGTGTATCTGGTTCTGAATTTCATAGGGTTCTAGAAACAATTCATAAAGGGAGTCTATATAAAAATAAACTTTATGAATAAGAAGTCGCTATCCTCGAATGAATCTCTGTGAATTGAATAACTGATATTGGCTGCATGAAAAGAAATAATTCTACACATAGTGTGAGTAGTGTACCCACTAGCTCACGAAATCAATTAAGGTAATAATTTATTAGTGTGACACATAAGACGTTTAGTTTCTCCGGCTGATCACTTCTTAGAAATCTCCTCTTGAATCTTTTTTTGTTCCTTCTTGAATCCCATGTTGACTGTTATCATGGAGTGGTTACATATATCAGGGTTTGTCGTATGACAATGGAAATATCTAAAGAATCTATGAGATTAAGTGTAACATTATGGGGTGATCCTTACTGGGTCCTCCTATAATTGCGCAGTGCGTACAAGTTGTATATAATTTAAGATTAAATTGACCTTCAAATAAGTGATGCTACTCCAAAACCACAACCAAACAAGGAATAGGAAGTGAAGCATAGACCACAAATTGTAATTCTATAAAATCTCAATTATATAAAACGTTGGAAATATACACTCCGAAATCATAGACCTACCAGAAGGGTCTTTTAAGTTCTCACATAAGTTATTTATAGTGCCTAAAATACTCCTATAATGTTTTAATGTAATGAACTTGGTATGTTTTAAACTTGTTGTTGTCTTATAGTATCCTAAAATACTCCCATAGTATTTTAACTTTTAGTTATGATGTAGAATTCCCTTGAATCGAGTTAGGTAAGTTTTAAGACTGTTGCAACACCACATCACTCCCAAACACATGTCGGTCATATCTCAGATGAATATAGTTAATCATGCTATATTGATCCTACATATGATTACATAACTGTCCAGGTTTGGCTGTAGTGTTGAACATTTAAATAAATATGTTCTGTTCTTGTTGTGATACTTGTTCTAGTATGTATATATGTTATAAGCATGTATGTATGCTTTTATAAATTATTGTTATATTTTTAAAATATACTTTTATTCAGAGCACTTTGGCCCCATTGCATTTATAGTTGTATATCTCTTATAGGTTGATATACTTAATTCACTATAAACAATGCTCTGATACCAATCTGTCACACCCCCAAACCAGGATGGTAGAAACGTCCAGGGGCGGGTGACTATCATGTAGCGTATCATAACAGTTGAGTATAAATGTTCAAAGAAAACATAACCAACATATATATAATTGAAAAAGTTACATCATTTGTACGTATTACATGTTTCAAAATATCAATTACAATATGTTGTCAAAAGATTTGTTTAGATGCCTAAGCGTCCCATCCTCAAAGCTAGTTGTTACCTGATTTACTGATTTGTTGAGAATACAAGTTATTTGAAAAGAGAGTATCAAAATTTAAGTTGGTGAGCTCATAAGCATTTGTATGTATATTTGTAAACATTTTCTATGAAATGTAGTATTGTTTGTTTTCCGGAAAATCCTATATTTTCCCTAAAATGAGATGTGCCCTTAAATGAACCAAGACCGAAGCGTATAAGTAATTTTCCTACTTAAAATAATTTTATGCAATTTTGTTTGTATATAAAATTGTTTGAAGACTGTCATTATGTAAACTAAAAGTGTCGTTGTTGTTTTATGTGAGTTTTCATTTTTATCTTATAACCATGCTTGATTGACCCAGACTGTCTTGTTCACAACGTTCTTCAGGTGTTGATTTCGTTATGACATTTGTCACCCCTAGACCTGCCGGTCAAACTGTTGCAAGCAGCTAAGGTGCGGGATTGTCAGTGCCAGTATAGATCTATACAAAAGTATCACGCTCTCCCTACAAGAGATTCTGGTTATATTTAACAGGACTTTCATGTGTACTTTATAAGGTACCGTGCATACAAAACGGATTAAATTTGATCAACGAGTTTACGTGTTTTTGTGCTAAAAATGTTTGTATAAATGATCATCCCCTAAGACTGGGATAGCTATGAAAAATGACGTGAAATCCTGAGATATGCATTTGTTAATATTGTACCCTTTGCTCAACGGGATACAAATGGGTTAAAGTTTCGTAAACTATATTTGTATATTTTATTTTATGCAGAATACATGTTTTTATACAAAACATATATATGCAAATGGTTATATATATATATATATATATATATATATATATATATATATATATATATGTATAAATTTAAAAAAGATGATTTGGTAAGTTTCGTAATTATTGTTCATATTCTTACGTTTTTTATTAGAAACTTTGCATGAAATAATGCTTAAGTTTAACAGTAAAGACCTTTTTATACTTATCAATTTTTTAAAATAGTAATTAAAAGTATTTAAATGATTGTGTTTTAACTCCCTTAATTTATAAACCTTGCTCAAAAATGTTACAAGGTATTAATAAATGTATAAACCACTATTGACAGTTTAACCCTTTACTGTCCCTGTTTTTAGAAAACTTGTAGAAAAATCATCATAAGTCAAAAACTGAATCCGTAACCTTTGAGAGTTTATAAAATGAGTCAACTTTGTTCCTAATTTTTATTATGATTTTTAGCGGTCTCAAACTAGTGTGAAAATGGTCATCTTCACAGACTGGTCCGAAATCACTTCTGAAATGACATGCAGTTTTATAAAAATCGCCATAAATTGTATAAAAATCATATGAATGCGTGCGAATAGTCCTTATAAAGGTATAAACCTGAAAATTTTTCATATAGTACACTTTAGAAAGATATTAAGTTTAAGATGGTCAAAACAGTCCGTGAACAGGACCCAACTTTTCTGTAGGAAGCTGTCTTTTAAATTTAAGTTATGTTTAGTGTTCTAACTTGTATCCCCCCTCTTAAACTTGAAGAAAAAATGAAAATTTATGGGTATGAAATAACCTTATGTGAATACTTGAATAATGGAAGGTTGAAGATGAAGAACTTTTGGGTGTTGGTTTGATGCTCCAAAACAGCCACTGTTTTGGCTATGTTGCTGTCATGAAAACTTCACAGCCAAAGAGTAAGAAAAAGGGTAGTTTACTCACTGTTTTCAATCTATAATTTTGAGTAGCATAACAACTAACTTCTAGGGTATTTCGTGGTAAAAATATACAACAAAAGGAAGGTGTAGATGGGTGAAATGATGGCTGAAACACAAAAGGGAAAGCAAGCCTTTAATTCACGGTTTTGATGGATTTGGAAGGAGGTCTTGTGGCTGAAAATGAGATGAAGGTTGAGAGTAATTCCCTGGAGTATTGGCTGGCGAATTGAGGGTAAAATGAAGAGGAAATTTCGTGATTATGAAGGAGGAAATAATGGAAGAGGATAAAGGGACAAAACCTTGACTACCTTGTGATGGGATGTGAGTTTAAGTGATGTGATCCTGTCTTGCCACTTGCTTGGGTGGTTGCTTAGAGATAGGGTTAGTTAACTAACTAACTACTAGTTATTTAGTTAGTTAGGAGTTCTAGTTAAGGAGAGGGAAGGTCTTAATCTTGAAAATTAAAAGAGGGATTAAAAAGCATTCTTAGTAAAATGCCGTAAGTGATTAAGCTATCATTAGTTAAGTTGGCAGTTATCTCCACCAATTATCTTATCTTAATTGATTTAGACATCATATTCCTTACATGAAATCACTTTAAGTCATGACCCATAACTAGTCATTCACTAAATAATAATACATATGTACAAATACATACATGTATAGTATAAAATAACGATGTAGTTTTTTTTTTGTGTATTTGAACTTTAATGTTTATGTTTTATTCTTTTTATTGAAAAACACTTAAATACATTCTAATTATACCTAATAATAATTCATTTTATATTTTTATTTATTTAAATATAAAATTTATTGACCAATGTATAATTTCGTGACATTTAACCGGTTAACCATATCATTAAACACGTTTTGTCACTTTGGTTCGTATATTTGTCAAATTTAGATCCTCCACAACTATTAAGCACACATTTTACATAGAACATAACTTACATATCAACTAGAGACATGTTGATACAAACATTAAGTTTATTGCGTTCAAATGATGTTATATGCTAATTTTCACAAACCGGTGATGGTTGTAGTCATACATCATAAAGAAATTTATCAATAGTTACTTGTTTTATATTTCACAAGAACTTATTTAAATAAAAGTGTAACAACATAAATTTTCCAAACAATTTTTCATTTTTAAATCACACTTTTAATCATCAAAACAATATCAAAATAGATTGTATCCAATGTTATCATAACAAAATAATTCCCAGAATCTCAAACATAATCTCTATGAGTGTGTACGGATCATGCCGACGCCTTCCCACGGTCTTCGCTAGTACCTGACACACATAACACAACAGCTGTAAGCATAATTGCTTAGTGAGTTCCCCAAAATACCACATACACACATACGCCTTTCCAGGCCATAACTCAGCAGGATTTTCCGATCCATATGTCTCAGGGGACATCTGTCCCAAATCCTGGTAGACCTTTCGGTCATACCCGTATCGACCTTCCGGCCTGTAACCTCTTGACCTTCCGGTCCATAACCTCTTGAGCTTCCGGTCCATAACATACATAACATTCATAACACATACATAACACATAACAACATACAGCTCATACATATCATAGTACATAAGACCTTTCGGTCACACGCACAAATACCCTCCAGGTACAGTATAGTGAGAAGACTCACCTCAATGAAGTCGGATAAACTCTAGTGCTCGACATCCCGACTTAGCCTCCTCCTATTATTCAAATAACATCCTGATCAGAATTCTCTCTTGATCTCATCTCTACAATTGGGTAGAAAGGCCATTCTACCCCACCCTGAACTCTCCTGAATCAGTCTAGACTAAAACCCTAAAGTCAACGAAAGTCAATGGTCAAACTTTGACCCGACTCGCGGTTTTTCTGAATCCTTTCAGCCTCTCTTGACTCGTCGAGTCATCCTTCCACTCAACGGGTTACATCTGACACGAATCGCAGGGCAACCCTGACTCGGCTCGTCGAGTCCACTTATAGACTCGGTGAGTTGCCGCCATGCTCAAACTCAAATGACCTTCTGAGGTCAGATCTGTTCCTCTAATCCATAGATCTAACCTCCTCAAGCCCAATAAACACGTAAAGGTTCGAACTTGATACTCATGCAACATCCAAATGACACTACTTGATGATTTAGTCCCAAATACAACACTCTAAGTCCATTTCTTCCATAACCCAATATAAAGCAAGATGGATAACATCCTCTGGACCACTATGGGTCCAGATCTGAAGTCTAAACATGATAAGGGACCTTATTCTCAACAAATCAACCCAATAAAGGGTATAAGAAACCCTAGATCCATGGATTCTATAACAAAAAAGAAAGAGGGTCGATATGCTACCTCAAAGATGATGCCCTCTGCTTGAAATCCACAAATATACAACCTTCTTGGCCTCTTCTAAGCTGGAATCAACTTCTTCTTGCAAATCAAACCCACAAAGGTCCAATAATGGCTTCTTCTCTCTCACAAACGCTCAGGCACTATTAGGGTTTCTCTCAAGGGTATGGTAGCCCTAAATGGTGGCTATAAGGGTCCTTAAATACGTCCCAAACCCGAGAATTTAGGGTTTCATTATACAGTGTGGACTCGCCGAGTCCACTCATGGACTCGCCGAGTCCACTCATGGACTCGCCGAGTCCTTCATTAAATTAGACCAAAAATGTGCGATCCCACTCGGCGAGTCAGAGCGCCTACTCGCCGAGTTCCCCTCATAAACTCAATATAAATACTTAACATAGGATACCTGGGAATCCGAATGTTACAATTGTCCCCCACTAGAATCAGACTTCGTCCTCGAAGTCCTGCTCGACAAACAACTCTGGATGCTGCTCCCGCATCTCCAACTCCGACTCCCAGGTCAGCTCGGACCCTTTCCGATGTTGCCACTAGACCTGCACCAGTGACACCATCTTGTTCCTCAGAACTTTGATCTTCCGATCCCGGATCACGATTGGCCTTTCCGCATAATTCAGACTCGCATCCAACTGAATATTCTCAAAAGATACCACCGCCGACTCGTCGGCTATGCATTTCCTCAACTGCGACACGTGGAAGGTATCATGAATCTGGCTCAACTCCGCAGGTAGCTTTAACCGTTATGCTACCTTTCCCACCCTAGCGGTCACCCTAAATGGACAGATGTACCGGGGCCCCAACTTTCCCCTCCTCCTGAATCGGATCACTCCTTTCCAAGGAGATACTTTCAGGAGTACAAAGTCCCCACCTGGAACTCCAACTCAGATCGCCGTCGATCCGCATAACTCTTCTGACGACTCTGAGCCGTCAGTAAGCTCTGTCTAACCTGTTGTATCTGCTCTGTCGTCTGAAGCACTATCTCAGTGCTACCCATCACACGCTGCCCTACCTCTCCCCAACAAATAGGAGTCCGACACCTTCTCCCATACAACATCTCGAAAGGAGGCATACCAATACTAGAATGGTGGCTGTTGTTGTACGAAAACTGAGCCAATGGAAGATACATGTCCCAACTTCCTCCGAAGTCCAACACACAAGCTCAGAGCATGTCCTCGAGCATCTAAATCGTCCGCTCACTCTGCCCGTCCGTCTGTGGGTGGTAGGCAGTACTGAAATGCAACCTCGTACCCAACTCCTCGAGGAACTTCTTCCAGAACCTAGAAGTGAAACGTACATCCCGATTGGACACAATCGATATCGGTACCCCATGACGCGATACCACCTCCCTCACATACAATTCTGCCAACCTCTCGGCAGAAGATCTCTCACTGATAGCAAGAAAATGTGCGCTCTTTGTCAGCAAGTCGACGATCACCCAAATTGCATCGAAACCCCTCGTGGTCCTCGACAATTTGGTGATGAAATCCATGGAAATTTGTTCTCACTTCCATTGGGGAACCTCAAGAGGCTGCAACTTGCCGTGCGGACGGTGGTGCTCGGCCTTAACCTTGCGACAGGTCAAGCACTTCTCAACAAACCACGCGACATACCTCTTCATACAGGGCCACCAATAATCTTTCTTCAAGTCCAAATACATCTTTGTGGCCCCGAGATGGATTGAGAATCTCGATCTATGCGCCTCCTCCAACAGAATGGTACGTGCCCCGCCTACATATGGCACCCAAATCCGACCTTGAAAGGTCATCAGCCCTCGACTATCGGTAACGAACCCAGGTATCCGACCAATCACCCGCTCCCTCTTGCGGTTCTCCGGTCTCACGGCTTCAGCCTGGGCCTCCCAAACGGTGTCCAACACCGGAGTCATCACAGACAATCTCATACAAGTGCCTCGAATCGGGGCACTTTCCGCCCTTCGGCTCAGCACATCAGCTACAACATTGGCTTTGCCCGGGTGGTACAGGATCTCACAATCGTAATCGTTTACCACCTCCAACCATCTCCTCTGACGCATATTTAGATTGGACTAATCCATCAAATAGTTCAGGCTCTTGTGGTCAGTGTATATGGTACACCGAACCCCATATAGATAATGACGCCAAATCTTGAGGGAAAACACCATTGCCCCCAATTCCAGGTTGTGGGTGGGACACCTCGTCTCAGGAGGCTTTAGCTGCCTTGATGCATACGCTATCACATGCCTCCTCTGCATAAGCACCGCACCCAACCCCGATATCGATGCGTCACAATACACCATAAAATCCTCCATCCCTTCTGGGAGAGCTAACACTGGGGCTTCACATAATCTCTGGCGATGTGTCTCAAACGAGGTTTGCTGCTCCAGACCCCATGAAAAAGCAACACCCTCCCGGTTCAACCTGGTGAGTGGCAAGGCGATCTTGGAGAAATCCCTGATAAATCTCTGATAATATCCGACCAATCCTAAAAAGTTCTTGATCTCGGTGGGCGATCTCGGCACCTCCCACCTCATGACTGCCTCAATCTTGGCCGGATCGACCAAAATCCCATTCTGGTTGACGAGATGCCCCAAGAACTGGACCACCCATAACCAGAACTTGCACTTGGAGAATTTGGCATAAAGCCTCTCCGATCTTAGAACTCCGAGGATCTCCTTCAAATGCTCCTCATGCTACTCTCTAGATCTCGAATACACCAAAATATCATCAATGAACACGATCACCGACCGATGCAGCATCGACCTGCACACCCTATTCATGAGATCCATGAACGCTGCTGGTGCATTGTAATGGGTTTTAGGCATAAGAACAATCCTATGTGCTCATACAAACCCTAATGCTTGGATCTAGGTTTCTCTATTGTACATGCTTTGAATCCAAGACTAATAACCTTAGATCTAACATATTATAAACTGAATTAGGTTTTAGAGAATTACCTTTGATTGTTATATAGCAATAACAATCAATTCATTGCTTGGATTGGCTTCAAAAGCTTAGTGCCTCAAGTGCTGCACCTCTAATGGAGTCACAAACACCATATACAACTTGGATGAAGAGGGGTAGAAAGGAGGCTGCCGAAAAACGACTAGAAACCCTAGAGAATCAGTTATCCACGTTTTGGGGCCTAAGGGGTCCTTTATATACTTGTGTGGGCTGCTAGGGTTTCAGTCAAAACCCTAATGGACAGCTTAAACTCTAAGCAGCCCATGGAACCTTCTGGATAAGGCCATGGACGAAAATATGATGGGCTCCCATCATAATTTCGTTCACCCCTTGTTCCTTTAGCATTCCTTAGCCCAATAACTCAATTATCCAATAATTGCAGTCTAGTCCCCTAAATTTAATTAATCTCTTTTAGCCACAAAATTAATTCTTGACTAATATTAATTAAACAATATGATTTCTCTTTTAATATATTATTCTCATAATATATTAATAAATCATATTTAAACCTTTCTTTCCTTAATTCATCCTACATATTGCTATGGTGAAGGCAACCCAAAAGGACCATGCTCATAATCGGGTCAAGTACATACCAAAATAGTTATGGACTTAGACACTAATCCAACAGTCTCCCACTTGGATAAGTCTAATAACTATTTTCCGTATGACTTCAGAACCTGATTAGCAATCGTAGCTTTCAAAAGCCGTTGTCAACTCTGATCTTATCAGATAGCATGTCCTCTAGATAAGGGATTATATATTCCTCCATTCTCAAGATATCGTATAGACAAAAGACATGAATTTCAATCATTCTCTCTATACTGTTTCCCGACTTCTGATTTATGACGACTGATAACAGACTACAATTGAACACATCAACTTAGTCCCGGCTTGGCCAAGCGCTTAGGTGTCATCACTAAATCATCGAGAGGCCCACTAATATCGCTTTTATCCCACTTTGGATAAAAGGAATGGATAAACTTCGACTCAAATGCTCGCTTGCATTTATTGATCGAATCACACACAATAATAAGTTTTATAACACCAAGTTACTGGTGCGTTTACTTATTATTAATGTGTAACCGACCAACAAATAACAACTCACATGTCTCGGTTTCAAGAATATACAATATTATCATCTCACTAATCACTCGTGATAAATCCATGAAGTGATCCAAGTGAGCGTGGGTTTAATCCAATACTCTAATCTTATCAAAGCACTGATGAACTCTGCAGCAAACTTGTGCCATGTCTAAACACTTCAGACAATCTACAGACAGATTCATGACAGTCTTTATTCATACCTACTCCCAACATATGACCAACTGTGGATGTTTGAATAACCTAGTTATTCTGGAAGTCAAAACATGCAAATTGAAACATAACAATAATACTTAATCTTATATGGCCTAAAACTTGTGAGAGTAAATAAAACACTTCTATGTAACCACCATATTGATTACTTATTATTATCGTTTACTGTTTCAGAAAACTAACTTATTACTCAAATTACAACAATAGTTGCCCATGCATAAAGCATGCACACTATGTTTCCTATGGTCTTTACTTTGTGAAATAGATCAACTGAAAAACCTTTTCAATTATGCTCATTTCACAATTCCCAATCCTTATCATTAGTGTAAGAACACAAGGTTCTTTGCTACTATTAGAATATGCTAGATTCTAACATCTTATGCAACGATCCTTTCGTAAAGTCATAGCACAAAAGTCACCAAGACTTTGCTAATGAAATTATGAAGTACTCTATCGAAAATTGTTACAAGAAAATTCCATAGATGTGAAGTCTCACATTCAAAGTACATTCATTTGAACATCCTTCCTGCATAAAAGTTTCTAATCTAGGCATAGACTCTCAATATCCAACTCCCAATATGGAAACATTTCCACATTTGCCATATGACAACTCATTCTTAATAGAATCTTATCTATTCATAATAATGTCGATATGGTCCATCCAATACCACACTTCCAACTACTCACAAGCGACCAATCCTCAGCGAACTTTGGATCGTCCTTTGATAGTTGTTTAATTATTTTAGTCAAAACCAATTCTAGTCCTTTTTCCCTCTTAATGCGCTAGACATTTGGAAAATTTTAGTATGGTGAAATATTATAGCATTTGTAATCGATCCTATACCCGAAGCGTATGGGATACGATGCATAATGTCTTACATAAAGATATGATACTTTACCAATCTTTTGCCATAATATTTTATGTGTCATGTTCTCATAATTCGAACTATGAAGAGGGATGTCGTAATCATAATCGAAATTTGAGAACACACAATGTATCCTTTGACTGAAGATATTAAAATTTCTCAATCTAAGCTTTAGATTTTGAAACGAAGTATAATATTCTCTCCCTTAATTATATCAAAACAACTTTTCAACCCATGCAACTTTGCAAATTGAATATTTGTTTTTCTATAATTAATATTGCTAACTTGCAATACTCGCCATAATAATCATACAATCATAACACTTATGCTCCCACTATCATGATGATTATTATCATATAAGCATAACACTTATGCTCCCACTAGCTTTGACATGTATTCAGAAAACAAATGAACTTCCAGAAAAACAATGCCTATTGAATTTCTGAAATTCATATTTTTAATACCAGATGCTTCGATAAGACTTTATCTAAGCTTCTTAAACTTATACACCTATGCCTTAGATAGCTTATATGTGTGCTTAAACAATTTAGAACTTATGTTACTAAGTTCCAAATGTTCAAACTAATTGCCAAATCTCACAATTCGAACTATGGAAAGGGATGGCGTAACCATAATCAAATTTGATAATACAATTTTCACAATTGCTATCTTCTTAAGATCTTTCTTAGTGAAAGCATTTCCTCACAGTCATTTTCATGAAGGAGGTAATCTTATGACACTTAGATTTTATGATGTATGAGTTCCTATCCATGTGAATTTGCCAAAACCAAAGTTTGCGACAAATCCAAACTCATATGGACTGAACTTTCTTAATCTTGATTTCTTTCCTTATGGTAACACAAGTGACCACCATGTCTTCCAAGTAGCTTAGTAACTTGTCCTTACATATCAATGTACTTTCCATCGACTAAAGCTCTAGTATGCATTCAAATGAGAACTCATAGAACTCACATACACAATTAACTCAATTGGAATGGCACAGAAACAAAATAATGTCAGCACGATAAGTTGTAAACCTCAAGTCGTGTGCTAGTGATGATCTATAAGGTTTATTCTTGATTTGTTCTTGAAACCTTTCAAGACCATTAAGACTCCCACTGACTCCTTGATATATAAGATTCTCTTGTCAAGAAACATTTCTTGACAAAGCAAATATTCAAGAGTTAGTGTAGTTCTTATCAAGACAAAACACTTCACATATTTGGTCCTAGTTGGTCTTTGTCTTATCCAAGACAGCACAACTTACCAATTTCAAATGTGCAAGAATAAGAATTTTTTTTCCAAATTCCACATTTGATGAGTGTTATAAACCTACTTAAGACTTGATGTTGGAACGAAGTATGATTGACTTCTTGATTTACCCATTTCTACAATTCTCGATTCCTCTTCTTAGACATGCAATTGCACTTAAGACTCACTTAGAGGATCAATTGAGACATGGTTGTTAATCATTAAGACTTGTCATAAAACACAATAAAAGGTACTCTCCCTTCTTAGAATAGAGAAACTTTTATCTTTCTGCCTACTTGATTCTTCTTTATTCGTTCTACTATTCATTGAAACTCTTTCAATTAACTCAGAATTATACTTAATCTTATAAGTATAATCATATTTACTAAACTTTAGTAAATCATGACGAATATCTTTGTCACTCTTGTGGTGGACTTGATCAACGCACAACATAGTGTACTTGATCTCCTACTCCTTCAATTGACACTCTGTCAAAGAATTAATCTAAGTTTCCCAAATGTGAAAGTTTTTCATTCATCATATAATACACATTGCATGATTCCAAGTTTCTATCCACTTGAAACTTGGGCGATGAGAAACTCTCCCTATTTGGTAAACTTTTGACATTTCCATAACTAACATAATTAAGAATCAAATCCATTGTTGCTAATAATTGAAACATTCAGACATCAATTTTTCATACATGTCATTGCAAGGATAAATAAATAAGATAAAATCAAAAAATCATTTTATTGCGGAAAAATTTGTCCTTACAATGCAACTCAATTGAAAAACTATGTTATTACATATTTCTTAACAATATATTCTAACTCCAAGTAGTAGGTCAAGAATCCAATCTTTAATTCATGCGATCGAAATCCATTTCTTCACGATTAGATTCAGCTCACTTCTTCCCTTAAGCTTCCTCTCTTTTCTTCGATCATGCAAAACATCAAAATGCAATCTTATCACATCATGTATTAAGAATCTAGAATAGGAACTTAAAAGAGTTAGTTAATGGATTTTACCTGAAGCGGAGCCATACGTCTTGACTCTCCCATCTCTTAGATCTCTCAGGTAGTTAGGGCAGCTTCGTCTCCAATGCTCCTGGGAATCCGGATGATACAAAAAGAGGTTAAATTCCCTCAACCATTCTTGATAAAATACTGATATTGCTTAATAATCAAAACACAGCATCGTGCAATCGTTCCTATTTTTACCAATTATTACATTCTCCCCCCGTTAACAGAATTTCACCCTTGATTTCAACTTGTAGATGGGATATCGCTAAACAATTGGGGGTGTTTTTTTTCATTTGATCCTCGCGTTCCCTAGTGAATTCAGGTCCCCGCTTGGCGTTCCAACGAGCCTTCACTATGGGTATGCGGCTTTGTTTCATCGTTTTGACCTCCTGGTCCATGATTCCCATCGGTTCTTCGATGAACTTTAGACTCTCGTTGTCTTCAATTCCGTCAAGTGGAATAACAAGAGTCTCATTGGACAATCTCTTCTTCTAATCTTGGGATGCCTTCAATCGTTCACGGGTTTGAACAAATTTCTCTGTAGTTTCTCGTATGATCTAGGGTGTAACATCCCAAAATTTGAGGCCAACAATTTCATTTTTACACTTAGCAAGTCAGAAAATATGTTACCAAAACATTGTCAATATTACAACAGGTTTAAACCACAATGTCGTGTCTCAAAATCATAACATCATAAGTGATAGAAATCAGAGTACAATCCTAGAAGCTCATTGAGGAAATCATGTGTGAACGTGTGATGCACTGCTACACCGCTGGCTCCTTCCCCTTAGACGAAGAGGTACTTGAAACAAAAACTGAAACTGTAAGCACAAAGCTTAGTGAGTTCCCCCATCATACCACATACCATATAATATCATCGGTATCTTTCAACTGGTAACTGTCATCGGTAGCTTTCAACCGGTATATGTCATCGGTATCTTTCAACCAATTACTGTCATCAGTATCTTTCAACTGGTAACTACCATCGGTATCTTTCAACCAGTAACTGGGGACTATTTCACCCCTACCATTATCATATAATAACAAAATCTAATCATACAGTCAGGCATAACTGGGTACTGACCAACCCCCTCGATCCTAAAGACCGATGTCAGGGAAAGATTAATCCCTACCACTACCATTAACACACATAACATATCACAGAGGCATATCCCATGACCACAGCTCGTAACCATACCAAGATAACTATCAAAAATACAATTATCTACCAAATAACCTTATTGGTGGGCTGACATTGTGGCCTTAGACCCACCCCTACTGGAAGGTAACTCACCTCGAACGAGTAGCTGCTGATAATCTGCGCGGGGAATCTCTGTCTGCTGCTGCTCCGGAAATCCTTCGGCTATAATCCCCACAAAACACTTAATCAGAGTCTGATATCTATTCTTAGGGTAAAATGACTATTTTATCCCTGACCGAGTCCAAGTCAAAGTCAAAGTCAAATTCAACTTCCAGTTGACCTGACTCGTCGAGTTGGGCCGCCAACTCGTCGAGTCCCTATCCCTTTAAATGTCCTCATCCACGTCTCTACTCATCGAGTTTACCAATGACTGGATGAGTTCTCCTTCTATATAAATCATCGAAGGATCCTTCATTCAACTCGCCGAGTTGTATGAACAACTCGCCGAGTTTATCCTCATCCTATGAACCAGTCCTGTCCTACACTCGCCGAGTTTTAAAAACAACTCGTCGAGTTCATCTTCAAATGTTGGGAGATTGCCTTGGACTCGCCGAGTCGGCTCATGCACTCGCCGAGTCCTATGAACTCCAGGATTATGGCTTATCCCAATACGTTTGGGTCACTCCCCTGGACCCTCTAAAATCTTTCTAACACTCAACTGGGTCTCTTTGAACCATAACAGAAAGGGGAGTCTAACCTCGGACTCGCCGAGTCCCAATAACGACTCGCCGAGTCGATATTGTCTCGGTCTATTTCTTCGATTTCTGGTGTACAACTCTTGTCCAAATGATAGATCTAGGTCCCTAAACTCGATCTAGCACGTAAAGTTACGAACTTTACGTGCATGCATGGGACTTTGAGCCTAAAAGTCTCTAAAAGAGACTATTAAGTTGCATGGAGGCTTCTATGGGTGCAAAAGCAGCCCTTTTCTGCCTTGTAACTCCTTCATGGACCTATATTCGAAGCCTCAACCCCCAACCATGCTTGCAATCGTGGTTGGTTACCAAGAATGGCTTATAAAAGCCCTAACTCTCCCCAAAAGGTGATCTAGCAAATGAACAAGCAAGGTATCGACTTTATACCTTCTAGGAACTACAAATGATGCACACACTTGAACTCCCTTGGTCTTCTCTTGATACCTCTAGGCCCTTCCTTCTTCATTGTGATCAAAATCACCAAAAATCACCACAAATTCCTTTAGATCTTCACACAAATAGTTAGGGTTTGCTATGGGGGTGGGGTGGGATGGGGGGGAGGGGTTTCTGGAAGCAATAGGGACGAAGGGTGGCTGAATGAGATGCTTAAAATGGGTGCAAACCCTTATATTAGGGTTTTGTCCAGTCAGAGTCTACTCGTCGAGTCTAGAAGCCAACTCGACGAGTCCGTCATTTAAATCACATATCAAACTCGCTTCTACTCGATGATTTGGGCCTTTAACTCATCGAGTCCCAGTCCAAAAATGCAAAATACTTAAATAAAATACATACCAGGAACCAGGTGCTACAATTCTCCCCCATTTATTTTAGACTTCGTCCTCGAAGTCTGCTGCTCGTTCCTGGAAAAGCTCTGGGTAATGCTCCATCATCTCATCCACCGGCTCCCAAGTCCATTCCGAGCCTTTCCGGTGCTGCCATTGCACCTTCACCAACTCGAACCTCTTGTTCCTCAGATCCTTCGAATTCTGGTCGAGGATTGCTACAGGCCGCTCAATGTAATTCAGGCTGTCATCAACCTGAATATCCTCTAAAGGTACCACTACCGAATTATCCACTAAACATTTTCGTAACTGGGAGACGTGAAAAATGCTATGAATCTGACTGAGTTTGGCTGGCAGGTCCAGCCTATACGCCGCTTTGCCCACCCGAGCTATAACCCTGAAGGGTCTGATATACCTGGGGCCCAGCTTGCCTCGCTTCCTGAATCGAATGACGCCCCTACAAGGCGAAACCATCAGGAGTACCATGTCCCCGACCTGGAACTCCTGGTCCGACCGACGCTTGTCGACATAACTTTTCTACCGACTCTGAGCAGTCTGAAGCCTCCTCCTGACCTACTCGATCCTCTCCGTGGTCTTGACTAGCACTGTGGTACTCCCCATGACCCTGTACCCTACCTCTCCCCATCATATCGGGGTCCTGCACTTCCTCCCATACAACATCTCGAAAGGAGGACGGTTGATGCTCGCATGATAACTATTGTTATAGGAGAACTCTGTCAATGCAAGGTAAGTATCCCAACTACCTCTGAAGTCTAGAACACACGCCCGCAACATGTCCTCTAAGGTCTGGATGGTCGGCTCACTCTAACCATCTATCTGCGGGTGAAAGGCGGTGCTAAAATGCAAACGAGTACCCAGCTTGTCATGAAATTTCTTCAAAAACCTGGAACTGAACCGTACATCCCTGTCTGAAATTATCAAAACTGGCATCGCGTGCCTCGCCACCTCCTCCTTGATGTAGATATCGGCCAAAATTTCGACCAAAATACTCTCCTAAATCGGAATAAAATGGCCGCTCTGGGTCAATCAAACGACGATGACTCAGATTGAATCTACGCCTCGCGCAGTCCTGGGAAGCTTCATGATAAAAATCCATCGTAATATCTTCCCATTTTCACAGTGGGATATCCAATGGCTAGACCTTGCCGTGAGGTCTCCGGTTCTCAGCCTTGACCTTTCTACAGGACAGGCACCTCTCCACAAACCAAGCCAAGTCCCTCTTCATACAGAGCCACCAATAGTCAAGATGAAGATCCCTATACATCTTCGTTGCCCTGGGATAAATAGAGAACCTGGATTTATGTGCCTCTTCCATCAACGTTTGACGCACGCCTCCATGATATGGGACCCACACCCTTCGGTGCAAAGTCAACAATCCCCGGCTATCATAGTTGAAGGAGGAAACTTGAGCCACGATTTGCTTGCTCTTCCGATGTTCTTCCTTCATGGCCTCCTGCTGGGCCTCCCGAATCCGCTCTAACAGCAGAGTCACCACCGTCATCCTCATACATATATCCCTGATCGGCGCTGCCTTGCTGCTATGCACGTCAGCCACAACATTGGCCTTTCTCGGGTGGTAGAGGATCTCACATTCATAATCCTTTACCACATCAAGCCATAGATGCTGCCTCATATTCAGATTTGGCTGGTCCATGAGATACCTCAAGCTCTTATGGTCCGTGTAAATGGTACAACGAACCCCATAAAGGTAATGACGCCAAATCTTGAGGGCGAACACAACAGCCTCCAACTCCAAATCATGTGTCGGATAGTTCTCCTCGTGAGGTTTCAGCTACCTTGAAGCGTATGCAATAACATGCCTTCTCTGCATCAATACCACGCCCAATCCTGAGATGGACGCATCGCAATATACCACAAAGTCCTCCATGCCCTCAGGCAGGGCTAAGATTGGCGCCTCGCATAATATCTATCTGAATGTCTTGAATGCATCCTGCTGCTTAGGCCCCCAACGAAAGACCACGACTTTCCTCGTCAGCCTGGTCAGGTACACGACTATCTTAGAGAAGTCCTGAATGAACCTCCGATAGTAGCCTGCCAGTCCTAGGAAGCTCCAAATCTCAGATGGAGACCTCGGAACCTCCCACCTCATCACGTCCTCCACCTTGGCCGGGTCAACCAAAATCCCGTTCTGGTTGACAAGATACCCAAGAAACTGCACCTCGCGCAACCAGATCTCACACTTGGAGAACTTAGCATATAAGTTCTCCCTCCTCAATGTACCCCGAACCTCCTGCAAGTGCTCCTCATGATGCTCTGACGTCTTGGAATAAACCAAGATGTCATCGATGAAAACTATCACAGACCGATCCAACATCGGTCTGCACATGCGGTTTATGAGATCCATGAACGCGGCAGGAGCATTGGTGAGCCCGAAAGGCATCACCACGAACTCATTGTGACCATAGCCTGTCCGGAACGCAGTCTTCTATATATCCTCCTCTCTGACCCTCATCTGATGATATCCTGAATGCAGATCAATCGTGGAGAACCAAGATGCTCTCTATAGCTGGTCAAAGATGTCATCAATCCTCGAAAGTGAGTAACGGTTTTGCACCGTTACCTTGTTCAACTCCCGATAGTCTATACACATCCGATGCGACCAGTCCTTCTTCTTCACAAACAGAATCGGTGCTCCCCTGGGTGAACTGTTCGGTCTAATGAATCCCTTGTCTAACAGCTCTTGCAGCTGCGTAGACAATTCCTGCATCTCAGGAGGAGCCAACCAATACGGTGCCTTGGCTATCGGAGCCGCACCAGGGACTAGGTCGATCCTGAACTCTACGTACCTCTCCGGAGGTATCCCAGGCAACTCCTCACGGAATACGTCCGCAAACTCTCGTACCACGGGCACATCACCCACCATCGCCTTACCCGCTTCCCGGGTATCCAAAACATAGGCGACGAATCCCACGCAACCCTGCTGAAGGTAGTGCCTAGCTCTCGCTGCTGAACATAAAGTCGGTCCTTGCTGTGGCCTCTCGCCCTGAGTCACCAGCTCTCCCCCACTTGGGGCCCTGATCCGCACCAACTGTTGCGTGAAGTCAATCACTTCCCCATTGGGGCTTAGCCAATCCATACCGATAATAACCTTGTTCCCCCGCAAAGGTATGGGAACCAAGTCTACCAGGTAATGTTCCTCGAATAACCTCAAAACACAATCTCGGTAGACCTCTGATGGTCGCACTGACCGGTCGTCCACAAACTCGACATCTAGAGGGCAATCCAACTTGCCCGAAGACTCAGGGAAATTTCTTGCTAAGCGCAAGAGTGACAAACGACCGGGTAGCACCCGAATCAAACAACACCTGAATTAGGATACCGTTCACATGGAACGATCCTAAACGAAGCACACACATAATTTTTCAAAACTGTAGTGACATAACATAAAAAGCGTAAATAAGAAATCATACCCTTTACCACATTGGGTGCAGCGCGTGCCTCCTCGACTGTCAGCTGAAATGCTCGGCTCCGTACTACTAGAGCCTCCGACTTGACCTTCCGGCCATCCATAACCTGCATAGTCGCTGGAGTGGGCGCCACTACCGGAGCCGCTGCATCTGTCGTCAATCTGGGGCAATTGGCCTTCTTATGGACCCTCTGATTGCAATGGAAACAAATCAGGTCTGATGTCTGAACCGCAAGAGTAGGGGCAATACAATCTCTACCAAAATGTCCTGTCTTGCCACACTTATAGCAGCCTGAACCCGGCCTAGTGCAGAAAACTCCCTCATGTGACCGACCACACTTTCCACAGCGGTCCCGGCTCTGCTGGCCCTTCGACCTACAGTCAAATCCCTTGGGTTTCTTCCCAGAAACCCCCGTAACCTGCACAATCTCTGCCTTCCTCTTCTTGAGGTGGTCCAGATCGATCTCCCTCTCCCGTGCCCTGGCAATCATGGAGTCCAGGTTCGGACATGTCGTGAAGCTAATGTGCTCCCTAATATCAGCTCTCCACATGTCGTGATAGCGGGTCCTCCTCATATCTTCATCTCCTGCATACTAGGGCACCAATAAAGCCCTCTTCCGGAACTTGGCGGTGATCTCCACCATAGTCTTCGTAGTCTGTCTCATATCTAAAAACTCCCTGGCCAGCTATTGGTGCAAACTTAGCCCTTAATCGGGTCACGAAATCTGACCACGTCATAGCCTTGATGGTTGGGTCTCCCAATGTATCACCAATCAACTCCCACCAGTGTCTGGCTTGATCCCTCAGAAGACCTACAGTAAAATGGACCTTCGACCCTTCCGGGCAGAAGCTTGTCAACTGCGCAGACTCGATGTATGTGATCCATCTCCTAGCAGCAATGGGGTCCTTCACCCCATGGAAGTCCAGCGCACCAGTCCCTCTAAAATCCTTAAAGGACATTGTGTACGTTTCTGTCTGGCTAGACGCCAGATCACTCCTGAATGCCTGAAGGCGATCCTCCTTCAGATCCACGATTCCCCCCTTAATCGACCCAAAAATGACCAGGGTTGCGTCAAGGATGCCTCTCGTAATATCAGACGCAATGAACTTGCGTAACCCATCATCCACATGCTCGGATCCCCCGAACCTGATCCGGATCCGGATCCAAATCCTGATCCTCCTACTCCATGACGTGTGACTACCATTATGAAAATAACACATAAACGTCAGGATCATACATACTCTCGAGAGGTCTCACACTCTCTCCAAGTTCCTGGTTCCATATCGGCCCTCCTTGACTCGGGTACAGATGCTTTGCTTCCAGTAGTACGGGCCCATACTACCTTCCACAGCTATCCGTACTTTCCTCAAGGATGGCTTCGAATTCACCAAGTCCCTTTACAGATACTCTTTTTCCACTAATCTCATCCTAGGCTTTCTTAGGGCACTCTCCGACCTACTCTCCACCATCAGCTGGATTACGAGTCCCTACTTCCCTTCCCTAACTATCTTGCGAATACCGTTACATATCTGCTCACTAGTTAGTTAAAGTTAGCCAGGACCCCTTAAGCATAAAGCAAGCAACATTCATGCATCGAGTAACCACATCAGGCATAACCTAATCAGGCTATCCTACTGCTGACTAAACAGTCCTATCATACAATTCATACAACAGGCATATAAGTCATCCTTCCTAGATCCTTAGCCATAATCTAGCATGCAGTTCTCAGAACCATAAATCATATAACATAGCATATCGAGTATGGGTATCTTGGGGAAAACTTACTTGAGATCGGCTGGTAGCACGCATCACACACCTTGTTCTTTCTCGAAATCCCTTAATTTAGATTTTAGGAAACCACTTTCTTTGTAAAAATATTTAAATCCCTCGATTTGAGTCTAGACACCATCGAGGGTGTGTCTGAATCCCTCAAACCACGACTTTCATACCAACTTGTAACACCCCCAAATTTGAGGCCAAAAATTTCATTTTTAAATTAAGCAAGTCATAAAATATGTTACCAAAACATTGTCAATATTACATCAGGTTTAAAACACAATGTCGTGTCACAAAGTCATAACATCATAAGTGATGGAAATCAGAGTACAATCCTAGAAGCTAATTGCGGAAATCATGTGTGAATGTGTCATGCACTGCTACACCGCTGGCTCCTTCCCCTTAGACGAAGAGGAACCTGAAACCAAAACTGAAACTGTAAGCACAAAGCTTAGTGAGTTTCCCCATCATACCATGGTATTGCCATATTTATACATAATTTTAGGCAATATGTATTTACATTTCTATTAATATTTTGGTTATTTGCACAAAATAATGGTACTTATATGTTTGAATTATTATTTTGCAGCCAGAAAGAAGCATTTTCGAAGATAGGGACTAAAATTGACAGAATATGGAACTTTGGAGATTGAAGAAAAGAAGAACGGAAAAAGTCAGCAAAAGTCGCAGTCACGACGTGAATAATTCATGATTCATGACGTGAGTGGAGAATTCTAAAAGATATGCATGCGGGTGAAAGAGTCCTTACCAAAAACGTTTATCCCATATTCACGACGTGAATCTTTATGGTTCACGATGTGAACTCGGGTAATCAGAAAACTATAAATTACCTTGCCCATTACGACTTGAGGAGTTTTTTGGCTGATTGAAAGGTTATCTGAAGACGATTATGAGCGGAAAAAGAGTTCTCGAAAAGGCTTTCAACATTAAAAGGAGTAAAGGTTCATAATTAGTTAATTAGTTTGATAGTTATGAACATGTTTGATAATTTGACTTGTTTTTGCTTACTTGTTACTATGAGTAGCTAAATCTAGCAGCTCTTCTCCTGCTAGATGAAGCTTCTGAATTATGTTTTAGCTTAATGACTATTGAATTTGATTAGTTGGTAAATTGCTTGTGTTTGATTATCATTACCTAGCATGTTATTTTAGTTTCTTAGTTGCTTAAATTCATGTTTTGTGTAGATTAGTGACCATTAAATTACATGAACTTGAAACCTAGTGATTTAGTGAACATTGAATTGCTAGAGCTAGGATCGACCAAAATCTTAGATAAGTGATTAAAGTAACTAATTTAGCTGTGCTAGAGGACATAAATTATGACCATAATTGTGCTTTCTTAGATAAATCTTACATAGATACCTATAATTCATAACTAATTCTTTGTTTTGCTTATGTGTGATCATACAAGGTAGTTCATGAATTGGTGAAAAGATTAGTAAATTTGGACTTGAATGGCTAATTACATAATAATTGGTGACCAAATTTGATAGTTCATAATTAGCTAAACATATATAAAGAAGTGGATTCAAACTAGACAGGAGTGTTTTTAATTAATTGATTGAATTTTGTGACTTAAGTTGATCTGGTCTTATAAAATCAGATAAAACCCCATCTTTGCTCTAAATTTAAGTTAATTTAGTAGTAGATAAATTAATTAGTTAACACCGTTCCTTGTGATCGACACCCAACTTGCCCAACTATTCTATAATTTGACTAGGTACACTGCCTAGGTGCATTTTAGTTAGTTAAGTTAGTTAGGTTATAAATTATAAAATTAGTGGGTACTTTTGTGCACATCAAGTTTTTGGTGCCGTTGCCGGGGAACGAATTAGTTAATTATTAGTTTGTTTGCTTTAAATTGATCGATCCTTTTTGTGGGGTAAAACCTGCAAAAAGTTACTTTTTCAGTTTAGTTTTTTTTTTCAATACTGGGATCACGTCGTGAACCTTAAGTTCACGTTGTGAGCTTCGTTTTTTTAGATTTTCTGCGTTTTTCTTTTCTGTTAGTTTTTCTACGACAACACGAGGTGGTAGCCTTTACCACGTCGTGGTGGACTATCGGTAAGGAATTTTTTTATTTAGTTTTTGTTCAGTTTTACGTTTTTATTTTGATTGTTTTGCAAGAGTTCATGACTAGAGGATCCAGCACACCTTTGGTGCCAACGCTTGGAGATCCGGAGTCTACGCTGCACAAAAAGAATAATAAGAAGTCACCTTTACAAGAACTGAAATAAGCCTTTTCAAGGAAGTCAGGAAAGAACACAGAAGAATCGAGTTCAGCCTCAAAGAGCAAGTTTGAAGTCTTCTATCAAATTCCTAATCCACACAAGTCCGAGTACAAATCTGAAACAGAATTTGGACTTTATATGAGTGAACCCGAGAACGAGCTGGAGAACGAAATGGCGAACATTGATGAGATGGCCATGGGGGATTACAAGAAGCGCATTCAAGATGATGTGGGGCCGGGTTTAGTACATCCTATAATTCTTGCCAATGCCACATTCGAGTTAAAGGGACATATCCTTATTGAACGTAAGGATATCCCATTCTATGGGAAGGATCATGATGATGCTTTCAAGCATTTAGACGAGGTCAATGATATTGCAGATTATTTTAATACTCCTAATATCCCAAGGGAGACAGCTTTGCTAAGGACGTTACCTGTCACTTTCAAAGGAGCTGCAAAAGACTGGTTGAAGGCACTTCCATCTGGTATAATCACCATATGGGCCTAACTGCGTGAGAAATTTCTAGATTTGTTTTGCCCACCCTCTAAAATCTCTAAACTCAAGAAGGTGATTGCCAACTTTGAGCAAAATCCGGGGGGGGGGGGTCATTATACGAGCCATGGGAACGCTACAAGGGTTGTTAAGAAATTGTCCTCAACATGACCTCAATATTCAGCAAGAGATGTCGATATTCTATAATGGGGTGAATGTTATGACTAGACAACTTCTTGTTTCACAAGGACCACTAACGAAGAAGAACCCAAATCACGCCAAGGAACTTATTGAAGAATTTTCAAAGCACTCTCGTGAGTATCACAACCCAGGGCGTGATGGAATAAAAGGCAGTGGAGGTGCATAAACTGAAGAGATGGCTACTGTGACGGCAATGCTTAACACTATAGATAGGAGATTGACCCAACTGGACCAATCAATTCATGCAATTCGAGTTGGTTGCAAGAGATGTAGTGGCCCACATCTAACAAAAGATTGCAATATGGATGAATATGGAAACAAGAAAGCTCAAGTTTGCTATTCGAGTGGGGACAAATACGATGAAGATTGGATAAAACCAAAGATGGAGTGGTTGCCTTACGATGAATACAAGAAGCAAATAGAAGAGAAATTCAGGCAAACTGGACGGGGTTTTTACCAAAGAGAGAAACCACCAACTGAGAAGAAAGTTGATCTAGAGACAATGTTAATGAAGTTTATGGAAGCTTCAGAAAAAAGGCATGATGCTACTGATACTGCAATGGAAGATCAAAGAACTATGATGAAGAATCATCATGCTATAATGATTGACCAACAATCATTATTAAAAAATCAGCAAGCTTCCATCAATAACCTTGAAGTTCAACTTGGTCAACCTACTACTTTGGTAAATAAAAGATTGTCTCCACAAGTTCTTGAAATGAAGACACAATCTCATGTCATGGCCATTAATACTGAAGAAGAAGCGATTTCTGAATTGCTAGAAGCTTTAGAAGTGGAGCAAAAGCCATCTTAACCAAATCCTAAGAAGACAAAAATCGAAAATGACGAATCTACTGGAATACCCAATTCACATCGTGAGCCCGCTATGCTCACGTCGTAGGATCGGTCTGAAGAGAAGAATTTCGTAGCTGTTCCAGTTTATAACCTGCCTTTGCCATTCCTGTCTCGAGCACATCTTAGCCCACTAGAAAGGGAACATCTGGAGTTTATTCAACAAATAAAGGGTATTGTGATTACTACTCCTTTCATTGATTCATTATCCAAAATTCCCAAATACGCTAAGTTCCTCCAAGACTTAATAGACACTCGTCAAGAATTAAGGAAGAATTCCAAGGTCATTCTAAGTGAAAAAAGCTCAAGGGCTATATTGGGAGATTTACCTAAAAATATGGGAGATCCTGGAAGCCTCACTCTTCCATGTGAGTTTGGAAATAATTTGAAGACATATGTTTTAGCCGATTCTGGGGATAGCATAAATTTGATGCCATTTTCATTCTATAAAAAAGTTAAATATTCAGAAGATGAAGGCTACGAAGATGACAATCCACATGGCAAACCGTTTAGTGACTCACCCCCAAAGGGATAGTAGAAGACATCCTAGTTAAAATTGGGAAATTTTTTTCCCAGTTGACTTTGTAGTGATTGACATGAAAGAGGATGTGAATGTCCCCATCATTCTTGGTCGCCCTTTACTAAATACTGCTAGGGCTCTTGTCGATGTTCGAGAATCCAAGCTCACGTTGAGGGTCGGTGATGAAGTAGAAACTTTTGGACTACAAGATGGGTTCCAAGGATATAATGTTCAAGGTGAAGTGTTTAATATTGAAGATGACAATGAGCTTGCAGAACTGGAGAAAGTTATGGAAGAAGAAATTCAAACAATTCAGCAAGTCAAGCGCACCAAGCCAAGAGCTTCTGTTCCACTTGTACTCGAGGTGTTTGGTTATAAAACACCAACATCTTGGGTGACTAAGGAAAGTGATGACATGTCTAGTGATGAAGAAGAGGTCACATCAAAGGAGACTATCCTAGTGGTGAAGAAGGAGGATGATATTATGAAGCTTAAAGATGATGAAAAATTGAAGATTCAAGGGATCAAACGCAACCTCGATGGAAACGAAGTCAAGGCTAAAAGGGAGAATTATAAAAAGCCGTATATTCATCGAGTGCAAGCTTACAAGAGGCGTTTCACGGAGCAAAAGATCCTGGTGGTGGACTCTTCTGACTAGTCAACGTAAGAGGCACGGAGTCCAGCTCAAGACTCATAAAAAAGAAGCGCGTCTCAGGAGGCAACCCGAGTTTGGTTTGCATTTTCTTTCTTTTTCTTTTTAGGTTTTGCATTTTTAGTTTTAAAAACATTGATAATATCATCCAACTCACTTTATTCATAATTAAACACTGAGTGTGGGGTCCCTAAAAATGAAGTGGTAATAATTAAGGATCTAGTTAATAGACAAACGTGGAATTAATAAAAATTATATTATCATACAGTATTCACGACGTGAATCATTATGATTCACGACTTGAGTTCTGGATGTAATGGACAATGTATTCTTTAATCCATAATTAGCCCATTTTATGTTAAATTAAATGGCCCAATAATTTTAAGACCAGTCCCCTTTTGATGTAGAATGATTGGCCCAAAATTAAGCCCAGATAGGACTCACAACGTGAATCCTTAAAGATTCACAACGTGAACAGTAACAAACACGGGACCACAAATTAAGAACACATAACCCTCTTTGATCAAATCATTCTTTATTCCCCACGAAATGAAAGAGAAGACTGATCCCCCTTGCTCCGATTTCGGCCGACAAACAATCCATTTTCGTTTTTGCTTACGTAATCGTTCGATCTAAGGTAATACTTCTTTATTCTCTTGTCTAATTCTTCTTTAATAGGTGAAACTTAGGGTTAGGGTTTGTAATTAGTTGAAATGTCGAAAATATTCCCTAAAAATCCCGTAATAGACTTGGAATGTTGATGATTTGTGGTTGGAATTAGCATAGGAGTAAACCCCAAGCATTGTATTGGCCCGATTTCTACAGAAAGTGGACAGTTTCAGTTTGCGATGACGAACTCACGACGTGAATTCCTATGAATTAACGATGTGAATTCTGGACTGGATAGTTTCATGTTTCTTTTATTTCTAATATGTTGGGTTGTTTCTTTTGGCTGTGTTTGCTGTTTGTTTTTGCTGAAATGGGTCCTAGAAGAGAGGTGCCTATTGGAGTGGCGGGTTTACACCCATTTTATAATTTCCCAACTTCAATTTCTCAAGGAGTCTTGACCTGATGGAATAACAAATTAGGGTGGTTATATAACCGTGAGATTGTAGTTACACCCACTATTTACTGGGCGCGTTTGAGGGAAGTTGGGCTTATGGATAGTTTGTCCCCATTTCTTACTAAAACTTTTATTGGAGATGGTTTTTCATTTACTTGCTCGGGATGGCTCAATCTTTTCCGTGTCCAATAGCGGGTCTATAAGGAGTTGTGTGTGGAGTTTTTCGCCACAGTGACATTCCAAGAGAATGTCCAAGATCCACATTATCAGCAAGCACTTGTCTTTCGTCTCGGGGTTGAGTAACAGGAATGTAGCCTCGTGGAATTTTCTTGGAGGGTTGGTATATATGATTACCAAGAGGCTATGACTCCCGAATTTGGAATGTTTTCGAGGGAGGAAACTAGAGTTTATGCGGATGGTGTCAAAGGATTTGATTTTTGGCATTCTATTGCATCCGAGATATTCAATTCCGGAGTGTCCCCCGAGAGTAGCATTCGATCTCCTATCCACCGAGTACTACATCGCTTCATCACTTTCTCCATCAATAACAGAAGGCATGGGGACAAGGTAACAAAGCAGAATTTATTTTTCTTATGGTGTATATTGCAGCCGGGAGTGTGTTGCAACATTCCCTACTTTTTTGCATGCTTCTTGGCTGACTCTGCTGCCAGTTCTCGTCCCGATAGCCCTATTTGTAGTGGGAAATTTATTTCACGCTTGGCTCGGTCGTATGGTTACTTGTTCTCGGTATCACCCGTTCCATGACTTGCATGGATGGGCACGAGTTTAGTATGGGTTATTTAGAGACCGTGCGGGTGGTCTAGAATTATGGAACTCACTGGGGTATTTTGGGGTCAGATGATGAGGATGGTGGTGAGCAGCAGGGTGATCAACCCGCACCACAACCAAGGCCAAGGAGAAGGAATGTTAAAGGAAGAGGTGAACGAGTGCAGCCGGTGCATCCACCCGCACCCATGGTAGGGTCACATATTGGGGATGATATGACAGGGTATTTTGACCAGTTTCTGTTGTATAAGGTGTCTAGGTCCATAACTATTTCTGGTATGTACTTGAGCCGACCCGGCATCGTCCATTTGGGTTGCATGGCATCATGCATTTGGATAGACTAAATGAGAGAAATAACACTTGTGGTTTATTAATATATTGTAAGTTCTAATATATTAATAGTATTATTTAATTAGTATTTATCAAGAATTAATTTGGAATTAATTAAGTGATCAAAAGATAACTAATTAAATATATGGGTTGATTATGTAAATCATCCATAACTTGTATAGTGGGCTAAAAGGCTCCATGGATTATCAAGTTGGGTTAAACCCATAGGATGCTCCATGGATGCTCCATGGGAGTTACAAAACCATGGGTCATGGAAATGAAGAGTCATGACACATTAGGGTTTACATGGTGTAACCCTAGATGTGTCACACTATATAAGGAACATGTTCTCCACCAAAATCGGTTACACAAAAGAGATAAAAGGGCTAGGCCGATTTTCAAGTGTGTGTATTCTCTCAAAAGTCATTCCAAAAGCATTTGGTGTTGTGTGAAGCATTTGAGGCATCACACTTGGGGTGCTAGGCTCACAAGGTTTCAAGGAATCAAAATCAACTACAAGGTATGTAAATCTAGCCATCCTTCTACGATAAAGCTCCCCATGTATGCTATATAGGATTATGAACCTTCGAAACCAAATTTTGCATGTATTTAGACAAACATAGATCCAAGGTTTATTAGGGTTGCATGTACATTTAGGAAGTGTTAGAATGCTCAAAACTCATCAATGGTATCAGAGCCTAGGCTTGTTTGTGAATACTTGATGCAAAATAGTATTGAAAAATCGATTTTTTGTTGTGTGCTCAAGGAACTCGACGAGTCCATGGGGAGGACTCGATGAGTCCAAGTGAAAATGCAACCAGCTCGGCGAGTCAGTTCGAGTACTCGACGAGTTGGTCATGCAGAATGCAGAAATTCGATTTGTGCTGTTGGAAATAGACTAGAAACATTACCCTAAACTGTTTTGGTATTATAAAACTTGTTTTAGATGGTGCAATGGCTGTTCTAATCCATTTACAATGGCTAATATCAAATTTTCATGATTATATGTGTTCATATGTTCTTGAAATTTTGATATGAATGTTCATGTTCTTATGAGTTCTTGATAGATCATAGGAGCTACTTGTTTATATGATGAATTCATGATCTTTATGTGTTTTAATGGAGTCCATAACTTGTCCTCAAGTTATGGATAACCAAAAGTCTTTGTGTTAAAAACCATTAAAAGAACATATAAGTTATAAAATAAAGAGTCTTCATTTTAGTAACTCTTAAGTTATGAATATGAAAGGTTTTGTAAAGTTACAAAACTTGCCCTCAAGTTTTGCAACAAGTAAAGTCATGTTTGAAACTTTAGTTCCAACCCTTAGATTTTTAAAAGTTAAAAATCAAGCCTTATACTTTATAATATTATAAGTTAATAATATATATATATATATATATATATATATATATATATATATATATATATATATGTATAAGATCAAGTCGTCTTACCGCTAGTACGCCTCATTCATGAAGCCAGTCTATAAGGGGGGTATAAGGTTGTTGCCTATAAAATGGCAACTTAATGGGTGTCCACTCTCACCCACCGCTTGCTTGATCGGTGGAGGGTCGTTAGCCGAATGGGTAGGACAACGACTTATCAATTCTCATGAAAAGTGTGATGAATATTATAAAGTAACTAAAATGCTTTATTAAATTCCCAATTTTAGTTACTTTAGGAAAATGGGAATAAGGTGCTAATCCATGAAATTACACTTTACACTTTGTTTAAGTCGTTGGTGGAGCATGTGTGGTTAACCGGCACACTAACTTGGACTTAACAAGGTAGGTAAAGGGTGACTTAAGGTTTATCATAGTATCGGTGGAGCATGTGTGGTTTACCGACACATCGATTGAGTGATTAACTTTAAGGGTACCAAGTGATTTGCAAGGTTACTTCACAACTCGTTTTGTGATCCTCGATATCCCAGTCACAAAACTTGGAGGGCACACTCGAGATTGAAACATGCCTTTGAAAAGTTTATTGAATCTCAAAAGAATCTAGGAATTTCTAAGAACCAATTAAAAAACCTAATATTTATATTTCGTTTCTCATGGTGGAAATTTGTGAATCGCCATTCACCTACCTTTCAAATATGTTATAACTTGGATTACGACATACCTCTTCTAAGTTATAATATATTGTGATTGGATCCTAGCCTTAATATTACATTTGGGTGTTTTATTAAGGCTGTCTTAATATATAAACTAATCTTGTTCTCTTCTTTCAGATGTCTTCAAACAATGTTGCTTCAGGCGCTAATCCTAATGGCTCCTTTACCCTTATGAACTTGTTTTGGAAAGTCACTTTTGATAGATCCAACTTCAATGAATGGATCAGAAACATGAGGATGATTACCCATACGAGGACAAAGAATATGTCCTCGACAAGGAGCTTAAGGAGATTGATGAGACCACTGCAACTCCCCAGGAGATCGCTGACTTCCGGGCACATGAAAGGGATGCTACCAAAGTGGCATGCATCATGTTAGCCACCATGACAGCAGAACTCTAAAAGTCCTATGAGAACTTCTACTCTTTTGAAATGCACCAAGATCTGATGGAAAGATACCATCAAAGTGCACGACAAGAGAGGTATGAAATCATCTGCTCCATCATAACAACCATGATGAAGGACGGAGAATCCGTCACGAGTCACATGTAGAAAATGCAAAGGTATCTGGATCGTTTGTTGAAGCTTAATGTGAACTTCCCTGAGGAGCTTGCAATAGATATCATTTTGCACTCCTGACCCTCGTGCTATGATCAATTCTGCATGACATATCACATGAATAAGGAAGAGGTCACACTCAGCAAACTTCAGGAACTCCTCAAGACTACAGAAACAGGTCTTAAAGGTAAGTCAGTTGTTAACACTCATACTCCAAACTCCGCCCCTGTCTTGGCAATCGGGAAAGGTAGAGGGAAGAATAGGAAGAGTTCTTCGAAGGGTACCAAGGTTAGGACCCTTGATGGCTCTTCTTCAAGTGGAACCAAAAAAGGTTTCGCCACTCCTTCTTCTGACCCAAAGGAGGCTGAATGCTTCTATTGCCATGAAAAGTCACATTGGAAGCGGAACTGCCCAAAGTACCAGCAAGATGTAAAGGTTGGGAAAGTTAAATCCAACCATGCAGGTATTTACACTATCTTATCTAATAACTCACCCAATTCTAATTCTTGGGTTCTTGATACCGGTTGTGGTATTCATATATGTTCTGATTTACAGGGACTAAGAAGAAGTGAGAATGTGGAGCATGGAAGAATAAACTTAATCATGGGGAATAGGACAGCTTTACCTGTCACCAAGATTGTATTTCAATCATATGTTTCTCACCGTTAGATCAAATTGATGACATCATCTTCCCAAAATATAATTCAAACATAATTACATTTAATTATAGAATCTTTAAATTCAGTAATTATGTTATCAAATGAAGAATATCGTTCTATTTATATATAAGATATCAATTTCTCTAATTAATATTATTCCTAATTTAACTCCCTTATTTATAGTTTTTTGCTTCAAAATTCAAACCCGTTTTGTTTTGTTTTGTTTTTTTTGAAAGCATATCAACAATTCGGGTATAAACATATAAAATTTAATCTAAGCCTATTAAATCAACAAAATATTTGAGAGTCAAAATTAAAGTCAATATTATTCATAATTTATCTCCCAATATATCCTGCATAAAATGAATCAATTTGAGATAATAGTTTGAATTTTAAAACTCATTAAATAAGCAAGTTAATTAATTTGAAATTTTAAATCAATATAACTGATATCTTTTTTTTCAAGATGAATAGTTGAAAATCTCCAAGAGGATATCTTTGGATCCCAATTTTTTTGGAAGATAATGATTTATTTATTCATAAACACCTTATATATACGATTACACTGAAATTGTTATTCTTACTATTTTGGATTGGGTCCTACAATTTACAGTGTTCTTCTTCGGCGGTCTTCTTCTCTAATTCTTTTTCTCGGGTTCTTTTTTTACTTTGTTCTCTTTATTCTTCTCCAATTTCTTGCGTTTACTTTGTTCTTATTATCTGTTATTACTGTATTTCTGTTGAGATGTCATAAAAAAATTGGTCAATCTACTTTAAGCATATTAGTTTTATTAAAGCATATCATTCTATTTAAGTACGAGATATCTGTTTTTCTAATTAACATTGTTCATAATTTAAATCCCTTATAATTAATATTGTTCCTAATTATGTTATAAATTGAAGCATATCATTCTATTTAAGTATGAGATATCCGTTTTTCTAATTAATATTGTTCCTAATTTAACTCCTTTATTTATAGTTTTTGGCTTCTAAATTCTAACCCGTTTAGCATTTTTTTTCTTTTTGAAAAAACTCATTTAATAAGCATATCAATAATTTGGTTATTAACTGATAAAATCTAATCTAATCCCATTAAATCAGTAAAATATTTTATAGTCAAAATTAAAGTCAATATTATTCATAATTTATCTCCCAGTATATCCCACATAAGTGAATCAGTTTGAGATAATGGTTTTAATTTTAAAACTCATTAAATAAGCAAGTCAATCAATTTGAAATTTTGAAACATTATAACTTATATCTTTCTTTTTTACAAATGAATAGCCGAAAATCTCCAACTTGATATCTTAGGGTCCTAATTTTTTTGGAAGATAATGATTTCCTTATTGAAAAACACCTTATATATACGATTACATTAAAAATATATTGTTGTTTTAAATTGTTTTCGTAAACATATAAAAAAAGTTAAAAACTTCATAGTAGGTCTTTTTAGGTATATAAGTCAAAACTACAAATCTCTAAATTTTTTAATAACTTATATTTTTTTAATAACTTAAATGTAAATACCAACTTCTTATTAGATAGAAAATAGCTTTAACAAATAATTTATATTACTATATATTGTTGTCAATTTAAAAAAATATATATATATTTTAATAAAAATAATCAGATTTGAAGGGTGTCATGCTAAATAATTAATGGTAGATACTTACTGATATGTTTTTTGATGAGCATCAACAAAAAACTATTTATACTTACTTTATTGTCAAGTTTGCATTATGAATTTTTTTAAAAGTATATCACATCATTCATATTTGGATGATAAGAGTTTTATTTTATTTTTATAATTTCGATTTTGATTACATACACAAGACTTTCTACATTATATGTTTTAGACTAAATTACATTCGGCGTCCTTGCGTTATGTCAAAGTTACAAATTTAATCCCTAAAACTATATTTTCACTATGACCCTATGATTTTGAATTTTTCCTGTGTTGTCTATTTTACTCAGTCAATATTAATTGGTTGAATAACATGTGTTTACCAATCATTAGTTTTTTCTCAAACAGAAACATGGCTCAAAGTAACAATACATTCATAGACCAACTTGATATTTCAAAAAGTCAACTTACCATGAGAGTAAGAATAATCCGTCTCAATTTACCATTACAATGACGCTGGAGAGAGGCGAAGACTAAGACGTTTACATTTATAAAATAGAAGATTAAATCTATGTTTAAAATAAAAATTTTATTTCATCATTTAAAGCAATAAAGACGTTTGATTGTTTTTCAATTATACATTTTCCACCCTTACATCAAATTGCTTACATCATCTTCACCAATGTTTGGTCAAACACGCTGTCGATCAATGTTCCTGCTCAAACCTTCACCAATTTCCTCTATCCCTAAAATAAAATTCAAATTTCGAAATTCAAATCCTCCCTAAATTTAAAACCAAAATTTATGCAGTGACCATCCTATATGTTTGCAAATCAACATGATATATCTTCTTAATTATTCTATTTTATCTCAGTGTACATCGCTGGTACCAAAATTCCTCAAGGAAAAAACAGTCACCTTGCATTTCAATCTTCTTAATATAGTAAATACTTCTATTTTTGAAAGTAATAATCGGTCTTATACATGTTAAATTACAATTGCTCGATTACCAACTATCCAACTTAATAATTGTGCATATTTATTCTTAACCCTACCCTTTTATAATGATATTGATTGGATTTACTATAATTAGTGGTAATATCCTACATACTTAATAATTGATTATTTTGACAAAAAAATATTTTCCATTAACCTTGATAAAAAATTTGTTGAATTAAACATATTTTTATGATTATAAATTTATTTTCTCTACACACTTGTACTTATCATCTTGGAGATGAAAAAAGATTAACCATTGCTATATTGAAAAGTGTCAAAAAGATCTTATTGCTCACACCTTTCTGACATGATATTTAAATGTTGTTTGCTCCATTCTTTGTTTTTTATTTATATTGTTTTTGTGTATTTGATTTGTTTCTTTAAGAAACTCAATTTTCCATTAATTTTGATAACAAATTTGATGAATTAAGCATACTTTTATGATTATAAATTTGTCTATTTTCTATTGTTAAATCACGTGTAAATGAATTTAGATAGTTGTTAAATTTCATATTCTATAATGTGATTTATGCACTAATTAATTGAATAATAGTACATGCCCAAGTGGTCGAGTACCTCCACGACAATAAGCAAACATGTAAATTATAATCAATTTCACAATATTGTATTTTTTTACTGACTTTAAATGAACAATTACTTCTTTCGCTTGCTTTATATTCTTGATTACTCATATAAGGTTGTAATAAAATAAAATTTTGATAAATTGAAAAAATTGTTCAGCGAAACCTTAAAATTTTGAAATTTGTTGGAAGTTTGGTTATATGTCAATTTAGGCTTCTTTTGTGTTGTCATGTTTGTTGATTTGGCTATGTAGGGTTCATTTGAAGTTCCACTTCTCTACAAGAATGTTAATGTTCAGATCCAACTGGAAACAATCAGAATCGGTAAGCATTCTAAATGATTTTTCACTTACATTAATCAAAATTGTTACTTTAAATGGTGCGTCCTCATAGATGCCACATAGTTATCACTATAAAGACCTTCTAGCGGTCTATAAGAGAATCCTAGCGGCTCTATGAAGAATTTTCCTGCGTTTTCAATGGAGGATCACTCTGCCATATTCGTTCTCTATAGTTCTATCTCTTATTTTTGATATAGATGCATCTCACAAAAATTAGGTAGAAAGAGGTGTTAATGACCATTAAAGATGAAAATGTAAGATATAATTTAAGAATATCATGTAAAGTGTAAATTATAGATTTGTAATATTTATTTCTATGAAAATATGTTGTTCGACTGCTAGGTTACATATCTGGTTTTTGTTTTTTTGAAATTTGATTTTGACAAGTATGATCTAAATTTGAAAATTAAAGCAGGGATGAAAGATATGTACTAACGATTTTGAATTTGTATTGCCCTCCAGAAACCAACCATAGCCTTATAGAACGTTCCCTCATATCTCAATTGGTCTTAACATTTCCCCAAATTCAACTACAAAAAGTCATGGATGCACATATAGAATCAATCTTCTAAACTGAATTTGATTTGTTAGTTGGATGCAGTGACCAAAATACAAGATTTATGATAGTTCATTATTATATATTAGTGTTAACCTTTGGCAAATTATGAAACTGATATTATATTTTTGTTCATAACATTTTCTTTTAGTAATAATATCTCTGATAGGAAGATATGTATATCTGATTGAGTGTAGCCTGAAAAATCATATTTTAATTCTTATAATGAAAAAATACTTTAGAAATTGACCAAGTTACAATGTCTGAATTTGATATTTATAGTTATGGCAATGCACATTAATTGTAATGTTTATCGAATTTCTTTGTGGAATTTAACGTTGTTGCTACATATAATAACCTATTGTTGCTTATGGTTTTATAGGGCCAATACGAAAAGATCCATGTGAGCCTCCATGGGGGTTGGTACACTGAAAAAATTAAATTCATAAAACTACTACACAACATGTTTTAATTAAAGACAGCATCATGTTTTGACGAAACATAGATCACGAGAATCATTTATGTTAAAAAATACTGTATTAAAAAAATAAATTGTTCTAATATATATATATATATATATATATATATATATATATTATTTAATAAGTTTGGTTCAAAAACTTTAAAAATGAATCTAACTAACATTTTTTATTAAAATTTCACCTAAGACAATGTCAACTATTAATGTGATATATATTTAATTTATGTTCCCCGCGTTTAACGCGGGTCATAATCTAGTGTTCTTTATTTTAAAGCATTACCTTGTGATGGTGTGTATGAAACTATATCTATGGTTGATAACTTAGGAAATAATGTATTGTGTATTGATTATGTTAATGATAATAACTTGGATAAAGCATCATTATGGCATTGTCATCTTGGACATATAAGCAAGAAACGCATAGGCCAACTCGAAAAGGATGGAGTCTTGGAGTCATTTGACCAAAAATCAGACGATAGTTGCGAATCATGCTTTCTTGATAAAATGAAAAAGTCACCCTTCACAGGTTCTTGTGAGAGGGGTGAAGGTTTGTTGGATCTTGTACACACGGATGTGTGTGGACCCTTCAAACATGCCACAAGGGATGCTAATTGTTATTATTTGACTTTTACTGATGATTATAGTAGATATGGATATGTCTACTTAATCAAGCATAAGTCAGAGACTTTTCAAAGGTTTAAAGAATTTAAACAGGATGTCGAGAATCAATTGGGCAGGAACATTAAGATGCTTCAATCCGATCGAGGTGGTGAGTATCTTAGTTCAGATTTCCTCGACTATCTTAGGGAATGTGGGAATGTCTCACAATTGACACCTCCCAGGACACCGTAGTTGAATGGTGTGGCTGAGAGGAGTAATCAAACCTTGTTGGATATGGTTCGTTCCATGATGAGTCGAACTTCGCTACCAATCTCATTTTGGGGGTATGCCTTTGAGACTGCCGCCCAGATCTGTAATCTGGTCCCTACAAAGAAAGTTGCCAAAACTCCTCATGAGATGTGGACTAGTAAAGTACCCAAACTAGACCACATTAAGATTTGGGGTTACGAGGCTTTCGTGTGACGCGAGATACATGATAAGCTCGAACCTCGATGTGAGAGGTGTATTTTCATCGGCTACCTACAAAAATCCTTTGGTTACCTCTTCTACAGACCTAGTGAAAATGTGGTCTTTGTAGTTAGGAGGTTTGTCTTTTGAGAGAGAGAGAGAGTTCATAAGCCAAGGAAACAGTGGGAGGCAAGTTGACCTTGAAGAAATTCAAGAGTCAAGTGGTGAAGGAACTTCAAACGCTAGCACTCAAATTGAGGAAGAGACTCCTGTTGAGCCAATTGACAAGTCTATACCTCTGAGGCGTTCCACAAGGGTTAGGAATGCACCTGAACATTATTATGGTTTCCATATTACTGTGGAAGGTGATACAATTATCAGTGATGAGACACTGATAGGTCTGGATGAACCTAACAGTTATGCGGAAGCCATGGCAAGCCCCGGGTCAGCCAAGTGGAAAGAGGCAATGGACAGCAAGATATAGTCCATGTATGACAATCAAGTTTGGAACTTGGTTGAGAATGTACCAGGTCGTAAGACTGTAGGGTGCAAATGGATCTTCAAGAAGAAGACCGAAATGGATGGTAATGTACACACTTATAAGGCATGACTGGTTGCAAAGGGTTTCTCACAAACTCCGGGAGTTGATTATGATGAGACCTTTTCTCCAGTGGCCAAGATTAAGTCTATTAGGGTTCTATTAGCCATAGCTGCATTTCATGACTATGAAATATGGAAAATGGATGTCAAAACCGCATTCCTTAATGGAATGTTGGCTAAGGATGTTTACATGAGTCAGCCAGAGGGTTTTGTCAATACAGAGTACTCTGATAGGGTGTGTAAGCTTGATAAATCCATTTATGGATTAAAGCAAGCACCTCGCAGATGGAATCTTTGCTTTGATGAGAAAGTCAAAGAATTTGGCTTTTCTAGGAGTGAAGATGAATCTTGTGCATATGTCAAGGCTAGTGGGAGTATAGTTAGCTTTTTGGTATTGTATGTGGATGACATACTACTCATAGGAAATGACATCCCAACTCTGCAAGAAGTTAAGTCCTGGATTGGGAAGTGTTTCTCTATGAAGGACCTAGGAGAAGCTGCATATATTCTAGGGATAAGGATCTTGAGAGACCAGAGTAAAAGACTAATTGGACTTAGTCAGAGTACCTACTTGGATAAGGTGTTGAAGAGATTCAGCATGCAGGACTCCAAGAAAGGAGAATTACCCATCCAGAGTAACGCCAGATTGAGTAAGACACAAAGCCCGAGTACTGAGGCTGAGATAGCAGAAATGAGTCGAATACCTTATGCTTCGGCTGTAGGATCGATCATGTATGCTATGACGTGTACTCGACCTGATGTAGCCTTTTCTTTGAGCATGGTTAGCAGGTATCAGGGGAACCTTGGCAAGGCACACTAGACTGTGGTAAAGTATATCCTCAAGTACCTACGGAGGACTAAGGACTGGGTCCTTACCCTCGGTGGGAGTGATGACAAGAGATTTGTAGGGTATAGTGATGCTAGCTTTTAGACTGATAGGGATAATTTCTGCTCTCAGTCAGGCTGGGTGTTTACCTTAAACGGGGGAGCAATTTCTTAGAAGATTTCCAAGCAAGAAACAGTGGCTAATTCAACTTGCGAATAAGAGTATATAGCAGGTATCGAGGCAGCAAAGGAAGCGATATGGCTAAAGAACTTCATTGGAGACCTTGGAGTGGTACCAGCTATTAAGGAGCCAATGGAAATTTTCTGTGATAGTGAAAGTGCAGTTGGCTTAGCCAAGGAACCAAGGGATCATGGGAGATCCAGACACGTCGACAGAAAATACCATTTCATCAGACATCGAATAGAAGAAGGACTCCTCGTGGCAAGGATGGTATCATCGGATGAGAATCCAGCAGATCCCCTCACGAAGGGACTGACTCGGGTTAAGCGTCTCCAGCATGCTCGGAGCATAGGGTGAAGGACGATATTAGTTTTAGTAGTTAGATAGCTTTCGAAATTTATACAGTGTAATTGTGTGACATCCCCATTTTCATGGCCAGAAAAGACCGATTTTTTTTATGCTTTATAGAAATCAGAGTACCTCTTTTAATAAAAATGTTGTGGAATTTATTCCCAGTAAAACATGATAAATACGTTATCAAAGCACTTCCGAAGAAAAGTATTTTTATTCATTTTTAAACATTTGGGATGTCATTGACAATACAGAAACATAAGCATAAACAGAACTTATATTCATTATCACTAGCGATTTATATCTCCTTAATCTCTCAATGTAATGTGACTTCATATCAACACATGTGATATAAATAAACTGAGTGGGTCAGGATGGGAAACCTGGTGAGTACATAGGGATTTCAATCCCATAATGTTATACCATATATGTAGTTTAAAACTCACAAAATATACAATTTCACCATATATATAAATATATATATATATATATATATATATATATATATATATATATATATATATATATATAAACAACTCTTATCCCACCCCGTCGATCCTCACAACGAGACTATCCATACTCTCGGACCTAAGATTAGCCGTTTTACCTAATCCATACTCTCGGATCAGAAATGAACGACTTTACCTAATCCATACTCTGGGACTAGGGACGAATGACTAATCCATACTCTCGGATTAATGATGAATGATTATGCCTAATCCATACTGTCGGACTAGGGACAATGACTATGTCTAATCCATGCTCCCGGATCAATGACATATACTAAGGTTTTATTCTCTTAGTATAATTCACTTGTACTCGTAAGAAAACACTACCCAATATTCCTCATAATTAATTTAGGTTTACTCTTTATCCTAAATCAGCATATATAATAAGGTCTGTTCTTTAACAAGTATCTCAGGCAACATCAAATAATTCGACATAAACATATATTTAATACTTCAATCGATATACGTATTAAAATCATGTTTATGACAGGGACTATGCACTCACTTGAAAAGGCAGTGATTCCGAACTCAGACAGCGCTTTGCTTCTTAAAAACAGTTTCATTCGACGAAACCTAGTATTATTACCACTAGAGTTTAGTCTTTTGTCGAGAGTAATTAATAGTCTAGCTATTATTACTATTATATAAGTGTTAAACAATACTTATATAACCCATAATAATAGCCCAAGTACTTATTATAAGTTCCTAATAACGTTGCTATAATTAAATAAACGATATATTAAAAATAGCGTAGGCGTAGCTCACTTACAGCGGGTTTTATAGAAAACTGGGCTTTGCTTGGAGCAGCGTTCTGAAGCCGAAAAGCTCTTCCTCTTGGAGCCGTCGAGCACTTCGGGGCTTCCGCCTCGTGCTAGGGAGGTTCCCTAGGCTTTTCGGGGGGGGGGGGGGGGGGCGGGGGGGTTTCGGGGCTAGAGAGAGGTTCTAGAGAGAGAGTAAAAAGAAGAAAGAATGGAAAGGTGTGAAGAAAATGAGGGTGGGAGAGGTTCTATTTATAGGGTGAAAATGGCTGAACTTGGTGCCACATGTCACCATCTAGTGGCAAGACTTGGGGAGTAAGCAATGGCCAAGATTGTGCCACATCACCCATTTTCGCACAACACACTTCCTACTTCTAAAATTCATAACGTTCACATACTACCTCCATTTTTGACGTTCTTTATATCCACACGTAGGTCAAAATAAGATCTACAACTTTCATTTTGACTCCGTCGGCTAATTCTCGATCGATCTTAAATTTAACAGTACCAGGAGATTATACTGTTAAATGTCCGTGTAAAATTCATAACTTCTACATACGGACTCTGTTTTCGTCCGTCTTTTTACCGTTGAGTTTCTATTAATGAGATATTCAATTCTAATTTAGGTCATGTATGCCAAAAACCGCTTGAACTAAAATTCGAGTTTCGGGTCGTGCACTGCTATGCAAAATCTTAGAAAATTCATAACTTCCTCATACGAAGTCAGATTTGGGCGTTCTTTTTTGTATGTTGTCGGTTTAACATATACTACAACTTTTATTTGGATTGATAAGGCTAAAAAGTCCTTTATCAAAAATTCACTATTTACGTCTCCCGGTGCCTTGTCGGTTTTGCCGTAAAACTTCGACGGGCCATAACCTCTCCGTTATAAGTCGGATTTCGGCGTTCTTTATATGTACGAAACACTTGATACATATTATAAAACTTGGTTAAGATTATTTAATCTAAATAATCTTTTGTCAAAAAGTTATTTTCGACCCATATTATCTCTAAATTGACTAGCCTGGATCTACGGGAATTACAATTATTTCCCCCTTAGGATGATTACGTCCCGGAATCATCAACGAAATAGGATCACATGATGACTCCATACGTTATCTCTTCATCCTAAGTAGTAACCGTAATTTTGATGTTTCTTCGAACGAATATCTAACTCTAAGACTTCCTGATTATAGGCGGTGCTCGATCTTGCGCTTGCTCCCTATCTCACGTTAGATTCCAAATTATGACCTTCAAGTCACAATCTCGATCCTTACTGGAGACTGCTTCTTCTTCTTAACAAACTTAAGATAAGTTATTTTATTACTAAAATGGACCGATGTGTCATATTCTAATGACTTATCATCGTATGTTCCCACGCTTAGACTCAGGTCTCTTAGAGTCTTCCAGAACAGACTATACTTTCGTTCATGTTCCAATCTCATCTTAAAAGGTAGCATTTCTAGCTACAAGCAACTATCGCGATACCTCTACTGATCACTTTGATTGTTTTTCTCTTCAAGCTTTTAGCTTAAGTCAGTTGCTACATCCAACTTAAGTCTCTGAACTATTTATCATACTTATCGTAGTCGGACTCAATTTGATATGACCTCTAGGGTTGGTATAACAATCACTTTCTTAGTCATTACCGAAACGATGGTAACAATATTCTTAAATAAAACGGTACCAATTACTAGTTTCTTGGTAACCTTGTGACCTTCTCTGATCCAAGTGCGAGTCTTGTGCTTCCGGTAGTATAGGCCTCTACTACCATTCACACCTACTAATACTCGTCCCAAGTATTGTCTCGTAGTTTTCCCAAGTCACCATAAAATAAAATCACATGACAGCTTAACACATTGGATAGCAAAACGAAGGTTTTTATATTATTCCTTGAAACGATTACATAGGTGTTCAAGTTCACCTTAGACTATGCCTATAATAGGCTACATCATACGATATTATGGCTACTACATAACTCGATCTTCGGATATGAAGTCCTCATCCTTGATTCCTCGCGTTGTTATCTGCTTCGTCAAGGATCATCTGAAATGCTCTTGCCTTTGGTTTTGGTGGAATATTCGGCTTTGTAGCTTCTTCTTTCCTTGGGCAGTCTTGCTTGAAGTGTCCCTCTTCACCACACTTAAAGCAGACTTCTCTCTTGGTTGTGCATCACTGGCGTAATGACCAGTCTTCCCGCATTTAAAGCAGGTCATCTCTTTAGAGCATTTCCCAATGTGCTTCTTTCTGCACTTGTCACACCATTGCATTCCTTCTTCGAACTTCTTTGAACCTGAATTCGAGAATTTTCTCTTCTCGTCGGATCTTGAGGATCCATCAAACATTCTCTTCTCGCCAACCTCCATCTTGCTGGCGGCTCTTCCCTTGATCATATCTTTAACAGACTTGGCAGCCCAGATAGCTGCCTCCAGAGTAGGTTCCTGACGTACTGGCACCGCATACTCCCATGGAAGTCCCTTTGCGTACTTGTCAATTTTTTTCAGCTCGTCTGGGACAAGGCGCAAAGAGAACTCCATCTTGTCCGTGAAGTTGTTGGTGTATTCATCGATGGTCATGCTTCCTTTCTTCAAGGTTAGGAATTGGTTCTCCAGCTCGAGCAGGTTTTGGGTTGAATAGTACTTACGGTTGAATTGCACCAAAAACTTTGCCCATGTTAGTTGCAGGGGATCATTGGGGCTTAAAGTCTTCCCCAGGGTATTCCACCAACGAACATCACCTCCTATGAACTATCGTACTGCAAATGTGGTCTGTAATTTGCCTCTGCAACCACACGTCATGAAGGCCAACTCCATCTCCGAGATCCAATCCATAACTCCGATCGGATCTTCCTTTACAGTGAAATTCGATGGCTTGCAAGTCAGAAAATCTTTATACTTGCATCTATTCCTCTCGACTCTGTCATCTTGAGTAATCCTTCTAATCAACGGTGCATCGGCTTGACCAACGGTCCCACTTTAGTTCCCTTCCTCTGACTGCCCATCATTCAGTTCGGGCTGTTCGATAGGCATCATCAATTCCTCTCGATTTTGTTGAAGTAAACGCCTTGTTTCCTCCATTTGACGATCTAACATCATCTGGATCAATGCTTGAACTTCGGCCATTCTGATTGGCTCAGGAGCGACTACTACAACATGTATTTGCTCAGTCACCGGGGGCTGATCTTGGTTCCCATTAGCATTCACGTTTCCGCTACGGGTCCTTGCCATCTTGATCTATACACAGAATAAGGTGAATCTAGATCTTTATTTAGGATTGACATTTAAATCATCCTTATCACTCCGAAACGTTTATATGCTAGTTCTAATGTCGTAGTTAAACGCTTAGAATCCTAAACACATCAGGTTTCCAGATCCGGTCGGCAATAAACCATAGATCCGAACAAATAACAACATATCAGGCACAAGCATTTAGCATATAAAAGCATTTTAGGCACAATTCCTAAAAATAAGCTAGTGCTTGCACCTCACGATCATCGCTTAGCATTCTAAGTTTAACTCTAGAAACCTAGTTCGCTTAAACTAATGCTCCGATACCAACTGTGACATCCCCATTTTCACGGCTAGAAAAAACCGATTTTGTTTATGCTTTATAAAAATCAGAGTACCTCTTTTAATAAAAATGTTATGGAATTTGTTCCCAGTAAAACATGATAAATACATTATCAAAGTACTTCCGAAGAAAAGTATTTTTATTCATTTTTAAACATTTGGGATGCCATCGTCAATATAGAAACACAAGCATTTAGCACATAAAAGCATTTTAGGCACAATTCCTAAAAATAAGCTAGTGCTTGCACCTCACAATCATCGCTTAGCATTCTAAGTTTAAGTCTAAAAACCTAGTTCGCTTAAACTAATGCTCTGATACCAACTGTGACATCCCCATTTTCACGGCTAGAAAAGACCGATTTTGTTTATGCTTTATAAAAATCAGAGTACTTCTTTTAATAAAAATGTTGCAAAATTTGTTCCCAGTAAAACATGATAAATACGTTATCAAAGTACTTCCGAAGAAAAATATTTTTATTCATTTTTAAACATTTGCGATGTCATCGTCAATATAGAAACATGAGCATAAACAGAACTTACATTCATTATCACTAGTGATTTATATCTCCTTAATCTCTCAGTGTAATGTGACTTCATATCAACACCTGTGATATAAATAAACCGAGTGGGTCAGGTTGGGAAACCTGGTGAGTACATAGGGATTTCAATCCCACAATGTTATACCATATATATAGTTTAAAACTCATAAAATATACAATTTCACCATATATATAAACAACTCTTATCCCACCCGTCGATCCTCACAACGAGACTATCCATACTCTCGGACCTAAGATTAGCCGTTTTACCTAATCCATACTCCCAGATCAGAAATGAACGACTTTACCTAATCCATACTCTGGGACTAGGGATGAATGACTAATCCATACTCTCGGATTAGTGATGAATGATTATGCCTAATCCATACTCTCGGACTAGGGACAATGACTATGTCTAATCCATGCTCCCGGATCAATGACATATACTAAGGCTTTATTCTCTGAGTATAATTCACTCGTACTCGTAAGAAAACAATACCCAATATTCCTCATAATTAATTTAGGTTTACTCTTTATCCTAAATCAGCATATATAATCAGGTATGTTCTTTAACAAGTATCTCAGGCAACATCAAATAATTCGACATAAACATATATTTAATACTTCAATCGATACTTGTATTAAAATCATGTTCATGAAAAGGACTATGCACTCACTTGAAAAGGTGGTGATTCCGAACTCAGACAGCGCTTCGCTTCTTAAAAATAGTTTCATTCGACGAAACCTAGTATTATTACCACTAGAGTTTAGTCTTTTGTCGAGACTAATTAATAGTCTAGCTATTATTACTATTATATATGTGTTAAGCAATACTTATATAACCCATAATAATAGCCCAAGTACTTATTATAAGTTCCTAATAACGTTGTTATAATTAAATAAACGATATATTAAAAATAGCGTAGGCGTAGCTCACTTACAATGAGTTTTATAGAAAATCGGGCTTTGCTTGGAGCAGCGTTCTGAAGCCGAAAAGCTCTTCCTCTTGGAGCCGTCGAGCACTTCGGGGCTTCCGCCTCGTGCTAGGGAGGTTCCCTAGGCTTTTTTTTTGGGGGGGGGGGGGGGTTTCGGGGCTAGAGAGAGGTTCTAGAGAGAGAGTAAAAAGAAGAAAGAATGGAAAGGTGTGAAGAAAATGAGGGTGGGAGAGGTTCTATTTATAGGGTGAAAATGGCTGAACTTGGTGCCACATGTCACCATCTAGTGGCAAGACTTGGGGAGTAAGCAATGGCCAAGATTGTGCCACATCACCCATTTTCGCACAACACACTTCCTACTTCTAAAATTCATAACGTTCACATACTACCTCCGTTTTTTACGTTCTTTATATCCACGCGTAGGTCAAAATAAGATCTACAACTTTCATTTTGACTCCGTCGGCTAATTCTCGATCGATCTTAAATTTAACAGTACCAGGAGATTATACTGTTAAATGTCCGTGTAAAATTCATAACTTCTACATACGGACTCTGTTTTCGTCCGTCTTTTTACCGTTGAGTTTCTATTAATGAGATATTCAATTCTAATTTAGGTCATGTATGCCAAAAACCGCTTGAACTAAAATTCGAGTTTCGGGTCGTGCACTGCTATGCAAAATCTTAGAAAATTCATAACTTCCTCATACGAAGTCAAATTTGGGCGTTCTTTTTTGTATGTTGTCGGTTTAACATATACTACAACTTTTATTTGGATTGATAAGGCTAAAAATTCCTTTATCAAAAATTCACTATTTACGTCTCCCGGTGCCTTGTCGGTTTTGCCGTAAAACTTCGACGGGCCATAACCTCTCCGTTATAAGTCGGATTTCGGCGTTTTTATATGTACGGAACCCTTGAGACATATTATAAAACTTGGTTAAGATTATTTATTCTAAATAATCTTTTGTCGATAATTCGTTTTTGACCCCTATTATCTCTAAATTGACTAGCCTGGATCTACGGGCGTTACAAATTGACATTAGATGATGAATAAAAGGTGTGTTTATTTATGAGTAACTTGTTGCTATGTCTTGTAAATCGTTTACTATATTTCTTTTGCATGTTTTGAGTTCCAGAATAATTATGTTTGGTATATCATATTATTCGAACCTCCACAGTCGGTCATATGTCGTAAGTAGGTATGAATCAAGACTGTCATGATTGGTTGTAGAGGTCTAAGTTGTTGGACATGGCTACAACACTCATGAGTGCTCATAAGTTCTGAGCATTGGACTCAACCCACGCTCACTGGAATCACTTCATGGAATTTATCTCGAGTGAGCGTGAGACGGTAATATCATATAGGTCTTCAAACCTAGAGATATGATTTGTTGCCTATGAGTTGGTTATGCATTGATTGTACGAAAACGTATTGGTAACTCGATGTTATAAAACGTGCTTTTGTGTATAATTTAATAAGTAGTAGAGAAAACATATGAGTCGAAGTTTACCTATTCCTTCTTGAATTAGAAGCTGATATCTGGGCCCCTCGATGATTTTGTTTTGACCTATGTACCGGGCCCGGTTAGAACTAAGTTGATGTGTTCAATTAAGTTCTTTGTCAAAAAAATCGGTAATCGGGAAACAAACTGATGGACATAAAGTAATACATTGTTCCATGTATTTGTCCGGCTAATATCTAGAACAGAGGATTATATGATCACTTATCTTAAATGGCGTATCATCATCTTCTCAGTTCCGAGAGACCTTGAAAGAGCTACGATTGCTGATCGGTTCCTGAAGTCATACTTGCAGTTATAGTTATTAGACTTATGCAAGTGGGAGATTGTTGGATAAGGTGTCTAAATCCATAACTATTTCTGGTATCTACTTGACCCGACCTGGAATGGTCCATTTGGGTTGCATGGCATCATGCATTTGGATAGACTAAATGAGAGAAATAACACTTGTGGTTTATTAATATATTATAAGTTCTAATATATTAATAGTATTATTTAATTAGTATTGATCGAATTAATTTGGAATTAATTAAGTGATCAAAAGATAACTAATTAAATATATGAGTTGATTATGTAAATCGTCCATAACTTGTATAGTGGGCTAAAAGGCTCCATGGATTATCAAGTTGGGTTAAACCCATAGGATGCTCCATGGATGCTCCATGGGAGTTACAAAACCATGGGTCATGGAAATGAAGATTCATGACACATTAGGGTTTACATGGTGTAACCCTAGATGTGTCACACTATATAAGGAACATGTTCTCCACCAAAATCGGTTACACAAAAGAGATAAAAGGGCTAGGCCGATTCTCAAGTGTGTGTATTCTCTCAAAAGTCATTCCAAAAGCATTTGGTGTTGTGTGAAGCATTTGAGGCATCACACTTGGGGTGCTAGGCTCACAAGGTTTCAAGGAATCAAAATCAACTACTATGTATGTAATTCAAGCCATCCTTCTAGGATAAAGCTCCCCATGTATGCTAGATAGGATTATGAACCTTGGAAACCAAATTGTGTATGTATTTAGACAAACATAGATCCAAGGTTTATTAGGGTTGCATGTACACTTAGGAAGTGTTAGAATGCTCAAAACCCATCACTTTCCTTGAGCGTGAATTGGATTGGAGGGACTATGGAGAATATGGGTCGACACTTCAATGTGGAGCAGCTTCCTCATCTGGGGAATCACTACCCAATTTTCCCCAGGATGATTAAGTATCGAGGCCAAGGAGGAGATGGGGCAAGCACTAGTGGAGCTCGGGATGAAGAGGAAGATGATTGATCGTTTGTTTGATTTTTATTTAGTCTATAGTTTTTAGTTTGTTTGGTTTTGAATTGTTGGTTTGAAAACATTGTATGGATTGTTAAACACTTATTGGATTACTATTATGTTACTTTTATTTTCTTTTGGATGTTTGAACTACAGTTTGCTAAGGAGTCTTAGGAAGGGAGTAAAGTCAAGTCAAGAGTTGTTACGAGTCTAGAGTTAAGAGTCGAGACCCACAATTAAAACTAAGTGTGGGGTGAGTCAAGAAAGAGGATGAAATTAGCAAGGAGTCATAGAAATGTTGCATTCAGAAGTGTCTTTGTTAATTTGGATATTGGAGTGGGATGCTAAAAGTAATAAGAAGAATGGGCAGTTTCATTTTTTAGTTGCCCAGTTTTATCGACGTGAGCATCTATTATTCACGTCGTGAGTTTGGTTCCAAGGGATTTCTACATCCGCATTTCTACGACTTCACGTTATGAGCCCATCTTATTCATGTCGTGAATTTCCCATTTCACAAAATTCAGTGTTTTTATGGCGAGCATTCTGGCCATTTCCTCTACTATACGAAGTGGCGTATGCTTTCCCACATTATTGTATACATTCTGAAGAGTTACACCATTCTTATGGTAGATTGAAGTTTTGATTCATTTCTTTTTCGCTTATTGGCTCACTTACATCTTTCACGAGTTCAAGTCCAAGTTCCTATTTAGATGAAGTTCCATATTCAAGATGCACATGTCAACTACACGTTTGGAGTTCGATCTTGCCACTTCTATCCCAGGGGAGTTTGTTCCTTTTTCTCCCTTTTATTGCTTTTAATTTAGTTTATGGATACAATGAAGGCATTGTATGCAATAAGTGTGGGGTAGGGGGTCGAAAAGTAAATTGCTATAAATTATAGGAAATTTTAAAATTTTCATAGGTTTGAAATAATAATCTAATTAGTTCTAGTAATAATAATTAGTTGCTAATGTTGCTTTAGGATGATCCGATAAGAGCTTAAATGTTTAGTTGAGCCAATATACGTTATAGTGCATTTGTGACCTCCTTTATTCTAGTGAAATCGTGGGACAAAAACACAACTTTGCTTAGTTTTAAAGATGTGATATGTTTAGCAGCCTAAACTTGAAATGTATCCAGGAAAGATATGTCTTAACCAATAAAGGTTGAAGTTAAGCGCCCCTGCTTAAGCATGTAGGTTTTTGCGTGATATAAAAAAGTGAGATACATGTAAAAAAAGAGAGAGAAATTACCAAAAGTAAAGAAATTGAAGAATTTTGGAGCATAAAAGTATCAAAGTATGAAGATCAAAGATCAAGATTCTAAAGTCTTAAAAGTTGGAGATACGAAAGTTACACAAAAAGGTGGTGAATTCAAAGAAATCAAAGATCAAATATCAAAGAAAAGAAGAATTCAAGAGCTCCAAGTTGTGGCATCTTCTAAAAATTTGTAATTCTCTAGTTTATGTATGGTTGGGTAGCTTTACAAAAGTACCTTGAGGTTAAGGTAGTCTTCTACGGATGGATTCGGATGGTTACATAAAATGAGCATTGTTTAAAAGAAGTGAGCACGTGTTTATGAGGATTGTGAGTATTTAGAATTGAGGGGGGTTACTTAGGAAAAATTTTAGACAGAAATGCATACGTTGAGGTCTTAACATAGTGCCTGAGCTTGAGTTGGATCGTTCTATGTGATATTGGTGATGAAGGTTTGATTTAATAATTAGATTTGCTTGAGGGCAAGCAAAGAACAAGTGTGGGGTATTTTGATATTGCCATATTTATACACATTTTTAGGAAAAATTTATTTACATTTCTATTAATATTTTGGTTATTCATAGAATAATGGTACTTATAAGTTTAAATTGTTATTTTGCAGCCAAATAGAAGCATTTTCGAAGATAGGGACTGAAATTGACAGAATATGGAACTTTGGAGATTGAAGAAAAGAAGAACGGAAAAAGTCAGCAAAAGACGCACTCACGACGTGAATAATTCATGATTCACAACGTGAGTGGAGAATTCTAGAAGATATGCATGTGGGTGAAAGATTCCTTGCCGAACACGTTTATCCTATATTCACGACTTGACTCTTTATGGTTCACGACGTGAACTCGGGAAATCAGAAAACTATAAATTTCCTTGCCCATTACGACTTGAGGAGTTTTTTGGCTGATTGAAAGGTTACCTGAAGACGATTTTGAGAAGAAAAAGAGTTCTGGAAAAGGCTTTCAACATCCAAAGGAGTAAAGGTTCATAATTAGTTAATTAGTTTGATAGTTATGAACATGTTTGATAATTTGATTTGTTTTTGCTTACTTGTTACTATGAGTAGCTGAATCTAGCAGTTGTTGTCTAGCTAGATGAAGCTTCTGAATTATGTTTTAGCTTAATGACTATTGAATTTGATTAGTTGGTAAATTTCTTGTGTTTGATTATCATTACCTAGCGTGTTATTTTAGTTTCTTAGTTGCTTAAATTCATGTTCTTTGTAGCTTAGTGACCATTAAATTACATGAACTTGAAACCTAGTGATTTAGTGAACATTGAATTGCTAGAGCTAGGATCGACCAAAATCTTAGATACGTGATAAAAGTAACTAATTTAGTTGTGCTAGAGGACATAAATTATGACCATAATTGTGTTTGCTTAGATAAATCTTACATAGATACCTATAATTCATAGCTAATTCTGTGTTTTGCTTATGTGTGATCATACAAGGTAGTTCATAAATTGGTAAAAAGATTAGTAAATTTGGACTTGAATTGCTAATTACATAATAATTGGTGACCAACTTTGATAATTCATAATTCTTAGCTAAACATAAATAAAGACGTGGATTCAAACTAGACACGAGTGTTTTTAATTAATTGCTTGAATTCTGTGACTTAAGTTGATCTGGTCTTGTAAAATCAGATAAAACCCCATCTTTGCTCTAAAATTAGGTTAATTTAGTAGTAGATAAATTAATTAGTTAACACCGTTCCTTGTGATCGACACCCAACTTACCTAGGTATTATATAATTTGACTAGGTACACTGCTTAGGTGCATTTTAGTTAGTTAAGTTAGTTAGGTTATAAATTATAAAATTAATGGGTACTTTTGGGCACATCATACCACATACCATATAATATCATCGGTATCTTTCAACCGGTATCTGTCATCGGTATCTTTCAACCGGTTACTGTCATCGGTATCTTTCAACCGGTAACTACCATCGATATCTTTCAACCGGTAACTGGGGACAATTTCACCCCTACCATTATCATACAATAACAAAATATAATCATACAGTCAGGCATAACTGGGTACTGACCTACCCCCTCGATCCTAAAGACCGATGTCAGGGAAAGACTAATCCCTACCACTACCATTAACACACATAACATATCACACAGGCATATCTCATGACCAAACCACGTAACCATACCAAGATAATTATCACAAAGACAATTATCTAACAAATACCCTTGTTGGTGGGCCGGCATTTTGGCCTTAGACCCACCCCTACTGGAAGGTAACTCACCTCGAACGAGTAGCTGCTGATAATCTGTGCGGGAAATATCTGTCTACTGCTGCTCCGGAAATCCTCCGGCTATAATCCCCACAAAACACTTAATCAGAGTCTGATATTTATTCTTAGGGTAAAATGACCATTTTACCCCTGACCAAGTACAAGTCAGAGTCAAAGTCAAAGTCAACTTCCAGTTGACCTGACTCGCCAAGTTGGGCTGCCAACTCGTCGAGTCCCTATCCCTTTAATTGTCCTCATCCACATCTCTACTCATCGAGTTTAGCAATGACTCGACGAGTTCTCCTTCTATATAAATCATCGAAGGATCCTTCATCCGACTCGCCGAGTTGTATGAACAACTCGCCGAGTTTATCCTCATCCTATGAACTAGTATTGTCATAGACTCGCCGAGTTGTAAGAACAACTTGTCGAGTTCATCTTCAAATATTGGGAGATTGCGTTGGACTCGCCGAGTCCTATGAACTCCAGGACTATGGCTTATCTCAATACGTTGGGGTCACTACCTTGGACGCTCTAAAACCTTTCTAACACTCAACTGGGTCTCTTTGAACCATAACAGAAAGGTAACTCTAACCTCAGACTCGCCAAGTCCCAAGAACGACTCGTCGAGTCGATACTGTCCAAGTCTATTTCTTCGATTCCTAGTGTACAACTCTTGTCCAAATGATAGATCTAGGTCCCTAAACTCGATCTAGCACGTAAAGCTACGAACTTTACGTGCATGCATGGGACTTTGAGCCTAAAAGGCTCTAAAAGAGACTCTTAAGTTGCATGGAGGCTTCTATGGGTGCAAAAGCAACCATTTTATACCTTGTAACTCCTTCATGGACCTAGATCCGCAGCCTCAACCCCCAACCATGCTTGCAATCATGGTTGGTTACCAAGTGTGGCTTATAAAAGCCCTAAATCTCCTCAAAAAGGGATCTAGCAAATGAACAAGCAAGGTATCGACTTTATACCTTCTGGTAACTTCAAATGATGCACAAACTTGATATATGTTTGAGCAAACTGTGTAAACATATTTTTGTCCAATTTTTATTTTAGATAATTTATTGCAACAATATATATTCAAAAGTTACATTAGCCTAATAATCCTTTATGCATCAGTTTGAAATAATTATAAAAATTATTTTCAATAGTGGGATAATATATTATTAGATTGTGATTTGGTAATGAAAACTAAATTATAACCCGTGTTAAACGCGAGAGAACATATAAAAAAAGACATACAAATATTTACAGATATTGCATAATAATTATGAAAAAAGTTATAGTTATTGGTATTATTGAAATATGCAGAAGATATATTGAAATCTATAAATACTTATAATCGTTGAAGGACCTCTTTGTACACAATATTTTTTGTTTTATTAGTTGGACGACATTGTTCATCACATATGAGTACCTTCAAAATCATAAATAATTACATTAGTGTAATTTGACGAAAGATTGATAGGTAAAATGTTAAGGACAAGACATTTAGCCTTTTTCTACTTCTTGAAGAAGATGAATCGTCACTTGAATCTATCACTTTGTTTTAGTGTTAATGTTGCTTATAAAAGTTAAATATAAATATATAGGCATATTGGTAAGTTTTATTATTTTATATGAGGAAAATAATAATTATAATGGGACAACATTATCTAAAAAATAAAATTTTCAAATATTTTTGGAGGAAAAAATCGGGATCATTAAAAAATTTTATATAAGGAAAATACAAATTTAGATTTGGTGAAATTATGTATGAAATTATTGACGAATATTATTTTGGAGAGAACTGTATTTTGTATGGTATAATAATATGACAAAATTCGAAATATGTATATTTGTTTTGTAAATTTATAAATTTTATTATTACTATATAAAGATAAAACAAAATAGGCTGGTATGTTATACAAAATAATAAAATTTTAATCAATCATTTTGTTTTAGTGTTAATATTGCTTATAAAATCGATATATATATATATATATATATATATATATATATATATATATATATAGGTAAGTTTTATTATTTTATATGAGGAAAAGTAATAATTATAAGGGCACAACATTATCTAAAAATAAATACTTGAAATATTTTTTGATGGAAAATCAGGTCATCGGGATAAAGGAAATGTGTAAGTCGTCAAAATATAAAATTTTAAACGCAGGGAAATATATAAAATACATATAAAGTTATATATAGTCAACACAATAAAAAAAATAAGATAAAGCAACGTAAAAAAAATATATCATAATAAATAAGAATCATGCATTTTGCCACATTATTTTCTCATTCATTTTGTCACATGACAATTTTTGGTATTTTTGAATTAATTATTTTCACTTGTCATTATTCTATGTTTTTCAGTTATTTAAAAATGTTATTCAATTATATTGTTATATAAACATAAACATTCTAATTAAACGTTTATTTTATAATAAGATTACTTAATTTAAACATATATTGACAATCAATATACCATTTTTTTTTCACTGCATTAAATATTAAGAACTATTTCATTTATTTAAATAAAGTCATAGAGTATAATTTATGGAACGTTAAATGTTATATGAATTTTAATTTTAGTATATCAACAACGGAAATTCTTTTCTAAATCATGATTGGTTTATTTTAAATTGATTATGAATATAAGTGCTAATGTTTATGTTTGTTTTTATTTATTTGGTGTTCGCAACAACTTTGCATTAGACTTGGCACAAATTTGAATAATATTGATATATCATGTAATTTGATATATATCTTTCAATTATATGAAACATCAAATAATGACATTTCATTACTATTGTGATAATTTAGTTTATATATTACAGTTTTACTAATGTTAATGGTTTTTTTCTAATAACCATAACACTTTTAGTAATTGTACATTTTACATATCTCCTAATATCTTATAATGTTTTTATCTAACTTTATATTTTTTCATAACTATGCTATTTTCAATATTAACTGTCTTAAATACGAAACTTTGTTCACTGATTTCGACCAAAAAGGGTTTCCCATGACCGAGATATGACCTTTCAAGGACATGGACAGATTAGGGAAAAATGTTGAAATAAAAGTTTTGGCTTTTTAAATAAAAAAACACATACGCACATTGCTAGTAACTAAATATGTTAAAAACAAAATAGAAATTACAATGCACTTTGTATCCACTGAACATAGTTACAACAACTCAAAGAAATTTAGAAATTGCAATTCAAAACATTATAGATTAAAGTCAAAGTACATTGCTATTAACTAAATCTGTTAAAAACCAAGAATTATGGGCAAATATGTCAAAGGGTGATGTTGTTCGAATGTGATGTTGCAAAGGGTCTGAAGAAAACATAATATACAAACAGTAGCACATGATTTATACATAACTTTCAACAATGATTATGGAAAGGATGTCAAATTTCGAATTCTTTGATTTTTTAAAATTGAGCAACGATATCCCGTAATCTTGTAGATATGTTTCATATAATAGATATGGATTGAAAGAATATATACGAAAGATGATAGTTATGAACATGATTTTAATTAGGAGTGAACGAAATTTATTTTAAAAAATTATGATGAGGTTTAAATGAGTTGAATACATTCCTTTTATAAATGATATTAACATTAAATCAATTAATCAAACTTTCAAATTTAGTCAATAGTAATTTAATTTAAGTTACTTTTAGGATGATATCATCAAAATGATCCAATGGTTGAAATTAATCAAGAAAACATAATGAATTGTCTTGATTGTTGAAGATGGTGTAATAAAGTTTCTCTTTTAATATATATATATATATATATATATATATATATATATATATATATATATATATATATATATATATATATATATATATATATATATATATGAGATGTTTAAATGAGTTTGAATACATTTGTTTTATAAATGATATTAACATTAAATCAATTAATCAAACTTTCAAATTTAGTCAATAGTAATTTAATTTAATTTAATTTTAGGATGATATCATCAAAATGATCCAATGGTTGAAATTAATCAAGAAAACACAATGAATGGTCTTGATTGTTGAAGATGATGTAATAAAGTTTCTCTTTTAATGTATATAAAGATTAGATTGTGATTTTATAGTGGGATAATATATTTTCTGTAATTGATTTTCTATATGCAAAAAACAAATAAGTTGTCAATCAGCATAAAATCAGACAAAGATACGCTATTATTTTTTGTAATCTATTTCACTTGATTTTATATATTTTGTTAATCTTATAATCGTAAAGAAACATGATAAACTTTTTTTAACAAAATAATTAAATCATTATTAAATAAATCATTATTTAATAAAATTGCAATACGGAAATCCGGTGACAGGGACACGGCATTACATAAAAAACATGCCGTATCAACTACACCTTCGCACGCCATAACCACCAAAATATGGAAGTTAATGAATAATGAATATCTATCTTGTTATTAAATATATTTTCTCTATTATTTTTTTATTAAATATATTTACTAATTATTTTTCTTTTATTAAAACTGTTAATTCCATACGATTTAAAAAAAAATGTTTAGACGTTGAGTTACTTTTTGAAATGACTATTGTCATACATGGTTAAAAGGGTTAGTGAATTATTTGTTTACCCAGGATAACCGATCACATTTATTTTTCTTTCCACTATGTTTGAACAAAGTAAGTATTATGGAACTAGTGATGTCAACCACCCTAAGCGAACTGTATTAATAGTTAAATAGCATTGTTATAGTTAAATAGCATTGTTGTTTGAAATTTGATCGTATATTTGCAGGTAGCCAAGTTTCCATGTTATCCAGTTGTTAGAAATTTCATCATATATTTGCAAGTAGCCAAGTTTTCATGTTCTATATTGTGAGCTTTATAATGCTTTCTTTGCGTTAAGTTTTTAAAGGCTTTAGTGGATGTTAAGGGATGAGTCAAGCGTAAATATGCACCTAGCGAGATTGTGGATGCAAGGATAATTCTAGAGGCGTTAGACATACCCGATCAACATTGAGCAAGTGTTGGCTTCGTGAATATATGCGTGGAAGTTTCTAGAAGTATCCAGAAAACATCTTGCTTGGAGAACAAGGTGTTGCATATAGGTTTTGACCGAGATATACATGTGACACAGGACATACCGTGCTTGACTAGTCCTTGTCACCGATCCTCGTTTTTTGCAGTCTTATAGGTTTCCGCAAGTATAAATACAACTCATTTGGACCCGTACTCTTCACCCTAGATAATTCGATCTTCACATGTTCTCCTCTCTCGCCCTCTGCGATTTTGTAACAAAAAAAATTCAAATTCTTCCGATTTCTTAGTAATTAACTTTATGTTTATTGGATTGTTCGTAGTTGTTGGAACGAGCGGTAATCTACACTAAATTCTAGGGTTTTTAGGTTGAAGCTTACAACCTAAACCAACGTGAAAACCATTAAGGACGTGAGTCATTCAATATAGTATTCATTTGTCAAGATCAACGATTAACATGGTGGTTTAAATTTTGTTTCATTTTTTTATTCGCCCAACAATGAGACACTCACCTTCAACCTTTCTTACAACTAGATCTAGTCGTGAAGAATTAAAATTGATTAACAGACAAAACTTGGTAAAATTAATAATAATTGGATTTATGATTCACGACTAAGCAACATATAACCGCCAATATTATTTTATGTTTGATTGATTGTCTATCAGGTATGATTTACAATAATTTTAAAGTTTTTATGTGATTAAAAATCAACAAACAAATGGACACTGAGTTTCTTCCGCAAACTTTAAACTAATGAACCAAGCGTTTGTCAAACTAGATACTTCGACGGTTAAAACTACATTTGTTGGATTGACAATGTCAACATTAAGTTTGTTTTGATGAAACTTGCTTATGTTTTCGACCTTCAATTGCCATCCAATCCAGATGATACAATCCTCGAAGCAGGAATGACTCAAGATCTGAAAGCAATTTATGAATTGGAAAAGTTGAGGGCTCTATGCGAAGAGTTTGGGGATTTATTCCTTGGTTATATCACATTCACTATCTAACAACCTATATGATTTGTACACGCTGGTTATAGATCCAGGAAAGTTATGGAAAGCTTTAGAACTTAAGTACAAGGCATATGAGGAGGGTACAAACAAGTACCTTATTGTCAAGTACCCGATTTCCAAATGGTCGATGAAAGAACTATTTGTTGAATGAAAATGTCTAAGGTCTTAAATAAATTGGTATACCTTTGTGGAATAAAAATAAAGTTCATATTAGAAATAGTTAATAATCAATTATAAATTAATTAGAAATAATAGGAATTAATTAATTATTTGTAACATCCCGATGTTCAGGTGCTTCTAAATTCATCCCCATAATTCTATTTCATGTCAAATTGGTCCCTAAGTCCAAGAAATATGCTTTAAATCCCTAATGACAATTTTATAATTTCGGCCGGAGGAGTACGCCAAGCGTACATGTGTGTACGTTGGGCGTACTAATGTAAGAAGGAAACCCTAATTTTTTGGATTTCAGTGGTATTTAAGCAAACCCTAGCCCCCTTAGTGTGTGTTTTGAGCCAAGAGTGTGTTTTTGGAGTGTTAAAGGAAGAAGAAGTTGCATCAAGGAGCCTTGAAGTGGAAGCAAGCTTGTGGATCTGGGATCTTAGCCTTCTTGAGAAGCTCTAGAAGGTATAAAGTCTATACCTTGATATCTTGGTTGCTAGATCCCATTTTTGGGTGTTTTATGTTGCTTTTCTTGTCCTAAAGGTCCCATATTGTGCATGGTTGGTTATTGTCATTTTAAGCTGTCCTTCTAGACCCCATGAAGGGTCTTAAGCCATAAAAATGAGGTCCCAATTGCCAGAATTGTTTCATGCATCTTGTAGAAGGTCTTAATGGATGAAGACTTTATGTTGAGCACCTTGTGGACTTGTAAAGTCATAAAGGTGGGAACTTTATTACTCTTGGGTGCTTTTGGACTGTAGATCTGAAGTATGGGCTTGAGTGCTTAAGCCATTAAGCACTTAATGAAGTTTTTGGGGTTGCGAGGTTATGTGCCACATAAATGGGAGTACGCCTTGTGTACTTGATTAACCACCCCGATGGTGGTCTTCTGCGATGCTTCGCGTACACTAAGCGTACCTTCAGAGTATGCCTTGCGTACTAGCATGGGTCAGCCTTGTTGAGTTGACTCGGTTAAGTTGAATCAGTTGGGTTGACTCGGTTGACTTAATGGGTTTGACCAGTTGACTTTGACCAAGCTTGACCTTGAGGGCATTATGAGTATTTTGGCATTTTAATGAAATTGCTCATTTGGTGGAAATAGGTATCGTTTAGAGAGATGAGATTCGGAGTCGGGCCTCCTCAATTCGGTTTAGTTTGCAAGGTGAGTTTTCCTCACTAAACTTACGGGTCGAAGGCACCAACGTCGGCCATTTGGATTGTTAGCCTGGTTTATCGTATGATTGTGTATTGTGGTGATATGTTAGATCTATATCCTGGTAGATAGGATGTAAGCATGCGGTAGTGATCTATAAATCAGCCTGTTTGTCTGATGCTTGGTTATATGTTTATGAGTTATGTATATGTCGATATGTTGTGGTTGGTTGGGTTGAGGCGGTCCTGTTTTGTGCTGAAGGCCAAGACACCCAGGGTGGACTGGATAGACTGTAGGCGCTGCAAGGTGGTCTAGTCAGGCCGAAGGCCCGGAGGATGGTCCAGATAGGCTAAAGGCCCAGTGTGGTGGTCCAGTCATGTTGAAGGTCTTGTGAGCGGTGTAGATAGGCTGAAGGCCTGTGATGCGGTCCAGTCATCCTGAAGGCTCTATATGCATACTGTTTGTTATTGTCATATGTATTGTGTTTTGGTAATTTGGGGGAAATCTCACTAAGACCATCTCTGTGACAACCGTCACTTTCTGGTCAATTCAAAGTCAACAAGTCAAACTGGTCAACTCAACTAGTGCTAATATGTTAGGGATTACTTTATGTTTACTAATGTATAACTCAAAATCTTAATGCAAAGTAACACTTGAAAGTTTCAAATGTTCAAAATTCTAAACCCTAATCAGATTGAGGGAAGTAACAACTCTATAAAACACTATTACGTACCCTTCGGGGGCGTATAACACTCAAAATGGGATGTAACTAACCCTATGGTATTTAATCTATGAATAAAAACATTAATAAAGGCCCCCAACAAAGTCTCCCTCATTCTATCCTATTGTATCTAAATCTCTCCAAGTATGTGAAATCTCTCCCAAATCTCTCCAAGTATGTGAAATCTCTACAAAATCTCTCCAAGTATTTGAAATCTTTTCCAAATCTCTCAAAGTATGTGAAATCTCTCCCAAATCTCTCTATGTACCTTCCTCAGTCGAAAACAGCCCAAACCCGAAGGAGAAAACCCAAAAGGACCCTCTTGGTCCGGAGCCCTCTTGCTCTGGATACTTTCTAAGAAACCAATAAGCTTCTCACTTCGGATCTCCCTTAGTCTGGACTATCCTCCTGATTCAGAACCTTTTTTTGAATCCGAAACATGTGGGGCGGTTTGGATCTCCAAGCTGAATCGGACAGCTTCGCTCCTGACCTCGGATCCGAGAAGAATGCTTTTGACCTAGCCCAGCGCCACTGAAACTTCTTGCCTACCCACTTCGGACCCTCGCAACACTAATCCTTCCCTCCAGAATTTGGGATATAGCTCTGGAATGCTAAGAGGAGCTTCGGAATTCATGTTGTGGCTCCAGATTTCACCCCTTCACTCCGTATTTTCATCTATTTCGTGCTTTTTAGTGATTTTTACTTCAGAAATTTCCTCAGACTTTTAGTTTTCATACTTTAAACACTCCAAAGTCATATTTTGATATATAATACCCTGTATTATCATATTTTAAACCACATTTTGGGAGAGGAACGTAAACCAATGACAATATCTATTGGGTGAGATATTGTGTTAGAGTGTTGATTTCCCATAAAGTGTGACACAAGCTATCCCCCATACCCACTTAGGACAACCCCCAATCACTATTCACCCCTACCTAGTCAACTATTTGTCCTCTCACACCTCTCCTCCAGCTGGTAACTTGATCAAAAGTTGGAAATCCCCATCTATCCTTCCACTTTACTCACACTCTCACCAAGAAACAAACACTTCTCTCTCATTTCCCTCTCTAAGAACTCGAGACTCCAAGGCTGCCTTTGAACTTTTCACCCTCAATCATTAAGTATTCTCATCCTACATTTAACATTATTCACTCCTTCACTCAGATTATGAATCTCTCATAACAAAGGTCACCATAATTGTTCTTAGATCTTCCACTCTCCAAGCTTCTACCAAGTGATCTTGACTTAGGAAACCTTTCTCTTCAGCATTCATCTAAGGAAATCACTCAAGATGAGTTAATACCCCTACATTTTCATGTTTTCTTCAATTTTTAGGGGGGGGGGGGGAATACAAGTTAACACACCTTAATATAACTCAAACTCATACATCAGCTTTCCACAGAAAAGTTGAGTTGTATTCACGGACTGTTTTGACCTTCTTAAACTTGATATCTTTCAAAACTATTTCATATTCACGTAGATCATATTTACACCTTTAAAATGACTACTTTCACACCTCCATACGAATTTTCCACAATTTCTAGTGATTTTTACAAAACTGCCTATCATTTCAGAAATGAATCCGGACCAGTCTGTGAATATGAACATTTTCACACAAGTTACAGACTTCTAAAAATCATATTAAAATTTTTGGACAAACTAGAAACATTTTCTAAACTCTGAGAGTTTACGGATTTGGTTTTCGAGTTCGTATGATTTTTTTATGATTTTTATAAAACAGTGCAGAAAGGTTAAAAACTAGTTCACAGCTTACAACTTTCATAACACTTTGTAACATGTTGAGCAAAGTGTTTGTCTTTGATGACTTCATATTTTACATATGTTTTCTGTTAAGTTACAATTAAATAACAGAAGGTACTCTCTATATTGTAAGAGTCCTTTAGCATTACAAACATACAAGATGGAACATAAGAAGCATAGTTATGCATTACTAAACATACTACACGTAAACTCGTTATCGTAAATTGTGAGACACGTCTTCATTGTACTCTTAGAGTACGGGTTAAAATTCCTGTAAGTTATAACTAGAGTCTCTTTTAGGGAGAGAGTGATAATTGTGTATAGATCTATATTGGGATTGACACCCGACACCTTGCTGCTATCTACAGCGGGACCTATAGGTCTACGGGTGACAAATGTCAATAACAAATTCTAAACATCTGAAAAACGTTATAGCAGGTCATCTTGTCGTAGTATGGTTATAGTGACTCACATAGGGAGTTAACAACACTTCAAGTTTACGGGAAATTCTATTTTAAAAAGGCTTTTATCTATTTAAAATTGCTTACTTCGTTAAAATTTCAAAACACACATACACTCGGTCTTGGGATATAAGACTACATAACATTTATTAAGGAAAATAAGGGATTTTCTTTGGTATACAGTACATTTACAAACAAAGGATTTCAAACTCTTCATCCAAAAGCTTATGAACTCACCAACTTAATTGTTGACACTTTTCTAAACATAGTATATCAAACCACATAAGATATACAAACAATAAACACAAAGGGACTAAGATCCTCTGATTAACTGTTTTTCCCTACAATTATACTTTTAAAAATAAAACGTTATTATGATGAAAAGGTATAAGTACATACATGCATACCAGTATAGTGTCACGTCGAAGGAAAACGTGAAAGTAAAAAATAGAGGAGTTGTGCACTGTGATTATGCCTTGGGATATGCAATCAAGTCTGGGAGGAATATAGCCTGATCAACTATATTCGTCCCAGAAGTGACTAGTATATGTCGGGGGATAGTCATTATGGACAACAAGTCTATCAACCTACCAACTCCCATACAAGTATAGCCCTAAGATTCAAACAAAACATTTTAACATACTATAGGAGTTTTTATGCACTAAAACACAATACATCTAGATTCATTATGTGCCTCTTACACCCCTATTCTCACACAAACGACATGGCAGGATTTCATCTACCAGGGGATCCCTACTTTTCGAACCAAGGAAACGGTGGGTGGATAGAAGCAGAACCGGAAGAGCATCACCAGGAAGTATTTGAGGAGGAGCCCAAGGAAAACCCCGAAGAGGGCGAAGAAGAAGAAGAACTCAAGGAGGAATAAGAAATTGACGAAGAAGAACCCGAAGAAGAATTTGAGGATAAAGAAGAAGAGGAGGAGCCGTAAGAGGAAGTCTTTAACCCTCCTTACATCTCCAGGGTGCCTGCAAACCGTTACGGCCACAGCGGGCCTAAGCCCCGTTGGGCAACAGTGATCGAGAGATGGGGCCGTCAACAACGACAACGATCACCATATGTCGATCAACAAGGTTACTACGGCCTCAGCCATGGGGGACCGGCTGACAGAGCCCTCCTGGTCATGGTCCAGCAAATCATGAACCTAGGGAACCAGAATAGGGAAATGGCAGATAAAGTTCCGGATCTCAACGCTATTGCAAAATCCACCAATGCACACACTAGGGATTTGGAAAGAGACTTCTATCCCGTGGAACAACTCATCGAGGACCTTACCGCCGCTCGGGCGGAGGTAAGGGAGTACCAGGTGAGGCACGCAGCTCTCGAGGAGAGAGTGACTATGGCCGAACACCGGATTGCGGAGATTCAGGGAGCCTCGACCTCGTCTCAAGGCCACAATGGGCCAGCTGATACCACCCGCCTCGAGTAGTGTTTGCACTACACACATTTTGTTATAAATTAGGTTTATGGGTATGCGTTGGGGCTACTCTTTCTTGCATGTAGTTTTGACCCTGCGTCTGAGTGATTACATTAGTCAAAGGGTCCATGTGCTGTCAAAATTTTCTGTTGCGTTGGTATAATGTAGACCTTCTATAAGGTCCAATTTTCCTAAAGACATGTACTAAGTTATATCAATGATAATTTGCACGCATTTTATTTTATTGGGAGTTCTCCTCAGATTGCATAACATATCATTACAAACAATTTACTTATGGTAACTCTAAGATTATGTAATATATACCTCGAGGTTATAAGTAATTAAGGGGCGATCGAATTAGAAATGGTGAGTCCGCCTTGGATCTTGTTCCTTGTTGGTTGTGGACTTAGAGCAGACTCATTAAGTTCGACAGTCTATCGGACCTTAGTTGCACACAACTAATATACATTGAGTGGTCTTAGGAGTGGATCAGACATGGATCAAAGATTACAAGATTTCAATTGAAGTCATTACTACTAAATTCATTAGTTTATTTATATAGACTTCTACTAGTAATCGTTTACAAACATTTGAAAGTCGGAACATACTATACTTGAATACTAATAACAAAATTCTACGACACATGACTTATAACCATTATTAAAAGACCTATACACGTTTCATCTTTAAAATTCTATTACAAAAAGATGCCACCTCGTAGATCTGCTAGATGCACTTGCAGAACACAAACAAATCCACCACCGCCACCTCCCCAGTATGACACTGTTATGTTCCAGGCTGCGGTTACGGCCACAGTAGCAGCTGCTACGTCCCAAATCAGCACTAACGGTGCCAGGAGGACAGGGAGCGGTACTAATAACTCTACTCAAGGAGATAGCCAAGGGTGTTCAAGAGAATGTTCCTATAAGGACTTCACGAATGGTAAACCTGATTCTTTCAATGGTAGTGGGGGCGTCATCGTTTTGATGTAGTGGTTCAAGAAGACCGAATCCATCTTCGAGATCTGTGCATTCCCCGAAGCAAGCAAAGTCAAATTCGCAGCTTGCACTTTCACCGACCCTTACGCCATGTAAAATCACTGACACTCTCCGTGGCTAATTCGATAAGTTGGGAAGACTTGAAAACTGTGATGCTAAAGGAGTATTGCCCAAGGGGTGAAGTGCATAAATTAGAGCAAGAATTGTGGGGTCTCAAGATGACAAGCTCTGAACTTGCAGCTTACACTGGCCGATTCAATGATCTAGCACTCCTCTGTCCGGCGATGGTCACTCCGGAAAGCAAGAAGGTGGAACGATACCTCTAGGGACTATCTTCCCAGATTCAAAAAAGCGTGTTGGCCTCAAGGCCAACCACCTTTAACAATGCCAAGGAGTTGGCACAACAACTCATCGATCATCAGGCCAGCCATGTCAATGTGACAACCACCTCCGATCAAGCCAAAGGAGGAAGCAACAAGAGGAAGTTCTGGAACAATAAAAAGAAGAAACCGACGCAGGACCCCCGCCAAGAAGCAACAAACTGTTACCATGCATGCTGTCACTACTCCTTCCACTCCAGCACCATTGAGACAATATGTTGGAACCCTTCCCAAGTGCAACAAGTGAAACTTTCACCACAACGGTCCTTGTTGGGAAATGCACTGCAACAGCTGTAACAAAAAGGGGCATACCACCCATTTTTGTAGGGTGTCTGCCCAATAAGCCAACTCGGCCACCAACGCCGGAGCAAGCCAAGCGTGTTATAGCTGCGGGGAAACTGGGCACTACAAGAGGGACTGCCCAAAAGCTAAAAACGCAAGCACCGACGGTATCGGAAGGATTTTGGCCTTAGGATAGGGGGAGCAAGGGAAGATCCAACGGTAGTTACCGGTACGTTTCTCCTCAATAACTCATATGCATGCATATTATTCGATAGTGGAGCGGAAAGGAGTTTCGTTAGCCATAAATTCAAACAATTGTTAAAACAAAATCCCCAATCACTAAAAGATACATACGTCGTAGAAATGGCAAATGGAAAAATAGAACGCACTAACGACATATACTCAGGGTGTACCCTCACTCTAGACAATTAATCATTCAATCTCGATCTATTGCCGGTTTCATTAAAAAGCTTTGACATCATCATCGACATGGATTGGTTAAGCTCAAATCGTGCTGACATTCTGTGTTGTGAAAGGGCCATTTGCTTTAATCTGTCGAGTGGCGAAACTCTTTTCGTCTACGGCGACAAGCCTAGTGTAAACCTACAAATCATCTCTTGCGCCAAATCCCAAAAGTACCTCAAAAAGGAATACCACGTCTTCTTAGCCCATGTAGTGGATAAGAAACAAGAGTTGAAGAACATCAAGGAAATTCCGAAGGTCTGTAATTTCTCGGATGTATTCCTAGAAGGCCTTCGTGGAGTTCCACCCACACGAAAATTCGAATTCCGAATCGACCTAATTCCTGGAGCTACCCTCGTAGCCAAAGCGCCTTTCCGCCTAGCGCCAGCCAAGATGCAACAACTATCCAGCCAACTAAACGAACTGTTGAGCAAAGGGTTCATTAGACCCAACTTCTCGCCTTGGGGAGCACCAGTTCTGTTTGTGAAAATGAATGATGGGTCGTTTTGCATGTGCATCGACTACCGCGATCAAAATAAGCTTACCATCAAAAACCGATACCCTTTACCCCGAATCGACGACCTATTTGACCAAATCCAAGGAGCATCTTACTTCTCAAAGATCGATCTGCGTTCGGGATACCATCAACTACGGGTCTAGGAGGAGGATGTTCCTAAAACGGCGTTCAGAACTCGGTATAGTCACTATGATTTTGTAGTAATGCCCTTTGGGTAAACAAATGCACCCGCGGTGTTCATGGATCTAATGAATCGGGTGTGCTGGCCTTACCTAGACATGTTCGTGATTGTCTTTATAGATGACATCCTGGTCTATTCAAGGAGTGGGCAAGAGAATAGCCAACATCTACGACAGGTATTAGAGACACTAAGGGCGGAGCAATTATATGCAAAAATTTCGAAGTGCGAATTTTGGATCCGAGAAGTGGACTTCCTCGGTCATGTGGTTAGTGAGAAAGGGATACACATGGATCCCTCCAAAATCAAGGCAATTGAGAACTGGTCGACGCCAAGGACGCCTACAGAAATTCATCAATTCTTAGGCCTCGCTGGCTACTACCGGAGGTTCATCCAAAACTTCTCCAAGATTGCCAAACCACTTACCACCCTGAACCTAAAGGTGTGACTTTTATCTAGGGAGAGAAGCAAGAAACCGCTTTCCAAACACTAAAGCAGGCCCTGTGCAGCGCCCCGATTTTATCTCTACCAAAAGGAGCCGAAGACTTTTCAGTCTACTGCGACGCATCAAACCAGGGTCTTGGATGTGTGTTAATGCAACAAGGAAAGGTCATTGCCTATGTATCGGGGCAATTAAAAACATATGAGGTCAACTACGCCACGCATGACCTCGAATTAGGTGCAGTAGTATTCGCGCTAAAGATCTGGAGGCACTACCTTTACGGAGCGAAGTGTACTGTCTTTACCGATCATAAAAGCCTTCAGCACATCCTCAATCAAAAGGAGCTCAATATGAGGCTAAGACGATGGGTAGAATTACTGAATGATTATGAGTGTGAGATTCGTTATCACCCAGGTAAGGCCAATGTAGTAGCTGGAGCCTTAAGTAGAAAAGAATACTTGGGTCGCCAAGTAAAGTCATTAACCATGACAATCCATTCGCACCTGTCCATGCAAATGAAGGAGGCTTAGATGGAAGCTTTGAAACCTGAGAATGTGACATGTGAGACATTAAGAGGAATGGACAAGAATCTAGAATTCAAGGACGTTGAAGCTCGTTATCTCATGAACCGAATTTGGATACCGAAATTCGGTGGGTTCAAGGACGTCGTCCTGAACGAAGCACACAAAACTCGATACTCTGTACATCCCGGTTCGGACAAGATGTACCTGGACCTGAAGAAAATATAGTGGTGGCCGAACATGAAAGTCGAAATCGCTACCTACGTGAATAAGTGTCTAACTTGCGTCAAAGTTAAGGTAGAGTACCAAAAGCCTTCGGGTCTACTACAGTAACCTGAGATACCTGAATGGAAGTGGGAATGAATAACCATGGACTTCATAACCAAACTGCCTAAGACAACGGGTGGTCTTGATACCATTTGGGTAATCGTCGATAGATTGACCAAATCCGCGCACTTCCTGCCAATAAAGGAAACCGACACAATGGAAAAATTGACTAAGACGTACATCAAAGAGATTGTACAACTACGTGGTGTGCCGAAATCCATTATCTCTGACTGAGATAGTATATTCACTTCACGGTTCTAGCAGTCCTTACAGAAATCTCAAGGGACCAAGTTAGATATAAGTACGGCCTACCACCCACAAACCGACGGGCAGAGCGAAAAAACTATTCAAACCTTGGAAGATATGCTAAGAGCTTGTGTTATTGACTTCGGTAAAGCGTGGGATGCCCACTTACCACTTATTGAATTCTCGTACAAAAACATCTATCATACTAGCATCAAAGTCGCGCCATTCGAAGCTCTCTATGGCCATAAGTGCAGATCACCACTGTGTTGGGATGAAGTGGGAGATACAAAGTTAGCAAAGGGGCAAGTCCCTAACATCACCCTCACTGGCCCTGAAATCATAAAGGAGACTATGGAAAAGATCGTACAAATCCGAGAGAGACTGAAAGCATCTCGATATCGAGAAAAGAGCTATGCCGATAAACGATGCAAACCCTTGGAATTCCAGGTTGGGGACCGGGTGCTACTGAAGGTCTCACCATGGAAAGGAACGATACGTTTTGGTAAACGTGGTAAAATAAATCAAAGGTACATCGGGCCATTCGAAATCCTTTCCAGGATTGGCCCAGTGGCATAGAAACTTCAACTACTCCAAGAACTTAACAACGTATACCCGACCTTCCACGTGTCAAATTTAAAGAAGTGTCTGTATGACGAGACTCTTGTGATCCCAATCGAGGAAATCGAGGTCAATGATAGTCTCCACTTCATAGAAGAACCGGTAGAAATCATGGATCGAGAGATTAAGAGAACAAAACAGAGTCGCATACCTATAGTGAAGGTTCGTTGGAACGCTAAACGAGGACCCGAGTTCACCTGGGAACGCGAAAATCATATGAAACAAAAGTACCCACATCTCTTCCTAAATGCTTGAAGTCCCAATCAAAACGCAAATTTCGGGACGACATTCCTTTTAACGGGGGGATGATGTGACAACCATCACTCTCTGGTCAAGTCAATGTCAAAGAAAGTCAACAAGTCAAACTGGTCAACTCAACTAGTGCTAACATGTTAGGGATTACTTTATGTTTACTAATGTATAACTATAAATCTTAATGCAAAGTAACACTTGAAAGTTTCAAATGTTCAAAATTCTAAACCCTAATCAGATTGAGGGAAGTAGCAACTCTATAAAACACTATTACATACCCTTCGGGGGTGTATAACACTCAAAATGGGATGCAACTAAGCCTATAGTCTTTGATCTACGAAGAAAAACATTAATAATGGCCCCCGACAAAGTCTCCCTCAATCTATCCCATTGTATCTAAATCTCTCCCAAATCTCTCCAAGTATGTGAAATCTCTCCCATATCTCTCCAAGTATGTAAAATCTCTCCCAAATCTCTCCAAGTAGGTGAAATCTCTCCTAAATCTCTCCAAGTATGTGAAATCTCTCCCAAATCTATCCAAGTATGAGAAATCTCTCCCAAATATCTCTATGTACCTTCCATAGTCGAAAACAACCCAAAACCGAAGGAGAAAACCCAAAAGGACCCTCTTGGTCCGGAACCCTCTAAGTCCAGACTCCTCTTGGTCCGGATACCTTCTAAGAAACCAAGAAGCTTCTCACTTCGGATCTCCCTTAGTCCAGACTATTGTCCTGCTTCAGAACCTTCTTCTGAATCCGGAACATGTGGGGCGGTTTGGACCTCCAAACTGAACCGGACAGCTTCGCTCCTGACCTCGGATCCGAGAAGAATGCTTCGGACCTCGCCCAGCACCTCCGAAACTTCTTGCCTACCCACTTCGGACCCTCGCAGCCCTAATCCTTCCCTCCGGAATTCGAGATATAGCTCCGGAATGCTAAGAGGAGCTTCAGAATTCATGTTGTGGCTCCAGATTTCACCCCTTGACTTCGGATTTTCATCATTTTCGCACTTTTTAGTGATTTTAAGTGATTTTTACTTCGGAAATTTCCTCAGACTTTTATTTTTCATACTTTAAACATTCCAAAGTCATATTTTGATATATAAGACCCTGCATTATCATATTTTAAACCACATTTTGGGAGAGGAACGTAAACCAAGGACAATATCTATTGGGTGAGATATTGTGTTTGAGTGTTGATTTCCCATAGAGTGTGACACAAGCTATCCCCCATACCCACTTAGGGCAACCCCCAGTCACTATTCACCCCTACCTAGTCAACTATTTGTCCTCTCACACCTCTCCTCCAGCTGGTAACTTGATCAAAAGTTAGAAACCCCCATCTCTCCTTCCACTTTACTCACACTCTCACCAAGAAACAAACACTTCTGTCTCATTTCCCTCTTTAAGAACTCGAGACTCCAAGGCTGCCTTTGAACTTTTCACCCTCAATCAGTAAGTATTCTCATCCTACATTGAACATTATTCACTCCTTCACCCAGATTATTAAACTCTCATAACAAAGGACACCATAATTGTTCTTAGATCTTCAACTCTCCAAGCTTCTACCAAGTGATCTTGACTTAGGAACCCTTTCTCTTCAGCATTCATCTAAGGAAATCACTCAAGCTGAGTTAATACCCCTACGTTTTCATGTTTTCTTCAAGTTTTAGGGGGGGGGGGATACAAGTTAACACACCTTAATATAACTCAAACTCATACATCAACTTTTCACAAAAAAGTTGAGTCCTATTCACGGACTGTTTTGACCATCTTAAACTTGATATCTTTCAAAAATGTTTCATATTCAAGTAGTTTAGGTTTATACCTTTAAAATGACTACTTTCACACCTCCATACGAATTTTCCACAATTTCTGGTGATTTTTACAAAACTGCCTATCATTTCAGAAATGAATCTGGACCAGTCTGTGAATATGAACATTTTCACACAAGTTAGAGACTTATAAAAAACAAAATAAAATTTGTGAACAAACTAGAAATATTTTTTAAACTCTGAGAGTTTACGGATTTGGTTTTCGAGTTCGTATGATGTTTTTATGATTTTTATAAAACAGTGCAGAAACGTTAAAAACTAGTACACAGCTTACAACTTTCATAACACTTTGTAACATGTTGAGAAAAGTGTTTGTCTTTGATGACTTCATATTTTACATATGTTTTTTGTTAAGTTACAATTAAATAACAGAAGGTACTCTCTATATGGTAAGAGTCATTTAGCATTACAAACATACAAGATGGAACATAAGAAGCATAGTTATGCATTACTAAACATACTACACGTAAACTCGTTATCGTAAATTGTGAGACACGTCTTCATTGTACTCTTAGAGTACGGGTTAAAATTCCTGTAATTTATAACTAGAGCCTCTTGTAGGGAGAGCGTGATAATTGTGTATAGATCTATATTTGGATTGACACCCGAGACCTTGCTGCTAGCTACAGCGGGACCTGTAGGTCTACGGGTGACGAGAGAGCGGTGTATGCCACTGATGTTAGAGGATGTGTACTCGAGATTTTCGGTGTTGAGTTTCCGATTGATTTGGTCCCGATTGTGATGGGAGATGTCTGTGTCATCGTAGGCATGGACTGGTTGAGTAGGTTTGGAGCGGTTACTGACTGCGAGTGGAAGCTAGTGACCATACGAGACCCTAGTGGGGGAGTTCTTACGGTTTATGGTGAGGGTATCCGTTCTGGGTCGGAATTTTGTTCGGCCGCTAGAACAAGGCAGAGCCTACAGCAGGGATGTAGTGGGTTTGCGGCTTATGTGGTGGATACAAGGGTAGATGCAGAGAGGCCGATATCGGTCGATGAGGTTTCGATAGTGCGCGAGTTCCCTGACGTTTTCCCCGAGGAGTTGCTGGGAGTGCCTCCTGAGAGGCAGGTAGAGTTCCATACCGATTTGGTTCCGGGGGTAGCGCCTATCGCCAAGGCGCCCTATCGCCTTGTGCCACCAGAGATGCATGAGTTATCCTCACAGCTGTAGGAGCTACTGGGGAAGGGGTTTATTCGGCCGAGTAGCTCACCGTGGGGAGCGCCGATCCTTTTTGTCAAGAAAAAGGATGGTTCACACCAGATGTGCATTGATTACCGGGAGTTGAACAAGCTAACGGTCAAGAACTGTTACCCCTTACCGAGGATCGTCGATTTGTTCGATCAGTTGCAGGGAGCATCTTGGTTCTCCAAGATTGATCTGAGGTCTGGATATCATCAGATGAGAGTGTGTGATGAGGATATCCAGAAGACGGCGCTCAAGACTCATTATGGGCATTACGAGTTCGTGGTGATGCCTTTCGGGCTCACCAATGCACCGGCGGCGTTCATGGATCTCATGAACAAGGTGTGCATGCCGATTTTGGATCGTTCGGTGATAGTGTTCATTGATGATATATTGGTGTATTCGAGATCTAGAGAGTAGAATGAGGAGCATTTGAGGGAGATCCTCGGAGTTTTGAGATCGGAGAGGCTTTACGCCAAATTCTCCAAGTGTGATTTCTGGTTACGAGAGGTCTAATTCCTAGGACACCTCGTCAACCAGAATGGGATATTGGGCGATCCAGCCAAGATTGAGGCTGTGGTGAGTTGGGAGGTGCCGAGATCCCCTTCAGAGATAAGGAGTTCTCTGGAGTTGGCCGGCTATTATCAGAGATTTATCAAGGATTTCTCCAGGATTTTTGTTCCTCTCACCAGGTTGACCCGGAAGGGCGTGGCTTTCAGTTGGGGACCGAAGCAGCAGGCCTCATTCGAGACACTTCGCCAGAGATTATGCGATGGCCTAGTGTTAGTGCTTCCGGAGGGAATGGAGGATTTTGTAGTGTATTGTGACACATCGATATCGGGATTGGGTGAGGTGCTGATGCAGAGAGGGCATGTGATAGCATACGCATCGAGGCAGCTGAAGCCTCATGAAACGAGGTATCCTACTCATGATCTGGAGTTGGGGCTGTGGTGTTCGCCCTCAAGATTTGGCGTCACTATTTGTATGGGGTTCGATGTACCATCTACATGGACCACAAGATCTTTAAGTATCTGATGGATCAGCCCAACTTGAATATGCGCCAGAGGAGATGGTTGGATGTAGTAAAGAATTATGAGTGCGAGATCCTGTACCACCCGGGAAAGGCTAACGTTGTAGCCGATGCCTTGAGTTGTAGGGCGGAGAGTGCCCTGATACGAGATGTTTGTATGAGGTTGACGGTGATGACTCTGGTGTTGGACACCATTCGGGAGGCCTAGGTAGAGGCCATGAGACCGGAGAACCGCAAGAGAGAACGATTGATCGGGCACGTATCTAAGTTCATTGCCGATAGCCGAGGGCTTATGACCTTTCAGGGTCGGATTTGGGTGCCATTCGAGGGAGGGGCACGTACCATTTTGATGAAGGAGGCGCACATATCGAGATTTTCAATCCATCCCAGGGCCACTAAGATGTATTTGGACCTGAAGAGACACTATTGGTGGCCCTGTATGTAGAGAGATGTCGCGTGGTTTGTGGAGAGGTGCTTGACCTGTCGCAAGGTTAAGGCTGAGTACCAACGGCCGCATGGCAAGTTGCATCCACTTGAGATTCTGCAGTGGAAGTGGGAACATATTTCCATGGATTCTATCACCAAATTGCCAAGGATTGCGAGGGGTGTCGATTCAATTTGGGTGATCGTTGACCGGCTGACGAAAAACGCTCATTTTCTCGCTATCAGTGAGAGCTCTTCTGCTGAGAGGCTGGTAGAGTTGTATGTGAGAGAGGTGGTATCGCGGCATGGAGTACCGATCTCGATCATGTCGGATCGATATGTGCGTTTCACTTCCAGGTTCTGGAAGAAATTCTATGAGGAGTTAGGTACAAGGCTGTATTTTAGTACCGTATACCACCCACAAACGGATGGTCAGAGCGAGCGGATGATTCAGACGCTTGAGAACATGCTTAGGGCATGTTTGTTGGACTTCGGAGGAAGTTGGGACATATATCTGTCGTTGTCTGAGATTTCTTATAACAATAGCCACCATTCGAGTATCTCTATGCCCCTCTTTGAGTTGTTGTATGGAAGGAGGTGTCGGACTCCCATCTACTGGGGAGAGGTCGGGCAGCGAGTGTTCGGTAGCACTGAGTTAGTACTGCCGACTACAGAGCAGATACAGCAGGTCAGGCAGAGGTTGTTGACAGCTTAGAGTCGCTAGAAGAGTTATGCAGATAGGCGACGGTCCGAGCTTGAGTTCCAGGTGAGAGACTTCGTACTCCTGAAAGTATCTCCTTGGAAAGGAGTGATCCGATTCAGGAAGAGGGGCAAGCTGTGGACCCGATACATTGGTCCATTCAGGGTGACCGCGAGGGTGGGCAGAGTAGCATATCGTTTGGAGCTACCTGCGGAGTTGAGCCAGATTCATGATACCTTCCATGTATCTCAGTTGAGGAAGTGAATAGCCGACGAGTCGGCGATGGTTCCATTGGAAGATATTCAAGTGGATGCGAGCTTGAATTATGTTGAGAGGCCAGTTGCCATTATGGATCGAAAGATCAAGGTTCTGAGGAACAAGGAGGTGCACCTGGTTCAAGTCCAGTGGCAACAACGGAGAGGGTCCGAGCTGACCTGGGAGCTGGAGTTGGAGATACGGGAGCAACATCCAGAGTTGTTTGCGGAGCAAGACTTCAAGGGCGAAGTCTGATTCTAGTGGGGGAGAATTGTAACATCCGGATTTCCACGTATTATGTTTGATCATTTATTTTTTTGAGTAAAAGAGAGGGACTCGACGAGTTGAGGCGTAGACTCGTCGAGTAGGACCGCGATTGTTGACTGGATTAATGAACGGACTCGACGAGTCGGAAAGGGTGGACTCGATGACTCCGCGTGGTGGATTGAAACCCTAAATCTCCGGGACTGTGCCCTATTTAAGGGTCCTTAACGCCCTCATTTGCGGCTACCAGTCCAGAGAGAGACCCTAGAGAGCTTGAGTGAGTTGTGAGAGATTGAGCTATTTTGATCATTTTTGGTGTGGTTTAGCAAAGGAGAAAGTGTTTCCAGCAAGAGAAGGTCAAGAGGGTTGCTATTCCGTGGATTTTCAGCTAGGATCTTTACTTTTGAGGTAGCAATTCGATAAGTTCTTCTGTTTTGCATAAGAACCTTGAATCTAGGGTTTTATATACCTTTTTCTTGGCTTGTTTGGGTGAGTATAGTGTCCCATTGAGTGTTAGACTCTAGATCCGGACCTTTTGAGGTCCAGAGAGCCTTAGCCAAACTGCTTTATGTGATTCCATGAAGGAAATGAACTTAGGTTGCCATTTTAGAAGTGATTCATCAAAAGAAGCCTTAGGTGCTTTGCATGTGAGTCAAGTTTCGACCTTTACGTGGTTATTGGTCATGGGGAGGTCAGATCTATAGTTTAAAGAAGCAGATCTGACCTCAGAAGGCCATTTGAGAGTTGTTATGGGAGCAACTCGCCGAGTTCATAAGTGGGCTCGACGAGCCGAGTCGGGGTTGCCACACGATTCATTGCAGAGTAACCCGACGAGTGGAGGAGGGACTCGACGTGCCAAGTGAGGCTTAGAAGGATTCAGGGGACCTGCGTGGACTCGCCGAGTCTCCGAGTGAACTCGACGAGTTTGGTCAAAGTTGACCGTTGACTAGAGTTGAGTTCGTTGACTATTGGGGTTTAGTCGATGTTTGAACTTTTGAGCCATTGGAGGGGTAGAATGGTCTTTTACCCTCCTTAGAGAGCTTAGAGATGGATTAGCCTAGTCTTTGAAAGTCGTATTGATTAGAGTAATTGTTTTATGTGATTAGGTGGAGGCTAGATCAGTATTTCCGAGTTCAAGGGTTACCGAGTTATCCGAGGTGAGTCTTCTCACTATACTTTACCTTGAGTGGTAATTAGAGTTATGTGACAGAGTATATTGTGTGTTATGTATGTGATGTCTTGCAATGCATTATTTCTATTTGATTTATGTTGTATGTACTCCAGAGTTTACAGAGTTAGGACCAGAGGGTCCACAGAGTTAGGGCTAGAGGGCCCATAGAGTTATAGCCTCGAGTGGCTAATATGTGTTATATGTGGTATTTTGGGGAACTCACTAAGCGTTTATGCTTACAATGTTTTGTGTTATGTGTTTCACGTGCCAGTGAGGATCGCGGGAAGGCGTCGGCATGATCAGTACACACTATTGGAGTTTTTATACGTTTTGATCTTGGGATGTGTTTTTATGGTCTTGACATGTGATGCATTGAGATTTGAGAATATGTATGGATGAAATTACATTTTTAAAAGTGAAAAATTGTTTTGAAATTTACGTTGTTACAACTTCAAAGGATTGCAGGAAGGCGAAGGTGCGACCGTACACATCCTCATGTTTTGGACTTATGATTTTTGGGAAAAATCTTATATGGAACATGTTTTGAAAATGTCACACCTCGAAACCCAAGGCGGAAACGTTTCCGGGGCGGACTCCACGTTGAGTATCAAATCCAATGTACATAGTAAGCGAAGTAAACAACCATTACATTACATATAAAGATTTTACATTTGTTTTAAAGTAAAAAGTATTACAAGTGTGATACATATGTATATATAGACAAAAGTAAGACATGTCTTCTACGCAATCCATCTTCGCCAGAAGGAATCACCGGGTACCTGTCTAATGCGGACCTAAGAATACAAGCAGTTTGAAAATCAGCATAAAACTGGTGAGTTCATAAGCAGTTTTGTTTTCTGAAAATGTATTTGTTTCCTTTCTGTTTCTGAAAAGTCACGCACCAAGAAAATCCCATATTTTCTTAAAAGTTGGTTACTAATCCGAAATGTAATGTAAAAGATGTACACTGAAAACATGGTTACTCTTGTGAATTGTAAGGTTTAGTTATCTGGTTTGTTACACAAATCTGGTTATGTACAAATGTTACCCCAGGAAAATCCCATATTTTCCTGAAAGTTGGTTACCAATCTGTAATGTGAAAGATGTATACTGAAAACCTGGTTGTCCTTGTAAAATGTATTAGTTTTAACACGTATATAAAACTAACATGTACAAGTAAACTGGATACTTTATTCATTATTACTATCAAGTAAATCTTTGCTATCCAAATTGCGAGTTCCATAACCATACGATAGACTAGATATGGAAATAAGTAGTCCACATCACCATCTGACTTTCGTCACCCTTGAACCTTTTTGGTTTGGATGTAGCTAGCAGCCAGGTGTGGGGTAGTCAGCCCCGTATAGATCTATACACTCAAGTCACGCTCCCTATCTAAGAGATTTTGGTTACGGGTGCGGTCCTCCACTCGCGTATCTCTGTGGAGTGTTCTCTGAGGACGTGTCTCCAATTTATAGGAATAACAAATTTACTAGTAACAATACAGATAGATACTGTTACAAACAATGATCCTCCACTCGCGTATCTCTGTGGAGTTTTACCGAGGACAAAACAGTGTACTAAGTTTCATGTTCAAAGTTCAAATGTTATGCTTTTAACTGATATAATGTGGAAAAGCATTTGTGAAAATATAAAATACAACATTTTGTAACGTTTCTCACAAATAATACGGTAATGTGTTCTGCAAATTCAAACGGTTATCTGTTATGATTATCAGTGTTAAAATCATATGTAATATAGAACACAACACATGTAAAACAAGTTTTAAGTACATGTATTCTTTGTACTTTGCTTGTATTTTCCCCCTGAAAACAGTGAAAAACATTGAAAAAGGGTAGGGGTATGAACTCACCACTCGAGAAAACGAGTCGATTTGGATGCTAAGCGTCAGTTCGAGGCTTGATAACGCGCGAGGTTCCTATGTAATATGCAATGATACACAAATGTATCTAATTAGACTTCAAACCACTAATTAGATAAGAGTAAACACTTCTAGACGTGAAAACACTTCAATCCAAGTGTTTGAAGTGACCCGGGTAGCATCTATGGACGAGTATGGTTTGGATATGGAGTTTACTCCCCAAGAGTAAACTCCTTTGGGAGTTTACGGTCCAAATGACCCATTCCCCATGAGTTTACCGCTGTAAACTCATGGTGGGGTGTTCTTGGTTGCTAAATGGCCTTATAACACATGTGGGTTGATGCTAGACTTGGTTTCAAGGCTTTTGAATGAGATTTGAACACCCTAAGGACCATTTGAGGAGTTTACGACAGTAAACTATCAGTTTACGGCCATAAACTCTTGTGTGACATGATTCAATGTGTTTTGGTGGTCTTGGGTGAATTATAATGCACAAAGGAAAGTTCTAGTGTTGAGTCTATGGCTGATGATACCCTGACTGAAGGTCTATCTTTGAGAAGTAGTTGGCTCCTTGGAGTTGATCGAAGAGGTCATCTATTCGCGGAAGAGGATATCGATTTTTGACGGTCAACTTGTTCAGCTCACGGTAGTCGATACACATCCGGGAGGATCCATCTTTCTTCTTTACAAACAATACCAGAGCTCCCCAGGGTGAGTAGCTCATTGAGCTAGCTGGATAACTCGTGCATTTCTGCTGGAGCTAAGCGATACGGGGGTTTGGCTACGGGGTTAGCTCCAGGAATTAGGTTAATGCGAAACTCGACCTGACGTTCGGGAGGAATTCCTGGAAGCTCTCCGTGAAAGACATCAGGAAAATTAAAGACTTCGGGGATGCTCGCGAGGTCTTTAACTTCCTGTTTCTCGTTGATGACATGGGCTAGGAATGCTTGGCACTCCTTCCACATAAGCTTTTGAGCTTTGATGCAGGAAATGATGCGAAGATTGGAGCTAGGCTTATCGCCATAGATCATGAGAGTCTGACCAGAGGGGAGGTTGAGTAGGATGGCTTTTTCGTAAGAAAGGATATCAGCATGATTGGGACTCAACCAATCCATGTCGATGATAACATCAAAGCTCTTTATGAAGACTGGCATAAGATCAATGGGAAAAGAATGGTCGTTCAGGGTAAGGGTACAACCTATGAAGATATCGCTAGCGTTTTCTTTCTCACCGTTAGCCATTTCTATAGTAAACATTTCGGTTAATGGTTGGGGATTATGTTTAAGATTATGCTTGAACGAATGACTAACAAAGCTTCTTTCTGCACCCGAATCGAAAAGAATACTAGCATAAGAGTTGTCGAGAAGGAACGTACCCGAAACAACGGTGGGATCGGCGATTGCCTCCTCTTGTGCCATGGCTAGGACTTTCCCGGTATTATCAGCTGTTGTCTTCTTGGGGTAGTTTCTCTTGAAATGCCCAACTTCTCCACAATTGTAGCAGGCCTGACCAACACCTGCTCCGGAAGATTGATTGGCTGATTGGGCTGGTGCTTTGCAGAATCGGACCGTATGCCCCTTTTTACCACAGGTGGAGCATGATAGCTCACGGCAGGGGCCAGGGTTATGGTGGTATCTACACTTTTCACACTGAGGAAGGTTACCAACATACCTGCTAGTAGGTGTTTGAGCTGTGGATCCCACGACCGAAGCAGCAGCAGTAGGGATAGTAGCAGTAACAGGGGTAGTAACAGCATGCACTGCTATAGTCTGTTGTTTCTTTGAGGATCCTTGAGAAGGTTGGCCTTTATTCTTTTTCCAAAACTTTCATTTTTCACCACTCCTTTTGGTCGGTTCAGGAGTGGTGGTTGTTTCCTCAACATCATCACTGTGGTCAATCAGGGTATCGGCTAAGCTTTTGGCACTATCATATGTATCCGGCCTCACAGATAAGACATTCCCTTGGTCGGTTAGGTCAGCCCCCAGATAAATCTCTCGATGTTTTTACTCTCCGGGGTAACCAATCCCGGGCAGAGTAGCGCTAGGTCATCGAATCTAGAAGTGTAGGCGGCGATATCGGAACCTTTCATCTTCAGGTTCCAGAGCTCATGCTCCAACTTTTGTATTTCGCCCCGAGGGCAGTACTCAGCTAGAAGAAGTTCCTTCATGGTCGCCCAACCCATAGCATTAGCTACATGTAGAGTTAAGGATTTGACTCGGCCGTTCCACCAAGTCAAAGCTTTATCGGTGAAGGTACAGGCTGCGAACTTCACTTTTTCAGATTCCGAACAGGCACAGATCTCAAAGATAGATTCGATTTTCTCGAACCATCAGGAGAGGGAAATGACACCTCCAGTGCCATCAAAGGATGTGGGTTTCGCGTTCATGAAATCTTTATAGGAACCCTCTTTTCGGTGTCCCTGGCTATCTTCTTGGTTTTAGGGCTGGGGACCACCTCCTGAACCACTGGGGTTCATTTGAGACATAGCAGCTGCTACTGCGGCAGTAACAGCTGCCTGGAACATCACAGGGTCAAATTGAGGAGGAGGTAGTGGCGGAGGAGGATTGTTGTTCTTTGATTTGGGTCTCTTTCTTGGAGGCATCTTGATCTATAAATATCAGGAAAGAGAGGATGGTAAGTCCTCTGAATTGAATCAAGATATATGAACTTAGGTTGCCATTTTAGAAGTGATTCATCAAAAGAAGCCTTGGGTGCTTTGCATGTGAGTCAAGTTTCGACCTTTACATGGTTATTGGTCATGGGGAGGTCAGATCTATAGTTTAAAGAAGCAGATCTGACCTCAGAAGGCCATTTGAGAGTTGTTATGGGAGCAACTTGCCGAGTTCATAAGTGGGCTCGATGAGTCGAGTCGGGGTTGCCCCGCGATTCGTTGCAGAGTAACCCGACGAGTAGAGGAGGGACTCGACGTGCAAAGTGAGGCTTAGAAGGATTCAGGGGACCCGTGTGGACTCGCCGAGTCTCCGAGTGAACTCGACGAGTTTGGTCAAAGTTGACCGTTGACTAGAGTTGAGTTCGTTGACTATTGGGGTTTAGTCGATGTTTGGACTTTTGAGCCATTGGAAGGGTAGAATGGTCTTTTACCCTCCTAAGAGAGCTTAGAGAGGGATTAGCCTAGTCTTTGAAAGTCGTATTGATTAGAGTAATTGTTTTATGTGATTATGTGGAGGCTAGATCAGTATTTCCGAGTTCGAGGGTTACCGAGTTATCTGAGGTGAGTCTTCTCACTATACTTTACCTTGAGTGGTAATTAGAGTTATGTGACAAAGTATATTGTGTGTTATGTATGTGATGTCTTGCAATGCATTATTTCTATTTGATTTATGTTGTATGTACTCCAGAGTTTACAGAGTTAGGACCAGAGGGTCCACAGAGTTAGGGCCAGAGGGGCCCATAGAGTTATAGCCTCGAGTGGCTAATATGTGTTATATGTGGTATTTTGGGGAACTCACTAAGCATTTATGCTTATAGTGTTTTGTGTTATGTGTTTAATGTGCAAGTGAGGATCGCGGGAAGGCGTCGGCATGATCAGTACACACTATTGGAGTTTTTATATGTTTTGATCTTGGGATGTGTTTTTATGGTATTGACATGTGATGCATTGAGATTTGAGAATATGTATGGATGAAATTACATTTTTAAAAGTAAAAAATTGTTTTGAAATTTACGTTGTTACAACTTTAAAGGATCGCAGGAAGGCGAAGGTGTGACCGTACACATCCTCATGTTTTGGACTTATGATTTTTGGGAGAAATCTTATATGGAACATGTTTTGAAAATGTCACACCCCGAAACCCAAGGCGTAAACGTTTCCGGGGCGGACTCCATGTTGAGTATCAAATCCAATGTCCATAGTAAGCGTAGTAAACAACCATTACATTACATATAAAGATTTTAAATTTGTTTTAAAGTAAAAAGTATTACAAGTGTGATACATATGTATATATATATATATATATATATATATATATATATATATAGAGAGAGAGAGAGAGAGAGAGACAAAAGTAAGACGTGTCTTCTACGCAATCCGTCTTCGCCAAAAGGAATCACCAGGTACCTGTCTAATGCGGACCTTAGAATACAAGCTGTTTGAAAATCAGCATAAAACTGGTGAGTTCATAAGCGGCTTTGTTTTCTGAAAATGTATTTTTTTCCTTTCTGTTTCTGAAAAGTCACGCACCAAGAAAATCCCATATTTTCTTAAAAGTTGGTTACTAATATGAAATGTAATGTAAAAGATGTACACTAAAAACATGGTTACTTTTGTGAATTGTAAGGTTTAGTTATCTGGTTTGTTACACAAATCTGGTTATGTACAAATGTTACCCCAGGAAAATCCCATATTTTCCTGAAAGTTGGTTACCAATCTGTAATGTGAAAGATGTATACCGAAAACCGGGTTGTCCTTGTAAAATGTATTAGTTTTAACACGTATATAAAACTAACATGTACAAGTAAACTGGATACTTTATTCATTATTACTATCAAGTAAATCTCTGCTATCCAAATTGCGAGTTCCATAACCATACGATAGACTAGATATGGAAATAAGTAGTCCACATCACCATATGATTTTCGTCACCCTTGAACCTTTTTGGTTTGGCTATAGCTAGCAGCCAGGTGTGGGGTAGTCAGCCCCGTATAGATCTATACACTCAAGTCACGCTCCCTATCTAAGAGATTTTGGTTACGGGTGCGGTCCTCCACTCGCGTATCTCTGTGGAGTGTTCTCTGAGGACGTGTCTCCAATTTATAGGAATAACAAATTTACTAGTAACAATACAGATAGATACTGTTACAAACAATGATCCTCCACTCGCGTATCTCTGTGGAGTTTTACCGAGGACAAAACAGTGTACTAAGTTTCATGTTCAAAGTTCAAATGTTATGCTTTTAACTGATATAATGTGGAAAAGCATTTGTGAAAATATAAAATACAACATTTTGTAACGTTTCTCACAAATAATACGGTAATGTGTTCTGCAAATTCAAACGGTTATCTGTTATGATTATCAGTGTTAAAATCATATGTAATATAGAACACAACACATGTAAAACAAGTTTTAAGTACATGTATTCTTTGTACTTTGCTTGTATTTTCCCCCTGAAAACAGTGAAAAACATTGAAAAAGGGTAGGGGTATGAACTCACCACTCGAGAAAACGAGTCGATTTGGATGCTAAGCGTCAGTTCGAGGCTTGATAACGCGCGAGGTTCCTATGTAATATGCAATGATACACAAATGTATCTAATTAGACTTCAAACCACTAATTAGATAAGAGTAAACACTTCTAGACGTGAAAACACTTCAATCCAAGTGTTTGAAGTGACCCGGGTAGCATCTATGGACGAGTATGGTTTGGATATGGAGTTTACTCCCCAAGAGTAAACTCCTTTGGGAGTTTACGGTCCAAATGACCCATTCCCCATGAGTTTACCGCTGTAAACTCATGGTGGGGTGTTCTTGGTTGCTAAATGGCCTTATAACACATGTGGGTTGATGCTAGACTTGGTTTCAAGGCTTTTGAATGAGATTTGAACACCCTAAGGACCATTTGAGGAGTTTACGACAGTAAACTATCAGTTTACGGCCATAAACTCTTGTGTGACATGATTCAATGTGTTTTGGTGGTCTTGGGTGAATTATAATGCACAAAGGAAAGTTCTAGTGTTGAGTCTATGGCTTAGGAAGTGTTTGGGACTTGAATTGACCTTGCAAAAGTAGTTTACGGTCTATGAAGATGTTCTTGGGAGTTTACTACCTTAAACTCATGAGTTTACAACCGTAAACTCATGTTTGCCCAAGATTCATGGGTTTTAGTGGTTGAAGGTTAAGCATATAAGGTTCTAGGTTCAATTCCAAGCCATACAAGGTGTTAAAGGAACTTTAACACCCAATTTGAAGAGTTTATGGTCTAAGGAGATGAGTTTACGGTCTAAGAATGTTCCTAACCGTAAACTCTAGTTTGCTCCAATTGTGCATGTTTTGGTGCATTTCTTGAAGGGTTACAAGGTTCTATGTACTCATGGAAGTTCATTGGAGGTGTTTGAGGGCATTTTGACACTTTAACATGAGTTTATGGTCCATGAATGAGGGTTTACGGTCCAAGAACATGCTTGGGCTGTAAAATCATGTCCATACATCAAATGATACGATCTTGTGGTCCTAAGCTCATGCATGCAAGTTTCTAAGTCGAATCTAAGCACTAGAAGTGGTTTGGAGGGGTTTTTGGGCTCCAAAACCCTCATAAGAGGTGTTCACGATTTTGGGAGGGTCCCCAAACCGTAAACACATGTTCATATGTGTTTTGGGTGATTCCAACATGAATTTGCATACTATACAAGTTAAACAACAAGTTTAGGATGGATTCCTTACCAAAAGATGCTTGAAATGAGGTCTTTGGGCCAATTTCGAGTTCTAGAGAGAGAATGTGTAGTGAGAGAAAGTTTTTAGAGAGAGAGTAAAAGCCTCAAAATGATGTCACTCAATCCCTTATATAGGGGTTGAGTTTGTGGCCCGGAGGAATTCTACCCGATACTGACGTTAGACGCGGCTTTTGGTCGTACCCGATAAATTTTTCCGTAACTCAACTTGGATGAAGCTAATAATTTTCCAAATAAATATGGGAAATATTTTAATTTTTATAACACATCCCGACACTTATGGAACCGAATTAAAAGTCGCGATTAACTTAATTTAACTCAAAAGTTAACGGAACAGATTGAATTCAACGGTTTTATTTAACGGGAACGGTTTTAGTGACGAAATAAATTACAGGTTGTCACAGAAAACTATGTTGCAAACGATTTATGTTTTGGTTGGTTTTTAGAAGTTTTAATTTTTCGTGGATTTCATGGATGTTACATGTTGGTATCAAAGTCTTGGTTTGAGTGAATTGAAGGAACACTCATGTGAATCCAGTCTCAAGCTAAGGAAAAATATTTTTAAAAAACTATTTTCAAATGGTTTTCAAAATAATTCAGGAGGATACGATGTATACGACTAACCGAAGCCAGTAAGTAGACCCGAAATTACCTCATAGTTAATTGGGATTGTGTCATGATATTTTAGAATAACATGCTAGTAATAGAATTGGGATCTTTAGGAGCTGCATGATAGAATTGCCTGATATATGATGCCTTATCTCTTGCAGAGTACTTGATTGATTTTTGTATGACTCTTTCACATGTGAACTAGCTATTAAGTGAATAAGCTAAGTTACATGCTACATGGTTTAAATGATCTTAGCATGAGGGATTTGGTTCTACTGCGTATCTCTTGTCTGATTCTAACCATTGTACGATCGGGTCATTTAGTCTAAGATTGTTTAAGCTGTGCATCATGTGATTGTATTCATGCGAGAGTTATCTGGAACCAATAGAGGGTCGTGTGGCAGTTAGTGGTAGGATACTAGGATGAGTTGTATGGGGTCAGCCGGCCAGTCTCGAGATGTGTAATTTTCCTCTAGGATGTGAGGATCTCGTATGTACGTATGCTAGTATGTATTGGTAGGGTTGTAGTGATGATCCTTAAGAAAAATATGGGTAGGTGTGAAAGCTAGTATAGGCCCGTACTACTGAAAGCACAGGACCCATACACGTAACAAGGAAGTCACAACCCCTAGGGCTTTGTTGGGAGTTGGTTCCCCTGTTGGCATGTGTGTGTTATCTGATATCTCCCTGGTATATTTTCAATATGGGGAAGATGAGATGATTTGAGGTTGGGTCCAGCTCGGGATCGGGAGTTGGCAGTCAGGGTGGGACAACTGTGTCTGAAGACAGGATTAGGGAGATTCTCCATGATGAGGTTGTGTCCATTGTTAGGGGGTAGATACCAGAGATGTTTGGGTCTATCAAGACCGCGATGATGGAGTTCTTTGATGACAGATATGCTGCTTTTTATGAGTCTGTTGCTGCTGCAACCACCGCAGCCTTCGCAGCCGTATGGATTGGTACTGGGCGGGTTTTTCAGTATCGGGACTTCGACAATACGAATCCCTTGAATTTTGGAGTTCAGTACTGGATCATAGTTGTGAGGTGGCTATCTAATGTTGAGGGATTCTTTTTCACCTGCTCTTGCCCAACTAGCCAGAAGGTCAGGTGCGCTTTGAACCTTCTGAGGTCCGGAGTGAAGGATTGATGGAGAGTAGTTACAAGATCGTATTCTACTGAGCAGAGAGTTGTTGTGGCTTGGGTTCATTTCTCAGAGATGTTACGTGCTAGATATGTGCCGCAAGTGGAGCACAAGAGGTTGGCCCATGAGTTTTTGGATCTGTGGCAGGGGACAAAGTCAGTGATGGAGATTACCAGGATGTTCACAGAGAGGGCCATGTTTTGTCTAGACTTTGCTTCAGAGCAGGCTTAGATGACCCATTACTTGAGCATGCTCAAGATAGATATCAGACAATTTTTCCACCCAGCATTATGATACCTTTTTGGAGCTGCGGGAGGCCGCCAGATGGTGTGAGATTCAGATAGAGCTTCGGTTGAGGGAACAGAGACCGGCCACAACGCAGTCGCAACCAGCTCCAAAACGGTTCAAGGCCAATGATTCTAGATCGGGAGGGCAGAGGGGATGCACTTGTGGAAAGTGCGGCAAGGTTCATGAGGGGGCTTTTCGCCCAGCCAGTGGATGCCACATATGTGGCAAGGAGGGGCATTATGCGAGGGAATGCCGCCAACCGACCCAAGATTCGAGTTCTAGGATTTTCTATCATTGTGATCAGGTTGGCTATATGAAGGTCAACTATCCATTACTCACCAGCAATCCGGCACAGGCCTCGACGCTAACCACTTTGAGGATCACCGATGGGCGCCAGGGGAGGGCGGATACCCCGAGGGCTCGAGGTCGTGTTTTTTAGCTCACTACTGAGGAGGCCAACGCAACTCTAGATGTTGCGATTGGTATGTATCTATTCATTATCCCATTGATTATGTTTTGTGTTATGCTTATATATATATATATATATATATATATATATATATATATATATCATTGATATGTACGTTCCTAGTGAAATCATTGCCTGATCTTGTGTTGTTAGACTTGGGTGCGACTCGGTATTTTGTATCTCGATCTTTCAGTTAGGAGTTTCATATGCCTATTGGGGATTAGAGTGTCCGTTGTGAGTTTCTATCGCCAACGAACACGGGTCTGCATCATCAATGTATGAGGGTTTTGTATTGGAGATCTTCGGGGAGCCTTATACGATCAATCTAATCCTTGTTCCCCAGGGGGATGTTTGCGTGATTGTGAGTATGGATTGGCTGAGCCGGTTTGGTGCCATGATTGGTTGTGAGGGCCAGCGTGTGGTAGTTCAAACCCCAAGTGGGGGAGAACTTGTTATCTATGGAGAGGGCACCAGGATGGGTTCAGGGTTTTGGCTTGACAGTATATTACACATGGGTGTGCAGGTTAATTGGCTTATGTGGTGGATACGCCTGTTAGGGATCGAATTTTAGTTTCAGCGGTCCCAGTTGTCAGGGAATTTGCAGATGTATTTCCGGAGGAGTTACCCGGAGTGCCTCCCGCGAGGCAGGTCAAGTTCAGGATTAACCTCGTGCTAGGTGCGACCCTTAATTCCAAGGTGTCGTACCTATTTGCACCGCCTGAGATGCAAGAGTTGTCATCTCAGCTGCAGGAGCTGCTAGGCAAGCAGTTCATCAGGACGAGCAGTTCTCCATTGGGACCACCGATATTGTTCGTCAAGAAGAAGGATGGTTCACACCGGATGTGCATTGATTACCGAGAGTTGAACAAGTTAACGGTAAAGAATATTTATCCCCTTCTGCGGATTGATGACCTCTTCGATCAGTTTTAAGGTGCATATTTGTTCTCCAAGATAGATATGAGGTTTGGGTATCATCAGGTTAAAGTGAGAGAAGAGGACGTGGAGAAGACCGCGTTCCGGAGATGTTACGGGCATTTCAAGTTCATGGTGATGCCATTTGGGCTCACCAACGCATATGTGGTGTTCATGGATTTGATGAATCGGGTATGCAGGACGATGCTCACTCGTTCCGTTATTATGTGTATTAATGACATCTTGGTGTATTCAAAGACCAGAGAGCAGCATTAGGAGCATGTCTACGAGCTTCTGGGGGTTTTGAGGCGAGAACGTCTTTATGCTAAATTCTCGAAGTGCGAGTTCTGGTTATTAGAGGTTCAGTTCCTTGGATACCTTGTTAACCAGGATGAGATATTGGTCGATCCGTCCAAGATCGAGACTGTGATGCAGTGGGAGGTTCCGAAATCTCCCTTAGATATTAGGAGTTTCTTGGGTTTGGCAGGGTACTATCGGAGATTTATTTAGGATTTCTCCAAGATTGCGGTACCCCTCACTCGTATGAAGAGGGAGGGTGTGAATTTACGATGGGGCCTTGAGTAGGAGTCATCATTTGAGACTCTTCGGAAGAGATTATGCAATGCCCCGATATTAACTCTCCCGAAGGGAATTGAGGATTTCATGGTATTATGTGATGCTTCCATCTCTTGCTTAGGGGCAGTCCTTATGCAGAGGGGGCGTATGATTGCTTATGCTTCGCGGTGGCTGAAGCCACACGAGACACGATATCCCACTCACGATATGGAGTTGGGGGCAGTGGTTTTTGCCCTCACGATTTGGAGACACTATTTGTATGGGATCTGTTGTACTATCTACACCAATCATAAGAGTCTGAGGCATGTTATGGACCAGCCGAACCTGAACATGACGCAACGCAGGTGGTTAGATGTAGTCAAGGATTATGACTGTGAGATCCTTTTAACATTCATGTAAAGTGAATGTGGTGGCGGATGCTTTGAGCCACAAGTCGACTAGATCTTCAGATAGGGAGATGTGTAGGAGGATATAAGTGGATTCCCCGATTTTGGGATTGATCAGGGAGGCTCAGGCCGAGGGTGTTTGGAAAGAGAATTGGAAGAAAGAGAGGATTAGAGGTGATATTGGTCGATTTTCCTCAAATAGCCATGGGTTGTTGACCTGATGTGGATTGGTCTGGGTTCCGATGTCTGGTGGGTTCAGACAGATTATGTTAGAGGAGGCTCATAAGTCTCGTTTTTCTATTTATCCGGGGGCCACCAAGATGTACCGGAATTCGAGATTGAGCTATTAGTGGCCGTGTATGAAGAGAGAGAGAGATAGACTGGTATATGGAGAGATGCATGACCTGTAGGATGGTCAAGGCTGAGCATCAGAGGCCGCATCGCAAGCTGCAACCTCTAGAGGTTCCCATGTGGAAATGGGAGCATATTTCGATGGATTTATCACTAAATTATTGAAGAAGACAAAGGGTTTTGCTGCTATCTGGGTCATAGTGGATCAATTAACCAAGAGTGCCCAATTTTTGGTGATCCGGGAGAGTTCTTCAGCCGAGAAGATGGCCGATGTGTATGTCCATGAGATCGTTGATCGCCATGGGGTTCTAGTCTCCATTGTTTCAGACCGTGATGTTTGTTCACCTACCATTTTTGGCAGAAGTTCCATGAGGAACTGGGCACGAGGTTGCACTTTAGCATTGCTTATCATCCGCAGACCAATAATGAGAGTGAGCGTATGATACTAACCCTTGAAGATATGTTGCGATCCTGTGTTATCGATTTTGATGGGAGTTGGATTCCTACTAGCCTATTGCAGAGTTTCCCTAAAACAACTGCAATCACTCTAACATTGGTGCTCCGCCTTTTGATCTCTTGTATGGGCGGAGTATCATACCCCGGCTTGTTAGGGGCGAGGTTGGTCGTAGGGTTATGGGGCGAACTGAAGTGGTCCTACAAACCACAGAGCTAATTCATCATATAAGGCAGAGATTGCAGACCGATCAGATCTGGAAGAAGAGCTATGCCGACCGGCGCAAATCTGAGTTAGAGTTTCAGGTCGACAACATGGTATTATCGAAGGTCTCATCGGAAAGGTGTGATACGCTTAAGGAAGAGGGGAAGTTGTGCCCCCGATATATTAGGTCTTTTCGGGTGATTGTCAGGGTTGGCAAGGTTGCTTACAGATTGGATCTTTCTGAGGATCTCAGTCAGATTTACAAAACTTTCCATTTTTTGCAGCTACGAATGTGTGTGTTGGATGAGGATTAAGTGGTTTCCCATGATGATATTCAGGTCGATGAGCGCCTGAACTATGTTGAGAGGCCGGTGGCTATCCTATAAAGGAAGGTTAAGGTTTTGTGTAACAAGGAAGTACCTTTGGTAAAGGTACGGTGGCAGCACCGGAAGGGGCTCCGAGTGGAACTAGGAGTCAGAGGCTGAGATGCGGGAGCATTATCTAAATTTGTTCACCGCAGCAGACCTTGATGATGAAGTCTAGTTCAAGTTGGGGAGAATGTAACATACCGATGTTTAGGTACTTAGAAATTCATCCCCATAATTCTATTTCATTTCAAATTGGCCCTAAGTCCAAGAAATATGCTTTCTAGCCCTAGTGGCATTTTCGTAATTTGGACAGGAGGAGTACGCCAAGTGCACATGTGTGGCGCTGAGTGTACTAGGGTGCACCCTAGTACGCTGAGCGTACTAATGTGAGGTGGAAACCCTAATTTTGAGGGTTTGGGTGGTATTTAAGTAACATTATGGCTCATTTCCCCCCACCTTTTCAGCCTTGACATCCTTTTAGACTTTTTTGCAAACCCTAGCCCACTGACTGTGTGTTTTGAGATCAAGAGTGTGTTTTTGGTGTGTTAAAGGAAGAAGAAGTTGCATCATGGAGCCTTAATGTGGAAGCAAGCTTGTGGGTCTGGGATCTTAGCCTTCTTGAGAAGCTCCAGAAGGTATAAAGTCAATACCTTGATGTCTTGGTTGTTAGATCCCATTTTGGGTGTTTTATGTTCTTTTCTTGTCCCAAAGGTCCCATTTTTGCATAGTTGGTTATTGTTGTTTTGAGCTGTCCTTCCAGACCTTAGGAAGGGTCTTAAGGTATAAAAATGAGGTCCTAACTACTAGAATTGTTTCATGCATCTTGTAGAAGGTCTTAATGGATTAAGACCTTGTGTTGAGCACTTTGTGGACTTGTAATTTAACACCCGGATCCTAGTATGTATTTTAAATTAAATCATTCATTTTTGCAAAGGGACTCGACGAGTTAGAGGCCCCAAACTCGTCGAGTACAAACGGATTTTGGACGCGGGACTTGAAGTCTACTCGATGAGTTGAGAGTAGGGAAGCCAGAGTGAAACCCTAATTTTCAGGGGTTGCACCCTATTTAAGCACCTTAACTCTTTATTGTGGCCTCCCTCATATCCTCCCTCAGTCCAGCAAAATCCTAATTCGTGATCTTGATCCTTTTGAGTGTGTGTGAGTGAAAAGAGATTGATTCTTTGGGATTTCCTTGAAGGAGTGGAAGCTAGAAGTGCTTGGTAGAAGGAAGAAGCTTTGGATCCAGAAGCAGAGCTCCATTTCTGGTTCACCTGAGGTATAAAGCTCTTACCTTGCTTATTGAGTGTTTAGATCATGTTTTAGGGCGTTTTCTCAATATTTTGGTTCAATAATGGTGCCCTTTGGGATTTGGATATCCCCTGTGGAAAGAACCTTTAGATCTAGAGCCATTGAGGGACTCCATGGCAGAAAGGTGCCAACTTTATGGCCACAGGTGTAACGCCCCGTTTATTTAAATAAATTAATAAATGTAAGTCCCAGACTAAATTGTGACAAATTTTAGAAGTCGATGGTTAAAAGTGTAAGTTCCGGACTCATTTTATAAATTTTTACGAAGGCAGGGGCTACTTGGTAAATTATAGGACTCAAACTGAAGAGGTTTCGGAGGATAGGGATTAAATGGTAACATATAGAGTTGATTTGTAAAGAATTCCAAAAGGAGGGGTTAGAAAGGTAAAATGTGGATTAAATTTGAATAAAAAGGGGCTTGGAGGGACTATTAGTGCCATTATGGCAAACCCTTGAATGGAGCCGGGTATAAAGGGTTAAGCAAACCCTAACCCTAACTCATTTCTCTTTAGCCACCATGGAAACGCCAACCGTCACCACCCTCTCCACCCGCCATTACCGCATTCTTCATCTCCTATCCGGCGCTGCCATCTCTCCCACCGCTGTCAACGATCAGGGTACCGGAAAATAGAAGAGCCATACGTCGTTGTCAAGTTACTTGGGAGGAGCGGGAGAGTGTGGATCATGGAGGATGCGATTGTTGCCGACGTCGCGTCAGTCGGTGACGGAGGATCAGTTCATCTCCGTCGCTGCTGCTTCACTCCACTCTTTCTTCTCCCTCAGTTCGTTGAGGTTCCATCGTCCCTCCGCGTCTCTTTCTTCTTTTTCTACTTGTTGTCGCCTCCGGCTGTTGTCAATCGCCGAGATGGTTGGTCGAGGTTACGTTTCTGAGCTTGGTGTGGACTGCTGCCTCACATCTATTCATGGCAAGGGCTGTGTGGGTCGTTTCACGAAGGGGTGTATGTTTCAAATCGTCATTGCGTATGGAAGCTCGTAAGTCAAGAGAACCTCCGCCACCACCTCATGGTGGCGGCTTTCACCACAATCCGTCAATGATGCCGCCATGTGTGTGTATGTTGGTGCGTTTGTGTTCGTTGCTACAACTAGAGGGTGTAGTGTAGATCTCTAGTTGGCCGAAAAAGCCACCACCATCACCATGAGGTGGTGGCTGCCACCACGTTTACCGCCACCGGCCACCACAAGGTTGGTTGTGTGTGTACTTTAATTAGATTAGTGTGTGTGCGTGTGTTAATCGGATTAGCATTGTAAACTGTAACACAAAAATTGGAATAATAAAAGAAACCCTAACCGCCACCGTATAGTGGTGGTTGCCGCCTCGTGCCGCCACCGGCCGCCGTGTCAGGTGGAGGTGTGCCTTGCCTCATTTTTTTGACTCGTTTGGGGTGCTTGAAACCCTAATGGGCCCAAAGAATCCCTAATGCGCCCAATGAAGCTTAATGGGCTTAATGATATTCTAGTGGGCCTAATAGGCCCAATAAAGCCCAAATTGACCTAAAAGCCTAACAAATTGATAAATGAGCTAGTATTTGGGTTGGAAAACCTAAATGCCAATAAAACCCTAATTTGAGAATTAATCAGGACACACACATGGGAATTATTTGATAGCTCGAAATATTAAATAATAATCATTGGCAAAGATTAATCTAAGCAATATTGGACTTAATGGATTAAGTCCTTAGTGGATTGAGTCCTTAATGGGTTAAGTAGGAAACATAACCCTAATCATCATGTTAAGTGAAACCCTAATTTCACTTGGGCCTTAAGTTGGGCCTTTCTATTGGGCCTATATGATTGGGATAATAATGGGCCTAGAGTAAGGCCCATGTAAGGGGTTTGGGCCCAATTTGGAAAATTGGGCCATAGATGGGCCATAATTTGGGCTCTATTGATTACATAATGTTGGGCCTCAAAATAAGACCATGTATAGGCTTGGGCCCAGTTTAGAAGGTTAGGCCATATGTTGGGCTTTGATTCCTAGTTGACTTTGGGCCTAAGGATTGGGCTTTAAGATTGAACAAGCCAAGCTTAGGGTAACGAAGTAATTATCCAATGTATGTACTTATGGTTATGTAGTGACACCTAATTATTAATTGGGTGTTATTTTGGTGTTCACAGTTCGGGAATCTGTTATCCGGTAACCAAGTTTGTCTTCTCACTATACCTTACCTAGAGTGGCAATTATATGTGACCGGAAGGTGTTATGTGGTTACATGAGTTATGTGATATTATGCATTTTGTCTATGTGATATTATGCATGTTGTTTATGTGATATACGCTCTTATTTATGTGATATGTATATGCTATATCCTGACCTTGTAGGGTGTGGACCGGAAGGTCAACAGAGTAGGACCGGAAGGTCTACAGAGTTAGGACCGGAAGGTCATCATGGGTAGTACCGAAAGGTCTATTAGAGTTGTAGGACCAGAAGGTCCCACTGAGACACATTGACCGGAAGGTCTCGTAGAGATATAGCCTCGAGTGGCTAATTATATGTGCATGGTATTTTGGGGAACTCACTAAGCATGTGTGCTTACCGTGTTATGTGTTATGCGTCTCAGGTACTTTGTTTCAAAGGAGAGGAGCCGACTTGGTCGCAGCGCATCACACTATGTTTTCCACACACGGGATCTTTGGGATTACAATCTGATATGGTTTTATGATACTTTGTTTTGATTATTGACACTTTAGTTTTGACATGAGATATAATTATGGAAGTTTTTATATTGATCGGTTTTATGCAATGACTTAATTAAAATGAAATTTTTGGCCTTAAATTTTGGGATGTTACAAGTTGGAATCAGAGCCTTGGTTTGTGGGATTTGGGCACGCTCTCGGGTGTGTCTAAACTCAAACTAAGGACTTGGTATGAAAATTTTCAAAAGAAGAACCATTTTGTAAAGGAAGTTCAAAAAGAATTTGAAAAGAGAACAAAACTTTGAAAAGAACAAGGTGTGTGATCTATGCAATCAGCCGAGCTCAAGTAAGTTTTCCCCAAGATACCCATACATGTTATGTTATGATATGATATGATTATGAGAACTGCATGCTAGATTAGACTAAGGATCTAATGGGGATGCCTTATATGTCTATTGTATGTTTATGAGAACTGCAAGCTAGATTACGGTTAACGATCTAGGGAGATGCCTTATATGCCTGTTGTATGTGCTTGTTGAGCTGCATGATAATACTGATCAATTATTAATAGGATAGCCTGTTTAGGTTATGCCTGATTATATTAGCCTTTGAATTGCATGTATAGATCCCTGAGTAGAGGATAGAAAGGTTTGATTGGAATAGGATGGTTAGATTTTTCACTGTCTGAATGTTGCATGCTTTCTGCTTTGTGTGACTCTTAGTAATGTGAGCTACCTATATCCATGAGATAGCTTGTTGACATTACTAGGAATCTTTCAGCAGCTGAGGACTGGGTGAGTTCGGGAACCTAGGAAAGCCTAGATTATGTTTCAGTCGGTTAGTAGCAAGGCTTAGTGAGACTTGGGTACCATTTGAGGAAGTTACTTGGAGGATTCGGTAGGATTGCTGAGGAAAGTATGGATAGGTGTGGAAGGTAATATTGGGCCCGTACTACTGAAAGCACAGGATCCATACTAGAATCGGTGAGAGCCTTGGAGAATCTGAGAAGCTTCAGGGAGAAGTTTGTGACCCAGTTTGGGGGACAGAGGATGTCCCAGTTGTTGCAGCTTAGTCATTGGGAAGTGAGCTAGTAAGCGTGGTAGGGTTTCAGACCCTGAAGGATATGATTTTCAAGAGGTTGCAAATGCGAGATCGTTTTGGAGCACTTTGAGCAGCGAGGTTCGTGGTAGGTGCATATAGAAGAGGATCCCGGTAAGAGACCCATGACTTCTGATCATCTGGTGAAATGCCATCAGGGCTGAGACAGTGTAGCACGTACAAGAAAGTGCACAAAGGAGTCTTTCACTCCAAGGGTTTAGACTACTACATGTGTGGCAAGTTTGGTCATGTCAGTTGAAGGTGATCAATATTCCTCCTAATGTTTGCAGATATGTTATCTTTTGCCACTTCAGGTGGGTATTGGGAATCTGTATAACCTTGGAATTGTGAGTGAGCTTGGACAGGACAGATCTCAGGTCAGTTTTCTGTTAGCGTTTGGGTTATTAAGGATCATATATGCCATTCTGCATGTTGAAAGGTCCTTGATGAACCCACAGAGGGACGTACCTTGCGGAGTGGGTTCTGCGTGTACCATTATCATTCCGGATGTTTGACGAGATCGGTGCAGGAGTATTATTCAGAGGACATTGGGTCAGGATTAGAGCGATGGTTCTCCAGTGCTGTCAGAGTTCAGTGTTTCTATCATTGTTTGGGTATGGTCGTTAGCTACCTACGGAAGAACCTTGGAGTTCAAGGCACTACCATTGCTAGGGGAGGATTGGTAGCATGAAGACAGTGGAATCAGTTGCGAGTGTTCAATGTATGGGTGTTCAGTCATTGAATGTTCGAGAGAATTGAATTTTTTCATGGGCTCTACTCGGTTAGAGTTCAGTAATGCTGCGAGAATGAAAGTGAGAACGAGGATTCGTCAGCCATAGTGAAGATTAAGGCCTTTGGTTGTCAGCATGAGAAGTGGATTGAGGTGTCAGGCTGGACCAGATTTCATGAGTACTCTTCAAGATTTCAAAGGATGGCGATCTTAGGATGTAACCGCTGATTGATCGCTAGCATTAGTAACCACAGGGTGTCATCAGTGCGGTACCAGGAAGCGAGAAGGATTGGGAGTCCTTCAATTCTTGCATACCGTGAAGACTTAGCCGAAGCTAAATGGGGGAGAATCGAGCAGGTGCCCAAGAGCAGAAGTAGGTGTGAAACTAGGATGAGTTTCGCATCCCCGTCAGGGGGAAAGGAAATCGAGTGGCTGTCTAGGTTGAGGATTGGGTGAGTTGGAAGTTTAGGAAACGTTCCACGTTTGGTTCATTTTTTCCTTGGCATCATATAGCAGGTTTTGGGAACCAGGTTAGAGCTCCAGTTAGGACTCAAGTTCAGTGCGTGTTAGGTCGAGTGCGTGTTCGACTAGTTTGGAAAGTGTTGTAATGCTACGGGGGTAGCCGTAGCATTCACTAGTGATCGAATAGTATGGAAAGTTGTAAAACTGCGGGTGTAGCCGTAGCATCCACCAGATTGGTAGATAGCATGAGCACGTTCATAGATCGTGAAAGGGATAGTAGTACCCACCAGTTCGGGTCCAACACTGAGGACATGGAAATCCACGGATTGGATTTCGGAATTACCCAGAAGGATTATATCAGGTTGAGCTAGTGATAAGACTGTTGGAGTGCCACTACAGTTATGGGATCAGGGAAGTAATGGAACGTATAAGATTGCTTGTGATATAAGGCTACAATCGGTTAGGTAGCAATCACTTTTAGCCTGGGTTTGATGACGTCAGGATTCGACGTAGGGACCCGCTCGATTGGATCGGAAGGTTGTTAGAATCACAGTGGCATGATAACTAGTGACAACTGGTTCTAGAGAAGGATTTCATTCAGGAGTCATGTGAGACGACTAAGTGAGGATCCTTTGGCTCCACAACTGGGTCGGAACCCGGTATCTCAAACGACTGACAGATGAATTGAGACCAGGGAGGTGTCGATAGATTTTGGGAAGCAACTATGTAGCAGCATATTGCTTTAGGCAGTTCAGTGTTCGATCGGGTTCAACGTTTGGGCAGTGTTAGCATTTGTGCTTCAGGTTGTGAGTACGGATGGAATAGCTAGATAATTTGGGGAGTGACAAGTCACTCACAGCGGGAGTATCTGAGCCTTGGCTAAGTATTAGTGGTCTGCAAGGATAATTGGGTCTGTGACCCTGTTTGATAGTGGGAACCTCGAGTTATCAGAAGTTGAGTAGTCAGTTGAGGGATAAACAGGCAGGTTCCATCGGTAATGATTCAGTATGAGTGGTTTGTCAGGAATTTAGACCATCTCGAGACAACAAATTTCAGACGGAGTAGACATGATTCTATTGCAAGAAATTTGTTTATATGTAGGTTCTAGAGCTTTGCAAAGATTGGTCATGGCTACCCTGAGAAAGCTAGGGTGTGAACAGGATGTTAACCATCTCACTATAGTGTTTGGATGTGTAAGGAGTGGTAAGAAATGATTTCGAGGACGAAATCTAATTTAAGTGGGGGAGAGTTGTAACATCCCGTTTATTTAAATAAATTAATAAATGTAAGTCCCAGACTAAACTGTGAAGAATTTTAGAAGTTGGGTGTTAAAAGTGTAAATTTTGGACTCATTTTATAAATTTTTACGAAGGCAGAGGCTACTTGGTAAATTATAGGACTCAAATTGAAGAGGTTTTGGAGGATAGGGACTAAATGGTAACATATAGAGTTGATTTGTAAAGAATTCCAGAAGGAGGGGTTAGAAAGGTAAAATGTGGATTACATTTGAATCAAAAGGGGCTTAGAGGGACTATTAGTGCCATTAAGGCAAACCCTTGAATGGAGCTGGGTATAAAGGGTTAAGCAAACCCTAACCCTAACTTATTTCTCTGTAGCCGCCATGGAACCTCCAGCCGTCACCACCCTCTCCACCCGCCATTACCTCATTCTTCATCTCCGATCCAGCGCTACCATCTCTCCCACCACTGTCAACGATCAGGGTACCGGTGAAGAGAAGAGCCATACATCACCATTGTGCTACTTGGGAGGATCGGGAGAGTGTGGATCAAGGAGGTTGTGATTGTTGCCGACGTCGCATCAGTCGGTGACGGAAGAGCATTTCATCTCCGTCACTGCTGCTTCACTCCACTCTTTCTTCTCCCTCAGTTCGTTGAGGTTCCATTGTCCCTCCACGTCTCTTTCTTCTTTCTCCGCTTGCTATCACCTCCGGCTGTTGCCCGTCGCCGAGATGGTTGGTCGAGGTTACTTTTCTGAGCTCGGTGTGGACTGTCGTCTCACATCTATTCATGACAGGGGCTGTGTGGGTCGTTTCTCGAAGGGGAGTATGTTTCGAATCATGGTTGCGTATGGAAGCTCGTAAATCAAGAGAATGGTCGCCCCCACCTTGCGGTGGCGGCTGTCACCACAATCTGTCAATGATGCCACCATGTATGTGTATGTTGGTGCGTTTGTGTTCATTGCTACAGCGAGAGGGTGTTGCGTGGATGTCTAGTTGTCCGGAAAAGCCACCACCACTACCGTGTGGCTGCCACCACGTTTTCTGCCACCGGCCACCACAAGGGTGGTTGTGTGTGTGCTTTAACTAGATTAGTGTGTGTGCATGTGTTAATCGGATTAGCATTGCAAATTGTAACACAAAAATTGGAATAATAAAAGAAACCCTAACCACCACCTTATGGTGGTGGCTGCCGCCACCGGCGCCGTGGCGACTGGCTGTGTGCCTCGCCTCATTGTGTTGACCCGTTTGGGGTGCTTGAAACCCTAATGGGCCCAAAGATGCCCTAATGGGCCCAATGAAGCTTAATGGGCTTAATGATATTCTAGTGGGCCTAATAGGCCCAATAAAGCCCTAATTGACCTAAAATCCCAACAAATTGATAAATGAGCTAGTATTTGGGTTGGAAAACCCTAATTTGAGAATTAATCGGGACATACACACGAGAATTATTTAATAGCTTGAAATATTAAATAATAATCATTGGCAAAGATTAATCTAAGTAATATTGGACTTAATGGATTAAGTCCTTAATGGGTTAAGTAGGAAACTTAACCCTAATCATCTTGTTAAGTGAAACCCTAATTTCACTTGGGCCTTTAGTTGGGCCTTTCTATTGGGCCTAGATGATTGGGATAATAATGGGCCATCCAAAAGCAAGCAATTGAACTAGAATAATTTAATGGGCCTAGAGTAACGCCCATGTAAGGGGTTTGGGCCCAATTTGGAAAATTGGGCCGTTGATGGGCCAGAGTTTGGGCCCTAATGATTACATAATGTTGGGCCTCAGAATAAGACCATGTATAGGCTTGGGCCCAGTGTTGAAGGTTGGGCCATATGTTGGGCTTTGATTCCTAGTTGACTTTGGGCCTAAGTATTGGGCTTTGAGCTGGAACAAGCCAAGCTTAGGGTAATGAAATAATTATCCGATGTATGTACTTATGGTTATGTAGTGAGACCCAATTATTAATTGGGTGTTATTTTGGTGTTGACAGTTCGGGAATCTATCATCCAGTAGCTAGGGTTGAATCTGTGGGACTTCAGCAGTGTGGGATTGAGTCTGCGGGACTTCAATAGTGCCAAGTGAGTCTTCTCACTATACCTTACCTAGCGTGGTAATTATATGTGATTGGAAGGTCTTATGTGCTTACAGGAGTTAGGTGATATTATGAATTTTTTCTATGCGATATTATGCATGTTGTTTATGTGATATATGTTCTTATCTATGTGATATGTATATGCTATATCCTGAGGTTGCAGGGTGTGGATGCTGAAGGTGAATAGAGTAGGACCGGAAGGTCTACAGAGTTAGGACCAGAAGGCCAACAGAGTAGGACTGGAAGGTCTACAAAGTTAGGATCGGACGGTCAACAGAGTAGGACCGGAAGGTCTACAGAGTTAGGACCGGAAGGTCATCATGAGTAGTACCGAAAGGTCTATTAGAGTTGTAGGACCGGAAGGTCTCGTAGAGCTATAGCCTCGAGTGGCTAATTATATGTGCGTGGTATCTTGGGGAACTCACTAAGCATGCACGCTTACCGTGTTATGTGTTATGTGTCTCAGGTACTTTGTTTCAAAGGAGAGGAGTCGGCTTGGTCGCACCACATCACACTATGTTTTCCGCAAACGAGATCTTTGGGATTACACTCTGATATGGTTTTATGACACTATGTTTTGATTATTGACACTTTTGTTTTGACATGAGATATTATTATGGAAGTTTTTATATTGATCGGTTTTATGCAATGACTTAATTAAAATAAAATTTTTGGGCTTAAATTTTGGGATGTTACAATGGGAGTCCCATGCAACTTGAGAACCACCTTTTAGGGCCTTTTGAGCTAAATAACCCATGCATGGACATGAAATTTGTAACTTTACGTGATATATCGACCCTAGGAGACCAGATCTATGGTTTGGAAGCATTGAAACCGACTAGAAATGACTGTATGGATTTAGACTATAGGGGACTCGAGGAGCTGTTCATACAACTCGACAAGTTGGGTCATGGTTCACCAACCTTTTCTGTTACTGGCCAAACTCGTCGAGTCTAGGAGATGACTCAGTGAGTTGGATATGTTCTTGGGTTTGATGATTGAAGAACTCAATGAGTTCAAGGAGAAACCCGACGAGTTTTCAGCGAAATGTCACGACACTGTATGAAGGGGAACTCGACGAGTTCCTAAAAGTAGGGGTGGTCAAAAATATCCGCATCCGAACATCCGATCCGAAAAATCCGAAAATCCGATCCGAAAATACCCGAAAAATCGGATATCCGAATATTCGGATACCCGAAATTCGGATATCCGGTTTTTCGAATTCGGATACAGATATTAAAATGTGAAAATTTTGGATATTTCGGATATCCGAAATCCGAAATATATAATATAAAAAATTATTAAAAATAGTTTTAATGCATTGGGTTTTTTCATTTGAAATTCAAAAAGACAAATTATTAATATTTTTACTTGGTACGCAAAGTGAGGATGGTATAAATGTTACATTTTTTATGTTGATTTTAGTAATTTGAGTTTGATTTCTCAAGATCTTCAGGTATCAATAGGTAACTTGCATTTAACCGGACCAAATGAAGTCTTATTATACCTAACAAATGCACGGAAACGTTCTTGTTCTTGGAGGGTTTATTTTCTTTATTTAAAACTAATGAAATTCGGATATCCAGTTTAATATCCGAATCCATATCCGAAATTTCGGATACGGATTCGGATATCAATAATCAACTATCCGAATTTTCGGATATCCGAAGTTTTGGATATCCGGTTTTGAACACCCCTACCTGAAAGAACTCGACGAGTAGGATCAAGATTTCTAGAGTTTCATGGATCAAGGAACTCGAGGAATTAATGGACCAACTCTACGAGTTGAGTCAACCAAGATGTTGACTTTGACGATAACCTTTGACTAGAGTTGATCCTTAAAGGGGTTATGAGTATGAAAGAGTAATTAAAAGAGATTTTGTGTGTAGGAGTTTGAGGAGAGTTGATCCTAAAGCCGAGGACAGTTCAACTACTTCACGACATTGAGGTGAGTTACCTTCCAGTAGAAGTGGGTCGAAGGCACCAATGTCGGCCCAATAGTAAGAGCTATAGTAGAGATGATTGTCTTTGTTATAATTGTTTGGTATGTCACTATCTGTTATACTTTATGTGCTAGTATGCCATGATGTTATATGATAGTGGTAGGAGGGGTAGGATAGACCACAGTACCGGTCGATAGGGCCGAAGGGGTATGCCATCACCCGTATAAGCTAGGTAGTATATGACTTATATGTTTATGCACTAGGATGCTATGTGGTAGAAGTAGGGGGTGAAATAGTCACCGATACCAGTTGAAAGGACTGAAGGGGTAGGCTTGCACCCTGATATGCTAGGTGAGGTACCGGTCGAAAGGAACGAAGGGGTAGGCTAGCATCCTGATATGCTAGGTGAGGTATCGGTCAACAAGACCGAAGGGGTAGACCAACACCCTGATATGCTAGGCAGTTACCAGTTGAAAGAGACCGAAGGGTAGTCTAGTATCCAGATATGTTAGACAGTATGTATATTGTATGGTACGTGGTATGATGGGGGGGGAAATCACTAAGCTTTGTGCTTACGGTTTTCAGTTTTTGCTTCAGACCCTTCTTTATCGAAGGGAAAGGAGTCGGAACGGTAGCAACGTATCATACACACAATTTTCCACATATGAGATTGTTAGGATTGGTAATATGACATTGTTAGTACCGTATGACATGCTTTTGAGACTTATGATCTATGTTTTTTATGAAATGAAATAACTTGATGATGTCTTCTATAAATTGTTTTATGAATCGTTATATCAAAAATGAAAATTTTGTTCTAAAATTTTGGGATTTTACAAGTTGGTATCAGAGGCTTGGTTTGAGGGATTTGGACACACCTTTGGGGTGTGTGGACTCAAATCGAGGGCTTGAAAGATTTTTACAAGAAAATAGTTTTTCTAAAAATTAAAATAAAGAGTTTTGAGAAAGAACAAGGTGTGTGATGTGTGCAATCGGCCGAGCTAAAGTAAGTTTTCCCCAAGATAGCCATACATGTTTGTTATCATATACGACATGATTATGAGAACTGCATGCTAGATTTGGGCTGAGGATCTAGGAAGGGTGTCTTATATGCCTATTGTATGTGTATGATAACTACATGCTAGATTATAGCTAAGGATCTAGGAAGATGCCTTATGTGCCTGCTATATGTGCTTAATGAATTACATGCTAGAACTGATAAGTCAGTGATATGATGGCCTGAATAGGATATGCTTGGTTTGGTTACTCAATGTCGGAATGTTGCTTGCTTTTTGCTTTTAGGAGTTTTAGTTACCTCTAACTAACTAGTAAATGAATAAGTTAAGTTAAATATTGCTAGGACTAAATAATTTCAGAAGGTTAGCTCTAGACCTATTTCGCAACTCTTGTTTATGGCCAAACGTTGTAGGGTAGGACCTCTCATTCGAAGAATTATCTGGTCCTAGTGATATGTAATGATATCCGCACGCTAGTTAGGTAAAGGTAGCAACGATTTCTTATGCAGCTGATAGCAGAGAGTAGGTCGGAGAGTTACCCTAGGTTAAGCCTAGGATGAGATTAGTACAGCAAGCAGTAGTAGTAGAAGAGACTTGGTGAAGTCAAGGGAATCTTTGAGGAAAGTATGGATAGATGTGGAAGGTAGTATGGGCTCGTACTACTGAAAGCAGAGGATCCGTACTCGAGTCAAGGAGGGTTGAGATAGAACCAGGGAACTTGTAGAATGTGTGAGACTTCTCGAGGTTATGTATGACCCTGACGCTTATGTGTTTTGTTTCAGAATGGTGCTGACACATCATGGAGCATGAGGTTTAGGGTCTGGGCTAGGATCAGGTTCAGGTTCGGGTGCAGGTTCCAAGCCGGTTGATGACGGACTACACGACTTCATCGCGTCTGAGATTACATGAGGCATCCTTGAGGCGACCCCGGTGATTTTTGGGTATATCAAGGAAGGGATCATCGAGCTGATGGAGGAGTGTCTCAGGGCACACTCTCCTTCAAGGATTTTAGGGGATATGCTCTGCCAGACTTCCATGGGGTGAAGGACCCCATTGTGGCTAGGAGGTGGATTGTAGACATCGAGTCTGCACAGTTGACGAGCCTTTGCCCTGAGGGGTCGAAGGTCCGGTAGAATGCAAGGCGTTTGAGGGACAGAGCTAGAGATTGGTAGGCGGCAGTCAGTGATTCGTTGGGAGCCCCAACCATTAAGATTATGACTTGGTCAGACTTTGTGACCAGGTTTAAGGCTGAGTTTGTGCTAGCGGTGGAGATTCAGCAGCTGGCCAATGAGTTTCTTGATATTAGACAGAGGATTGAGTTGGTGCCGGAGATTACCACCAAGTTCAGGGAGTGCGATTTACTGGTGCCCCGATACTATGATATGTTGAGAGCTGACATCCGGAAAGATGTCAGCTACTCAATATGCCCGACTTTGGAGGACATGATAGCGAGGGAAAAGGGAGAGGGAGATTGACATATATCACATCAGAAAGAGGAAGGCAGAGGCTGGGCAGGTTATTGGGGTTTCGGGGAAGAAACCCAAAGGATACGACACTAGATCGAAGGGCCAGCAGGGCCGAAGCTGCTGTGGGAAGTGCAACATGACGCATGAGGGGGTTTGTAGACTAGGGTCATTGGGCTGCTATAAGTGTGGCAAGCTTGGGAATTTTGGCAGGGATTGTACCGCCTCTACCCCCACTCTTTATACATCAAACCTGATTTGTTTCCATTGCAATCAAAAGGGCAATCAAAATGCCAACTGCCTGAGGTTGACATCAGTAGCACCAATGGCAGCACCAGCTCCAGCGACCCTGCGGATCACGGATGGCCGACAGGGCAAGACGGATGCTCCAGTGTGGAAAAGTCGAGCCTTCCAGCTGACCGCCTGTAACACCGAAAATTTCAAAACAATTTTTCATTTTAAAATAATCGTTTAAATAAAAAAAATACTTTGCTAAAAATCTCATTCATAATCGAATTACACAACATAACTCCATTTTCACTGGCATAATAAACCAGGATCCTCAAAACATGACTCTTTATCTGGTGTGTACAATCGAGCCGGTGCCGTCCCGTGATCCTGAGAGAAACCTGAAACACATAACACAAAACACTGTAAGCACGAAGCTTAGTGAGTTCCCCAAAATACCACACATACATATATTAGCCACTCGAGGCTATAACTCTGTGGGTCCGTGGACCCTACTCTATGAACCCTCTGGTTCTAACTCTATGAACCCTCCGGTTCTAACTCTGGGAACCTTCCGATTCCAACTCTGTAAACATGCACAACATAAATCACATAGAAATAATGTAGTACAACACATAACAAGCATATAGCATACAAATACTGTATCACATAGCTCTGATTACCTAGTCAAGGTAAAGTATAGTGAGAAGACTCACCTGGCAAGCAGAAAGCAGATATCCCCACACTTGAATCTCGAACTTGCCACCGCCTAACACATAAGGCAAATACTCTCGTGAATATAACTCTCGAGTCTAGGATCAACCCTCTCTTGACACCCTATTAAGGGTAAAAGACCATTTTACCCCTCTCTTAGCCCAAAGGCCACATCGCTGACCAAACCCTAAAAGTCAACAAAAGTCAACGGTCAACTTTCACCGGACTCGGCGAGTGCACTAGGGCGACTCGGCGAGTCTACATGTGTCCACTGACTCCCTTGGATCCTCTCTTGACACGTCGAGTATTTCTCTGACTCGACGAGTTTCACCTGGCATAATTGCGGGGCCACCACGACTCAACTCACCGAGTCTCAAGAACAACTCGGCGAGTTCCAGCTTGACTCAGTCCACCTGTCCACCCTCTCTAACTCTCCCTGACTCACTAAGTCATCCCTTAACTCAGAAAGACCACTCGTTGAGTGGTTAGGACAATCTTCATGCTACTCGCCGAGTCTGTTCTTCGGACTCGGCGAGTCCATGCCATGCATCGACTCAATCTCGCTTCTGAGGTCAGATTCGCTCCAACAACTCATAGATCTAGCCCTCCCAAGCACATTCATCACGTAAAGTCTCAATCTAGGCTACCAAGCAATGCCTACAAGGCTTCTTTTGATGAAATCACATCTAAAATGAAAACCTAAGTCTCCAACTCAAAAGGAAAGGCATAAAGCATGGCATTTGGGACTCTCTGGACCTACTAAGGTCCAGATCTAGGTACCATTTCCCCATGGGACCTCTCATACTCCAAATACAAGGCAAACAAGGCATGAAGAAACCCTAGATTTGGCCATATCAAGAAAAACACGAGAATAAGCTCTGAATGTTACCTCAATTAGCTTCCTCTGTCGAAATGGGAGTAGATCTAAGCTCCCCAACTCCCTTAGCTTGGCTTTCCTCTTCCTTTCTTGCAAATACACACTAAAATGGTGAATAATGGCCTCTTATCTCACTCACAAGAACTCTCAGCTGCTCTGGTACTCCCAAGGTTAAAGGTAGCAGCAATGAAGGCCATAAGGTCCCTTAAATAGGGCTCAGGACCGGGAAATTAGGGTTCCATTAAACAGCGTGGACTCGCCGAGTCCATTCCTTGGACTCACCAAGTCCCGGCGCGAACCCGCGTCCAAAACCGCGATCCTACTCGGCGAGTTTGAGCTCCAACTCGCTGAGTCCCCTCACAAAACACCAAAAATATATCAATAAATAACACCTGGGTTTCCGGGCTGTTACAATTCTCCCCCACTAGAACTAGACTTCACCCTCGAAGTCTCGCTCTGCAAATAACTCCGGATGCTGCCCACGCATCTCACGCTCCGGCTCCCAGGTCATCTCAGATCCCTTACAATGTTGCCACTGAACCAAAACCAAGGGTACCTCCTTGTTCCTCAGAACCTTGGTCTTCCGATATCCGATCTCCACTGGTCTCTCAGCATAATTCAGGCTCGCATCCACTTGAATATCCTCTATTGGAACCACTGCCGACTCATTGGCTAAACATTTCCTCAGTTGCGACACATGAAAAGTGTCGTGAATCTGCCCCAACTCTGCTGGCAAATCCAAACGATAGGCTATCCAGCCTACCCTCACGATCACTCGGAAAGGACCAATATATCGGGGCCCCCAACTTGCCCCTCTTCCTTGATCGAATCACTCCTTTCCAAGGAGAGACCTTCAGGAGTACAAAGTCACCGACCAACAATTCGAGCTCGGACCGGCACCTGTCCGCAGAACTCTTCTGGCGACTCTAAGCGGTCAACAACCTCTGCCTGACCTGTTGTATCTGCTCTGACGTCTGAAGCACGATCTCTGTACTTCCCATCACACGTTGCTCTACCTCTTCCCCACAAATGGGGTCCGATACTCCCTTCCCTAAAACAGCTCAAAGGGCGGCATACTGATGCACTAATGATGGCTGTTGTTGTAGGAAAACTCTGCCAAGGGCAAATACGGCCACAATTCCCCCCCGGAATCTAATACACAAGGCCGAAACATATCCTCGAGCATCTGAATCGTTCGGTCGCTCTGAAGTGTCCGCAAACATCACCATGATAAACTCTACCTCATTTCTCGCATTCATCCTCGATACCGAGCACCAGGTCAGCTTTTGGCCCCTCAGCTGAACCCCCAGAGGTGACACATAACATGATCCAAAACATCTCACTAACTTCTTCCCCGTGACCACTATCACGGCCCAGTGACACGTAAGTCACTAAATTCCCTTTTCCTCATAAAAATACAATCCAATCGAAGATCGGCTCAGCTCTAACCTCTGGCGTTTGCTGCGCATATTCTCCCGCGCGCCTCGCTGACCCTCCCGACAGAGACGGAGACCCCAATCTCGCCCTGGTTTAACCAATAGGCTCCAAAAAACAACACTAGGGCTACTCAAGCCCCAAACTCTTCTACATCATGCACTTATCGGAGAACACATCACACTCTCTTGCCGTCTAGTGGGTACTATGGCTTCCCACAACATTACGACGGCCTCTGACAAGTGAGTACTACGGCTCCCCGTAGTATCACAATGCCAACTAACTAGTGAGTACTACGGCTCCCCGTAGTACCACGACTCCTTCCCTCTGACTTGTGAGTACTACGGCTCCCCGTAGCATCACAACACCCTTTGACTGGCATATACTACGGCTCCTCGTAGCATCACGACTCTCTCTCTCTCTCTCTCTATCTGACATGAATGACGAAAAAGGCCGTTGTATTTTGCCGGCAGCCTGAGCAGTAGCTAGCGTTCAAGACATTGAGATCGAGGTTATGCGAGGTGCCGATCTTAGCCCTGCCAGAGGGCGTGGAGGACTTTGTAGTGTACTGCGATGCGTCCTGTTCGGGTTCGGGCATATTGTTGATGCAGAGAGGGACGTCATCGCTTATGCCTCATGGGAGCTAATGCCGCACGAGGCGAACTACCCGAAGCACGATCTGGAGTTGGGGTGGTTGTTTTTCTCCTCAAGATTTGGCAACATTACCTCTACGGGGTCTGTTGTACCATTTACACAGACCACACGAGCTTGAGGTACCTTATGGATCAGCCAAATTTGAACTTGAAGTAGTGTCGGTGGCTAGATGTGGTGAAGGATTATGACTGTGAGATCCTCTACCACCGGGGGAAGGCCAATGTGGTGGTTGATGCACTTAGCCGCAATGCTGCCCCGATTATAGACATTTGCTTGAGGATGATGGTAGTGACTCCACTTTTGGAGAAGATCCGAGTGGCACAGGTTGAGGGTATAAAGGATGAGCTCCAGTGTTACCCTCCCTGAGAGAGTGGAGGAGTTCATAGTCTACTATGATGCATCTATATCAGGGATGGCTGCCATGTTGATGCATAGGGGACACGTGATAGCATATGCGTTGAGGCAGCTGAAGCCTCATGGGACGAGGTATCCCACCCATGATTTGGAGTTGGGGGCAGTAGTGTTCGCCCTCAAGATTTGGCGCCACTATCTTTATGGATTCCGATGTACCATATAGACGGACCATTAGAGCCTGAAGTACCTTATAGATCAGCCCAACCTAAAGATGAGTTAGAGAAGGTGGTTGGATGTAGTGAAAGAATATGACTGTGAGATTTTGTATCACCCTGGAAAGGCTAATTTAGTAGTTGATGCCCTAAGTCATAGAGCAGTGAATGCTCTGATCTGAGACGTGTGCATGAGGATGACGGTGATGACTCCACTCTCATGAGACCAGAGAACCATAAGAGAGAGCAGGTTCAGGCAAATTTCTGAGTTTAAGACGAATAGTCTGGGGCTTATGACCTTCCGTTGGCAGATATGGCTGCCATATACGGGTGGAGCTCGACGTATTTAAATGGAGGAGGACCATTGGTCGAGATTCTCGATCCATCCGGGGACCTCCACAATGTATTTGGACTTGAAAATAGATTATTGGTGGCCCTGTATGAAGAGATATGTGGCATGGGTAGTCGAGAGATGTTTGACCTGTTGTTAGGTCAAGGCGGATCATCGGCGTCCCCATGGCCAGTTAGAGCCTTTGGAGATTCCCCTGTGGAACTAGGAACAGATCTCCATGGATTCTATTACCAAGTTACCAAAGACTACGCAAGGTGTCAATGTGATATGGGTGATTATAGATCGGTTGACGAAGAGTGCTCACTTCCTGACTATAAGTGAGAGCTCTTCTACAGAGAAATTGGACGAGATCTACGTTCGAGAGGTGGTGGCACGACATGGGGAGCCAACATCGATAGTTTCAGATTGAGATGATGTGTTTTACTTCCAGCTTCTGGAAGAAATTTCATGAAGAGTTGGGTAACCGATTGCATTTCAGCACCGCTTACCACCCACAAACAGACAGGCGGAGCGAGTGGACGATTAAGACGCTCGAGAACATGCTATGTGCATGTATTATGGACTTCGATGGAAGTTGGGACACTTACTTGCCTTTGGCTGAGTTTTCATATAAAAGCAACCATCACTCTAGTATCGGTATGCCTCCCTTTGAGCTTTTATATGCGAGGAGGTGCCGGACTCCCATCTGTTGGGGAGAGGTAGGACAGAGAGTGATGGGGCATTCAGGTTGATGATCTACTGAAGTACATTGAGAAGCTGATAGCGATATTGGATAGGAAGGTGAAGGTATTGATGAGTAAAGAGGTGCCCTTGGTTCAGATTCAGTGGCAGCATCGGAATGGATCCGAGTGGACATGAGAGCCGGAGTCCAAGATGCGGGAACAATACCCAAAGTTGTTTATGGAGGATGAGTGCGAGGGCGAAGTTTGATTCTAGTGGGGGAGAATTGTAACATCCTGACTCCCAGTTATAATATTTAATTAGTTTTATATTCATTTTTTCAGAGCAACTCCACGAGTTGGAGGCCCCAACTCACCATGTAGATATTTAAAATGGCCAAGTGATTTTTAGAGTCCACTCAACGAGTTGGAGGACCCTAACTCGATGAGTAGGAGCTGAGTGTGAAAACCCTAATGTTCAGGTTTTGTACCCTATTTAAAGGAACTTAAGCCTTAATTTATGCCTCCCTTATCACCTTAACACACTGAGAGAAACCGTAATTAAGCTATATTCATATGAGAGAGAGAGAGACAAGGAGGCTAAGAATGTATGTTTTAGTGCATTTTTTGAAGGAGATTAAGGAGAAAAAGGCTTGGAACGAGAAGAATCCCTTGGATCAAGTGTTCTTTCAGTGCTAGCTGCTATTTGGAGGTAAAACGCTATCACCTTGATCATTGTTTGGTTAGTTCTCTTCACTAGGGAGTTTATGGCCATTTCCATCTTTTCATTGGGTCCTTAAGTTGTTTGAGCTTTCCGTGGAGTTGAGACTTCAGATCTGGAAAGTATAAGGTCCCTTGGGCCTAGAGATTCAAGATTTATCAAGCTATTGGCCAGCTTTCATGTATTAAAGCCTCTATAGAGCTTGTTTTGGCTTTTTGAGCCTGGATGCAATGCATGGACTTAAAGCTTGCAGCTTTATGTGATACTCATCCTTAGAAGGCTAGATGTAGAGTTGTTTTGCTTAAAAATGACTAAATGAGAGAATGGACTAAATGGACTCGACGAGTTGGCTAGGGTTTTCCCTGGTAGTCTAGACCCGTTACAACTCGGCGAGTTGGTGAGACAACTCGACGAGTTGAGTTGGAATTACCCGATATTAAAAAGAAAATGAAGGAACTCGACGAGTCGCATAGATGCACTCAACTAGTTGGGTCAACATGGACTGTTGACTCGAGTGTTAACTTCTATTGACCTTTTGGGTTTGGTCAAGATATGGATTATGGAGACCATGGAGGGGTAAAATGGTCTTTTACCCTTTCCAAGAGTTAGAAAAGAGGTTAGCCTAGCATCTTTAGAGTTGTTGTTATAAATTGTTAATTAGACATGATTATGATATGTAGGCGGAGTCTAGATCAATCGTTGAGTACGAGACCTAGTTGTTTACGCACGAGGTGAGTCTTCTTACTATACTTACCTGAGTGGTAATACTGTGTGACCGGAGGGTCTTATATGCTTATAATGAGTTATGTGATATCATGCATCTGCCTTTGTGATTTATGTTGTATACTATTTTGTGCCTTATTGAGTTAGGACGGGACGGTCCAACCTGAGTTGTGACACCGTAGGGTCCAACCCGATTTGTGAGACTGGAGGGTCTTCACAGAGACACATTAACCGGAGGGTCTTTATCAAGACATAGCCACGAGAGGTTAATTATATTCATGTGATATTTTGGGGAACTCACTAAGCTTCGTGCTTATAGTGTTGTGTGAAATGTGTTTCAGGTATCTCTTAGGAACACGGGAAGGCGTCGACTTTATTGCACACACCAGCTAGAGATGTAATTTTGAGGATTTTGGAATATTATCAAACATTTTGTGGTCTTGTGTTTTGAATAAATTATACATTTGTTTTTTTCAAAATGTGAGATTGTGTTTTATATAGTTTTAAAAATGAAAAAAATTTATTTGAAAAATTAGAGTGTTACAAGTTGGTATCAGAGCCTTGGTTTAAGGGATTCAGATGTACTCTCGGGTATATCTGGACTCAAACTAGGGATTTGAGAAAATTTACTAAAAAGAAATGATTTTTCTAAAATGAGTAAGAGCTTTTTAGAGATAACGAGATGAAGCAGTGTGTACAATCAGCCAAAGCCTGACCGATGATTTCCCAAAATAGCATTACTTGTTTATAGTATGAGATACTTATGAGATATTAGAGCTGCATGGTAGAGGGTAGGCTAGGTATTTAAAAATTTAGAGCTAGAGTTTCCTGATTCTTGATTCCTTAGCCTAAGGGATGCTATTGATTGATATTATCTGCTATTTTCTCTGTATATGTGCTGAGTAGGAGTGCCTAGTAGTAATCTTCTAGAGAGAGATTTGATTCAAGGAGGAATCTAGGAGAAATACCTAGATGAGAATTTGAGGAGTCTATTGAGAGAGTAGTTTGATATCCGTAAGGGACAAAGTACTTGTGAATTAGGATCCTAGGAGGAGGACTTGGGGCACCTACATGTTTCTGTGGAAGGTAGTATTGGGCCCGTGAAAGCACCGGATCTGTATGTGACCCAATTCGGAACCTTAGGATGCTAAAGAGCATGTAGGGTCGGTAATCGAGTGTGTGTGTGTGTGTGTTTGAGCTAGTCTCTGATGATTTTCGTGTTTGCATTTCAGAGACAATATGGTGATTACCTACAACAACCCTGGGGGCAGTGGTACCAGTGACGAGGAGATCCTAGGATCATTGCGGAGGAGGTGGCTGCCGCTATCAGGGAGGCCATACCAGAGATGTTCAGGTCTATAAAGACCACACTGATTGAGACTTTTAATGAGTGGTATGCTGCCGTCACATAGGCTGTTGCTGCCACAGCCAGCACAACCCTAGCTGATGAGAGGCCTCAGGGGGGTGATTCGTTGTTGCTTCGGAATTTCAGCAACATAAAGCCACCAGAGTTCGACGAGACCCAGGAACCGATTGCTACTATGTGTAACACCGTAAATTTTCAAACAATTTTTTTTCATTCTAAAACACAATTATTTCATTTCCAAAATCCTAAAAATCCCACAAACATCAATTTATCAAAACACATGTCCCAAACTTGTTTATAACACAAATCCAAGATCCTCCAAAAACATATCTCCAACTCGGGTGTGTGTATAATCAAGTCGGTGCCTTCCCATGATCCTGAGAGGTACCTGAAACACATAACACATACCACAGTAAGCACGAAGCATAGTGAGTTCCCTAAAATACCACACTTATCAGATTATCCACTCGAGGCTAACTCAATACAACTCTCCGGTCAATGTGTCTCAGTGGAGACCCTCCGGTCCTAAGTCAATAAGCTCATAATAATAATACTCATCATAAATCACAAAGACATAATGCAGAATATCACAATACACAAGTAAGCACATAGGACACCTCGGTCACACAAAGATACCACTCATGGTAAGTATAGTGAGAAGACTCACCCCGTAAGAAATCGGATAACCTCGAACTCAAATCACCAGTCTAGCCTACGCCTAACACATACAATAATTATCCCTAATTAATAACGACTCTCAAAGAAGCTTGACTAACCCTTCTATAAACTTATAGAAGGGAAAAAGAACATTTTACCCCTCCATGGCCTTAATAGTCCACAAATTGACCAAACCCTAAAAGTCAACCAAAAGTTAACAGCAGCGCGTACAAGCTCTCTATGTTGGGCATACTCCGACGCCATGCACGCATCGGGATTTCTCAACCCTACGTTGCGCATACTGGGATTACGCTCCACGTACGCCCCAGTTTTGATCTTCCTACTCGTTTGGTCTTAATCAGTTAAGACCTTACCTCATATCGCAAATCTGGACTTCCTAAAGGCTCTCACTTCATAAAGTCTATGACTTTAAGCCTTTGCATGGATGATAAAGTCACAAACACCCAAAACTCTCATTCTCTTATCTCAAAATGCTCATATCTTGTAACATCCCAAGTCTAAGTATACCGCAAGCCCATGTTCTTTTAGTAAATTGTCAAGTTTATCCCCTATTGAGAAAAGGTGCTAAATAAGTATGCGGGGCGTACGCGAGTGTATGCACAATGTAATCATATGTGTGTTTGGGACGCGGAAGCCACCCAGTACATTGGGCGTACTAGGCCCAGAGTGAAAACCCTATTTTAGGGTGTGTCCCTATATGAAGCATAGGATGGCCTCATTCCTGGTCACTATTCTCAGACAACAAACTCTCTTAAACCCTAAACCTTCGTTCATAGAGCTTGTGAGTGCTTTTGAGAGCCTTTGTGTGGTTTTGTGTGTTCTTGGAGTGAAGAAGAAGCTTTGGAGAAGAAGGAATGAGAGTCCAAGCCTTTGGATCTAAGCATAGCTGTCTTGGGAGCTTCATATAGAGGTATAAAGCTTCAAGCTTTCCCACTAGATCTTTCATTTTGTGCATCATACTAGAGTATTTTAGGGTTTTTGTCCCAAAAGTTAGAGACTTTATGAGATATTGTGCTCCAGAGACTATGATCAACCCCTTCAAGTGTATTAAGCGGTGTAGTGTCATAAAAATCAAGACTTGGATGTTGGAATCAAACCATGCATAAGATATGAGGATTTTAAGTTAAGAGAGAGAGGATTTTGTGTGTTTGTGACCTTATTAGCCATGAATAGGCTTAAAGTCACTGACTTTATGGAATAAGAGTTATTAGGGAGTCTAAATCTATGAAATAAGCCAAGGTCTTAACTGATTAAGACCAAAAGAGTAGAAAGAGCAAAATTGGGGCGTACGCCAAGCGTAATCCCAATATGCATAGCGTAGCATTGAAAATCCCCGATGCATGTGTGGCATCGGATTACGCCCAACGTAGAGATCTTATACGCGCAACGTACTCGCAGGCGTTGACTTTTGGTTGACTTTTAGGGTTTGGTCAACTTGTGGACTATTAAGGCCATTGAGGGGTAAAATGGTCTTTTACCCTTCTGTGAGCTTGTAGAAGGGTTAGTTTCGTTTATTGAGAGTCGTGATTAATTAGGGATAATTGTCGTATGTGTTAGGCGGAGGCTAGACCGGTGATTTGAGTTCGAGATTATCCGATTTCTTGCGAGGTGAGTCTTCTCACTATACTTACCATGAGTGGTATCTTTTTGTGAAAAAGATGTCTTATGTGCTTACCTGTGTGTTGTGATATTCTGCATTATGTCTTTCTGATTTATGTTGAGTATTATTATTTTGAGCTTGTTGAGAGACTAATTGCGATTTTGGATTGGAAAGTGAAGGTTTAGTGGAACAAGGAGGTGCCTTTGGTTCAGGTCCAGTGGCAACATCGGAAGGGGTCCTAGTGCACTTGGGAGCCGGAGTCCGAGATGTGCGAGCAGTATCCAAAGTTATTTTAGGAGCCTGAATTCGAGGGTGAAGGTAGATTCTAGTGGGGGAGAATTGTAACATCCCAAATCTAGGTATACCATAAGCCCTTGTTCTTTTGGTAAATTGTCAAGTTTAACCCTATTGAGAAAAGGTGGTAAATGAGTACGTGAGGCATACGCGAGTGTTCGCATAGCATACTCATATGCGTGTTTGTGACACAGAAGCCACCTAATATGCTGGACGTACTAGAGGGTACGTTGGGCGTACTAGGCCCAGAGTGAAAACCCTAATTTAGGGTGTGTCCCTATATAAAGGATATGATGGCCTCATTCTTGGCCACCATTCTCAGACAACAAACTCTCTTAAACCCTAAACCTTCATTCATAGAGCTTGTGAGTGCTTTTGGGAGGCTTAGAGTGATTTTGTGTGTTCTTGGAGTGAAGAAGAAGCTTTGGAGAAGGAGTGAGAGTCCAGGCCCTTGCATCTGAGCATAGATGTGTTGGGAGCTTCATATAAAGGTATAAAGCTTCAAACTTTCTCACTCTTTCGTTTTGTGCATCATAGTAGAGTATTTTAGGGTTTTTGTCCTAAAAGTTTGATACATTAAGAGATATTGTGCTCCAGAGACTATGAGCAACCCCTTTAAGTGTATCAAGTGGTGTAGTGTCATAAAAATTAAGACTTGGACGTTGGAATCAAACCATGCGTGAGATATGAGCATTTTAAGTTAAGAGAGAGAGGATTCTGTGTGTTTGTGACCTTATCAGCCATGCAAAGGCTTAAAGTCACTGACTTTATGGAATAAGAGCTATTAGTGAGTCCAGATCTATGAAATGAGCCATGGTCTTAACTGATTAAGACTAAAAGAGTAGAAAGAGCAAAACCGGGGCGTACCTTGAGCTTAATCCCAGTACGCACAACGTAGGGTTGATAATCCCTGATGCATGCGTTGCATCGGAGTACACCCAGCATAGAGATCTTGTATGCCTAGCGTACTCGCTGGCGTTGAGTTTTGGTTGACTTTTAGGGTTAGGTCAATTTGTGGACTATTAAGACCATAGAGGGTAAAATGGTCTTTTACCCTTCTATTAGTTTTTAGAAGGGTTAGTTTAGCTTCTTGAGAGCCTTGATTAATTAGGGATAATTTTCGTATGTGTTAGGCGGAAGCTAAACCGGTGATTTGAGTTCGAGATTATCTGATTTCTTGCGCGGTGAGTCTTCTCACTATACCTACCATGAGTGGTGCCTTTGTGTGACTGAGATGTATTATGTGCTCTCCTGTTTGTTGTGATATTCAGCATTATGTCTTTGTGATTTATGTTGATTATTATTATTATGAGCTTATTGAGTTAGGACTAGAGGGTCCATCCGACTTGTGGGGCCGGAGGGTATCCACTGAGACACATTGACCGGGGGTTCGTATTGAGTTAGCCGCGAGTGGCTAATGTGATGTTTGGTATTTTGGGGAACTCACTAAGCTTCATGCTTACCATGTTATGTGTTATGTGTTTCAGGTACTTCTCAGGATCACGTGAAGGCGCCGACTTGATTATACACACACCAGTGTTAGAGTTATGTTTTGGGAGGATCCTAGATTTGTGATATATATAGTCTTGGACATGTGTTTTGATGATTTGATATTTGTGGCACTTGTGTGATTTTTTAAATGAGATAAATGTGTTTTAAATTGAAAATTTTGATTTGAAAATTTATGGTGTTACATATCTCATGCATAGGTTGATTCACACGTCCAAGTCTCGATTTTTATGACACTATACCACTAAAGACCCTCAAAGGAGCTGATCATAGTCTCTCGAGCTCAATATCTCATAAATCATCCAACTTTGGGACCAAAACCCTAAAATGATCTTACATGATGTATAAATCAAAAGAGTAAGAAACCTTTGAGCTTTATACCTCAAAATGAAGCTCCAAACTCAGATAAGCTAAAATCCAAAGCCTGGAATCCCACTCCTTCATCAAGCCTCCTCCTTCACTCCAAAGAAACACAAGATCGCTCAATAGCTCATAAATGGACACGACTCAATGGATGGGTATTTAGGGTTTGAGAGGGTTGTTTGTCTGAGGATGGTGGCCAGCAATGAGGCCATCATATCGTTTATATAGGGACACACCCCAAATTAGGGTTTTCACTCTGGACCTAGTACGCCCAACGTACTAGGTGGCTTCCGCATCAAAAGCATGCATATGAGTATGCTGAGCGTACACACGTGTACACCCCACATACTCATTTACCACCTTTTCTCACATAAGGTCCAAACTTGACAATTACCAAAAGAACAAGGGCTTATGAGGTATACCTGGTCTTGGGAAGTTACAATTCTCCCCCACTACAATCAGACTTCGCCCTCGAAGTCAGGCTCCAAAAATAGCTCTAGATACTGCTCACGCATCTCGGACTCCGGCTCCCAAGTGCACTCGGACCCCTTCCGATGTTGCCACTGGACCTGAACCAAGGGGACCCCCTTGTTCCTCATAAACTTCACTTTCCGATCCAAAATCGCAATCGGCCTCTCAATATAATTAAGGGTCGCATCCACCTGAATGTCCTCTAATGGCACCACTGCCATCTCATCGGCTACACACTTCCTCAACTGAGACATGTGGAAGGTGTTATGAATCTGACTCAACTCTGCTGGTAGCTCTAACCGGTAAGCTACCCTACCTACTCTGGTGATCACTCTAAAAGGACCAATGTATCGGGGCCCCCCAGCTTGCCCCATTTCCTGAATTAGGTCACCTTCTTCCATGGGGACACCTTCAGGAGGATAAAAATCTCCAACTAGGAACTCTAGCTCGGATCGTCACCGATCCGTGTAACTCTTTTGGCGAATCTGGCCTATCAGTAACCTCTGTCTGATTTGTTGAATCTGGTCGGTCTTCTTCTGCACTATCTTAGTACCACCCATCACTCGCTGCCCTACCTCTCCCCAACAAATGGGAGTTCGACACCTCCTCCCATATAGAAGCTCAAAGAGAGGCATACCAACACTCGAATGATGGTCGCACGCAACATGTCCTTAAGCGTCAGAATCTTCCGCTCGCAAATGAGGCATACTGCTCGGGCCCCTAAGCAAAAGTAACACCCTTTGGGGTCAACCTTGTGAGAGGACGACAATCTTCGAGAAATCTTTGATAAATCTCCAATAGTAGCCAGCTAAACCCAAAAAACTCCTGATCTCGGTCAGGGATCTCGGCACCTCCCATCTCATAACTGCCTTAATCTTTTCCTGGTCGACCAATATTGTAACACTCTAAAAATTTCAACCAATTTAAACTTTTCAAAAACAACCCAGTTTCATAAAGTTATTACAAAAAGGTTTTCAATACAATTATTATCAGAGTCTTCCCAGAACCACATCATAAAACATAATCATGAGGAGCGGTACGATCACACCTTTGTCTTGCCACGGTCTCCTGAAGACCCTGAAAAACATTAAACCACAACTGTAAGCCCGAAAGCTTAGTGAGATACCCCCAAAATACCAACCACATATACCATACACGCACAACATGCCATATCATAACAGAACACAGAACAGCCATGCACTTCGGGTCTACTGTGTGATTGGTCCGCCGTATCGGGCCTTCAGTCCACCTGGTCCACCCTCCGAGTCTAGCCACATACATCGTGTCTACAATGTGATTGGTCTGCCCGCACCGGGCCTTCAATCCACCTGGTCCACTCTCGGAGTCTACATTATGACTGGTCTGTCCGCACTGGGCCTTCAGTCGTCCTGGTCCACTCTCCGAGCCTTGGCACGTCTGGTCCGCCCTCTTGGGGCCTACAGCCTATCCGGACCGCTCGCTGGGCCTTCGGGATAACCAGTCCGCCGTGGGTATGTTGGCCTACAGCACAAAGCAGGACCCGCCTCAACCCAAACCCATTCCAACAACCATGTGCACATAAACATTCATTCACATAACAATTCACATCCAATCAAACCGATCTAGCATATCACATAACATAACGTCATCCTAACCAGGATACTGACCTAACCGGTCACTAGCAGAGCATCATCCTATATACCAGGATACCGACTTTATCCAGGTCTCTAACATATACCATCCTAACTACCAGGATGCAAACATAGCAAAGCAATAACATAATAACGATACCCGGATTACAATCCGATAAAGGGCCGGTCTTGGTGCCGTAGACCCTGTCGATATAGTGAGGATAAATCACCTGCAACTACTGACTGAAGAGATAAGACCAAGATGCTCCGACCACTGACACGATCTCCACCACTAGCCAATCACCAAAACACTAAACTCAAAAAAAAAGCCAACAATTACCAAAACGCCCGTGGAAGTCAACTGGTCAACCCTGGTCAAGGTCAAAGTCAAATTCAACCTCCTGACTGACTCTACTCGCCGAGTCAACCCGCTGACTCGTCGAGTCCCCATGCTCAGAACTCTCAATCCGTGACCCAACTCGCCGAGTCCCCCCAAGACTCGCCGAGTCCAACAAAATCTGAGTCCTTTCTCACTCAACTCACCGATTCACAGCTTAACTAGAAAAAGGTTAGGACCTCACGACCAGACTCGCAGAGTCCAAGAATAGACTCGCCGAGTCTAACACTATCTTCAACCAACTCTTCGAGTTGTTCTTCCAACTCGTCGAGTTCCTGCCCATCTTCATGCAACTCGCCGAGTATTTCTAGGTCTTAATCCATACAGAGGATTTCCAGGCCATGCGGATGATCCAAACCATAGATCTACCCTTCTACAAACCATCCATCACGTAAAGTGGCAAACTTTACGTGAATCCAAAGAGATCTAAGCATATAACACTCTAGGGTTAGGGTTTGAGACAAGATGGCTTCACTAATCACTCAAGAACAGGGACTTTAATGCACTCTAGACCTTCTCCATTCAAGATCTGAGGTAGCAACCTCAAATCTAAGCACCAAACTCCAAATATCACAAGCTATGCTTTCCAAAAACTCCAAAATGATGAATCTAGAAGAATAACAACCCAAGCAACTAAATAATACCTCAAAAGAAAGCTCCAACAGAGGAGTAATCCAAATCCCTGCAAAGCCCCTTGCTCCAAGCCTCTTAACTCTCCAAGATCTCTTCCACAAACACTCCTCCAAGGTTCAAATGTTCTCAAAATCACTCACAAACACGCATTAGGATTTTCTATACTTCAAGGGAGAGTAAGGAGGCTGGGGAGAGGGTATAATGTCCTTTATATAGGGCTCAACCCCCAAAATTAGGGTTTTCACCACACAGCACCAACTCGCCGAGTTCAACCGCCGACTCGCCGAGTTGGCCACTTAACATGCGACCATAATCGCGACCCTACTCGCCAAGTCCACCCATGGACTCGCCGAGTTGCCCATTTACCTTTTTCACTTTGAACCTTGAACTTGCACTCCTGAACTCGGGATGTTACAAATATCCCATTCTGATTAACGAGGTGTCCCAGGAACTGGACCTCTCGTAACCAGAAATCACATTTGGAGAATTTGGCATAAAGCCTCTCCGCCCTCAGTACTCCAAGAATCTCTCGAAGATGCCCCCCATGCTTCTCTCTGTATCTCGAATACACCAGGATATCGTCGATGAACACGATCACCGATCGATCCAACATAGGCCTGCACACCTGGTTCATGAGGTCCATGAACGTTGTCGGTACGTTGGTAAGCCTGAAAGGAATCACCACAAACTCGTAGTGCCCATAACGAATCCTAAAGGCCTTCTTCTGGATATCCTCCATGAAAACACTCATCTAATGGTATCCAGACCTCAAATCAATCTTTGAAAACCAAGACGCCCGGTACAACTGATCAAACAGATTGTCGATCCTTGGTAGTGGATAACGGTTCTTGACCGTCAGCTTGTTCAACTCCTGGTAATCAATACACATCCGGTGTGAACCATCCTTTTTCTTGACAAAAAGGATCGGCGCTACCCACGGTGAGCTGCTCGGTCTAATAAAACTGTTCCCCAGCAGCTCCTCGAGGTATGAGGATAACTCATGCATCTCTGGTGGCACAAAGCGATAAGGTGCCTTGGCAATAGGCGCCGTGCCTGGAACTAAATCAATCTGGAACTCCACCTGCCTCTTAGGAGGCACACCTAGTAACTCCTTGGGAAAAACATCCTTGGAACTCGCACAATATCGGAACCTCGAAGATAGAACTCGGTCTCTCCGAAACAACCCGCATATCCATCATGTACGCTAAGAAGCCCATACAACCCTACTATAAAATTTGCCTCGTCCTCGAAGTAGAGTAGAAAGCTGACCCAAATCTGGTACCCTCGCCATACACTGTAAGCACTCCCCTACTAGGGTCCCGTATAGTCACTAACTAACGCTCGTAGTCGATCACTGCTCCAAAAGGACTCAACCAATCCATGCCCACGATGACACAGACATCACCCATCGCTATCGACACCAGATCTATCGCGAACTCGACACCTAAAATCTCCAGCACACATCCTCGAAATACATCAGTAGCAAAAACCGCATGCTCGTTAGCTATGGAAACCCTCAGAGGCCGACTCAACGCCTCATGTCGGATACTAATGTGACGACTAAAAGCTAAACACACAAAGGATCGACTCGCACCGAATTCAAATAACACCAAAGCAGGTACAAAACTCACGAGCAATGTACCTAAATACATCATAGAATAAGCACAATAAATCTTAAAATAAATAAGTAAGGAAATACTGTAACATCCCAAAATTCAATCCCAAAAATTTCATTTTTGATTAATTAAATTCATAAAACATTCATTAGAAAATATTATATAAACACGTCATCTCAAAACCAAGTATCAGAGTACAATCCCAGAAAACACCGTGCGGAAAATCATGTGTGTGATGCCATGCTACGCCGCCGGCTCCTTCCCTTTAGATGAATAGGTACCTAAAACCAAAAACTAAAACCGTAAGCACAAAGCTTAGTAAGTTCCCCCATCATACCACATACCATACAATACCATCGGTATCTTTCAACCGGTAATCATCATCGGTATCTTTCAACCGATAATCGCCATCTGCATCTTTCAATCGGTAATCGTCATCGGTATCTTTCAATCGGTAGTCGTCAGCAGTATCTTTCAACCAGTAACTGGGGACTATTCCACCCCCTACTACTAGCATACAATAGCAAGATATAAGCACACAGCCAAACATATCCGGGTACTGACCTACCCCTTGGTCCTAAGGACCATTATCAGGGAAACTATCCCTATCATGTAACATATCATATATATATATATATAACTCATAACCAACACATACCAGACCTAGATAAATTATCACATAGATAATTATCTTTTAAATACTCCTCAATGGTGGGCCGACATTGTGGCCTTAGACCCACCCCTACTGGAAGGTAGCTCACCTCGTAGCTGCTGAACTATGCGGGAATCGTCTGACTGCTGCCGCTGCTGCTCCGGAACTCCTCTGGCTAAAATTCCGACAAAACACTTAGTCAAAAACTGACATCTACCCTTAGGGTAAAATGACCATTTTACCCCTTGACCAAGTCATAGTTAAAGTCAACTTCAAGTTGACCTGACTCGCCGAGTTGACTCGCCAACTCGTCGAGTCCCTATCCTTCCATCAGACCTCATACTCCTTTCTACTCGTCGAGTTAGGCGATGACTCGACGAGTTGTCCTTCTAAATGAACACCAACTGAATCCACATCCGACTCGCCGAGTTGTATGAACAACTCGTCGAGTTCATCATCAACTGATACTCATGTCCTGTCTTGACTCGCCGAGTTGTATGAACAACTCGTCGAGTTACTCTTCATCCTATGAACACGTTCTGTCCTCAACTCGTCGAGTTGATGAACAACTCGCCGAGTTCCAGGAAGATTGTCTTGGACTCGCCGAGTCCGTTCATGCACTCGCTGAGTACCATGAATTCCTATAACACTTTGCTTAGTCCAGAACGTTGGGTCACTCCGTCGGACTCCTAAAACCCTTCCACACTCAACTGATCCTTATGACCCTCACTGATAAGGGACCAAAACCCTTGGACTCGCTGAGTCCAGGAATGGACTCGCCGAGTCTATCACATCCCTTACTAAGAACTTCGATTTCTGATGTACAACACTTAACCAAATGATAGATCCAGGCCCCTAAACTCGATCTAGCACGTAAAGTTACAAACTTTACATGCATGCATGGGACATTAGAGCTTAAAAGGCTCTAAAATGGTTCTTTTGTTGCATGCGGCCTTCCTTGGTGCAAAAAGCAACCTAGATCTAACTTGTGACTCATAAAATGACATGATTCAGAAGCCCAAACCCCCAACCAAGTTTGCAAACATGGTTGGCCACCAAAAATGGCTTATAAAAGTCCTAAACCACCACAAAGAGGGATCTAACAAATGAATGAGCAAGGTTCAGACTTTATACCTTCCAAAGACTGCAAATGATGAACCAAACTCGAATCCTTCAGTCCCCTCTTGATCCTTCTATGCTCTTCCTTCTTCCTTGAGGTCAAAACTCACAAGAATCACTTACAAAGCCTTAGATCTTCTCATAAACGGCTAGGGATGCTATGAGGAGTGTTTGGGAGCATAAAGGGGGAAAGAAGGCTGCATAAGGTCGTTTAAATAGGGTGCAAACCCCTGGATTAGGGTTTTTGTCCAAACAGCGGCTACTCGCCGAGTCCAGGACTCGACTCACCGAGTCCGGGACTCGACTCGCCGAGTCCGTAGCATCAACCCCGCGCCTCATCCCACTTCTACTCGGCGAGTCAGTCCTTCGACTCGCCAAGTCCAAAGCTAAAATGCAAAAATAAATGAAGATTTAATAACAGAATACATACCAAGAACCAAGTGCTACAAATCTCCCCCACTTATTTTAGACTTCATCCTCGAAGTCTGCCGCTCAATCCTGAAACAGCTCGGGGTAGTACTCCACCATCTCACTCACCGACTCCCAAGTCTACTCCGACCCCTTCCGGTGCTGCCATTGCACCTTCACAAGTTCTACTCTTTTGTTCCTCAGATCCTTCGACTTCTGGTTAAGGATCGCTACAAGCCGCTCGATGTAATTCAGGCTGCCATCAACTGGAATGTCCCCCAAGGGTACCACCGCCGTATCGTCCACTAGGCACTTCCGCAGCTGAGAGACGTGGAAAGTGTTGTGGATCTGACTGAATTCGGCTGGCAGATCCAGCCGGTACGCCACCTTGCCCACCCGGGCTACAACCCTAAACGGTCCGATATACCTTGGGCCCAACTTGCCCCGCTTCCTGAATCGGATGACGCGCTTCCATGGCAACACCTTCAGGAGAACCATATCCCCGACCTGGAATTCTAGGTATAATCGACGCTTATCGGCGTAACTTTTCTGCCGACTCTGAGCAGTCTGAAGCCTGCTCTGGACCTGCTGAATCTTCTCTGTCGTCTTGAGCACTACTTCGGTGCTCCCCATGACACTCTGGCCAACCTCGCCCCAACATATCGGGGTCCTGCACCTCCTCCCATACAACATCTCGAAGGGAGGACGGTCGATACTCGCATGATAGCTGTTATTATACGAGAACTCCGCCAATGGGAGGTAGGTATCCTCCAGAGTCTAGATGGTCTGCTCGCTCTAGCCATTCGTCTGCAGGTGAAAAGTGGTGCTAAAATGTAGACGAGTACCCTGCTCGTCATGAAACTTCTTCCAAAACCTGGAAGTAAACCGCACATCCCTGTCTGAAATCACCGAAACTGGCACTCTGTGCCGCGCCACCACCTCCCTGAAATAGATATCAGCCAATTTCTTGGCCGAGATGCTCTCCTGAATCGGGATAAAGTGGACGCTCTTGGTCAATCGATCGACAATGACCCAAATCGAATCCACTCCGCGCGCGGTCCTTGGAAGCTTGGTGATAAAATCCATCGTGATGTCTTCCCATTTCCACAGCGGAATATCCAGCGGCTGCATCTTTTCGTGTGGTCTCTGATACTCGACCTTGACCTTCCTGCAGGTCAAGCACCGCTTCACGTACCATGCCACATCCCGCTTCATGTAGGGCCACCAATAGTCCAGACGAAGATCCCTATACATCTTCGTCGCCCCGGGATGAATGGAGAATCGGGATTTGTGTGCCTCCTCCATCAGGACCTAGCGCACTCCTCCATGATAAGGAACCGACACCCTACGGTGAAGAGTCAATAACCCTCGGCTATCATAGTCGAAAGAGGAAACCTGCCCCACAATCCGCTCACTCTTTCGATGTTCCTCCTTCATAGCCTCCTACTGAGCCTCCCGGATCCACTCCAGAAGCGGAGTCATCACTGTCATCCTCAGACAGATATCCCTGATCCGCGCTACCTTGCGGCTAAGCGCATCGGCCACGAAATTGGCCTTCCCCGGATGGTAAAGGATCTCGCAATCATAATCTTTTACCACATCAAGCCACCGACGCTGTCTCATATTCAGATTTGGCTGGTCCATGAGATACCTCAAACTTTTTTGGTCCGTGTAAATCGTACAGCGAACCCCATAGAGGTAATGACGCCAAATCTTGAGGGCGAAAACAACAGCCCCCAACTCCAAATCATGCGTCAGGTAGTTCGCCTCATGAGGCTTCAGCTGCCTCGACGCATAGGCGATAACATGCCCCCTGCATCAATACCGTGCCCAATCCTGCGATGGATGCATCGCAGTACACAACAAAATCCTCCATGCCCTCTGGCAGGGCTAAAATTGGCGCCTCGCACAATCTCTGTCTCAGTGCCTCCAACGCGGCCTGCTGCTCAGGCCCCCAGCGATACACTACCGACTTCTTAGTCAGTCGGGTGGGCGGAACTGCTATCTTGGAGAAGTCCTGAATAAATCTCCGATAGTAGCCCGCCAAACCTAGAAAGCTCCGAATCTCAGATGGAGAACTCGGAACCTCCCAATTCATCACGGCCTCTACCTTGGCCAGATCTACCAAAATCCCGTTCTGGTTGACAAGGTGCCCAAAATACTGCACCTCGCACAACCAGAAATCACACTTGGAGAACTTAGCATACTAGTTCTCCCTCCTCAAAATCTCTAGAACCTCCCGCAGATGCTCCTCATGCTGCTCCCGCATCTTGGAATAAACCAAGATGTCATCAATAAATACTATCACAGACCGATCTAACATCGGTCTACACACGCGGTTCATGAGATCCATGAACGCGGCAGGAGCATTGGTGAGCCCGAAAGGCACCACCATAAACTCATAATGGCCATAACGCGTCCGAAACGCCGTCTTCTGCACATCCTCCTCTCTGACCCTCATCTGATGATACCCTGAATGAAAATCAATCTTGGAGAACCAAGATGCTCCCTGTTGCTGGTCAAAGAGGTCATCAATCCTCGGGAGTGGGTAGCGGTTCTTCACCGTTACCTTGTTCAGCTCCCGATAATCTATACACATCCGATGCGACCCGTCCTTCTTCCTCACAAACATAATTAGGGCTCCCCATGGTGAACTTCTCGGTCTAATGAAACCCTTGTCTAACAGCTCCTTAAGATGTGTAGACAACTCCTGCATCTCAGGAGGAGCCAACTGATACAGTGCCTTGGCTATCGGAGCCGCACCAGTAACTAGGTCGATTCTGAATTCCACCTGTCATTCCGGAGGTATCCCAGGCAACTCCTCGGGGAATACGTCCGCAAACTCCCGTACCACAGGTACATCGTCCACCGTCGCCCTACCCGTTTCCTGCGTATCCATAACATACACGACATAACCTACGCAACCCTGCTGAAGGTAACGCCTAGCTCTCGCTGCTGAACATAAAGTTGGTCCTCGCTGTGGCCTCTCGCCCTGAATCACCAGCTCTCCCCCACTTGGGGTCCTGACCCGCACCAACTGCTGCACGCAGTCGATCACTGCCCCATTAGGGCTGAGCCAATCCATGCCTATAATCACCTTGCTCCCACGCAATGGAATGGGAACCAAGTCTACCAAGTAGGGCTCCTCAAATAACCTCAGCACACAATCTCGAAATACCATCGATGCCCGCACCGAACGGTCGTCTACAATCTTTACCTCTAGAGGGCAATCCAACATGCCCGAAGACTCGGAAAATCTCTTGCTAAGTGTAAGAGACACAAATGATCGGGAAGCGCCGGAGTCAAACAACACCAGAATTGGGATGCCGGTCACATGGAATGATCCTAAACAGAGCACATATCAATAACACAATCACAACAAAAAAAAGATCAGAGGGAAAGAATCATACCCGTCACCACATCAGGTGCAGCGCGTGCCTCCTCGGCTGTCAGCTGAAATGCTCGGCTCCACACCACTGGAGCCTCTGTCTTGACCTTCCGGCCATCTATAACCCGTGCCGTCGCTGAGACCGGCGCTGCTGCTGACACTGCTGTCAATCTCGGGAAATTGGCCCTTTTGTGGCCCCTCTGATTGCAATGGAAGAAAATCAGGTCTGTCATCTGTACTGCAGGGGCAGGGGCAGTACAATCCCTGCCAAAATGCCCCACCTTGCCACACTTATAGCAGCCCGAACCTGGCCCTGTGCGACAAGCTCCCTCGTGTGACCGACCGCATTTCCCACAGTGGTCCCATCCTGCCTGGCCTTTCGGCCTACCATCAGATCCCTTGGGCTTCTTCCCCAAATCCCCGGTCGTCAGCCCCTCCACTGCCTTCCTCTTCTGGACGTGCTCCAAATCAATCTCCCTCGCCCTAGCCCTGACAATCATGGAATCCAAGGTAGGTCAAGCTGAAAAAACTAACATGCTCCCGAATGTCAGCTCGTAGCATGTCATGGTAGCGGGTCCTCCACATATCCTCATCACCCGCATACTGGGGCACCAGCAATGCCCTCTCCCGAAACTTGGCGGTGATCTTCGCCACAGTCTCCGTAGTCTGCCTCATATCCAAAAACTCCCTGGCCAGCCGTTGAAGTTCCACAGCTGGCTCAAACTCCACCCTAAATCTGGTCACAAGGTCCGACCAAGTCATAGCCTTAACAGCCGAGGCTCCCAATGAGTCACCAACAGACTCCCACCAATCTTTAGCCCTGTCTCGCAAGCATCCTGTTGCACATCTCACCTTCGACCCCTCTGGGCAGAAGCTCGTCAGCTGCGCAGACTCAATGTATGCGATCCATCTCCTAGAAGCAATGGGGTCTTTCACCCCATGGAAATCCGACGCACCACTTCCACGAAAGTCCTTAAAGGACAGTATGTACGTACCCACTTGGTTAGACACCGTATCACTCCTGAATGATCGGAGACGATCCTCCATTAGCTCAACAGTCCCCTCCTTGATTGACCCGAAGATGATAAGGGTCGACTCAAGGATGCCTCTCGTGATCTCAGACGCGATGAACTCGCGTAGCCCGTCATCAACCTACTCGGATCCAGAACTCGAGCCTGATCCTGATCCTGATCCGGAAACTCCTGCTCCAAGTCGTGTTGTCACCATACTGAAAACACACGCATAAAGTCAAGATCATATATATATACTCAAGAGATCTAACACATTCTCTGAGGTTCCCGGTTTCATCTAAGCCCTCCTTGGTTCGAGTACGGGTCCTCTGCTTTCAGTAGTACAGGCCTATACTACCTTCCACATCTACCCGTGCTTTCCTCAAGCATTTCTTTGACTTCACCAAGTCCCTTTACCAATACCCTTTCCACTAACCTCATCCTAGGCTTCCCTAGGGCACTCTCCGACCTACCCTCTGCCAGGAGCCCCTACCATTTCCACCTAACTAACTTGCAGGTACTCATGTCATCTCTTGACTAGCCGAGTTGTATGAACAACTCGTGGAGTTACTCTTCATCCTATGAACACGTTCTGTCCTCGACTCGCCGAGTTGATGAACAACTCGCTGAGTTCCATGAAGATTGTCTTGGACTCGTCGAGTCCGTTCATGCACTCGCCGAGTACCATGAATTCCTAGAGCACTTTGCTTAGTACAGAACGTTGGGTCACTCCCCGGGACTCCTAAAACCCTTCCACACTCAACTGGTCCTTATGACCCTCACTGATAAGGGACCAAAACCCTTGGACTCACCGAGTCCATGAATGGACTCGCCGAGTCTATCACATCCCTTACTAAGAACTTCGATTTCTGATGTACAACACTTAACCAAATGATAGATACAGGCCCCTAAACTCGATCTAGCACATAAAGTTACAAACTTTACGTGCATGCATCGGACATTAGAGCTTAAAAGGCTCTAAAATGGTTCTTTTGTTACATGGGGCCTTCCTTGGTTCAAAAAGCAACCTAGATCTGACTTGTGACTCATAAAATGACATGATATAGAAGCCCAAACCCCTAACCATGTTTGCAAACATGGTTGGCCACCAAAAATGGCTTATAAAAGCCCTAAACCACCTCAAAGAGGGATCTAACAAATGAATGAGCAAGGTTGAAACTTTATACCTTCCAAAGACTGCAAATGATGAACCAAACTCGAATCCTTCAGTCCCCACTTGATCCTTCTATGCTCTTCCTTCTTCCTTGAGGTCAAAACTCACAAGAATCACTCAAAAAGCCTTAGATCTTCTCAAAAATGGCTAGGGTTGCTATGAGGAGTGTTTGGGAGCATAAAGGGGGAAAGGAGGTTGCATAAGGTCGTTTAAATAGGGTGCAAACCCCTGGATTAGGGTTTTTGTCCAAACAGCGGCTACTCGCTGAGTCCGCAGCTTAAACCCCGTGCCTCATCCCGCTTCTACTCGGTGAGTCAGTCCTTCAATTTGCCGAGTCCAAGGCTAAAATACAAAAATAAATGAAGATTTAATGACAGAATACATACCAAGAACCAGGTGCTATAAATACGTACCAGCCACGACATCAGGTACTGTGTGAACCTCTTACGTTGTCAGCTGGAAAGCTTTCCTACGAGCCCTCAGAGCCTCGGCCTTCACCGACCGATTATCAATAACACGTAAAGGAGCAGGAGTGGAAACCTGGACTGATCCCTGAACAAGTTGAGGGCACTCAGCCTTCCGATGGCCGGTCTGATTGTAGTGGAATCAAATTGCAAATCCCTTGGGGCAATCCTTTGCAATATGCCCCTATTTGCCACATTGGTAGCAAATCCCCGCCCGACAAGATCCCTTATAACTATTTCCGCACTTTCCATAACTGTGGCCCTTCTGGCCTCCTGATCTCAAATTAGCGGGCTTAGCCCGCTTTGCTGCCGACTACAACTGCGCCGGTCTCCGATCTCTTCCCTGAGACTCCGCCTCTTCCATGCCCCGAGTCTCTAGCTCGATCTCCCTTCTCCTGGCATTTGCCTGAATCTCGACAAATGTCCGATAAGACGAGTTTGCAACGAACTCTCGTATATCCCTCTTCAGAATGCTCAAATACCAGCTCATGCATGTCTGCTCATGGCAGAACAATGCCCTCTCATGAAACATCTTTGTAACCTCCATCGCTGGCTCTGTCTTCTGCTTGAGAGATAGAAACTCCTAGGCCAACCGTTCCCTCTACACCGTGGGAACATACTCATCTCGGAACATCAACGTAAACAACTCCCATGTCACTGCAGTATGCTCTGCATGAGTAAAACTGGTTGTCACAAATTTCCACCAGTCCTTCGCTCCCAAGTGAAGCTGGTTCAACGCGAACCGAACCCTCAAATGCTATGGGCATGAACAAGTGTAAAAACATCCTCAACATCAGAGATCCACCTCATAGCAGCAATAGGATCCTGTGTCCCATCAAACTATGGTGGTCGTGTTGCTGAACTCCCGAAACAGCAACGAGTCACCTCCCTATGGCCTGGCAGTAGCGATAGCTGCAGTGGCTGCAGCAACAGCCGCCTCAGTAACAGCAACATATCGCTCATCAAATTTCTCGATCAGGGTGGTCTTAATAGACCCAAACATCTCAGGAATCGCCTCTCGAATGGTTGTGGCCACCTCCTCGTGAATCATCCTGTGAAATCTCATCATCACTAGTCCCACTGCTCTCGGGGCTGTGGTGTGTACCCACCATGATGTCTATGAAGCATAACACAAAAATCGTTAGAGACTCGCTCGAGTATACTCACACTTGACTACTCATCCCCACTTGCTTCCTGGCATCCCAAAGATTCTTACTTGGGTTGCCCACAGATCCGGTGCTTTCAGTAGTGCGGTCCCAATACTACCTTCCACACCAACCTATAGTCACCCTAAGTCCTCCTCTTAGGATCCCAATTCACAAGTACTCTATCTCTCACGAATAACAATCTACTCTCTCAGTAAACCCCTCACAAGCTCATCTAGGTATCTCTTCTAGATTTCCTCTCGACTCAAAACTCTCTCTAGGTGATTCCTGCTAGATATTCTCATTCGTCTCATACTCAAAGCACATAACAGATACTAGCAACTCCTAGGCTAAGGCATCACAAATCAGGCATCTCTATGAAATACCTAGCCTATCCTCTAGCATGCATAACTAATATCAAATAACACAAAAAGTAAGGGCATTTTGTGAAATCATCGTTCGGGCTGTGGCTGATTGTACACACTGCTCCAACTCGTTTTCTCGTAAACTCTTTCTTATTTTAGAAAAATCATTTTTTTGAATTTTTTTCTCAAATCCCCAGTTTGAGTTCAGACACACCCGAAAGTGCATCTGAATCCCTCAAACCAAGGCTCTAATACCAACTTGTAACACCGTAAATTTTCAAACAATTTTTTCCATTTTAAAACACAATTGTCTCATTTCCAAAATCACAAAAATCCCACAAACATCAACTTATCAAAACACGTGTACCAAAACTGTTTATAACACAAATCCAGGATCCTCTAAAAACATATCTCCAACTCAGGTGTGTGTACAATCAAGCCGATGCCTTCCCGTGATCCTGAGAGGTACCTAAAACACATAACACATAACACGGTAAGAAAGAAGCTTAGTGAGTTCCCCAAAATACCACACTTATCACATTAGCCACTCGAGGATTACTCAATACGACCCTCCGGTCAAAGTGTCTCAAAGGAGACCCTCCGGTCCCACAACTCGGGTGGACCCTCTGGTCCTTACTCAATAAGCTCATAATAATAATACTCAACATAAATCACAAAGACATAATGCAAAATATCACAATACACATGTAAGCACATAAGATACCTCGGTCACACAAATATATCATTCATGGTAAGTATAGTGAGAAGACTCACCTCGTAAGAAATCAGATAACCTCAAACTCAAATTACCAGTCTAGCCTCCACCTAACACATATGATATGTATCCCTAATTAATAACGGCTCTCAAAGAAGATAGAGTTACCCTTCTACAAACTTAAAGAAGGGTAAAAGACCAATTTACCCCTCCATGGCCTTAATAGTCCACAAATTGACCAAACCCTAAAAGTCAACCAAAAGTCAATGGCAGCGCGTACAAGCTCTCTACACTGGGCGTACTCCAACGCCATGCATGCATCAGGGTTTCCCGAACCTACGTTGCGCGTACTGGGATTATGCTCTGTGTACGCCCCAACTTTGCTCTTCCAACACGTTTGGTTTTAATCAGTTAAGACCTTAGCTCATAGCACAGATTTGGACTCGGTAAAGGCTCTTACTCTATAAAGTCTATGACTTTAAGCCTTTACATGGCTGATAAAGTCACAAACACCCAAAAATATAATTCTCTTATCTGAAAATGCTCATATCTCATGCATGGGTTGATTCACACGTCTAAGTCTCGATTTTTATGACATTATACCACTAAAGACACTCAAAGGAGTTTATCATAGTCTCTAGAGCTCAATATCTCATAAAGCATCCAACTTTGGGACCAAAACCCTAAAATGATCTAACATGATGCACAAATCAAAAGAGTGAGAAATCTTTGAGCTTTATACCTCAGAATGAAGCTCTAAACTCAGATAAGCTCAGATCCAAAGACTGGAATCCCACTCCTTCTTCTTCAAGGCTCTTCCTTCACTCCAAGGTAACACAAGATCACTCAATAGCTCATAAATGGACACACAGGCTCAATAGACGAGTATTTAGGGTTTGAGAGGGTTGTTTGTTTGAGGATGGTGGCCAGGAATGAGGCAATCATACCCTTTGTATAGGGACACACCCCAAATTAGGGGTTTCACTATGGGCCTAGTACACCCCGTGTACTCTCTAATACATCCAACGTACTATGTGGCTTCTGTCAAAAACACGCATATGAGTATGCTGAGCATACACACCCGTACGCCCCGCGTACTCATTTACCACCTTTTCTCATATAAGGGCGAAACTTGACAATTACCAAAAGAACAAGGGATTATGAGGTATACATGTTCTTGGGATGTTACACTATGAGATGGATTTTTGATATCGAGGGATGTTTCTATACATGTCCAAGCTCCAAGGACCTGAAAGTTCGATTTGCGCTGAACAAGCGTCGCTTGGGAGCGAAGGACTGGTGGAAATTTGTGATGACTGATTACTCTCCTGCAGACCATGCAATAGTGACATGGACGAGGTTCACGCAGCTATTCCAATATGAGTAAGTTCCCTAGGTGGAGAGGGAGTGGTTGGCCTAGAAGTTTCTGCTCTCAATCAGAAGATAGAAACCATGACACTGATTACGAGGATGTTTCATGAGCGGGCGTTGTTTTACCTCGAGCACGTGTTTACGGAGCAGGCCCGTTTGAACTCATACTTGAGCATATGGAGGCGAGATATTTGTGAGTTCATGGCAAACTCTTAATATCAGACATTGGCTGAGCTAAAGACCAATGCCATGAGGTGGGAGATTGAGCTAGAGTTTCAGACTAGAGAGAAGGAGGAGTCGCAGGGTAGAGATAAGAGACCAGTACAATCGCAGCCGACGACCAAGCAGGCTTAGCCTACTGATTCGAGAGTAGGAGGCGAGAAGGGCCACACTTCAGGAAAGTGCGGCAAGAGTCATGAGAGATCTTTCCGAGCAGGGATTTGCCACAAATATGGCAAGGAGGGGCATATAGCGAATGACCGCCCCAAGGGATTTGAGGTTTGCTTTCATTGCAACTAGACCGGCCACCGAATAGCTCACTCAGGGACCAGCCTAGGCTTCCGCTCCTACTACTTTGCACGTTACTGATCGTCGGCCGGTGAAGGCTGAAGTCCGGAGAGCTTGTGGAAGATCTTTCCAGCTGACTGTGGAGGAGATCCACGTAGCACCTTACATTGTTGATGGTACGTATCTCCTTGCCTACGTTATTTTAGGATTTTTTTATGCTTATTCTGTGTTGCATATAGATACTTTTCTTGTGACTTTTGTGCCTCCCTTGGTGTTATTTGACTTGGATGCGAGTCGATCTTTCGTGTCCTTATCCTTTAGCCGTCACATTAGTGTTAGAAGGGAGGCATTGAGTCGATTGCTGAGGGTTTCTATAGCTGACGAGCATGCGGTTTTTTCCACTGATGTATTTCGAGGATGTGTATTAGATATTTTCTGTGTTGAGTTTTCGATAGATTTGGTGCCGATAACAACGGGTGATGTATGTGTCATAGTGGGCATGGATTGGTGGAGTCGGTTTGGAGATGAGATTGATTGTGAGCGTCAGATGGCGACCATACGAGAACCTAGTGGGGGAGTACTTAGTGTGTATGGCAAAGGAACCAGATCTGGATTAGATTTCTGCTATGCTGCCAGGGCAAGGCAGAGTCTACAGCAGGGGTGCATGGGCTTTTTAGCATATGTGACGGATACGAGAGTTGCCACTGAGAGGTCGAGTTCTATCTCCAATGTTCCGATAGTGTGTGAGTTCCAAGATGTTTTCCCCAAGGAATTGTCGGGTGTGCCTCCCGAGAGGCAGGTGGAGTTCCGGATCGATTTGATTCTGGGTGAGGCGCCTATTGCCAAGGCACCTTATCGCCTTGTGCCGACCGAGATGCAGGAGTTATCCTCGCAGCTTTGGGAGCGGCTAGGAAAGGGTTTTATTAGACCGAGTACCTCACCGTGGGGAGCACCGATCCTTTTTGTCAAGAAAAAGGATGGTTAACTCTGGATATGCATTGACTACCGGGAGTTGAACAAGACGACGATCAAGAACCGTTATCCGCTACCGATGATCGATGATCTGTTTAATCAGTTGCAGGGGGCGTCTTGGTTTTTCAAGATTGATTTGAGATATGGGTATCATCATATGAAAGTTTGCGAGGAGGATATCCAGAAGACGGCCTTTCAGACTCGTCATGGGCACTACGAGTTTGTGGTGATGCCTTTCGCACTCACCAATGCACCGGCAACGTTCATGGACCTCATGAACCAGGTGTGCAAGCCCATGTTGGACCGGTCGGTAATCATGTTCATCGACGACATTTTGGTGTACTTGAGGTCTAAGGAACTGCACAACAAGCATCTTCGGGAGATTCTTGGTGTATTGAGGATGGAGATGCTTTATGCCAAGTTCTCGAAGTCTGATTTCTAGTTACGATAGGTCCAATTCTTGAGGTACCTTGTTAACCAGAAGTGGATTTTGGTCGACCTGGCCAAGATTGAGACAGTCATGCGATGGGAGGTGCCGAGATCCCCATCCGAGATCAGGAGTTTTCTGGGCCTAGAAGGTTACTATAAGAGGTTTATAAGAGATTTCTCCAAAATTGCCGTTCGTCTCACCAGATTGACCAGGAAGGGTTTTACTTTTGTTTGGGGGCCTGAGCTACAGGCATCATTCGAGACTCTTCGCCAGAAATTATACGAATCTCCAGTGTTAGCCCTTCCTGAGAGAGTGGAGGATTTCGTAGTCTACTATGATGCATATTTATCAGGGATGGGTGCCATGTTGATGCATAGGGGACACGTGATAGCATATGCATTGAGGCACCTGAAGCCTCACGAGACGAGGTATCCCACCCACGATTTGGAGTTGGGGGAGGTGGTGTTCGCCCTCAAGATTTGGCGCCACTATCTTTATGGTTTCCGATGTACCATATACACGGACCATAAGAGCATGAAGTACCTTATGGATCATCCCAACCTGGATATGAGTTAGAGGAGGTGGTTGGATGTAGTGAAAGAATATGGTTGTGAGATTTTGTATCACCCTGGCAAGGCTAATGTAGTAGTTGATGCCCTGAGTCATAAAGCAGTGAGTGCTCTGATCCGAGACGTGTGCATGAGGATGACGATGATGACTCCACTCTTAGATACCATCCGAGAGGCCAGATTGGTGGCCATGAGACTAGAGAACCATAAGAGAGAGCAGGTTCGGGCAGATTTCTGAGTTTGAGACGGATATTCTGGGGCTTATGACCTTCCGTTGGCGGATATAGCTGCCATATACGGGTGGAGCTCGACGTATTTTGATGAAGGAGGACCATCGGTCGAGATTCTCGATCCATCCGGGGGCCTCCACGATGTATTTGGACTGGAAAATAGATTATTGGTGGCCCTGTATGAAGAGAGATATGTCATGGGTAGTCAAGAGATGTTTGACCTGTTGTCAGGTCAAGGCGGATCACCGGCGTCCCATGGCCAGTTACAGCCTTTGGAGATTCCCCTGTGGAACTGGTAACAGATCTCCATGGATTCCATTACCGAGTTACCGAAGACTACGCGAGGTGTCAATGTGATATGGGTGATTATAGATCAGTTGACGAAGAGTGCTCACTTCCAAACTACAAGTGAGAGCTCTTCTGCAGAGAAATTGGACAAGATCTACGTTCGAGACGTGGTGGCACGACATGGGGAGCCAACATCGATAGTTTCAGATTGAGATGATGTGTTTTACTTCCAGCTTCTGGAAGAAATTTCATGAAGAGTTGGGTACCCGGTTGCATTTCAGCACCGCTTACCACCCACAAACAGACAGGGGGAGCGAGCGGACGATTAAGACGGTCGAGGACATGCTATGTGCATGTATTATGGACTTCGGTGGAAGTTGGGACACCTACTTGCCTTTGGCTAAGTTTTCATACAAAAGCAACCATCACTCCAGTATCGGTATGCCTCCCTTTGAGATTTTATACGCGAGGAGGTGCCGGACTCCCATAAGTTGGGGAGAGGTAGGATAGAGAGTGATGGGGAATTCAGGTTGACGATCTCCTGAAGTACATTGAGAAGTTGATAGCGATATTGGATAGGAAGGTGAAGTTATTGAGGAATAAAGAGGTGCCCTTGGTTTAGATTCAGTGGCAGCATCGGAAGGGATCCAATTGGACATGAGAGTCGGAGTGCAAGATGCGGGAACAATACCCAAAGTCTTTTCCAGAGGATGAGTGCGAGGGCAAAGTTTGATTCTAGTGGGGGAGAATTGTAACATCCTGACTCCCAGGTATAATATTTAATTATTTTTATATTCATTTTTTCCGAGCAACTCCACAAGTTGGAGGCCCCAACTCACCAAGTAGATATTTAAAACGGCCACGTGATTTTTAGAGTCTACTCAACAAGTTGGAGGACCCCAACTCGATGAGTAGGAGCTGTGTGTGAAAACACTAATGTTCAGGGTTTGTACCCTGTTTAAAAGACCTTAAGCCTTAATTTCCGCCTCCCTTATCACCTTAACACACTAAGAGAAACCGTAATCGATCTATATTCATATGATAGAGAGAGAGAGAGAGGCTAAGATTGTATGTTTTAGTGCATTTTTGGAAGGTGATTGAGGAGAAAAAGGCTTGGAACGAGAAGAATCCCATGGATCAAGTGTTCTTTCAGTGCTAGCTGCTATTTGGAGGTAAAATGCTATCACCTTGATCATTGTTTGGTTAGATCTCTTAACTAGGGAGTTTATGGCCATTTCCATCTTTTCATTGGGTCCTTAAGTTGTTTGAGCTTTTCGTGGAGTTAAGACTTCAGATCTGGAAAGTATGAGATCCCTTGGGCCTGGAGATTCAAGCTTTATCAAGTTATTAGCCAGCTTTCATGCATTAAACCCTCTATAGAGCTTGTCTTGGCATTTTGATTCCTAGATGCCATGCATGGACGTAAAGCTTGCAGCTTTACGTGATACTTCAGCCTTAGAAGGCGAGATGTAGAGTATGGGGCCTTTGTTTTGCTTAAAAACGTCTGAATGATAGAATGGACTAATGGGACTCGATGAGTTGATGAGCCAACTCGACGAGTTGGCTAGGGTTTTCCTCGGTAGTCTGGACCAGTTACAACTCGGCGAGTTGGTGAGACAACTCGACGAGTTGAGTTGGAATTGCCCGCTATTACAGAGAAAACGAAGGAACTCAACGAGTCGCATAGATGCACTCAACTAGTTGGGTTAACATGGACTGTTGACTCGAGTGTTAACTTCCGTTGACCTTTAGGGTTTGGTCAAGATATGGATTATGGAGACCATGGAGGGGTAAAATGGTCTTTCACCCTTTCCGAGAGTTAGAAAAGTGTTTAGCCTAGCATCTTTAGAGTTGTTGTTATAAAGTGTTAATTAGAAATGATTATGATATGTAGGAGGAGTCTAGACCGATCGTTGAGTACGAGACCTACTTGCTTACGTACGAGGTGAGTCTTCTCACTATACTTACATGAGTGGTAATACTGTGTGATCGGAGGGTATTATATGCTTATACTGAGTTATGTGATATCATGCATCTTTCTTTGTGATATATGCTATATATTATTTTGTGCCTTATTGACATAGGACCAGAGGCTCCAACTCGAGTTGGGAGACCGAAAGGTCTTCATTGAGACACATTAACTAGAGGGTCCTTATCAAGATATACCCATGAGAGGCTAATTATTTGCATGTGGTATTTTGGAGAACTCACTAAGCTTTGTGCTTTACAGTTTTGTGTGAAATGTGTTTCAGGAACATGGGAAGGTGCCGGCTTGATTGTACACACTAGCTAGAGATGTAATTTTGAGGATCCTGGGATATTATCAAACATTTTGTGGTCTTGTGTTTTGAATAACTTATACATTTGCGTTTTGCGAAATGTGAGATTGTGTTTTATATAGTTTTGAAAATGAAAAAAAATATATATTTTAAAAATTAGAGTGTTACATTACTGGTGGCCTTGCACGAAGCGGGATATAGCATGGTACCTCGAGAGATGCCTGACTTGCAGGAAGGTCAAGGCAGAGCATCAGAGGCCTCACAGAAAGGAGCAGCCATTAGATATCATTATGTGGAAGTTGGAGGATATTACTATGTATTTCATCACGAAACTTCCCAGGACCACACGGGGAGTGAATTCGATTTGGTTCATCGTTGATCGGTTGACCAAGAGTGCCAATTTCATTCCGATCTAGGAGAGCGTTTGGGCTGAGAAGCTGGCCGACATCTACATCAGGGAGATAGTAGCTTGACATAGAGTGCCAGTCTCTGTGATTTCTGACAGAGATGTGCGGTTTGCTTCCAGATTCTGGAAGAAGTTTCAAGACGAGTTGGGTACTCGTCGGCACTTTAGCACGGCTTTTCACCCGCATACGGATGGTCAGATCGAGTGGACCATCCAAACTCTAGAGGATATGTTGCGGGCATGCGTCCAGGTCGGGGTTATAGTTCTCCTGAAGGTGTCACCATGTAAAGGTGTCCTCTGGTTCAGGAAGCGAGGCAAGTTGGGCCCCAGGTACATTGGTCCTTTCAGGTTTGTAGCCTAGGTGGGCAAGGTGGCGTATAGGTTGGATCTCCCATTCGTGCTTAGTCAGATCCACAACACCTTTCATGTCTCCCAGCTGCAGAAGTGCTTGGTAGATGACTCCGGGGTGGTGCCTCTAGAGTACATTTAGGTGGATGATAGCCTGAAGTACATCGAGCGGCCAGTATCCATCCTCGACAGGAAGACAAAGGATCTGAGGAACAAGAAGGTTGAGTAAGTAAAGGTGCAACGGCAGCATCGCAAGGACTCAGAATGGACCTAGGAGTCGGAGGACAAGATGAGGGAGCACTACCCGAGCTTTTCTAGACACAGCAGACTTCGAGGACGAAGTCTAAAATAAGTGGCGGAGATTTGTATTGCCCGGATCTTGGTATGTATTTTAAATTAAACCATTCATTTTTGCAAAGGGACTCGACGAGTTGGAGTCCCCAAACTCGTCGAGTAGAAACGGATTTTGGACGCAGGACTTGAATTCTACTCGGCGAGTTGAGAAGCCTCAACTCGACGAGTAGGGCTGCCAGAGTGAAACCCTAATTTTCATGGTTTTCACCCTATTTAAGAAACTTAACAATTTATTGTGACCTCCTTCATAGCCTCCCTCAGTCCAACAAAACCCTAATTCGTGATCTTGATCCTTTTGAGTTTATGTGAGTAAAAAGAGGGTGATTCTTTGGTATTTCCTTGAAGAAGTGGAAGCTAGAAGTGCTTGGTTGAAGGAATAAGCTATGGATCCAAAAGTAGAGTTGCATTTATGGTTCACGTAAGGTATAAAGCTCTTACCTTGCTTATTGAGTGTTTAGATCTAGTTTTAGGGCTTTTCCTCCGTGTTTTAGTTCAATAATGGTGGCCTTTGGGATTCGGATATCCCTTGTGGAAAGAAACTTCAGATCTAGAGCAACTGAGGGACTCCATGGCATAAAGGTGCCAACTTTATGGCCATGGGAGTCCCATGCAAATTGTGAACCACCTTTTAGGGCCTTTTCAGGTAAATAATCCATGCATGGATGTAAAATTAGTAACTTAACGTGATATATCGACCCTAGGAGACCAGATTCATGGTTTGGAAGCATTTAAACTGACTGGAAACGACTGTATGGATTTAGACTATGGGGGACTCGACGAGTTGTTCATACAACCTGGCGAGTTGGTTCGTGGTTCCCCAACCTTTTTTTTATTGGCCAAACTCGTCGAGTCTAGGAGATGACTCAGCGAGTTGGATATGTTCTTGGGTTTGAAGATTGAAGAACTCAATGAGTTCAAGGAGGAACTCGGCGAGTTGTGAGCGAAATGTCCCGACAGTGTATGAAGGGGAACTCGACGAGTTCATGAAAGAATTCAACGAGTAGGATCAAGATTTCCAGAGTTTCATGGATTAAGGAACTTGGCGAGATGATGGACCAACTCGGCGAGTTGAGTCAACAAGGATGTTGACTTTGACTAGGATGTTGACTTTGACAAAGATGTTGACTTTGACTATGACCTTTGACCATAGTTGATCCTTAAAGGGGTTATGAGTATGAAAGAGTAATTAAAAGAGATTTTATATGTAGGAGTTTGAGGAGAATTGATCCCAGAGCCGAGGATAGTTTAGCTACTTCAAGACATTGAGGTGAGTTACCTTCCAGTAGAAGTAGGTCGAAGGCACCAATGTCAGCCCACTAGTAAGAGCTATAGTATAGATGATTGTCTTTGTTATAATTATCTAGGATGTCACTATCTATTATGATTTATGTGCTAGTATGCTATGATGTTATGTGATAGTGGTAGGAGGGGTAGGACAGACCCTAATACCGGTCGATAGGGTGAGGCAGTATGTCAACACCCGGATAAGCTAGGCAGTTTATGAATTATAGGTTTCTGAACTAGGATGTGATGTGGTAGAAGTAGGGGTTGAAATAGTCCCCGATACCGGTCGAAAGGAATGAAGGGGTAGGCCAGCACCTTGATATGCTAGGTAAGGTACCGGTCAAAAGGAACGAAGAAGTAGGCTAACAACCTGATATGCTAGACGAGGTACCCGTCGACAAGACCAAAGGGGTAGGCCAGCACCATGATATGTTAGGAAGTTACCAGTTGAAAGAGACCAAAGGGGTAGTCCAGTACACAGATATGTTAGACACTATGTATAATGTATGGTATGTGGTATGATGGGGGAAGTCACTAAGCTTTGTGCTTACGGTTTTCAGTTTTTGATTCAGGTCCTTCTTCATTGAAGGGAAGGGAGCCGACATGGTAGCAGCGCATCACACACATAATTTTACACATATAAGATTCTTAGGCTTTGTACTCTAACATTGTTACTACCTTATCACATGATTTTTGGACTTATGATCTATGGTTTTTATGAAATGAAATAACTTGATGATGTTTTCTATAAACTATTTTACGAATCGTTATATCAAAAATGAAAATTTTGGTTTAGAATTTTGAGATGTTACATGTAAAGTCATAAAGTTGAAAACTTTATGAATCTAGGGTGCTTTTGAACCGTAGATCTGAAGTGTGGGCTTGAGTGATTAAGCCATTAAGCACTTAATGAAGTTTCTGGGGTTGCAAGGTTACGCCCTATGTAGATGGGAGTACGCCCCGCATACTCGGTCAACCACCCCAATGGTGGTCTTCTGTGAGGCTTCGCATATGCTAAGCGTACCTCCGGAGTATGCCATGCGTACTCGCATGGGTCAGCCTTGTTGTGTTGACTCGGTTGGGTTGACGCGGCAGACTTGTTGGGTTTGGCCAGTTGACTTTGACCAAGTTCGACATTGAGGGTATTATGTGTATTTTGGGATTTTAATGGAATTGGTCATTTAGTGGAAATAGGTATCGTTTAAAGAGCTAAGATTCAGATTCGTGCCTCATCAGTTATATTAAGTTTGCAAGGTGAGTTTTCCACACTGCACTTACGGGTCGAAGGCACCACGGTCGACCCTTTGGATTTTTATCCTGGTTTCTCGTATGATTGTGTATTATGGTGATATTTTAGATATGTATCATGGTAGATAGCATGTTCCCATGCGGTAGTGATCTCTAAATTTGTCAGTTTGGTTGATGCATGGTCATATGTTTATTAGTTATATATATGTCGACATGTTATGGTTAGTTAGGTTGAGGCGGTCCTGCTTTGTGCTAAAGGCCAAGACACCTAGGGTGGACCGGATATAATGTAGGCCCTATGAGTCGGTCTAGTCAGGCCGAAGGCCCGGAGGACGGTCCAGATAAGCTGAAGGCCCGGTACAACGGTCTAGTCATGTTGAAGGTTCTGTGAGCGGTCCAGATAGGCTGAAGGCCTGCGAGGCGGTCTAGTCAAGCTGAAGTCTCTATATGCATAATGCTTGCTATTGTTATATATATATATATATATATATATATATATATATATATATATATATATATATTATGTGTTGGTAATTTGGGGGAAAGCTCACTAAGCATCGGCTGACAGTTTTCGGTTATGTTCCAGGTACTTGACAGGATCGTGGGAAGGAAAAGGCGTGACCATACACATCCTCATGTTTTTGGAGTTATGATTTTTGGGAAAACTATGATATGGAATGTGTTTAGAAAACTATGTTGTAAACGATTTAGGTTTTGGTTGGTTTTTTAAAAGTTTAAAATTTTCATGGATTTTATGGATGTTACATTATTAATCAAAATTAATCTGAAATTAATTTAGAATTACGGAATTAATTAAAGGTGCATGGAGTGAATTTTAATGGTTTAATAGTTGAAAAAAAGAGATGTTTAATGATCCATAAAACGGATGATTTTATGGGAAGTCTACAAGGGTTCTAGAATTATCTTGGTAGCTGATAAGGAAATGATTGGAACTGGTGATTAAATCTAATGTTTAATTGTTCAAATATGGATTTATGTGCAAGTTAGCTAAACTATAAATAGAATCCTTAAGGCACCAAATGTGTTCATAACCTTCATAGCATGATGAAATCCGAATTTCATCATTGTCTCCTTTCTCCTTGTTGATTTCAAGTGTTCTAGGGTTTTGGGTGTGAGCCATTAGAGATGTTCACGTTATTGGCGCTTGCTTTCCATTGGCTTTGGAAATCAAATGAGTTTGACATATATGATTATGTCAAAGTTATGTATTCTAATCTAATACTTTTGATTTTATTAGGTTTGAATTTTTGTTTCATATAGTATGTTGCTATAATAGTAAAAATATCATAGATCCTTTTATGTTTCCTGTACCTATAAGTGTTTATGTGAAAATTTTCATGTACATTATTTTGTAACCTAGAAAACCTAATAGTGGTATTAGAGCCCATGATTTTCAATTATTAGTTTATGTTATGAAACTAGAAAACTGAACCTAAAAATCGAAATTTATGAAGACCATGACGTGTTCAGTCCTCTGCCATGTCATGATGACCTTCTAGAAATTTAATTTCAGGATTTACTTGCCTTTTCAAATCACAAGATAATTATTAGTTATTTTAAATGGTTAAAATCTGAACATTAAGACTAGATATTTAAGAAATCATAATTTGAAAATTGAGGAAGTTATAATACGTAATTATCTAATTATAAGATAATTTAGATAATTGAATTATCCTTTAAAAGGTTTAATACAAATTAATTATCATGTCATGTCACTTCAATCCATTTCTCTTTTCATATTATGTTCATGTCGTGATGTTTTTCGACATTAAAAATCTCCATAGTTATTTTAAAAATAAGTAAAATAACTTGATACAATCACTTGGATAGGTTCGTGAAATTTTCTTAAAATGATTGGAAATCATCACAAGAACTAATCATTTGTAGAAAATAATCTATGAAAAAACTATTTACACATGTCGCTTAGTGCAGGTAAACGGCGAGTGTATGTGTGTGTGTGTGTGTATATATATATAACATAAAGACAATCAAATCAATAGTAAACCTCATTTACGAAGATACACTATAAGAGAGGTATAAGGAAACGACCTATAAAATGACCTTTGAATGAGTGTCATTTTCACCTACCGCTTCTTTGTGTGGTGGAGGGTCGTTAGCCAAAAGGATTTGATGGGAAAATAATCACAATAAAAATACTAGATCATTCTATAAAATCCCACTCTGGTTACTTTAGGAAAATGTGAAATGGTATGCTTGTAACATCCCGTTTTAAATAAAATAATTAAATGATAAACCCAGAACCCCGAGAAGCAAGTTTTATTATTAGTTTATATTATTAGAGCTCTAAATTAAATAAAATTAGTTGGGTGTTGGTTTCGGGAAGCGAAGTGACAATACTTAAATCTCCGGGGGTTAAGGTTTAATTTCAAGACTTATTTTGAAAAGGGTTTTAGAAGGTAGGATGTAATTGGTAACATTTGGACCTGAATTGTAAGGATTTTCTGAAATTGGGGCCATTTGGTAAAATATGGGATCAAAGTTGAAAGTATTTTAAGGAGTCGGGGTTTAAATGGTAAGTATTGGACTTTGTTTGAAGAGTTTGGAATGGGAGGGACCAGTTCTGTCATTTTCCCTAAGTTTCCATGGAGTCGGGGTATTTAACTGTGAACATTCCCGTCACTTGCAACCCTAACCCTAAAATGTATGCGGTCGCCACCCCCATGAGTTCAGCCGCCTCCCACCCTTATACATCCCTCTTCATTGCCGGTAGCCGCACACCACCACTGCAGCCTCCACAGCCGCTTCCTCGTCGAGTTTGTCCGTTGTTGTGCTGCCGTGCCGCTACTGTGTCACCGACAAAGTTGTGAACTACAAGACCGGCGACATGTTGCTCACGCGTATCGATCAAACTTCTTTTCCCTCCTCCGTCTTCTTCTATCGTCGCTGTCGGATGTTGTGGGCAGCGAGGAGCTCCATGTGGGGCGTCAGAGACCGCGGCACGAGAGGTTACACCGGAGCTATGGTTGTATGAATGGCAGGTTGAACCTGCTGCTGTTGGACGTCGTTGCGACCGTCTGCCGCCGGCGGACGCCATATCGCTGCTACCGCCCGCTTTTCATGTTCCTGCTGCCATCGCGGCCCACCTTAGGTGGGTGTTGGGTCTATTTCCGGGAAGGAATGTGCGTACACTGCTACTTTAGGGTGCTAATTTCGTGTGTGGGTAGCTATCTTAGCCGGAATCTCTAGTGGGCCACCACCACCACCGTGAGGTGGTGGTTGCCACCATGAACAACCGCCTGCCGCCATTAGGTGGCTATGTTTGTGTGTGTGTTTATTAGTATGTGTGAGTGTGTGTGTGTGTGTGTTAATTGGATGGTGTTGTAAATTGTAACAAAATGTAATAATGTAAAATAAAATATGTCACCACCACCGGCCGCCGTGTCGGGTGGCGGTGTGCTTTGGTTGTGTTCGGACCTCGTTTGAGGGATCTTTGCACAATGTGGGACCAAAGAAACCCTAATGGGCCAATAAGGCCCATTGTGACCTAAAAGCCTAACCAATGGACTAATGGGCTAGTATTGGGTTGGATAACCCTAATTAGGGTTTGGAAAACCCTAAGGGCATAAAACCCTAATTGTAGAAATCGTTTGGGACACACACGAGAAATTAATTATTAAACCTAAAATAATAATTAATAATCATTGACAAACTAGTTTAAGACAATAATGGACTTAATGAATTAAGTCCTTAATGGATTAAGTCCTTAATGGGTTAAGTAAGAAACACTTAACCCTAATCATCATTTCATGTGGAAACCCTAATTTTGGGATTAGGGGCTTGGACTTATCGGGACCCATATTTGGGCCATTGGAATGGAATTGTGTATTAAGCCCAATCACACCATATAACTTATTTAGTGAAGTGAGAGACTTAATGGATTAAGTCCTTAATGGGTTAAGTGAGAAACACTTAACCCTAATTGTCATTTTATATGAAACCCTAATTTCACTTGGGGTTTGTGTTGGGCCTTTTCTTTGGGCTTTGGTAATCGGATTATTAATGGGCCATCCAAGAATAATCATATGGACTAGATTATGTTGATGGGCTTAGGGTAAGGCCCATATGAGGGTGTGGGCCCAATTTGGAAAATTGGGCCATATGTTGGGCTTTGGCCCATTACTAGACTATTGAGCCTTTAGTGTGTGAGTTGGACTTTGGGCTTGGAACCCAATTATTAATTAGGTTTTGTTTGATGTTGACAGTTTGGGAATCTGTCAACCAGCAGCTGGAGTTTTATCGGCGGCACTTCAGTAGTGCCAGGTGAGTTCTCCTCACTATATCAACAGGCTATAAGGCACCAAGGTCGACCCTTTTTGGATTGTATTCGGATTATCGCATGTTATGCATACTGGTTATATCCTGGAAGTTAGGGTGGTAATATGCTATGGTTTAGTGACCCGGTTGGGTTAGTATCCTGGTTATAGGATGATGCTATGTTAGTGACCGCTTAGGTCTATATCCCGGTTATTGGGATGTTGCTATGATTGGTGATCTTTAGATCGGTTTGACTGTTATATATACATGCTAGTGTTATATGATGTCTATGTGCACATGATTGTCCTGGTTATAGGATTATGCTATGTTAGTGACCTCTTAGGTCTGTATCCCGGTTATTGGGATGTTGCTATGATTGGTGATCTGTTAGATCGGTTTGACTGTTATATATATATATATATATATATATATATATATATATATATATATATATATATATATATATATATATATATATATATATATATACTTGCTAGTGTTATACGATGTCTATGTGCACATGATTGTCTAGGTTATAGGATGATGCTATGTTAGTGACCGCTTAGGTCTGTATCCCGGTTATTGGGATGTTGCTATGATTGGTTGTCTGTTAGATTGGTTTGACTGTTATATATATACATGCTAGTGTTATATGATGTCTATGTGAACATGATTGTCTTGGTTATAGGATGATGCTATGTTAGTGACCACTTAGGTCTGTATCCCGGTTATTGGGATGTTGCTATGATTGGTGATCTGTTAGATCAGTTTTACTGTTAGATGAAAGGAGCAAGCGTATGATATTTATGTGCACATGTTTGTTTGATTGGGGGTTGGGTTGAGGCGGTCCTGCTTTGTGTTGTAGGCCAACATACCCAGTGAGCGGTCCGGATAGGCTGTAGGCCCTGCGTGGCGGTCTAGATGTGCCGATGGCTTGAAGAGAAGTCTAGATAGACTGAAGGCCTGTGAGGCGGTCTGTTCAGGCTGATGACTCATTATGCATGTTGTTCTGTATTGGTTATATGATATGGTTATAATTGTATGACGTTAGTATTTTGAGGGAAACTCACTAAGCTTCGGGCTTACAGTTGTTGATTTTGTTTCAGGCACTTCTGATGATTGCGGGAAGGCGAAGGCGTGATCGTGCACTTCCACATGTTTTCATGATTGATTATGGGAATACTCTGATGTCTAAACTATTTTGAAAACAACCTGTAATAACTTAATGGTTTTAAAATGTGTTAAAAAGTTTAAATTTGGCTTGAATTTTATGGGTGTTACAAGTTGGTATCAGAGTCTTGGTTTGAGTGAATTGGAGAAACACTCGTGTGAATCCAGTCTCAAATCTAGGAAAGGATTTTAAAATGAATTTTTAAATGGTTTTCAAAATAAGTAAAGGAGGATGCCAGGTGTACGATCAGCCAGAGCCAGTAAGTAGACCCCAAAATACCATACAGTTATTTGAATATGTGATATGTTAGAACAGCATGCTAGTACTAGGCTAGGGATCTTCAGGAATTGCATGATAAAATTAACGGATTACATGATGCATGCTAGCCTAGGGTTTCCTTATATGAGATTGACATCATTATTGTAGTTGTTTAGTGTATGCATCACGGCTATACATAACTAAGATCTTATAGCCCAAGAATGTTTGATTTGGCCTTATGTTCTAATCTTATTGATTGGGGCTTAGGGTAAGATTGAATATTCAAAAGTCTATAGGGTCCAGCGTTATGTATGGCTAGCATACACTAGTGCTGCAGGGTTGGTGGAAGTTTCATGGATGGGTGGGTTGTGTGAGGCCAGTAGGCCAATTACAAGACATTTAGCATTCCTCTAGGAGTGATGATTGAGTGCTCGCCATGATTATGTATATTGATTAGGGTGTTGTGATGACACTTGAGACAAATACGGGTAGGTGTGGAAGGTAGTATGGGCCCGTACTACTGAAAGCACAGGACCTATACGCATAGCAAGGAAGTCACAACCCCTAGGGTTGGGTTGGGAATTGGCTCTTTTTCATTATATGGGTATCAGAGACCTTTCTGGTGTGTTACCAGAATGGTGGTTACGAGACGTCTTGAGACCGGATTCGAGTTAGGATCGAGATCTGGCAGCCAGGATAAGCCAGCATTGTCAGTGGATCGTGTCGGTGGGATCCTCCGGGAGGAGGTGATCGAGATTTGTATGGGGTCAGATTCTGGAGATGTTTGGGTCTATCAAGACCGCCATGTTTGAGTACCTTGATGAGCGCTATGTAGCCCTTCTTGAGACGGCTGCCGTAGCGGTTTCAACAGCTGTAACGACGGCAGGGGGAGGAGCTGGTCAAGCTTTTTAGTACTGGGACTTGTTACTGGGGCATATTCTGATGAGTCGAGGGCTGCAGTTACTTGGGATCAGGGAGATGTTCTATACTTGTTACATTCCGCAGGTTAAGCAGGAGAGTCTAGCACATTAGTTTCTAGATTTGAGGCTTCGGGGGTCTATTCGAGGCCGGAATGTGAGTCGCGGGGACTCCAGAAAGGAGTAATGATTATGTTCAGCTGGAGTTATGCAGCTGGAATTAGAATGGTTAATTGATAGGATTGCAATGTTGTCTTCCAGGGCAAGGATTTTTCCCTTTCAGTTTTCGAGCTCGAAGGAGTGAGCAGACTTGGGACTCTAGGATCAGGTTGTGTTCCCGCTCGGGTCAGTTGGTCGTAGGGATTGGCGACATTAGTTCAGCACTGGTGAGCACGGGTGGGTCGATGTAGCATACGTATCTTTTGGGATTGTAGACTATGTTTTTGGAGTAGTTGTAGCCCGATTTGGGGCAAAGGTTGTTTCAACTATTGCGGTTCAGTTGTGGATGATCGAGTTAGTGAGTGAGTTAGGGTGCGAGGCCCTGAACGATATGATTCTTGGAGCCAAAGCGGGAAAATTATTGAAACACTTTGGGAAGAGGGGTATTATGTAGGAGGTCTACGGACAGGGTCCCACATGATGGTTATTCAGCATCGTCAGGATTCTGTAGTTCAGAAACCGTTATTTGATAGCGGAGGAAGACGCCAATGGAAGTAGCTCATTGCTGAGATGCTAGTTGGAGCATCTATCTTTTGGACTTCAAGTTTTGAGTGTGGGAACATTTAAGTTTTAGGGACTGTCGGTTTCCCTGGGATTCAGGTAGTGTTCAGCTAGTTCTTAGAAGTATGTGATCACTTGCGATTGGCTGGTAATGAAGCACTAGTTGGAAAAATCTGGTTGTCATCAGATCGATCATTGGAAAGTGAGGAGGATCCAGAATTCTCCAAATTATCATGTATTGTGAGGACTTAGTCAAAGCTAAGCGGGGGAGAATTGTCCCGGAATGTAGAAGCAGGATTGGCTTTGAAACTGGGATATGTTTCGCATCGTTCTCAGGAAGAAAGACAACCCTAGTGGCGGTTTGGTTAGAGTGTTGTGTGAGTTCGGAGTTCGGTAAGACTTCCCAGCATGGGAATCACGTCTTCTTGGTGCTTGATAGCAGAATTTGGGGATCAGTTTGGGATTCTAGCCATGAATTAAGTTCAGTTGTGTGATAGGTCGAGTGTGTGTTTGACTGGTATGGAAAGTGTTGTAAGACGACGGGGGTAGCCGTAGCATTCACTAGTGATCTAGTAGTATGGAAAGTGTTCTAAGACTGCGGGGGTAGCCGTAGCATTCACTAGCAGCAGACAGTGCTTGAGTGATGTAAGTCTGTGGGTATAGCCGCAGCCTTCACTTGGTTGGTAGATAGCATGAGCGCATTGTTAGATCGTGAAAGGGACGGTAGTACCCACCAGCTCGGGTACGACATTGAGGACATGGAAATCAACGGATTGGATTTCGGATTTACCTAGAAGGATTAGATCAGGTTGAGACAGTGATAGGACTGTAGGAGTGCCACTACAGTTATGGGATCAAGGAGGCAATGGAACATATAAGATTTCTTGTGATATAAGGCTACCATCAGTTAGGTAGCGACCACTTTTAGCCTGGGTTTGTTGACGTCAGGATTCGACGTATGGACCCAATCGGTTGGATCAGGAGGTAGTTAGAGCCACAGTGGCATGATAACTAGTGGCAACTTGTCCAAAAGAAAGATTTCGTTCAGAAGTTGTGTGAGGCAACTATGTGGGAGACCTTTAGCTCCGTGAACGGGCCGGAACCCGGTATTTCAGATGAGTGTCACTCGGTTGTGGCGAATCAGAGGATTATTGGATGAGATGTAAGGATAGGTCCTTGGATTTCAAGTTGTGGGTTAGACCTGAGTTATGTATATATTGGTATCCCAATCTAGGGTATTCCATCATGAGGATGATCGGACCCTACGATTGAGTGGACCTGACGTGGTTGGTATTCCAACCCGAGGGTTGATTCGACCAAACATGTGTGTGTGATACGAGGGTATTCCATCCTAGGGATGACTGGAACCGTCGTAGGCATGGCTGGTATTCCAGCCCGAGGCTGATTTGGCCAGGTATGAGTATTTGTCCTTATGAGCCGGTTATTATATGTATGTGGTTCGGGAACTAAAGGACCATAGTTAGCAATGTGGGATTTGTGATTCTGTTTTCTAGTGGGAACCTCAGGTTATCAGAAGTTGAGTAGCCCGTTGGGAGCTAAGTGCAATGCATTTGACAATGATCTAGTGTGGGCAGTCTGTCGGGGAGCCAAACCATCTCGAGACTTCAGACTTCGGATTGAGTAAATGTAATCATATTGCAATGGATTTGTTCATTTTCAAGTCTTGGAACCCTCATAAGGAACCTATGAGGGTTGGCTACGGTTGCCTTGAAAAGGCTAGGGTGAAGCTTGGGATTGTAGTGCAAGTTGTTGGGCGTGTAAAGAATGATAAGAAACGATTTTGAGGACTAAATCAATATTAAGTGGGGGAGAGTTGTAACATCCCGTTTTAAATAAAATAATTAAATGATAAACCCAGAACCCCGAGAAGCAATTTTTATTATTAGTTTATATTATTAGAGCTCTAAATTAAATAAACTTGGTGGGGTGTTGGTTTCGGGAAGAAAAGTGGGGCCATTTGGTAAAATATAGGATCAAAGTTGAAAGTATTTTAAGGATTCGGGGTTGAAATGGTAAGTATTGGACTTTGTTTGAAGAGTTTGGAATGGGAGGGACCAGTTCAGTTATTTTCCCTAAGTTTGCATGGAGTCGGGGTATTGAACTATGACCATTCCCGTCACTTGCAACCCTAACCCTAAAATGTATGTAGCCGCCACCCCCATGAGTTCAGCTGCCTCCCACCCTTATACCTCCCTCTTCATTTCCGGTAGCCGCACACCACCACTGGAGCCTCCACATCCGCTTCCTAGCCGAGTTTTTCCGCTGCTGTGTTGCCATGCCGCTACTGTGTCGCCGACAAAGTTGTGAACCGCAAGACCAGCGACCTGTTGCTCCCGTGTATCGATCGAACTTCTTTGCCCTCCTCCGTCTTCTTCTGTCGCCGCTGTCGGATGTTGTGGGCAGTGAAGAGCTCCATGTGGGGCGTCGGAGACCGTGACACGAGAGGTTAAACCGGAGCTATGGTTGTATGAATGGCAGGTTGAACCTGCTGCTGTTGGACGTCGTTGCGACCGTCTGCCGCCAGCGGACGCCATATCGTTGCTACCGCCCGCTTTTCATGTTCCTGCTCCGTCACGGCCCACCTCAGGTGGGTATTGGGTCTATTTCCGGGAAGGAATTTGCGTACACTGCTACTTTAGGGTGCTAATTTCGTGATTGGGTGGCTATCTTAGCCGGAATCTCTAGTGGGCCACCACCACCACCGTGAGGTGGTGGCTGCCACCATGAACAACCGCCTGCCGCATTAGGTGGCTATGTTTGTGTGTGTGTTTATTAGTATGTGTGAGTGTGTGTGTGTGTGTGTGTGTTAATTGGATGGTGTTGTAAATTGTAACAAAATGGAATAATGGAAAAGAAAATATGTCACCACCACCGTAGGGTGGTGGTTGCCGCCACCGGCCGCCGTGTCAGGTGGGGGTGTGCTTTGATTGTGTTCGGACCTCGTTTGAGGGATGTTTGGACAATGTGGGACCAAAAAAACCCTAATGGGCCAATAAGGCCCAGTGTGACCTAAAAGCCCAACCAATGGACTAATAGGCTAGTATTGGGTTGGATAACCGTAATTAGGTTTTGGAAAACCCTAAGGTGATGAAACCCTAATTGCAGAAATCGTTTGGGACACACACGAGAAATTAATTATTAAACATAAAATAATAATTAGTAATCATTAAAAAACTAGTTTAAGGCAATAATGGACTTAATGAATTAAGTCCTTAATGGGTTAAGTAAGAAACACTTAACCCTAATCATCATTTCATGTGGAAACCCTAATTTTGGGATTAGGGGCTTGGACTTATCGGGACCCATATTTGGGCAATTGAAATGGAATTGTGTATTAAGCCCAATCACACCATATAACTTATTTAGTAAAATGAGAGACTTAATGGATTAAGTCCTTAATGGGTTAAGTGAGAAACACTTAACCCTAATTGTCATTTTATACGAAACCCTAATTTCACTTGGGCTTTGTGTTGGGCCTTTCCTTTGGGCTTTGGTAATCGGATTATTAATGGGCCATCCAAGAATAATCATATGGACTAGAATATATTGATGGGCTTAGGGTAAGGCCCATATGAGGGTGTGGGCCTAATTTGGAAAATTGGGCCATATGTTGGGATTTGGCCCATTACTTGACTATTGAGCCTTTAGTGTGTGAGTTGGAATTTAGGCTTGGAACCCAATTATTAATTGGGTTTTGTTTGATGTTGACAGTTCGGGAATCTGTCAACCAACAGCTGGAGTTTTATCGACGGGAATTCAGCAGTGCCAGGTGAGTTCTCCTCACAATATCAACAGGGTCTAAGGCACCAAGGCCGGCCCTTTATGGATTGTATTTATATTATCGCATGTTATGCATATTGATTATATTCTGGTAGTTAGGATGGTAATATGCTATGCTTTAGTGACCCGGTTGGGTCGGTATCCTGGTTATAGGATGATGCTATGTTAGTGACCGCTTAGGTCTATATCCCGGTTATTAGGATGTTGCTATGATTGGTGATCTGTTAGATCGGTTTGACTGTTATATATATATATATATATATATATATATATATATATATATATATATATATATACATGCTAGTGTTATATGATGTCTATGTGCACATGATTGTCCTAGTTATAGGATGATGCTATGTTAGTGACCGCTTAGGTCTGTATCCCAGTTATTGGGATGTTGCTATGATTGGTGATCTATTAGATCGGTTTGACTGTTATATATATACATGCTAGTGTTATATGATGTCTATGTGCACATGATTGTCCTGGTTATAGGATGATGTTATGTTAGTGACCGCTTAGGTCTGTATCCCGGTTATTGGGATGTTGCTATGATTGGTGATCTGTTAGATCGGTTTGACTGTTATATATATACATGCTAGTGTTATATGATGTCTATGTGAACATGATTGTCCTAGTTATAGGATGATTCTATGTTAGTGACCACTTAGGTCTGTATCCCGGTTACTAGGATGTTGTTATGATTGGTGATCTGTTAGATCAGTTTGACTGTTACATGAAAAGAGCAAGTGTATGATATTTATGTGCACATGTTTGTTTGATTGGGGGTTGGGTTGAGGCGGTCCTGCTTTGTGTTGTAGACCAACATACCCGGCGAGCGGTCCGGATAGGCTGTAGGCCCTGCGTGGCGGTCCGGACGTGCCGAAGGCTCGAAGAGCAGTCTAGATAGACTGAAGGCCTGTGAGGCGGTCCGGTCAGGCTGATGACTCATTATGCATGTTGTTCTGTATTGGTTATATGATATGGTTATTAATGTATGACGTTGGTACTTTGGGGGAAACTCACTAAGCTTCGGGCTTACAATTGTTGATTTTATTTCAGGCACTTCTGATGATTGCGGGAAGGCGAAGGCGTGATCGTGCACCTCCTCATGTTTTCATGATTGATTCTGGGACTACTCTGATGTCTAAACTATATTGAAAACAACCTGTAATAACTTAATGGTTTTAAAATGTGTTAAAAAGTTTAAATTTGGCTTGAATTTTATGGGTGTTACAATTCTAATCCATGAAAACACACATTATTCTTTGTGAGTCATTAGTAGAGCATGTGTGGTTAACCGGCACAATAATGTGGGACTACAAAGTTGAAATAATGGTACATACTTGAAATTTATGATTGTTGATGGAACATGTATGGTTAACCGACACGTCATGTGTGGTGATAAATAATATTGAAGGTGTCATGCGGGTTTGCATGGTTTATTCACATCTTGTTTGTGATCCTCGGCAACCCAGTCACAAATTGAAGAGCATAATCTGATATTAACACGTCATTGATTGTACAATGAATCTCAAAGGAACTAAGAGTTTCATTGTGATTGAAATTGATAAAGTACTTCATCTAACTAAAATAGATTCGTGATGTGATTACGACATCCATCTTCATATTACGAATCATATTTATGGATCCTAGCCTAATTTAAAATTTGGTTAATAATTAAGGATTTAATTGACTTATTAAAAAATTTCTCTTATTTTAGATGGAAATACTCTCCCACCTCCTCGCAGGCTTTCTGGTTCTAGCTCCGATTTGTTCTCTATCGGGAATAACCCGGTTGGTATGGAATCTTCCTTAATTTTGATATTCGGAAAGATGTCCACGATGATCATCTCCTTAAAATCAATAATGCGTCAACTTTAAATAACTTGTTGTTCCCATAAAATGTAGATTTGCCACATAAGGTCTTTTGCATCATTATGTCTATGTCCTCGATGTTCTACAATGATTTTTTGTGAACATGTGAACATATAAAATGACTTTTCAATTCAGTGAAATGTTTCACCAAAAGGCAAGACAAGAGTGATTTGAGAATTAAATAATTATCTGATTTAAAATTTTAATTAAATAATATTTATTCTTTATCTTGTTCCTTAATTTTCAAAATCAGGATTTATCCAATTCCCTAGTTTAAATGTTCAGATTTTAAGAAATTAAAATAACCATAATTAACTAGTAGTTATCCTACCAATTCAAAAAAGGAAACAAAATCTGAGACTTCTGCTAGAGGGTAGGGCACGGCTCGCCAATATAGTGGTGCAACACGCTTGACGAATAGTCAGCTAGAAACTCGGATTTTTGTTTATTAGTTTTTCACCGGTGTGCATATAATCGAAAATTCTAGGCTCTGATACCAGATATATTTTTTCTAGGTTAACCTAAATCATATTTGCACATCACAATTTCACATAAACAATTTATGGGCACATGCAACCTAAGGATTTATGGCATTATCTGATTATAACGACATACTATGAAAAACTAATATAATCGAGTTATATTTGAAAATACGATATTAGAATACATACCTTTTAGTATAATCAAATATACTAACTCTTGAGTTCTTCAAATGCTCCATGGAAAGCAAACATTCAATAATATGAATGTCTATAATGGTTCACACCTAAAACCCTAGAACACTAGAACTTGAAAGAGAGAGGAAATACTAATGAAATTCGGATTTCATTCTTCCCAAAGGCTTAGGAACGAAAATTACATGCCAAGGGATCCTACTTATAGTTTAGGTATCTTGTAGATAAATCCAGATCTGAACAATTAAATATTAGATTTAATCTCCAATTCAATTCATTACCTTATCAACTACGAGGAGCATTCTAGAAACCCTAGAAGCCCTCAAGAAACCGTCCATGCCTTGGACTATTATAAAATTACCTATTTTGTTCAAGTATTGAACAATTGCAATTCAACTCCTACACCTTTTATTAATTCTAATTAATCCCGAATTAATTTCACGTTAATTCTGGTTAATAATTAATTAATTCCAACCCTTTCTAATTAATTCAAAATTAATTATTAACAATTTATAATTAATTCAAAATTAATTATTAACAATTTCTAATTAATATATTAATCATATAAAAAATTCACAAATCATTTTATCTCTTTCCTAATATCAATTATAGCTATTTATGGTTATGAGGGAAACCCAAAAAGGACTTTACTTTTAGTCATTAAAATTATACCAATTTAGTTAAGACCTTAGACAGATTGCACCATGGGTCGTAAGACGAGTTGGATCATTGATAAGGTGTGGGCCAAAGGGTTAACGCCAACATCTATTAGAACTGACTATAATGGACAATTTACTCACCATGTAAATGTGAGATAACTAAAGAGAAGGGTGGCTAAAAAAGTTTCATACATCAAGAAGTTCAAAGTAATGTGAAAGTTATATTTTAATGGGTAGTTATAAGGCCAATTTGTTGTATATGTATATAAAAATGTTTCCTGATTAAAAATAAACCTGAGAAGAAGATGAAAGTTGTGAAAATTAGGATGTCATAATGGATATGTGATAAAACATTATTGGAAAGAACACAGAAAGCAACATTAAATAATTCGTTAGTTATGACGTTGACATTGATCGTCAAGATATTAATGGAATGAATAGTAGTTCATTTATTCTCTTAGGAGGCAAACAACTATTTTGATTAGGAGGGTGGAGACAAGCACTGTCTAAGGTAAAAGGGGGAGAGAACGATATCGAGGGAATAAAGATTAGTCTTTCTTTACATTTTTTGTGATCATCGTTCAATATTTTTCATTTTATCTTTGTCATTGCTCTAATTTCACCTCTCATTGCGAGTATTTAATCCATGTTGTATGGATAGTATATGCTTTTACTATGTGTGTTAAACTTACATTAATACATGCTTACTTTTACTACCTTTATACTTCAATAATGTAGTGACCCGATTATGATGACGAATGCGAAAATGTAAAGATTAAGTGAATCAAATCTTAATGGAAGAACACACAATGTAAATAATCTCGTTTAAGCTCAATTAGAATAGAAAGAGTTTACAAAGTGGGTCTTGTAATGATTTTTATTTCTAAACTAAATCTCACACAAATGGGTTCTTACATAAAATAAGAGCCACTCACTTCCTATTTATAGGAAAGGCTAACCCCATTACACATACAAAGAAGGTAAACCACATCCAAGGAGAAGTTTTCACCCTAACATTCTCCACCTCAAAGTTAGGATTGGATGTCCTGACTTCAATATCCAAACGAGCTCCAAGCGATCAAGACCAACTCCCCCTCAAAGTAACACCGGTCTTCAAATCCACATTGAAAAATATAATCCGAGAAGCATCGAATACCCATTTTAACTTTCTCCCCCTTTTATAATCAACAAATGATTATAAAACCCACAAGGGATGAGAAGCGCTCGAGGAATAAACCATGTGCAAACCCCCCTCGATGTATAAAAGAAATGAAACCATGAAAATCTTGCATGAAAAACAATCACAAAAAGTTGAGGAAAAAATATTCAAAAGTTGTGAAGATTTCGACTTTTGGGTGAAAGTTCCATGAAATTCAAAAATTGGGTACAAACTGACAATTTCGCAAAAACTGCAGGGAACCATTGCAAAAATATTAGCTTCAAATGTGAAACTTTACCCCAAATGCAAAATTAGGTATAAAGTGTCATTTCGCATAAGCTTCAGGGACTGAATCTGAAAAATCTACCCACTTCATAGAAATATTCCCTACATCGAAATTGGGTATAACTGTCAAAATGCTAAAACTATAAGGAACAGATGCGAAACGTTCAACTGTTCTTCCCCAATTGTTCCTAGATGTGAATAAAGAACATACACCAGTCGAACTAGATTTCGACTCTTAAACACAAATCCATTCAACTCGATTCGATTCCTGGCCCATCTGATTTCGAGTTCAAGCAAGTTATTTTCGATGCCTAACCCATTATCAATTTCGACCTACTAGCATCAACACCTTTGAAATTAGGCCTCTCAACTCAAACGACTCAACAATCAACTTTCGTTCCCAAGTCAGATTTTCAATTCATTTCCATAGCCACTTGATTTCGACACTCAACTATGTGATTTTCGACTTCAATGATCAAGAATTTGGCGTTTGACTATCATACCCAAAACACCATCGATTCTTATGCTTTCGACTCAGAAGAAGATGCTATAACAGTCAAAAAAACCAACACCACAAAATCGAGAATAAATTCGCTTTCTATTCATACATCATCGACTCAAACAGGATCACTTTCGATTCTAACATTCGATCAACAACCGACACTTTCGATCATCAGTCAACATTTTCCAATTGTTGTCAAATAATCCAGATTCATTATCAGTTATCCCTAACTTTGCTATCCAAAATCAAAAGCTCGTACTTCTTAATCTCGATATCTAAGTTTCGTATTGTGAGACTAGTAATTACAAAGCATCAAAAGCGAAATTATCATGCCAAACTGTGAAAACTTCATCATTACACTCGAAGTTGATTCCCATCTATCGAAAGTCTGAATCAGTTGTGAATCCATCTTCTTATTTGACTTTCGTTCTTAATTTTGACTTTAGATCGATTCTTATGCTTTGACCACTTCATTCATCTGTTCTTGATTGTTCTTCAACAATCAATCATAAGAACACAAGTTTTATACTCATACTTTCTTCCAAATCGATCCAAGTAAAGAAATCAACTGACAAATCGGAATCTTCAGATGCTAAATGCGAGATACAAGATACGAGATATGTGATTTGTGATGTTAAAAATCAATGTACATGTAGAATCTCATCTGCTTCAACACTTGGATAATATTCACAAACAATTTTTCAGATGTTGAGAACGATATTTGAACAAAAAATAATGAAAATTGTCTATTATGTTAATTGAAATAACAAACAAATTGAATTAATCAATTTAGAAAATGAATCAGGCTTAAATCAATATCAATTTTGGTCTCACTTGATGAACAGTAGCATATCACGATTTATTTGGGCTTAAAAGAATTGTTTCAAGAACATTAAACAAACAAGTTTGGAATTTGGCTCAAGGTTTATGAATCCAACGAATAGAATAATTGATTTTAGGCTTGATCTAAAAAAATGTATTGGATCATAGCAATCGGGTTGAAACAAATTTGATGCAACGATTCAAAACAATCAAAAATCAATAACGGGAGTATGAATTGAGAATATGATTAAATCTGAATTTCGAGAAAACCTGAATCGTTCATCATCGGATCTTCAAAAACAAGGTATCGATCTCAACATGATTTTTTGGAGATCTAGGTTCTTTAGTTGGAATTAAGAAATCTCTAAATTGCACATTGTACCACCAATGATGCACATTGTACCTTCCATTAAACTTATTCTCATTTTTCCAAGATCTAACTTCATCTTCATAACGAATTTGAGAATCTTCAACAATTTTGGGTTTGGAATTCGAAACCATAATAGAATTTGATGATTTTTGCTTTGGAACCCAAATTTTCTTCATTGATTTCGGCTTCATAACGACATTTGAAGAATTTTGTTTAGAAACCCAAATTTTCTTGTTTTTGATCTTCTTCTTCTTCTTCTTCTTCTTCTTGGATCTTGAAGATTTGAATTCAAGAACAAATTCATTTTTCACAACTTGAACTTGGCAACTTTGAATCAAATCTTTTGGAGTTTGATACATTTGAACTTCTTGGATTGAAGGCTTTCTATATGGCACCATTCCTTCAAACGAAACACAAGAATATAAACAATGATTGGTTTGAACTCCAGTTGAACAAAAAACTTTCACAACTTCTTGAGAATCACATTGAATCCCCTTGTCTTGCACTTTAAGAACATCATGAAAATGATGAACTTCTTCAAGAACATCTTCAACAAATTCATGAGCATCAAGATCACTTGGATCTTCAACTAGCGAAACATATTTCTTTCTAAACAACTCTTTTTCTCTTCCATCCTTTCTATTTCCATCCCAAACTAACATATCCAATGTTATAACAACCAGATTTTTGATCTTACAATGAGGTTGAAAGATCTATTTTCCATAATCATCTTTCTTGTTCCAAAAAGAAATCAAAATATTCATTGTAATCAATCCACCTTTCAACAATAATCTATAATATTGTTCTTCATTGACTTTGTATTTAACCTCTTCAATTAAAGAATCATAATCCAAACACACCATCTTTGATCAATTAACAAAAAGATCACAAGAACTTGGATATTTCTAGAGATGGAAAGTAAATTGAAAGAAATCTCTAGAGAAAGAAAGTGAATTTGAATGAACTTCTAGAGAGAGAAAGCAATATGGGGCAAAATTCCAGAGAGAGAAAGTGATTTCGAATGAATTTCTAGAGAGAGAAAGCAAAAATCACATGAAATCTTGAGTGGGAAAATCGAATATGAATCAAGATCAAAGAATAATTTGATTTCTAGAATCAAAAATACTCTAAAAAATGAAGAACTTACAACAATTTGTGATTCACCAAATCATGTTGTCATCATGGATCCATTTCTTGAAAACTTCAAGAACACCCGCTCTGATACCAATTGTAGTGACCCGATTATGATGTCGAATGTGGAAATGTACAGATTAAGTGAATCAAATCATAATGGAACAACACACAATGTAAATAATCTCGTTTATGCTTAGTTAGAATAGAAAGAGTTTACAAAATGGGTCTTGTAATGATTTTTCTCTCTAAACTAAATCTCACACAAATGAGTTCTTACATAAAATGGGAGTTGTTCATTTCCCATTTATAGGAAATGTTAAACTCATTACACATACAAAAAAGATAAGCCACGTCCAAAAAAAACTTTACACCTAACAAATAATATTTGTACTTCATTTTTTTTTCTTTATTCGAAACAGAACTTTTCATTTTTCTTCGTGGAGAGATATTTTATATGCAGCTTACGCATAACGTGAGACTTTTGTTTCTTTCTTTAGTTACACATAACATTTTATTTATTATTGTGGATCTAGATGTCATATGAAAATGACCATATAATATGGCTCGTGATTTTTCTTATGTAGGAATACATTAATAAAAGCATTCTCTGAAGGATAGAGGCTCCACACACACACAAACAAGCAGAGATGGATTTAGGGGATTTCAAGATGGTTGATGCAAGTCTTTAAATTCTACAGTACGTAATTTTTTTTTGAGAAATTTTTCTGCATAGCGTAAATTTTCTGGCGTGCCCCCTCTAAAATAAAAAAATTACAGGATGGTCGGTGCACCTCTTTAAATTTTGAAGCTCTGTATGAATTCTTTTAGAAAAAATTTAAGTAAAATGTAATTTATCTAGCATACCACCTCTAAAATAATACGTGAAATTTTATCGTGCATCTCCCACTGCAAACAAGAGAGTGAAACTGCAATGATTATTCACAAAGTAGCAAAAGAATTATATAATTTCGTTGAGTATGAATGTATAGTTTATGATATTTATTTATTAAATTCAAATCTCATATAGACTTGGAATTAAGTTATCTAAATTAAATATTTGATAATTTGAAACATTTTAACCATCTAGTTTATGCATCAAGTTTGAATAAACAGTCCCCATATGTATAAGTTTTTCTTGAACAAATGAAGCATACTACTAGCAACTTGTGGCATTAGAATAAAGAAGTATGAAAAAAGATATGACCTTATTTTACTCAAATGTGTGATTCATGAGGTTCATTTATATCATTTTCGAAGCTTGACTAGACTTTAATTTATTTGAGTAGTCGATATTTGTTTGAAAAATGTTAATTAGTCTCGGCTAAACACAAAATAAGAATTAACAATTATATATATAAAGTTAAAGATCAAATAAGAACCTAAATAATAATTGAAAATGATTTTTCCCTATACAATATTTTTTAACAAAAAAGAAAATCCCTTGTCACGATCAAAGAAAAGTGCTGAAAAAATCTTTTAAAAAATATTTTTTTTATTGAATGTTTTAGACATAACTTATAATATGTATATTTTATACTTTTTCTGGTGCATATGATCTATATGTGTGAATTTATGTATATACACATGTATATCCATATGAAAAAAAATCTATTTTTTCCGCAATCTTTCTAGATGTATGATAGTGGTACAATTGGAGTTTTCGTTTATTATTATTATTATTATTATTATTATTATTATTATTATTATTATTATTATTATTATTATTATTTTTAACTATGGTGTTACAAAAAAAATCCTTTAGACTTTTGGTTCTCATTATAACTCATATTTATTTATAACTATAACTATATATATATATATATATATATATATATATATATATATATATATATATATATAGTTAGGTTTATGTGAGACGACTTAATTTTATGAGATCGTGAGACGCAATCCTAACCACTCATTTTATAAATAAAAAAAAATTTAAATGCAATACAATTGAAAATTTTTGAATTTTTTTTTAAAATACTATTTTCTTCATTTATAATTTCCAAAAAAAACTATGAAAAAAAATCAAAAAATAAAAAAAAATATTGTTTTTTAACATTTTCTAGTAGAATATTAGAATAATATAGTAGAATATTAGAATATTTTACATATCTGACAAATCTAGTAAAATACTAGAATATTATAATATTCTAAAACTCACATTAAAATATTTAAAGTGTAATATTCTGTTAGAATACTTCACATATTTTTCGAAAAAAAAGGTAATATTTATTTATTTAATTGTATTTTAATTTTTTAGATAAATAAAATGAGGAAATAAATAATTAAAAAAGAATTTTCGGATTTTCCTTTTATTTTTCATTTTAAAATTATTTTTATATTGCGACTCACGGTTTCACAAAATTAGTATGGTTTCAAATGAACATGAACGCGTGTGTGTCTGTGTGTGTGTGTATATATATATATATATATATATATATATATATATATATATATATATATATATATATATATATATATATATATATGGCAAGGCAAAAAATTTCAATATAATTAAAAAAAGAAAATACAAAAAGTAAATGGTTTTAAAAAATCTTACGTAAAATTTTAAATAATAATAAGTGATTGTTTATAGTAATTAAAAATAATAATAATAAATAGCATAAAGTTATAAACTAGATTGTATTACCTTAAAAACAATGGTTGATGGTTTAGAAAATCATTATTATGAAAAAAAAAAAAAAAGATTATCAGATGTATAATTTTTAAATTGATTAATCATAATAATATTAAAAGCAACAATATTATTCATAATATTTTAAATTTCATGCTAAATTAATATATAACTTATAATTTTATATTGAAATATTTAATGTCTTTACATAATCATCATTGACATATATATTTTTTTAAATTATAGCTATATAATCTTAGTATACACAACGCACGAAGATTTACTAGTTTCATATAATCCATTGCATTATAATAATAAATTTAAAAGTGGTTATTTATTTATACAATGTGAAGGGAAAATAATTTCCTTCCATTTTGTTCTTTATAAATTATATACTTGAACTAATAACATCACATATTCAAAGTAGTTAATCCGATATATATATATATATATATATATATATATATATATATATATATATATATATATATATATATATATATATATATATATATATATATAAAGAGAGAGAGAGAGAGAGAGAGAGAGAGAGAGAGAGAACTAGGTTCAAATGTGGATTGACATTTATTATGTGGACGTCTGGATAATGCTATTCTGTGAGAATTAAAAAAAAATATGTTGTTTGATAATATGAATACGTTCAATCTTATATAATTATTTTACTACCTCCGTCTCAAATTGATAGTCCACTTTTGACTTTTGAAGTATTTTTTTCTTCAACTTTGACATTTCATATTTTTGTTTTTGATAGATAATACTTGATGCAAAATATATAAATGGTTTGTATTTTAGATGTTTTTTCATTGTTATAAGTTTTATCAAGTAATATATAACACAAATAAAAATATTTAAGGTCAAAGTTAAAGAAAAAATACTTCAAAAATAAAAAAAAAATGGACTATCAATTTGGGACGGAGGAGTAATTATTAAGCATTTCAATAATTAAATCATCTATAAGGTTATTATACACTATTTTTAATTATTCTCATTCTGTCAGAATTTTATTCGGATGTTTATTGAGTCGGATTCTGTAAGAATTAAAATAAATAAAAAACGATGAATGAGAACAAAAATGAATTAGAATTGGTAAGAATCCATTAAAATAACAATAGTTTTGTGAGATTGAACGTATTCACATTATTAAATAACATATTCTCTTAGTAATTTTAATAAAATAGCATTATCCACACGTCCACACAACAGTTGTCCATCCACATTATAACCTAGCCCTATATATATATATATATATATATATATATATATATATATATATATATATGAAAATGAATATACCCTTAAAGGTATATAAGTTTAGATAACCAAACACACCATAATACGTCATTTTGTTTGATATATTCATTATAATGTTCTTAAACTTCAACCCTAACTTGATTTACTTTTAAGATTTTCGAAATTTCACTATTATATTTCTTTTACATCACATCTTTTTGTCGAACACATACTAGACTATAAATATTATAGTTGAAAATGATAATTATGTAAGAGGAAGATAAATGTATAATTTATAAAAATCATGAAACTAAATCAAGTTATAAGTTAAATTATAAGAACATTGGACAATTTGAATGTATTATATGATACAAAACGACTTAGTATGTTGAGTTTTGGTACCTAACCTTATATACCCTTAAGGGTATATTCACTTTTCGCATATATATATATATATATATATATATATATATATATATATATATATATATATATATATATATATATATATATATATATATATATATATATATATATATATATTGGCGGAGGGAGTATCGGGGGGCTGCCCTACTATAAGTTGACCATTATACCATATCATCCGGTGCAAATATCTTAAATTACTAAATGATAGTTTTTATTTTGTGTATGAAAATGTTAAATTTACACGATCAGTCCTTTTATATTGTCTCCTTACCGTATTTAGTCGATTAAAATTTTTATGTTGTGACTCAACATCTAACATATACATTTCCATAATAGGTCCCTTCTATAACTCATCAACATATAACATATACATTTACATTACCATAATATAAAATTATAAATACAAATTTCACATATATATTCTTATTATTATTGTATATTTTTCATCTATTATTGTTTTATTGCTAAAATATTACAAATATAATTAGATATGTATATCTATATCATGACTTTTTTTAGATTCATATTTTATTTCAAAATACCATTATAGGTAACATCTGAAAAAAAAAGTCATTGTAATTTTTATATAGTTGTTTTTTTCTCAGTCAATTTCTTTTTCAAATTCAAAAACTTTATTATATTATTCAAAAATAAAATACATTTTAATATATCATTACGAAGCCCCCTTTTATATATATATATATATATATATATATATATATATATATATATATATATATATATATATATATATATATATATATATATATATATATATATATATATATATATATATATATATATATATATATATATATATATATAAAAGCCACCTAATACCTATGAATTAATAGGTGAATCTTAGGTAATCTTTTCATACATTTAGTGTTTTACTCCTACTTAAACTTATCATTTTGATTATTAATAAATTTACTGGTGCAATTACATAATATTTTATAGATGCATGATTTCTTTATTTCTAACAATATACTAATAATGTCTTTTCTAATCTATTGGTTAAGATTAGAAGTGAATGGTTTTAAACAAAGTTCGTTATGAATATATAATTATTTGTTGATATATGCATGAATGTATCGTGACATAATTTTCAATTATCTTTTTGGTTTCATGTTAACATGAATGTTTTTGATAGACATTAGTTTTAAATAGAACTTATTTCAACCGTTTTATCTTAAAGCCAATATAATATATGTTATTGCTATATCTTTGACTGATTAAATTGGTAAAAAAAACATTAGCGAATCAAACAGACTGAATAGGTCAAACAATTTGAAATATATTTAAAGTTTATTTAAATGTTTGTGATTGAATTAAACCCATTATTAAAGAAAGCTTCATTTATTTTTTTCAATATTTTACCTTATAACTACAATTTTACTCGCCATAGGTTATGGTGGCAATGATGGATTTCGAAAGTAATAGAAAATAAGTTGCTACATGTTAAATATAAAATTATAAGGACTTTAGCAAACTAAAGTCACCGATCGAAGTCATGCCAAGCAAAAATGTTCAAAAGATAGTTAGGAGGACTTAAGTTAGCAAACGTCAAAAGTCAATTGTCAAAGTCATGTCAAACAAAAATAATAATAAAAAAACGTATTATATTTGACATATATATAAAATAAGTAAGTAAGATTATTTTTTTAAGTTAACAAAAAGAAGTTTGAAAATTCGAAATGTATTATATGTTACTTAAATCATATTTAGGAAACGTACATAAAAAAAAGCATAAAAACGTATATATATATATATATATATATATATATATATATATATATATATATATATATATATACACACACACACACATCGAAACGTAGACGAACTCGATTTTATACTGATACATATATAAAAAAAGCAATTAATTTTTTTAAATTAACGAACAAAAGTTCTAAATGTATGATGAAATTTTGACAACCTCCAATTTATACCGACACACACACACACATACACACACACACACACACACACATATATATATATATATATATATATATATATATATATATATATATATATAAGTAAAGAAAATAGTTTTTTCTTTTAAGTTAACAAATGAAAGTTATTAAGAAAAATCTAATTATAAATATTACAATAGGTAAATTAGAAGGTTTGGATAGATGAGAGGTCAAAGTAGTATTTTACGAAGTTAAGAGGTGGTAACCATTAGCTTTTTTAGGATTTCACTCACTGGAAATGGTGGCTGGGATGGAGGCCATAGCATTCATTTTATAGTGCTCAAATCTCATTTAGGGTTTCATGTCTGAGCCCAGTACGCCCAGCATACACTATGGTACGCCCAGCGTATTGGGTAGCATCTGCGTCAAGAGCACGCTCATGAGTACGCGCAGCGTACTCCTCAGTACGCCCAGCATACTCATTTGCTACAAATTCCTTCCATGGGCTAGTTTTGACAACCTTGGAAAAGAAGAGGGTTTAAATCATTATACCTGATTTCTGGATGTTACAATCAAAACCTCCAAAATTCAAGCAAGAGGAGATGTAGTTACAGAAGCATAGAGGCGACGGTGAAGCTTGATCTCAAACCCTAGGAGATCGATGACATCTGTGACGAAACCCTAACTGACGCCGATGGCGTCAGAGCTCAATCTATCAAAACCCTAGCCGACATCGATGGTGGCGCACAAACCCAATATGCCTCTTATTTTTCCGACGAGAGGATAACAAATCTACATTCCTCCTAAAGCTTCTACCTTACTGTTTAGATCTGCATTCCAGCAATAGGCTAGATCCTATGATACAATCGAGATCGGCACTCCATGCTGTGACACCACCTCTCTCACATATATATGTGTCAGCCTCTCTGCAGAAGAGCTCTCACTGATAGCAAGGAAGTGAGCGCTCTTCGTCAGCCAATCCACAATCACCCAAATTGCATCAACACCTCTCGCGGTCCTCGGCAATTTGGTGATGAAATCCATAGAAATTTGTTCCCACTTCCACTGGGGAACCTCTTGTGGTTGCAACTTGCCATGCGGACGCTAGTTGTAACGACGTGAAAATTTCAAACAATTTTTCCATTTTTAAAATGCATACTTTTCATAACATATCTTATAAAAATCTCTTTTATTTAATTACAAAGCACAACTCCATTATTAATCCAGGATCCTCTTAACTCTTTCTCTGGTATGTACAATCAAGTCGGTGCCGTCCCGCGATCCAGATAAAAAAAAAAACCTGAAACACATAACACATAACACGGTAAGCACGAAGCTTAGTGAGTTCCCCAAGATACCACATACAACACATATTAGCCACTCAAGGCTATAACTCTGTAGACCCTCTAGTCCTAACTCTATGGACCCTCCGGTCCTAACTCTGTGGACCCTATGGCCCTAACTCTGTGGACCCTCTGGTCCTAAGCTCGTTGGACCCTTCGGTCCGGTCTGCTTAAGCCTTCCGGCCTCATAAATCGTTGGACCCTTCGGTCCGGTCTATAAACTCCGCATAGCATAAATCACAAAGACATAATGCATAGCATGTCACATACAACAGGATAACATAATACTCAATGTATGCACATAAGACCTTCCGGTCACACATAACTACCACTCAAGGTAAAGTATCGTGAGAAGACTCACCCCGGATGAAGAACCGCTCCTATAAACACTGCTGCCATGCACCGGCCTCTAACTCTGTGCCAAACCTACAATTCTCTCAATTAGGAGCTAAGTCCAACCTCTCACTTATTTAGGTCTAAAGACAGCCATCTACCAGCCCATTAATGCCCTAAGACCATTGGGCCCACCAAAAGCACATATATACACTTCTCTGGTCCAAGACTCTATTGCATGAAGCCCAAACTCCAGGCCCAACATGCGAGGCCCAAAACGTAACTCAAAATCCCACAGAAGGAGTTACGCTGGGCGTACCTCCTTGGTATGCTCAACGTACTCAAGCACGCAAGAAACTGTTCGGGGACCTCAACCCAGTACGTGGGGCGTACTGGAATTACGTCGCGCGTACTCTCAATTTTGCTTATTCAAGTTTCTAGGTCTTAATCCGTTAAGACCTTAACTCATCTCTTAGATCTGGACTTCCTAACATCTCTTACTCCATAAAGTTAACGACTTTAGGCCCTAGAATGGCTGATAAGGTCACAACACATGAAACTCTTACTTTCTTAACCCAAAATGCACATAGCTCATGCATGGGTTGATTCTCATGATCAAGATCTCATTTTTATGGTTCCCCACTACTAAATACGCTTAAAAGGACAGGTTAATTAGCTCTGGAGTTCACCAACTCACAAAGTTCAAATCTTGGGACATAAAACCCTAGGAATGGACCATATTAAGTATAGATCAAAAAGAATGGGAAAGCTTTGAGCTTTTTACCTTCAAATGATGCTCTAGCCCCAAGAAAGCTCAGGTCCAAGGCTTGGACTTCAACTCCATTCTCTTCCATGCTCCTTCTTAACTCCAAAGAGTCCACAATAACACATACAAGCTCAACATGGCCACCCATAAGCTCAAGAACGGTTATTAGGGTTTGAGAGGGTTTAATGGATGAGGAATGTGGCCAGAAATGAGACCATCTGATTCTTTAAATAGGGACACCACTTGAATTAAGGTTTTCCTTCAGCGCCTAGTACGCCTAGCATACCCTCTGGTACGCCCAGCATACTAGGTGGTCCTCGCGTCCATTCCACGCTCATAGGTACACTAAGTGTAACCATACTCACGCCCAGCGTACCCGATGCCACTCATTTCTCAATAAGGACTCAACTTGCCATAACTCCCAAACTATCATAGCTTCTTTGATATATCTTCAGATTCCCAAGATCCTCATTTCTACGGACAGGTGACGAGATGCCTTACCATTCCAGCAACTCGCTACAACGCGAGACTTCCTCATGCCCGACTCGTGGCCCACGAACCCTAATCATGGACAATCCGAAACAGGATGTTACAATTCTCTGCCACTTAATTAGATTTCGCCCTCGAAATTGCTTCTTATCAACACTTAGTTTGAAACCAAAAACCCATAAGCACCAAATAAAAAAAAACCTCGTATCTCACCACTATCTTTCCATGGGTGCCTGAGTCAAAACAGGAACTCTCAAAACCAGAACTAAAATCGAACCCTCTGTTGCTAAGATACCCCTTTCTGACCCTCCATAACTAGAGAAACTCTTGCGGTCTAATTCATTGCTAGACCATCCTCGAAACATTTTTTCTGTTAATCGCCCACCGACTAACATACTCTAAGAACACCCTGCCAACCCTGATTCCCCAATCACTCCCGATCGCAACTCAAAAGGACAGAAAGGTCATAATCGTCCTCTCTCCCCAGGACCACTGCAAGGGCAATCTTCAGGATCCATTAGAGAGGATGAACCCAAAACTAAGGAAAAGATCATGCTCGCCTGTGAATATTCTCTGACCTTTATAAACCCAATAGATGAACTTCAAGCTCACCCAACCTATAACCAAAAAGGTTTCACCGATTCCCATCTTATAATAACTGTCTCAACTCTTAGTGACATACAAGTAACACAGTTCGCTTTCCCTCAAGCAAAAACTACAACTCTACTGAAGATCGAATCACCCTTGAACTCTGTTGATTACTGCCCAATAGTTATGTGCATCCTGCTGCACCTCCTGAACCACGGCCCTGACCTACTCAGGTCTGAGACATCAGATGACAAACAATACCCTTCACATGGAACCCACCTCCGATTCCATAATCTCATCTCGTCTATCCAACACCCCACCAGGACTCAAATCAACTCGAGAGTTTGGTCCGACCCGAAGTTGGAACCCCTCGTCCCAATGAATCATTCAACTCATGTTTCATGACCCGCATCCCATGCGTACTTCACTTACCCAATTCCTTCGGATTGCGATGACCACACTTTACTCAGAATATAATGATTCCCAATCATTGAGGAGACCCCGGTCTCGCCCCTGGTCTAACCACCAGACTCCCAAGAACTCATAAATTAGGGCTATTCATGCCTAAATCCCTTCTGCGTCATGCTCTAAACAAGAGTGCTTCATCATGACAACCTCTCGCTAACTAGTGTGTACTATGGCTCCCCATAGCATCACGACACCCTCCTATCTGACTAGTGAGTACTACGGCCCCCCGTAGCATCACAACACGCCCCTCTTTGACTAGTGAGTACTACGGCTCCCCGTAGCATCACAACACCCTCTCTCTGACCAGTGAGTACTACGGCTCCCTGTAGCATCATAACGCCCTCTCTCTGACCAGTGAGTACTACGACTCCCCGTAGCATCACAACACCCTCTCTCTGACCAGTGAGTACTACGGCTCCCCATATCATCACAACACCCTCTCTCTGACCAGTGAGTACTACGGCTCCCCGTAGCATCACAACACCCTCTCTCTGACCAGTGAGTACTACGGCTCCCCGTAGCATCACAACACCCTCTCTCGCTAACTCATTGAACTGCAGCTCTTCGCGGTCTCACCCCGCTAACTCTTACCACTTCAGAATCTCATCCTCATATTGATGCCACACTGCAATCATTACTCATTCTCTACGGATCATCCATAGATAGGTGCACGCACACCCATCTAGGCTAAGCAACTCTACTTCGGACGATCACCGTCGTGGCAAAAACTTTTTTTTCTCGCTGCAATTCACATTCTCAAATAAATCCCTTCGATGTCAATTGGCTGAAGGGCCTCCCACCAAAAACATAGACACTTGATACCCCACTTGGCATCTCAAGCTCAAAACTCAAAATAATCCATGATTTAGGACATTATACTCGGATACCCCGGAATACTCCATCTTCTGAATTAAAACATAGAGAAATTGCCAACAACTCAAAACAAGAAGAGTACAATCCGAAACTTCCTCCTCTATTGCCCAAAACTCATGCCAGAATACTCATAATGACTCTGAAATTGGTTGACTAGTCAACTTCTGCCCTTCCCAAACTGCATAACAGCCCAAACGTTGAACCAGTATTCCTCAACTACCCCAAAAGTCAGCCACCTTGATTTCATCATTATAACCTTGAAGAATTCCTATCCACCACAAGGTCTCTGATCGATGGCCACTTTCCGTGGAGACATTCATCCTTTACCAAACACATGCCACATGCATTATCTCACTCTGTACCTCGCTTCAAACACCAATAACCCTGATCGCATGAATCCACACTGTAGGTCTCTATATCCAGATCTCTAACCGATCTCGAACAGATCTCGGATCCCCTCACGGTCCTCCCCCACTTAGGGTTTGAACCATCACCAATTGGTGCACCAACATTCTATCTCACAGACTGTCTCCACCAGTAACATCGCACCCAATCCGGCAAGGTGCCCTGCAACGCTCGATGATCTTCCTAAAAGAGATCAAACAACTCCAAATACCCGAATCTCATATGCAACCTTCAGAACTTACCATCATAACTGCCTCTAGTCATTCAGGATCACACACTATACCATCACCGAACCTCCCAACTGTCCAGTATTAACACTAACTCTTGATCTGGAAAATAATGAACCATCATACTCCTCATCCTCGACTCCATGCCCAATGCTCCAACATGTCCCTTATCGCAAGAGCAGAAACCACATTTCCATTTTCTATACCCTTCAAGGACAATAAGAGTCACTACTCTGATATACTCCTCTTGATCGCTCAACGTTGCAGCGAACACCTGCCTTATTATACTCAAATAGGGTGTAGCCTGGTCATTGACCATTTCAGTCCCCACTGCCAACCTGCTCAAGCTATATCATTCCCTCGCGACAGTCCTACTGCCAGATACTCTGATTGAAAAATCACCATCAGTGCGATCCCACAGGGCTCACCCCCAACTCAGAAACCGGAATCTCAACACCCCTTACGTCTCCCACAAGAAACGGAAATAGCACCACTCGGGTCACAGAAGGTGACATCTCTACTATTGTTCGGCTGCCCAGCTCAGACCGTACTCTTCCATAACGCATCGTCCCTGCTCGACTCTGACTCTTGCGACTCTACTGGCATATCACCATCAATCCCTCGGAGCTAACTCACTTTCCCTATCAAGGGATGCTCCACTAAAACTCGTTCATCTTGGCCTTCTGGACCCATACTCTTTCACATCCGACCTTGGTCTGGATAATCACATCGGAATAATCAGTAAAACCAGAAGCACTAACCGTCACATATCATTGTACTCGAACCTCGATATCTCTTCTCAATCTGCCACCAATCATGGTACTCGAACCACGATATCTCTTCTCAATCTGCCACCAATCATGGTACCCGAACCATGACATCACCTCTCGATCTGCGACCAATCATGGTACTCGAACCATGACATCACCTCTCGATCTGCTACCAATCATGGTGCTCGAACCATGACATCACCCCTCGATATGCTACCAATCATGGTACTCGAACCATGACATCACCTCTCGATCTGCTACCAATCATGGTACTCAAACCATGACATCACCTCTCGATCTGCTACCAATCATGGTGCTCGAACCATGACATCACCCCTCGATCTGCTACCAATCATGGTACTCGAACCATGACATCACCTCTCGATCTGCTACTTAGAACCTCTGGAATACTCCCTGCATCGAGTATGGGTCCTGTGCTTTTAGTAGTACGGGCCCATACTACCTGCCACATCTACCCATACTCTCTACACGGACTACCCCATATTCCCTAAGTAGCTGCTCAACCTTCTCATCACCAATCTCAACATGCGTGCTCGCTCGCCAGCAAAATGCTCTACTCTGTCAGCGTACTTATCTGACTAAGGTCACTTCCTAGGCTCTTCCTAGGTTCTCACACTTCTCCGCCATCATCTGTTGAGAAACTCCTTATGATTCCAATCATCTACCTCCTGAATATCGTCACATTTACTTGGTAGCTGACTCCCATCATCGGGAGTTCCACAAAGCACGAAGCAAGCAGCATTGGGGTGTCGGATAAACACATATAACCCGCCCTAGGTGATAACTCCACTGGCTCTACTCATACCCAAAAGATATCACCAAAATCTGCAACTCTACCCCCGCGGGTATCTGGCTACTCTCTCGGAAGGCTCTACCAATGCTTATCTAGGTATCTCTCCTAGATTACTCCTCTACTCAAATCCCTCTCTACAAGGATTCCCGTTGGATACTCTTACTCAGCACAGACTCGAAAACGCATCACAGATAACAACAACTCCTAGGCTAAGGCATCACAAATCAGGCCACTCTAGTCCTAATATATGAAATACTTAGCCTATCTCTAGCATGCATAATATCTCATAACATATCACAAAACATAAGATAAGGGTATTTTAGGAAATCACCGTTCAGGCTCTGGCTGATGGTACACATTGCTCTTTCTCGTTTTCTCTTAGAAACTCTTGCTCGTTTTAGAAAATTCATTTATTTTGAAAATTTTCCTCCATTCCTCAGTTTGAGTCCAGATATACTTGAAGGTGCATTTGAATCCCTCAAACCAAGGCTCTGATACCAACTTGTAACGACGTGAAAATTTAAAACAATTTTTCCATTTTTAAAATGCATACTTTTCATAACATATCTTATAAAAATCTCTTTTATTTAATTAAAAAGCATAACTCCATTATTAATCCAGGATCCTCTTAACTCTCTCTCTGGTGTGTACAATCAAGTCGGTGTCGTCCCGCAATCCAGATAAAAAAAAACCTGAAATAGATAACACATAACACGGTAAGCATGAAGCTTAGTGAGTTCCCCAAGATACCACATACAACACATATTAGCCACTCAAGGCTATAACTCTGTGGACCCTCTGGTCCTAACTCTATGGACCCTCCGGTCCTAACTCTATGGACCCTCCGGTCCTAACTGTATGGACCCTCCGGTCCTAAATCTGTGGACCCTATGGCCCTAACTCTGTGGACCCTCTGGTCCTAAGCTCGTTGGACCCTCCGGTCCGGTCTGCTTAAGCCTTCCGGCCTCATAAATCGTTGGACCCTAGGGTTCGGTCTATAAACTCCGCATATCATAAATCACAAAGACATAATCCATAGCATGTCACATACAATAGGATAACATAATACTCAATGTATGCACATAAGACCTTCCGGTCACACATAACTACCACTCAAGGTAAAGTATCGTGAGAAGACTCACCTCGGATGAAGAACCGCTCCTATAAACACTGCTGCCACGCACCGGCCTCTAACTCTGTGACAAACCCACAATTATCTCAATTAGGAGCTAAGTCCAACCTCTTACTTATTTGGGTCCAAATACATCCATATACCATCCCATTAATGCCCTAAGCCCATTGGGCCCACCAAAGCAGATATATTCACTTCTCTGGTCCAAGACTCTATTGCATGAAGCCCAAACTCCAGGCCCAACACTCGAGGCCCAAAACGTAACTCAAAAGCCCACAGAAGGAGTTACGCGGGGCGTACCTCCTTGGTACGCTCAGCGTACTCAAGTGCGCAAGAAAATGATCGGGGACCTCAACCCAGTACGCGGGGCGTACTGGAATTACGCCGTGCGTACTCTTAGTTTTTCTTATTCAAGTTTCTAGGTCTTAATCCGTTAAGACCTTAACTCATCTCTTAAATCTGGAGTTCCTAACATCTCTTACTCCATAAATTTAACGACTTTAGGCCCTAGAATGGCTGATAAGGTCACAACACATGAAACTCTTACTTTCTTAACCTAAAATGCACATAGCTCATGCATGGGTTGATTCTCATGATCAAGATCTCATTTTTATGGTTCCCCACTACTAAATACGCTTAAAAGGACAGGTTAATTAGCTCTGGAGTTCACCAACTCACAAAGTTCAAATCTTGGGACATAAAACCCTAGGATGGACCATACTAAGTATAGATCAAAAAGAATGGGAAAGCTTTGAGCTTTTTACCTTCAAATGATGCTCTAGCCCCAAGAAAGCTCAAATCCAAGGCCTGGACTTCAACTCCATTCTGTTCCATGCTCCTTCTTAACTCCAAAGAGCCCACAATAACACATACAAGCTCAACATGGCCACCCATAAGCTCAAGAATGGTTATTAGGGTTTGAGAGGGTTTAATGGCTGGGGAATGTGGCGAGAAATGAGACCATCTCATTCTTTAAATAGGGACACCACTTGAATTAGGTTTTCCCAAGATCCTCATTTCTTTGGACAGATGACGAGATGCCTTACGATTCCAGTAACTCCCTACAACCGAAGACTTCCTCATGCCCGGCTCGTGGCCCACGAACCCTAATCATGGACAATCCGAAATAGGATATTACACTAGTGCTCGGCCTTAACCCAACGACAGGTCAAGCACCTCTCTACAACCCACGCAATATCCATCTTCATACATGGCCACCAATAATCTCTCTTTAGATCCAAATACATCTTAGTGGCCCCGGGATGGATCGATAATCTCGACCTATGCGCCTCCTCCATAGATATGCTACATGTCCCGCCCATAAACGGCACCCAAATCCGACCGTGAAAGGTCATAAGCCCTCGGCTATCAGTAACAAACTCGGACACCTGCCTAATTACCTTCTCTCTCTTGCGGTTCTCCAGTCTCACAGCCTTTGTCTGGGCCTCTCTGATGGTATCCAATACCAAAGTCATCACTATCATCCTCATGTATATATCTCGAATCGGGGCACTCTCCGCCCTGCGGCTCAGAGCATCGGCTACCATGTTAGCCTTGCTCGGGTGGTACAGGATCTTACAGTCCTAATCCTTTACCACATCCAACCATCTCCTCTGGCGCATGTTTAGGTTGGGCTGATCTATCAGTTACTTCAAACTCTTGTGGTTCGTGTATATGGTACACCGAACCCCATACAAATAATGGCGCCACATCTTGAGGGCGAAAAATATTGCCCCCAACTCTAAATCGTGGGTGGGATACCTCGTCTCATGAGGCTTCAGCTGCCTTGATGAGTATACTATCACGTGCCCTCTCTGCATAAGCATCGCACCCAACCCCGATATAGACGCGTCACAGTACACCACAAAATCCTCTATTCTCTCTGGAAGGGCTAACACCGGGACTTCGCATAATCTCTGGCAAAGCATCTTAAACGAGGTTTGCTGCTCTGGACCCCAAGCAAAAGCCATGCCCTTCCGGGTCAATTTGGTGAGGGGAACGGCAATCTTGGAGAAATCCCTGATAAATCTCCGATAATAGTCGGCCAACCCTAGAAAAATCCTGATCTCGGTGGGGGATCTTGACACCTCCTAACTCATAACAGCCTCAATCTTGGCCGGATCGACCAATATCCCATTCTGATTAATAAGATGTCCTAAGCACTGGACCTCTCTTAACCAGAAATCACACTTGGAGAATTTGGCATAAAGCCTCACTGATCTCAATACTCCAAGAATCTCCCTTATATGCTCCTCATGTTGCTCTCTGGATCTCGAATACACAAGAATATCGTCGATGAACACAATCACCGATCGATCCAACATCAGCCTACATACTCGGTTCATGAGATCCATGAACGTTGCGGGTGCATTAGTGAGCCAAAAGGCATCACCACGAACTCGTAATGCCCATAATGAGTCCGAAACGCCGTCTTCTGGATATTCTCATCCTGCACCCTCATCTAGTGATATTCAGACCACAATTCTATCTTGGAGAACCAAGAAGCTCCCTGCAACTAATCGAACAGATTGTCGATCCACGGTAATGGATAACGGTTCTTGACCGTCAACGTGTTCAACTCCCGGTAATCAATGTACATCCGGTGTGAACCATCCTTTTTCTTGACAAAAAGGATCGATGCTCCCCACGGTGAGCTACTCGGTCGGATGAATCCCTTCCCCAACAGCTCCTGAAGCTGCGAGGATAACTCTTGCATCTTCGGTGGCGCAAGGCGATAAGGTGCCTTGGCAATAGGCGCCGCCCCGGAACCAAATCAATGTGAAACTCCACCCGCCTCTCGGGAGCCACACCCGACAACTCCTCGGGGAAAACATCCGGAAACTCTCGCACTATCGGAACCTCACCGACAGAACTCGGCCTCTCTGCGACAACTCTTGTATCCATCACATAGGCTACAAAACCTCTACAGCCCTACCGTAGACTCTGTCTCGCTATAGCAGCCGAGCAAAATGCCGACCCAGATCGGGTACCCTCGCCATACATCATAAGCACTCCCCCACTAGGGTCTCGTATTGTCACCAACTGACGCTCGCAGTCAATAACAGCTCCAAATCAGCTCAACCAGTCCATGCCCACGATACACAGACATCCCCCATCGTAATGTGTACCAAATCTATCAAGAACTCAACACCGAAAATCTCGAGTACACATCCTCAAATCACATCAGTAGCATACACCGCTCGCTCGTCGGCTATAGAAACCCGCAGAGGTTGACTCAACACCTCTCGTCAGATACTGATGTGCTGACTAAACGCTAATGACACGAAAGATCGACTCGCACCCGAGTAAAATAACATCAAAGTAGGTACAAAATTCACAAGGAAAGTACCTAAGCATACTACAATATAAGCACAATATCTCAAACTCAGCATAAGTAAATTAAAGAATACATACAAGCCACGACATCGGGCGCTGCGTGGACCTCCTCTGTTGTCAACTGAAAGGCTTTCCCATGAGACTTTGGTGCCTCTGCCTTCACTGGCTGGGCCTCGGTGGCTCTAGTAGCAGCAGGTGCAGATCCATGTGCTGATCACTGAAGTAGTTGTGGGCACTCGGCCTTATGATGGCCAGTCAGGTTGTAGTGGAAGCAAACTGCAAACCCCTTGGGGCAATCCCTCGCGAAATGCCACTCCTTTCCACACTTGTAGCACACCCCCACTCTGCACACTCCCTCATGGCTCTTATCGCACTTCCCACAAGTGCGGCCCTTCGGTCCTCTAGATCTCGAATCAGTGGGCTTTGCCCGCTTGGCTACCGGATGAGACTGTCCTGCCCGCCTATCCCTGCTCTGAGACTCGGCCTCCTCCCTAGCCTGAGTCTCTATCCCGATCTCCCTCATTCGGGCTTTTGCCTGGAGCTCGGCAAATGTTTGGTATGTCGAGTTCGCCACGAACGCACGAATGTCTCTCCTCAGTATGCTCAGATATCGACTCATGCGTGCCTACTTAGAAAACACATGCTAATGTAAAAACAACACTCTCTCGTGAAACATCCATGTAATCACAGTCACGGACTCTGTCCCCTACTTAAGGGACAAGAACTCTTGCACCAACCGTTACCACTCCACCGGGGGAACATACTCATCTCGGAACATGGTGGTGAACCGCTCCCAAGTCACCGCTATAATCTTTGCAGGAGTGAAGTCAGTCGTCTTAAACTTCCACCAGTCCTTCGCTCCCAAGGGAAGCTGGTTCAGCGCGAACCGTACCCTCAAATGCTCAGGACATGAACATGAGTAGAAGCATCCCTCAATGTCATAGATCCACCTTGTAACATCCCAAAATTTAAGCCCAAAAATTTCATTTTTGATTAATTAATTCTAAACATTCATTAGGAAATATTGTATAAACACGTCATCTCAAAACCAAGTATCATGTCTGAAACCCACAACAATGAATAAATGACATATCAGAGTACAATCCCAGAAAACACTGTGCGAAAATCATATGTGAGTGTGTGTGATGCCATGCTACGCCGCCGGCTCCTTCCCCTCGGATGAAGAGGTACCTGAAACCAAAAACTGAAACCATAAGCACAAAGCTTAGTGAGTTCCCCCATCATACCACATACCATACAGTACCCTCGGTATCTTTCAACCGGTAATCATCATTGGTATCTTTCAACCGGTATTCATCATTGGTATCTTTCAACCGGTATTCATCATCGGTATCTTTCAACCGGTAATCATCATCGGTATCTTTCAACCGGTAACTGGGGACTATTCCACCCCTACCACTAGCATACAATAGCAAGATATAAGCATGCATTCAGACATATTCGGGTACTGACCTACCCCTTGGTCCTACGGACCACTATCAGGGAATCTATCCTTATCATGCAACATATCATACAGATATAACACATAACCAAACACACACCAAACCAAGATAGATTGTCACAAAGACAATTATCTTCTAAATACTCCTCAATGGTGGGCCGGCATTGTGGCCTTAGACCCACCCCTATTGGAAGGTAACTCACCTCGTATCTGCTGAACTGTGCGGGAATCCTCCGACTGCTGTCGCGGCTGCTCCGGAAGTCCTCCGGCTAAAATTCCCACAAAACACTTAGTCAGAAACTGACATCTACCCCTTAGGGTAAAATGACCATTTTACCCCTTGACCAAGTCAAAGTCAAAGTCAACTTCCAGTTGACCTGACTCGTCGAGTTGACTCGTCAACTCGCCGAGTCCCTAGCCTTTCATCAGACCTCATACCCGTCTCTAGTCGTCGAGTTAGGCGATGACTCGACGAGTCTTACTTCTAAATGAACACCGACTGAATCCACATACAACTCGCCGAGTTGTATGAACAACTCGTCGAGTTCATCATCGACTGATACTCATGTCCTGACTTGACTCGCCGAGTTGTATGAACAACTCGTCGAGTTAATCTTCATCCTATGAACACGTTCTATCCTCGACTCGCCGAGTTGATGAACAACTCGTCGAGTTCCATGAAGATTGCCTTGGACTCGCCGAGTCCGTTTATGCACTCGCCGAGTACCATGAATTCCTAGAATACTTTGCTTAGTCTAGAACGTTGGGTCACTCCCCGGGACTCCCTAAAACCCTTCCACACTCAACTGGTCCTTACGACCTACACTGATATGGGACCAAAACTCTTGGACTCGCCGAGTCCAGGAATGGACTCTCCGAGTCTAACATATTCCTTACTAAGTACCTTGATTTTTGATGTACAACACTTAACCAAATGATAGATCTAGGCCCCTAAACTCGATCTAGCACGTAAAGTTACAAACTTTATGTGCATGCATGGGACATTAGAGCTTAAAAGGCTCTAGAATGGTTCTTTTGTTGCATGGGGCCTTCCTTGGTGCAAAAAGCAACCTAGATCTAACTTGTAGCTCATAAAATGACATACTACAGAAGCCCAAACCCCCAACCATGTTTGCAAACATGGTTGGCCACCAAAAATGGCTCATAAAAGCCCTAAATCACCCGAAAGAGGGGTCTAACAAAAGAATGAGAAAGGTTCAGACTTTATACCTTCCAAAGACTGAAAATGATGAACCAACTCGAATCCTTTAGCCCCTCTTGATCCTTCTATGCTCTTCCTTCTTCCTTGAGACCAAAACTCACAAGAATCACTCAAGAAGCCTTAGATCTTCACAAAAATGGCTAGGGTTTGCTATGAGGAGTGTTTGGGAGCATAAAGGGTAAAGGAGGCTGCATAAGGTCGTTTAAATAGGGTGCAATCCCCTGGATTAGGGTTTTTGTCCAAACAGCAGCTACTCGCCGAGTCCGCCACTTTAATCCCGCGCCTCATCCCGCTTCTACTCGGCGAGTCAGTCCTTCGACTCGCCGAGTCCAGGGCCAAAAGTGCAAAAAAATAAAGAAGATTAATTAGAGAACACATTCCAAGAACCAGGTGCTACAAATCTCCCCCACTTATTTTATACTTCGTCCTCGAAGTCTGCCGCTCGATCCTAAAATAGCTCGGGGTAGTGCTCGATCATCTCACTCACCGGCTCCCAAGTCCACTCTAAACCCTTCCGGTGCTGCCACTGCACCTTCACGAGTTCTACTCTTTTGTTCCTCAGATCCTTCAACTTCCAGTCAAGGATCACCACAGGCCGCTCGATGTAATTCAGGCTGCCATCAACCTGAATGTCCTCTAAGGGTACCACCGTCGTATCGTCCACTAGGCACTTCCGCAGCTGAGAGACGTGGAAAGTGTTGTGGATCTGACTAAGCTCGGCTGGCAGATCCAGCCGGTATGCCACCTTGCCCACACGGGCTACAACCCTGAACGGTCTGATATACCTTGGGCCCAACTTACCTCGCTTCCTGAATCGGATGACGCCCTTCCATGGCGACACCTTCAGGAGAACCATATCCCTGGCCTGGAATTCCAGGTCTAATCGGCGCTTCTCGGCATAACTTTTCTGCCGACTCTGAGCAGTCTGAAGCCTGTTCCGGACCTGCTGAATCTTTTCTTTCGTCTTGAGCACTACTTCGGTGCTCCTCATGACCCTCTGGCTAACCTCGCCCCAACATATCGGGGTCCTGCACCTCCTCCTATTCAACATCTCAAAGGGAGGACGGTCGATACTCGCATGATAGCTGTTATTATACGAGAACTCCACCAACGGGAGGTAGGTATCCCAACTACCTCCGAAATCTAAAACGCATGCCCGCAGCATATCCTCCAGAGTCTGGATGGTCCGCTCGCTCTGGCCATCCGTCTGCAGGTGAAAAGCGGTGCTAAAATGCAGACGAGTACCCATCTCGTCATGAAACCTCTTCCAAAACCTGGAAGTAAACCGCACGTCTCTGTCCGAAATCACCGAGACTGGCACTCCGTCCTGCGCCACCACCTCCCTGATATAGATATCAGCCAATTTCTCGGCCGAGATGCTTTCCTGAATCGGAATAAAGTGGGCGCTCTTGGTCAATCGATCCACGATGACCCATATTGAATCCATCCCCCGTGCGGTCCTGGGAAGTTTCGTGATAAAATCCACCGTAATATCCTCCCATTTCCACAGCGGGATATCCAACGGCTGCATCTTTTCGTGTGGTCTCTGATGCTCGGCATTGACCTTCCTGCAGGTCAAGCACTGCTCCACGTACCATGCCACATCCCGCTTCATGCAGGGCCACCAATAGTCCAGACGAAGATTCCTATACATCTTCGTCGCCCCGGGATGAATGAAGAATCGGGATTTGTGCGCCTCCCCCATCAGGACCTGGTGCACTCCTCCATGATAAGGGACCCACACCCTACGGTGAAGAGTCAATAAACCCCGGCTATCATAATCGAAAGAGGAAACCTGCCCCACAATCCGCTCACTGATCGGTGCCGCCTTGCGGCTAAGCACATCGACCATGACATTGGCCTTCCCCGGATGGTAGAGGATCTCACAATCATAATCCTTCACCACATCAAGCCACCGACGCTGCCTCATATTCAGATTTGGCTGGTCCATGAGATACCTCAAACTCTTATGGTCCGTGTAAATCGTACAACGAACCCTATAGAGGTAATGTCGCCAAATCTTGAGGGCGAACACATTAGCCCCCAGCTCCAAATCATGCTTTGGGTAGTTCGCCTTGTGAGGCTTCAGCTGCCTCGACGCGTAGGCGATGACATGCCCTCTCTACATCAATACCGCTCCCAAACCTGCGATGGATGCATCTCAGTACACAACAAAATCCTCCATGCCCTCTGGCAGGGCTAAGATTGGCGCCTCGCACAATCTTTGTCTTAGCGTCTCAAATGCGGCCTGCTGCTCAGGCCCCCAGCGATACACCACCGACTTCTTAGTCAGTCGGGTGAGCGGAACTGCTATCTTGGAGAAGTCCTGAATGAATGTCCGATAGTAGCCTACCAAACCTAAGAAGCTCCGAATCTCCGATGGAGACCTCGGAACCTACCAATTCATCACGGCCTCCACCTTGGCCGGATCTACTGAAATCCCGTTCTGGTTGACAAGGTGCCCAAGAAACTGCACCTCGCGCAACCAGAACTCACACTTAGAGAACTTAGCAGACAAGTTCTCCCTCCTCAAAGTCTCCAGAACCTCCCGCAGATGCTCCTCATGTTGCTTTCGCATCTTGGAATAAACCAAGATGTCATCAATAAATACTATCAGAGACCGATCCAACATCGGTCTACACACGCGGTTTCATAAGATCCATGAACGCGGCAGGAGCATTGGTGAGTCCGAAAGGCATCACCACAAACTCATAATGACCATAACGCGTCTGAAACGCAGTCTTCTGTACATCCTCCTCTCTGACCCTCATCTGATGATACCCTGAACGCAAATCAATCTTGGAGAACCAAGATGCTCCCTGAAGATGGTCAAAGAGGTCGCCAACCCTCTGGAGTGGGTAACGGTTCTTCACCGTTACCTTGTTCAGCTCCCGATAATCTATACACATCCGATGCGACCCGTCCTTCTTCCTCACAAACAGAATCGGGGCTCCCCAGGGTGAACTGCTCGGTCTAATGAAACCCTTGTCTAACAGCTCCTGCAGTTGTGTAGACAACTCCTGCATCTCAGGAGGACCCAACCGATACGACGCCTTGGCTATCGGAGCCGCACCATGGACCAGGTCGATCCTAAATTCCACCTATCGTTCCAGAGGTATCCCAGGCAACTCCTCGGGGAATACGTCTGCGAACTCCCGTACCACAGGTACATCATCCACCGTCGCCTTAGCCGTTTCCCGAGTATCCATAATATACGTGACATAACCTACGCAACCCTACTGAAGGTAACGCCTAGCTCTCGCGGCTGAACATAAAGCTGGTCCTCGCTGTGGCCTCTCGCCCTGAATCACCAGCTCTCCCCCACTTGGGGTCCTGACCCGCACCGACTGCTGCGCGCAGTCGATCACTACCCCGTTAGGGCTGAGCTAATCCATGCCTATAATCACCTTGTTCCCACGCAATGGAATGGGAACCAAGTCTACCAGGTAGCGCTCGTCAAATAACCTCAGTACACAATCTCGAAATACCGTCGATGCCCGCACCGAACGGTCGTCTGCAATCTCTACCTCTAGAGGGCAATCCAACATGCCCGAAGACTCGGAAAATCTCTTGCTAAGCGCAAGAGATACAAATGACCGGGTAGCACCCGAGTCAAACAATACCAGAACCGGGATGCCGTTCACATGGAACGATCCTAAACAGAGCATATATCAATAACACAATCACCACAAAAAGAAGATCAGAGGGAAAGAATCATACCCGTCACCACATCAGGTGCAGCGCGTGCCTCCTCGGCTGTCAGCTGAAATGCTCGGCTCCGCACCACTGGAACCTCTGCCTTGACCTTCCGGCCATCTGTAACCCGCGTCGTCGCTGAAACCGGCGCTGCCGCTGGCAATGCTGCTGACACTGCTGTCAATCTCGGGCAATTGGCCCTTTTGTGGCCCCTCTAATTGCAATGGAAGCAAATTAGGTTTTTCATATGTACCGCAAGGGCGAGGGTAGTACAACCCCTGCCAAAATGCCCCACTTTTCCACACTTATAGCAGCCCGAACCCAGCCCAGTGCGACAAGCTCCCTCGTGTGCCCGACCGCATTTCCCACAGCGGTCCCGTCCTACCTGGCCTTTCGGCCTACCATTAGATCCCTTGGGCTTCTTCCCCGAAGCCCCAGTCGTCAGCCCCTCCACTGCCTTCCTCTTCTGGACGTGCTCCAGATCAATCTCCCTCTCCCTAGCCCTGGCAATCATGGAATCCAAGGTAGGGCAAGCCGAAAAACTAACATGCTCCCGAATGTCAGCTCGTAGCATGTCATGGTAGTGGTTCATCCTCATATCCTCATCACCCGCGTACTGGGGCACCAGTAATGCCCTCTCCCGGAACTTGGCGCTGATCTCCGCCACAGTCTCCATAGTCTGCCTCATATCCAAAAACTCCTTGTCCATCCGCTGAAGCTCCACAGCTAGCGCAAACTCCGCCCTGAATCTGGTCACAAAATCCGACCAAGTCATAGCCTCAACAACCGAGGCTCCCAATGAGTCGCCAACGGAATCCCACCAATCCCTAGCCCTGTCTCGCAAGCATCCTGCTGCATATCTCACCTTCGAACCCTCAGGGCAGAAGCTCGTCAGCTGCGCAGACTCAATGTCTGCGATCCATCTCTTAGCAGTAATGGGGTCTTTCACCCAATGGAAATCCGGCGCACCACTCCCACGAAAGTCCTTAAAGGACAGTGTGTGCATACCCATCTAGCTAGACGCCAAATCACTCCTGAATGATCGGAGACGATCCTTCATCAGCTCAACAATCCCCTCCTTGATCGACCCGAAAATGATAGGGGTCGACTCAAGGATTCCCCTCGTGATCTCAGACGTGATGAACTCGCGTAGCCCGTCATCAACCTGCTCGGATCCCGAACCCGAGCCCGATCCTGATCCTGATCCGGAACCTCCTGCTCCAAGTCGGGTGGTCACCATACTGAAAACACACGCATAAACGTCAGGATCATACATATACTCGGGAGTTCTAACATGCTCCCCAAGGTCCCCGATTTCATCTAGGCCCTCCTTGATTCGAGTACGGGTCCTCTACTTTCAGTAGTACGGGCCCATACTAACTTCCACATCTACTCGTGCTTTCCTCAAGGATTGCTTCGATTTTACCAGGTCCCTTTACCGATACCCCTTCCCACTAACCTCATCCTAGGCTTCCCTAAGGCACTCTCCAACCTACTCTCCGCCATCAGCTGCACAGGAGCCCCTACCATCTCCCCCTAACTAACTTGCAGGTACCGTTACATATCCGCTCCTTAGATAGTTGGAAATAGCCAGAACCCCTATAGCACAAAGCAAGCAGCATTCATGCATCGAGTAACCAAATTAGGCATAACCTATACAGGCCATCCTATTGCAGACTAAACAGCCCTAGCATACAGCTCATACAATAGGCATATAAGGCATCCTCCTAGATCCTCAGCCCTAACTAGCATGCGATTATCAGAATCATATATCAGGCACACAAGGCATCTTCCTAGATCCTTAGTCCTATTCTAGCATGCAATTCTGAATCAAGTCATATAGCATAACATAACATGTATGGGTATCTTGGGGAAAACTTACTTGAGCTCGACCGTTCGCATGCATCACACACCTTGTCTTTCGTAAAATCCTTTCGCTTAGATTTTTAGAAAACCATTGTATTGTAAAAATCATTTAGCCCCTTAGTTTGAGTCCAGACACCCCCGAGGGCATGTCTGGATCCCTCAAACCAGGGCTCTGATACCAACTTGTAACATCCCAAAATTTAAACCCAAAAATTTCATTTTTGATTAATTAATTCTTAAAACATTCATTAGGAAATATTGTATAAACACGTCATCTCAAAACCAAGTATCATGTCTGAAACCCACAACCATGAATAAATGACATATCAGAGTACAATCCCAGAAAACACTGTGCAGAAATCATATGTGACTGTGAGTGATGCCATGCTACGCCGCCGGCTCCTTCCCCTTGGATGAAGACGAACCTAAAACAAAAAACTAAAACCGTAAGCACAAAGCTTAGTGAGTTCCCCCATCATACCACATACTATACAATACCCTCGGTATCTTTCAACTGGTAATCCTCATCGGTATCTTTCAACCGGTAATCAACATCGGTATCTTTCAACCAGTATTCATCATCGGTATCTTTCAACCGGTAATCATCATCGGTATCTTTCAACCGGTAACTTGGGACTGTTCCACCCCCTACCACTAGCATACAATAGCAAGATATAAGCATGCATTCAGACATATTCGGGTACTAACCTACCCCTTGGTCCTACGGACCACTATCAGGGAATCTATCCTTATCATGCAACATATCATACAGATATAACACATAACCAAACACATACCAAACCAAGATAGATTGTCACAAAGACAATTATCTTCTAAATACTCCTCAATAGTGGGCTAGCATTATGGCCTTAGACCCACCCCTACTAGAAGGTAACTCACCTCGTATCTGCTGAACTGTGCGGGAATCCTCCGACTGCTGTCGCGGCTGCTCCGGAAGTCCTCTGGCTAAAATTCCCACAAAACACTTAGTCAGAAACTGACATCTACCCCTTAGGGTAAAATGACCATTTTACCCCTTGACCAAGTCAAAGTCAAAGTCAACTTCCAGTTGACCTGACTCGTCGAGTTGACTCGTCAACTCGCCGGGTCCCTATCCTTTCATCAGACCTCATACCCGTCTCTAGTCGTCGAGTTAGGCGATGACTCGACGAGTCTTACTTCTAAATGAACACCGACTGAATCCACATACAACTCGCCGAGTTGTATGAACAACTCGTCGATTTCATCATCGATTGATACTCATGTCCTGACTTGACTCACCGAGTTGTATGAACAACTCGTCGAGTTAATCTTCATCCTATGAACACGTTCTGTCCTCGACTCGCCGAGTTGATGAACAACTCGTCGAGTTCCATGAAGATTGCCTTGGACTCGCCGAGTCCGTTTATGCACTCGCCGAGTACCATGAATTCCTAGAATACTTTGCTTAGTCTAGAACGTTGGGTCACTCCCCGGGACTCCCTAAAACCCTTCCACACTCAACTGGTCCTTACGACCTACACTGATATGGGACCAAAACTCTTGGACTCGCCAAGTCCAGGAATGGACTCTCCGAGTCTAACATATTCCTTACTAAGTACCCTGATTTTTGATGTACAACACTTAACCAAATCATAGATCTAGGCCCCTAAACTCGATCTAGCACGTAAAGTTACAAACTTTATGTGCATGCATGGGACATTAGAGCTTAAAAGGCTCTAGAATGGTTCTTTTGTTGCATGGGGCCTTCCTTGGTGCAAAAAGCAACCTAGATCTAACTTGTAGCTCATAAAATGACATACTACAGAAGCCCAAACCCCCAACCATGTTTGCAAACATGGTTGGCCACCAAAAATGGCTCATAAAAGCCCTAAATCACCCGAAAGAGGGGTCTAACAAAAGAATGAGAAAGGTTCAGACTTTATACCTTCCAAAGACTGAAAATGATGAACCAACTCGAATCCTTTAGTCCCATCTTGATCCTTCTATGCTCTTCCTTCTTCCTTGAGACCAAAACTCACAAGAATCACTCAAGAAGCCTTAGATCTTCACAAAAATGGCTAGGGTTTGCTATGAGGAGTGTTTGGGAGCATAAAGGGTAAAGGAGGCTGCATAAGGTCGTTTAAATAGGGTGCAATCCCCTGGATTAGGGTTTTTGTCCAAACAGCAGCTACTCGCCGAGTCCGCCACTTTAATCCCGCGCCTCATCCCGCTTCTACTCGGCGAGTCAGTCTTTCGACTCGCCGAGTCCAGGGCCAAAAGTGCAAAAAACAAAGAAGATTAATTACAGAACACATACCAAGAACCAGGTGCTACACACCTCATCGCGGCTATCAGATCCTGAGTCCCGTCAAACTCTGGTGGCTTCGTGTTGCTGAACTCTCGATACAGCAACGAGGCACCCACCTGCGGCCTCGCGGCAGCGATAGCTGCAGCAGCAGTCGCCTCAGTCATAGCAGCATATTGCTCATCGAATGTCTCAATCAGTGTGGTCATGATAGACCCAAACATCTCTGGTATCTCAGCTCGGATGGTTGCATCCACCTCCTCGTGAATCATCCTACAAATCTCCTCATCACTAGTACCACTGGTCCACTGCCTCCTGGGTTGTGGCGCGTTCCCACCATGATGCCTCTGAAATACGACATAAAATAATCAGAGACTCGACCGAGATTACTCACACTTGATCAACCGTTCCTACTTCTTCCTTAGCACCCTAAGGATTCTTACTTGGGATGTTTACCGATTCGGTGCTTTCAGTAGTACGGGCCCAATACTACCTTCCACACCGTATCCATATCCACACCAAGTCCTCCTCCTAGGATCCCAATTTGCAAGTACTCTATACCTCCTGACTTCAGCCTACTCTCAAGCAGACATCTCACAAGCTACTCTCTGCTACCTATATGCACTCAAAGCAACTCACAGCAACATAAACTCCTAGGCTAAGGCATCACATATCAGGCCACCCTAGTCCAAAGATATGATTTACCTAGCCTACTCTAGCATGCATGGCACATCACATAATATTTCATAACACATAATGTAAGGGTATTTTGGGAAATCACCGTTTGGGCGCTGGTTGATCGTACACACAGCTCATTTTTGCTTTTCTCAAAAACTTTTACTCTTTTTAGAAAAATTGTTTCTTTTATGAAAGATTTTTCTCAAATCCTCAGTTTGAGTTCAAATACGCCTGAAGCTGCATCCGGATCCCTCAAACCAAGGCTCTGATACCAGCTTGTAACGACGTGAAAATTAAAAACAATTTTTCATTTTTCAAACATAACATATCTTTTATAAATCATCTCCAAACTCAAGCGTATCAAATGTTATCACAGTAAAACATATCCCAGAATCTCAAATACAAAATCCTCTAATTGTGTGTACAAATCATGTAGGCGCCTTCCCGCGATCCTCACTACTACCAGAAACACATATCACATAACACGGTAAGCATAAATGCTTAGTGAGTTCCCCAAAATACCACACATAGCACATAAGCCACTCGAGGATATATCTCGGTAAGACCCTCCAGTCAATGTGTCTCAGCGGGACCCTCTAGTCCTGTAGCTCGTTGGACCTTCCGGTCCGGTTTAGCTCGTAGGACCCTCCAGTCCAGTCTGATCGAGGACCTATGGCCTCATGAGTCGTTGGACCCTCCGGTCCGGTCTATATAACACATAACATACATATAACAATGCACATAAATCTCAAACATACACATACACATAAGACCCTCCGGTCTGCACATAGATACCATTCTAGGTAATGTATTGTGAGAAGACTCACCTCAGGTAATCTCTGAAAGTCTTGAACTCGAAATACTGATCTAGCCTCCGCTTAATCACATAAAGTAATTTACCTCTAATTAACAACGATTCTCAAAGGCTAGACTAATCCCTTCCTATAATCTCTCAGAAGGGGAAAAGACCATTTTACCCCTCCAATGTCCAATTGTTGACCAAACCCTAAAAGTCAACGAAAGTCAACAGAGGGCATACCCCGGCTATCCAAAATCGGGGATCTCAACCCTTACGCAGTGCGTTCTGGGATTTACGCCCAACGTAAGTCCCAGTTTCATGCTCTTAATGGTTTTTGGTCTGAAATGGTTAAGACACAAGTTCATATTCCAGATCTAGTCCTTCTAATGCCTCTTAACGCATAAAGTCGAATCCTTTAAGCCTTTGCATGGCTGTAAAGGTCACCAATCACTCCAAACTCTTATCCTCTTTCCTCATTAAGCCCTTATCTCATGCATGACTCAATATTAACGATCAAGATTGGATTTTTATAGATCTAGAACACATTTTATACTGAAATAGGGCAGATCAAGGCTTATGGAGACCATTTACTCATAAAGTCTCCATCTTTGGGACAAAACCTCTAAAAATGGTCCATAATGCACAAATCCAAAAAGGCTAAGAAAGCTTTGAGATTTTTACCTCCAAATGATGCTCCAACCTATGAAAAGCTCAGATCCAAGGCTTACATTTCAACTCTAGCTTCTACAATGGCCCTTCTCCTCTTCAAAATCTCACAAGAACACTTTATCAAGCTCAAACACACACACACACAAGCTCTAAAACGAAGGCTTAGCTCTTTTAGGGTTTCACTCACTGGAAATGGTGGTTGGGATGGAGGCCAAATCATTCCTTTTATAGTACCCAAGTCTCATTTAGGGTTTCATGTCTGAGCCCAGTACGCCCAGCGTACTGGGTAGCATCCGCGTCAAGACCACGCTCATGATTACGTGCAGCGTACTCCTCAGTACGCCCAGCATACTCATTTGCTACAAATTCCTTCCATGGGCTATTTTTGACAACCTTGGAAAAGAAGAGGGTTTAAATAATTATACCTGATTTCTGGATGTTACAATCACAACAATTGTATCATAGCAAGCATAGTAAACACAACCAGACATCGAATACATATGTGAAAAGGTTTACATTGTTTAATACATAGTTTTATTCATAGCAAAAGTAAAATAGACAAACGCGACTCTAACTCTTCGTCTTCTCCGAACTCCTAGAAGTACCTGTTTACTAATTCCCTGAGAATACAAGCAGTTTTGAAAGAATATCAGCATAAAGATGGTGAGTTCATAAGCATTTATTTTTAGTGAGAAAATGTTCTTTGAATCCATTTGAAAAGTGTTCTTCAAGAAAATCCTGTATTTTCTTATGAAAAGCGGTCTTGAAAGAGTGTCTATTAGTAGAAAATAAATCATCAGTTTTAGAAAAACATGTTATCCGTCCTAGAGGTAGAGATGCCAGTTTAGAAGTCCTTGATTTCTAACAGCATATATAAAAGTAGTTTTATTACTTAAAATAAAACAAATGAAGAAGAGAGTCCGTAAACAAAGTTAGTTTATACTTATTGCGAGTCGTATAACCATACTTGATATGACCAAGAGACCTTTATAACGTTCTTCAGGCATTAAGCTAAATGACATTTGTTCACCCCAGGCGTGCCCGCCTAACTGTAGCTAGCAGTTCAGGTGTGGGATTGTCAGTCCCGAATAGATCTATTCACAAATTTCACGCTCTCCCTCCAGGAGACTCTAGTTATACTAAAAGGATTTATCATTATACACCTAAGGGTACAGTATTGAAGTAGCGCCTCACAATTTTGTATAATCTAGTTTACTAGCGAGAAATCAGCATAAAACAGTAACTATCCTTGAATAAATGTACTTTATACTTCTGAGAAAACATATAACATAAACTAAATCTGCCATAGCTTATACATATTCATTTATGAAGTCTGATTTGGTAGAGACTACCTAGAGTGTTATCCCAAACTATACCCATTATAGTTTATTAGAGTTGATATAGAAAATGCTTTGTAAAAACCTTTCTGATGAAGTTAGATTTCCAAATCATATTACATGACAAAACATGACGGGAAACCACCCTAAAGACTAGTAACATATAATAGCACATATATGTATTAGATTTAGGTATTCCATGACAAAACATGACGGGAAACCACCCTAAAGACTTGGAAATGCTTGTCGAGACCTTATGTGATCAAACAAAGGAGGTGCATGGTCATTAGGGTGTGTGTGCGGCCAGAGTGTGCGGCCAGGGTGTGTGTGCGGCTGCACACGGGAGTGTCCAGCCGTACACTCTTCGTTTATGCTCCAAACATAGATTTCCAAGTGTTTCAAGGCTCAAACCAAGTCCAACTAAGAGATAGAGGGCCAAAACTCTGACTTTGGAGGGTTTTTGAGGTGTGTACGGCCACCTTATGAAGGTGTGCGGTCGTACACCTTCAAGTGATAAAGAACACGAAGAACATGAGGAGTTTCAGGCTTAGATTTAGGTGTTTTACCTGTATAACAAGCTAAATGATGGAATTCTTCATGTTTTTTAGGCTCTTAGAGTGTTCTTGGATGAAGTTTTTAGAGAGAGAAAGTAGAGTGCAGCCAAAATGAAGGGAATGAGTGAAGGGGTCGCCCTATATAAATAGGGATGGGTGTGCGGCTGGAGGATGGGTGTGCGGCCACACACTCGTGTGTGCGGCCATACACTCGGGTGTGGGGCCACACACTCATGTGTGCAGCCATACACTCGGGTGTGCGGCCACACACTCATGTGTGCAGTCATACACTCGGGTATGCGGCCACACACTCCTTTTGATGGGGTGTTTGGCCTATTTGCAACCCTAATCTTAAACCAACCCATCCCTAAATCAAACTTTGGTTGTACAAGGCTTTAGGTCATCCAAACAGGCTCAGAACAATGCTAAAAGATAGCTGAAACGAGTTTATCATTGATAGAATTGGCTAAGTGTACAAGTTAAAAGTTTCGGGTTGTCACATCATCCCCCCGTTAGAGGGAATTTCGTCTCGAAATTCAAGAATAAAGTTGTGTCTCGTGGACTTGGAAAAGATGGGGTACTTTTGTTTCCTTGGATTATCGTGTTCCCAAGTGAATTCAAGTTCTTGTTTGGTATCCCAGTGAACCTTCACTATCTGGATACGACGTTCGTCTCGTGCACTGGACTTCCTGGTCCATGAGTTCAAATGATTCCTACATGAAGTGTAGACTGTCGTTTAACTCGATATTGTTGAAGGGAATCGCAAGTGTCTCATCGGACAGACACTTATTTAGGTTTGACATGTGAAAGACGGGATGTATGTTGCTAAGTTCTCTAGGTAACTGGAGTTTGTACACAACGGGACCGATCCTAGCTAGGATCTCAGATGGTCCAACGTATCTTGGATTTAGCTTTCTACGCTTTCCGAAGCGTATCAGGCCTTTCCAGGGTGAGACCTTTAAAAGGACACGGTCACCAACTTGGAATTTCAAGGGTTTTTTTGTCTCCCATCGGCGTAGCCCTATCGTACGATCCTTTCTGCCGTCTCTCGGATGATGAATTGCAAGAGTGCTATTGTGGACTTGATTCTTGTCTAGTTGTGTGTTGCCCACCTCAGCCCAACACAGATGGGGTCTATGCTTAGGGTTGCAGAGGGCTTCGAACGGCGCAGCCTTGCTACTGGAAAGGTCGTCGTTGTTGCAAGAAAATTCAATTAAGGGTAGATGTGTGTCTCACAACGCATCTTCAATTGTCCAGATGGTTCCCTAACTTTGTCCTTCTCCTTGTGGATGATACTCTTCGTATGAATACTTTCGGGTTTCGAAGGGAGATGAATTTTTCGAAGTTCGCATCTAGTTTGTCGTCACTAGCGACGGGAGTTTCGCGATCGAACGATTTAAGACAAAAGGGTTTGATATAACATAGACTCAGTCGAACTAGATAGGATGATGTCATAGAATCGCACGTTAAGTTAGTCCCGGAGGATCGTTTTGTTAGAACATTGATGTTCCTAGATGAACGTCTCTAGTGTTTTCTGTGTTTCATTTGAGCTTGGTGGGTACTACTAATGCGAGGGTCCTGGTGTTTTGCAACTATGAACTCTTGATGGAATGGTTCTCACTAGATTTTCCTATGATTGCTTGGCTTATACAAGTCATGAATAAACACAACTGACTCTAATGTAACACTAGGCTACCATAATTTACCCATTAGGGCATCAACTTTTAAAAGTACGTCGTGATTAAATTTGGATGGGAAAGAAATCATGATTATGAATATTTATTGAGGTTTTCGGAACATACCAATACACAACAGGTTTCTTTGATGCTTCCTCACTCCCTGAGGTTAGACTCCTCCTGTTCCTCATTGTTCTTCTATGTTAGGAAGTCTCTTTTGAAATGCCCCATTTCGCCACATGCACCGCACACTTGAACTATGCTAGCATCGGTAGTGGAAGTGATGTATTGATTCGGGGTCTTCGCAAAGCGAGCTTCCTTGCCATCCTTAGCCCTTGGACAATTTCTTTTGAAATTCCCTTCACTACCACAGAGATAACAGGTTGGACTAGCCCCAACATTGGTATTCAAAGTGACGAACTTGACTAGGGTCCTACATCAGCTAGAGGTGTGCCCCTTCCTGTTGCATCTGGTGCAATGCAGCACTCGACAGACTCCATGATGATGGTAGTTGCATTTGCTACAGTGCGGGAGGTTTCCGAAGTAGGGTGTGATTGGTGTTGGAACAACATGGCTGACTGGGGTATTGACTGCCCCAATTCGTTGCCTTTCAGTAGGTCCTTGGGTTGAACAAGTTCCTTTGGACTTTCGTTTCAGGAGGTTAAGTTTGGGATCAAGGGTGTCCTTTCTAGTAGGCACTTGTTGTTGAGGTTGGTTAACACCAAGGTTTTGCCTGCCATTAACACTTCTACTCGCATTTGTGTTGTTAGCGCTAAGAACAGCTAGGGCGGCTGCTACGGCTGCTGTGACAGTAGCTTGGAACATAGTTGAGTCCATCTGGAGGATTGGGGCCTTACCAGTGGGTTGGTTCTGCTTCTTCGGAGGCATGATCTGCTATGTGTCAAGAAAAAAGTTTGTGAGCAACAATGGTTGCCTCTGGATGTATCCTAAACGTTTATCTATGCACTAAAATTTCTTGTTTTTGATTCGACCCACATCCCCATGATGTGTTCCTAGCAAGAATAGAAAATGATTTGAACTTAATAAAGTTCACATATAATAACTTACGAACTCCTTGATGTTCAGCTCATTGGGCTGGTTGGATAACTCTCACATTTTCGTCGGCTCTAGACGATATGGAGATTCAGCTATAAGGATAGTTCCGGGGATCGATTCGATACGTGATTCAACTAGATACTCGGAAGAAATCCCTTGAATGTCTTTGGGGAAGACTTCAGGAAAGTTGCAGACTTCGTAGATGCTCTCGAGGTCTTTAACTTTTTGTGTCTCATCAGCCGCATGAGCCAAGAATGCATGGCATCCTTTTCGCAAATACTTCTGGGCTTTGGCGTAGGAAATGATACGAAGGTTCGAACAAATTTTATCACTATAACCAGTGAGGGCTTCGTCAAGGGGAAAGATTGAGACGAATCGCTTTCTCGAAGCAAAGGATATCAGCACGATTTGAGGCTTAACCATTTCGTGTCGATTAGGATATCGAAGTTGATACGAAATTGATGGGGAAAAGGAATAATCATCTAAGTACATCTCATGATTCACGTTTTGAGGACAAAATAGTGATGAGACCTTGATAAAGTTGCTAACCTTTCATGCTATCGATCTAAGGTACACTTTTGACAATGAAAATCTTTAACTGAAATATGATAGTTGCCACCATTGTCGATATCAAGATTACACAGAGTTTGAAAATTTTGACCTAGGAGTAGGTCTACCACATACCAACAGAGGAACAATTTGACAACATAAAGACCTAGCAAATCGGTACTTGCAAGGCAAGAATGTCTACAGATAAAGGAGCTACTTGGAACATAAATAGGAAAGCTATTCTTTAGACCAAAAGGAAAGACAAGTAGAATATTTCCTACTGGCGACGGGCACTTCTTGGGCGGATCCTTAGGTTAGTCAACCGGCGCTCTATTTCAAGCAGGCGACCCTCGTATACTGATTGGCGTGCTCGGAGCTCTACGACCTCAGCTCGAGTTGAAACTAGCTCTCGCTGCTGGGCTTCGTTGTCTCACAAAATCCTCTCATAAGCAACCTCAAGACTACGAATATGGTTTGTGTTGGCATCCGAGTTTGCCTCGAGTTCCACAGTTCGTTGAATGGCCGCCACGTTCATTTCGACATTGCAAGCCACTTGGCAGACTATGATTGGAAGGGTTTTATCTGCGGAGCCTCCTCCGTCCACATTGTAGAAGCAGCAATACCCATTATACGGGTGGGGTTGGCCTTGTTCGTGACTCCACCTATACAGGCTTCCGACCCACATGGGAGTTGGGCCTTCGAGTACAAGCTGAGGGTTGGGATTTGGTATTGGGGCCACTGGGAGTAAGTTCTCGACTTCTAGTTCTGAGTCAGTCTCTTTAGGAAATGGTTCGGCAATGCCATCGTCAAAAGGGATTTCATGGTTTCCTTCTGGCTCTGGTTCGATCCATCCATCATCTCCTTGGTTAGGAAAGTATGGGTCGCCAGGAAGATGGAATCCAGCCATGCTATCTATGCGAGGCGAGGGTAAAGGAATAGTTAATAGGCATCAAATCTAATAATACTTCCAATGTATTATAGTTTCATGATTGATTCTCGAGGGATGGATTCGTGGGTAAGTTTTCGGTTCGGTCGTTATAGCATCCTAAAATACTCCTATAGTATTTTAACCCTTATGCTTGACTCTAGAACTTTTCTGGTACCTAGGTAAGTTTTAGACTTGTTGCGACACCACAGTCACTCCCAAGCACATGTTGGTCTTGTCTGGAATGAATATAGTTGATCAGGCTATATTGACCCAAGACATGATTACATAACTGCCCAGGTTTAACCGCGATGTCCAACATCTAAATACTTTTGTTTTGTTCTACTTATGACACTGGTTCGGGTACTTAGGTATACTTGTATACTTTTTATAAAAATACTTATATTTTTGAAAGTATACTTTTAGTTTAGAGCACTTAGGCCACTTAATATTTATAGTTGTATACCATGTAAGGTTCGGTATACTTAGTTCGTTATAAACAAGGGCTCTTATACCAATCTGTCATACCCCCAAACCGGAACGGCGGAAACGTTTGGGGTGGATGACGTCATATGTAGTATCACAACAATTGTATCATAGAAAGCATAGTAAACACAACCAGACATCGAATACATATGTGAAAAGGTTTACATTGTTTAATACATAGTTTTATTCATAGCAAAAGTAAAATAGACAGACGCGACTCTAACTCTTCGTCTTCTCCGAACTCCTAGAAGTACCTGTTTACTAATTCCCTGAGAATACAAGCAGTTTTGAAAGAATATCAACATAAAGCTGATGAGTTCATAAGCATTTAGTTTTAGTGAGAAAATGTTCTTTGAATCCATTTGAAAAGTGTTCTTCAAGAAAATCCTGTATTTTCTTATGAAAAGCGGTCTTGAAAGAGTGTCTATTAGTAGAAAATAAACCATCAGTTTTAGAAAAATATGTTATCCGTCCTAGAGGTAGAGATGCCAGTTTAGAAGTCCTTGATTTCTAACAACATATATAAAAGTAGTTTTATTACTTAAAATAAAACAAATGAAGAAGAGAGTCCGTAAACAAAGTTAGTTTATACTTATTTGCGAGTCGCATAACCATACTTGATATGACCAAGAGATCTTTATAAGGTTCTTCAGGCGTTAAGCTAAATGACATTTGTTCACCTCAGGCGTGCCCGCCTAACTGTAGCTAGCAGTTCAGGTGTGGGATTGTCAGTCCCGAATAGATCTATTCACAAATTTCACGCTCTCCCTCCAGGAGACTCTAGTTATACTAAAAGGATTTATCATTATACACCTAAGGGTACAGTATTGAAGTAGCGCCTCACAATTCTGTATAATCTAGTTTACTAGCGAGAAATCAGCATAAAACAGTAACTATCCTTGAATAAATGTACTTTATACTTCTGAGAAAACATATAACATAAACTAAATCTGCCATAGCTTATACATATTCATTTATGAAGTCTGATTTGGTAAAGACTGCCTAGAGTGTTATCCCAAACTATACACATTATAGTTTATTAGAGTTGATATAGAAAATGCTTTGTAAAAACCTTTCTGATGAAGTTAGATTTCCAAATCATATTACAAAAAGGGATAGAATATTCGAATATGATATTAAACATGGAAATCATTTACTGTATTAATCAGTTTAAAACTTAATAAAATACTTTGAGTTTGGCTTGTATTCCCCCCTGAAAACATTAAAAACACGAAAAAATGTAGGGGTATGAACTCACTATTTGACGGATGATTCGAGCGGATGATCGGTTACGAGTGTTCAGTGTCAATTGAGGTTTCGCACTCAAGTGGATCCTAGTAACATATATGTATTAGATTTAGGTATTCCATGACAAAACATGACAGGAAACCACCCTAAAGACTTGGAAATGCTTGTCGAGACCTTATGTGATCAAACAAAGGAGGTGCATGGTCATTAAGGTGTGTGTGCGGCCAAAGTGTGCGGCCAGGGTGTGTGTGCGGCTGCACACAGGAGTGTGCGGCTGTACACTCTTCGTTTATGCTCCAAACGTAGATTTTCAAGTGTTTCAAGGCTCAAACCATGTCCAACTAAGAGATAGAGGGCCAAAACTCTCACTTTGGAGGGTTTTTGAGGTGTGTACGGCCACCTTATGAAGGTGTGCGGCCGTACACCTTCAAGTGATGATGAACACGAAGAACATGAGGAGTTCCAGGCTTAGATTTAGGTGTTTTACCTGTATAACAAGCTAAATGATGGAATTCTTCACGTTTTTTAGGCTCTTAGAGTGTTCTTGGATGAAGTTTTTAGAGAGAGAAAGTAGATTGCAGCCAAAATGAAGGGAATAAGTGAAGGGATCGCCCTATATAAATAGGGATGAGTGTGCGGCTGGAGGATGGGTGTGCAGCCACACACTCGTGTGTGCTGCCATACACTCAGGTGTGCGACCACACACTCATATGTGCAGCCATACACTCGAGTGTGCGGCCACACACTCATGTGTGCAGCCATACACTCAGGTGTGCGGCCACACACTCATGTGTGCAGCCATACACTCGGGTGTGCGGCCACACACTCATGTGTGTGGCCACGCACTCCTTTTGATGGAGTGTTTGGCCTATTTGAAACCCTGATCTTAAACCAACCCATCCCTAAATCAAACTTTGGTTGTACAAGGCTTTAGGTCATCCAAACAGGCTCTGAACAATGCTAAAAGATAGCTGAAACGAGTTTATCATTGATAGAATTGGCTAAGTGTACAAGATAAAGTTTCGGGTTGTCACATGGTGGTTTATGGCTATTTTTAAAGGAAATAGGTGGTGGTTGCGTTGATATTCGGTAATGGTTGTGCATTCCAATGGTGGTTGTGTATTTCGATGATGGTGCTTAAGTCTTCTTCAACGAAATAGAAAGAGACATATATAAATATTAGAATTAGAAATTAATTAGAAAAATCAAGAATAAATGAAAATAAATTGTAAAGGGTATTTTAGTCATTCCATGTCTCACAAGCGATGAACCATGTAAATTTAAAGTAACGAGGGGCGAAACGTCCATATTTTTCCAATATAAGGGACGATCCGAGTTAATGTTTAAAAATAAGGAGTAAATATGTTTTTTGCACATGCATGATAGACAATTGATGTAATTTACCCTAAAATGAATGGTAAATATGTCTATATATATATATATATATATATATATATATATATATATATATATATATATATATAGTGCTAAATGTGATAAAAAAAAAAAGTTAGCTGGTTGCCAACGTTCATACTTTTCAAATTTACCGTCAGTGGAAAGCTACAGCTGATATTATACTGGCAGTGAAAAAATGGATAAGACATGGTGTTTACAGTCAGTAATAGTGTCAAATCAGCTTGCCGAGGGTAAGCATCGCATGCCACCATATAGCCTAATGAGTCACAAATATAATATCATCATGTTATACTCCCTCCGTCACATATTAAAAGTTCATGTTTTCTTTTTGGTTTGTCCCAAAATAATAGTTTACTTCTAAAAATAAATATCATTTTTATCTAAATACCCTTCGTTATTAGTTAAACTACTATGAAATTAAATGCAACAAAATTATAAAATTGTCATTTCATATAATAAAATTAATGTTAATTAATGTTTTCTTAATATGTGTGTTTTTTTGTCTGTGAATAATAATTTTGGGACAGAGTGAGTAACAAAAATTTATTTATTTTTAATACTTGTTAAACCGTAAATATAAGATCATTGTAAAACCGTTTTGTAAAAAAAACGAAATAAAATATACTAAAAAGGTAAAAACTGTAAAACCCAAAATATAATAATATTTATAAGCCCCTGTATTATTTAATATTATAGTATTAATTACTCGTCAAATAAATATACAAAAGTTATGACCTAATAGGATCTGACCCTTGTTGACGCGTGTTATTAATAATTTGTCCCTTGCATTAAATCATTAGCCACCCCAGCCGAAGTGGAATGTTCAAACTTCAAACTGTTTTTTATCACAATCGAATCAAACACACTCTTCATTCTAACCTCAATAATCAAATATACAAAATACGACAATAATAATTTAACAAAAATATAGAATATTCAAACATGTCACCATCTTCCTTAATACAACCGTTCAACACCTTAGTCCTTATAACAATATTATATTTTTCCGTTTACATATTTATTTATAATTTCTATTATAAGGATCATTTACTTTAATACATTCTTGACTTAGACCCATAGATCATAATACATTTACTGACCTAATAATTGGTTTTGCACTTATGTTTGACAAATATGTATATGATTTTACAAGATCATCTTACGAAATTATAGACACTGATTTTTTTTTTTTTCTTAGTACGATACGTTTTGTTTTTTCTATCGATTAAATAGTGTATAGATAAAATTGTTTAACGAGAGCAATATAGCATGTTATAAGATAAATTTGTTTAACAGAAAACTAAATTGTTTGTAAAATTAATATATTACGCCAGATTTTTTTATTTAACCAATTCAATCATCATGTTCAGATTAAGCAAAAAAGAAACAACCACTCTAGTTGTCCAAAGAACATTCGAAAAACGCATTCGAAAGAAATGAAAAGTAAAGATAGATGAGAACAAGATTGTAAAAATAAATAATTAGCAGACTTTGATAAAAGAAGTTTTTTTTCGTTGAACAAATTCTTTCTGCATTAAGTCATAAATATCCATCCATCACCAAAATTAACCTCACATTATAACAAAATTCAAAGCATGATTCCCTTCAAAACACAATCAAATATACCAAAAATAAATAAATCCAAAACCCTATTTAGTTTTCTGTTTCTTTTGCTTCTTATACTCTTTATAAAGCTGTAACCCTAATTTCGTTCGTTCCAACTCCCGTCTCAACCTCTCATTCTCTTCCATCTCATTCACAAGCAAGAAATGGTCCAACAACTTAACCCTCACCGCCTCCTCATCCACCACCGCTCCACCATCTGCCGTCTCTGGAGCCGCCGTCTTGCCGCCCTTCTTCCGCTTGTTTGACTTTTGACCACTCTTGGGAACAAAACTCTCCTGGTCAACCTTCATGTCCATGAAAGCTTGTTGGGGAGAAACATTTGCTCGATAAACTTGATCATGTGCATTTGTAATTGTTGAAATCCCGGATGCAATTGTTGACACAGTTGGATGATAATGTTTTGATAGAAGTGTTAGTTCCCAAAGAACCGTTGCAAATGCACCACTTAGGCTTGGATCCGTAGCATATGGTTGATATTTCTACAATTTCATATGAATACAATGTTATAAATAACAAAGTAATGAGAGTACATTGCTATTTCTTGAAAAAGGTACATTTAAATAGTCTTAGTGTCTTACCGCGATAGAACCTGAAAGCGAGCCACCTCCAACATCATTTTCTAAAAGATCGCGACACTTGACGTTTTTTTGAAGAAGATGCTTTAAAGTAACCAACGCTGAATCACAATAAAATAAAATAAAAATTTTTTAAAAGTCTGACAAGATATGACAGAACAGAACAGGTTGTACTGTGAGACTGACATGACATGACAGAATAGGTTGGACTGTGTTTGACATGCATTGACTGAAAGGGAGAAAAGTTGCAATTTTTGTCCCAAGCAAAAAGGTTGGGTCAGGACTAGCTCTCGATCACATGTTTGTGTAAAAAGACATAAATGCCCTCCTCATCCTGATCAACCAAAATATAACCCGAGAAAGTATTGGGGGTTACCAGCCATGGATTCTGCAGCTCCAAAGCATAAAGAGAACGAAGCCAAACGTTTAATAAAAGCAGCGGCACGTTGCATGTCATGTTGTCTATCATCACACAACATTATCTTCATGGCTTCAGCTAAAACTTCCCCTTGGTCTCTATAAATTTTTTATTAAAAGTTCATTCTTAAGCTTGTAAAAATTTAATTTAATATAATATTATAATTTATGAATACGAACCTCCCAGGTCTGTATTCAAGTATGAGATTATAAAGCTGAATGAAGAAGTCCTGTAAATCGACATTTAAGGCATCAAGATTGCTCCTCATCACTTTGAAAGCAACTATGCAACACCTCAACCGTTCTGACACAGTCAAACGGCTTGGAGGACTGGAATCAGTGATTCCTCCGCCATTGGAATCACTAGTTCCTCCGGCAAGCTTTCTAAGATAGTTCATTAAATCAGCCATGAAATCCAAATCGATTAAATGAGAGAATTTCCCAATTCCATTCAGACATGGAGCAAGAAGTGGATGCTCCCCAAAAGGACCAGATATCGATTCATTTCCTTCTTTTCTGAATCAAGAAAATTATAATATGTTTTAAGATATGATATAATATTCGAAAAAATACGATTTTAAAATACGTATGTACATACCCTGAGTGCATTGTATGCTTTAAAATACGGAAGTATGTTTGAAATACAGCTGAAAGAGTATCAGATTGTATCCTTCTCTTTTCCATTGCATCTTGTGCAAATGATGCAGCCATGAACTCAGCTTTGACTTCCTCTCTAGTCTTCGACATCATTTCTTGTTTATTTTTCTTTTTATCACTAGCTGGCACTTGATTTGGATCATCATTTCTTCTTCCTTTTTTAAAATTCTTTTTTTTGGTCTTATTGTCTAGTTTTTTAGGAGCTTCAGGCTTCCTAAGATCCTCATCAAACGAGAGGGACAAGAAAACCTGCATACAAAAAAACAAAATCCAATCAGTAACGTCTCACAAAGTTTGAAACTCCTAAAACATAAGAATTAGAGTAAACTACAGGTTTAGTCCCTGTTCTTCACTCAAAGTTGAAAATTAGGTCCCCCTTTTTGGAAGTTTCCCAACAAGTCATAATTTTGAAATCCTTTGCGTATTTGGTCCATGTTCTTTATTGAAAATCGTGGGTTTGGTCCAAATTATTTCTTTTGGAGTAAATTAATTTTAGGTCCCTGAGTTTAGCTGATTTTTCAATTTTGGTCCCAAAAAATTTTCTCTTTAACAATTTTTGTTCTTATTTGAGGTTTTGTAACGTTTTGGCCCGTGTTCCAAGTTAAATGACTGTATTTTGGGGACCAAATTTGCAGAAATCAGCAATACTCAGGGACCAAATATAGTCATTTAGTGAAAACACAGATCAAAAACATCGCACGAACTTCAAATAAGAACCAAAATTGAAAAAGAACACTTTCCAGGACCAAAATTTTTAAAATCAGCTATACTTAGGGACCAGAAATGTAATTTAGTCTTTCATTTAAGACTAGCATTTCTTTGTCAGAGAGACTAAATCCTCAACAAAATGCAAACATAAGGACAGCTTCAGGAACATTTCAAAAAATGGACCAAACTTGCGATTTTGAGTAAAGGAAGAGGACCAAACTTGTAATTTACTATAAGATCTATAAAATATATATAGAAGCAAGCACATGAATAATTACCTCAACAGAATCAGGATGTAAATCACAATCATGGGCTTTTACAAGATTAGCAATAAGTTGAACAGCCTCCACGGTAACTTCACCACCATGTTTTCCCTCATTTGTGAAAAGTGACTTAATTGTGTTGCAACACAGTTTTCTGTTCACATGTGTAGTACCATTTTGATGAGCCAAAAGAAAAAGGGTAATAACGGAAATACAAAAAACAACATAAAAAGTCAAAGTAAAAAACCTTATGACATCATCTGTGGAGCTTATATTCTTCATAACAATTCCCAACAAACTTTCACGAAAATTGAAACGTGGGTTTGCCTCCAAAAGTGTACAAATGCAACGAATGGCTACACGTTTAAAACCAGCTACTTTTTCTAATCCCATTAACTTTTGAAGGTATGCCTATTGATATTCAACCAAATAAAACATTATTATTTATAATAGGTTAATAACCATAAATAGCTAAAAACAATGTGTATCAAAAACTCAAAATCAAACCTTGTACACAGTTAGAAGTGTGGATTCATAGAAACGGGTTTTCTTGACATCCTTTGACACAACCATTGCTAGCTCTTTATCAGTAGGTAGCCTAATTCGGTTTCTGTTTTCCACAATGATAGATAGTTAGAGATTAAAATAACATTAATACAAGCTAATAGCATTTATAAATTTATAAATAAATATATTATATACCCAGGGATGATGTCTTTGAAAACAGCTAGCAAAGATTTTAGACCTAGTATTGATATAGCTGGATCTCCATCTTTACATAATTGCAGCATTTCTTTTAAAGATTTTATATTGCCTTCAGGATCTGTGAGCATTGATGTTCCAAGCTCAGCAAGCCTAAATTTCTTCTTCTCATTGGATTCTTCAACTGAGAGATCTTTTTCCACCTCAGCCTAGATAATAAAATATATATAAAATAGTTACATGATTGAAGGGTTGAAACAAGAGAAACAATTTATAGCAAATTAAGTTACCAAAACTTCAGCTTGAGAGGTTTGTTGCACTTCCTCCACTTCTGTTACTGGTGTCCCTTGTTTCTTTGCCTCTTTCCTCGACTTTTTAAGTTTCGCCCTTTTTTCTGCTTTTGTCAACTTCATAACACCATTGTCATGGGCTATATCATCATTTTCACCCACAGTTTCATCCTCGATTTGTGCATTCTTAAAATTATTTGGGCCCTTTGACACTACATAAAAATGTGAAACAGAAAAGTCTAAAAATCTTGATTCTTAATTTACCAATGTGTAAAAGCAATGCTAAGATCCAGACTTCCAGTTACCTTTTCTGTAATAGACTTCTCCATCTAAGGTCTTAACTGGGAGAGCATCTACAGGATCAACTTCAAGTTGTGTATTGTCAGTAGCTAATGACTTTTTCCTCGATCGTTTTTCATACAAAGACTCAAGAGCATCTTCTTTCACATCAGCAACACGATTGATATGTCTATAATGAATAAAATTATTAAATGAAACAATGAGCACATGTTATGAAAGCATAAAGACTGAACGTGTTTAGTTATTCACCTAGTAATTGACTGGGTATCCAGTTTTGATACAAAGCCAGCATACTCTTGGTTTTTATTGACAAAATCTAAGTCCTCATCTGAGACTTCAATTTCATCCTCAGGCACATCTGGTGGAAGCTCTGGTGGTAGCACCACTTTCTGTTTCTGTTTCTTCTTCCCCATTATTTGATATGGCGTTAAATTGTTGTCTTAATAGTCCTTCACAAAAGAATCAGCATACTAGTTTCAGTTTCAGTTTCATGTAGCCTCACTGAAATTGGTTACAGTTTTAAAACAGCTGTAATAAAGATGCAAATGTTGCATATAATACCTATAAAGTTCAATGTGGTTGGTTATCAATTACATGTTGAAGATTCGTCGAAATAACACCAAGCATAAGAGTAATCTAAACAAATATTGTCCTTTTCCTTAACTGAGCTTAAGGAAATACACTAATTGAGTTGACAAAGAACAGCTGGGTAACTAATTGTTTCGTAACCATTATTCAGCATATAAACATAACGAACAGATTAATTGAAGAATAATCACGAAACAATAACAAAACTCAAACATAAGCAATCATACAAACACCCAAACTTAATCATAAAATGGTACAGTTTGTAGTAGTAAACCCAAAGCATGAAAACCAACCGAGTTCTCGTATCAAATCGAAGTTCTGAAATCTTTTCGGTGCGTTTCGTGAGTAGCTGTAGCGAAGAAATGAAGACGTACCTGTTAATGGCGGGGGTTCCTCGACGGAAGAATCGGAATTGGGGTTTAAGCAAAACCCCAAAATCCAAAAACTAACAATAATAAATACGTTAACCTAATATACACATGTAAAGTCCAATGGGCCAAATTTTGATGCTGGGTGGGTCCATCGATTTGGTTATGGATCCAAACAACAAACTTTTATATGGTTCGGGCCAAAATTTTCTTTTTTCTGTCAAATATGATTATAGAGATTATATTGGACTTTGTTTTTAGTAGAGCGTTTAAAAACTTGTAAATTTTTAAATACTTAACGAATGAAGTGGACAATATGATCTCTCATTTTGGGCTTAAACATCCAACCTTTTGCAATAGATATGAAGGTCGGATATTAAATTAATGTTTCAATAAGTATAAATGTATAATCCTTATAAATGATGAAATTTATTAAATAGTATTTGATAACAAGTGTTTGAGATTTTTTAATGAATATTGATTGCGTCTTTTTAATATTACATATAATATCTCATTCTCAAGATATTCAATGATTTTCCCCTCTTTCATGTGAAACTTCAAATATTTCAATTTATAAAATTGTTGTTTTATTACTACACTCCATCACTTCCTCCAAACATAAGAAATTTTGATTATATTTTAGAATGATTGTTTCATATTTGACGTTACTATGCAAAAGGATAAACACATTTTTATCTGTTTTAGGAGGAATCTGATATTAAAGATGGCATATCTTAGTTGTGGAGTAAAATCATTGGCTTGATTATTTTAACTTTTTTTATAGGATTGTGTATCGTTGATTGAATATGAGTTGATGGAATTGTTTTTTGTTGCCATTTATTACATTTAATTGTTTTATACATTTTATGAAATTGGAGCTTCTTGTTGTTGGATTTATCTTTTGCTTTGTGATTATTTGTACCAGTAATCATTTGTTTGTATATTTCGCTTTGGGTTTTAATTTTCAAATAAATCTACTCAGTTTGCAGTTCTTAGAGGAACAAGCATTTATGATCCAGATAATTTCTTTAAGTTAAGGTATTATTTCTCAATTTCTCTGCATATCATTTCTCAATTTGACTGTTTGTGCGACTATGTTTATGTTGCAATCTTTCATATTAATGGGTCAATTATGAAATTCTTGGTTATATGCATGCTTAGTGGTGGTTTGAGTTTCATTGTGTTAGGTTTGGTATATATTTTCATTGGAGATAATGTCCAAAGTCATTAACTATTGGTAATACTTCTAAATAATAATTATTTCCTTTTTGGTTGACCTCATGACACAATTAGCAATAAGGAAATGAAAAAAAAAAGTTATTAATTTATTAAGTAATTAATAAATTAAAAGAGAATTATTTTGGTAATTAGCTAAAAGGATTTAATTAATTAAAAGGCTTGAATATTAATTAATTCTAAAGATTAATTAGAATATTCTAGAAGCCTCTTTGAAGAAGATGGAATGGAATTAAGGATATATATTCTTTTATATGACGGGTTTTGATAAGGATAAGGATTATCCTTAGGAATCTGACTGGCTTAATGATTTAACTGGAGCCTATAAATAAAAGGCTTAGGATCAAACCCAAGGGCATCCTAACTCCTAATTTCCGTTCACCTTCTATCCTATATCTCCATGAGGTCAAAATTTATATCCTCTCTCTTAGGATATAGAAATTTCGACTTATTCCTCATTGGGATTTTCCTTGTTTGCTTATTAGAGTCTTGGTTCTGACTACATTAAAGGGATTCTCCTTTGGATCCTTCATCATTTGCAAGAGTTGTCAGTTACATGGTCTAAAGATCAAGAGGTTAGTGTTCTTACCTTTCTTTAGTTCGATTTCAAAGTAGGTTGCTATAATTAGTAAAACATAGATCCTAGGGTATATACATATAGGGATTTTATTTTTATTTTCGATGCCTTGATCGTGTGTATAGATGCATAGAAAACTGAATAATTCTTGCATTTTCAAAAGCTATGAGGCTGAATATCAAAGCCATTTTTTGCTCATTGAATTAGTAACTACTCAAATTAGTTGTAAATTTGAATCGTGAAATCCATTTTTTGCTCATTGAATTAGTAACAATTCAAATTAGTTGTAAGGATGTTCAATCGAGTGTTCAATGTTGTATTTATAAATCCCACAAGTGATGCATAGGCTGTAAAATCACGGGTGTATTTTCAGAGCAAATGCAGGGGAAAAGGAGGAATTTGTGAGTGGGTAGAGTGAATATATGTTTCATTCCACACTTAATAACATTGTACTTTACTCTTTGTAGTTGTCTTGGTTGCTCTCTCTGGTCTCTCGCTAGTTACTAGCTAGTCGGGGGTTCATTATTAATAAAATTTGCCTTTTCCAAAAATAATATATAAACTGAACTTCTAAGGGCGTGTTCGGCACGCAGCTTTTGGGAGCTTCTAACTTCTAGCTTTAAGAAAAAGCATCGTTCGGCAACGAGAGCGTTTAGCTTTTAGCCTAAACAAAAAAAAAACCCCAAAATTAAAAGCTACATGAAATAACTTTCAACAAAACGCTCCAAAATAAAAAAAAGCTACCCGCTTCCCGCTATCAGCTAGTTTTTGCCGAACACGCCCTAAGTTTTTCATATATTAAGAATAGTAAGTAAAAGAAACATCCCTGTGTTCTCATTTTAAAAAAAAATGAGTTTTTAAAAACAGTTAAATGTTATTAAACAACAAGCAAATAGCTACCAAAATAAAAACAAATACAATAAGACACGGGTCTAACATGTGCTGTTAGCCGTCAAATGAATTTGAATGCATATATTGTTTTAGAAATCATTTCACGACAAATCAAGTAGCAAAAGGTTGAAGATGTATTTATGATAACTACTAGCATCCATCGGTCCTTAGTTTACGTCAACATATGCTTCCAATTTTCAGAAAATATGTTTTTATTACACATGTAAGAATGAAAAAATGATTTGTGTTGCCTATAAATATATGTATTAATTGTTTAAGTGGTGGTTTTCGGAGTTTAGCTTTCAACTTTGAGCATACGTGGTGAATGACAAACGATCATCAATGGTTGCTCAAGTTTTAAAAAAAGAAAACAAATACATATATATACGTCATAATAATATAGAGTAACTAAGGTTGGTGGAAATTGAATTAAAGGTTATAATTAAGAAAACATAAGTATTGGTGGCATCATTTAAAATGTGTTAGGTATATTGAAATAAAAACCCTAATAAAGTCATCTGAATCATTTATTATATTTATTTCGTATTTGTTTAGGTATATGCTCTTTTCAACCATTTATTATATTTATTTGTCAATCAAATTTATTACTTTCAAACACATTTAAGGTTTTGTATTGAAAATTATTCATTTAATCTGATCCAATGGACCATTTCATTTAGTTCCCCACCTTTAAATTGGTTCAAATAATCTTAAATTCACGGGTTAAATAATATTGTCTATGAGGAATATATGAGGAATACAAGAGTATGAAATTTATCTCATATTCTTTAACGGTAAAAAGACGAAATTAAAATTAAAGACTAGCCTGAAATTAGCCATACCAAAAGTGAAAGTACGAAAATTGAAATTACAAGAAAAAAAATCTACAAAGAGCATAATGGAGACACACTCCACGCCTTCCTATATATATATATATATATATATATATATATATATATATATATATATATATATATATATATATATATATATATATATATATATATATATAGAGAGAGAGAGAGAGAGAGAGAGAGAGAGAGAGAGAGAGGGGGTGCGGTGTGGGATTGTGGTTGTGATAAAGCCCCAGGTCCGGACGGCTATACCTTCAAATTTATGAAAAAATTCTGGGGCATGATCAAAGAAGATGTGATGAAGTTTGTAAATCACTTTGAGGAAAATGGCTCACTGGCTAGGGGATGTAATTCCTCTTTCATCACTCTAGCTCCTAAGATCAAGGACCCCCTCGGTTTAAATGATTACCGCCCCATAAGTCTGATCGGCTGCTTAAGTAAAATAATAAGCAAACTGTTATCAAACAGGTTGAAGAAGGTTATCGGGAAACTGATCGGCGATATGCAATCGGCTTATGTTGAAGGAAGGTGCATTTTAGAGGGTCCTCTTATGGTCAACGAGGTGTGTTCATGGGCAAAAAGAGAACATAAAAAAATCCTCCTTTTCAAAGTAGACTTCGATAAAGCTTTCGACTCGGTGAATTGGGAGTTTCTTGATTCAACTATGGAGCAAATGGGTTTTGGTAGTAAATGGAGGTCGTGGATTCGTGGCTGCCTAAATTCGTCCTGGGCGTCGGTAATCGTAAATGGATCGCCAACAAAAGAATTCCCTATTTCTAAAGGAGTTCGTCAAGGGGACCCGCTTGCTCCTTACTTATTCATCATTGCTATGGAAGGTTTGAGTGTGGCCATTAGGACGGCGTGCGACAAAGGAATATTCAAAGGAGTCAAAATTCCAGGTAATGGTCCAATCCTGTCTCATCTCTTCTACGCGGATGATGCCCTGTTTATTGGGGAGTGGTCAAAAACAAACCTAAAGAACCTGGCACGTATTCTTAGATGTTTCCACATATCTTCGGGACTCAAAGTCAACTTTTACAAATCGAAAGTTTTTGGAATTGGAGTGGATCCAGTGGAAACTTCGAACTGGGCCAATCTTCTTGGGTGTGTATCAGGCGATCTACCATTTGACTACCTTGGGGTGCCGGTGGGGGCCAACATGAATCTTAAAAAACACTGGAAGCCCATAATCAAGAAATTTCAGTCTAAGCTCTCATTATGGAAGGCTAAATCATTATCGTTTGGAGGAAGGCTCACACTAATTAAATCGGTTCTAGGAAATCTGCCTATCTATTTCTTGTCCTTATTTCGGGCTCCTATAGGTGTTATAAAGGAATTGGAAAAGATAAGACGTTCCTTCCTATGGGGAGGGGGAGAAGATAAAAGGAAAATTCATTGGGTTTCCTAGGACAAAGTCCTAGCAGCCAAAGAAGATGGAGGACTTGGAGTGGGATCCATTCAAGCCTTAAATATTGGTTTGCTTGTAAAATGGTGGTGGAGGTTAAACAATGAACCTAACTCTCTGTGGGCTAGAGTAATCACTGGCATTCACAACTTAGCGAACAAACCGATTGAGTATCTATCCGTACAAAGATACGGTGGTGTTTGGAATAATATTGCCAGCATTAGAAAGTTTCTGGGGGGGCTGGGGATTGCAATACATGATCTATTCAACATTAAAATCATGTCAGGGCATAATACCCTGTTTTGGTATGACCATTGGATTGGCTCTAGCAACCTAAAAACGAGATATCCTGACCTATTCGATTTGGAATCAAAGAAAAGGTGCACTGTTGCGGACAGGATTGGTGATCGGAATCAAAACTGGAAGTGGAGATCCAGGCCTGCGGCTCGGGGGTTGGATTCTGAAGTTCTCAGTCTAAGTAATGAAGTCGCTAATATTCAATTAAACCCAGGACTGGATCAATGGAGATGTAAAATTTCATCAGATGGCAAGTTCTCTGTGGCCGACATCCGTCAACTTGTGGATAAGCTGAAAACTGGCAACCTTTTTGTTCCGAAGATTATTTGGAACAAAATTGTTCCCATTAAGGTGCTTTGTCTGGTATGGAGAGCTGCACAACAACGTATACCAACTGCTATGGCTTTGGAACGCAGGGGTATTTTGGTCAACTCGCAAATATGCAGTTCATGTATTGGAAACCCTGAATGCGCAGACCATGTGCTGATCAATTGTCCGTTGCGATCAACATTAGAAGCTGCATCTGGAGATGGTGTGGAGTTGCTGGCGATCATGAGTCCGTAAAAACAATCTGTGAACTGATAGATTTTGCAAGCAAGTGGGGGAGGAATAAGAAGGAAAGGAAACGGTTCGTTGTAATATGTTATGGCATGATTTGGAACTTATGGAGATTCAGGAACAAAAGGCTATTCCACTGTGAGAGTACTTCAGTCCAAAATGGTGTGGAGTGTATTAAGGCCATGACATTCGTTTGGGTAAAACATAGAAGTAGAAATGGTATGTGTAGTTGGGAGGATTGGGGAATATCTCCATTTTATGATGTATAATTCTGCTCTTACTTGTATGTCTTTTCATTGGGCTCTCTTCTAGTTTCTTGCTAGGAGAGAGTTCCTTTCTTTAATAAAATTTTGCCGTTTCCAAATATATATATATATATATATATATATATATATATATATATATATATATATATATATATAGAGAGAGAGAGAGAGAGTTAGGTTTAAATGTTTTGACTATTTATTGTGTGCATGTATAATTAATTCTGGACCAATCATTTTAGTTATTTTGATGGGATTAAAACAACTTTTAATCTATGAAGATCGATTAGATCTTGAACAAGTATATGAATATGAAACAGCAAGAACACAATATTAAAACAAAGTAGAACGCAATATTAAGAACAAAACAACTTGAATCAATCGTGTCGAATGATTAAATAAAATCCTTAGAAGAGCTCGATTAAGAACATCAACTGTAAAGGATTGGAAGATTACAAGAACGATTACTGGAAAATATTGTACTCTTGATAAATCGCTATATCGATAATCTCTAGAATCTTAACCTAATATGCATGCAAGCATTAACTTAAATACTATACATAAAAGGCTCTCGGTTGGACAGGCCCAAACCAGAGAATAAAAGGCTAATCTAACGAGCCCAAAAGACGCAACATCAAAACTCTTTTCAGCCCAACAATCTCCCCCTTTGCGTCAATTTGGAGCGAGACCTTCACTTCCTACTTGGGCCGGCGGCTGAAGCTGGTACCTTCTTCTTCACGGTACTAAAAAGACACTTGGTTATGGAAAGGATGGTCTGTCTAAACCGGATGTACCAATTGATCATATCATTGAAGTACTTGATATCATCAGCCGAATTGTCTTTACACTGCTTGATGATGAATAAGATGTGCTCCAAGCAAGTTGTAGTGTAAAGATGTTTGTCAGCTAAAGCGAAGAGACATTTCTGTCCTTCGGCTCTAGTGAACATCACAGAGTTTCTCCTCGAATCTATCTTGCCCATTTGCATTTGATTCAGATCACTGGCCGATCCCACAGGTTTGACTTTCGGTTTCTTCTTAAAAACTGTGGCAACCTCCTGATCCATTAGAGTCACCTCCATGATATAGCATGCCAGCATCCTTTTGACATGGTCTAAGATGGGACCATATTCGGCTTCGTTTGTCAGCAGGATGTTGTACAAGACTATCCAATCATGAGGGTTCAGATTGGGCAGATCCGCCAGAGAGATCATGTGAGCAGTTCTTGCAGATCCTCGGATAAGCTTGAACTTGACGTTTGTAAATCTCCCCACGGCAAAAGGCTTCATCACCCGAACATTGACAATCTTCTGGGCGCTCCATGTAAGGTACTGAGGGCGGGCGGCCTCCAGGTAGAAGTCAATGAGCTCCCTGTCAAGCTCATCGTTCGGATGCGGGACTTCAAAAATGTTGGAGAAGGCGTGGAAGATGAACGCCTTTCGAGTCAGTGGCATATCGAACTGCGAATCGATGGTGTTGTTGCAGTCGAACGATATCACCGGCTCGAGCCATAGTATGCTTGGAGTCTCTATGGCCTCTTTTATCAAACGATCCCTGGTCCAGGCAGGGAAGAGCAACTTTCGACTCTCAAGGAGATCGTGGGCTTCTTTTTGCTTTCGTTCGGCTTCTTCAGCCTCACGCGCCACACGACTGGCATCACCTTCAGCATTGCGACTGTTCTTTCTTTTTAACATGTACGCAATAGTCTCCTTGTCTTCATCTTCATCTTCATCTCCATCCTCTGCTATGTGTTTGCCCTTGTTCTTCACACCCGAACCCGAGGCATGACCAGTTGGGGGTGGTTCGGTTGTGTGAGTAGCTTTGGAGGACGGAGGTGGTTTCGATCCTTTCTTCTCATCTCCCCCTTGTTTCGGAATGGACACGAAACTGGGTAGGCCTTCAATTTTGCTTAAGAGGTCCATGGCCGGGGAGAGCTTTTCAGCGAGGGTGCGCCTCACCGAATGATTAAGGATGGGGTCGTGTGCTTCCAGGATGTTGGATAGAGCTGCGTGGACATCCGAAACACACGTCTTTATGACTTCCCTCTCGGATCGAAGAGCTTCCAATTGTTCTTGAGAGTTGAAAAGCTGCGTGCTCTTGACCTTTAGGGCAGTTGTTTTACTCGCCAGAACGTCCATCAGAGAGTTCTCTGCCGCAAGATCCTCTTGTAGTTTTGCCAGACGGGCATCGATGGAGGCACGGAGTGCCGAGTTGTCGTCGCTGATATTTTGTCGGAGGGTAGCGAACGAAGTCAACTCCGTCGAGACGAACTTGGCCAATTGCTGAACAATCGGTTCCAGAGTTGTCTTTGTGGCATTGGCGCTTTCCTGCAGAGACTTTAGCAGGGCAGAAGCGTCGGAGAATAGTTTATCGACTTTTTCGGTCGCTGCCTCACAGGCTCGGGTGGAGGCGTCTATCGCAGCAGTTGCTGAGGCCACTGAGTCTTGTTGAGCCCTGGAGAAGGCATCAACTATCTTCTGAAGGGCAGCTTCAGATAAGGATGACTGCTGGTTGGAAGAGGAGGCGAGAAGTTGATCAACCTTCTCGTTAAGCTCACGGAGATGCTTCTTTGTCACTGGAGCATCATCCTCCTCATCACTCTGAACTTGAAACGGACTATAGTAGACCGAATCAAAGTTCATGTGATCACCACCAAGGTATTGATCATCGCCATCGGAGGCGTCTTCTGGAGATTGAGGTGGTGGTGAAGCTGGGGGTGTTGTGGGTTTGGTTGGTTCAGGTTGAGTGGGTGGGGGGTTAGTTTCGGGTGGTGGTGGTGTATGGGTTTCGGTTTGTGGAGGTTCGGTTACGGGAGGGGTTTCGGTTACAGGTGGTGTTTCGGTTGATGTGGTGAATATGGGTGGGGGTATAGGGAATGAGGTTGGTGGTATAGTAGGGTTTATGGTGGGAATGGAAATAGGTATTGTGGGTGGAGGGGAAGGAACTGGGGATTGGTGAAGTTCCATCTCCGGGGTTGGGGACCGAGGGGGTGTGTTGCCTCGTTGTGGAGATTCGTCTCCTTGTGAGCCCTCAGAGTCCGAACTCCCACCTTCGGATTCGCTTGAAGAGGAGGGTATGAGGAGCTTGCGCTTCGGTTGGGTCTTCCTCCTTTTCGGTTGTGGGGATGAAGAGGGTTTCTGTTGTTTACGCTTCTTTGGAGAAGGTTTTGGGGCTTTGGATGGTTTCTTCCCCTTGTCTGCCTTCTTACCCCTGGCCACCGGTTTGTCGGCATCATGAATCGAGCGCAGCATGTCCGGTGTCAGTTCCCTCGGACCAGATGGCCCTAACTCCTTGATCGCCTTGATCATACTGCTGTCTGAAGGCACACTTCCATACATAGTCTCCGGGATGGAGCCAATGAAGGAGAATTTTGATGCATCCGAGACAATGATCTTCTTGGTATGGAACGTACCAATAGAAGACATCGATGCACCATCAACAGTTGGGACATCAAACCTGTCCATAGCCCATCTTGTGATCAAGATCCAGAACCGGGCCAGCGACACCTCGGAGTGTCGAGAAGTAGAAGAGAGGCTCTGAAGCAGCTGTTGCCAGAGGACAAACCCATAATCCAGGTTTATCCCATTGTACACTCCGTACATGATAGAAAGAAAAAGACGACTTGTACCGTCAGATCCTGAGCTCCTCTCTGACAGTCCCTTGAAGAGAACTGTAAATAACCCATTCCACTGGGGCGGTAGGCATGACTTCTTGAACCTGGCGACGGAGGTGAGAACTTCCGTGTAGCCCATGTTGTAGAACATGCTATAGAACATTCCAACCGGAATCGTCTCCGGGTTAACTCGCGATGAGTCAGTGGCAAACCCTAACAACGTGCAGAAACGGGGGCGAGAAATGGAAGTCTTGTGATCTCCCACTTCAAAGAATACCCGGTCGACGCCCTTGTCGTAGTAGGCCGTCGCATAGACCTGAGATAGAGCCACCAGTGGCACCGTTTCAATTCTGGACAATGCCGGAGCAAGCTGGGAGTACTTGAGGCATTCGATAACCGGCGACATGTAGGGATCATAGGCCAGTGGGTTCAGATCAATGACGAGGCATTGTTGAGGTTTGATGGGAAGAATCTGAGAAGTGGCATGAACAGATGAAGATTCCGCCATTGTTGCAGGTGTGGAGAAGAAGAAGAACGGGAGAGTGTTTTGGGAGTAATTTTGCTTTGGGAATTATGGGGCAGTAAAGAGGTAAAAGGTGGTGTTGATGGGTTTTTATAGTAGGTGATAGGAGAGAGAAAGGTCGTTTCAAATCTCTTATGGAAATACGAAACGGGTTTTTTTTTTTTTGAAGTGACTGATTGGTGACAGTTGGGACGTGCGATGATCACGTAGGAGAGAGAGTGTCAGATTCCTAGGATCACGCCGCCCAATAAGCGCCGGTTCAGAGAAAGAAATCGTTTCCATTTCCACACGCGCCTGTAACTTCAGAGATATGACGCTTCGACATTGCACACGCGTCCTCAAGTGTCAGAAAAAGCGCGGCCGTTTCAAATTCACGCGCCCTCCTTTTTACCGTCATTTGAATTTCTATCCTTTTAACTTCCGCCGAGTCAGCAACTTTTTGTCTTATCCCCTTTTAAATGGCTGTTTCCAATTAATGATCCACGTGGCTAATTTTTGACCACAACTTCATTTGTAACCATCCAGTAAATATCCAGCCTGTAAAATAATTAGTAACGGAATTTTGGAAAATATGGATTTTCGTGCAAAGAGTGTAAAAAAAAATAAAGAAGTAAAGCAACTCTTTTTAGGATAATCTGTGATGTCAATAATGACACGAAACTGATGATCCCGGGCACGAATCTCTTCCTTCAAGGTCCAGAAGAACCTCAAAGTGTTAATGTGGAATCCCGTTGAATTACGATCAAACATTTATTAAGAAATGTTGAAAGGCTTCTTTTAATTAGGCTAATTAATGGTGGTTTCGCTTTGATTCAACAGTGCAATTCTTGATATAAGAACGAATGTGAACAAAGTACTTGTGAGACCGGTGTAGTCTGTTGAACAAGTAGGTTTGAGTTGATTTTGTAGGGGCTTGGATTAATATGAAATCTCAGATAAAAATGTAAAACTGGATCCCTTGGGAAGAAATGTCATGGTGTGTAACAATTTCATTGGAACCACGCAAAAAGAAAAGAAATTGAGATTTCATGAAGGTACATTCGTCAATTCATTAGTGAAAACTTGATCAAGTTAATTGGTCACCGTCAATTCGTTGGTGTTGAATTTTGGGTTTCACTCAGCTCGTAGTGGCACGAAGCTAAGATCATAAACACAAATGTTGTGTAACCATAAACCTCAGTGGTAGTTTCTGAGAGTCTCAAGGGTTACAGTGATGAAACGAATGTTATGGAGAAGTGTAATGGGGATGGTGAAAGAAGACATAGTACCTCTGCTGCGAACAAAAGGACCAAGCAGGAGACTCTGAACTCATGTGAGAAAAGAGTGAGGTAGCTCACGATTAGAATAAATGAGTTAGCCTTATTGGGAAGACAAGGTTTGTGTATACCAGGTCATGAAGGCTATTATTCAAAATCTTATGAGGCTTGGGACACATACAGCAGCATGCTTCTAGGGACACTTAAGTAAGGCATCGAATATATTCCCATAACAAATGAGCACACAATAAAAACATTTTTGGATTTTTGATATTATAAAAAAAATTAAAAAAAAATATAAAATATTGATGAGAAAAAAAAAATTAAAAAAAATATAAAATATTAAAAAAAACTTTCGAAAAATTGAAAAACCGAACCCGAACGTTCGGTTGGTTTCGGTTGGAAAAAGTTGAAAAACCGAACCCGAACCTTCGGTTGGTTTCGGTTCAGGAAAATTTTGAAAAACCGAACCCGAACCTTCGGTTGGTTTCGGTTCTTGAAAATTTTGAAAAACCGAACCCGAACCTTCGGTTGGTTTCGGTTCTTGAAAATTTTGAAAAACCGAACCCGAACCTTCTGGAGGTTTCGGTTTTGGAAAATTTTTAAGAAACCAAGGAGTTTAGATGTGCAATAAAAAAACTTTTCACATAAAGAAAAACAAAATTTTGCACAAGAAATATACAACACAGAAAAACTACCTTTGAAGTAATGAGCGAGTGAAATGGTTGAACCGAACCCGAACGTTCGGTTGGTTTCGCTTCTTACGTTTGAGATTGAGAGGTAGTGTGAGGTACTGACTCTGATTCCATCATTCTTAGCCCTTGCAATATTTTATTGAACGATGCTTCTGGAAGAGCTTTGGTAAAGACGTCAGCCAGTTGATCAGTGGTTCTTACGAAGTGAACTTCGACATTTCCATCTTCCACATGATCTTTGATGAAGTGATACCTCAGTGCTATGTGTTTGGTTTTAGAGTGTTGCACCGGGTTATGACAGATCCTAATTTCACTTTCAGAGTCACAATATAGAGGGATCTTCTTCATATTGAGTCCATAGTCTCGAAGTTGACTTTGGATCCAAATCACTTGTGATGTGCAGGATGCAGCGGCAATGTATTCCGCTTCAGTAGTAGACAGCGACACACATGTTTGTTTCTTGGATTGCCAGCTGACCAACTTCCCACCAAGAAATTGACAGCCACCAGTTGTGCTTTTGCGGTCGAGTCCACATCCTCCAAGGTCAGCATCAGAATAGGCTTGAACGAAGAAGCCTGAATTGGATGGATACCATAGACCTAAGGAGGCTGTTCGCTTGAGATAGCGTAGGATGTTCTTCACTGCCAGCATGTGAGGTTCGCGTGGGTTAGCCTGAAATCGAGCACAATAACACACATAAAACATGATATCAGGCCTGCTAGCAGTTAGATACATCAGTGAGCCTATCATTTGACGATAGAGCGTGATGTCGACAGTCGGTTTGTCTAGAGAAGGAGTAAGCTTGGTGCCGAATGCCATTGGGACTTTGACTTTTGAGTCTCCCATCATGCCAAACTTTGCTAGGAGAGTCTTTGTGTAAGCTTCCTGATTGATAAAGATGCCTTCGGGTCCCTGTCTTATATTTAAACCAAGGAAAAAATTAATAGGACCCATTGAGCTCATTTCAAACTTAGTCTCCATCAACTTTCTGAATTCAGCGGTTAAGCTAGGATTCGTAGAGCCAAAGATGATGTCATCGACATAAATTTGAACTATCATAAGGTGGTTACCTTCCTTTTTGCGAAAGAAGGTTGGGTCAACCGAACCTTGTTTGAATTTGGACATCTTTAAAAATTTTGTAAGCGTTTCATACCAGGCTCTCGGAGCTTGTTTGAGGCCGTACACAGCTTTATCCAGAATATAGCAATGATTTGGATACTTTTCGTTCACGAACCCAGGAGGTTGCTCCACATACACAGTTTCTTCAAGTTCTCCATTGAGAAATGCACACTTGACGTCCATTTGGAAGACCTCAAAGTTTTTGTGAGCAGCATAGGCCAGAAATATTCTAACCGATTCTAGCCTAGCTACTGGAGCGAACGTCTCTTCGTAATCTATCCATTCCTCCTGACAGTATCCCTTGACAACCAGACGAGCCTTGTTCCTTATGACATTACCTTCCTTGTACATTTTGTTTCTAAAAACCCATTTAAGACCAACAACTGAAGCATCCAGAGGAGTTGGAATGAGGCGCCAGACTTTGTTCCTTTCAAACTCGTTGAGTTCGTCTTGCATTGCTTGAACCCAATCAGAGTGATCGAGGGCAGTGTTCACTGTCTTCGGTTCAACTTTTGATACGAATGAGTTAAACATACAAAACTCTACCTTTGAGAATAAAGATGTCTGTTTTGCCTTCAGTTGAGATCGGGTCAGAACCTTTTCAGATACATCACCAACTACTTGAAAGATAGGATGATCTCTGGTCCATTTTGTAAGAGGAGGGTAATTCGGATCGAAGGTTGGATCTAGTTCAGCGTTGATCATCTCTTCTGGCTCAGATTGACTATCAAAATCAAGCATCATATCATCATGCTCCCCCTCAATTGATGAGTCTTGAGAAACATGAGGTTCAGGGGTTTCTTGCGGTGCTGGACTTTCAGGCATTGAAGCACCTTCGTTTGGAGGGGCACCTTCGGTTGGAGAGGTACCTTCGGTTGGTGAAGGACCTTCGGGTGAAGTGGTAGATCTTTGCTCCCCCTCGACATGAGAACTTGGCTCCCCCTCGACTGAAGCATTGTTGGTTGGAGGGTCATCAGTGGGCGATTCTCCTTCATGCATTCTTCTTGCAGCATCTTCGACAATCTGCTTCATATGATCTATTTTGTTGTCAGCTGCACCTGCTTCGGAGTGAGAAGCTTTTTCCGGTTCGTCAAATAGTTCCAGAAATTTCTCGTACAAATTGGCCATTGAGACTGTGACTTGGCCAGTTTGAGGAAATATTTCCCCAGCAGTGTCATCTGTGGCCTGTAGCTTCTTGACGTAGTTGTCGTCGAAGGTCACAGAGTATGTCTCTTCAATCCTTCTTGAGCGTTTGTTTAGGACCCTGTACGCCTTGGATGTGAGTGAGTACCCCAGAAAAATTCCCTCGTCGGCTTTGACATCAAACTTGTTGCGGTGTTCTTTAGAGTTAAAGATGAAACACCTTGAGCCAAAAACGTGGAAAAATTTCACATTGGGCTTCCTGTTGTTTAATATCTCATATGGTGTGAGCGTGAATCGCTTGTTGAGATAGGACCTGTTTTGTGTATAACAAGCAGCAGAAATAGCGTCAGCCCAAAAATAAAGAGGTAAGGAAGCGAAACTTAACACAGTTCGGGCAACTTCACACAGAGATCGGTTTCGTCTTTCGACTATCCCGTTCTGTTGTTGTGTGTAGGGAGCTGAGAAATTATGGCTAATTCCCTTTTCTGCAAGAAACTCTTCAACCTCCCTGTTCTTGAATTCGAGACCATTGTCGCTCCTGATGTTGCGAACGACCTTCTTGAGCTGGACTTCAATTTGCTTGATAAACACTTTCAGCTTTTGAGTCGCTTCAGATTTGAGCTTTAGAAAGAACACCCATGTAAATCGAGAGAAGTCATCAATGATAACAAGAATGTACTTGCTACCACCGATGCTTTCAATAGATGAAGGACCACACAAATTGATATGAAGCAATTCGAGTGGTTCAACAACTTTTGTATTAATTACGGATGGGTGACTTTGACGACTCTGCTTTCCCATTTCGCATGCAGCACATAAATGCTCTCTGTCAAACTTGAGCAATGGAAGACCCCTAACATGACCTCCAGTGACAAGTCGGTTGATATCTTTGAAATTGAGATGAGAGAGTCTTCTGTGCCACAACCAGCTTTCGTCGGATTGAGCTTTTGATAGCAGACATATGGCTGGGTTTCCTTTGATGGGTTTCATGTTCAGAGGAAACATTTCACCCTTTCGCTCTGACTTAAGAATCACTTTCTTTGTCTTTTTCTCTATGATTTCAGAACCTTCATCATCGAATGAAATTTTGAGACCTGTACCTCCGACAAGCTGAGATACACTGATGAGGTTGTGTTGAAGTCCTTCCACATAGGCCACCTTCCTTATGGTAAAATCACCATTCGTTATCATCCCATATCCCTTTATGGTGCCGAAAGAGTTATTTCCAAACTTAACGTTGCCACCATTTGCAAGAGATCTGTATTCCCTGAGCTCCTCTTTCCTCCCTGTCATGTGACGCGAGCAGCCACTGTCGATGTACCATTCTTCGTCAAACTGCTCGTCACTTATAACCTGCAAAAATTAAGCAGATTTAGGAACCCAAAGTTTCTTGGGTCCATGTGAGCTTTTCATGGGAACAGGAATAGTAAGAGAGATGTCAACTAGATATGTTCTTTTAATTAGAGTTGTTTCATCTTTCTTTTTAATGGTAAAGACTTTTATTTTATTGACATTAGGGATGTTCGTTTTGGACTCAGGTTTGGATTCATCGACCTTTTGCTTTCCCTTCTGTTCAGCTGAAGATTGAGGTTTTTGAGGGCAAGCAGGATTAGTTTTGGAACTAGATGGAGATGAATGAGTGGAAGTAGAAGAACGAGAAGAATTAGAACGAGAGGAGTTGGATGGGGAGGACTTCCTGGCTGATGACTTTAGGTGACCCTTTTGCTTTTGATCGTTGGTGGGGTTAACCTTTGAGACTTGTTCTCTTTTGACTTTAGAGCCGAACCTCTGCGTTCGGTTGGAGTTGTTCTTGGAACCGAACCTTTGGTTTCGGTTGAAATCCTTTTCAGAACCGAACCTTGACTTTCGGTTGGTATCTTCTTGCGAACCGAACCTTGGCTTTCGGTTGGTATTTTCTTGTGAACCGAACCTTGGCTTTCGGTTGGTATCTTCTTGCGAACCGAACCTTAGCTTTCGGTTGGTATTTTCTTGTGAACCGAACCTTGGCTTTCGGTTGGAGGAACTTTCAGGCTTTCGTACAGGATTGTTTTCATACTTCAGATTCTTGTCCTTGTGTGTATAGTATGCGTTCTGGGAGTGCCAGAATTGTTTCCTTTCAGAAAGATTTTTCCTGTATCTTTGGTTCCTCTCTATCTTCTTATCCCTCATCTGCTTAGGTTGATGATGAACGTTCGCTCTTGTTTTTGCTGTCACTTTGACTGATTCCTTTTGAACTTCAGGAGTTTTTCTTTGAGCAGAGGGAGCAGAGGGAATATCTGAAGAAGATTCAGTTTGCCCTGAGGAAGTGGAAGGAGTATCTGATGCAGTTTCGCTTCGAGCTGTAGGTGTTGAAGGAATGTCTTCTTTTGCTAAACGATCATCCTCATGAGGAATTTCTTTGGTACCACTTGTACTTGGTTCACTGAAACTATCAGGCTTGTTCAAGGGTTTAGGTATGTACCTCCCTTTCTTCATCCAGGAGGTTCTTTCAGACAGGCCGACGGTTTCGTTTCCATTATCAATAGGAGCTTCCCAGAAATACTCATCACAGCCATCAGCATTGTCTTCGTTAACAATAGCTGTGAGTTCAGCTGTTTGATGTTCGGTTACTCCAGTTACCTTGTATACCTGATTTGGAGTGGTCCTGACCTTTTGATACACAACAACTTTTTCTACTAATTTCGGGGACTTTTGTTGGGACAATCTAGCGAATTCCACAGAATTTTCAGAAATAAGATTTTTGTGGTTTTCAGTTTCGCTTTTAACAAATTCTGAGCAGTCAACCGTATCCTCTACAGAAATTTCACTCATGTTTTCGTCCTCGTTAAGCTCAGATGCATTTTCAACATCGATTTTGTTTTCTGAGCTTACATTGGCGTTTAGAGAGTCAAATTTTTGTATGGTTTCGGTTCTCAGTTTAAGTCGGTCATTTTCGTCCAAAAGGTTTTTGAGCATGTCCTTGTGGTCTTTGGAATTAATGAAGGACTCAATTTTGTCCAGTCCATACATATAGGTCGGATTGACATCATCAGACGATATTACACTCTCACAATTGTAGGCTTCGGCATCGATTTCATCCTCCTTAAATTCTAGAAAGGGCAAAATCATGCGATGGATCTTTTGGCCTATCTCACAATCCAAGTGAAGTTGAGTAATATTGGAATATAAACGTTTAGCTATTAAACAAAAAACATTTCGTTGTTTTAACAATTTCAAATTGTCTCTCTGCAAATAAATGTTTTCGTCTTTAACTTTAATTAATTCCGACTCTTTTAACTCAATCCACATTCGCCGCTCCTCACTCTTCGACGCCGCCCTGCTTAATTGATCAGTCAGGTTAGAATTGGTGACTCGAGTTTGAGTTAGGCTACTATCTAAATGAGAAATTCTTGTATTAATATTTTTTAGTTCTTTCTCGTAAGAGGATGGTGGTACTTTGGATGAAATAAAAGCAGATTGTACCTTCTTTATCAGTTCATCGAGTTCATTGAACTGCTGGCTGAGTGGTTTGGCCGTAAAGCACATATCCTCCTGCACCTTCGGTCCATTGCTTCCTCCATCGGTGTTATATCCCCTCATTTGAGACACTTCAGTCACCATGAAGCATTTTCCACCACTGCTTTCCTCCTTAGCCACATATGCCTTTCCATGAGTAGGCTTCCTCACTTCTTCGTCTTCTGAGTCAGTAGACCAAACTTTGGTGCTACCGAACTCATCGTCATTGACCGAACCCTGCACAATAAGAGCATTTATAGAAGGGTTAGCGATAGACTTCTTCTTTCTCAACTCATTCAATCTCTTCTGCAGCACAGCTTCCTCATCATTTCCATTGTCCATTTCAGCCATCTTCTTAAGAACACAGTCCTTAGCGTAGTGGTTCTTGCCACCACAATAGAAACAGCTTACTCCGGAATCGCCATCTGCTTTCGGTTCCTTTTTGGGCTCCTCAGCCTTCGGTTCATTGTTTGCCTTTTCAGAGCTGTAACTCCCCTGCCAGTTTCGGTTTTTGTTGTTGGGGAATCTCTTCTTTATGAACCTCTTAGGATTGGATACCATCATGGCATAATCCTCAGTTGTGAGGTCATATTCTTCCAAGTTGAGCTCTTCATCCTCCATCACGGCTTTACTTTTAGATAAGAGGGCCAACGAACCAAGACTAGAGACAACATTCTTATCTTGAACCACAATCTTCTCTTGGGACTTTAGAATACCCACCAGTTTCGCCAAAGAATATGATTTAAACTGTTCATGGGCTTTGACTGTGGAAACAACTGCTCTCCATTCAGATCGTAGTCCGTTCAAGAAAGTAACCTTTTGTTCGATGAGCTTCCTTTCAATGTCGTGTTTGATCATCTTGCTGAGAAGATGATTGAAGCGATCAAACGTCTGGGTCACAGTTTCTTCGACCCCTTGCCTGAATTCACCAAATTCAGATAGAAGCAAGGTTTGGATGGAATGTTCAAGATCTTCGTCTGTGGAATACAGTTCGCGAAGTCTATCCCACACTTCCTTCGCCGTAGTGCATGAGCTGACCAGCCTGAATGTGTCGGACTGAAGGCGAATCTGATCAACCTAAGTGCCTTAATATTGCACTGGAGTTTGTCTTTTTCATCTTGCGCGATATTCGCCACGTCCTTGAGCAGATCATTGTACTCTTTTTGCGTCTTAATGATTCTGGACGTCGTAGAATGAGAAAACGGTCCACTGATGATGGCTTCCCATATGAGATAACCATTGTCCTCCGATCCAATCACATAATCTTCGAAATGATGCGCCCATACTTCATAGTCATGGGTGTACAAGATTGGAATCTTTGTCGTCGAACCGATGCTGTTGGAAATATTAATAGGGTTTGATTGCGTTGCGTCCATAATGATCGTAAAAACCTGTTCAAAGATCAGACTTGTAATAAAGCAGATTAGGGCAAAACAATAAATACTAAGATACGTCAATTAAGATGACGACTCAATAAATATCGATGATTGCGGAAAACCCTAATGGAAATCTTTTTCATAGAAAAGATGTGTATCGATTACACAGCCTCCTGCTCTGATACCAATTGATGGGATTAAAACAACTTTTAATCTATGAAGATCGATTAGATCTTGAACAAGTATATGAATATGAAACAGCAAGAACACAATATTAAAACAAAGTAGAACGCAATATTAAGAACAAAACAGCTTGAATCAATCGTGTCGAATGATTAAATAAAATCCTTAGAAGAGCTCGATTAAGAACATCAACTGTAAAGGATTGGAAGATTACAAGAACGATTACTGGAAAATATTGTACTCTTGATAAATCGCTATATCGATAATCTCTAGAATCTTAACCTAATATGCATGCAAGCATTAACTTAAATACTATACATAAAAGGCTCTCGGTTGGACAGGCCCAAACCGGAGAATAAAAGGCTAATCTAACGAGCCCAAAAGACGCAACATCAAAACTCTTTTCAGCCCAACATATTTTAAGAAAGTAATTAATGCATATTAAATGTTGAAGATGTAATTAATATCCGTTATATCTTCAATATGTAATATGCATTAATTACTTTCTTAAAATAACTAAAATGATTGGTCCAGAATCAATCATACATGCACACAATAGATAGTGAAAACAAAATAACCTAACCCTATATATATATATATATATATATATATATATATATATATATATATATAGGGTTAGGTTATTTTGTTTTCACTATCTATTGTGTGCATGTATGATTGATTCTGGACCAATCATTTTAGTTATTTTAAGAAAGTATATATATATATATATATATATATATATATATATATATATATATATATATATATATATATATACTAGTTTATAACCCGTGGGAACCACGATTACAAAATTAATTAAACTTTGTAAGTAAAAATTCAAAACTATTAATTAATTATTTTAAATAACTTATTAATTAAGATATACTTTTTTAGTTATATATAAAATTAGAACCGTTGATTCACATAAATATGTAAAATTATATTATCTTATAATTTGTGTAAATTTTATTTTATTATAATTTGTATAAATTTTATTTTATTTTTTATTCAAATGTTATTATTTAATGTAATTAAAATGAGAAATTTAAATTTTGAATTTTGAAATTTAAAAGGATAATCAATAAATTGACAAGTGGCATAATATTAATTACAAAGCTTAAAATGGTGACACATGGGAAAAGAACTAGTCTTTTATTAGTGTATATATATATATATATATATATATATATATATATATATATATATATATATATATATATATATATATATATAAAGCATTTTTGCCCTGAATTAACCCAAGAAAATACAATCGTCACTATATGACTCATGATTTAATAGGAACATTGTCTCCCCTTGTTGAAGATCGCCTCGTTACGTGCCTTCCAAAAGGTCACCGTCAATGTTGAGTGTAAAAAGTTGATCGTCTTTTTTGTTTTATCGTGATTTCCTACAAAGAAAAAAGAAGTATTTGATATTATATATTGTTTGTTATTGAAAATTCGCAACAATTTTTTATCCTGACTCTAAACCTTACATCCCACTTTGCATTCCAAAAATAGATGATCAATTGAATCAGCCTCATTTTGACATATGATGCATATAGAATTGATGGACTATATTCCTCTCGAAATAAGGTTGTTGATGTGAGAATTTTGTCCTGCCATAATTTTCAGCAATAGTTGTTTATCTTCCATAAAAACTAATTTAAACACAGAAAATTAAGTGCATTGTTATTTGAGTATACTGCGGAAGCTAAGTTTTGTAGTGATTACAATGAAAACTCTCATGAATTATCCATCGTCTACATCCAGGTATCTTTTTCAATGTTGTAATGTATTTATGGACAATGTACTTATCAGATTTGTCCAAGTATCTTTTTCAATGTTGAAATTGCTTTATGGACAATGTACTTATCAGATTTGACATTTGTTGGATTTCAGCTTTTGAGAACTAATTTCGACTTTTAAAATCCCAAAGGTATCTACTCCACCTTTACCACAACCAATCTACACTAATTCAACAACCAATCCATCCGTTTCTTAACCAATTACTACTAATGTTAAGACTCTTATCCAAAACCTATTTCTATTGTTGTCCTACCAGAAACAACAGTTCAAGATCATCCTATTGATGGGTTTTAGCCATAAAAACTTTCCTATGTGCGCATGCAAAACCCTAATGCTTGGATCTAGGCTTTCTAATAAACATGCTTTGAATCCAAGACTTCTAATTACTAATTAGGTTAAACAACAACATTGAAATAGATCTAGAATCATACCTTTGAGTTCCTTGTTGATCTTGAGTTCTTGGAGCTTCTAGAGTCACAAATGTCACTCCTCTAATGGCTTACAAACACCAAAGCAAGGAGGATGATTTGGGAGAGAGGAGAGGGGAGGAATTTCGACCAGAGGTTCCTTACTTTTGGTCAAGTGTCGAATTCCCTATGCCATGGGGTCTATTTATACTTGTAGACTCCTTAAGGGTTACAACCTAAACCCTAATTGGATAATCTTCTCTTAAGGCTATCCAAATCCATTCCTAGATAAGCATATGGACGATTTTAGCTTTCCTAAAGCTCTTAGAATCCGTCCAAACCATATCCTAATGGATTTATAGTCTAAAGCTTAACTATCAAACAATTGACAGTTTATACCCCTTTATTTAATTAATTTCTTTAAGTCACCAAATTAATTCTAATTAATTCTATGACTTATATTAATCAAATAACAATATATTATTCATTATATTATTCCCATAATATATTAATAATATTTATTCTCTCTTAATAAATCATCCTATCAAGTTGCTATGGTGAAGGCAACCCAAAAGGACCATGCACAACCGGATATAGTTACAGCCTTAGACACTATTCCAACAGTCTCCCACTTGGATAAGTCTAGTAACTATACAAGTACAATTCGGTTTGCAATCGTAGCTCTCAAAGACGCTGTCAACTCTGATCTAATCAATCTTGTCCTTTAGATAAGGGAACGTACAGTCCTCTGTTAGATATCATGCTGACATTCCTATGGAATGGTTAGTCAAGCATTTAGGTTTCTCGATCTCTGATTTATTTGACATAGAACTTAATCGAACACATCAATTTAGTTCTGACCGGGCCCGACACATAAGTCAAATCAAATCATCGAGCGGCCGAGATATCGCTTTTACCTTCTTAGATAAAAGTTACAGATAAACTTCGACTTATATGCATTTACTTATTCATTAACCAACTACACACAACAATACGTTTTATAACACCAAGTTACTGATGCGTTTTTGTATAATCAATGTATAATCAATTAACAAATAATAAACCATATATCTAGGTTTTAAGACTATATGATATTATCGTCTTGCGATCACCCTTTTATATCTTATTCCATAAGGTGATTCCAGCAAGCGCGGGTTTATTCCAATGCTCAAAACTAGTTCATAAGCACTCATGAACGTTGCAGCAATCCTTTGCTATGTCTAACACCATTTAGACATTCTACACACCAATTCATGACAATCTTCTTTCATATCTACTTCCAACATATGAACGATTGTGGACCATTTGAATAATTCGATTATTCCTAATAAACTCAATTATTCTGGAAGTCAAAACATGCAAAGTGAAACAATAGCTAAACAATTAACATAAGATAGTAACATTACTCATAAATAAAACTCCTTTATTTAATCATCAAATGTCAATTACATTTATCTATTACACGTTTCTAATACTATCTAATCTATACTAATATCATCCTTCAGCCCGATACTCCTAGCATGCTGCAAGTGCTTAACCCTACTCAGTCCCTTCGTAAGCGGATCTGCTGGGTTATCTTCTGATGATATCCTCTTAACTACGAGTTGTCCTTCTTCTACACGATGTCTAATAAAGTGATACTTTCTGTCGATATGTCTTGATCTACCATGATCCCTCGGTTCCTTGGTTAAGGCAACCGCACCTTCGTTATCACAGAAAATCTCCATTGGCTCCTTTATGGAAGGTACGACTCCAAGATCACCGATGAAGTTCTTTAGCCATATTGCCTCCTTCGACGCTTCGCTCGCTGCAATGTACTCTGATTCGCACGTTGAATCAGCTACGGTTTCCTGCTTGGAACTTTTCCATGTCACTGCTCCTCCATTTAGGGTAAAGACCCAGCCCGACTGCGAACGGTAGTTGTCCCTGTCGGTTTGAAAACTGGCATCACTATACCCTCGCACCTTCAAGTCATCACTTCCTCTGAGGACTAAGAACCATTCCTTTGTCCTCCGAAGGTACTTAAGAATATTCTTCACCGCGATCCAATGGGCTTTGCCAGGATTCCCTTGATATCTGCTAACCATGCTCAAAGCGAAGGCTACATCAGGGCGAGTACAAGTCATAGCGTACATGATTGAGCCAACTGCGGAAGCGTATGGTACTCGGCTCATTTCTGCTATCTCAGCTTCGGTACTCGGACTTTGAGTCTTACTCAATTTGGCATTACTTTGTATCGGTAGTTCTCCCTTCTTTGAGTTTTCCATACTAAAACGTTTTAGTACCTTCTCTAAGTAAGTATTCTGACTAAGTCCAATTAGTCTCTTACTTCTTTCTCTTACTATCCTTATTCCCAAAATGTAAGAAGCCTCTCCGAGGTCCTTCATAGCGAAACACTTCCCGAGCCAGGACTTTACCTCCTGCAGAGTCGGGATGTCGTTTCCTATGAGTAATATGTCATCGACATATAGAACGAGGAAGCTTACTATACTCCCACTGGCTTTGACATATACACAAGATTCGTCTTCGCTTCGTACAAATTCAAACTCTTTGACTTTCTCATCGAAGCAAAGATTCCATCTGCGAGATGCTTGCTTAAGTCCATAAATGGACTTCTCAAGCTTACACACTCTATCCGGATGCTTCGGATCCACAAACCCCTCTGGCTGAGCCATGTAAACATCCTCAGCCAACTTTCCGTTAAGGAAAGCGGTCTTGACATCCATTTGCCAAATCTCATAATTATGAAATGCGGCAATTGCTAACATCACTCTAATAGATTTAATCTTCGCAACTGGTGAGAAGGTCTCATCATAGTCAACTCCGGGAGTTTGAGTAAAGCTCTTCGCGACCAATTGTGCCTTATATGTGTGTACGTTCCCATCCACGTCGGTCTTCTTCTTGAAGATCCATTTGCACCCAACGGTCTTACGTCCGGGCACGTAATCAACCAAATTCCAAACTTGGTTATCATACATAGATTGGATCTCGCTATCCATTGCCTCTTTCCACTTTACAGACTCCGGGCCTGCCATGGCTTCCTTGTAGCTATTAGGTTCATCAAGATTTACTAGTGTACCATCACTAATATACGTGTCCCCTTCGGTAGTAATATGAAAGCCATAAAACTGGGGATGAACTCTAACTCTATCGGAACGTCTAAGAGGTAAGGATTCGTCAATTGGTTCAACCGGAGTTTCCTCCTCGGGTTGAGTGCCAGCGTTAGAGGTTCCTTCATCCATCGACTCTTGAATCTCTTCAAGTTCGATTTGCCTCCCACTGTCTCCTTGGCTTATGAGTTCTCGCTCTCGGAAAACTCCTCTCCTCGCAACGAAGACAACATTTTCCTTCGGTCTATAGAAGAGATATCCAAAGGATGTCTGCGGGTAGCCGATGAAAATACATCCCTCACTTCGAGGTTCAAGCTTGTCGTGAGTATCTCGTCTTACGAAAGCCTCGCAACCCCAAACCTTGATATGTGCCAACGAGGGAGCTTTCCCTGTCCACATCTCGTGAGGTGTTTTGGCAACCTTCTTAGTAGGGACTCGGTTAAGGATATGGGCGGCAGTCTCTAAGGCATACCCCCAGAAAGAAATAGGTAGTGAAGCACGACTCATCATAGAGCGAACCATATCCAATAAGGTTCGATTACGCCTTTCTGCCACACCATTCAACTGCGGTGTCCTAGGAGGCGTCAATTGCGAAACTATTCCACACTCCTTGAGATAATCGTAGAATTCAAGACTTAGGTACTCTCCTCCTCGATCGGATCGAAGCATCTTGATTTTCCTGCCCAATTGATTCTCCACTTCATTCTTGAACTCTTTGAACTTTTCAAAGGTGTCTGACTTTTGCTTGATTAAGTAGATATACCCATATCTACTATAGTCATCGGTAAAAGTCACATAGAAGCGGTTCCCATCCTTCGTGGTTGATCTAAACGGTCCACATACATCGGTATGTATTAGGTCCAATAGACCCTCGCCCCTTTCACAAGTACTCGTGAAGGGCGACTTAGTCATCTTTCCAAGCAAACAAGACTCGCATGTGTCATCTTCCCTAAGGTCGAATGACTCCAACACTCCATCCTTTTGGAGTTGGGCTATGCGTTTCTTGTTGACATGTCCAAGACGACAATGCCACAAGGATGCTTTATCCATACTAGTGGAAGAATCAATATTCAAAACATCATTTCCAAAGTCATCAATAATCATAACAGTTTCATATATTCCATTACATGGTATAGCTTCAAAGTAAAAGACACCATTTAGATAAGCCAAAATAGAACCATTCTCATTATTAAAAGAAAATCTAAATCCTTGTCTATATAAACCATGAAATGAAATGATGTTTCTTGCCATTTCTGGCGAATAGCAACAATTGTTCAAATCTAAAACTAAACTATTCCTAAGCACTAAGGAATACACTCCAATCTTGGTCACAGGCGACGATCTTCTGTTCCCCATGATTAGATTGATCCTTCCTTGCTCCACATCCCTACTTCTTCTTAGTCCTTGCACATTAGAACAAATGTGATAACCACAACCAGTATCAAGAACCCAAGAAATAGCATGATTAGAATCGTTAGATTTGATTGTATATATACCTGCGAAAGATGGCTTGATCTTTCCTTCTTTGATTGCTTGCAAGTAATCCGGGCAGCTTCTCTTCCAATGTCCTATCTTGTGGCAGTGGTGGCACTCTGCCTCCTTCGGGTTAGAGCAGGGCTTGGCGGGATCAACTTTGGTCCCACTAGAAGAGGCACCATCTCGGGCTTTCACCATGCGATAGTTCTTCGATGAAGCTTTCCTCTTCTTTCCCTTCCCTTGTCCAATAGCCAAGACAGGAGCAACAGGCGGATTGGGAGTAGGTGCAACAGACTTGTCTTTGAAGTTGCTCTCAGCAACCCTCAAGAGACCTTGGAGCTTGCTTAGGGTGACCTCTTCTTTGTTCATGTGGTAGGTCATCCTAAATTGATTGTACATCGGAGGCAAAGAGTGAAGCACCATGTCGATCGCCAAATCCTCACCGAAGTCAACATTTAACTTGCGAAGGCGGTCGACATACCTTTGCATCTTTTGCAAGTGCACGGTAAGAGATTCTCCATGACCCATCTTTGCGGAAATCATGTTAGTGAAAATCTCGTACCTCTCTTGTCTCGCGTTTTGGTGGTACCTCTCCAATAGGTCTTGGTGCATCTCGTACGGGTACATGTCCTCGTAGGACTTTTGGAATTCGGAGTTCATGGTGGCGATCATAATGCAATGTACCTTTGTTGCATCTCGCTCATGAGTTTCAAAGGCGGTGATTTCGGCTGGAGTAGCGATTTCGGTGTTGATTTTCTCGAGCTTCTCATCGAGGACATACTCCTTATCCTCATAGCGAGCAATGGTGCGAATGTATCTTATCCATTCGCTAAAGTTCGTTCCATCGAAGGTGACCTTTTGGCAAAGGCTCATCAACGTGAAAGAACTAGTAGCAGCGTTGTTTGCGTTCGACATCTATAATTAGAAAAGGACAAAGATAGATTAGAATAGGAATCCCTAATTATCACCCAATAAGAAAATTAGGGCTAGGATCCAACAATAACATTTACATACTAGAAAAGGGATGCCGTAATCTAACATGCAAATAAATTGAAGGTAAGTGAATGACGATTCACTAATTCTCCATCACGAAACTTAAATTATTAGTCCTAAGTGTTTTTGAGAATTCCTAGGTTCGGATGAGATTCATTGAAACTATTCAATGGCATGTTTAAATCTCGATATGCCCCTCTTGTTTGTGACTGGGATGCCGAGGATCACAAAGCGGGTGTGAATTACCATGCAAATTCACATGGCGCCTTCATTGTAACAATCACCTATTCGATGTGCCGGTAAACCACACACGCTCCATCGAACTATGATAAACAACGAATCACCCTTTGCCACCTTCGCTTAGAACCAATTAGTGTGCCGGTAAACCACACACGCTCCACCAACATCTTAGCAAGGTGCAAAGTGTAATTTCATGGGATTGCATCAATTCACTTTTCCTAAAGTAACTAGGATTGGGAAATTTTAAAATATGTGTAGTTACTTTGTATTTCTTATTATACTTTTAATGAGAGGATGAGGTTGCCCTATCATACCCGTTCGGCTAACGACCCTCCACCAATCAAGCAAGCGGTGGGTGTGAGTGTACACCCATTAAGCGCCATTTTATAGGCCGCAACCTTATACCCACCTTATAGATCGGCTTCGTGAATGAGGCCTACTAATGGTAAGACTAGCATTTAGTTATACATATATACATTATTCTAGTAATATCATATTAGTATAGGGTTGTATTTTAAAACCTTTTTAAAATCTAGGGCTTGAAATTTAAGTTGTCTAAATTAAAACTTTTAATCACAAAGGTAAATTTCAAAACATGAGGGTAGGTTTTAAACATTTAAAACATGGAGGATCAAATAACAAATAATTCCAATTAACAATTAATATCCTAATTATCTATATTTGATTTATTCAAGATTTCTTTTTAAGATAATTACCAAAATAATCAAAATAATTAATTAATTATCATATAAGGAAATTAAATATTTAATTAGTTGATAATTACCTTTAACTAGATCAAGATAATAGTTATATTTATCAGAAAAACGAATTAATATTGATCTAATTAGTTTATGGTAAGTTAAGATAAGATAACCACAAAGAAATCCCGAATCTGGCCATTCCTGACGCCTGGACTCGCCGAGTGCACAAAGGGACTCGCCGAGTCAGGCCTACTCGCCGAGTCCACTTTGAGACTCGCCGAGTCCATGACTCAGAAACCAAAAAATCGAATTTTGCAGGTTTGTTTCAGTTAATTAAGCAACAATTTACAGAAAACCAAGCTAGGCTCTGATACCACTGATGGGTTTTAGCCATAAGAACTTTCCTATGTGCGCATGCAAAACCCTAATGCTTGGATCTAGGCTTTCTAATAAACATGCTTTGAATCCAAGACTTCTAATTACTAATTAGGTTAAACAACAACATTGAAACAGATCTAGAATCATACCTTTGAGTTCCTTGTTGATCTTGAGGTCTTGGAGCTTCTAGAGTCACAAATGTCACTCCTCTAATGGCTTACAAACACCAAAGCAAGGAGGATGATTTGGGAGAGAGGAGAGGGGAGGAATTTCGACCAGAGGTTCCTTACTTTTGGTCAAGTGTCGAATTCCCTATGCCATGGGGTCTATTTATACTTGTAGACTCCTTAAGGGTTACAACCTAAACCCTAATTGGATAATCTTCTCTTAAGGCTATCCAAATCCATTCCTAGATAAGCATATGGACGATTTTAGCTTTCCTAAAGCTCTTAGAATCCGTCCAAACCATATCCTAATGGATTTATAGTCTAAAGCTTAACTATCAAACAATTGACAGTTTATACCCCTTTATTTAATTAATTTCTTTAAGTCACCAAATTAATTCTAATTAATTCTATGACTGATATTAATCAAATAACAATATATTATTCATTATATTATTCCCATAATATATTAATAATATTTATTCTCTCTTAATAAATCATCCTATCAAGTTGCTATGGTGAAGGCAACCCAAATGGACCATGCACAACCGGATATAGTTACAGCCTTAGACACTATTCCAACACCTATTTCTAAACCAATCCTAAAATCTGTTCCTATTACAAATGAAGATCCACATGTTTCATCATCAGGTCAATAAACTACTTCGATTTTTGAAGCTAGTTTTATGGATTTTGATGACCAAAATCTTGATGTTACTAGTTCATTTGAAGATTTTATGTCACCGCCTATTGCTTCTTTTGAAGATGAAAGTGTTGATGAAATTGATATTTCTACTCTGATGACTCATGAGGAGTATCGTGTTCTAAATAAGAAGTTGGATAGCTTGCTTACTCATACTTGTACTTCCTTTACCATAAATTTTGATAATGTGGTATCTTCACATAAAGCTCTCATGGAGTCTCTAACTTCTGCGAATGCAAAATTATAACGTCTTGTTCCGAATCGTTCCCCATTTTGGGGTGGTGATCAAGGATTGGGTATTAGCAGACTTAGGACCTTTAAGGAATTAAATTTTGGACTCATTTGGAGGTGGGCGATGTAAATTAGATGATTCGGGTGTTCGATTTGTGTTTTGGAGCCAAAGGGGTATTTTGGTAATATCTCAGCTTGGGGTTTTATGAAAATTAGATTTTGTTCGGGAAATTGTAAGGAAGGGCGTACTGGTGCGAGGGTTGGTACGCGAGGCATACATTAGTGTACACTTAGCGTAGTAGAAGGGGGTTGATTGTAGATGCGAGACCCCGTACGTGGGGAATACAAGGAGTTAGTGGAAACCCTAATTTAGGGTGTTGTACCCTATATAAGCACTTTAAGTTTTTATGGATGGCCTCTCTACCAAGCCCCCAAAACCCTAAAAATTGTCCCTTAGCCTCCATTGTTGTGTTTTGGAGCTCATTGTGTGCATCTTGGTGTGTTTTGGTTCATATTCAAGAAGAAGGAGTTTGGTGTAAGGTTGTGGATCAAGGAAGAGCTTGCGGATCCTGATTCTCTACTTCATTTCCAGCTTGTTTGAGGTAAAAAGCTATGACCTTGCTCATTAGAAGCTTAGATGTAGTTTTTATGTGTTTTGGACCGTTTTTGGCCCCATGAATGAGATCTAGTGGTTTGGCACCACTCCAGGAGCTATGAGTTGCCACTCTTGGTGTATATGGGGTTCAAAGTCCATAAAGTTGGCACTTTTAGGGTTTAGAATCACCCATGCATGAGATTGTTTCCAAGTAATTGATATATCTTGAAGTTGGGTCCTTTTGGGGCATGCAAAGTCACCAAGTCAGTGACTTTATGGTTCTAGAATTTATTAGGGATTAGATTTGTGGTTTGCACTTTTGGTCTTAAGGATTAAGTGCTTAATGAGGATTTTGGCTTAATGGGTGAGTACAGTAGGCATACAAGTATGTACGCACGGTGTACAAGCCATTTAGCGTGTATGCTTAGTGTACAGCTGAGTACGCCCTGCGTACTCAACGGATTGGACTTCAGTGTTTGGGCTTCGGTTTGGGCCATCTTTTGGGCTTGGCTGTTTTGGGTCATGTTGGGCCATCAAGTTTTGGGCTGGTAACTTGAAACAAACCAAAAATACAACCCAAAAATTTCGTTTTTAAAACATTATTAGAACCATACAACATTACCAAAGTTTAGAAATCATAAACCATGTGTTTCAAAATGTCATAATATCTATCACATATCAAATATCATCTCGAATATCATAATAAAATATCAGAGTAAAACTCCCAAGTTGAAGACTGTGGTGTGTGTCATACGATCATCACAAGCCCTTCCCTTTGCTAGAGGAAGTACCTGAAACCAAAATTGAAAAATGTAAGCACGAAGCTTAGTGAGCTCCCCCAAACTACCACATACCATACAATAACACATATATCACATATTGGGCCTTGCACGCTGCATCAAGCCCCACCCGACATCGGACCGAAGTCCAGCATAAGTTGGGCCCCGCCCACTACATCGGTCCCCACCGAGCATCGGACCAAATTCCGGAATAACTTGGGCCCCGCCCACTGCATCGGGCCCCGCCCGACATTGCACCGAAGTCCGAAATGAACTGAACATAACATAAACATGAACACATAACATAATCACATATACTACATCGGGCTTGCCCGGCATCGGACCGAAGTCCGGAATGAACTGAACATAACATAAACACATAACATAATCACATATACTGCATCGGGCTTGCCCAGCATCGGACCGAAGTCCGGAACACTTAACACATAATACAAACATGCATGAATCACAAAGACATCAAGCATATATTACTAATTCTCGGGACCACCCTGGCATCAGACTGAAGTTCGGGAACATATAAACTGCATCGGACTAATCCCGGCATACTACAGCTACATAAACGGGTCGGCATTGGTGCCTTAGACCCGTTCCTACTGGAGGAAAACTCACCTCGTATGACTGAATGCTGAAAAGTTGGGTGAGGGATCCCTATCTGCTGCTCCGGCGACTCTCTGGCTATAAATTCCATAACAACACTTAATCAAAAGCTGTTAATCCTTCTTAGGGTAAAATGACCATTTTACCCCTGGTCAAAGTCAACGTCACGGTCAAAGTCAACCTTCTGGGTTGACTTACTCGCCGAGTCAGCCTATTGACTCGCCAAGTTCTAGAACTCAGAAACCCTAAAACTCGCGACTCGACTCTCCGAGTCACCCTATGACTCGTCGAGTCCCCATGCTAACAGTCATCGCGACTGGACGAAGTCCTTAGACTCGCCGAGTCCTAGCATAATCAGAAAAGGGATGTATCAACTCTAACTCATCGAGTCCCTTCTTAGACTCGCCGAGTTCTTCAAATTCCGAGTCCAAGTCCTGTCCAACCCACTAAGTTACCACCCGAACTCATTGGTCCTACTCAAAATCAGAAAAGGAGTTAGGGTTCACGACCCGACTCGCCGAGTCCTCCTTGTGACATATCCATTTAGTCGATTCTAACCCATTTCAATGCTTCTAACTCATAGATCCGGATTCCCTAGGCTAGCTTTACACGTAAAGTTGCTAACTTTACATACATGCATGATGATATGGAGCTTAAACACCAAAACTTATCAAGTAATGGAGGTTAAATGCATAGAATGGGGACATAGCCGAATAAAGGTGGCAACTTTGAGCTTTTAGAGCTCATGTGTGCCTAGATCTGAACTCCTTACATTCCCAAATGCTCACTACTCGAAAAGGAACTTAGAAATGGCCCAGAAGTGACAAAAAGTAAGCTTTCATGAAGATCTAGGTGAAAATAAGCCAAGGTACAAGCTTTATATCTTCAAAGGTTCTGAAATGCAACAAAAGCTCTGGATCTACTGCCTCTTCTTGAATCACCAAGGGTTTCCTTCCTTCTCCTAGCTTCAAATCACAGAAAAATGGTAAGAAAAGCTTAAGAACACTCAATGGTTGCTAGGGTTTCGATAGTGAGGAGTGGAGGTAATGGAGGCTGGAATGGGGGCCTGAAATGTTGCTTAAATAGGGTGCAGACGCTAAAGATTAGGGTTTCCCACTGGCAGTCCTACTCATCGAGTTCATGCTTGGACTCATCGAGTAAACTCTTTAAATCCCGCGTCTTTTCTGCCATCTACTCGATGAGTTAGGGCTACCAACTCGTCGAGTAGCTCAACTAAATTCTTGAATAATTTCAATAATTGCATACCTAGAACGGGGCGTTACATAACTATTTCTAGAAGGCCTACAATGGGATTTGGGCCTAATTTTGAAAATCGGGCCATGTTTGGGCCTTGTGTGATTATTTAGTATTTTGGGCCTTTTGGATTATTAGTTTGGGCTTAAGTCATGGTCCAAACTAGGTAAAGGGTAAATTGGTTATTTACCCTAATTATGTTTTGATGATTTGGATGGGAATCCAATTATTAATTGAATGATTATTTGATATTAATAGCTCGAGGATTTGTCGGACCAGCAACCATGGATTTATCAAGGTGGTTCGGCAGTGCGATGTGAGTCTCCTCAATGAGGTTAGCGGGTTGAAGACACCAATATCGGCCTATGGTTTATATTTTAGGATTCTAGATGTCTGGGTAACTCTAGAATGTGTTATGTAATGGCATGTTTACCGGGCAAGGCTTGATGTCAGGCGGGGCCTGATGAGTATACTATATGCTAGTTATCAGTATGTGTTTTTATGTTACCAGGCAAGGCCTTATGTCGGGCGGGGCTCGATGACTGTATGGTATGCCATTGTCTTTATGATTATTACATGTGTTAGTATGATTATATGTATTCGGCGGGGCCCGATGTTAGGCGAGGCCTAATGATTAACATATCTGTAAACTGAGTGGGGCTCGATACCGGGGGGGGGGGGAGTATGTGATTTATTATGTTTAGTATGTGGCATCTTGTTGTATTTTCAAATAGAAGAACTCGGGATGATTGCAGAGAAAACACCACCTCGTTCTGCATTTTCTTGATTTACTCTGATAAGGAGCGGTGTTTGTTACAATTATTTTAATTGGATTTATATGATGATGTTTTAGGAATATCGGTTTTATTAGTTTAAAAATGAAAATTTTGGGTCTTATTTTGGGACGTTTCAAGTTGGTATCAGAGTCCTTGTTTGAGGGTTTCAGACACACTCTCAGGTGTATCTGAACTCAAACTGAGGATTTGGTAAAGTTTTTCAAAAATGAAAGAAAAATGATTTAAAAAGGAAAAAAAGTTTTTTAATACAAGAAAGGGTGTGGTGCATGCAATCAGCTGAGCTCAAGTAAGTTTTTCTCAAAATACCCATACATGTTATCTGATATGATTAACTTATGGATCTGTGAATCACATGCTAGTTAGGGCTAAGGATCTGCTCAGTTTTTGCATGGTAGAATTCTAGGAGAGATGCCTTTTTATGCCTGTTGTTTGAGCTTGTAGACTTGCATGCTAGTTCTGATCAGTAGGTTGATGCCTTGTAGCTTAGGAAGCATGGGATGCTAGATTGGGTATAATTTGTATGCGTAAGGCAATCAGTAGCGGGAGTGGGAGCTCCTAGTATGAGTTATAGTATGTGGGATTGGATGGTCATGATTATTCTCTAGATTGGAGTGCTACTGCATAAATACTGCTTGCTTTGTGCTTTGTGGAACTCTTAGGTGATGGGAGTTAGCTACTAAGTGAATATGTTAAGTCATATGTGATAAAGGTTGAATAATATCAGAGTGATGGATTTGACCCTATCGCGCAGCTCTTGTCTGAGTCCAACTGTTGTAGAGATGATTCTGTTACTCGAAGGATTATCTAAGCTTTGTTTCATGTGATTGTATTCATGAGGTGGGTGACTGGCATTATGGGGATTTCTTCAATAGTTGATGACATGGTGAGGTTGGGAACCTAGGAAAACTTAGGGATTACTTCAGTAGGTTTTGTTGCGCTGGTTAGCGAGTGTTGGGTGTATGGATTTGAGAAGGTGACTTAGAGTATTCAGGAGGATTCTTGAGGAAAGAATGTGTAACAGCCTAATTTTCAAAAAAAATTTAAACTTTTAATTTCATAAACATCATCCATAGGAAGTACAAAAATCCCAATACATATCCATATTATTTTTGAATTCAGAGTACAAAAAGCTAAATGTGAAAACACTGGAGAATGCACACCACGTCATCAAGTCGGGCCCTTGCCTTTATCAATAAAAGTACCTGAAACATTCAATAAAACTGTAAGCACAAGCTTAGTGAGTTTCCCAATCACACAAATCATATAATCATATAATGTCATGCTCATACATATACATACAAGTTTGTCAAGGACTCCCTCCATGGTCTTCAATGGAATGTCATGGGCTACCTGTTGGATATAGTGTCTAAGTCCATAACTATATTTGGTATGTACTTGACCCGACCCGGCATGCTCCATTTGGGTTGCACTTCACCCGAACAATTTATGGATAATATTTGAGAATAGTACATGTTATGGTTTATTAATATATTATAAGTTCTAATATATTAATATAAGATCATATTATTTAATTAGTATTGATCTATAATTAATCTAGGATTAATTTAGAGATCAAAGATATTACTAATTAAATATGGGCTTCTATATTTATATAGTGTGGGCTAAGGCTTATTTGGAATGGGCTAGGCTTGCATGGAAAAGTCCATGGATACTCCATGGAGCTTTAACCCATGGATCTCATGGAAATGAAGAGACATGGGTATTAGGGTTTACATGGATGTAACCCTAATCCACCACACTATATAAAGGAGGCTTTGGTTCTTGAAATCAAGCTAGTGAATAATAGTTGACACTTGTTGAGGTGAGGGCCGATTTCAAGATAGTAGTGACTATTCTCTCAAAGTTCCAAGTTTGTGGTGATTTGTGATTTCCATTTGAGGCATCCACACTATTGGTGCTAGGCTCTAAAACTTCAAGGAATCAACTACAACTACAAGGTAAGTGTTTCTACTAGCTTTATTTGATTCAAGTTCCCCATGCCATGCTAGTTAGGATATGAACCTTGGAAAAAAATAATTATTTGCATGTATCTTAGACAAACATAGATCCATGGTTTATTAGGGTTGCATGTACACTTAGGAAGTGTTAGAATGCTCAAAACCATCAGTGGTATCAGAGCCTAGGCTTGTTTGTTTGATACTTGTTGCAATATTATGGAAAAAGTCGAAAAACTTGCTGTCTGACTGCTGGACTCGGCGAGTCCATGGGGGGACTCGTCGAGTTCACTTGTATCTTCAACCTACTCGTCGAGTAGGTTCATGCACTCGACGAGTAGGGTCGACAGAGTGCATATTTTCGACTTTAGTTGCTGGAAATGGATTAGAAACATTACCCTAAACTGTTTTGGTACTTGAAAACTTGTTTTAGATGGTGTAATGTCATTGCTAATTCATTTACAACAACTAGTTATCAAAATTACAAGTTTAAATGTGATTTTGTTTCATGAAAGTGTTCATATTCATGTTCTTGTTCTTCTGATGTTTAGATGATCATAGGAATTATTTGTAACCTATGTGGTAGATTAATTTTTTGATCATAATGTGTTTTAATGGAGTCCATAATTTGTCCTCAAGTTATGGAAAACCAAAAGTCACTTGGATTAAAAACCATTAAAAATAACACAAGAGTTAGAAAATGAAGAGTCTTCATTTTATTACTCTATTAAACTCATAAGTTACAAGAAATGAAAAGTTTTGAAAGTTTACAAAACTTGCCCTCAAGTTTTGGAACAAGTAAAGTCAAGTTAAACTTTAGTTCCAACCCTTAGAATTTTAAAAGTTAAAATTCAACCCTTATACTTATATTATTATGATTTAATAGTTATATATATATATATATATATATATATATATATATATATATATACATATATATGTATAAGAACAAAGCCGTCTTACCGCTAGTATGCCTCATTCACGAAGCCGGTCTATAAGGTGGGTATAAGGTTGTTGCCTATAAAATGGCAACTTAATGGGTGTCCACTCTCACCCACCGCTTGCTTGATCGGTGGAGGGTCGTTAGCTGAACGGGTAAGACAAGGACTTATGAATTCTCATTAAAAGTATGATGAATATTATAAAGTAACTAAATGTTTTATTAAATTCCCAATCTTAGTTACTTTAGGAAAAATGTGAATAAGGTGCTAATCCATGAAATTACACTTTACACTTTGTTTTAGTCGTTGGTGGAGCGTGTGTGGTTAACCGGCACACCAACTTGGACTTAACAAGGTAGGTAAAGGGTGACTTAAGGTTTATTATAGTATCGATGGAGCATGTGTGGTTTACCGGCACATCGATTGAGTGATAAACTTTAAGGGTACCAAGTGATTTGCATGGTTACTTCACACCTCGTTTTGTGATCCTCGGCATCCCAGTCACAAAACTTGGAGGGCACACTCGAGATTGAAACATGCCTTTGAAAAGTTCATTGAATCTCAAAGAATCTAGGAATTTCTAAGAACCAATAAAAAACCTAAACATTTCGGTTTTCGTGGTGGAAATTGGTGAATCGTCATTCACCTACCTTTCAAATATGTTATAGCTTGGATTACGACATACCTCTTCTAAGTTATAATATATTGTGATTGGATCCTAGCCTTAATATTACATTTGGGTGTTTTATTAAGGACTCTCTAAATATCTAAACTAATCTTCTTCTCTTCTTTCAGATGTCTTCAAACAATGCTGCTTCTGGCTCTAACCCTAATAACTCCTTTACCCTTATGAACTTATGTGGGAAAGTCACTTTTGATGGATCCAACTTCAATGAGTGGATCAGAAACATCAGGATGATTACCCGCTACGAGGACAAAGAATATGTCCTTGACAAGGAGCTTAAGGAGATTAATGAGACCACTGCAACTCCTCAGGAGATCGCTGACTTTCAGGCACATGAAAGGGATGCTACGAAAGTGGCATGCATCATGATGGCCACGATGACAGCGGAACTCTAAAAGTCCTATGAGGATTTCTACCCTTATGAAATGCACCAAGATTTGATGAAAAGATACCATCAAAGTGAACGACAAGAGAGGTATGAAATCATCTGCTCCATGATAACAGCCATGATGAAGGACGGGGAATCCATCACGAGCCACATGCAGAAAATGCAAAGGTATGTGGATCGTTTGCTGAAGCTTAATGTGAACTTCCCAGAGGAGCTTGCAATAGATATCATTTTGCACTCCTTACCATCGTGCTATGATCAATTCCGCATGACATATCACATGAATAAGGAAGAGGTCACACTCAGCAAACTTCAGGGACTTCTCAAGACCGCAGAAACAGGTCTTAAGGGGAAGTCAGTTGTTAACACTCCTACTCCAAACTCTACTCTGGTTTTGGCAATCGGGAAAAGTCGAGGGAAGAAAAGGACTAGCTCTTCGAAGGGTACCAAGGCTCGGACCCTTGATGGCTCTTCTTCAAGTGGAACCAAGAAAGGTTTCATCACTCCTTCTTCTGACCCAAAAGAGGCTGAATGCTTCTATTGCCATGGAAAGGCTCATTGGAAGCGGAACTACCCAAAGTACCAGCAGGATGTGAAGGATGGGAAAGTTAAACCCAACCATGCAGGTATTTACACTATCCTATCTAATAACTCACCCCATTCTAAATCTTGGGTCCTTGATACCGGTTGTGGTATTCATATTTGTTGTGACTTGCAGGGACTAAGAAGAAGTGAGAATGTGGAGCAAGGAAGAATAAAATTGATCATTGGGAATAGGAAAGCTTCACCTGTCACCAAGATTGGAGTTTATACTTTATCGTTAAGTAGTGGGTTTAATTTAGATTTGAATAAATGTTGTTATTCGCCAGGAATGGCAAGAAATATTATTTCCTTTCATGCTTTGTACAAACAAGGGTTTACCTTTTCGTTTAATAATGAAGTTGGTTCTATTGATGCTTTCTTCAATAATGTTCTTTATTTTAAAGCATTACCTTGTGATGGTGTGTATGAAACAGTATCTGTGGTTGATAACTTAGGAAATAATGTGATGTGTATTGATTCTATTAATAATAATAACTTGGATAAAGCATCATTATGGCATTGTTGACTTGGACATATAAGCAAGAAGCGCATAGGCCAACTCCAAAAGGATGGAGTCTTGGAGTCATTTGACCTAAAGTCAGATGATAGTTGCGAATCATGCTTACTTGGAAAAATGACAAAGTCACCCTTCACAGGCTCGTGTGAGAGGGGTGAAGGTTTGTTGGATCTTGTACACACAGATGTGTGTGGACCATTCAAACATGCCACAAGGGATGCTAATCGTTATTATTTGACTTTTACTGATGATTACAGTAGATATGGATATGTCTACCTAATCAAGCATAAGTCCGAAACTTTCGAGAAGTTTAAGGAATTTAAACAGGAAGTCGAGAATCAATTGGGCAGGAACATTAAGATGCTTCGATCCGATCGTGGTGGTGAGTATCTTAGTTCAGAGTTCCTCGACTATCTTAGGGAATGTGGGATTGTCTCACAATTGACACCTCCCAGGACACCACAGTTGAATGGTGTAGCTGAGAGGCGTAATCGAACCTTGTTAGATATGGTTCGTTCCATGATGAGTCGAGCTACGCTACCAATCTCATTCTGGGGGTATGTCTTAGAGACTGCCGCCCATATTCTTAATCTGGTCCCTACAAAGAAAGTTGCCAAAACTCCTCACGAGATGTGGACTGGTAAGGTACCTAAACTAGACCACATCAAGATTTGGGGTTGTGAGGATTTCGTGAGACGCGGGAGTCATGATAAGCTCGAACCTCGAAGCGAGAGGTGTATTTTCATCGGCTACCCACAACAATCCTTTGGTTACCTCTTTTACAGACCTAGTGATAATGTGGTTTTTGTAGCAAGAAGAGGAGTTTTTTGAGAGAGAGAATTTATAAGCCAAGGAAACAGTGGGAGGCAAATTGATCTTGAAGAGATTCAAGAGTCAAGTGGTGAAGGAACTTCAAACCCTAGCCCTCAACTTGAGGAGGAAACTCATGTTGAGCCAGTTGATGTGCCTGTACCTCTGAGGCGTTCCATGAGAGTTGGGAATGCACCTGAGCATTATTATGGTTTCCATATTACTGCGGAAGGTGAGACACTTATTAGTGATGAGACACTAGTAGGTCTGGATGAACCTAACAACTACACGGAAGCCATGGGAGGCCCTGAGGTTGCTAAATGGAAAGAGGCTATGGATAGCGAGATACAATCCATGTATGACAATCAAGTTTGGAACTTGGTTGAGAATGTACCCAGTCGTAAGACTGTAGGGTGCAAATGGATCTTCAAGAAGAAGACTGACATGGATGGTAATGTACACACTTATAAGGCACGACTGGTTGCAAAAGGTTATTCTCACCAGTGGCCAAGATAAAGTCTATTAGGGTTCTGTTAGCCATTGCTGCATTTCATGATTATGAAATATGGCAAATGGATGTCAAAACCGCCTTCCTTAATGGAAAGTTGGCTGAGGATGTTTACATGGTTCAGCCAGAGGGTTTTGTCAGTACAGAGTACCCCAATAGAGTGTGTAAACTCGAGAAATCCATTTATGGATTGAAACAGGCACCTCGCAGGTGGAATCTTTGCTTTGATGAGAAAGTCAAGGAATTTGGTTTTTCAAGGAATGAAGATGAATCTTGCGTCTATATCAAGGCTAGTGGGAGCATAGTCAGTTTTTTGGTACTGTATGTGGATGACATACTACTCATAGGAAATGACATCCCAACCCTGCAGGAAGTAAAGTCCTGGCTTGGGAAGTGTTTCGCTATGAAGGACCTTGGTGAAGCTGCCTATATCCTAGGGATAAAGATTTTGAGAAACAGGAGTAAAAGACTAATTGGACTTAGTCAAAGCACCTATGTGGACAAAGTGTTGAAAAGATTCAACATGCATAACTCCAAGAAAGGTGAGTTACCCATTCAGAGTAATGCCGGATTGAGTAAGACACAAAGCCCTAGTACTGAGGCTGAGATAGCAGAAATGAGTCGACTACCTTATGCTTCAGCTGTAGGATCGATCATGTATGCTATGACATGTACTCGAACTGATGTAGCCTTTGCTTTGAGCATGGTTAGCAGGTATCAGGGGAACCCTGGCAAGGAACACTGGACTGCGGTAAAGAATATCCTCAAGTACCTGCGAAGGACTAAGGACTGGGTCCTTACTTTCGGTGGGAGTGATGACTTGAGAGTTGTAGGGTATAGTGATGCTAGCTTCCAGACTGATAGGGATAATTTCCGCTCTCAGTCGGGCTGGGTCTTTACCTTAAACGGAGGAGCAATCACTTGGAAAAGTTCCAAGCAGGAGACAGTGGCTGATTCCACTTGTGAATCAGAGTATATAGCATCAAGCGAGGCAGTAAAGGAGGCTATATGGCTAAAGAACTTCATCGGAGACCTTGGAGTTGTACCAGCTATAAAAGAGCCAATGGAGATTTTCTGTGACAGCAATAGTGCGGTTGCCTTAGCCAAGGAACCAAGAGATCATGGGAGATCCAGGCACATTGACAGAAAATATCACTTCATCAGACATCGAATAGAAGAAGGAATCCTCGTTGCAAAGAGGGTATCATCAGATGAGAACCCAGCAGATCCCCTCACGAAGGGACTGAGTAGGGTTAAGCATCTCCAGCATGCTCGGAGCATAGGGCTGAAGGATGATATAAGTTTTAGTAGTTAGATAAATTATGAAATTTGTAAAGTGTAATTGACATTAGATGATGAATAAAAGGTGTTTTATTTATGAGTAAAGTGTTGCTATCTCTTGTCGATCGTTTACTATATTTCTTTTGCATGTTTTAACTTCCAGAATAATTATGTTTGGTATATCATATTATTCAAACCTCCACAGTCGGTCATATGTCGGAAGTAGGTATGAATCAAGACTGTCATGATTGGTTGCAGAGGTCTAAGGTGTTGGACATGGCTACAACAATCATGAGTGCTCATAAGTTCTGAGCATTGGACTCAACCCACGCTCACTGGAATCACTTCATGGAATTTTATCTCGAGTGATCGTGAGACGGTAATATCATATAAGTATTCAAACCTAGAGATATGATTTGTTACTTACGAGTTGGTTATGCATTGATTGTACGAAAACGCATTGGTAACTCGATGTTATAAAACGTGCCTTTGTGTATAATTCAATGAGTGGTAGAACAAACATATGAGTCGAAGTTTATCTGTTCCTTCTTGGATTAGAAGCTGATATCTGGGCCCCTCGATGATTTTGTTTTGACCTATGTACCGGGCCCGGTCAGAACTAAATTGACGTGTTCAGTTGAGATCTATGTCAAACAAATCGGAAATCGGGAAACAAATGCAGGACAATAAGCAAGACCATGTTCCATGTATTTGTCCGGCTGATATCTAGAACAGAGGATTATATGATCACTTATCTAAATGGCGCGTTCTAGTTCAACAGAGTTTAAAGAGCTACGATTGTTGATCGGTTCCTGAAGTCATACTTACAACTATAGTTATTAGACTTATCCAAGTGGGAGACTGTTGGATATAGTGTCTAAGTCCATAACTATATTTGGTATGTACTTGACCCGACCCGACATGGTCCATTTGGGTTGCACTTCACCCGAACAATTTATGGATAATATTTGAGAATAGTACAGGTTATGGTTTATTAATATATTATAAGTTCTAATATATTAATATAAGATCATATTATTTAATTAGTATTGATCTATAATTAATCTAGGATTAATTTAGAGATCAAAGATATTACTAATTAAATATGGGCTTCTATATTTATATAGTGTGGGCTAAGGCTTATTTGGAATGGGCTAGGCTTGCATGGAAAAGTCCATGGATACTCCATGGAGCTTTAACCCATGGATCTCATGGAAATGAAGAGACATGGGTATTAGGGTTTACATGGATGTAACCCTAATCCACCACACTATATAAAGGAGGCTTTGGTTCTTGAAATCAAGCTAGTGAATACTAGTTGACACTTGTTGAGGTGAGGGCCGATTTCAAGATAGTAGTGACTATTCTCTCAATGTTCCAAGTTTGTGGTGATTTGTGATTTCCATTTGAGGCATCCACACTATTGGTGCTAGGCTCTAAAACTTCAAGGAATCAACTACAACTACAAGGTCAGTGTTTCTACTAACTTTATTTGATTCAAGTTCCCCATGCCATGCTAGTTAGGATATGAACCTTGGAAAAAAATAATTATTTGCATGTATCTTAGACAAACATAGATCCAAGGTTTATTAGGGTTGCATGTACACTTAGGAAGTGTTAGAATGCTCAAAACCATCACTACCATCATGGTCTTATATCCCGTGCAATGGGCTCCTCCCATGGTCTTGCCAAGTGTCATGGGCTCCTCCCATGGTCTTCACATAAACCCATACATAGATCAAATAGCAGACCATTACATATTCCAATACTAATCATCTCATATGGGTTAATGGGCCAACCTTGGTGCCTTCGACCCATGAGTGTGGTGAGAAAACTCACATCAATACTGAACGGTAGCCGACTAGGTCAGGACTCCAAATATCTTCTCTACACCACCCTATAACAGTAACAATTTCTTAAATACAACTCAAAATGCCCCAAAACCCCTTAAAGGTCAAACTTGGTCAAATACTAGGGTCAAAGGTCAAAGTCAACGACTTGAGTTGACCCAACTCGACGAGTTGTCCCTCAACTCGTCTAGTTTCTCCATCATCCGTACCGATCACGAAAAATCCCATCAACTTGTCGAGTTCACTAATGAACTCGTCCAGTTGGTCAACAATCCAACCTCTTAATGTATTAAGCTGATTCCATCGAAACTGAGGACTCCAAATCTCAAATCTCTTCCAAAATGATGTCTAGAAGGGTAAAGTTTCCAACTTTACCCTTAAAAACCATCCACTAAGAAGCAAACCCAAACCCTAGGATCTTTAGAGTGAGTCTTAATGCATTAAGCCCTTGAACTCTCCCAATATAGTCCCAAAACACATATCTAGAGTCTAAAGGTCAAATAATCATGTAAAGTTTCCAACTTTACGTCCATGCAAGCTAGAAATACACTCTAGAGCTTAGTAATGACTTAATGAGGGACTCATTTCATTGATGGGGCTTGGAATTAATAAAGTTTGCAACTTTCAGCCATAAGAAGTCAAGAAGGGGTTAGATCTAACATAATAACCCCTGGAACCTTCAACATCTTGGCTAGTCTAACCAAAATCCCAAAATCATGCTAAAACTTCCATTAAATAGATCTAGATGACAGCAAATCAAGATGTCGACTTTATACATCAAAAAGACTGCTACTGAAGAAGAGTTTCTGGATCCAAGGTCCTCCTTCCAAGCTAGGCACTTCCAACTTCAAAGCTCCTTCCAAAGAATCACCAAAATCAACTTTCCAAGCTTACACAAGCTCACATGCTCAATCTTGCAAGTTAATACATGTATCTAGGGTTTTTGGACAGGGGAGGCTGGTAAGGAGGCCAACCAAGGGGGTTTAAGGTCTTTAAATAGGTTGCAAAACCCTAAAATTAGGGTTTTCTTCATAGCCACTAACTCTTCAAGTTGGGACACCCCGACTCGCTGAGTTGGGTCATTAAAATCCGTCGTCACAACCCTTCTCAACACGACGAGTTGGAGCTCCCCAACTCGTCGAGTTCCAAAAATAATTTCAAATTTTTAAGAAATGATTTATACCTGAACCAAGCGTTACAAATCTCCCCCACTTGAACTAGACTTCGTCCTCGAAGTCTGCTGATGCAAAAAGGTCCGGATAGTGCTTCCTCATCTCGTCCTCCGGCTCCCAGGTCCATTCGGAGCCTCTTCGGTGCTGCCATTGCACCTTTAATAACTTCACTTCCTTGTTCCGAAGGGATTTCGTTTCCCTGTCCAGAATCGCAATGGGATTTTCGACATAACTCAGGCTCTCATCAATCTTAATATCATCTAGCGATACAACAATCGACTCGTCAGCCACACACTTCCGCAGCTGCAAAACATGAAATGTATTATGGATCTGCCAAAGCTCCTCAGGCAAGTCCAACTGATACGCAACCTTGCCTACTCGGGCAATAATCCAAAATGGGCCAATATACATGGGGCCCAACTTGCCCCGCCTCCTGAATCGTATAACACCATTCCATGGTGACATCTTCAGGAGCACCATGTCCTCGACCTGGAACTCAAGGTCCAATCTACGTCTATCCGCATAGCTCTTCTGTCTGCTCTACGCTGTCTGAAGCCGATCGCAAACCTGTTGGATCAGATTGGTCGTATTAAGCACCACTTCGGTGCTTCCTATAAATCGATGCCCAACCTCCCCCCAACAAACTGGAGTCCTACACCTCCGACCATACAGCGCCTCAAACGGGGGTCATTCAATACTAGCATGATAACTATTTTTGTATGAAAACTCTTCTAATAGAAGGTAAGTATCCCAACTCCCTCTGAAATCCAATACACATGCCCTAAGCATATCCTCGAGCGTCATAATCGTCCACTCACCCTGACCGTCGGTATGGGGGGTAGTAAGCAGTGTTGAAATGTAAATGAGTTCCCAACTCCTCGTGGAACTTCCTCCAAAATCTGGAGGTGAAACAAACATCATGGTCCGAGACCACAGATACCGGCACCCCATGCCTGACCACCACCTCTCGCACATAGATATCTGCCAATTTCTCGGCAGAGATACTCTCGGAAATCGGAATAAAATGTGCACTCTTGGTCAACCTGTCCATAATAACCCAAATGAAATCCACACCCCACGCCGTCTTAGGTAGCTTCGTGATAAAATCCATAGAGATCTCTTCCCATTTCCACATGGGAATAGATAGCGGCTGCATCTTGCCGTGAGGCCTCTAATGTTCGGCCTTGACCTTCTTGCATGTCAAACACCGCTCGACAAACCACGCAATCTCCTGTTTCATGCAGGGTCACCAATAACTCAATCTCGGGTCTTGATACATCTTTGTGGCCCCTGGATGGATATAAATTTTGGACTTGTGTGCCTCCTCCAAGATTCTTTACCTCACACCCCCAGACGTTGGAACCCAAACTCTGCGACACTGAGTCAATAATCCTCGATCATCTCGAACAAACAACGTAATTTGCCCCCGAATCCGCTCGATCTTCCAGTTCTCTTTTTTTAAACCCTCCACCTGTTCCTCCTTAATCATATCCAATAAAGGTGAAATCACTATCATCCTCAAGCAAATATCTCGAATCGAGGCACTTTCCATCTTGCGGCTCAAAGCATCGGCTAACACAGTGGCTTTCCCAAGACGGTACAAGATCTTACAGTCATAATTAGGGATGAAAGTGGGTCCAAACCCGGACCGGATGGACCCGGAACCGGAAAACCTGGAACCGGTTAACGGGATTTTATAGAACCAGAAACCGGACCGGTATATAGGAACCGGTTCCGGTTCGGTTCCGGGTATGGTTCTGGGTAAAGTGGGTCTAGAACCGGAAAATCCGGAAAAATCAAAGTGGGTAGGTTGGAATTGGATAAAGTGGGTTTAGAACCGGAAAACCCGGAAAAACTGAATTTTTTTGGTAATTACTTACTACTTAGTGGGTTAAACTTTGATAATTTTCATATTGATATCCTGGCTTTGGGGGACTGTAACTCATTGAATACAAAACCAAAATTAACAAAATCATAGTTTAAAATCATGTACAAACTCTAAAATACACTCTAGAAAAACCCGCATGTCAATCCGACTTTACAAGAATAAGATATGCTTGTGTTAATATTTTCACATAATACAAAGTACAAAAACAAATAGCTGAAAAGTTGAAAATTTTCAGTCTTGATATCCCGACTTTGGAGGACTGTAAAGCATTGAATGTTAAACCAAAAATGACAAAATTATAGTCTAAGCTCATGTAAAAACTGTAAATTAGAAGTTGGAAAAAACCACATGTCAATCCGACTTCAAACGAATTAGATATGCATGTTTTAAAACATTCACCGAATACAAAAAAACTGAAAAACTAAAAACTTCCAGCTTCGATATCTCGACTTTGGAGGACTGTAAGTCAATGAATATAAAACTACAAATGACAAATTTATAGTCTAAAATCATGTACAAACTCTAAACTACATGTTGGAAAAAACCGTATGTCAATTGGAGTTGAAACGAATAAGATATGCATCTTTTAAACATTTCACAAAAACCGGTTCCGACCCTAAAAGTGGTTCCGGTTCCAAAAACCGGTTTCGGTTTTTAGACCCGGTTTACCCGGACCCGATGGACCCAAACCCGGATTACCCGGAACCCGGATAAAGCCAACTTTTAAACCTAGAACCGGACCCGGTTCTACATATTCCGGTTCTAACGGTTCCGGTTCCGGTCCGATTTCGGTTCCGGTCCGGTTTTCCGGTTCTAAATCTCATCCCTAGTCATAATCCTTTACTACATCGAACCATCTCCTCTTTCGCATATTCAAATTCTGATGATCCATCAAATACATCAAACTCTTGTGATCAGTGAAAATTGTGCATCAAACCCTATACAAATAATGTCTCCAAATCTTGAAGGCAAACACCACCGCCCCCAATTCCAAATCATGAGTGGGGTGATTCGCCTCATGGGCTTCAACTGTCTCGAAGCATAAGCAATCACATGCCCCCTCTGCATCAAACCGCTCCTAATCCCGAAATAGAAGCATCACAATACACTACAAAGTCATCCAATCCCTCGGGTAGTGCTAAAATCGGGGCCTCATATAATTTCTGCCTCAAGGTCTCGAATGTCGACTGCTGAATTGGACCCTACCAAAAGGTCAAGCTTTTCTTGGTCAACCGGGTCAAAGGTATGGCGATCTTGGAGAAATCCTGAATAAATCTCTGATAGTACCTTAAAAGACCCAAGAAACTCCGGATCTTGGATGCGTTGTTCGGAACCTCCCAACGCATCACCGCCTCAATTTTGGCTGGATCAACCAAAATACCCTCTTGCTTGATGATGTGCCCTAAATACTGCACCTCACGCAACCAAAAATCACATTTGGAGAATTTGGCGTACAGCCTCTCCATCCTCATGGTATCCAACACCTCCCTCAAATGTTGTTCGTGCTGCTCCTTGACGATCACACACCGATGCAACATCAGTCTACAAATCCAGTTCATGAGATCCATGAACGCCGCTGGAGCATTGGTGACCCCAAATGGAGTCACCACAAACTCATAGTGACCATAACGAGTTCTGAAGGCCGTCTTCGATATATCCTCATCCCAAATCATCATCTGGTGATACCCCGAACAAAGATCAATCTTGGAAAACCAAGATGCACCCTGAAGCCGGTCGAACAAATCATTAATCCTTGGAAGCAGATAACAGTTCTTCACCTTTAGCTTGTTCAACTCCCGATAATTAATACACATCCTGTGTGACCCATCATTCTTTTTCACGAACAAGATCAGTGCTCCCCACGGGGAGCTACTCGGACGAATAAATCCTCGGTTTAGCAGCTCCTGAAGTTGCATAGACAACTCCTGCATCTCAGGTAGAGCTAGACGATACGGTGCCTTAGCTATCGGAGCCGCACCAGACACTAAATCAATACGGAACTCCACTTGCCCCTCCAGAGGCGCCCCTGAAAACTCTTTAGGAAATACATCAGGAAAATCTCGCACAAATGGAACACAACTCAATTCTGGCGTGGCCTCAAACCTCATGTCTGAAACATAATCCAAGAACCCAGAACAACCTTGCTGAAGAAGCCATTTAGCCCTCACAGTCGAACATAAAGTTGGCCCACGTGAGGCTCTCTCTCCATGAATAACCTTTTCTCCCCCACTTGGGCTTCGAACTTTCACCAGCTGATGCTTGTAGTCTATCATGGCCCCATTAGGTCCCAACCAATCCATCCCGATGATCACCTTCAACCCCTATAAAGGAATCAGAACCAAATCAATAGAAAACCTCTCCCCGAACACATTCAAAACGCTCCTCCGAAATATCCTCACAACACTCGCGGTGCGGTCATCCGCGGTCTCCACCTCAAGTGCGGAATCCAAGGCCCCTGGAGCATCCCAAAACTTCTTGTTGAGCGCAAGAGATACGAATGATCGGGTAGCCCCTAAAGCAAAAAGAACATGAGCTGACAAACCATTGACCAAGAAGGTCCCTATACACGATCATAATAGCATAAGCATGACAATAAGAATAAACAAGATAGAAATAGATCACATACCAGTAGCGATGTCTGGCGTTGCTTGGGCCTCCTCAATAGTCAGCTGAAATTCTCTGCTCTTCACCGCAAGAGCTTTCTCCTTGATCTGGCGGCCATCTATAATCCTCATCGTGGCGGGTGCAGGCGCCGCCACTACTCCTCCTCCTCTAAACAACCTCGGATAATCGGCCTTTTTATGACCAGTCTGGTTGTAGTGAAAACAATCATGCCCTTCTTAGGGCAATCCCTGCTCATATGGCCCAGCTGGCCACAAGCATAACATACCGAGCCTGCTGATCGATAGGTCCCATTGTGCAACTTACCGCACTTGGCACACCGGCCACAACCCTGCTGGTCCCTGTTGGGAGGATTGGAGGTCTTAGGATTCTTGGCCTGACCCACTGCTGCCTGAACCTGCTCCGACTTCCACTTCGTACGGAGCTCTAACTCAATATCCTGTTCCTGGGCCTTCTCCACCATCTCATTTAGGGTCTTGCACCCTGAAAAACTCACAAACTCCCGAATATCATCTCTCACCATGGAATGATACCAAGTCTTATTTATCTCCTCATCCGCAGTGTACGACGAAACCAAAAGTGCCCTCTCTCGAAACTTAACGATGATCTCCGCCACAGTCTCGGTAGTTTTTTGTAGATCCTGGAACTATCTCACCAAATGTTGTACCTCAATGGATAGTTCAAACTCCTGATCAAACCTCCTCACAAACGCCTCCCAAGTCATCTCAACCACCCCCGTTGATCCCACGTCACGGGTCACCTCCTCCCACCAGTCTCGTGCCTGGTCCCTCAACATACAAGATGCGAACCCCACCTTTGCCGCCTCAGGACAAAAACTCATGCACTGGGCATTCTCCATGTCTGCCACCCAATGTCGGCTAGTGATAGGATTCCTGACCCCGAAGAACTTAGGCGCTCCACACGCCTTAAACTTCCTTAACGAGGGATCTCGTGCTCCAATCTGGCCTGCAACAATCTCGGCTCGGAAGGACCTGAGCCTCTCCTCCATGATCTCCATGATGCCCTCCTTGACGGTACCGAAAATCAACAGGGTAGCATCAAGGATTCCACGAGTAACCTCGGCTGCGATAAGATCGCGCAACCTCTCGTCCATGGGCTTAGCACCGAAGCCTGAACCTGATCCCAATCCTGATCCTGATCCTGAACCTCGCATGATCATCACCATCCTTAACTAAAAATATCACAAATAACCAAGATAAGGAATTCAAAAGAGATTCCTCCTCATCGGACTTCTAAGAACTATCAGATTTGTCATTGCTTCGGGTACAAGTCGTGTGCTTTCAGTAATTGATAACATCGAATGCTGAAGAGAAACAATGAGAATTCGTAACCCTTCTGGATAAGAATTAAGATCACCAAGAACTTAATAATTGGTGCTTTGTATCTTCATGATTGGATGAGAGGTGATATCGTCTGTGGTTTGGGATTGATTGGCTGCCATTGTTAGGGTTTTGAAGTTCTTGAAGAAATCAGAGAGAATAAGGGAACAAATCTCTTGTGAACTTTAAGTATGTGTAAAACTGGAATTGATCCCCCAAATCCCTTTTTATATTTGATTGAAAATTTGAATTTGAAGCGGTTTCTGCATTAAATATGGCTGACGTGTATCCTTGAAAACTGCACCGGTTACCAGAAAAGTAGGCATGTGTGTACAATAGATCATCACTTGTCCTTGAAACCTGGGTTGGAACACCAAACATCACATCACACAGGCTGTTAACTTGCCCTAAGAGAACGAGAACTGTCAGTAACCTTCTAAATAAAGGTTGGGCTCTTTCACTTTTGGGTTGTAAAGCGAAGTCATGTGCCAGTCTTGCGAAATCATCAACCTAAGTTGGTGTTACTCAGAACCTCAATGATTTCTTGAGTGCAATGTGTGCCAAAGAAAAAGATAAGAAGCTAAGAAAAAAATTTAGTTTTGTGATGTCAAAAATATTTGACACGAATGCAGTTAGATCCCACGCAAAGATCACTTCGTTATTCATCAAGAGAGATGACTAACCGCTTGTGTGGTTTCCTGTGAATTACAATCGAATACTTATAAAGAAGTATCGAAGGGCTTCTTTTATCAGGTTTTCAAAGGTGGCGTAAAATTTCGTTATAAAGCACATCTAAACATAAGAGTGACAAGTTGTAAACAAAATTACCTGTTTGACCAGTGTAGTTAGGGACAAGTAAGCTTTGGACAAATTTTGCAAGTAACGAAGGTTAATAATGATACTCAATCGAAAAACATATTCTTTAACCAAAAGTATTCCTGAATCTTGTTGGATAACAAATGTCGTGGGTTTCGAACATTTGATCAAGATTACAACAAAAAGAAAGAATATGTTTATGAGTATCAAAAATAGGTATTGAAACAAAAGTTTCGTTAAAATATGGAACTAAGTTCCCCATCAATTCCTAATGTTTCAAAAGTTTGGGTTTTAGTTCCACCACGGTCTCATGATGTTGGATCATAAACACAGAGTTTTGATATGTCTAGATCCTGATTTTGATACCAGAAATCTCTTTGACATATGTCATTGTGTGTGAATGTGTAAGAACTTTAGGATGAAAAAGAATTGGTTTAAGAAACAAAGTACCTCTGCTATTTTGGACCAAACAGCAAACTCTTAACTCATATGAGAAGAGTAAGGTAGCTCAGTGACTAATGGGAATATAGCCTAATTGGGAAGAATCCTCAAAATGAGAGATTCATTAAGGCTTCGAAACCCATTGAGTCTTGGAGGCTTGGGTCGACATGCTGCAACATGCATCTAGGGATATCCTAACTAGGACATAGTTTCGAAAGTTTACCTTTCCCTTAAGTAGCAAGCATGAACCACCAAAAATCTTCATGAATTCCTACACATGAAAAGAGAAACAAAAACAAGACAGAAAATATTTTTGGATTTTTGAGTTTTTGAATGAAAATAACAAAAATAACGAAAAATCTTTTTGGTATTTTTGAATTTTTAATAACAAAATACAAAATGAAAATATTTTTGGTGTTTTTGATTTGAAAAGAAAATGTAACACTCTAAAAATTCCAACCAATTTAAACTTTTCAAAAATAACCCAATTTCATAAAGTTATTATGTAACAGCCCGGAATTTCAGGTATTTTTATAATATTGTTTTTGGGGTGTTTTAGGAGGGGACTCGGCGAGTTGGAGCCAGACTCGCCGAGTAGGACCACAGACTGGGTCGCGGGTTCGCGACTGGACTCGACGAGTCCATTATGGACTCGGCAAGTCTGCGCTGTTCAGCGGAAACCCTAGCCGTTTGGTTTTGGAACGTATATAATGCACTTATAGGCCGTCATTGTCCGTCTTTAGTCGACTGAGAAGAACCCTAAACGGTTGTGTGCATCTAGAGCAAGATTGAAGGATATTAGGGCCTTGAAGAAATTGTTGTGCAAGGAGGAGAAGAGTTTTGGCTAAAGGAACAGCAAGGGATTCGAGTTCTGCGGTTTGGGGACACAGAGAGTGCGTTATTCAGGTAATATTTCGGATCTTTTCTGTTATGTTGATGTGTGCATGGATTTAGGGTTATGGAACCCATTTGGGGATTAGATGGATTAGTACCTTGTTACCCAAACAACTATAACCCTGTATTAGGACCTTTAGAGGTCCAGAAGGTCCCATGCTTGTGTATTTCGGGACAATACGTATCTCAGGAAGCAGTTTGATCGACTGCATGGCAGGGACTCGCCGAGTCCAACGAACAGACTCGGCGAGTAGCTTGGAGATTGAATGGAACTCGTCGAGCTGTTCTTCAGACTCGGCGAGTGGAGTCGGGGTGGCCCCGCGATTCTTCCACGAGGATCTCGTCGAGCCAAGAGGGATACTCGACGAGTAGAAAGGGAACATCAGGGAAAGTTGGGGAGGACGTCTAGACTCGCCGAGTCGCCTTTGCACTCGCCGAGTCCGGTCAAGTTGACCAGAGTTGATCTAAGTTTGACTTCTTAGGGATAGTCACACTTAGAAGATATAAGTGTTAATGAGAAATATGTGATGTCATAGGGAGGTTGTAGCTCGACGGATTGTGCACGAGTGATTTCAGGATTTGCTAACTTTCAGCATTCACGAGGTGAGTCTTCTCACTATACTGTACCCGGAAGGGTTTGACTGTGTGACCGGAAGGTCAGATATGATATGTGATATGTATGCTATATGTGGTAAGTTATTTGTTATATGTGCTATGTATGTTATGTGGGCCGGAAGGCAATATGTTATGGGCCGGAAGGCGATTATGTTATGGGCCGGAAGGCGTTGTGTTGAGGACCGGAAGGTCAGGGCCTGGAAAGGCGTATGTGCGTAAGTTGTATATTGGGGAACTCACTAAGCATTTATGCTTACAGTTGTTATGTATGTGTTTCAGGTACTAGCGAGGACCGTGGGAAGGCACCGGTGTGATCGGTACACACTGAAGAATGTTTTTATGATCTTGGGATTTAGACAGTTTGTATTTGACATGACACTTAAATTATTTATACCTTGTTTTGAATGAAAATACTCTATTTTTAAAATGAAAAATTTGTTTGAAAATTTGCGTTGTTACATATTACAAAAAGGTTTTCAATACATTTATTATCAGATTATTTCCCAGAAACCACATCGTAAATACATAAAAACTCGAGGAGCGGTACGATCGTGCCTTTGCCTTGCCACGGTCTCCTGAAGTACCTGAAACATTTAAACCACAACTGTAAGCTTGAAAGCTTAGTGAGATACCCCCAAAATACCAACGCCATACAAACATAACCATATCATATAACCGATACAGAATAGCCATGCACTTCGGGTCTACTATGTGACTGGTCCGCCGCACCGGCCTACAGTCCACCTAGTCCACCCTCCGAGTCTAGCCATATACATCGAGTCTACAGTGTGATTGGTCCGCCCACACTGGGCCTTCAATCCACCTGGTCCACTCTTTGAGTCTACAATATGATTGGTCCGCCCGCACCGGGCCTTCAGTCGGCCTGGTCTACTCCTCGAGCCTCAGCACATCTGGTCCGCCCTCATGGGGCCTACAACCTATCCGGACCGCTCGCTGGGCCTGCGGGATAACCGGTCCGCCCTGGGTATTATGGCCTATAAGACAAAGCAGGACCCGCCTCAACCCAACTCCAGCCCAAAAACCATGTGCACATAAATATACAATCATATAACAATACGCATCCAACCAAACCGATCTAGCAGATCACATAACATAACATCATCCTAATCAGGATACCGACCTAACCGGTCACTAGCATAGCATCATCCTATATACCAGGATACCGACCTTAACCATGTCTCTAACATATACCATCCTAACTACCAGGATGTAAACATAGCAAAGCAATAAAATAACAACAACACCCGGATTACAATCTGATAAAGGGCCGGCCTTGGTGCCTTAGACCCTGTTGATATAGTGAGGATAACTCACCTCACAACTGCTGACCGAAAAGGATAAGATCACGCTGCTCCAACCTCCGACACGAACTCCACCACTGATCAATACCAAAAGACTAAACTCAATAAATACCCATAATTACCAATATACCCCTGGAAGTCAACTGGTCAACTCTTGGTCAAAGTCAAAGTCCTCAGAAAAAGTCAACCCTTATGTCTGACTCTACTCGCCAAGTCAACCCACTGACTCGTCGAGTCCCCATGCTTTGAAACTCCCATAACACGACTCAACTCGCCGAGTCGCCCCAAGACTTGCCGAGTCCCACAACTCTGAGTCTAAACGTACTCAACTCACTGAGTCATCCCTTGACTCACAGATTCACAGCTTAACCAGAAAAGGTTAAGATCTCACGACCAGACTCGCCGAGTCCACGAACAGACTCGCCGAGTCCAAGGCTATCTTCAACCAACTAGCCGAGTTGTTCTTCTAACTCGTCGAGTTGGTACCCATCTTCAAGCAACTCGCCGAGTACATCCATGTGACTCGCCGAGTACCACTAGTTCTTAGCTTATACAGAGGCTTTCCAAGCCATGCAGGGTCTCAAATCCATAGATCTACTCTTATACAAGCCATCCATCATGTAAAGTAGCAAACTTTACGTGAATCCAAGGAGATCTAAGCATAATACACTCTTGGCTAAGGTTTGGGACTAAAAGGCTTCATCAACAACTCTTGAACAGGGACTTTATGCTCTTTTGGATCATCACAACTCTAGATCTGAGGTAGTAACCTCATATCCAACCTCCAAACTCAAGATAGCACTAGATAAATTCCCAAAAATCCCACAAATGATAGATCTAGATGGATAACAGCTCAAACAACGAATCCTTGCCTCCAAGGAAGACTCTAATAGAAGAATAAGCCAAAACCTTGCAAATCCGCTTGCTCCAAGCCTCTTAATCTTCAAAGATTTCTTCAACAAGCACTCCTTCAAGATCTAAATGCTCTCTAATTCTCTCACACATGAAAAATTAGGGTTTCTGGACTTCAAGGGGAAGCAAAGAGGCTGGGGAGAGGGTATTATGTTCTTTATATAGGGCTCAATCCCTGGGATTAGGGTTTTCTCCACACAGCACCAACTCGCCGAGTCCAGCCACGACTCGCCGAGTTGGCCACTTAACACGCGACCAGAATCGCGACCCTACTCGCCAAGTCCACCCATGGACTCGCCGAGTTGACCATTCACATTTTCACTTTGAACCTTGAACTTGCACTCCTGAACTCGGGATGTTACAGAAAATGCAAAAGTAACGAAAAGTCTTTTTGGTATTTTTGATATTGGAATTGAAAGACAAAACTAATGAAAATTTAAGAAATGACTAAACTAATGAAGATTTTTGTCAAACCAGTGTTCAAAATTTAGGAAAACAAAGCATGTCGAAGCGTTGACTGTGAACAGTAACTGCTGAATCATGAACAGTAACCGCTAAATCGACATCTTTTCGACATTTTGATTGCTTTTCATTCTAACCAAATGTGTCCAGGAACAGAATTCGCATCTGACATTCCTAAGCCATGCATGATCCTTACGAAAGATTTCTCATCTAAAGGTTTTGTAAAGATATCAGCAAGCTAATGAAGATTTTTGTCAAACCAGTGTGCACAATTTAGGAAAAAAAAGCATGTCGAAGCGTTGGCTGTGAACAGTAACTGCTGAATCATGAATAGTAACCGCTAAATCGACATCTTTTCGACATTTGATTACTTGTCATTCTAACGAAATGTGTCCAGGAACAGAATTTGCATCCGACATTCCTAAGCCATGCATGATCCTTACGAAAGATTTCTCATCTAAAGGTTTTGTAAAGATATCAGCAAGCTGATCAGTAGTCTTTACAAAATCTACTTCTATGTTTCCATCTTCAACGTGATCCTTTATAAAATGATAATGAAGAACTATGTGTTTAGTCTTCTAATGTTGCACAGGGTTATGGAAAATGCGTATGACACTTTGAAAATCACAATACAATGGAATTTTCTTCATGTTGATTGCATAGTCACGTAATTGACTTTGTATCCATATGATTTGTGATGTACAAGAAGCAGCAACAACATACTTTACTTCTGCTGTTGAAATCAAAACACAAGTTTGCTTTTTCGACTGCCAGCTCACCAATTTTCCATATAAGAGTTGACATCCTCCACTTGTACTTTTGCGATCAAGATTACAACCTCCCAAATCAGCATCTGAAAATGCTTGAATAAAGAACCCTGTTTTTGAAGGATACCACAATCCTAACAAAGTTGTTCCTTTGAGATATCGAAAAATATTTCTGACTGCAGTGAGATGTGGTTCCATGGGATTTGATTGGTTCCTGGCACAATTGCACACTAAAAACATGATATCAGGTTGACTTGCTATGATAATGTAACAAACATATCATGCTTCGGTACAATGTAAGATCACCATCTGGTTTATCTACCGAAGGACTCAACTTCGTTCTAACTGCCATTGGTACTCTAAGCTTTGTGTTATTCGTCATGCTAAGCTTTTCAAGCAGATTTTGTGTATACTTCTCTTGATTGATGAATATTCCTTCTCTGCTTTGACGTATATTTAACCCCAGAAAGTTGTTGATTTTTCCCATCATGCTCATCTCAAATTGACATTTCATCAAATTTTCGAATTCTCTTGACAAAGTAGGGTCAGTTCAGCCAAAAATAATATCATCAACATAAATTTGAACAAGCATAAGATGATTCCCAACTTTCTTTCGAAAGAGAGTGGGATCAACTGATCCTTGTTTAAATTTCGATTGTTTTAAGAAATTGGTAAGAGTTGCATACTAGGCTCTTAGTGCTTGTTTTAACCTGTAGACTGCTTTATCTAAGATATATTCTTTGTCAATAAAACCTGGGGGTTGTTCAATATACACAGTCTCTTCAAGTTCACCGTTGAGAAATGCACATTTTACATCTATCTGATAGACATCAAAATCCTTGTGCGCTGCGTAGGCTAAAAATATTCGAACAGCCTCGAGTCTTGCGACAGAGACGAAGGTTTCCTCATAGTCTACACCTTCTTGTTGCGAATAACCTTTAACTACAGGTCTAGGTTTATTTCGTACAACATTACCATCTTTATCAATTTTATCTTTAAAGATCCATTTTAAGCCCACAATTGAAACATCATTTGGTTTGGGAATTAATGTCCATACCTTGTTTCTTTCAAATTCAGCAAGTTCAAATTGCATAGAAAGAACCCAATCAGGATGTTTCATAGCATCTTTGACTGATTTAGGTTCAATCTTCGAAATAAAAACATTGAACATGCAAAATTCTTGATTTACATTATGTACCTCATTCTTTACACGTAATTGAGCTCTTGTAAGCACTCCTTCATGTGGATCACCTAAAACTTGTTCTTTAGGATGGCTTTTAATCCATCTATCCATTGGAGGATATGCAGGATCACAGTCCAATGATGCATCTTCGAACATTCCTTCAGTTTTAGATCCTTCACCTACATTCAAAAAATTATCAGTAATATCATGAAAAACATCAGTTTGATCATTCGAAAAATTTGTATTATTTCCAACTTGCTCCCCCTCAATAATTGGATTAATATTTTGATGTTCTACCTCAACATCAACATTCATTCTTTCACTCTCCCCCTCAAAAATATGTTCCTCCTCATCTTGATCATTCATCATATTTGGCAGACTTTTGTTATTTGTGAAAGAATTTGTTGATGACAAAAAATCATCGTTATCCCATGTAAGAGTGGAATCATCCGAATGTTTCCATGCTTCTGGCACACGATTATCACCAACATTAACTTCAACATCAATGGCACGATCTGGAACACCAAAAATCAAATCATAATCAAAATTTAACGAATTCAAAGATTAAGATTCATTATTTGATTCATTCATTATTGGTTAGTGTTCAAAGATTTTATCAACTTTTTTAACATAATAATCATCAAAAGTGAGATTAAATATTTCTTCAATTTTTATGGTTCATTTTTTTAACACCCTGTAAGCAACCGAATTGTGTAAATATCCCAAAAATATCCCTTCGTCATCTTTTGGTTGAAACTTCGAAAGATGATCCTTGAGATTCATGATAAAGCATCTACATCTAAAAACATGAAAAAATTTAACATTTGGTTTAGGGTTGTTGATAATTTCATAAGGAGTGATGTTAAAATGACGATGAATAAACGATCTGTTTTGAGTAAAACATGCAGTAGACACTGCTTCGGCCCATATATATTGAGGAAGATTCGCATATGTGACCATCGTTCGTGTAGATTCACAAAGATTCACAAAGTGAATGATTTCATCTTCTACAACACCATTCTGTTGAGGAGTTTAAGGTGAAGAGAAATTATTCGAAATTCCTTTGTCTATTAATAACGAATCAAGAACATTGTTCTTGAATTCAGAGCCATTGTCACTCTTGATCTTTTGAACCTTTTTCTTCAAACTTAGTTCAATGTGCATGATGAAGTTTATTAATGCTTGAGATGTTTTAGAATTTAGAAAATATACCCATGTATATCTTGAAAAAGCATCTGTTGGAATAGTGTCTAAGGCTGCAACTATATTAGGCAAGTATTTGACCCGATTATGCATGGTCCTTTTGGGTTGCCTTCACCATAGCAACTTGACAGGATGATTTATTATGAGAGAATAAATATTATTGATATATTATGAGAATAATATAATGAATAATAATATTGTTATTTGATTAATATAAGTCATAGATTAATTAGTATTAATTTAGTGACTTAAAGAGATTAATTAAATAAGAGGGTATAAACTGTCAATTGTTTGATAGTTACACTTTGGGCTGTAAATCCTTCTTGGATAGAGGTGGGACGAATTCTAGGGCTTGGGATAGCCTCAAATTCGTCCAAGGCTTATCTTTGGAAAGGATTTGGATTGCTTTAAGGAAAGATTATCCAACTAGGGTTTAAGGGTGAAACCCTAGGAGCCTTACAAGTATAAATAGACCCCTAGGGCAAGGGAAATTGGCACCTCTGCAAAAGCAAAGAAACCCTGGCCGATTTCTAATCCCTCTCCTCTTTCTCAAATCATCCTCCTTGCTAGTTGGTGTTTGTAAGCCATTAGAGGAGTGACAATTGTGACTCTAGAGCTCCAAGACAACAAGATCAAAACAAGAGATTCAAAGGTAAACTTCTAGATCTGATTTTGTATTTTTCTTATACCTAAGTAGTCATTAGAAGTCTTGGATTCAAAGCATGTTTAATTAGAGAAACCTAGATGCAAGCATTAGGGTTTGCATGTGCACATAGGAATGTTCATATGGCCAAAACCCATCAGTGGTATCAGAGCCTAGATTGGTTTCTATTAAATTATTGCTTGTTTGTTTGAATCTTACCTGCAAAATTCAAAATTTGTGTTTCTGAGTCATGGACTCGGCGAGTTGGCCTGACTCGGCGAGTCCCATGGTGCACTCGGCGAGTCTGAGCGTCAGGAAGGGCCAAATTCGGGATTTTTTGATATTTATCTTATGGAAACTTGCCTTTATCATATTAGATCAACCCCAATCCGATTTTTTGATATATATATATGACTATAATCTTGACCTAATTAAAGAGATTTATCAATTAATAAAATATTTAATTTCCTTATGTGATAATTAATTAATTATTTTGATTGAATTGGTAAATTATTATGCAAGAAATCTTAAATAAATCAAATATGGATAATTATGGAATTAATTGTTAATTAAGATTATTTGTTATTTGATCCTCCATGTTTTAAATGTTTAAAACTTGTCCTCAAGTTTTGAAATTTATGTTTTGTGATTAAAAGTTTAATTTAGACAATTTAAATTTTAAACCCTAGAATTTTACAAGTTTAAAATACAACCCTATACTAATATAATATTACAAGATTAATATATATATATATATATATATATATATATATATATATATGTATGTATAACTAAAATGCTAGTCTTACCATTAGTATGCCTCATTCACGAAGCCGATCTATAAGGTGGGTATAAGGTTGCGGCCTATAAAATGGCGCTTAATGGGTGTACACTCACACCCACCGCTTGCTTGATCGGTGGAGGGTCGTTAGCCGAACGGGTAGGATAGGGCAACCTCATCCTCTCATTAAAAGTATAATATGAAATACAAAGTAACTACATGTTTTTAAAAATTTCCCAATCTTAGTTACTTTAGGAAAAGTGAATTGATGCAATCCCATGAAATTACACTTCGCACCCTTGTTAAGAAGTTCGTGGAGCGTGTGTGGTTTACCGGCACACTAATTGGTTCTAAGCAAAGGTGGCAAAGGGTTTTTAATTGTTTATCATAGTTCAATGGAGCGTGTGTGGTTTACCGGCACATCGAATAGGTGATCGTTACAATGAAGGCACCATGTGAATTTGCATGGTAATTCACACCCGCTTTGTGATCCTCGGTATCCCAGTCACAAACAAGAGGGGCATATCGAGATTTAAACATGCCATTGAAAAGTTTCAATGAATCTCATCTAAACCTAGGAATTCTCAAATTCATTTAGAACTTAAAGTTAGTTTTTCATGGTGGAGAATTAGTGTATCGTCATTCACTTACCTTCAAATTGTTTGCATGTTAGATTACGGCATCCCTTTTCTAATATGTAAATATTGTTCTTGGATCCTAGCCCTAATTTTCTTATTGGGTGATAATTAGGGATTCATATTCTAATCTATCTTTGCCCTTTCTATTTGTAGATGTCGAACGCAAACAACGCTGCTGCTAGTTCTTTCACATTGATGAGCCTTTGTCAAAAGGTCACCTTCGATGGAACGAACTTTAGCAAATGGATAAGATACATTTGCACTATTGCTCGCTATGAGGATAAGGAGTATGTCCTCGATGAGAAGCTCGAGAAAATCAACCCTGAAATCGCTACTCCGGCTGAAATGACCACTTTTGAAACTCACGAGCATGATGCAACGAAGGTTCATTGCATCATGATAGCCACTATGAACTCCGAATTCCAAAAGTCCTATGAGGACATGTACCCGTACGAGATGCACCAAGACTTATTGGAGAGATACCACCAAAACGCGAGACAAGAGCGTTATGAGATTTTCACTAACATGATTTCCGCTAAGATGGGTCATGGAGAGTCTCTTACTGTGCACCTGCAAAAGATGCAAAGGTATGTCGATCGTCTTCGCAAGTTGAATGTTGACTTTGGGGAAGACTTGGCAATCGACATGGTGCTTCACTCTTTGCCTCCAAGCTACAATCAATTTAGGATGACCTACCACATGAATAAAGAGGAGGTCACCCTAAGCAAACTCCAAGGTCTCTTGAGGGTTGCTGAGAGCAACTTCAAGGACAAGTCTGTTGCACCAACTCCCAATCCACCCGCTGCTCCTGTTTTGGCTATTGGACAAGGAAAGGGAAAGAAGAGGAAGGCTTCATCTATGAACTATCGCAAGGTTAAAGCCCGAGATGGTGCCTCTTCTAGTGGGACCAAAGTTAATCCTGCTAAGCCCTGGCCTAACCCAAAGGAGGCAGAGTGCCACCACTGCCACAAAATAGGACATTGGAAGAGAAGCTGTCCAGAGTACCTGCAAGCCATCAAAGAAGGAAAGATCAAGCCGTCTTTCGCAGGTATATACACAATTAAATCTAACGATTCATCTCATGCTATTTCTTGGGTTCTTGATACCAGTTGTGGTTACCACATTTGTTCTAATGTGCAGGGACTAAGAAGAAATAAGGATGTGGAGGCTGGAAGAATTAATCTAATCATGGGGAACAGAAGATCGTCGCCTGTGACCAAGATTGTAGTGTATTCTTTAGTGCTTAGAATTGGTTTAAGTTTGGATTTGAACAATTGTTGCTATTCGCTAGAAATGGCTAGAAACATCATTTCATTTCATGGTTCGTTTAGACAAGGTTTTAGATTTTCTTTTAATAATGAGAATGGTTCTATTTTGGCTTATCTAAATGGTGTCTTTTATTTTGAAGCTATACCATGTAGTGGAATTTATGAAACTGTTATGATTATTGATAACTTAGGAAATGATGTTTTGAACATAGATTCTTCCAATAGTATGGATAGAGCATCCTTGTGGCATTGTCGTCTTGGACATGTCAACAAGAAACGCATAGCGCAACTCCAAAAGGATGGAGTGTTGGAGTCATTCGACCTTAGGGAAGATGACACATGCGAATCTTGTTTACTTCGAAAGATGACCAAGTCACCCTTCACAAGTACGTATGAAAGGGGCGAGGGTCTATTGGACCTAATACATACCGATGTATGTGGACCGTTTAGATCAACCACGAAGGATGAGAACCGCTTCTACGTGACTTTTACCGATGACTATAGTAGATATGGGTATATCTATTTAATCAAGAAAAAGTCAGAAACTTTTGAAAAGTTCAAAGAGTTCAAGAATGAAGCGGAGAATCAATTGGGCAGGAAAATCAAGATGCTTCGATCCGATCGAGGAGGAGAGTACCTAAGTCTTGAATTCCACGATTATCTCAAGGAGTGTGGAATAGTTTCACAATTGACGCCACCTAGGACACCATAATTGAATGGTGTGGCAGAAAGGCGTAATCGAACCTTGTTGGACATGGTTCGCTCTATGATGAGTCGTGATTCAATACCAATCTCTTTTTGGGGGTATGCCTTAGAGACTGCCGCCCATATCCTTAATCGAGTCCCTACTAAGAAGGTTGCCAAAACACCTCGCGAGATGTGGACAGGGAAAGCTCCCTCGTTGGCACATATCAAGGTTTGGGGTTGCGAGGTTTTCATAAAACGAGATACTCACGACAAGCTCGAACCTCGTAGTGAGCGATGTATTTTCATCGGCTACCCGCAGAAATCCTTTGGATATCTCTTCTATAGACAAAAGGACAATGTTGTCTTTGTTGCGAGGAGAGGAGTTTTCCGAGAGCGAGAACTCATAGGCCAAGGAGACAGTGGGAGGCAAATCGAGCTTGAAGAGATTCAAGAATCGATAGATGAAGGAACCTCTACCGCTGGCACTCAACCCAAGGAGGAAACTCCGGTTGAACCGATTGACGAGTCCTTACCTCTTAGACGTTCCGAAAGAGTTAGACTTCAACCCCAATTTTATGGTTTTCATATCACTACCGAAGGGGACACGTATATTAGTGATGGTACACTAATAAACCTTGATGAACCTAATAGCTATAAGGAAGCCATGGCAGGCCCGGAGTCTGCGAAATGGAAAGAGGCAATGGATAGCGAGATCCAATCCATGTATGATAACCAAGTTTTGAATTTGGTTGATAATGTGCCCGGACGTAAGACCGTTGGGTGTAAATGGATCTTCAAGAAGAAGACCGACGTGGATGGAAACGTACACACATATAAAGTGCGATTGGTCGCGAAGGGCTTTACTCAAACTCCCGGAGTTGACTATGACGAGACCTTCTCACCAGTTGCGAAGATAAAATCTATTAGAGTGATGCTAGCGATTGTCGTATTTCATGATTATGAGATTTGGCAAATGGATGTCAAGACCGCTTTCCTTAATGGAAAGTTGGCTGAGGATGTTTACATGGCTCAGCCATAGGGGTTTGTGGATCCGAAGCATCCGAATAGAGTGTGTAAGCTTGAGAAGTCCATTTATGGACTTAAGCAAGCGTCTCGCAGATGGAATCTTTGTTTCGATGAGAAAGTCAAAGAGTTTGGATTTGTATGAAGAGAAGATGAATCGTGTGTATATGTTAAAGCCAGTGGGAGCATAGTTAGCTTTCTCGTTTTGTATGTCGATGACATACTACTCATAGGAAATGACATCCCGACTCTGTAGGAGGTTAAGTCCTGGCTCGGGAAGTGCTTCGCTATGAAGGACCTCGGAGAGGCTTCCTATATTTTGGGAATAAGGATAGTAAGAGAAAGAAGTAAGAGACTAATAGGACTTAGTCAGAACACTTACTTAGAGAAGGTACTAAAACATTTTAGTATGGAAAATTCGAAGAAGGGAGAATTAACGATACAAAGTAATGCCAAGTTGAGTAAGACTCAAAGTCAGAGTACCGAAGCTGAAATAGCAGAAATGAGCCGAGTACCATACGCTTCCGTAGTTGGCTCAATCATGTACACTATGAATTGTACTCGCCCTGATGTAGCCTTTGCTTTGAGCATGGTTAGCAAATATCAAGGGAATCCTGGCAGAGCTCATTGGGTTGCGGTTAAGAATATCCTTAAGTACCTTCGGAGGACGAAGGAATGGTTCTTAGTCCTCGGAGGGAGTGATGACTTGAAGGTGCGAGGGTATAGTGACGCCAGCTTTCAGACCGACATGGACAACTACCGTTCGCAGTCGGGCTGGGTCTTTACCCTGAATGGAGGAGCAGTGACTTGGAAAAGTTCCAAACAAGAAACCGTAGCTGATTCAACGTGCGAATCAGAGTACATTGCAGCGAGCGAAGCGTCGAAGAAGGCAATATGGTTGAAGAACTTCATCGGTGATCTTGGAGTTGTACCTGCCATAAAGGAGCCCATGGAGATTTTCTATGATAATGAAGGAGCGGTTGCCTTGACCAAGGAACCGAGAGATCATGGTAGATCACGACACATCGACATAAAATACCACTTTATTAGACATCGTGTAGAAGAAGGACAACTCGTAGTGAAGAGGATATCATCAGAAGATAACCCAGCAGATCCGCTTACGAAGGGACTGAGTAGGGTTAAGCACTTGCAGCATGCTAGGAGCATTGGGCTGAAGGATGATATTAGCATAGATTAGATAGTAGTAGAACCGTGTAATAGATAAATGTAATTAACATTTGATGATTAAATAAAAGGAGTATTATTTATGAGTAATGTTATTGTCTTATGTTAATTGTTTAACTATTGTTTCATTTTGCATGTTTTGACTTCCAGAATAATTAAATTTATTAAGAATAATCGAATTATTCAAATTGTCCACAATCGTTCATATGTTGGAAGTAGATATGAATGAAGATTGTCGTGAATTGGTGCGTAGATTGTCTAAATGGTATTAGACATAGCAAACGATTGTTGCGGCGTTCATGAGTGCTTATGAACTAGTTTTGAGCATTGGAACAAACTCGCGCTTGATGGAATCACCTTATGGAATATGATATATAAAAGGGTGATCGCAAGACGATAATATCATATAGTCTTAAAACCTAGATATATGGTTTGTTATTTGTTAATTGATTGTACATTGATAATGCGAAAACGCGTTGGTAACTCAATGTTATAAAATGCATTGTTGTGTATAGTTGATTAATGAATAAGTAAATGCATATAAGTCAAAGTTTATCTGTAACTTTTATCCTAAGAAGGTAAAAGCGATATCTCGGCCGCTCGATGATTTGATTTGACTTATGTGCCAGGCCCGGTCAGAACTGAATTGATGTGTTCAATTAAGTTCTATGTCGAATAAATCAGAGATCGAGAAAACCTAAATGCTTGACTAATCATTCCATAGAATTGTCAGCATGATATCTAACAGAGGACTGTACGATCCCTTATCTAAAGGACAAGATTGATTAGATCAGAGTTTGACAGCGTCTTCGAGAGATACGATTGCAAATCGAATTGTACTTGTGCATATAGTTACTAGACTTATCCAAGTGGGAGACTGTTGGAATAGTGTCTAAGGCTGCAACTATATTAGGCAAGTATTTGACCCGATTATGCATGGTCCTTTTGGGTTGCCTTCACCATAGCAACTTGACAGGATGATTTATTATGAGAGAATAAATATTATTGATATATTATGAGAATAATATAATGAATAATAATATTTTTATTTGATTAATATAAGTCATAGATTAATTAGTATTAATTTAGTGACTTAAAGAGATTAATTAAATAAGAGGGTATAAACTGTCAATTGTTTGATAGTTACACTTTGGGCTGTAAATCCTTCTTGGATAGAGGTGGGACGAATTCTAGGGCTTGGGATAGCCTCAAATTCGTCCAAGGCTTATCTTTGGAAAGGATTTGGATTGCTTTAAGGAAAGATTATCCAACTAGGGTTTAAGGGTGAAACCCTAGGAGCCTTACAAGTATAAATAGACCCCTAGGGCAAGGGAAATCGGCACCTCTGCAAAAGCAAAGAAACCCTGGCCGATTTCTAATCCCTCTCCTCTTTCTCAAATCATCCTCCTTGCTAGTTGGTGTTTGTAAGCCATTGGAGGAGTGACAATTGTGACTCTAGAGCTCCAAGATAACAAGATCAAAACAAGAGATTCAAAGGTAAACTTCTAGATCTGATTTTGTATTGTTCTTATACATAATTAGTCATTATAAGTCTTGGATTCAAAGCATGTTTAATTAGAGAAACTTAGATCCAAGCATTAGGGTTTGCATGTGCACATAGGAATGTTCATATGGCCAAAACCCATCAGCATCAACAATGACCAATATGTATCTCTTTTTGTTGAGTGTCTCAATAGTTGAGGGCCCACATAGATCAATGTGAAGTAATTCCAAAGGCTCAACAATCTTCGAATCAATCACAATAGGATGACCTTGTTTGTGCGGCTTTCCTTGTTCGCAAGCTGCACAAGAAGTATCATTATCAAATTTTAACACAGGTAAACCTCTTACCAGATCTTGTACCACCAATTTATTTAAATTTTGAAAATTCAAATGTGATAATCGTCTATGCCAAAGCCAGATAATTTCAAACGAAGCTTTTGAAAGTAAGAAAACTGAGGGAATCCCAACAATTGGATTGATATCAAGAGTAAACATGTCTCCTTTTTGTTTGGATTTGAGTAAGATTTCCTTTGTTTCAATGTTCGAAATCACACTGCCTTCTTCATTAAACACCACTTGATTGTCAGTGCCCATAACAAGTTGCGAAACACTTATCAAGTTATGTTGAAGACCTTCGACATATGCAACTTTGTTGACTGTGAAATTCCCATTTGTGACTTTTTCGTATCCTTGAACATGGCATTTGTTGTTGTTGCCAAACTTCACTACTCCAACATTCTCCAACGTCCTATAATCACGAAGATTCTCCTTTCAACCAGTCATGTGGCGTGAGCAACCACTATCAATATACCATTTTTCATCATATTGCTAGCCACTCATGACCTGCAATTAATGAAAGAATTTAGGTCCCCAAGGCTGTTTGGGTCCTTGGTTATTAGTTTGAAAAATAATGTGAAACGAAGATCCTTTTATCCAATTATGAACTTTAGACTTGAGACTATTAATTAAGTCTACTTCGTTAGTTAAAGGCACAGAAAAGTATGTATTCGTTGGTTTAAAATCTTCATTGACTTTTTCCTTTTGCTTCTCATCTTGTTTCTCAATAACCGTTTCCTTTAGAAAAGCTTTTCATTGTTTGACAAATATATTCGACTCTTGTGAAGATGAACTACCTTTTGGTGATTCATTCAAATACTTCTCATACTCCTCCTTGATCATTTCTTTAGAAAATTACGAAGATTGAAATTTGTTTCCATTACCGTCCAACCAATGATTGATATTCTTCACATTTTTTCCCTTTAACAAATGAAGACTTTACCGTTTGTTTCGAGGGTAGATTTGGAAAAGGAGTTTGATTAGGTTCGTATGATTCGAATTTTCGTCCATGAACTTGTAACATCTCATAGTGTCTTGCTGGTTTTCGTGTTGAAACATGAGGTGTATAATGATTTTGAAAACGATTTTGATAACTAACATTATTTTTTTGAAAAACCTTTGGAAAGTTCAAGAATTGAATTGGATGTGAAACATGATGATAATTCTTTTGTTCATTTGATTGAAAATCACTTCGTTGAAAATTATTTGTTGAAACCTTTGATTTGATGAATTCTTATGAAAACTCTTTGATTGTTTGTTTTTCACATAATTCTCATGATAAGAAGTTTGAACATTAGAATTTGGGTTTGATTTCGAAACGTGCTCCTTGTTTATAAAAGAATCATTTTGAGATGTTTGATGAGACGAATTCTTTGAAGTTTGAGTGGGATTTGGCTTATTTACTGGTTTCTTTTCAAAAGAAGTCTGAACACAATTAGACTTTTTCTTTTTCAGAAGATTTGTTAAGCAAAACATTTTGTTTCTTTCGTGACTCAATGTTATGCCAAAAAATTTCTTTCGTGCTTGTCTCTTTGAAATTTTGTTTTCTTTCGAATCCTTGTCAATGTGATCTTTAAAAGTTTGAGAATTGATTTTGACAGTTTGAGAGATAACTTCATCCTTCTTTGAAACTTCTTTTGATTTTTCAGATTTTTCAACCCAAACTCGTTTTGATTTTTCAGTAACTTTGACATTTGTTTGTTTTTCAACTTGACATTTGTCAATTTAACGGTCCAAGTTTGACTTGGTTTTTGACGTTGAAAGGTGTAAGAGTTTTTGGTAAGGTTTTTTTCAATGGTACTTTGATTTGAAAAGAATCCTTCCTTTGAAGCTTTCTTATTATCCTCTTCAACCAGTTTGTTTATTTCGGGTTTTACACTTTCTCCATTACCCCATTGTAACAAAAACTTGGTTTGGATAAACCACAGAATTAGGTTCAAGATAGTGAGAACCTTTTTTTCATGACTTTGTTGAATTCCTTTGTCTCTTCATACACTTGATCTTCAACGATGCGAGGTATGATGTTTTCTTTCGAAACTTTTGGAACATTTGTCTCTGTTGACACTTCTTCATCATCGTCACTATCTGTTTGAATATTTTCGACAGTGACATGGTCATGATCAACAACTTTCGAATTTGAAGGTTGGTCATGTGAATTTTAACCTCAGAATCATTACATTTTTCTTTTCCTTTAGCCATCGAAGCGACATTAATGATAGACAACTGAGAACAATCAATAACTTCCTCCTCTTCAATTTCGCTAATATTGTCAGAATCATTTTCAATATCAGCGTAATTGTTTTGAAGATCAGTTTTCGAATTCTCAGTTCTTTTCAAAATCTTAATTTGTTCGTCTGTGGTCAAGGTGTCATTTACAATATCAACTAATTCATTAGCATTCAAGCATTCATCAATTTGTACTAGTCCATATGCATATCTATTATCTGGAACTTTATCAAAACCAGCAATTGTTTGTTCACAATCATAGGAAATAGAATCGATTTTCTCCCTTTCGAATTCTAAAAAGGGCAAAAGTTTCCTATGTTGTTCTTTGCTATTGTCCGAAGAATGATGCAAATCTATCAATTTTCCATACAATCTTTTTGCAGAGTTACAATAAATATTTCGTTGTTTTAACAAAAGCTTAACATTTGCATTAAGACTATCCCTATCACACATCAAATTTGTGATTTGCATATCTAAGTATTCAATTTTTATTTTCTTCGAATCTAACACCTTTTGGATTTCTAAGAGTTGAGTATTTGACTTCTTAGCCTCATTACTAGCAGAAATAAGTAAATCATTATCGTAAGTAACGACTGCATCAAACTCTGATAAAATTGAATCATATGCACTTGAAGAAATATTAAAAGACTGTAAAAGAGAACGTACCTAAGAAGTCATTGGAGATTTATGCGAAGATGTTGTCACAAAGAACTTCACGATTATCTTGTCTTCCTCTCCTTCCTCATGCACAACAAACATCGCCCCGTGTGTAGGGTTTCACATCTCTTCATCGTCTGAGCCTGACGACCAAATTTGATACGTGCCATCTTCTTCATCTACACCCTTGGCCACCAAAGAAAAACCCTTTGCTTTTGCACGAACTTCTTCCAACCTTTCCACATAATAAGCTTCATCTTTCACTTTGTTCTTTTCCTCATCACGCTTATGAAGCATGTACTCAGACGTCATATGATCTGTGTCATTGCAATAATGACAGTCAAATCCAACATCACCTTTAAGTTTTTTCTCTTTCTTTTCCTCTTTATCATGAACTTCTTTCCTTTCTTCCTTCTTTTCATCACCTCCAATTTTCCCAACAGCACTTCCTTTCACTTCACTATTTTTTTGAACTTGCATTAAATGGCTTCTTAAAGAATTTCTTTACTTGGTTGTTTGAATAAAATGCAACAACCTCATCAACAGAATTCACAATCAGGCCCTCATCATCCGAACCTTCCTTCTCAGTAGCTTCTCTCTCTCTGCTTCCTTTCCAATTACTTTCAAAACCAAAGCTAGCGGACCTCCTTGACTAATCTTCACTTCTTCATCAATTCATTAACTTTGGATTCATGAGTTTTCAACAGACTGTACAGATCATTCAATGAAAAGTTATCAAAACTTTGTTGAGTCTTCACCATTAAAATCACGTTTCTCTATTCCTTACGAAGTCCCATAACAAACGTGAGATTAAACTCCATTGTTGACCTGGTGATTCCATATCAGCTGCACTTGTAAATTAGCTCATTAAGACGATCGTAGTATAATTCGATAGTTTCACCATCTTTTTGTTTGAATTCTCTTAATTCAACCAGACAATTTTTCACTGAATTGATTTTTGTCTTTTCATTCCCTTGAAACTTTTACCTCAGAGTATTCCAGATGTCTTTAGCAGTTTTACAACTACGAGCGTAATTGTAAACAACAGGAGGTAAAGCACGTCTAAGTTCTCTCATGCATTTCTTCTCATTCTTCACTAATTTTTCAGCGATCTCTTGGACATTTTGATTATTAGAAGAAGTTCCAATATTCTGAACAGCAGGAGGTGGATGAACATCACTGATAATACATTTCCATAACTGTTCATTGATTCCATTCAAGTAATCTTCCATCCGATTGTCCCACTAATCATAATACTCGGGTATTAGCATCAAAATTTTAGTCGATGAGCCAAGGAGATGAGAATAAGATGTCATTGTGTTCATGTTGATGTTCTCCATTGAAGAACAGACAGAATTTGAGTAAACCTTAAATTTATATTTGATCAAACAGATAAAACTCTTGATAATTACCAATCGAACACTCAATTTAGCAACTAGAATGCAGAATCGACTCACAACAATAGATCTAGGATGAATTTCTGACACAAAAGAGCGGAAAAATGAATATAGAATGAGACTAAAAAATGTTGAAAAATTCGGAAAAATAGATCAATTATGTATGAATCATGATCTGATACCAATTGTAGTTGCAAAGAAATCAAGATTGAATAATAAGATCAGAGTAAAGTACGATTGATGAACACAAGAAGTAAATATAATCTGTTTGGCTCCAATTAGCTTTCAACAAGTACAAAGAGAATATACAAGATTACACGAATGAGAAAAGCGAAGTTCTTATCTACTCTAGTACACTTCCCTATTTATAGGAAAGATGAAAGCAAACAAAAAAATACAAGGGACTAATTACTCTAGACTTTGAACAATAAAAAGCCCTTGTAATAAGATTACAAACTAACGGAGCTATCAACAAGATTCGATACCTCACAACTAAATTCTAGCTCTACAATATATGGGTGTTGGCCTCCCATTCAGTCTCTTTCAACCGGTAACCGGGGACTATTTCACCCCCTACTAGTACCACATAATACCCTATCATATACATATAAATCATATACTGCCTAGCCTATCTGGGTGCTGGCCTCCCCTTCGGTCTCTTTCAACCGGTAACCGGGGACTATTTCACCCCTACCATTATCACATAATAACATAACATACTAGCACATAAAGCATAACAAATAGTGGCATACCAGACAATTATCACAAAGACAATCATCTCAACTATAATCCATACTAGTAGGCCGACATTGGTGCCTTCAATCCACTCCTACTAGAAGGTAACTCACCTCGATAATTGTCAGTAGCTGCAGAAACTCCTGCTCTGAAATCAACCCCTCTCAGACTCCTACACACAAACATTTCCTTTAATTGCCCTGTTCATACTCATAACCCCCTCAAGGGTCAATTTTGTAACATCCCGACTCCTAGGTATTTCTTTTATTATTTAATTATTATTGGGATTTCATGAGTGACTCGACGAGTTGTGAGCCTAAATCGTCGAGTAGAGTCTGATTTGGTCATGTGGGTTTAATGATTGACTCGGCGAGTCAGAGAGATAACTTGCCGAGTTGGTGCTGTGAGGTGAAACCCTAAATCTTCGGGGTTGGGCCTATTTAAGAGAACTTATGTCCTTATTTTTGCCTCACCAGCTGCCCAACTCCCCTGTGTGAAACCCTAAATGTTTGTAGTGAGCTAAGAGAGTTATAGAGTTGAACTTTGAGTATTCTAGTGTATTTTTTGAGGAGAAGATAAGATTATCCAGCAAGGAACGAGGATAAACTATTGGATCTAGTGCTATATCGGCCAGAGCTTATGTGGAAGGTAAAAAGCCTACACCTTTCTCATATTATTGGTTATATCTCATGATTATGGAAGTTAGGACTTTTACCACCTTTTATTGGGACATTGAGTGCATTGAGTCTATTAGGAGGTCTAGACTTCAGATCTGGACCTTGTGAGGCCCATAGAGTTCAAAGGTCCCAACTTTATTCAGCCATATAAGAGTTATTGTGCTTAAACACCCTTGTTAGAGTTTTATTGGCATTTTGGAGCAAAATATGCCATGCGTGAACGTAAAGCTCGAGCTTTACGTGACATTAGAGCTTTGGGAGCCTAGATCTAGAGTGTGGAGAAGTAGATCTACCTTAAAACATCTAAATGAGAATTTAGACTGAATGGACTCGGCGAGTCAATGAGCTGACTCGACAAGTCGGCTAGGGTTTTCCCCGATGAGTCTGGACAAGGGTGAATTGGCGAGTTGATGAGACAACTTGACGATTTAAATTGGGTTTTCGCAACATTATGAGGAACAACAGGGACTCGGCAAGTTACATAGGTGCACTCGGCGAGTTGGGTCAACATGGACAGTTGAATCGAGTGTTGACTTCTGTTGACTTTAGGGTTTGGACAAGACAGGGTTTATGGGGGCCATGGAGGGGTAAAATGGTCCTTTACCTATCTTAAGAGTTAGAAAGGGTTTAGCGTGATTTATATGATGTTGTGATCTTTATGATTTAATTAGAGATGCTTATTACATGTAAGCGAAGATTAGGCTGTTCGAGGGGTATCCAGTTTTCTTTGCTTACTTACGACACGAGTCTTCTCACTATACTTACCATGAGTGGTATCTATGTGTGACCAGAGGGTTTTTCGTGTTATTTGAGTTACATCATATTATGCATTTTGTCTATGTGATAGGACCGGAGGGTCTAAATCGAGTTGTGGGACCGGAGGGTTTCCACTGAGACAGGACCGGAGGGTCCAAACCGAGTTGTGGGACCGGAGAGTCCTCACTCAGACACATGACCAGAGGGTCCACACCGAGCCGCATGAGACCGGAGGGTCCATGCCGAGTTATATCCATGAGAGGCTTATTATTTGTGTATATGGTATTTTGGGGAACTCACTAAGCTTTGTGCTTACCGTCTTGTGTGATATGTGTTTCAGGTACTTCTCAGGACCACGGGAAGGTGCAACATGATTGTATGCAGTTGTTCGAGACTTCGTTGAGGATTTTGGGGTTTGACTTTTATTTATGGATCATTGTTGACATTTGACACACTTGTGGTTTCATGAAATATAATATATGAGTTTTATGTGTTTTTAAAAATGAAAATTTTGGTTTGAAAATTTAAGGTCTTACAAATTTTGGTCAAAGTCATAGTTAAATTCAGCATCTTGGTCAAAGTCAACATTTTGGTTAACGCAACTCGCCGAGTTGGTTTATCAACTCGTCGAGTTCCATGAATCAGGAACCCTTAATCGCGATCCAACTCGTCGAGTTCTTTCACAACTTGTTGAGTTCCTCCTTATCCATAGAATCAGGACTTCTTCAATCAACTTGTTGAGTCATCCTTGAACTCGTCGAGCTTTTCCCTTTAGACTCGGGATACTTTGACCCAAATCGTTGAGTTCCTTTGTGGACTCGACAAGTTCTTCAGTTTGATGAGCCATCTTAATAGATTAAGCTCTTATCCCTCAGATCTAAGCCCCATACTTCATCTACATACCGAAAGTGTCCTTTTAAGGGTAAAGTTTCCAACTTTATCCGTTAATAGCCCTTCTTAATGGGTTTAGCTCAAACCCTAATTCTTTAAGACTTAAATCTTGACCCAAAAGCCTTACTACTTCTCCCTAAAGCATAGCAATTGAGATCTAGGCCCTAGACACCATATGAATACGTACAGTCCCTGACTTTCCCTCCATATATGGCCTTTTGGAGCTTAAAAGGCCAAAATGACACCTTAAAGCTTGCATGGGGCTTCTATGGCCATAAAGTTTGCACCTTTATGCCATGAAACCCCTTCTAGACCCCAAATCTGAAAGAGTAATCACTTGGGAGGTCCAACTCTCAAAAGCTAGCAATCTTGGGCCAAAACATGGAGAAATCACTCCAAAACTAGATCTAAACATTGAATAGACAATATATGAGCTTTATACCTCCAATGAACTAGAAATGGAGCTCAACTTTTGGATCTACTATTCTCCTTCACTTCCTTGCTCCTTCTCCAGGTCTCTTGTTCTTCAAAACCTCAAGAAAGCACCAAGAATGGCTCAAAACTCTCAAAAACATATTAGGGTTTCGTGGCTAGGGTTTGGGACGATGGAGGCTGCAAATGAGGCCAACCTTTGGAGGTTAAGGTGTTCAAATAGGGTGCTAAACCTTGAAATTTAGGGTTTCATTCTGGCAGCCCTACTCGTCGAGTTGAGTACCTCAATTCGTCAAGTAGACTTTAAGTTCCGCGTCTAAAATCCATTCCTACTCAACGAGTTTGGGGCCTCCAACTCATCGAGTTCCTGAAAAAAAAATGAATAAATCTTATTTAAATACATACCGTGAACTGGGCATTACACAAAGATATGAAACATAAAGCTTTTGATTTCACTTTTGCTGATCTTCTGATGATGAGTCCTTATGATTGGATTATTCTTCTTAACATTATTTCCCAAGATCCCGTGAAGTATTTAGCCTATTTTCTAGATCTTGCGAAGAATGATCTGAGGTTACATTCAAGAGATTTCAAATATGTATATAGAGATTTCCAAAGTGTTGAATTGAAAACTAACTCTAAGACCATTCCAACAACCAAAAGACTTATAGAGACTGAAAGTTGGATTTATTTAGAAAGAACCATGGGGAGTGGTTAACAAAATGTCTGAAAATGGTGAGATGCAAAATTGCATGATATTTTTGTGAGACAAACATTAGTATCCCACAACTTCTCTTACAAGTTTTCTTTCATGCCTTGAAGCTTGTTAATCAAACAATGAAAATGATGTGAAGTACATCTCAGATATGATACGATGGTGGATAATGGTCTGTATGATTTTATTGAAGACATTTCCCGAAGGTATTTGATGAGAATAAATAAAGAACTTTTTTGCCAAATGACACAAAGGGGGAGATTGTTAAATTTCAGAATATTAGGTTGTGTCAAGTCTTGTAAGCGATTGAGTTCGTAATTTGGTTTGTCTTCTTGTAAAGTCTTCATTTCGTATGCGAGATAACCTATTTGTATTTCACAAATTTAGTTTATGTTTAGGTTCACAGTTCTGAACTATTAACTCAGACATTCCTTTTCAACTTCCCTTTATGACTATATATATGGGAGTTAGTTAGAAGAGAGAGTAGCTTTTGCCTAAATGGTTCCCTAATTTTATACCGAACTGTTCTTTTTCTCTTTAATGAAATTGTGATCTTATTTACCTTTTCGTGTTCTTAATCATTCAAACAATCACGCTATTATCACATTTGAATCTATTCGTTCCTAAAATTCTATCAATTTGTATATTTTGACATATTGTGATTGGGTTGAGGCGGTCTTTCTTTGTGTTGTAGGCCAATAGACATGGGCGGTGCAGTTTATATTGTAGCCCCAAGGGGAGCAACCCAACTTGTATGGTGTAGGATCTGGGGATAAGCCCAGTTTGGATGATGTAGGCTTCGTTAGTGGTCCAACATTTTTTTTGTTGTCCTTGTGTGCATGCATTTTATATGTATTATTGTGTGAAGTATTTTGGAGAACTCATTAAGCTTTAGCTAACAGTTATGGATTAGTGTTTTTCATGTACTTTATCACTTCATGGGAAGGAAAATGTATGACTATATACACCCATCAATAGTTTAATGAACGGAGATTCCACAATACTTTTCTATATAACTCTGATTTTAAACTACGGTTTACGAACAATGGATTTTGTCTTGTGCATATATTTATGAAAATCTATTTATTCTAATTCAAAAATTAAATATTTATTTTGAAAATTGGGACATTACAAGTTGGTATCAAATCTCTAGTTTAAGGGATTTTGACAAACATTCGTGTGATTCTAGACTCAAACTAAGGATCTAAAAGTTTTTACAACCATATATGATTTTTGGTCATCAGGGGGCTACACCGAGCGTAGATATCTCTATGCTGAGCATAGCATGAAAATCCCCCATTTTCCCACCTGGAGCTCTACACGAGCGTAGTAGTGCTGTGCATGGGTCAGTTTTAGACCTAAACCCAACCCAAGCCATAAATGGTCGGTTTATGGTTTTTAGAAGCCAATAGGATCGGTTTATGGTCGGTTCGGTTTCTCGGGTTCTGAGGTCGATTTGGGAGTTTTTTCGATTTCTTGGGTTCAACCCATATACTCACGGGTTCTGGGTTTAAACCCATGGGTTTTGGGTTTTAACCCATTTTCCAAAAATGAAGCAAGAAGTTAAACACTTCAAAAAACACCAAATTAAAGTTAAATACTTCAAAAAACATGAGTCTTACAACCAAACCGTTTATTACAAGTTACAAACAAAGCCCAAAATAGTATATTACAACCAAAACACAATCAGGTATGGGTCAGTTTCATGGGTTGGATGGGTTGGTTTCTTGGGGCGGTTAGTTGGTTTTAAGTATGGGTCGGTTTCTCAGGTTGGATGGGTCAGTTTGTCGGTATTAAGTATGGGTTAGTTTCTCGGGTTGGTAGGTCGGTTTTTCGGTAAAAACCGAAACCGAATCCAATTTTTCGGTTTTTAAAAAATTTAAACCCAAACCGTCAGTTTTGCTTCGGTTTCGGTTTCATTGATTTTAGGTTTCTTGGTTTGGGTTTGCTCACCCTTAGAGCGTAGAGTCGTGTGCTACACCAAGTGTAGGTCAACTGAAGGTTGACCGTTGACTTTTTGACCAATTTGACTTTGGGCCAACTATGTGGGGATTTTGTCTTGGTGGGGAAAATGATCTTTTTCCCAAAGGAGGACTAATTGTGCACCACAACTCTTTGAGAAATAGTTATCACCTTAATTGTTAACTAGGGTTTCGTTATCTGTATGTTTAGAGTGAGGAGACGTCTTTCACCAGCTTTCCGACCTTATGAGTTGCGGTGTAGTTACTCTAATTAGCGATGTGAGTTTTCTCACTATACTTTGTACTGCAATATATATATATATATATATATATATATATATATATATATATATATATATATATATATATATATATTGTTAGGTCTAGTTAGTGTTGCGTCTTTGGGCTCGTTAGCTAGTCCAGTTTTGTCTCCGGTATGGGCCTGTACATCCGTGAGTTCTTTGTAGGGTTTATTATTTATAGATGCTTGCATGCATTCTTTAAGTAAGATTTTGATAGAGATTTTATAGGCGCTTACGTTCTTATCTTTTGTAACCCTAGAATCCTCTACAGCGGAAGTTCTTCGTCGAGCTCTGCTGAGAATTGAGTTAATAGAATCATTCGACTCATTCAGATTCATTCTTGTGTTTTTGTTATACTGTTATTACTTTCTTTATTTGTCTGTTAAAAGATCTAATCGATCAAGAGTATTATAAACTCATCAATTGGTATCAGAGCGGGAGGCTGTGTAATTCATACACATCTCTTCTATGAAAGAAGTGATTAGGGTTTATTCCGCATTAACTGATATTTATTGAGCCGTCACTCCATAATTGACGTATCTCAGTATTTATTCGTTTTGCCCTAATATTACATATTACAAGTCTGATCTTTCAAACAGGTAAAACGATTAAGAATGGACGATTCTCAATCTAATCCTATCAACATCTCAAACAGTATTGGATCAACAACAAAGATTCCTATTCTTTACACCCAGGATTACGAAGTTTGGGCGCATCATTTTGAAGACTATGCCATCGGATCTAAAGATAATGGGTATCTTATATGGGAAGCTATTGTTTCTGGACCATTTGCTCACTCAGGAACATCCAGAATCATTAAAACTCAGAAAGAGTATAATGATCTGTTAAAAGATGTAAAAGATGTTGCTCAAGACGAAAAGGAGAAGTTTTAGTGCAATATCAAAGCATTAAGACTGATCCGATTCGCTCTTTAATCTGACACGTTTAGGTTGGTGAGTTCCTGCAGTACCGCTAAAGAAATCTGGGATCGGCTGCGAGAGCTGTATTCCATAGATGAAGATTTGGAGCACTCTATTCAGACCTTGCTTTTGTTTGAATTTGGAGAATTTAAGCAAAATTCCGATGAGTCCGTCACTCAGACGTTTGATCGCTTCAATCATATTCTTAGCAAGATGATCAAACATGATATCGAAAGGAAGTTTATTGAACAAAAGGTCACCTTTTTGAATGGCTTAAGATCCGAATGGAGAGCTGTTGTGTCTACAGTTAAAGCTCATGAGCAGTTCAAGTCATATTCGCTGGCGAAACTGGTGGGAATTCTAAAATCCCAAGAAAAGATAGTGATGCAAGAGAAGAATGTGGTCTCAAACTTGGTGTCCTTGGCCCTCCTGTCCAAAAGCAAGAATGTAGTAGAAGATGAAGATCTGAACCTGGAGGACTACGATCTCACTTCAGAAGATTATGCTATGATGGTGTCCAATCCAAAAAGGTTCATCAAGAAGAGGTTTCCTACCAATAAGAACCGAAATTGGCAGGGAAGCTACAGTTCTGAAAAAGTAAGGGAGGAGCCGAAGACTAAGGAACCAAAGAAAGAGGCGAAGGTTGAAGGAGATTCTGGTGTCAGCTGCTATTACTGTGGAGGAAAGAATCATTATGCAAAAGATTGTGTTCTGAAGAAAATGGCAGAGAAAGATGAAGAGGCAATCCTGATGAAAAAGCTAGAAGAGATTAAGAGGAAGAAAGCTGCTACTAATCCTTCTATGAATGCTCTTATTGTACAGGGTTCGGCAGAGGATGACGAGTTCGGTGGCGTATAGGTGTGGTCGACCGACTCAGAAGATGATGAGGTGAGAAAGCCTTCTCATGGAAAGGCGTATATGGCAAGAGGTGGTGAAAGCAGCGGAAAGTGTTTGATGGTGACTGACGTATCCCACATGAGGGGATACAATACAGATGGTGGAAATGAGGACACCAAGGAGCGAGAGGACTTATGCTTCACAGCAAAACCTCTCAGTGTGCAGATCAATGAACTTGATGAATTGATCAAGAAGGTACAATCTCTTTTTATCTCGTTCAAAGTTCCACAAAAATCATATGAAAAGGAATTAAATAACTTAAATTCAAGAATCTCAAATCTGGATAGTTGTTTAACTCAAACATGGGTCACCAATTCTAACCTAACTGACCAAATAAGCAGGGTGTCATCCAAGAGTGAGGAGCGAAGGATGTGGATTGAGCAAAAGGATTCGGAGCTGATTAAGTCTAAGGATGAAAACATTTATTTACAAAGAGACAATTTGAAACTTTTAAAACAAAGAAATGTTTTTTGTTTGATTGCTAAAAGACTTTATGCTAACATTACTCAACTGCATCTGAATTGTGAAATAGGGCAGAAAATACATTGCATGATTTTACCCTTCCTTGAGTTTAAGGAGGATGAAATCGATGCTGAAGCATACAACTGTGAAAGTGTTGTTTCGTCTGATGATGTGAATCCTACTTATATGTATGGTCTGGACAAAATAGAATCTTTTATAAAGTACAAAGACCATAAGGACATGCTGAAAAATCTTTTGGATGAAAACGATAAACTGAAACTAAGGACCGAAACCATACAAAAATTCGACTCATTGAGTGCCAATTTAAGTTCAGAAAATAAAATTGATGTTGAAACGCATCTGAAATTAATGAGGATGATGATATGAGTGAAATTTCTGTAGAGGATGTAGTCGACTATTCTGAGTTTGTCAAGAGCGAACCCGAAAACCACAAAAATCTGATTTCTGAAAATTCTGTGGAGTTTGCTCGCTTGTCCCAAAATAAGTCCCCGATTCTTGAAGAAAAGGCTGTTGTGTACCAAAAGGTGAGAACTACTCCAAATCAGGTGTATAAAGTCACAGGAGTAACCGAACATCAAACAGCCGAACTCACTGCCATTGTGAACGAAGATAGCGCAAATGGCTGTGATGAGTTCTTCTGGTCTGCTCCTATAGATAATGCCGATGAAACAGTTGGTCTGTCAGAGCGAACGTCATGGAAAACTAAAGGAAGATATGTACCAGAGCCGCTAAATAAGCCTGACAACTTTGACGTGCCAAGCACTAGTGGCACAAAAGAAATACCTGTAGAAGAAGTCACTTCTACAAGCGAAACATCATCTGTAAAAAGTGAACCGGCTGACAAGAAGCTAAAACAAAAGGCTAACATCCACAGACAGCCGAAACAAGTGAAAAATCAAAAGCAGCAAAGAAACCTAAGATACAAAAAGAATCTCTCAGAGCGAAAGCAGTTTTGGCGCTCTTAAAACACTCATTTCTCTTATCATGATAGAAATTCAAAGTCAGAGAAAAAGGCTTTCGTGCCGCATGAGGAACAGAACCGAAAGGTTAGGTTCGGTCCTGAAAGCAAAAGCAACCAAAAGGACAGATTCGGTCCCGAGAGCAACAACAACCGAAAGGATAAGTTCGGTCACGAAGGCAAAAGCTACGGAAGGTCCAGGTTCGGTCCCTCCAATGACCATAAACAAAAGGGTCATTTCGAACCTCAAGTCAGGAAAGACTCCCAGTCCAAATTCTCTCATTCTAATTCTTCTCATTCTCAATTCTCTTCTAAACCCTATTCTGTTCCTGCACAAAATTCAAAATCATCAACGAAATTGAAAGGAAAATCGAATATTTCCTCAGTCCAGGAAGACCGAAAGCAGACAAATGCCCAAACACAAAACCTGAAACCAAACCAACTATAGCTAACCCTAACAAAATCAAAGTGTTTACCATTAAGAGGAAAGATGAAACAACATTAATAAAAAGAACATATCTTGTTGATGTTTCTCTTACTATTCCTGTTCCTGTGAAAGGCTCACGTGGACCCAAGAAACTTTGGGTTCCTAAATCTGCTTAGTTTTTGCAGGTTATAAGTGACGAGCAGTTCGACGAAGAATGGTACATTGACAGTGGCTGCTCACGTCACATGACAGGAAGGAAGGAAGGAAGAGCTAAGGGAGTTTCGATCTCTTCAAAATGGTGGAAATGTCAAGTTCGGAAACAAATCTTATGGAACGATAAAGGGTTATGGGATGATAACCAATGGAGACTTTACAATAAGAAAAGTGGCATACGTTGAAGGGCTACAGCATAATCTCATCAGTATGTCTCAACTGGTAGGAGGTACCGGTCTCAAAGTTTCATTTGACGATGAAGGTTCAGAAATCATAGAGAAGAAATAAAAAAAGGTGATTCTCAAATTAGAACGCAAAGGCGAAATGTTTCCTCTCAATCTCAAACCAATCAAAGGAAATCCAGCTATATGTCTTTTGTCGAAAGCTCATTCTGACGAAAGCTGGTTGTGGCACTGAAGGCTCTCACATCTGAACTTCAAAGACATCAACAAGCTTGTCACAGGAGGTCATGTTAGAGGTCTCCCATTGCTCAAGTTTGATCGAGAACACTTGTGCGCTGCATGTGAAATGGGGAAACAAAGTCATCAAAGTCACCCATCCATCATAAACACGAAAGTTGTTGAACCACTTGAGTTGCTTCACATTGACTTGTGTGGTCCATCATCAATCGAAAGCATTGGCGGTAGCAAGTATATTCTTGTTATCATTGATGATTTCTCTCGTTTTACATGGGTGTTCTTTTTGAAGCACAAATCTGAGGCTACTCCTAAGCTAAAGACGTTTATTAAGCAGGTTGAAGTGCAACTGAGAAAAGTCGTTCGCAACATCAGGAGCGACAATGGACTGGAGTTCAAGAACAAAGAATTTGAAGACTTTTTGGTAGAAAAAGGAACCAATCACAACTTCTCAGCCCCCTACACGCCTCAACATAACGAAATTGTCGAAAGACGAAACCGATCCTTGTGTGAGGCGGCCCGAACTATGCTAAGTTTCGCTTCTCTTCCTTTATATTTCTGGGCTGATGCTATTGCTGCAGCGTGTTTTACGCAGAACAAGTCTTATCTCAACAAACGTTTCTCTCTTACTCCTTATGAGATCATCAATAACAGGAAGCCGAACGTAAAATTCTTCCATGTATTCGGTTCACGATGCTTCATCTTCAACTCCAAAGAACATCGTAACAAGTTTGATGTTAAAGCTGATGAAGGAATTTTTCTGGGATACTCTCTTACTTCAAAGGCATACCGGGTTTTAAATAAGCGTTCCAGAAAAATTGAAGAAACATATTATGTGACTTTCGATGACAACTACGTCAAGAAACTAAAGGCTACTGGAGAAGCAATTGGAGAGATTTTCTCTCAAACAGGTCAAGTCACGGCCTCGATTGCTAATCTGTTCGATCAGTTTGTGGAATTATTCGATGAACCTGAGGAAGCTACTCTATCGGAAGCCAAGGCAGCAGACAACAAAGTCGACCATCTGAAGCAAATTGTCGAAGATGCCGCCAAACGAATGGGTGAAGGAGAACAAGTTCCAAACGAACCTCCTCAGCAAGGCGCTTCAGTTGAGGGGGAGAATCCACTTTCTTCAAAACAACCGAGCTCACAATTTGAGGGGGAGAATTCTATTCCTGTAGCACCCGAAAGATCAACAGCACCCGAAAGTCATGTAGCACCAGAAAGCTCAACAGCATCCAAAAGTCCCGTAGCACCAGAAAGTCCAACTACACCTGAGAGCTCATCAGTCGAGGGGGAGAACTCTGATATGTTCTACGATGACGATAGTCAATCTGAATTGGAAGAAATGGTCAACGCCGAATTGGATCCATCTTATGATCCAAATTACCCTCCTCTTGCTAAATGGACCAGAGATCATCCTGTATCTCAGATAGTGGGTAATGTCTCTGAAAAGGTCCTCACCCGATCTCAACTAAAGGCAAAGCAAACATCTCTATTCTCCAAAGTAAAGTTCTGCATGTATAATTCTTTCGTATCCAAAGTTGAGCCTAAGGCTGTCAACACAGCTCTTGATCATTCCGATTGGGTCCAAGCCATGCAAGATGAACTTAATGAGTTTGAAAGAAACAAGGTATGGCGCCTCATTCCAACTCCTACAGATGCCTCAGTCGTTGGTCTCAAATGGGTTTTCAGAAACAAAATGGACAAGGAAGGCAATGTGATTCGAAACAAAGCTCGTCTCATGGTGAAAGGATACTGCCAGGAAGAAGGAATTGATTACGAAGAAACTTTTGCTTCGGTAGCTAGGCTGGAATCTGTTCGGATATTTCTGGCCTATGCTGCACACAAGAACTTCATGGTCTACCAAATGGACGTAAAATGCGCCTTTCTGAATGGAGAACTTGAAGAAATGGTTTATGTGGAGCAACCTCCTGGTTTTGTCAATGAAAAGTACCCAAATCACTGTTATATTCTGGACAAAGCAGTTTATGGTCTGAAACAAGCACCTAGGGCATGGTATGAAACGCTAACCAAGTTCTTAAATATGTCAAAATTCAAACAAGGTTCGGTTGACCCAACCTTCTTTCGTAAGAAGGAAGGTAACCACCTTATGATAGTTCAAATCTATGTCGATGATATCATCTTTGGCTCAACGAATCCTAGCTTAACAGCTGAATTCAGAAAGCTGATGGAGACTAAATTTGAAATGAGCTCAATGGGTCCGATTAACTTTTTCCTTGGTTTAAATACTAGACAGGGACCCTAAGGCATCTTTATCAACCAGGAAGCATACACCAAGACTCTTCTTGCTAAATTTGGCATGATGGGAGACTCAAAGGTCAAAGTTCCAATAGCATTCGGCACCAAGCTCACACCATCCTTGGAAAAACCGGCAGTCGATATTACGCTATACCGCCAGATAATTGGGTCCTTAATGTACCTTACTGCTAGCAGGCCTGATATAATGTTTTCTGTATGTTATTGTGCTAGGTTTCAGGCGAATCCTCGTGAACCACATATGCTTGCAGTGAAAAACATACTCTGGTATCTGAAATGAACCACCTCCCTTGGTCTATGGTATCCATCAAACTCAGGTTTCTTCATTCAAGCCTACTCAGATGCAGACCTTGGAGGATGTGGTTTAGACAGGAAAAGCACCACTGGAGGCTGCCAATTCCTCGACTTGAAGTTGGTTAGTTGGCAATCAAAGAAACAGACATGTGTTTCTCTGTCAACAGCCGAAGTAGAGTACATTGCAGCTGCCTCCTGTACATCTCAAGTGATTTGGATCCAAAGCCAGCTCCGGGACTATGGACTCAATATGAAAAAGATACCACTATATTGCGATTCAGAAAGTGCAATTAGGATCTTTCATAACCCAATGCAACACTCCAAGACCAAGCATATTGCACTAAGGTATCACTTTATAAAGGATCATGTGGAAGATGGAAATGTCGAAATTCACTTTGTTCGAACCACTGATCAACTGGCCGATATCTTCACCAAATCTCTTCCTGAAGCATCTTTCAACAAAATTCTACAAGGGCTAGGAATGATGGAATAGGAATCAGTACCAAAAAATACCTCTCAAAACTAAAAGATGGAAGCAAAATGAACCGAACGTTCGGGTTTGGTTCACGTGTGTGCTGAAAGGAACCGAACACTCGGGTTCGGTCCTATTCTCTTATTTTCGCCTATCACTCAAAGGTAGTTTCTTTGGCTATAAACCTTTTGTATCTTTTTCAAATTTCATCTCTCTTATATTCAAAGTTTTTTTTTACTTTAATTTCAAAACTCTTTTCTTTCTCAAATTTATTTTTTTGCAACCGAAATAGACCGAACGCTCGGGTTCGGTTCCAATTTTTTTTTTTGTCTCATTTTTTTTTATCAAAAACTCTAAAAACATTTTTTTTTGTACGAATTTTTTTTATCTCATATTTTTGTGTGGCTATTTGTGTGGAAATTCTTTCATTAGTTAAGTGTCCCTAGAAGCATGCTGCTGTATGTGTCCAAAGCCTCACGCGATTCAGAATAATAGCCTTACTGACTTGGTATATACAAACCTTGTCTTCCCAATTAGGCTTTTATATTTATTCTAATCATGAGCTACCTTACTCTCTTCTCACATGAGATAAGAGTTTCCTGCTTGGTCCTTATTTTAATAGCAGAGGTACTTTGGTCTCTTTACACCATCTACACTACTTTTCTCCATCTCATTCGCTTCATAAACGTAACCCTTGAGACTCTCAGAAATTACCACTGAGGTTTATGGTTACATAATTTCTGTATTCATGATCTTAGCTTCGTGCCACTACGTGCTAAGTGAAATCCACAATTCAATACCTACTATGCATTGACGGTGAACAATCAACTTTGTTCTAGCTTTCACTAACGAATTGACGAACTTATCCATGGGGATGTAACATGAAATCTCTAATTTCTTTTTGTGTGATTCCTATGAAATTGTTAAATCCCATAACATTTCTTCTCTTGGAATCCAGTTTTATTTTTCTTTGAGATTTCACATTAAATATTTTCACAATGCCACTTAGATTCTTCTCAAACCTACTTGTTCAACAGACTACATTGGTCTCACAAGTACTTCAGTCGATTTCTGTCTTATGTCAAGCTCAGGAATTCTACACTGAAGCGAAAGCCACCCAAATCAGCCTAATTAAAAGAAGCCTTTCAACACTTCTCAATAAGTGTTTGATCGTTATTCAACGGGAAACCAAACAAACACTTTAAAGTCTCTCTTGACTTTGAAGGAAGAGATTCGTGCCCGGGATCCATTGTTTCGTGTCTTTACTGACATCACAAATTCCCTCATATGTGTTGCTTTATTTCCTTTTCTTTTACACACTAAGCACGAAAATCTTTTTGATTTTCCAAAATTCTGGTTTCATTAGTTACAAGACTTTTTTTTAATGGGATTTGAAGTTATAAAAGTGTTGTGGCTCATATTGATCTACGTGGTAATTTTGCTTTAAGATGACGTTCACTCTAAAGGGATAAGATGCTGACTTAGGCGGGAGTCCAATCGATCTGATTTTCAAATGGCGCTTCAATGACAGGCGTGCGGAGTGAATCTGTTTTTTCTTAAACGGCGCCTGATGGGAAGGCGTGTGAATTGGAACAGTTTTCTCTCTCCTGCGTAATCATCGAGGATACCAACTGTCACGCATCAATCACCTCCGAAAAACCCTTCGTATTTCCTTCGAAGATTTGGGAACGGATTCTTCTCTCTCCTTTAGCCACAGTATAAAAGGTAATCTTGATCATTATTTACCTCTTTACTGCACCCAAAATTCAGAGAGCAGGAAAACCTTTGAGAATTCTACTGTTCATCATCTCTCCCAACTTCTTCACTTCAATGGCGGATTCATCATCTGTTCATGCCTCTTCCCACATCCTGCCGATTCGTCCTCAACAGAGTTTGATAATCAATCTTACTCCACACGTTTACGACGCCTTCATGTTCCCGATCATCGAATGCCTCAAATACTCGCCGCTTGCTCCTGCTCTCACCAAAGCTGAAACTGTTCCAATGGAATTTTTATCCCAAATCTTTGCCACTGCTCATTACGATAAGTCTGTTGATAGGATTTTCTTCGACATTCTTGATCACAAGGCGTCAATCTCCAAGCAAAGATTCTGCTCACTTTTAGGGCATGAACCCGATTCATCTAGGTTTAACCCTGAATCCATTCCAGTGGGTCACCTGTTTTCTATGTTCTATAACATGGGATACACAGAGGTTCTGACAACGGTCACTAAGTTCAAGAAATCGTGCCTGCCTCCACAGTGGAACGGGTTATTTACGGTGCTATTCAAGGGGTTATCAGAACGCAGTGCCGGTTCAGACGGAGCGAGTCGTCTGTTCATCACGATTCTATATGGGGTATACAACGGAATTAACCTCGACTATGGGTCGGTGTTATGGCAGCAACTGATCCAGAGCCTTGCATCCACATCTCGACACTTCGAAATCTCCAACGCTCGATTCTGGACATTGGTCACAAAATGGGTGATGGACAAGTATCACGTCCCCATTGTTGCTGGTTCTCCACTATCTTCGATTGGTACTTTCCATACCACAAAGATCATAGTCTCCGATGCACCAAAATTTCAATTCATTGGCTCCATCCCTGAGTCGATGGTTGGAGACGTTCCTGCTGAAAGCCGTATCATTCGAACATACAAGGAGTTTCGTCACTCTGGTCCTAGAGAGCTCACTCCTGAGATGATCAAATCCATTCACGACGCTGATAAGCCTGCTCCAAGGGGAAAGAAGACTGAAAAGGGAAAAGACAAGCAGCTTGGCAAGGGAGCAAAAGGCCCTTCTCCCAAGAAACGAAAACCTACCAAGGCTGCTCACTCTCCTCCGCTGAAGAAGAGAAAAACTCAACCCAGGCGAAAGCTGATATTAGCTTCCTCCTCAAGCGAATCTGAGGAAGAAAAGTCAGACTCTGACGAGTCTCCTCGTGGTAACACTTCTCCATGATCTCCTACCCCAGAAGTACACTTTTCCAGTTCACCTGTCTCTTCTCCACCAGTCACCATTCCTATTTCCATTCCCCCCATAACCTCCATCACTCACATACCACCAACTTCCATCCCAGTACCCCCTCCCATTTTCACTGAAGCTACCACAACAACAACTGAAGTAAGAACCAACGTATCTGATATGGGGGCTCCTACTAAAGCACCCAAACCCACTCCCACTATCGAACATACTTCACAACCCGAACCTACTTCCACTACAGAGCCTCCACCCTCCTCTCCTGCTAAGTCCGCAGAGGATGAAGAACCATTTCTTGGTGGGGAGGACATGACATTTGATTCGGTCTACTACAGTCCGTATCAGGTGCAAAGTGACGACGATGATGATGCTCCCGTCACCAAGAAGCATCTCAAGAAGCTTCACAAGAAGATTGATTCTCTCATCGCCTCCTCTTCTTCATCACAGTCTACCATTTCTGAAGCTGCTATTTAGAAGATTGTTGATGCTTTTTCCAAAGCTCATGAAGTTTCTCTTAGCTCAGCTACTACTACAATTGATGCCTCCACCAAAGCCTGTGCGGCTGCGACCGAAAAAGTCGAAAAACTATTTACTGATGCCTCCTCTCTTTTGCAGTCTTTACAGGAAACTGCCGAAGCCACCAAAACGAAGCTTGACCCCATCGTCAACCAGCTGGCTACCTCAGTTGCCTCTGAACTGAAGTCCTTTGCCACTCTTCGTCAATCTCTCTCCGATGACAACTCATCGTTTAAGGCGACGATTGAGGAGCGACTCACCAAGCTTCAAGAAGATCTAGCTGCTGAAAACTCTCTCATGGACGCTCTTGCTAGAAAGACCACTGCTCTTAAGGTCAAAAGTCTTCAACTCTCCAATTCTCAGAAGGAGATTGAATCTCTTCGATCTGAACGCGAGATTGTGTCTTCATGTGTTTCGGATGTCCACGCAGCCATTTCAAATATCCTGGAAGCACATGATCCGATATTAAACTATTCAGTGAGGCGTACTCTCGCGGAAAAGCTTGCTCCTGCTCTTTCTCTCCTGAGCAAACTTGAAGGGCTCCTTGAGTTCGTGTCCATTCCGAAACAAGGGGGAGAGAATGTATCTCAACCGCCTCCCACTTCTACAGCAACAAAAACAACCGAACCTCCTCCAACAGGCCAAGCCTCAAGTTCGGGTGTGAAAGACAAAAGGAAGCAAATTGCTGAAGATAGTGATGACGACAAAGAGACGATTGCTGATCTCTTGAAAAAGCAAAGTCGAGACAAGGACGCTGATATGAGCGTTCGGGTTGCTAGAGAGGCTGAAGAAGCTGAAAGAAAACAGAAAGAGGCTCACGACCTTCTTGAGAGTAGGAAAACCCTTTTTCCTCCTTGGACTCTTGAGAAGTTGCTGAAAGAAGCAATTGAAACCCCAAGCCTCCTGTGGCTTGAACCAGTGATCTCACTAGATCGCATTAATTCTGTCGATTCTCAGTTCGACATGCCACTGACCCGAAAGGCCTTCATCTTCCATGCCTTTGACAACATTGCAGATATCCCTCATCCTCATCCTAAGGTTGACAGGGATCTTGTCGAGTTCTATCTAAGAGCTGCCCAACCACAATATCAAACATGGAGCGCTCAGAAGATTATCAACATTCGGGTTCTCAATCCGTATCGGGAAGGAAATTTCACAAACGTTCGGTTTAAGGTGCTTAGAGGTTCTGCCAAGACCGAACATGCCATTTCGCTTGCCGATCTTCCCAATTTGAATCCACATGACTGGATAATTTTGCACAACATCCTTCTTACAAATGAAGCAGAATACGGTCCGATCATTGACCACTTCAAGAGGATGCTTGTCTGCTACATCATGGAAGTTGCCAAGATGGATCAGGAGATCGCTAGTATCTTCAATAAAAAGCCCACTATTTCTCCTGTTGGCTCAGCAAGTGATCTGAACATGATGCAGATGGGGAAGATAGACCCGAAAAGAAACTCTGTTATGTTTACCAGAAACGAAGGCCAAAAATGCCTGTTCGCTTTGGCAGACAAACATCTCTACACCACTATCATTCATCGTTGCAAGCAAAACTCAGTTGACGACAAGAAGTACTTCGATGATATGATCCAGTGGTATATTCGCTTCAGACAGACAATCCTCGCTATTATCCCTCGTCTGTTTGATACCACTAAGAAGGTTCCGACAGCTGGACCCAGCAAGAAGAAGTGATAGTCTCGCTCCAATTGACGCAAAGGGGGAGATTGTTAGGTCCAGTTAGTGTTGTGTCTTTGGGCTCGTTAGCTAGTCCAGTTTTGTCTCCGGTATGGGCCTGTCCATCCGTGAGTTCTTTGTAGGGTTTATTATTTATAGATGGTTGCATGCATTCTTTAAGTAAGATTTTGATAGAGATTTTATAGGCGTTTACGTTCTTATCTTTTGTAACCCTAGAATCCTCTACAGCGGAAGTTCTTCATCGAGCTCTGCTGAGGATTGAGTTAATAGAATCATTCTACTCATTCAGATTCATTCTTGTGTTTTTGTTATACTGTTATTACTTTCTTTATTTGCCTGTTAAAAGATCTAATCGATCAAGAGTATTATAAACTCATCATATATATATATATATATATATATATATATATATATATATATATCCTTTGTTTGCTAGGATGTTGTTATGTTGTAATGATTTTTTAGATTGGTAGATATGTTATGATTATCTTGTTTGTTTGTTATTGTTATTTGCATATGTCGACATATTGTGGTTGGGTTAAGGCGGTCCTTTTTTTGTTATTGTTATTTAGATGTTATAGGCTTCGGGGAGCGGCCCGACTTGGAAGTTGTAAGCTCTGGTGGCGGTCCAACGTTGGGTTGTACGGATTGTGTGCATGCATTGTATGTGTATTGTTGTGTGACATCCCCTATTTTTCAGAACCAAAAACAAAACTTTTCTTTACTCTTCAAAATCATAGTATTTTTGTTTATGGAAAATCCTAGCGTAAAAAAATATTTTACGGAAACTGTTTCGTTTTATTATAATATCTTTGAGTAAAGATGTTGTTTCAAAATACAAAAACTCCAAGGATGTCATAATTAACATATAACATTGTTACAGTGTAAAGACCTAATGTTTCTGAACACTATTGGAGGTTGTTTCTTAATTATTCGGCATCTTAAGCAAGTTCAACAACTTTAACCATGTTACCTGTGATGCATTTAAAGTAACCTGATGAGACACATATGGGTTTTCAATGCCACAATATTCTTATGATAGTAATTTATAATTATCAAACCTAGAAAACCAACTATTACCAAACAATATAAAAATATCTCATAACTTAGGTAATGGTTTAACTACACAACTAGGGGCTTCCTTGGTTGGTATAATTCATAAAGTCACTTAAGCTATTAGAGTATTTGTTAATTGTAACATCTCTATTTCATCTACGTCTATGGGTTATAAATCCACACTAACAACATAATACACAAGACTATCTTGAATGTTAAATGTTCTCATCCTACTCTGTTAGATGACTAGACAAACTCTCCGGTTGCCTGATCGGACCCACCATATTTGGTTATCTAAAGGAATACTATTTCATACTCTGGTGTGTAAACCGTACATCGACACGTGTCATAGAACAAAGTTCTACTCTCTGTTCCTATTACACACACCCTTAATATGATGATACCCAATATCCACACTTATTGAACTAAATATTTTTTTATAAATCTTATTTTATTACCAGGTAAGGCTATAATTCTTATAATGGATTTCCAAACCATTTTACTGTTTATACCATACTATCGCAATACAATATGCAATGATTGTTTTATACAACTTAATGAGATCTAAATGTTTTCTATATGTCATAGTTTTAAGCTTATAAAAGCTTACAATCCTTGTAATGGACCTTTAATATTAACTCTTGTTTAAACGACACTTATCATAAGTAGGTGTATATTTTTAACACAAAGTATCAAATATTTTAACATGCAATATTCTTTTAAGTAATAACACTTATTTTTAAGATCAACATTTAATAATATCATATAAAAAATTTAAAACATAATTAACCATAACTGATTCACACATTGCATATTATCAAATACAAATTTCACAAATAGTCCAAATAATAAACATCTAATTACGCATATAAACTTTTAACAAATACTTAATACTTTTTAATAATTACTGGTATTAAATCGTGTTCATGAAAGTAACTATGTACTTACATGATGTAGGTGGAGGATGTTGGATTAGTGTCTAAGTCCATAACTATAATTGTTATGTACTTGACCTGAGAGTAGCATGGTCCATTTGGGTTGCATGGCACCGGAACAATCTAAAGGATGGATAACTGAGAAGAGGTTATTTATGATTTATTAATATATTAGAAGTTCTAATATATTAATATGAAATCATATTATTTAATTAGTATTGAACAAGAATTAGTTTGGAATTAATTTTGTGATCTAAAGAGACTAATTAAATATATGGGGATTGATTATGTAAACCATTCATTCTTATAATGTGGGCTTGTGATCCATAGTTCCTAATGTTGGGCTAAACCCATGTGGTGACCCATGGATGATCCATATAGGTTTAAACCCACGGAGCATGAGGAATATAAAGAGTCATGCACATTAGGGTTTGCATGGTGTAACCCTAATCAAGCCACACTATATAAGAACCCATCTATCTCATGAAATTGGCACTAGTGGAAACACAAGAGGGCAAGCCGATTTTATGAGTGCAAGTGAAATCTTCTCAAGTTCCTCCATTTGTTGGTGGTATTGTGTGATTCCATTTGAGGTGCAACACTTGGGGCACTAAGTTCTTAAAGGTCCAAGGCTTCCAACTACACTAAAAGGTATGTCATCTAACTTGTATTTCATGTTGTTTATGCTTCATTGTATGCTAGTTAGGATGATGCTTTAGAATATTGAATGTATGCATGTATAATAGAGAAAACATAGATCTAAAGCATATAAGGTTGCATGTACACCATAGGAGTGTTAGAATTCTCAAAACCCTTCAGAAGACTGGCAGGAAAGTCAGATCTTTTACTGACACTTCAGATTCCCTTTAAAAACGACCTAAACACGAATATTACTAAGCCTTAGTATTCGTCCGTATTTGTAAAGTTTAATCCTTATAATGTTTTCTAAAATTTATCAATAATCCTAAAAGAAATACTAACATATAGCTGATAAGAAACAACTAGGTAAGATCGTATCAGAGGTAGGATCCGTTTGGTATATAAATATATACTGTTTGGAAAATCCTTTTGAAACACCTTACTAATATCGCCTTGTCATCATTCCCGTAAGTAGATTGGTCAGCAAAGCGACTGTTATTACTGATAAATATTATTTATAAGTTCATAATAACGATTATAAACATTAATATAAGTTATACTTAAAGCATGGTAAACATGATTCAACTTACAGGTTGTTTGACGAAAAACCAAACATTACGTTGGCAGAACTTTGAAACCGAAAGCTCTATTTCTTGGGGCTCTCTGGCGCTCCATAGCTTTGTGACTAACACCTATGAACTACTAGAGTTAAGCCTCAGGGCCTCAGGAAAGTTTGAGAGAGATTTGAAGAAGATTGGCACCAAAATATGCAAGAAAATGTTTCTATTTATAGGAAATTTTATAGGGAACACTGCGTCCTGGACATTTGGCAGCCTACGATTCGTCCACACCGCTTGGACTTGGGGAGGAAGGGTTGAGTTTGTTTGCGAAACTTGGCAGTTATCCAACATGACACGTGGCGGACATCTGATGATCCGATTTTATTATTTTTCTATAATCCATAACTTTCAGATACACACTCCATTTTCAATGGTTATTCTATTTACATGTTGCTATCGATGAGTACTACAACTTTCATTTAGACTCCACCGACTAATTCTCATTTTATTTTTCATGTTTTGGTTCGAGGAGGCATAGACAATAAATAACGTTAGGAAATTCATAACTTCTTCATACAAACTTCGACTGTCTTTATATCCCCGACTTTGTATCAACGAGTACTACAACTTTCATTTAGACTCTGTTAGCTAATTCTCAATCTGTTTCAATTTTACAAATATGAACATATTTCTCCATGTTTTGAAACATAGGGACCAAGTTTCGGTTATATCCTTTACATACGAGGTATGTTCTTGACTGTCTTTATGTCGACGTATATGTATCTATGAGATCTTTAACTCTCGTTTACATTATTTTGGCTAACAATCAACCGATTTTAATTTCGAAGTTTGTGTTGCACTCGAAACTTTGAAAAATCATAACTTCCTCATATGAAGCAAATTTGGGTGTTCTTTATATCAAAATTCACGAATGAAAGGCATAACTATGTTAAAAAATCATTTGAAGTTATTATTCAATTATAATTATAGTATTCATGTTTAAACTGATTTCGTAAAACGACAATAACTTCGTGCTAAAAATATTAAGATAAGGGAATCAAATAATAGGGTATAGTCTGATTCTAAAACGTGCTCAAATGTACCGAACGGGATGTGTAGCTAAACCAACGAATCGATTCAACGTTCCTTTATGGAAAACTCAATTATATAATTGATTTGTTTTCTTAAAAAGGGTGTAACTTTCACGTATGATCTCCGTTTTTGATGTTCTTTATGTCCATGGAATCGTGTTAACATGTTCTATTTGTTTAAAGTACTATTTGTTCATGACAACACTTCATACATAAATCTTATTTTTAATGTACTAAGTCATTACTTATGTATTGTGATTTAGTGTTTTATTCGTTATATCTATCGAAGGTAAAAAAGGTATTCCGTATGCAATTCTAAATATGAAAATTTTATTTGCATGAATATGATGGGATACAATACATTAGGTCTATTACAAGGGGTGTTCACTGTGATTGAGACCGGTGAACGATGATCTAGTTTTCTCGTTTGTTAAACTATGAGTCAAAGTATTTTTTCAAAAAGGGTTCTTTCTTTCATGGTATATAAATTGGGGGTTGTTTGGCATGTGTGTTTATCTTTCTTGAGTTGTTGCAGAGTATTCTATATGCAATTGGTTTGGTGGCTTTAGCTGAATTGAATCACAAATGTACGGGTATAATTGGAAGTTCGACATTGTTTGATCACTTTGACATATTTCCTTTGTTCACAACATTTGTTGTTGTGTAATGTATCATTTCAGTTGGGGTTACTGTAAAGCTCAATGTCACCGTGGGGGAATGATCAATTTCGCCCCTGCTTCCACTTAGACATTCCACATTATTTTGATAGTTTCAAGGTTGATTGAGCCATTGGTATTTTTTGGCTTGTATATTACTGGTGCAATCTCTATTGGTGGTTCCTAATTATGCGAGGTGGCAACTTTTGTGTCTGCTTCTTGGATAAAGTTTCTGTTTAATCTTATAATTATTGTGAAGAACAATGTTATTGGATTGCTTCTGATTTCATTCTTGGCTTATGGCAAGTGTGGTTGATTTTGCCAACAAAAAGTTCATTAATAATCAGAATTATTTGCTCTTGGTATTGGATATAGATAATTCTAGCTTTTATGGGGTGGCTATTAAATTCATTGCTCTTCCTTAGACAATTTTGTGTATTTTTTTTGTTGTGTTGTAGTTTATTATTACAAATATTATTGTACTATTGTCATTTTCTAGCTTTTTGTTGGTAAATGCTTTTATAATATTTTTTGCTTTGCTGATAAAAAAACAGAAAAAAAACTAATCTACCTTTGTTTTGTATGCTTTTCCAATTTAGATAGATGATTACAATATTCACAATGTTAGAAATCATCATTTAGTTTTAGAAAAAATATTTAGATGTGCTAATTATGAAACTTGATTTTGAATCCAGACGATATTATATTGGAAAATCTTCGATAAGGTCTTAATATTTTAGGTTAGTATATAGTTTAGTCATAACTTTTATGTTTTGAGCAAAAAAGTCCTGATTATTTTTTATTTTGTCCAAATTAACGAAATAGTTCTTATTTTATTTCAACAGAAAAAGACAGATTATCGTATAAAATTAAATAAGTAGAACTTCTTTGTTCAAAAAATAAATATTGAAATTAAATCGTAAGCTGACAAAAAATATTGAGACTTTTATCGGACATTCTCATATTATATTAGCTAAGACTACCTAGAGATGTATATCATAAGAATATATATATCATCCTAATGTATGACGACACAGTTTCATTTTTAGATAATTTTAGAAAGTTCAACTAAAAACCAAGCCTGAAAATTTTATGTTTAGTCCGAGATTACTTTTCAAACCCTTTAAACGCAATCAAATCCAAGACATTTAAAGAAAGATGAGTACATTAAATGTGACATAATTAATTAGTTTGCCATCATATTTGATGGTAACACTTACCCAAACTTCATTGTCACACGGATAGCCTTCAATTCTTTTGCATTTATAAATCCACGCAAAACAATATTCATCTAAACATTTAAGGATATATCATTCATCATGAAAATAAACTAACCAACTGTCATAATAAAGTCATTTTTTATGCGCAATTAGAAATCGAGTGAACGATTGATATTCAAAATCCATGACCAACAATTGACATTAAAAGAGTTTGGACAACCACCTACAACAGCCTAGTTTGATCACCAATAACAACCTTTTCCATTTTCATCTTCATCGTTATAATTGCAATAACACCGTCTTAAATCAAAAACATATTAAGAGGTGGTTGAAATTGCTTATTTAACTTAATACATTTTTTTTCTTAAAAATGCTTATTAGTTTATGTGATGATAAAAAGAAGTTTTAAAAAAAATATATAAATTAGTTTATATGGTTGCAAAAAGCAATACGTTGATAACTTTTAAATGTTTGGATATATATATATATATATATATATATATATATATATATATATATATATATATCCAAACATTTAAAAGTTATCAACGTATTGCTTTTTGCAACCATATAAACTAATTTATATATTTTTTTTAAAACTTCTTTTTATCATCACATATATATATATATATATATATATATATATATATATATATATATATATATATATATATATATATAATACATTATAAAAGAAATCTCACTGTTTTTAAAAATACCTTCCATATAATAATATTAATTTTTTAACACGTCCAAATGATTTAGCCAATAGTATAAATAACAACCAATAAAATAATATTAAATTTATAACTTAATCCTATTTAGGTGGAAAAGATAGACAAAGATTCAAACTAAAAATATACTATGCATAAAATAAAGTTAATAAATCTTTATCTATTATACCAAATAAAAAATGTGTCCCATATATTGTGGAAAATTGAAAATCCTAGACGGCGATTCAAAATTTAAAATTGAATGTTACAATTCCGCTTTTATTATTGAGGTTAATACGTGGATAATAAATTAAAATATGTCAAATAATAGTGATTATAATATTTATCTTTATTATACAAAATACACAAAAATACAATTTAGTTATTAATATAGATTATTAATATAAAGTGAAAATGACCGACAAAGTTATTCACTGTTTTTTTTTTTTGAAATTTAAAACTTTTACTTTTTAAATAATGTGGTAATAAGAATTATTATACATATATACACTTCATTTATATCAAATCTGAAAATAAGAATTATCAAAAATAATTTCAATATGAAGAAAATAAAACTATGCATTTTACATGTTTATTATTATTATTTTTATATTTGAAAATATTTGAAAAAACAAGAAAGTAAGTCTTAAATAAAAACAAACTAAATAATTAATAATTTTTGACAATAAAAATCAAACATGTCTAATTTAAATTGATTGGAAACCAACTATTTTAATAATACTATACTGATTAATATCCAATAAATTATTAAATATAAAGGCTTCATATTATAACTTAATATGTATACCACAAAAAAATAGAAAAATGTGGATAGTATAAAAAAATCTTGTAAAAGAACTAGATGTGTAATTTGCCCTATTATTTTAAAAAAGAAACTCAAAAATATAGACATATTTTGATTTTTAATAAGAAACTACCTACATGCTTTTTACCAAAAACAATAATATAATTTTATTTTTAACACAAAATAATAATGCAACTTATATGTTAAAAGAAAACAACATACAAAATACTTTGAAACTAAAAATCGTACCTTTATTTTTGACAAAAGATAATAATAAATTTTTATTTTTAACCCAACAATGCACAATCATCGTCAACTTCATTGTGTTATTTATGAAATTTTACATGTTTCCGCAATGAAACAAATCGTCGCAAGAAATCTATTTATTGAAGTTTTTAACTTTCGTTTAAAAACTATTCACCGAAATGAAATTAATTGTTGAAACAAAGTTATTGCCGCCCGTCGCATTGCGCGGGTAGACGGTATATATATATATATATATATATATATATATATATATATATATATATATATATATATATATATATATATATATATACAAACATTTAAAATAGCTTATGTGATGATAAAAAAAAGTTTTAAAAAAATATATTAATTAGTTTATATGGTAGCAAAAAGCAATACTTTGATGACTTTTAAATGTTATATATATATATATATATATATATATATATATATATATATATATATATATATATATATATATATATATATATATATATAGGGTTAGGTTATTTTGTTTTTGCTAAGTATTGTGTGTCTGTGTAAAGGATTCTAGGCCAATCATTTGTGGTAAATTAAGAAAGTGATATTCTTTTTAAAATAAATAGAAAAATAATCAAATTAAAGGGATTTCATTAAGTGACCGGTCAAGGAAGGGTAGAATGGTACATTGTGTCGTCATTTAATTAGGAAAAGGTGGATAAGTATGAAAGTGATCAACCGATAATCCCAAATATCTCGCATACTCACAAAATCAAAAACCCAATTCCTTCGGAGGTTGAAAAACATTCTGATTTCTTGTAATCAATCTTCAAAATCGGAAGATCCTTTGAAGGTTTTTCATATAAATATCGACACTTAACCTTAGAAGACGGAATCGGTATTTGGGGGCTTTTGTGAATGGTATTCGATAAGAATGAGGTGTACACGATCCACTTCGTTCAAGTCAAAGTTCAATAACACATTAGAAACGGCCTTGAATCTTAAAGATGACGATGATGATTTCATTGCCGAACCAGAATGTAACAATTTTTTTTTGTGTTATATGATGTTTATTCAGTTCTGTGTGTATGATTTATAGTTTGGAAGAAGAATGTTTCATTTTTTTGTAGTATCGTAAGAAAAATTATTCTTCATTACAGTATGCTTTGAAATTATCGTCCCTTCTGCCAAAATGTTCTATTCATATAAACTTAAAGATTTTTGTTATTCTTCTAGAATTATTTTTGTTATTTTATTAGCTAAAATTGTAATGAAAAGTTCTATAAATAAGTAGTTAATTAGCAAGGTATAAATATTTTATATTCTAATGGAATCAAAGGTTGTACATGATTAATGACTTAAACTGAAACATTTAGAGTTGTTAGATATTGATGAAGTTGATATGTGTAAAATTCAAGAAGAATAGAATGTTGTATATGAGTGTGACTATCCACATTGATAGTGGATTATATGTCTTGACTTAAAATGTATATGAGTCTGGTAGAATTGAAATTTAAATGTATATGATTATGGTAGAATAGTAATTTGTAGACTATTTTAGTAGAATAGAATATAAGTATTTCAGTATGCAGTGGGTTACGTTTCAAAATGAAATTTATGAAGTTTTTTGTAGATTATTTTATATTCTGTTAGAATTGCATATATTCTAATATATTTTTGTAATATGTTTTTTTGTCAACTGTTTGAATGAGAAATTTGTGTGTATGTTGATTGTGTTATTGAAATTAATTGTTATTCTGTTAGAATATAAGGAATATCTTATATTTTAAAACATTAATATCTAATTTTTTTATACTAACCCTTATAATTTGTATGTAATATCATCTGATAGAGTTTAAAGAGTGTGTTTTTTTTGTTAATGTTTCCTTTTTTCTGTTATCATTGAAACAAGTTGTATAATATGTGTAGTATTTGTTATGTAAATGTTATTAAGATATTAGTATGAGTTAAAATCAAACATGTACAAGTATTCTATACTATTCTAGAAGAATACGAATATGTGTATGAATATAAGTATTTTAATGTGAATTGGGTTCTGTTTCAATCCTAAAGCTTATGATGTTTTTGTAGTTTATTGAAGACAATTCTAGTAGAATACGAATATATGTATGAATATAAGTTATTGAAGTAAATTGTTATTCTGTTAGAATATAAGGAATATCTTATATTTTAAAACATTAATATCTAATATCTTATACTAAACATTATATTATTTATTGTGTGTTGTAGCAGAACAAGTACATGAAGAAGAACAACATGTGAGACAAGAAAGAAGGTCAAAGAAAAAGCTTGATAAATCAATTGAACAAAAGAAAATTCCTAAACCTTTAAATGTACTACTTTTGGAAAGAGAGGTAAGGTCAAAGAGGAAAAATGACAGAGTTCCAATTGTAAAAAAAAATTAAAGAATAAGGGAATTGATGAATCTGTCAAAGAGGGACATGAAGATAATGTTAGGAAAACAAATAAGGAATATCTACCTGGTTTAAGATACCTTCCAACCAGAATGAAATGTGATAACATCACTGTAGCTGTTATGGGGATGTCACCAGAACAAAAACAAGCAGTTTTGAGAATGGATTTTGGATCAATTCTGCAAGTGAATATTACAAGTTATCCGGGGCAACTAAGCTACTATCTTTTAGATGTGTATGATGCCGATAGTAAAAGACCTGCCCTACAAAACTCTGTTATTGAGATAACAGAATAGACAGTGCATGATATGATGGGTTTGCCACTTGGTGGAGAAGACATTAATGAGTTGTCGTTGTGTGATAAGGACAATCAAATTCTGGAAGAATGGAGGGGACAATATAGTTGTGATAAATTCAATGGTGGGGAGTATTTAAGAAGGATTCAGGCTACAACAAAGGATACTTTGATGTTTAGGCTTAATTTTTTAACCCTTTTTGTTAACAACTTCATAGAGTCAATGTTGATGGGAACAAATCAAATAAAAGTGGTAAGGAAGTTGGCGTTAGTAGAAGACTTTTCAAAGTTAAATTGGTGTAAATATATGCTTGATTGTTTGGGATCAAGGAAAAACCTATGGAAAAGGGATGACAAATCAAGCTACTATAGTGGTCCTATTACACTCCTGATTGTAAGTTTGACATAGTGTTATATGAAAATATAGATTTGGTATTGATTTATTATTGATGTATTAATTAAGTTAATGTTTTTTTAGTTGGTGTACGTGTATAACATAAAGTATTCTATCAAGATAGATAAAAGGCTTCCTTTTATTGGGCATATTAATGGTGCTAAATTATTAGAGATTCAACAATTGGAAATCAGTTTGGGAGGGTTCGGGAGGCAATTTCGGGATGAGCATGATAATGTCGATACGAGGGATGAAACAGGAGGTGAAGAACAACAAATGCTCAGCTTTAAGAGGGATTTTGGAGATGAGGAGGTAATATTATGTTTCTTTATGGATAATTATTCAATCTGTAATTACTGTAATTAATATTTGAATGTATGGTAGAATATAAATTTCAATGTGTGGAATACTACTAATTTGTCTATACATTTATAATATTCAAGATGGTGAAATAGTCTTGTAATGTAATTAATAATTAATAATATGTATTGTAGGCAGACGCTGCTGTTATAGAACATAGTTATGAGGTAATTCTAACAGAGAAAAGTACTATGGAGGTTGCGTTGAAGGATGGTTTGGAAAAATTCCCTGATAGTGTGGTGCTGAATGAGTGGATGGAAAAGATGAATGAGCTTTTCAAGGAAGTGCAAGAAGGGGCAAGTAACAAAAAAGTGCATGAGCCTGAGTGTTGCAATGAGTTGAATATGAATGATGTAGGCGATGGCGGTGAAGTAAACAGTTCACCTGTTCGAGGATTGATACTTACTGAAGTTAGTGTAGAAAAAGAAGTCAATTATAGTACACATGTTGATACCAATTCTTTAACAATGACTCAGTTTCATCGACTTCCAGGGGTGAATGAGGAAATGATTAAGTTATTGGATGAAACTGAGTTTCAGGTGTATAGAAGGAAACAACTAATGTCAGGAATCAGTGGGGATAATGTGGTTGGAAGAAATATAGGAGAAGCTGTTGATAATGCTGCAGAAGATGATGATAATGAAAAAAGGGAAAACGTATCCCTAAAAAGGCAAAAATATTTCATTCACCCTATATTGAAAGAGTTGTTAAGGTTAGGGATAAACTGACCTAGGATGAAATAGGGATATGCAATTTAGTTTTTGCATCTAATAGAGATGATGGGTTCGTATATATATGACTCACTTATTATATTTTTAGAATATAAATGTGAATGTATTTAGATTGATTTTATATATAATTTTTGTCACAGGGATGAGATTTGGGACATTGGAACAGGTCATCTGCTACACTAGGGTTTTGCATATCAATACAATCAATGGATGTTTTTGCATTCTAGAGTAATTAGTTGTTGGGTTGCGTTTTTGAATAAAATGGAGAACTACAAGGATGAATCATCGCTTTCAAGATTTTTCTTTGATACAACTATTGTGGTATGAATTTATTTTTAAAATTAATTGTAAATTCAAATTTATTTTTGTAGAAATTAATATTGTTGTTGATGTGGGTTTTTACAGACAAAAGAGATATTGAATGAATTAAAGTCGGAAGATCTGAAATGTAGGCTTTTTGCTACTCTGTTGCGAATCTACATTAATAAATTTGATTTCAAGCCAAGTTTCAGAGATGTTGCCCTTGTAAGTTTATGTAGTAAATGTAATATTTCTTGCATCACTTAATATTAAAGTAACTTCTTTTTTAATGTGTACAAGGTTTTCTTCCCAATAGTTGATGATGGGAAGTATTATTTACTCATCTTTGATCTCATATCAAGTTTATACTACATAGTAGATCATGTGAAGAGAACAGGAACTTTGGAAAGAAAGTATGGCATGATACCAAACCTGGTGGTAAGATAATCAATAAAATTCTGATCACTAGGTTTTCATTCTAAAGTATGCTATAAAATTATGTCTGATGTATATGTTGTATTTAATGATAGAAAAAACTGTTTTGCAACTACTTGACATCACAACATCATCCAACGGCAAAAGCCTTAACTTTAAGGCAGGACGGGTGATGAACATATATTGGCAATTAGAAAAAGATGGAACAGAATGTGGAATCTACCTCATGAGGAATATGGAAAGTTACATGGGGGAAAATGAAGGGCATTGGGAGTGTGGTCTTACAGGTAAAATGCCTGGTGATATGAATGCTATAATTAAGTTAAGGACGAAATACATGGCAAGATTGTTGACAACTGAGTTCAATAAGTTAAAGACTATGATAGTTAAAGATTTTGAAGCGTTTCGTAAGCTGGATATTTTGGAACAAGATATGCTTCTTCAACAGTCAGCTGAAAATAGGAAGAAAAAAAGAAAAACAAGGGGTTGTAGGTAAGAACTTGAAGTGGTAGTTTGGTTTTTTTAAGATAAATATTGACATGGCATTAGATGAACCTCTTTTTTGTGGTTGTTAAAATACTATTATGCATCATGTTAGATGTTTGAAAATGTTCTTTGTCTTGTAATGGATTATTAATTTTGATATGAAGGTTGTGTTGATGCGTTGTTTAATTTCTGGGATGATGATGTCGTGCATTGTAAAAAGCAATTCTGGTTGAATGGGAAGTAGTTTAATAATCAATTTTTTTCATGGGCTGCTTATGAATAAATTTTAGAATTAAATTATGAAGATTTTTTAAAATATAATGCAAGGTTGTTGTTGATAATGTATGTGTTGATGTATTTTTTGTAAGAATTTTGTTAATATAATTCAAGGTTGTTGTTAATAATGTTGTGTGACTGTATTGTTTTTTATACTGATATAATATAGTAAATGTTACGATTCTAATAGAATATGTTATAGTTTTCTTAGCTATAATGTACCCTTTTTGAAATTAAGTCTGTGTGGGTTCATGTGTAATGCATAAAAAATCTAAATATAAAATACTTTTGGAATGGTTATGTTTTAGAAATATGAAGTCAAGTTCATCGACTTCTTATGTTGTGTGTCTGGGCTGTTTTTGCAATTTTTTTATGTTGATAGATTAGTTTGTAGTTTTATTATTCTATTAGAATATTTTATACTTATATATAAGTTGGATGTAGAAGGTAAAAGTAGGTTTAAAAATAAAATTCTTTTGGAATGAATATCTTTACGTAGTATATAGTATTTTTGAAAGAAAATATGATATAATGAATATTTGTATACTACCATAAGCAGTAAAGCATTTTTGTTAAAATGAAAATAAATCTTAAAATGTTTGATAGAAGTTGTATAACTTGCTGTAAGTAAGGAAAATAATGAGTTTATACAAATGATGGAATGAATATTTGTATTACGTGATATGATTATTTTTAAGTAATAAGAAAATATAAATATTGTTAGATTAATTTACAATGTCATCGTCACTAGCAATGAAGGTGAATACTTTATTAAACGACATAAAAGATAGCATTGAATGTGAACCGACAAAATTAAAATGAAATGTCCTTCTACTAAAACCAATAAAAAAACAATCAAGGAAATTATTTCTCAGCGTTCTTTAAAGGACAATTTCTTTTGTCATGATGAACAATCTGTTGACATGTAGCACACTTCCTCTTAGCTTTCGAGATTTCTTTCTCAATCATCTCTTTTGTAGATTTTAATCTTTTCCCATGACTACCGGATCCTTTGTTATGAATATCTGTAGGATTATGAATGTCGCTAACATCAGATACTACATCAGGACATACTACCCCTAAAAGCTTCTTGAACTGTTCTGCTCTGTTCGGTACATCATGAGTTGGACAATCGTCTACGAATTTTTTTTCAACTTATTCTGCTCGTCAAGGTATAACTTTAACTTAGCAGCATCATGGCTTAAAAAAGACACACAACGGTCAACGACTGAAAAAATATCAATAGCAGTCATGTCGGAATTAGAATCGTCAAAAGAACTATTGAAGCGTCTTTTCAGTAATTCTGTTGGAATAACATCCCTACGCCAACGTTTCAAAATGTACTTTTCAGGAATTTGTTCAATGCCATAAAACTTAAACACATAGAATATGTGTTTGCATAAGATCCCTACATGTTCAAAATGCATACAAGTACATCTGAATGAACCATCTTTGGTTGAGTGTTTGACCTGGAATATATAAGATGATTAGTGAGTATGTTTAAGTTGTAAGTTTTTAGTGTTTAAATTCGAATGATAGAATGACAATTAAAGTGAAAACAAATATACTGTGTATTCGGTATCCCTTATAAGACAATCGTAATTGTATTCCTCATCTTTGTCATCCGCATTGACATCATTTGTTTGCCTAGTGGATATCTTGTTTTTTTTTTCTCCAAAACAATAATTGTGTCAACACCGTTGGAAGATATCACATTTTTTGGAAACAATTATCTTCAGCTCTTGATATCTCTTTCTGAACCTGATAAATTTTTTTGCGTGTGTATACATTTGAAGCATGAGGTTCATTCAGACTACGGGTAATGAATTTAGGAAAAGTGGTGGCAGTATTAAAATCATTTAGAATTTGGTTATGTCTTTGTCGTTCCATGACTGATTCACATGTCATCATAAACATGATAAGATAAGAACCGGTTAATGTAGTGGTTTGAAATGACCAATTCTGACTTTCAGACAGTGATGTAGTTCGCATAAGACCAGACATTGGAATGTGCTTGAAAAATGCGGGGATCCAAGATGTTCGCAAACCATACATAGTATTCAGCCAACTGTTATCTGTAATTTTAAACTCATCCAACAACATACGCCATACATTCTCGAATTCATGGGGTTCCAGCTTAGAATTCAAAATTATAGAGTGAAAACGCTTTCGAAATTTTTGATTGGTGGCTGCATCTTCAATTGATAAAATCTGTATAAAATGAAATTTCATGAGGATGAGTATAGTTTAAGAGTTGAAGCAATTGATTCTATTAGAATATGAGAAAATAATTGTAGAATCATAACATAAAATAAAAATAATATTGTTTTGATGCATACCTTATTTGGCAACTTCTTTGTTATATGCTACATACATAACCTATGATGTGCAAACGGGAAAACCTTATCTATAGCTTTTTTCAAAGCTGGATCTTGGTCAGATATAACCAATTGAGGTTGTTTTCTAAAAGCTTTCAAAAAATCCCTAAGCAACCATTTATAAGAAACTCCATCATCTTTACTTAAAAGTCCAGCACCAAATGTTACACACTTTTTGTGGTTATCGATGCCAGTGAATGGAACAAAAACCATATCATACCTATTTTGAAAATAAAGTATTAGTTTACATAAATGAAAACAATGAAATTGTTATTGTAAAAGTATTAAAGGTTAGAAATACTTATTCATGCTGAATGTGGCATCGAGTGATAGAACGTCTCCAAAAGAATTGTAGTTATACTTTGCTGTTTCGTCAGCCCAGAATAAAGCATTCAATCTTTTGTTCAACACTTTATACTCAAAAGTAAATGATGGGACATTTTTCGTCCTGTCATTTGTCAATAAGGAATTTCGCGTCCCTCCCACCTATGTAACAATTAAGATTTCTCTTAGCATTCTTGAAATCAGAAACCAATCCACCTCTATCTGAAGGACCGACCTGAAGAGCACTATACAGTCTATGTGCTTTTACAGGACCAATATTTTATTTTGACAAATTATGAATGAAAATTTCCTCGGAATAATCAAGTTTTCTCTTTAAATGAGATAAGTACATATTGCTCTTGCTAAACAACTCGTGATTATGTTGCTTGACAAAATCACTCACGACATATTTAAGAATACCGGGAATTATTTCTAAAACAACTTTCGCTTTACAATTCCTCCTAAATAAATCTTTCCTTCTTTGAGTCTTTTTATGCTGAATGTCCAAAGTATCTACTTTACTAGTATTTGGATTACCTTCCCGATTGCATACAAGATGTCTATTTGTAATAATCCCATTTTTCGTTTTTATGCTGAATGTCCAAAGTATCTACTTTACTAGTATTTTTATGCTGGTTGTCCTATTTAAACATAGCAAATAAAAAATTATTCTGAAAGAATTATATAAATATTATTCTGAAATAATTTTACTTTTTCCTGTAAAAATTTCAATATCCTGAACTCAATTTAGTACCTTCACTGAAATCAATATTAACCTCTGTATCTTCATCAACGAAGTGATTTTCGTCTTCTGCATGATTTGCGTCCTCTGTATGTCATCGATGACAATATTAACATTTAACATTAAACTTGGTTGTTAAAATATAGAATCTGAAATACAATGAAAAATTAAACAGTATATTCAAAAACTCATCTAAATTAGGATTACTGCTTTCTCCTATTTGAAATACGTCATCATATAGTGTATCATTATCAGGAAAATCGAAATCTTCAATTCCATTGTCATCATCACTAGCCAAATAATGTTCCTCATAAATATGATTATTGACATCTGGTTCTTGATCGCCCATAACTAAGAAATTTCGATAGTGTTTGTATATGCTTTGGAAGTTGAAAAAATAAAATATTATAAACTGTCATACAAAATAAACAGGGATGAAAACGGATTCTATGCAAATTAAAATTCTTGATATTAGGGATCACTGATAAAAATAAATGATTCCGATTTGATTGTTTTTTAGAACATGATAAAGATAATAATATTCATAAGATGCTATATTCACATTCGAAATTTAAAAAATACCAACAACACATTAAAGTAATTACTTTACAATATTATTATGTATTTTTTAAAGTAATTACTTTACAATATTATTATGTATTTTTTTAAAAAAAGTTACGCAATATTTTATTAACGACATAATTCTATTAGAATGTTATATCAATATGGATTATAAAACTCTGCATATTATCAGAATGACATAATTCTATTAGAATGATATATCAATATGGATTATAAAACTCTGCATATTATCAGAATGACATAATTCTATCAGAATACTTTACCAATATGACTTATAAAACTTATCAATTCGTGTTACCTCGAATCAATGCACACATTGAATATCATTCTGAAAGAATTATATAGCAATATGGCTAACAAAAAAGTTTACTATGTGTTATCTACAAATCAATCTACAAGAATATTATAGTAATATGGTGCTGAAGACAATTAACTCTTAAACTGTTTAAGTTCAATTATTTGTATTGCTCATTGTTTACAATATATATTTTTTGACATTATGTGATTTGAATTTATGAAACATCATACATATTTTATGAAATATAATGAACATTATTTTTTGACATTATGTTGGAATGAGAACTGTAGTGTTTTCATCTGATATTCTATTGGAATGATATACTGTATGATCCTACAAAACATAAATATACCAGAAACTACATACATCTTATTAGTTGTAAACATAATAATTAAAGGAAAACACCTAGAATTCATCAAACGATAATTTTATTACACTGAACTGAAACTTGATAATACCATATAATTCATCAAAAAAATACTTTTATTTTATTGAAATCAAAGTAAATAATATATAAAAATGACTAATTTGATGAATTTCTTGTAGTTCTATTCTTTCTTCAATCCAAAAGGACAGTAACTGCTATCATGACCAAATCCAAAACATTTTTTACATCTTCTTTTTTTCTTCACAACTTCATCCACTGGGTTATTTGGATCATTGACATTACCTTCCCGGGATTTTTATCTTCATTTTCCTGGAAGATTATCAGATTTGATACATATGTATATGTAAAAACAGTAAAAGGGTGTGTGGGGGACGTTTCAAAAATATCTTCATTATCATAGAACATCGTTCTGATTTCCAGTATGAACATCCATCGATTGTGTAAAACAAATTGATCAACAACAAATGGAATCGACAATTGTGTTCTATGAGGGGGGACGTTTGCATTGAGTATATAAATAAAATTATATTAATGATAACTAAATCAATCATAAATCATTGCCTAATATAAAGGGATAAGAATCAGACTAAATAAAGAATTTAAATGAAAGATTACATAATTACCCGCAAATAATAAATAAAATAATTAATAATTTGCTAAATTCTCATTGGTGTATTTAGGCACACAATACTTGCTAAAAACATTTGAACCTAACTCTCTCTCTCTCTCTCTCTATATATATATATATATATATATATATATATATATATATATATATATATATATATATATATATTAGGTTCTATGGAAAACAAGAAATCCTAAAAATCATAAAAGTGCATAAAAAAATACTTAGACTTCACAAATCGTTTTTATTTATTTTATATTATGAATTTTCGCAGCATTTTATGTATTTTTGTTGAAATTTTTTTTTGAAAAAAAAACCGAAAAACTTCGATTTTTTTTTTCCAGTGAATTTTCAAAAAAAACGCTGCGATGTTTTGGTATATAAATTCAAAAAAAAAAGATTTGTGATGTATAAGTATTTTTTTTTAATGTATTTTTATGATTTTTAGGTTTTTTTTTGTAATAGGAGAGGATGACTGGGATAAAATGGGGAGTTGGTGGGGGGAGGGGGTTTAATAGTTTTAATATGTAACTAGGCGAATGCCCGCGCGTTGCGCAGAAGCATCTATATAGTTGAAATCTTTATAAATATATGATTTATTTAAATATAACTTTATAAGTAGAAGTAAAAATATTATTTTAATATTGAAATTTAGTTTATTTTTTATAACACTTTAGGTTTGGTACTTATTTAACCTTATTAACATATTTATAATCATTATTAGAAAGACACTACAATTTATCACTTTTAACTATTTAAAAAATATTCTTTTGGTTGTTTAAGTTTAACTAAATTTTATATTTAAGTTGATCCTGTAAGGTTATATTTAAATTAATAATTTAAGTATTTTATACAAATTGCGTTGCGCAGAAGCATTTATATAGTTGAAATCTTTACAAATATATGTTTTATTTTAAATATAACAATAATGTCGTTGTTAAATTTGATATAATAATTCTTATACTAAGTTGATATAGTATATTGATTATTTTGAATTATATGATAATATATACATGTATTAAAACTGCATAATCTCAATCTTATGAATGACCTCTACCAGCGGGTTACTCATGAAATTAAATATAATATATGGTTTAATATTATTTATAGTTGTTGTTATTGTTAATTCATTTTTAAAATTTATTTGTTTAACGTTTTAATTTCTATTAGTGTAATTATTTAAAACATCAAACAATTTTTTTTTTGATTTTAAAAGTAACAATATTATCATTTATATAGAGTTATTTTTAACTATTGTTATTGTAAGTTATCTTAAGCTACTTATTTCAAAACTTTTAACGATTATAGAAATATCTTTAGGAAATATTTTAGTTAAATTGATATTACCATTTAGTTTTTGCATTTAACACTACAATTTATCACTTTTCACTATTCACAAAATATTCTTTGGGTTTTTTTTTAAGTGGAACTGGAATTTATATTGAAGTTGATCGTGTAATGTTATATTTAAATTAACAATTTAATTATTTTGTCCATACAGTTCAAAAGTTGTAGCTTTAAACTGATAATGGTTTAAATACAATAACATATTAAATCTAATAAATTAAGTATAATATGTTAAAAGTTAAAGACATAACTTTATAAGTAGAAGTAAAAATATTATTTTAATATTGAAATTTAGCTTATTTTTTATTACACTTTAGGTTTGATACTTATTTAACCTTATTAACAAATTTATAATCATTACTAGAAAGACACTACAGATTATCACTTTTAACTATTTACAAAATATTCTTTGGGTTGTTTAAGTTTAACTAAAATTTATATTTAAGTTGATCCTGTAAGGTTATAATTAAAATAACAATTTAAGTATTTTAGACAAATTGCGTTGCGCAGAAGCATCTATATAGTTGAAATCTTTACAAATATATGTTTTTTTTAAATATAACAATAATGTCGTTGTTAAATTTGATATAATAATTCTTATACTAAGTTGATATGGTATATTGATTATTTTGAATTATATGATAATATATACATGTATTAAAACTGCATAATCTCAATCTTATGAATGATCTCTACCTGCAGGTTACTCATGAAATTAAATAAATATATGGTTTAATATTATTTATAGTTGTTGTTATTATTAATTCATTTTTAAAATTTATTTGTTTAACGTTTTAATTTCTATTAGTGTAATTATTTAAAACATCAAACAATTTTTTTTTGATTTTAAAGTATTTTGTCCATACAGTTCAAAAGTTGTAGCTTTAAACTGATAATGGTTTACATACAATAACATATTAAATCTAATAAATTAAGTATAATATGTTAAAAGTTAAAGACATAACTTTATAAGTAGAAGTAAAAATATTATTTTAATATTGAAATTTTGTTTATTCTTTATTACACTTTAGGTTTGATACTTATTTAACATTATTAACCAATTTATAATCATTATTAGAAAGACACTACAATTTATCACTTTTAACTATTTACAAAATATTCTTTGGGTTGTTTAAGTTTAACTAAATTTTATATTTAAGTTGATCCTGTAATGTTATATTTAAATTAACAATTTAAGTATTTTATACAAATTGATCAAAAATTATAGGTTTAAAATGATAATGGTTTACATACAACATATTAGACCTATTAAATTAAGTATAATGTGTTAGAAGTTAAAAGCAAACTTTATAAGTAGAAGAAAATATATTTTTTTAATATTGAAATTTAGTTTATATATGATTACACTTTAGATTTTATATTTATTTAACCTTATCAACCAACTTATAATAATTATTAGAAAGAAATTGAAAAGTCATGGGAGTTTCAAATGAATGTGGTGAAAGGAAAAAATGCATGGGAGTTTCAAATGAATGTGGTTTAAGAAAAAATGCAAGCTTTATAAGTATATAATGATTATTTTTATATTACAAATAGAGTAAATTACAAATTTGGTCCATGTGGTTATGTAGTTGTTTTGTATCAAGTCCAAGTTTTTTAATTTGAACATGGCAAATCCTTAAAATTTGTTTTAGTAACAAAAATGATCCCTAAAAACATGAAATTAGTAAATTACCCTTATCAGATTTTATTTCTTTTTTACTTATTATTTTAGATTTTAAAAAATGAATGTCCCACAACCCAATCACACCCTTCACCCACCCCTCCCTTTCCTTCTTGTCTAACCAATACCACCTCCGACTACCAATTTCTTCTCTAAGGACCATCAATTGAGAATAAGAACCTTAATTTCTCTAACCAACACCCCTCTCCACACTATACATCCACTGATCAGTGTTCCAGTCATGTAATCTACCCCATGTGATAACTTCCACCAATGACCTTTCTTCACCCCCTCTTTTTCTCTCTCCAAAATCATACATTTCACGAACCTATTTTGCAACCAAAGGGAATTTTGAACATGTTTATGCAGCCAAAAATAAATCCATTTTTTAATTTTTTTTGTGCAATATCAATTTTGTGAATAAATTGGAACCAAACAACTAGTGTTCATGCCACCACCATTATAGTAGTGCCACCTACGCCACTTTCTTTCGCCTGTTATCTCTCTCTTTCTATCTGTTAGAATAATAGGAACGAATGGATTCTAGTTTGAATACCCCATGGAAGAATTGATCAAATCATAAGAACACACAAGGTAAATAAGATCGATGATTTCATTAGAGAGTGAATGACAAGTTCAATACAAAATGATGCAAGAACATAACTCCAAAAGATATTCTCTCTATATAACCAACCTGATGGATTTTAAGACAATATATAAGGTAGTTTTTCTTAAAAACCAGTCAACGGAAGTCTTACAAAAATTATAAGTTTATTTTTAGTTTATAATAAAATCAAACTATCAAGGATCGGTTTATAGAGGTTATAATGAAATAAAAACCACCAAAAGGATCAGTTTATAGAGGTTATAATGAAATAAAAACCACCAAAAAGTTTTTAGCATGACAACCTTTGAAGCTTTTGAACCCACTTGGTTTGGGTGTGTTGACGAAAATAGCAAAAATCAAAGAGTATGATTTCTCTATGTGTATCCACCATCAAGAGTAAGACACTTAGAATGCTAGTTCCTTCTTTTTGTTCTTTAAGCCTTTAAGTGCTTAACAAATAAGCACTAAAGAAGGACACAAAGTAAGCAACAAAAGGCAAGCAACAACTTCAAAAGAGTGAGAGCTCCAAGCTCTATGACCCTCTTACTTTTTAGAGAGAAAGAGAGGAAGAAAAGAGACCAAAAACTAGCTAGTTTTCCATGCAAAGAGTCTCCTTTTCTATCCCATGCAAGGTAAGGGCTTTACATTAAAATACTCTAAAGTAAGTGTAGCCTTTAGAAGCATGGGGAGACAAAGCATGAAGGTTGACAAGCAACCTCCATGACACTATAAAGATTTCATCCACACTCTTCAAAAGAGAAGGATTCTTTGATTTTTTTATAAACTCAAAGTTTATAAATTACAAACTTTTTATTTAGGTAAAAGACAAAAGAATCCAATTAGTCCAAAAGTTTGTTTATGACATTAATTCTTACCATATGAAATAATAAATAGTTATACTCTCTAATAATAATTATTTTCACAAAACAATAATTATTACCCAATTAAATACAAGAAATGATATTATGTATTAATAATCATATTAATAATAAGCATACAAAATGTGCCAACTTGATAAAGGTGTGACCTACAACATCATATATTATTAGCAATATCACTCCATAATGATTTTTGGGCATAATAGATTCAACAATCTCCCACTTGCACAAGATTCATTACAGACTGACATAGACACTAGACGATGTCCAAAAAATGGGCTATTTCCCCTAAAAATATATTAAGGGTGCGATCTCATCAATAACCAATTCTAGGAGCTCTAGGCTACAATTATTACTAAAGGTGTGGTATCTGTTATTCGTTTGTCTCAGACATCATGTTGAACATGAGATATGGATCGCCATAAATTTCATTTGGTGTTCAAATTTTAGTAAGGCCTTAGATGTCTAATTCTAAACGAATAAGAGGGAATAAATCCCATCCTGACTACATACGCCTATTAATGTAGTCAATGTCATACCCAATGATGGCCATTATGATAGCCTTTACAAAACAATATTAAACCATGTCAGCGTAGAACAATTCCTACACTTCAAGTCCCAAATATATATCTCAGGTCTAGGAATACAAAGATACAACCTTGATCAAAACATCACCCATTACTACGATCCATAAAGTGATTTTGATGCGGGTTAGGTCCAATCCTTATTCTCCTAATCAAGTATCTACGAATATGGTAGCAACTCTTGTTATTCTCATCTCCATAAGAATCAACCAATCCACTCATATTAGTCTTACATCATAGATGTTCCCACAACTATGAACGACTATGAACATTTAGAATAACCTAATTATTTAAGGATTTAAACATGTACTATAGAACACAATAATTATTTAATGGTAAACTCATATCCAACATCTCAACTCATTATAATATATGTTGATTTTATGGTTCTAATATCCAAATACTATATTTCAATCAAATTCATCTACTTATATCAACAAGGCCCTATAGCACTAGCTTGACTTTCATAGTTTAGTTAATGAAGGATCTTTATTAAATAGATTTAACAAAACTTGATTTCTATAAATTTTGCAAATAAAAATATTTTCAACTATATATATATATATATATATATATATAACTCATATATAGAGAAAATTATTGAGAATATATTAGATGATTAAATATGACTTAGATGCCAATACTTACGTAATGGGATTACTCATAGTCATAATGAACTATTCGTTACACATCTCTGTATATGGTTCTCCAAACCGCAATATATTATAACTCTGATATGTAACTGTAATTAAAATCTACATGGAAACACTATCCATGTAAATTTTTCTTCATTCATAATGAGGAAACGCCCGATTGTGATTGAGAGTCATCTCAATCTATTTGGAAGATCAACACATGTGTAACAACTTTAAACATAACTTTCTTTCAAATACTCTGCTGATTAGGGATGTTTCTCTAGTATTCTCAAGTACTTTAGAATGTTCTTATAAGTTGCACCATGACTTATTCTCAGATTATACTGGTATTATTCAACATGCTCTAAGCATACGATTTATTTGGACTTCATGCATAATCATGACACATATGATTGATGCAATTGCATCAACATATGGAATACAATCATATTAACTAGTTTAAAACATCTGCACTAGGATTTTGCTCAAAAACATGTCATGTGGTATTTGAGAAGATAACTCTCCCATAGTCCTTTATCTTAAGCTCTTTATGATCCTAGAAAATATAATGCAATCTTACATAATCCTTTAAGTTGAACATGATCTATCTATATAGATCTTTATTCCAAGAATTAGTATGTCGACTACATATAAGACTAGGAATGTTACTGCGCTCCCACTAGCTTTATAGAAAACACAAGAGTCATCTTGAATTATAATAAAATTACACCATGTAATTATCTTATAAGAAATAAGATTCTTACTTTGAGATGTTAGCTTAAATCTTGGAAAGATTTTCATTCATGTATGCTTTCTCCTATGAAAACTCACTTACTCTTTATATTTATAATATATCTGATGGGTTCTATCCATAATAACAATCCTATGTGCTCATACAAACCCTAATGCTTGGATCTAGGTTTCTCGATTGTACATGCAATGTATCCAAGACTTACAATCTTAGATCTAACATATTATATACTGAAATTAGGGTTTAGAGAATTACCTTTGATTGTTATGTAGCAATAACAATCTCAATTCCTCCTTACAATGACTTTAGAAAGCTTAGAGTCATACTTGTCACTCCTCTAATGGCTCACAAACACCAAGAGCAAGAGGATGAAGAATAAGGAGAGTGGAAGCTGCCCAAAACGTCCAAAAACCCTAGAGGAACTCCTAGCCACGTTTTTGGGGCTTAAGGGTACTATATATACATGTAGGCTATTAGGGTTTTCAACTAGGAAACCCTAATTTGACTGCTTAAGCCCTAAGCAGCCCATGGACCCTTTTAGAATAACCCTTGGATGATTTCTAATGGGTTTCCCCATAGAATTCGTCCAACCTATCATTCCAAGGTGATCCATAGCCCAAATGTAATTATCTTATAATTACAGTTCCAGTCCCTTAAGTTTAATTAATCTCTTTTAGCCACCAAATTAATTATCGATTAATTCTTGACTAATATTAATTAAACAATATGATTTCTCCTTTAATATATTATTCTCATAATATATTAATAAATCATAATTAATACTTTCTCTCCATAATTCATCCTATCAAGTTGCTTTGGTGAAGGCAACCCAAAAGGACCATGCACCATCGGGTCAAGTACATACCAAAATAGTTATGGACTTAGACACTAATCCAACAGTCTCCCACTTGGATAAGTCTAATAACTATTCTGCATATGACTTCAGATCCTGATCTGTAATCGTAGCTTTCCAAAGCCGCTGTCAACTCTGATCTTATCAGATACGCGTGTCCTTTAGATAAGGGATCATATATTCCTCCATTCTAGATATTGTATAGATATGAGACATGAACTTAATCATTCTCTCTATACTATTTCCCTACTTCCGATTTATGACGACTGACAACAGACTACAATTGAACCATCAATTTAGTCCCGGCTTGGCCAAGCACTTAGGTTCCATCACTAAATCATCGAGGGGCCCAAAGATATCGCTTTTATCATACTTTGGATAAAAGGAACGGATAAACTTTGATTCAATGCTTGCCTGCACTCACTTACTGAATCACACACAACAATATGTTTTATAACACCAAGTTACTTGTGCGTTTACATATTATCAATGTGCAACCGATTCGCAAGATACAACTCACACATCTCAGTTTCAAGAATATAAGATGTTATCGTCTCACCAATCACTCGTGATAAAATCCATGAAGTGATCCAAGTGAGCGTGGGTTTAATCCAATGCTCAAATCATATTCATAAGCACTCATGAATGTTGCAACAAAAAATTGCTTATGTCTAATACACTTTAGACAATCCACACACCAATTCACGATAGTCTTCATTCGTACCTACTTCCAACATATGAACGACTGTGGCCCATTCGAATAATTTGACTGTTCTGAACCAATTAAATTATTCAGGAAGTCAAAACATGCAAAGTGAAACACAAGAATAATACTAATCCCATATGGCCTCAAACCTTTGAGTATAAATAAAACTCCTTTTATTTATCACCATATCGATTACTCATTATTTGTTGTTTCGGGTAATCAACTTCTTACTTGAATTATAACTATACTTGTCCCATGCTCTTAGCATGCACACAATGTTTACCTACGGTACTTACTTTGTGAAATAGGTCAAATGAACACATTTCCAGTCACACTCATTTCACAACTCCCAATCCCTATCACAAGTGTAAGAATATCAAATTCTTGCTACTTATAGAATATGCTAGATTCTAACATTTTATGCAATGATCCTTTCGTAATGTCATAGCACAAAAATCACAATGACTATTGCCAATGAAATTACAAAGTTCTCTATTTGAGATTGTTACAATACAATTCCATAGACATGATGTCTCTCACTCAAAGTACATTCGTTTAAACATCCTTTTGCATACAATTTTCTAATCTAGACATAGACTCTCAATATCCAACTCCCAATATGGAAACATTTCCATATTTGCCATATGACAACTCATTCTTAATAGAATCTTATCTATTCATAATAATGTCAATATGGTCCATCCAATATCATACTTCCAACTACCCACAAGCGACCAATCCTCAGCGAGCTTTGGGTCGTCCTTTGATAGTTGTTTAATTATCTTAGTCAAAACCGATTCTTGTCCTTTTTCCCTCTAAATGCGCTAGACATTTGGAAAATTTTAGAATGGTCAAATATTATAGCATTTGCAATCAATCCTATACCCGAAGCGTATGGGACACGATGCATAATGTCTTACATAAAGATACGATACTTTATCAATCTTTTGCCATAATATTTTATGTGTCAGGTTCTCACAATTCGAACTATGAAGAGGGATGCCATAATCATAATCGAAATTTGAGAACGAACTATGTATCCTTGACTAAATTTATTAACATTCCACAACCTAAGCCTTTAGATTTGAAATGAAACATAATATTCTCTCCCTTAGTTATAGCAAAACAACTTTTCAACCCTGACGACTTTGCAAAGTATAACTCTTGTTTTCTATAATTAATATTGCTAACTTGCAATACTTGTCATAATAATCATACAAGCACAACATTTATGCTCCCACTATGATGATTATTATCACATAAGCATAACTCTTATGCTCCCACTAGCTTTGACATGTATTTAGAAACAACTTAACTTCCAGAAAACAATTCCTATTGAATTTCTTAAGTTCATATTTCTAATGCTTTGATAATCCTTTATCTAAGCTTCTCAAACTTATACACCTTTGCCTTAGATAGTTCATATGTGTGTCTAAACAATTCAGACTAATTGCCAAATCTCATAATTCGAATCATGGAAAGGGATACCGTAACCATAATCGGATTTGAGAATACAATTTTTACAATCACTATCTTCTTAAAATCTCTCTTAGTGAAAGCATTTCCTCACAGTCATTTTCATGAAGGAGGGAATCTTATGACACTTAGATTTTAATGGTGTATGTGTTCCTATCCATGCGAATTTGTCAAAACCAATGTTTGCGACAAATCCAAACTCATATGGACCGAACCTTCTCAATCTTGATTTCTTGCCTTATGGCAACACGAGTGCCCACCATGTCTTCCAAGTAGTTAAGCAGCTCACCCTTTCCTATCAATGTACTTTCCATCGATCATGGTGCTTGCCTTTTATGCGTTCAAATGAGAACTCATAGAACTCATATGCATAATTAACTCAATCGGAATGGCATAGAAACAAAATAGCGTCAACACGATAGGTTATAAATCTCAAGTCGTATGCTAGTGATGATCGATAAGGTTTATTCTTGATTTTTTCTTGAAACCTTTCAAGACTAATAAGACTCCCACTGACTCCTTGACATATAAGATTCTTTTATCAAGAAACATTTCATGACAAATGAATATTCAAGAGTTAGTGTAGTTTGATCAAGACAAAACACTTCACAAATTGGTCCTAGTTGGTCTTTGTCTTATCCAAGACATCACAACTTACCAATTCCAAATGTGCAAGAATAAGAAAACCTTTTTCCAAATTCTACATTTGATGAATGTTATAAGCCTTCTTAATACTTGTTACTCAATGTCACAATCTTAACTCTAAGACATGTTTTGGAACGAAGTATGATTGACTTCTTGATTTAACCATTTCTTCAATTCTTGATTCCTTTTCTCAGACATACAATTGTACTAAGACTCACTTAGAGGATCAACTGAGATATGGTTCTTAATCATTAAGACTTATCATAAAACATAATAAAAGGTACTCTCCCTTCTTCTTAGAATAGAGAAACTTTTATCTTTCTGCCTACTTGATTCTTCTTATTCGTTCTGCTAGTGATTGAAACTCTTTCAATCAATTCAAAATTATAGTCAATCTTATAAGTATAACCATATTCACTAAACCTTTAGTAAATCATGATGAATATCTTTGTTACGCTTGTGGTGGACTTGATCAACACATAACTTTGTGTATTCGATCTCCTAGTCCTTCACTTGACACTTTGTCAACGAATTAGTCTAATTTCCAAATATGAAATTTCTCATTCATCATGCAACCAAGTTGCATGATTCCAAGTTTCTGTCCAATTGAAACTTGGGCGATGAGAAACTCTCCCTATTTGGTAAATTCTCGACATTTCCACAAATAACATAATTAAGAATCAAATCCATTATTGCATTCAAACATCAATTTTTCATACATGCCATTGCAAGGATAAATAAATAATATAAAATCAAAATTTATTTTATTGCGGAAAAATTTGTCCTTACAATGCAATTTATTGAAAAACTATGCTAACACATATTTCTTAGTAATCTTATTCTAACTCCAAGTAGTAGCTCAAGATCTTTATCTTCAAGTAATGCGATCGAAATCCATTTCTTCACGATTAGATTTCGCTTAGTTCTTCCCTTAAGCTTCCTCTGTAACGCCCGAGATTCAGGGCTAAACATATTTGTCAATGTAATAGTCTAGTTCAACTATTGTAACCCTTTTTGAGATAATAAAGATGAAATATTTGAGTATTATGTGAATTATATGTGTTTATGTGTTTATTATTTAATTATAAATGTATAATTAATAAAGAATAAAAATAAGCGTCAAAATTAAAGTGTGAGATAAGCCCGATATCTTTGTAAAGTTGTAGTGGTCAAAACAAGGATTCCGGGGATATAAGGAACGACGAAATCTGAGTTATAACGAAGAAGTTATGACCCATCGAAGTTTCGCGACAGAACCGACACAATACCCGGATGCGTGAATAGTGAATTTACGATGGAGTGAGATTTAGCCTTAGCACCCTAAAAGAAAGTTGTAGAATACGATAAACTAAGAACATCGATAAAAAGAACCCCCAAATCTGACTTCGTATGAAGAAGTTATGATTTTTCGAAGTTTCGGATTAGTAGTGTACAACCCGAAATTCGAATATTGGATCGAGCGGTTTTTAGCCGACACGACCTAAACAAGAATCGAAGATCTCGTTAAGAGTAGCGTAACAATAAAAAGATGGGCGAAAACGGACGTCGGATAAAGAAGTTATGAGAATTTAACGGACCAACCCTGTCCCGGCCTGTTAATAATATAAAATTTAAAATCGATTCAAAATTAGCCGACGGAGTCTAAACGAAAGTTGTAGAGTACGTTCCCACCTTCGCGTGGATATAAAGAACGTCGAAAACGGAGCTCGTATGTCAAAGTTATGATTTTTAGAAGTTGGAAGGTGAATTTACGAAGCTGATGCATGGATCGATGACGTGGCAAGATCACAGCCGTCGCTTGCGGCCTATGGTCCTCGCTTCGGATGATGACACGTCGCCTCGCATTATGCCCAGCGTCCGAAGTCTGTACGCCCCGCGTACCCTCCGGTCTTATCCCTTCCGAATGCGAGACAGCTGGAGTCCATCTGGCAGCCTTATCCGAACCATTACGCCCAACGTAGGTCCGAGGTACACCCAACATACCGAGGCCTCGCAAGCTATAAAAAGGCAGCGAAGGCAGCTTCATTTCTCACCCATTTTCACTTCTCTCTCTACAAACTTTCTGTCTCTAAGTGCTATAGACCCCCCTAAACCCTAGAAAAACCCCCTAGCACCCTAAGGAAGCCCCGAGGCTCCCGGAGTCCTGAGAAAAAGGAGTCTTTTGGTTTCGAAACGCTGCTCCAAATAAGTTCCGGTTTTCGATAAAATTCACTGTAAGTGTGCTACGCTTACGCAATTTTTAATATAGCTTTCAAATAATTATAGGAATGTTATTAGGTCCTTAAAATAAATATTTGGGCTATTATTATGAGTTATATTGAGTGTTATTAACGCTTGTATAATAATAATAATAGTCAAACTAATTAATTTGTCGCGGTTATCATTAGACTAAACCCTAGTGGTATTGGTACTAGGTTTTATCGAAGGAATATCGCTTTGAGAGTATCGAAGCGCTGTCCAAGTGCTGAGTCACCACCTTTCAAGTGAGTGCATAGTTACTTTCAGCTTACACATAGATATGAAGTATTTATATAAACTACGTGCTATGTGTGCATATTATCTGAATACTTGATGTCAATGCTGGATGAACATTGTTATACATGTTTTCAATGATTTAAACTATATATGTATTTTATATCTACGAAAATGTTAGGTTAAAACATTGGGTAGATGTAATAGGTGATGTGTGATAAAATGATGAGAGGCCTCGATGTTGATGTTGTTGATTCTGTCATCTAGCGGAGTATGGATGACGACCACAGACTCTTCTAGACAGTCCATTGGAACGCTAGCAGGCTCGCAACCTGTAGGTGTTTGTGAACGATGTGTTCACCGGTGTACTCCATCCCCCACATGGTTGCCTTTAGGACATTTATTGTTTAGGAATCCCCTTAGCAGTAGTGTCTGTCCCGATGATGATCCTTAGGCTAGGTCCCTTATGATAGGTGTTTAGAGACGTAAAGTGAGGATAACGGGAACGGGTAATCGGGTTATTGTTGATTGATGAAAATAAATAACTTATTTATTGTGGGTTGAAAACCCTATGTGCTCACCAGGCTCCCAAGCCTGACCCACTCAGTTTTATGTATTACAGGTAGTGGCGCTTGAGCATAGATATGATGTTTGGACGAGGGATTACGGATATAGGCCTGTAAATATGAAATAATGTAGTAAGGCTTATATTGTATTGTTTATGCTTTTGATCTATACGAACATGACACAAGTCTTTTAATGAAATACATTTCTATGGAATTGCTTTTGATAAATCTTTTCATATTTTGTTTTGGGACAAATTCCGCAACACTTTTATTTAAAATGTTACTCTGATTTTCAAACAAAGCATAAACAAAATCGGTATTTTCTGGCCGTGATTTTGGGGATGTCACATCCTCTCTTTTCTTCGATCCTACAAAACATCAATTGTAATCTTATCACATTATGTATTAAGAAACTAGAATAGGAACTTAAAAGAGTTAGTTAATGGATTTTACCTAAAGCAGAGCCATACGTTTTGACTCCCCCATCTCTTAGATCTCTTAGGTAAATAGGGCAGCTTCGTCTCTAATGCCCCTTCTCTTGGCAATAAAAGCAAATTGACTCTTTTGGAACAACTCATGGAACTACTTCAGACTTTGCCTTTCTCTTATGATCAAACTTTTCGATCATGACATGCCTTTCGTTTCCATTGCCTATATCCATAGAGGTTTGGAAGGCAGATTCACCAATCAACTTTGCTTTTCCAGTGCGCCAAACCATTGCTGATTTAGCAGCAATAAGCATGTAGGTGAGATCTATAAGGGTCATGTCGTGGTTCATCATAGATTACTCTCTTATGAACTCACTATATGAGTTAGGAAGCGACTGAAGAACCCAGTCAACAGCCAGCTCCTCACAGACAACGGATCCCAACATTCTTAACCTATCAATGTGTGACTTCATCTTTAGGACGTGTGCACACACCGACTTTCCTTCTTCATGTTTACTTGCCAAAAGGGCTTGAGTGAGCTTGAAATTTTCAAGCCTTCGAACTTGTGGGTTAGGGAGAATAATTGGAGGAGGTGGAGGAAGTGAAGCATGATCTCTTGTTCCTCGATCGAATCGTGGAATATCATCTTCATGTGGAAAGCTTGTTCCACGGGATTTGTGAAGACTATAGTTGTCGTACTTTGACATCTATAAAACGGGAGAAAAATAAATTCAAGCTAGTTGATTGATTGAGTCCTTAATAAATCACCCAAATAAGATACTAAGGCTAGGACCCAACACAATATTCCACAACTTGGGAGAGGGATTCCGTAACCCAAATTGAAGAACATTTGGAGGTAAGTGAATGACGATTCACTAATTTTCCACCATGAAAAACGAAAAACAAATTAAGTTTTAAATGCTTTGAAAACTCCTAGATCCTTTGAGATTCATTGAACTTTTCAATGGCATGTTTAAATCTCGATATGCCCCTTGATTTGTGACTGGGATGCCGAGGATCACAAAACAGGGTGTGAATAACCATGCAAACTTACATGGTGCCCCCACATGTTACAGTCACCTATTCGATGTGCCGGTTAACCATACATGCTCCACCGAACTATGAAAAACATTGAGTCACCCTTTGCCACCTTTTCTTAGAACCATTTAGTGTGCCGGTTAACCACACACGCTCCACTAACGTCTTCGCAGGGGTACAAAGTGTAATTTCATGGAATTGCATCAATTCACTTTTGCCTAAAGTAACTATGATTGGGAATCTGTAAAACATTTAGTTACTTTTGTACTTCATTATACTTATAATGGAAGGTTTCTATCCTATCCTACCCGTTCGGCTAACGACCCTCCATTAGTCAAGAGTACGGTGGGTAAGAGTGGATACCCATTCAATCGCCATTTTATAGGCAATTTCCTTAAACACCACTTATAGACCAACTTCGTGAATGAGGCCTACTAACGGTAAAACTGACTTTTACTCATAGATATATATAATATTAGACTTTTAATGTTATATATAGTATAGGGTGTATTTTACACTTTTAAAATACTAGGTGGTCGAATTTAATAATTATACTTTTAATTTAATTAAATTGTAAACCAAAACTTTATGGATTTATTAAATCTCTTTTAATTATACACTTTAATTAATTAATAAAACCATAAGAGTGTGATTTGAACTTTTCAAAACAATACTAGGGTCTTAGAATTTAACATTTCTAAATTAACTTTTAATCAACTTTTAAATTCAAAAAAAACTTGAGGGCATGTTTTGAAACATTTCAAAACATTAGGGTTTTAACTATTTAAATTTCAAAACAAAACCTTTAAGTTCAAATTTAAACCATAAAACTTAAATGGGCACAATTGAAACTTTTTCACAACACAAGGATCAAATAACAAATAATAGAAATTAAACAATTAATTTTTTCATTATCTATATTTGACCTAATTTCAATTTCTTGCAAGATAAATTACCCAATTAATACAAATAATCAATCTTTAATCATATAAGGAAGTTATTATCTAATCAATTGTTAAATTATCTTGTGTTTTGGTAAGGATAATCTTTTAGAAACAATAAAAATCGTATTTTATTACTTTAAAACGAATATGGTAATTATCCTTAAGCAAAACAGCAAGTAAATCCGAAATTCCCTCTGTCTGACGCTCCGACTCGCCGAGTCACACATTGGAACTCGCCGAGTAGGGCAGACTCGCCGAGTCCATGTAGTGACTCGCCAAGTCAGTTCGAACAGAAGGTCAAAATTCGATTTTCAGTAAATAATTCAACATAGCATCACATACAACAGAAACCAATCAAGGCTCTGATACCACTGATGGGTTCTATCCGTAAGAACAATCCTATGTGCTCATATAAACCCTAATGTTTGGATCTAGGTTTCTCTATTGTACATGCAATGTATCCAAGACCTACAATCTTAGATCTAACATATTATAAACTGAAATTAGGGTTTATAGAATTACCTTTGATTGTTATGTAGCAATAACAATCTCAATTCCTCCTTACAATGACTTTAGAAAGCTTAGAGTCACAATTGTCACTCCTCTAATGGCTCACAAACACTAAGAGTAAGAGGATGAAGAATAAGGAGAGTGGAGGCTGCCCAAAACGTCCAGAAACCTTAGAGAAACTCTTAGCCACGTTTTTGGGGCATAAGGGTACTATATATACATGTAGGCTATTAGGGTTTTCAACTAGGAAACCCTAATTTGACTGCTTAAGCCCTAAGCAGCCCATGGACCCTTTTAAAATAACCCTTGGACGATTTCTAATGGGTTTCCCCATAGAATTCGTCCAACCTATTATTCCAAGGTGATCCATAGCCCAAATGTAATTATCTTATAATTACAGTTCCAGTCCCTTAAGTTTAATTAATCTCTTTTAGCCACAAAATTAATTATCAATTAATTCTTGACTAATATTAATTAAACAATATGATTTCTCCTTTAATATATTATTCTCATAATATATTAATAAATCATAATTAATACTTTCTCTCCATAATTCATCCTATCAAGTTGCTTTAGTGAACGCAACCCAAAAGGACCATGCACCATCGGGTCAAGTACATACCAAAATAGTTATGGACTTAGACACTAATCCAACAATATCCAGGAAGATTAATCAAGCCCATCCTTGATAATCATACGTTAATGCATCTCTATGTGTAACATTAGTTTCTGATCAACTATTGAGCATATTCAACAACAGTTGAAAATTTGCTAGTTCCAAACTATGATGCATTTAGCTTATGGTTCTTTAGCTCTTAAAGTTCCATATCACTGTCACTTAGAAAAAGAAATTTCTAAGCACTTGTCTTCTGGAATGAGAATTAGTGGTGTTAGTAGATGTAACGCCTATGTTTCTAGGCTAGGCATTAATATCGATGTAATAGTCTAGGTTAATCTTTGTAACTCGTTTTGAAATAATAGAAATGTATTATTTGAGTATTATGGGTTTATTGCTTAATTGTGTGATTTAAATGAATTAAGAATAAATATAAGTGTAATAATAAAATATTAGATAAGCCCTATATTTATGAAGGAAGTTGTATTGGTCGTGAAAAGGGTTCCGAAAATATAAAGAATGCCGAAATCCGAGTTATAACGAAGAAGTTATGACCTGTCGAAGTTTCGCGACAGAACCGGTACGACACTATGTGACGTAAATAGTGAATTTATGATAGATCGATATCTAGCCTTAGTGATCTAAACGAAAGTCGTAGAATACGTTAAACCGAGTGTAACATCCTGTTTAAAGTAGAATAACTAAATAATAAGCCGGAACCCCGAGAAATAATTTTTATTATTGTTTTATGTTATTATAGCCCGATTTGATTCAAAATAAGTTCGCTTTCTCTGCTCTTCAAAAAACACAAATATAGGGTCTTTACTTTAATTCTTCGTTGGACTGGTTTTCAGTTCAAGAGTCCCCTATTGTGTATTTTGATGCCCCTATCTTCAAAGGCAGAAGAAAAACATCATATTTGAATGATTTAGAAATGAATATCAGAAAAAGGATTGACGGATGGAAGGCCAGGTTTCTCTCTTTTGGTGGTAAGCTCACTCTCTTAAAATCAGTCCTTTCCCCTATTCCTATACATACCTTGGCAGTGCGGTCTCCCCTGGATTTCTAAGATGAAAAGTGTTATGGCTAATTTATTATGGGATTCCAATGGTGAGCACAGGCACCACTGGATTGCTTTATATTATACGAATATAATATGAATTCAATTAAGTTAAGGGCTTTTGCCTTATTAGTAAAGTTGCTCGAGGCCGGAAAATGAGAATACAATCTAGAAGATCTGGTCGAATGGTAGAAGAATCTATGGATTCGTTAGGAATCGATAGTTGTTGGTTGGACATACGAGTCACAACCGGCCGGGAAGAGGAGGGATCAACGACGGAGCTACTAGCTACTAGTTGTAAAGGAAAGGACAAGACCACCTTTCATACATTTCTACTGGTCCAGATATTCGAATAGCGAACGAAAGACTAGGAGATTGGATCTAGAAAGCACTTCCAGCAGGGTTGACGGCTGTGTGGTCCTCATTCAGCTGGAAGTAGGAAAGAAATCCCGGCACGAACGATGACTTAGTCTCCTTCTCCGCTTCGACTCAACCACCTACCTAACCTCTTAGAAAAGATCCGATAGATAGCAGCTACCTAACTTTTAAGCCTTTCACCAATCAAGGTCTTTCATCTAGTAAGAATCATTCTGTTAATAGATCTTGTCTTGTTCCTCAATCTTCGAAGAATGCGGCGTTGTATTATTGTAAGTTTCCTGTTCCAAACATTTCCTTCAAGTAGACGACAAGTTTTAAATCTTAATGCGGGCATTCCTCCCTTACATGCATTTGCTTGCAACAGATTCTTACTAAGACCCCATAGACACGGTCTCGGTATCTTCACTGTTGCCCCTCTTCTCAAAGCCCTTCGAGAGGAAGATGAATGTCTTCCCTTCCCTAATAAAAGAGTCCACCGCCTGCCTTAGTAGTCTCAAATAAGGCGTGCGGGCCTGCCCCTTTTTTTAGTAGGCATAAAGTAGACATCAAATGAAGTATCCTCGTCTGTTTCCATTTCCATTAACTACAAAACGCCAAAAAAAAATACAAAGCGATGTGGAAAAAGAGAGGAATTAGGTTGTAAATTTGAATGATCCAATTTTATTTGGAAGACAAAGAAGTATGAGAAAGAGGAGTCGCGGGAGAAAAGATGGAATATTCTATCAACTTCACTATTTTAGTTATTTTCATTTTATTTTAGTTTAGTGTTTGTTCTTTCTTCGATAGAATCCTGAAAAAAAGAGGGGAAACCCCTTCGGAATTAAATTATGATCTCTGTCCCTTCTTTCATTTCACATAAAATGGAGAGGTGAATTGATGTACTTATTGGATCCGTCGGGACTGACGGGGCTCGAACCCGCAACGTCCGCCTTGACAGGGCGGTGCTCTTGCCTATTGAACTACAATCCCAGGGAAATAAGAATAATTAGTAGGGTGTTGGTTTCGGGAAGCCAAATGACGAGATTGGAATTTCTAGGGGTTAAAGTGGAAGTTCCAGATTTAATTTGAAGTGATTTTGGAAGTCATGGTGTGTTTGGTAATTAATGGACTTAAATTGAAATGAGTTAAAGGCTTAGGGGGCTGATTGGTAATTTCAGGACTTGAATTGTAAAGATTTTCTGAAGGAGGGGGTTAAATGATAAATATTGGATTTATTTTGAAAGAAGTATGGGAAGGAGGGGCTATTTTGGTTTTTATGGGATACATTTCATATGGGGCTCGGGGTATTTAACTGTGTTATGAAGGGTTTTATGCATAAGAACAATCCTATGTGCTCATACAAACCATAATGCTTGGATCTAGGTTTCTTTATTGTACATGCATTGAATCCAAGACTTGCAAACCCTAATCTAGCATACATAATTCGAAAATTAACATAATACATCAGATCTAAATGTTTACCTCTTCAAAAAATTGGTTTAGATCTTTTTCACTTCTTCTCTTGAGCTTAGAGTCACAATTGTAACTCCTCTAATGGATCACAAACACCTCAAGCAAGAAGGCAACTTTGAGAGAGGAGGGAGAATGCTAATTTTTGGCCATAGGGTTTCCCTTGGAATCAAGTGGCCGAAAATTGGAGCCTTGGGGTCATATTTATAGTCCTAGCTGCTAAGGTTTCAGTTCAAACCCTAATGGATAACTTAGCCACCAAGAAGCCCAAGGAACCTTCTGGAATAAGGCCCTTGGACGAAAATATGATGATCCCTCATCATAATTTCGTTCCCCCTTAGTCCAATGGGTTTTCTTAGCCCAAAACTCAACTATCATACATTTGACAGTTTATGCCCATTTATTTACTTAATCTTTTTTAGTCACCAAATTAATTCCTAATTAATTTATGACCAATACTAATTAAATAAATATGATTTCTCCTTTACTATATTATTCTTATAATATATTAATAAACCATAATATCCTCTCTCTCTCCTCAAATTACCTTGTCAAGTTGCTTCGACGAAGGCAACCCAAAAGGACCATGCACAAACTAAGTCAAGTACATACCAAATATAGTTCCGGACTTAGACACTAATCCAACAGTCTCCCACTTAGATAAGTCTAGTAACTATATCTCATATATGACTTCAGGATCAGATTAGCAATCGTAGCTCTTATATGCTTCTGTCAACTCTGATAAAAAAAAATAGTCCTTTAGATAAGGGATCGTACAATCCTCTATTCTAGATATCATGTTGTCAATACTAGTTGTCAAGCATTTGTTTCTCGATCTCTGATTCGTTCGACATAGATTTTTTAGTTGAACACATCAACCTCATTCTGACCGGGCCCGGCACATAAGTCAAACCAAATCATCGAGTGGCCAGATATCGCTCTTATCCTCTTAGGATAAAAGGAACAGAAAAACTTTGACTTATATGCTTTTATCATCCACTAGCTAAGTCACACACAATAATTTGTTTTATAACATCAAGTTACTGATGAGTTTTTACATTATCAATATACGATCAACTAGAAAACAATAACCATATCTCTAGGTTCAAGGATCGTATGATATTATCATCTTGAGATCACTCATCAAAAATAGTGATACCAGCAAGCGTGAGTTCATACCAATGGTCAAATCATATTCATAAGCACTCATGAACTTTGCATCAAACCTTTACTATGCCTAAAACCTTTTAGACAATCTACAAACAATTCATGATAGTCTCCATTCACATCTACTTCCAAAATATGAACGACTGTGGACTGTTCGAATAATCCTATCATTCAAGAAGTCAAAACATGCAAAATTGAAACAATAGATAAATAACCAACACAAGATAGCAGCTTTACTCATAAATAACACAACTTTATTTATCCATCAAATGTTAAGTACAAAATATCTATTACACGTTTCTTATCTATCTAATCCAAACTTATATCATCCTTTAGCCCAATGCTCCTAGCGTGTTGCAAGTGTTTGACCCTACTCAGTCCCTTCATAAGGGGATCTGCCGGGTTTTCTTTTGACGATACCCTCATCACAACGAGGAGTCCCTCTTCTACCCGATGTCTGATAAAATGGTATTTTCTGTCGATATGTCGAGATCTACCATGATCTATTGGTTCCTTGGTTAAGGCAACCGCTCCTTCATTATCACATAAAATTTCCATTGGCTCCTTTATGGATGGCATAACTCCATGGTCTCCGATGAAGTTCTTCAACCATATAGCCTCCTTTGACGCTTCGCTCGCCGCAATGTACTCTGATTCGCACGTTGAATCAGTTACGATCTCTTTCATGGAACTTTTACAAGTCACTGCTCCTCCATTTAGGGTAAAGACCCAGCCCGACTGTGATCGGTAATTATCCCGATCCGTCTGAAAACTAGTGTCACTATACCCTCATACCCTTAAGTCATCACCCCCACCGAGGACTAGAAACCATTCCTTGGTCCTTCATAGGTACTTAAGAATATTCTTAACTGCAATCCAATGAGCTCTACCAGGGTTCCCTTGATATCTGCTGACCGTGCTCAAAGCGAAGGCCACATCAGGGCGAGTACCAGTCATAGCGTACATGATAGAGCCTACTGCGGAAACGTAAGGTACTCGGCTCATATCATCTATCTCTGCCTTTGTACTCGGGCTCTGAGTCTTACTCAGCATGGTATTTCTTTGGATTGGCAACTCCCCTTTCTTGGAATTTTCCATACTAAAACTCTTTAGTACTTTATCCAAGTATGTGTCCTGACTAAGTCCTATCAGTCTCTTTTCCATGTTTCTCACTATTCTTATTCCCAGAATACAAGAAGCCTCTCCGAGGTCCTTTATAGCGAAACATTTCCCAAGCCAGGACTTGACATCCTGCAAGGTTGGGACATCGTTTCCTATGAGTAGTATGTCATCAACATACAATACAAGGAAGCTCACTATACTCCCACTGGCTTTGACATATACACAAGATTCATCTTCGCTTCGCAGAAAGCCAAACTCTTTAACTTTCTCGTCAAAACAAAGATTCCATCTGCGAGATGCTTGTTTCAATCCATAAATGGATTTCTCAAGCTTACACACTCTATTTGGATGCTTCGCATCGACAAAACCCTCTGGCTGATTCATGTAAACATCCTCAGCCAATTTTCCGTTAAGGAAAGCGGTTTTCACGTCCATCTACCATATTTCATAATCATGAAACGCAGCTATTGCGAGCATTACCCTAATAGACTTTATCTTTGCAACTGGTGAGAATGTCTCATCATAGTCAACTCCGGGAGTTTGACTAAAGCCCTTCGCAACCAATCGTGCTTTATAAGTATGCACTTTTCCATCCATGCCTGTCTTCTTCTTGAAGATCCACTTGCACCCGACTGTCTTACGACTCGGTACATTATCAACCAAATTCCAAACTTGGTTGTCGTACACGGACTCAATCTCGCTGTCCATCGCCTCTTTCCATTTAGCTGACTCTTGGCCTGCCATGGCTTCCTTGTAGTTGCTAGGTTCGTCCAAATTCATTAGTGTTTCATCCCTAATAAACGTATCCCCTTCACTAGTAATATGAAAACCATAAAACTGGGGTTGAACACTAACCCTACTAGAACGTCTAAGAGGTAAGGACTCGTCAATGGGCTCAATAGGAGTTTCCTCCTCAGGTTGAGTGCCAGTGTTAGAAGATCCTTCATCACTTTGATCTTGAATCTCTTCAAGATCAATTTGCCTCCCACTTTCCTCTTGTCTTATCAATTCCTTTTCTCGGAAAACTCCTCTTCTAGCAACGAAGACAACATTGTCACCCGGTCTATAGAAAGGATATCCAAAAGACTTCTATGGATAGTCGATGAAATAACACTTCTCACTACGAGGTTCAAGCTTGTCATGAGTCTCTCGTCTTACAAAAGCCTCGCAACCCCAAACCTTAATATGTGCCAACGAGGGAGCTTTCCATGTCCACATCTCGTGAGAAGTCTTGGTAACCTTCTTGGTGGGAACTAAGTTAAGGATATGGGCGACAGTCTCTAAGGCATACCCCCAGAAAGCTATTGGTAATGAAGCCTGACTCATTATAGAACGAACCATGTCTAACGAGGTCCGATTACATCTCTCAGCCACACCATTCAATTGTGGCGTTCTCGGAGGCGTCAATTGCGAAACAATTCCGCAATTCTTTTAGATAGTCGTGAAACTCAAGACTTAGGTACTCTCCTCCTCGGTGATTTTCCTGCCCAACTGATTCTCCACTTCATTCTTAAACTCTTTGAACTTTTCAAAGGTTTCCGACTTTTTCTTGATTAAGTAGATATATCCATATCTTCTATAATCATCCGTAAAAGTCATGTAGAAGCGGCAATCATCCCTTGTGGTGGATCTAAAGGGCCCACACACATCGGTGTGTATGAGATCCAATAGACCCTCACCCCTTTTACAAGTGCCAGTAAAGGGTAGCTTGGTAATCTTCCCAAGTAAACAAGATTCACACATGTCATTGTCCCTAAGGTCGAATGACTCTAATACTCCATCCTTTTGGAGTTGGGTTGTGCGTTTCTTGTTGACATGGCCAAGGCGACAATGCCACAAGCATGCTTTGTCTAGGCTAGTAGACGAATCAATATTCAAAACATCATTTCCTACATTATCAACAACCATCATAGATTCATAAATCCCATTACAAGGTAATGCATTGAAATAAAAGACACCATTCAAATAAACTTTAATAGAACCATTACTATTATCAAAAGAATATCTGAAACCTTGTCTAAACAATCCATGAAATGAAATAATGTTTCTTTCCATATCTGGCGAATAACAGCAATTATCTAAATCTAATCCTAACCCATTACCCAACACTAAAGAATAAACTCTGACTCTGGTCACAAGAGACGATCTTCTGTTTCCCATAATCAAGTTTATCTTCCCATGTTCCATCTCCCTACTTCTTCTTAGGCCCTGCAAATAAGAACAAATGTGGTAACCACACCCTGTATCAAGAACCCATGAAGTAGCAAATGATGAGTTGTTAGATTTAATAGAATACATACCTGCGAAGGTGGACTTAATCTTCCCATCCTTTATGTCTTGCAGATACTGATGGCAACTTCGTTTCCAGTGGCCCTTCTGGTGGCAGTAATAGCACTCTGCTTCTTTGGGATCGGAAGAGGGTTTGACGGAACCAACTTTGGTTCCACTAGAAGATGAACCATCTTGGGGCTTACCCTTATGATGGCTCTTACATGAAGCCTTCCTCTTCTTACCCTTTCCTTGGCCAATTTCCAACACGGGAGCAGCCACAGCAGGGGATGGTGCAACAAATTTGTCTTTGAGGTTGCTCTCAGCAGTCCTCACTAGTCCTTGGAGCTTGCTCAAGGAGAAATCTTCCTTATTCATGTGGTAGGTTATTCTGAACTGGTTGTAGCATGAAGGCAAGGAGTGGAGGATTATGTCGATAGCCAAATCCTCATCAAACTTAACATTAAGTTTTAGAAGACGATCAACATACCTCTGTATTTTTTTGTAAATGAGAGGTTAGGGATTCTCCACTCCCCATCGTAGCGGTGATCATGTTAGTAATGATCTCATAGCGCTCTTGCCTCGCGCTTTGGTGGTACCTATCCAGAAAATCCTGATGCATTTTATACAGATACATGTTCTCATAGGACTTTTGGAGTTCGAGGTTCATGGTGGCCAACATGATGCAATGAACTTTCATAGTATCACGCTCGTGGGCCTCAAAGGCGGCCAACTCTTCAGGAGTAGCAACATCTGGGATGATCTTTTCAAGCTTTTCATCGAGGACATATTCTTTGTCCTCGTAGCGAGTGATATTGCGAATATACCTCATCCACTCGTTGAAATTTGACCCATCAAATGTCACCTTTTGACATAGGTTCATTAGCGAGAATGACCCAGAAGCGTTGTTGTTATTGTTAGCAGACATCTGAAAAAGAAAGGAACGAAGTTTGATTAGAAATGAGTCCCTAATTAAACACCCAAATGAGAAATTAGGGCTAGGACCCAACAACATTATTTACAACTTAGAAAGGGATGTCGTACTCTAAAAGTAAATAATTTGAAGGTAAGTGAATGACGATTCACTAATTCTCACCATGAAAAACGAAAAAGAGATATAAGTTTTTAATGTATTTGAAAACTTCTAGATCTTTGAGATTCATTGAACTTTTCAATGGCATGTTTAAATCTCGATGTGCACTTCAAATTTGCGACTGGGATGCCGAGGATCGCAAACAAGTTGTGAATAACCATGCGAATCAACATGGTGCACTCAATGTCTCTATCACCTAATCAGTGTGCCGGTTAGCCATGCACACTCCATTGATCTATGACAAACATCGAGCCACCCTTTGCAACCAATGTCAATCCCAAATTAGTATGCCGGTTAACCATGCACGCTCCATTAACGTTTGACAAGGGTAACAAGTGTAATTCCATGGGATATCATCATTTTCACATTTTGCCCTAAAGTAACTAAGATTGGGAATTTGTAAAAACATGTTGGTTACTTTGCAATATTCATTATACTTATAATGAGGTATTAAGTGCCCTATCCTATCCGTTCAGCTAATGACCCTCCACCAATCAAGCAAGCGGTGGGTGTGAGTGTACACCCATTAAGCGCCATTTTATAGGCAATAACCTTATACCCACCTTATAGATTGGCTTCGCGAATGAAGCCTACTAGCGATAAGACTAGCTTTATTCTTATACATACATATATATATATATATATATATATATATATATATATATATATATAAATCTTGTAATAATATAACAGTATAGGGTTGAATTTTAAACTTGTAAAACTCTATGGGTTTGAAATTTAAATTACTCAAAATTAAACTTTTAATCATAAAATTTAAATTTCAAAACTTGAGGACAAGTTTTGAACTTTTCAAAACAAAAGGGATCAAATAACAAATAATTTAAATTAAACAATTAATTTCATAATTATCTATATTTGACTTAATCCAATTTTAGTTACAAGATAATTACCAAATAATTCAAATAATCCATATTTATCATATAAACAAACTATTATTCAAAAGATTTGAAATTATCTATTGTTTTGGTAGGGATAATCATTCAAATACAATAAAATTCGGATTTTATCTTCAAAAACAATTTAGGCATTAATCCCATAACAAAAAAACAACAAAATCCCGAAATATCCTCTGCCTGATGCACAGACTCGCTGAGTCAGTCTTGGACTCGTCGAGTCGGGCCAACTCGCCGAGTCCAGATACTGACTCTCCGAGTTGAGTCGGGAAGTGGCTAGAAAAAACGATTTTCAGCAATTAAACGGTTAAAGCATCACATACAACAGAAACCAATCAAGGCTCTGATACCACTGAAGGGTTTTATGCATAAGAACAATCCTATGTGCTCATACAAACCCTATGTAACATCCGGATATCCAGGTATGGGAATTTGAGTATTTTATATTGGGGAATGAGGAGACTCGGCGAGTTGACGCCTCAACTTGTCGAGTAGGATCGTGTTTTGGGGACCAGTTTAATGAAGGGACTCGACGAGTCGGGTATTTGGACTCGCCGAGTCGTCGCTGTTAAGGAAAACCCTAATTGTCCGGGTTTGGGACCTATTTAAAGGCCATTATGGCCTTCAGTGGCGGCCACCTACACCTTTGAGAGACTCCTATCGAACCAGAGAGCTGAGAGGGTGAAGAAGAGCCATCTTGGAACATTCTTGAGGTGGTTGTGCAATGGAGTAGTCATTTCCAGCAAAGGGAGGTCAAGGGGGGTGTCGATTCAGAGCTTTTGAGCTTGCATCTTCACCATGGAGGTATCAAATCGTTCTCATTTTTCTGTTTTGGGTAAGATTGGTGATTTTAGGGTTTTCTAGCTTCTTTTATGGCATGATTTGTGGAGTATAGTCTCCAATTGAGTGTGAAGCCATAGATCTGGACCCAAAGAGGTCCATAGAGTCCCTTCCATCCTGCTTTATGCATTCTATTTGGAGTTTTGAGCTAGGGTTGTTATGTAATGAAGGGTTTCACCCAAATGAGCTTGTAGAACCTTGCATGAGTGCCCAAGGTTCGACCTTTTTGTGGTTATTGGCTTTGAGGGATTTAGATCTATGGTTTGGTGAAGCAGATCTGACCTCAGAAGGTCAGATGAGGGTTGTCATGGGAGCAACTCGCCGAGTCCATAGGCAGACTCGACGAGCCGAGTCGGGGTTGCCCCGCGATTCGTTGCCGAGTAACTCGACGAGTGGAGAGGGAACTCGTCGTGTCTAAGAGGTTTAAAAAGGATTTAGAGAACCCGTATGGACTCGCCGAGTCACTCTTGTGTACTTGCCGAGTCTGGTCAGTGTTGACCGTTGACTGGAGTTATCTTATGTTGACTTTAGGAGTTTTGGTCAACAGAGGTAGTAGAGGTCAGGGAAGGGTAAAATGGTCTTTTACCCATTACCTGACTAGAGAGGGAACGAGTAATCTCCGGTTAATTAGAGTTGGGACTTCGAGTATTAATTAGAGATATTTGCCATATGTGTTAGGCGGTGGCGAGTCCGAGGTTCGCATGTGTAGATAATTGCTTTCTGATTGCCAGGTGAGTCTTCTCACTATACTTTACCTTGAGTAGGTAACCAGAGTTATGTGACAGAGTATTTATATGCTGTGTATGTTATGTGTTCTACTGCATTATTTCTATGTGATTTATGCTGTGCATGTTTACAGAGTTAGAACCGGAAGGTTCACAGAGTAGGGTCCACGGACCCACAGAGTTATAGCCTCGAGTGGCTAATATGTGTTATGTGTAGTATTTTGTGGAAACTCACTAAGCTTCATGCTTACAGTGTTTTGTGTTATGTGTTTCAGGTTTCTCTCAGGATCACGGGACGGCACCGGCTCGATTGTACACACCAGAGAAAGAGTCATGTTTTGAGGATCCTGGTTTATTATGCAAGTGAAAATGGGGTTATGTTTTGTAATTTGATTATGAATGAGATTTTAAGCAAAGTGTTTTTAAGAATTAAACGATTATTTTTAAATGAAAAATTGTTTTGAAATTTTCGGTGTTACACCCTAATGCATGGATCTAGGTTTCTCTATTGTACATGCATTGAATCCAAGACTTGCAAACCCTAATCTAGCATACATAATTCGAAAATTAACTTAATACATCAGATCTAGATGTTTACCTCTTCAAAAAATTGGTTTAGATCTTCTTCACTTATTCTCTTGAGCTTAGAGTCACAATTGTAACTCCTCTAATGGATCACAAACACCTCAAGCAAGAAGGAAAATTTGAGAGAGGAGGGAGGATGCTAATTTTCGGCCCTAGGGTTTCCCTTGGAATCAAGTGGCCGAAAATTGGAGCCTTGGGGTCATATTTATAGTCCTAGCTGCTAGGGTTTCAGTCTAAACCCTAATGGATAACTTACCCACCAAGCAGCCTAAGGAACCTTCTGGAATAAGGCCCTTGGACGAAAATATGATGATCCCTCATCATAATTTGGTTCCCCCTTATTCCAATGGGTTTACTTAGCCCAAAACTCAACTATCATACATTTGACATTTTATGCCCCTTTATTTAAGTAATCTCTTTTAGTCACCAAATTAATTCCTAATTAATTTATGACCAATACTAATTAAATAAATATGATTTCTCCTTTAATATATTATTCTTATAATATATTAATAAACCATAATATCCTCTCTCTCTCCTCAAATTACCTTGTCAAGTTGCTTCGGCGAAGGAAACCCAAAAGGACAATGCACAACTGGGTCAAGTACATACCAAATATAGTTACGGACTTAGACACTAATCCAATAGTTATACCCGTCACCCTCAAAACCCTAACCCTAAATAGTGGATGCAGCCTTCCCCTCCCTCACCTACTAGCCTCAGCCGCCACCTCGTTGTCTGCTGTTTTGCCATCGGAACACCACCAACACTACGTCGTCGGACGTCGTACGTAGCCGGAGAGAAACCATCGTGAGTAGTCGAAGGTAGTTGCACCGGTTAGGGATCGGAGAAACGTTGTTGAAATCGTCACCGCCACTCCGAAGGGTCCCCGACAGTCGCTGCCAAACGTTAGGCTAGCCGCTGCCACCATTTCTTTCGTTGTTAGAGACCAAGACCGGCGGTGGAATGTCATGTAGTTGGATATGAAGGGAAGCTACGAGACCAAGGTAAGCCGCCGCGATGGCGGCTGTGTTTGGATGTTGTTTCGCGTCGTGCGTAGCTATGGAAGACCATCGCTCGAGCGGCTGACCTCCGCCATTGTTCCTCCGCTGCCGGATTTTCGTGGGTGCCGCCGCCACGCGGCTGTTCCACTGTGACAATATTCTTAGCCGCTTCTCACTGCCGCTGTTAAGTGCGGATGTGTGTGTTTCAATTGTGTCTCTCAAGCGTGTGGGTGTCTCGGGTTGCTGCTGCCGGAAAAACCCAAGAAAATCCACCATGGCCGCCGGCCATGGTGGCTGCCGCCTCAAGGACCGCCATGGAGGGTGTGTATGCTTCTGTAGGGTGTTATTTTTTGTGTGTGTCAATCGAATGGTATTGTAAATTGTAACAAGTGGAATAATGAAAGAAAATCTCAAACTACCACCGTAGGGTGGTGGCTGCCACCTCCTGCTGCCACTGATCGCCGTGTTAGGTGGCGGTGTGCTTGCTTTGTTGTGTTTGACTCGTTTGGGTATGCTTGGTCAAAGTGGGCCCAATGAAGCCCTAATGGGCCCAATAAACCCTGCTGACCTAATAAAACCCTAGTGGGCCGAATAAGGCCTAAAGCAACCTAAAATCCCAACCAATAGACTAATGGGCTAGTATTGGGTTGGTAAACCCTAATTAGGGTTTGGAAAACCCTAAGAGCATAAAACCCTAATTGTGAGAATTGTTTGGGACACACACGAGAATTAATTATTAAACTTAAAATAATAATTAATAATCATTGACAAACTGGCTTAAGGTAATAATGGACTTAATCGATTAAGTCCTTAATGGGTTAAGTAAGAAACACTTAACCCTAATCATCATTTCATGTGAAAGCCCTAATCTCACTCAGACCTTGAATTGGTCCTTCTTTTTGGGCTTTAACGATTGGACTATTGGTGGGCCATCCAAGATCAAGTTAATGGACCAAAGTAATTAGATGGGCTTTAGGATAAGGCCCATGTGAGGACTTGGGCCCAATTTCCATAGATGGTCCATAATTGGGCCTTTATGATTATGTGATATTGGGCCATGGGAATTGGTATGGAATAATTAGATGCGCCTTAAGGAAAGATCATGTAGAGATCTGGGCCCAATTTGGAAAGTTGGGCCATATGTTGGGCTTTGGCCCATTACTGACTTTTGGGTTCTTGTAGTGTGAGTTGGACCTTGGGCTTGGAACCCATTTATTAATTGGGTATTGTTTGATGTTGACAGTTTGGGGAATCTGTCAACCAGCAGCTGGAATTATATCTGCAGGACTTTAGCAGTGCCAGGTGAGTTATCCTCATTATACTAAGGGGTCTAAGGCACCAAGGCCGGCGCATTGGAATTGATATCCTAGTAGTTACTGATATATTGAGTTTGAGTTAGTGATGCATGCCAATTGATATGCTAGTTTGGTAGGTCTGTAGGACTACCTGTGATACTGATTGATTACATGTATGTGCATTTATCTGTTACATGTCGACATGTTATGTAGGATGGGTTGAGGTGGTACTGCTCCGTGAGGTAGCTAACAAACCCTAGAGTATTCAAGATATGAGCTGAGGGCCCGTTAGGCATTCCAGACTCATACTGAGGACTCGGGATCATTCCAGATACAAGCTGAGGGCCCGGTAGGCATTCCAGACTCGTACTGAGGGCTCGGTGGCAATCCAGATATGAGATGAGGGCCCGGTAGGCATTCCAGACTCACACTATGGGCCCAGGAGTATTCCAGTCTGTGAAGTTGTGGACCCGTTATGTACTGTTCTGTTCAGTTTGTTATGTTATGATATTGTTAATATTGTTAAGTGGACTGCATGTGTATCGGTATTTTAAGGGGTAACTCACTAAGCTTTGTGCTTACGGTTTCAGTTTATTGTTTTAGGTGCTTCAGATGACTTGGCAAGGCGAAGGCGTGATCGTACACATCCTCGTGTTTTGAACTTATGGTTTCTAGGATACTCTGATATTAAAATATTTTGAAAACACTTTGGATTGATTTTTGTGGGTGTTAAATCGAGAGCGTGCATAAGACGAACGTCTAAATCTGACTTCGTATGAGGAAGTTATGATTTTTCGAAGTTTCAACTTCGCAGTATGCAGCCCAAAGTTCGAATATGAGATCAAGTGATTTCTAGCTGAAACAATCTAAACGAGAATCGAAGATCTCGTCGATAGTAATGCAACGGTAAAAAGACAGATAAAAACGGACGTCATATGAAGAAGTTATGATTTTCTAACCGATTTTTCATGTCCCGGCCTGTAACGCCCGTAGATTCGGGCTAGTCAATTTAGAGACGATAAGCATCAAAAATGACCTTTTGATGGCAGATTATTTAGAATGAGTAATCTTAACTAAGTTGTAGTATATGTTACACGACTTCCGTACATATAAAGAACGTCGAAATCCGAGTTATAACGAAAAAGTTATGACTTGTTGAAGTTTCGCGACAGAACTGGCACGACACAGCGCGGCGTAAATAGTGAATTTACGTTAGAGCGATATTTGGCCTTAGCGATCTAAATGAAAGTTGTAGAATACATTAAACCGGGAGCGTGTATAAAAAAACGTCCAAATCTGACTTCGTATGAGGAAGTTATGATTTTCTAAGTTTCAGCTTAGCAGTATGCAACCCGAAGTTCGAAATGAGATCGAGTGATTTCTAGCCGAAACGATCTAAACGAGAATCGAAGATCTCAATGATAGTACTCCAACGGTAAAAAGACAGAAGAAAACAGATGTCAGATGAAGGAGTTTTGAATTCCTAACAGAGTTTTCCTGTCCCGGCCTACTAAAATAATATAATAAAAGTTAAATCAAAATTAGACGATGGAGTCTAAACGAGAGTTGTAGAGCATAATCTCACCTACACGTGGATATAAAGAACTTCGAAAACGGAGCTCATATGCGAAAGATATGAATTTCTGAAGTTCAAAACACAAATTTCGAGGCTGTGTCAGAGCTCACGACGTGAGCAGGGTGCTCACGATGTGAGCAGAGACTCGTGTTGGGTCAAAATATGGTTTATACTTTGCTTTTCTAGGCAAATATATTTTTATGTAATTTTGGTCATGTTTACGGTTGAGTTTACGGCCGTAAACACCTTACGGCCGTAAACCCATTTACGGCCCATGTTATCCGGCCCATGTTCTCCAAGTATAAATATAGGTGTTAGGGTGACGAGTATTGATTGATAAACTCCTAGAGATTGATGAACCCTAAGGAGTTTACGGCCAGAGAGAAAGGAACGTTTGTGTGGGTAAATCATGTGTAAGGAACTTAATTCATATTATCAATACATTCAAGATTCATATTATTCTTCTTCTCCTTCTTTTCTATTTGATCTGACATCATCCGTTTGATTGGGATTCCGCACCATCAAACGGATCTGATTGATACATAGGCAGGTTAGGGACATACAATTGGTATCAGAGCCAAGTTGTATCAGTCAATTTTGTCAGATTTGGGGCATTATTTGATCTTATTTTCGAAATATTCTTGCATTTTTGGATAGATCTCGGAAAAATAAGGGGGGTTTGTTCTTCGTGTTTTTCATAAAAAAGGTTTTTGATCGAGTTTTGGAGCAAAAAAGGGCAAAAATCACTGTTTTTTGTCATAATCAGCGAGGGGGTGGCGGCCAGCAGCTAGGGTTTCCGAAGTGTTTGCGGCCGGTGTTTTCGGTCCGAGGAGTTCGCGGTCAGAGGTTACGGTCCGAGGCGTCACACGTTTGCGGCCCGAGCTTGCGGCTCGGAGTTTACTGCTCAGCGTCATTTCCGGTTCGCACCTCGCACTTAGAAGCTTCGCACTCAACAGTCAGCAGCCTCGCAGATGAAAAATTAGGAAGCGCATTTGGAGCTGCAAGGGTTCGAACTCGAGACCTCTGGTTCAGCAAGCTCGCGCCTTACCAAGTCGGCTAACAAGCCTTATGTGTCATCCCTTCGAATCTTTAAACTTAACATCTCATTCCCGCTTTCAAGTTTCGCAAAATTGTCATTTTTAGCCCAAAAATTAAATTTCTTTTATTTTTAAATTCCTTTTTCATCTATAAAATAATAATAATAAAATAAAATATAAATATAAATTAAATTAAAATTAATAAATAAAATTATATTTTTATTGTTGACTTTTATTTTTGACTTTTTATTTCAAATTTTGACTTTGACTTTCAAGTTTGACCTTTGACTTTAAACTTTGACTTTTTCGTTTAATTTTTAAATTTTCAAATTTAACTTTTCGGTTTGACTTTCAAGTTTGACTTTTTCAAGGTTGACTTTTTCAAGTTTGACTTTTGAGTTTAATTTTTTAAATTTGACTTTTAAGGTTGACTTTTGAGGTTTATAATCAAAGGGTTTGACTTTTAAGTTTGATTTTGGCTTTTAGTTGTGCTTTTTAATTGGTTTTTGAGGTCAATAAGGGATTTGAAGACATGTAAGAGAATCGTCAGGATATGTTAAGACAAAATTTCAACATTTTCGATTATATCCCTGGAGAAACCCTCGAAGCTCAGCTGCAACGATTTACCACACTCACTACTGAGATGAATATAGCTGGGATCTTCTTGTCTAAATCTGAGATAAACAAAAAGCTATTGAATTCACTTCCAAAATCGTGGGATATGAACGTAGCTGTCATCAAGAAGACAAAAGATCTCAATCGTCTTAGTATTGCTGATGTAATTGAAGAGCTTGACACTTTGAAGTGTGGAAATACAATGAGTTTTGTAAACCTTCCAGTCAATGAAGTTTCATGTTCTCAATCATGTGAAGTTTCATGTACATTATCTAGTGAAGATACGATTAAATTTTTTCGGGAACAAATTGATTTATTAAAAAGAGAAGTTGAGGACCTGAGATATGAAGGATATCAACTCAGGAAACGACAGAAACCCCTGAAGGCTGAGTTAGAAGCAAAAACCAAGGACTTTAGGAAACTTCAAGAAGAGTATAGCAACAAGTGTGAAAATTATGATTATGTTAAGAGACAACTTGCTGCTGTAACTGAAGAACTTGACGCTTTAAAAATTAAGTGTGGAAAAACTGATGTCAGTTTCAAAAATTATACTGCGTCAAGTCAGACAGTCGAGTCCTTATATGAAACCCAATTAAAATTCAAAGAAAATCAAAACAAGGGTCTAGGGTATGATAGTGTACCTCCACCTTTCAATCATAACTACACATCCATCCCAATGACACAGGAAGAAATTGATAGGGAGGCACATCTTCGATATGGCAAACGAGCTGGATTTGTGTCAGGAGGAGTTATTAATATTGAAGATACTAATGATGCTATGTCACACCCCGAAAACCAAAGGCGGAAACATTTCTGGGGTTGACTCCACGTTGAGTATCAAATCCAATGTACATAGTAAGTAAAGTAGATCAACCATTACATTACATATATGAAAATTTTACATTTGTTTCAAAAACTAATGTTATACATGTGATACGTAGTATATATATAAACAACACGAAACCTGTCTAATGTGAACCTGAGAATACAAGCGGTTTGAAAATCAGCATAAAGCTGGTGAGTTCATAAGTGATTAGTTTTTCTGAAAATGTACAAGTTCCTTTGGTTTCCTGAAAAAGTGGTTATCCAAGAAAATCCCATATTTTCTTATGTAAAGTTAATTTTCAAATCCGAAAGTAAAGTAAACGATATACAATGAAAACATGATTATTCTTGTGAATTGTAGTTCAGTTGTTTTACTTGTTACACTTTTCTAGTTACATACTAATGATACTCAGGAAGAACCCCATGTTCTCCTAACTATGTGTGTGTGAGCTGTTACCAGTTCTGATTGTGTCGGTGTCCTTCCCAGGAAAACCCCATGTTTCCCTGACTGTGTGTGTGTGTCTTTACTGGTTCTGGTTATGTTTGGTGTTTTACCCAGGAAAACCCCATGTTTCTCTGACTGTGTGTGTGTGGGTGTACCTTTACCAATTATGGTTATGTTCATTATTATCCATAGGAAAACCCCATGTTTTCCTGAATGTGTGTCTACTTGATATTCCGAAATGTACATTAGCTTTACTACGAATATAAAGCTAGTAAAAGAGTCTAAAGTGTTAATAATCTAGATTGCGAGTCCTTAACCATACTCAGACTAGATATGACTCGTGTCGGGGCCAGTATCCTTTTTATGACTTTCGTCACCCTTGAACCTTTCGGTTCGGCTGTAGCTAGCAGCCAGGTGTGGGATTGTCAGTCCCGTATAGATCTATATACTCAAGCCACGCTCTCCTACGAACGGAGATTTCTTGTTACAGGGTTAGTCCTCCACTATCTCGTGCCGAGGGACGTGTTACCAAGGACGTGTCTCCAATCTTTAAGATTACTCATCACATCTCGCCTAGGGAAGTGGTATCTATGACTAACTAGGTTCTATCGTACCTGTCCTTTACACTCGATCCTAGGTGTATTATTAAGGACATTACACTCGAGCCTAGGTGTTATTTAATGATGACTGTCCTTTACACTCGATCCTAGGTGTATTATTAAGGACGATACAATTGATTTGTGCGCTGTAATGGTATTTATCTTTCACACTCGAATCTAGGTGTATTGTTAAGGATGTACATATATTTTATGTTTTCTAATGGTGTCTGACTTTCACACTCGAACCTTAGTGTTTTATTACAGACATTACAATGGTTTATGTGCTTTATCGATTTAAGTGAGAACAATCAATCTAAAGAATACAACATATCAATATATATTAATAATTGAAAATCGGATTAAAACAAACAACCCTGCAAGTTGAAACAATTTGTTAAAAGGTTTTCAATTCATAAAATGTACAATTTCGAAACCATTTGATTGAAATCATAAGTTTAAGTACAAGCTATCCTTGTACTTTTGCTTGTATTCCCCCCTGAAAACATTGAAAAACCATTGAAAAAGGGTAGGGGTATGAACTCACCGGACGAGAAACGTGACGATTTCGGATGCTAAACGTCGAATCGAGGCTTGATAACACGCAAGGTTCCTATGTAAAATGAAATGGCATACAAATATATCTAATTAGATTTACAAACTCTAATTAGATATGAAGTTACACTCCAACGAACGAAAACACTTCAAACGGGTGTTTGGAGTGACCCGGGTGACATCTACGGACGGGAATTGAAGCGAGGGACTTGGGATTTGAGTTTACTCCCTAAAAGTAAACTTCCTAATTGAGTTTATGGCCTAAACATCCATTCCCCATGAGTTTACGTCCGTAAACTCATGGTGGGTGTGGTTTATGGTGTTTAATGGGTCTAAATGGGTCAATAACACTTGGAAATGCTTGGATTAATTTTTCCTAAGGCTTGGGATGGATTAAATTCACCAATTGCAACACATAAAGGAGTTTACGGCCTAGGCATGGGATCTATGGCCATAAACTCTCAAATCTCTTAGAATAGGTGTTTTTGAAGTCCCAAAATTAATCACATGTGATTCTAAAAATTCCTACAAACCTAGAAATGAGTTTTGGGCACCATATGACATGTTTTTAGGAGTTTACGGCCATGGGGCATGTTCTATGGCCGTAAACTCTCAAATGTGGGGTTTTGATGTTTTTAAAGTCCTTAAACTATTTTTGGTAGACCCTATGATTTATTCTAAGGCTTTTGGTGGTGTTGGTTTGCATTCTAACACCTTAGAAGTGAGTTTACACCCTTGATTAAGGAGTTTACGGCCCAAGTACAAGCCTTGGCCCTAAACTCACACAAACTCATCAAAATGTATTTTTAAGTTGTTCTAGGATTTACCACAAAGCTATAGGTTAAAATTCAAGGCATTTTGACATGGTTTAAGGTGTTAAATCCCCATTTTTGAGGAGTTTACGGCCCAAGCAGGAACCTTGGCCGTAAACTCTCTTTTATCCCACAAAATTCATGTTAAATGTGTTCTAAGTCCATTGTCCAATTTCTAAAAATCATATCTAAGGCTTGGTTGAGTCATGGAAGTGTTAAATGGCATAAAACCCCTTTAAATATGAGTTTACGGCCTAAGCACCATTCTGGGCTGTAAACTCATATATAAGGCTCTAAATCTTGTTTTGAAGCATTCTAATTCCATTTCTTAAAGTCCTCTAGCCATATACAAGGTCCAATTGAGGTTTGGAAGGGTTTTGTTGCTCCAAAAACCCTCTTTATATGAGTTTACGGCCTAGGATAGTTCTAGGGCCGTAAACTAATGGTAATGGCCTTAATCCATAGTTTGAACTCTAATTTGAAGGCTAAAGAGGTTGCATAACTAATTAGGGAAGGTACCTTGGTGATTTGAAGCCTTAAACTTGAGATTTTGACCCTTAAATCTAGTTTGAGGAGAGAGGTTGGAGTGAAAGTTGTAGAATGGAGCAAAAGCTTCAAAATGGAGACTTGGATCACTTTAAATAGTGTCTAAGTTCGGGACACGTTAGAATCCTACTCGATACCGGCGTTAGACGGGGCTTTTGGTCGCACCCGGCCAATTTGCCGTAACCCGATATGGCTGATTCTAGAAATGTTCCGATCATTAATGCGAGACGTTAGAATGAGTTCTAAGGGTATTAAGACACTTATTAAGTCATGATATAAAATAAAATTCACATTAACGACTTAAGAAAATGTCGGAAACGGAAACGAAATAAGAAACGACGATTGGATGATCGGAACGAGTCGCGAGAAAGGGTTTCAATTAGGGATATGAATTCCGGGTTGTTACATGCTACTTCTAGTGCATGCAAAGTAACAGAGGATGAGAACAAGGAGAGTTCTTCTGAACAAACAAACGACCCCTTGAACTCTAAATCTGTTGCTTCTAATCAACCTGCCGTTGGTATATACAGACCACCATTTCAAGCTAAACAGAGTGCCTGTTGCAACTGTGCGTGTGGGAAAAGCAAGAGACAAAGCAAGGATACGCCACCAGGGGAAGGAAGAAATAACTTTATAGTGAAGAAAAAGACATGCTTTCACTGTGGAACACCTGGACACATTGCCAGAAATTGTCCTAATCATGCATACGTTCCTTACTATGCACAAGGATGGAAAAACACGCCAAGTGGGAGATACTTCAAAAGAAACCCTTCCATGTCACGTTCAGACAATGGTGACTGGAACGCGCAGAAGGCCAAGAATCAAACCCACCAGGCCAAGCATCTAACTCCCAAGGCCAAGCATCCAACTCCCAAAAACAAGAAGGGAATGCTGGCCCAGAAGTCTAGTTCAAGAGATGCTCCTGTGAAGCCAAGACCGGTTAGGTCAAAGTCATCTAGGTAGACGGCTTCAAGTTCCAAATCAAGTGTCGAGGCACCCATCAGATCGAACAACAAATGGGTTAAACCCGAATATAGATGGGTACAAAAGGTGAAAACTCCCAAATCTTCTAATGATTCTAATATTTCATCGTCTTCTGTTTGTGATAAGCAGGATATGTCATGGGAGAGAGTACCCTACAAGGATGAAAAAGGTCGACTCAGTTTCAAAATGGACTGGGTTCCAAAGACCAATTAATCCCGCTTTGTGTCGGAGCAGCTATGGAGGCATATCATCAGACTTCGGTTTGTTGGTAGTGGCTATTCCTGGCACATGATATGAGACATCTCTCAACCATACAGCACTCAGAACATTATTTGAGAGTATGTATCCTTTGCGGGAAAGGAAGAAAGGAAGAGATCACAAATGGGGTTAGTGCTTAATGATATGAAGAATTTTCGGATCTGTTCTGAGATTATGCTTGCTGTTCTCAGACCTTCTGAATGCAGATTCAATCGGTGAATTACGGTTTTCGTTTTCTTCTCCATACTCCTAAGTTTTTCTTAAGTTGATTCGCTTTAAAGACTAATTTTTTGTTTTAGGATAGTTTAAATTTGCGCATTTACTTACATTTCTCTCCTATGCACAAATTTAGGGGGAGAAATAAAAACAAAACAAAAATAGAAAATTTTAAAAAAATCCAAAAGGATTAGAAAATCAGAAAATCAAAAATATAATGTTAATGGAATGTGCTTGCAGGAGATGTTTTGGGAAATGAAATTAGCAAGTGATAACGGGCAATCTGAATCGGCATAACGTACCTAAGTTGAATCGTCTACGCTATGTGCTCGATGCGCTGGTAGGCACGAAAGATTTTAAATGGACTTGACTAGGGAGAGTTGAACCTAATGAATTTAAGGACTTGGCAAACTTTGACCTAGTTAGATCCGTTTAACCTGACTTCATGACGCTCGGATAGGTTGAGCAGGGAGATATACATGGGAATCTACCGGTCACATTAAATAACCCGTATCTAGAACTGTGGATTCACTTTTCCTCGATGTACGGATTCTGTACTTAATTCCGGTTGGATGGGGCGACTGGTAAATTCCAGTAAATTAGGTCTGTAGAATATCATTTTCTTTCTTTCCGTGTGTTAGCCATATGTTGTCTCCTTTGCATGACTTCCAATTCGACCTGGTACACAACATATGCAACTCTATTTCTCTGCATGTTATATATATGAAATTCCTCTTATCTGTTAGTCATATGTTGTCTCCTTTGCGTGACTTCCAATCCGACCTGGTACACAACATATGCAACCTTCTACTTCTCAATCCCTCTAAAGCAATAAGTAATAGAATTTTGCATATATCCTCTCTCTGAATGATTGTCTGCTCACCCGGTGTAAGGAGTACTCTGGAAGTCCTTGATGGCTGGGGCATATCAGGAAGCTGGAAACACGTTCTAGTACATTTAAAATTGAACACATACAAATTGTTTGTAGATCTCGCTGCTCGACTTAGGTGGACAACAATATCCCTGGTTGTAGTCAGTTAAATGGTCATAAGAAAATTTTATTTAAGAATTAGGGCCAATCATGATAATAAAGTTATAATTAGATATATGCATGTATCATGTCATTGGTAAATTGTCCAAATCTTGTCACAAATGTTTCGTGTTTAAGTGGACCACAATACTGGCGATTAATCAGACGAAGATGTGAATATAAGGGTACCGACAAGTGGAATAAGGTTGTCCAACAACTTTGATCCCAAATCACTCTTAAAGTTATCTATTACTTTGGTTTTTGTTAAGTTTGTTCATAGTGTTCTTCTAATTTAAATATTATGGGAGAAATAAATAAATAAAAAATTCCGAAAATTAAAACTTAAAAAAATAGTGTTATTTCTTTTTCTGAAAATATGAAAAATCCAAAAATATTTTTTTTGTTTTAATTTGTGTGCTAAGTTTTCTTTTAGTTTTGTTTTTGTCTTGAAAAGTGATTTCAGGTGAAGATGAAACTCATGGAGTTTGTGTTGAAGATTTCTAAGCCAAAGGCTTCGTCCGTGAGCATCGAAGAATTCTCATTCAAAGGAGCAAGAAATGAAGATTATTCTTTCAACATTCAATCTTTCAACCCCAGAAGCAAGGTGAAGCTGAAATTGAAGATTATGCAACAAATTGCGTTGAAGCCTCCTCAATCAGTCTGTTGCTATCTATGAACCTGCCGAAGTGATCCAGAAGATTTGTTCTCTCTGATGTTCTCTCTGAAGATTCTCAAGCTGAGAGCGTTATCTTTCAATAATCAGTACATCAAGCCTCCTCACCCAATGTGCGTTCAGAGTCAAATCTTGAAGAAAAGTTCAAGTGCTCAAGATGAAGTCATTCATTGAAGATTCATCAAGTTCATCTTGAAGTTGTGAAGAATTTGAAGATTAAAGCTGAAGCCAAAGCTCCCATTGGAGATTAACAAGAAAAGCCAGCTACTTTTTAGGGGGAGCTTGTTGGGCCAATTAAGAAAAGAAAGCTATAAACCAACGGGGAGATTGTTGGGTCAAAATATGGTTTATACTTTGCTTTTCTGGGCAATTATATTTTTATGTAATTTTGGTCATGTTTACGGTTGAGTTTACAGCCGTAAACCCATTTCCGGCCCATGTTCTCCAAGTATAAATATAGGTGTTAGGGTGAGGAGTATTGATTGATAAACTCCTAGAGATTGATGAACCCTAAGGAGTTTACGACCAGAGAGAAAGGAACGTTTGTGTGGGTGAATCTTGTGTAAGGAACTTAATTCATATTATCAATACATTCAAGATTCATATTATTCTTCTTCTCCTACTTTTCTATTTGATCTGACATCATCCGTTTGATTGGGATTCCGCACCATCAAACGGATCTGATTGATACACAGGCAGATTAGGGACTTACAACTGGAGACCCTCTAGAGTAAGTGGACGAGTGACGAACGCATTGAAGGATAAGCTCACGATGTGAGCACTTGAATCTCACGACGTGAGATTGGAAAATCGGCCCTATAAATAGAAATCGAGGGTCAGCCGAATTTGGTTGCTCCATCTCTTCTCTCTCACTCCCGATACTCTCTCTAGCCGTCTTGATGTACCCCCGAAGCCCCTGTATCATCCCGAGGACCGAAGTGAGTCCCGAAGACCCCGAAGATCCTGAGGAGAAAAGAGCTTCAAGCTGAAGCTCTGCCCACGAGAAACCCGGTATGTGAAGATATCCCGGTTTCATAGAAGAACTTGTACTTGAAGAGCCGTAGTGCTGTCCGAAAATCGTCTTAACAAGTGAGTGTGTAGTTACTTTCTTCTAACACATAGATATGAATTATTTGCTATGAAATACGTGTTATGTGTTTATATATTGTTTGTTTATTTGAGATGGATGTTGAATGAATGTTTTATACAGGTTTTTAAATGGTTTAAATTGTATATGTAATTTTTATGTACAAATATGTTGGGTAGAACATGGGTAGACGAAATAGTTGGTGTGTGATGAAGGATGAGACGAAAGATGGTATAGCTCATGAGATGAGGGTGACAGGTGAAAAATGTAATGCCCGTAGATCAGGGCTAGTCAATTTAGACACGATAAGCGTCAAAAATGAATTTTTGATAAAAGATTATTTAGAATGAATAATCTTAACTAAGTTTTAGTATATGTTACAAGGATTCCGTACATATATAGAATGCCCAAATCTGACTTCGTATGAGAAAGTTATGATTTATTGAAGTTTCGACTTAACAATATGCAGCCCGAAATACTCGATTTGAGATCGAGCGGTTTTTAGTCAAATCAATCTAAACGAGAATCGAAGATCTTGTTGTTGGTATCGAAGCGATGAAAAGTTAGGCGAGAACGGACGTCAAACGAAGAAGTTATGAATTTATAACGAACTTTTCTGTCCCGGCCTACTAAAAATAATTAATAAAAATAAAAGTCAAAATTAGCCGACGAAGTCTAAACGAAAGTTGTAGAGCGTAGTCTCACCTACGCGTGGATATAAAGAACGTCGAAAACGGAGTTCGTATGAAGAAGATATGAATTTCCGAAGTTTATTAAATATTTAATATTTAAATATAATTCTAAATCTTGCTATTATCCGAAGAGGAGCCATCGGACTCATCCAAAGTACGCCCAGCGTACTGCTGTACGCCCCGCGTACGGCGAAGCATGACGCACCTCGCACTCAAGTGACTTCGGATACGTAAGCAATGACGATTTCGGACCAGTATGCCCCACGTAACGCTGTACGCCCCACGTACTCTGAGGCTCCAGCCTCCTATAAATAGGATGCTAGGGCAGCCGACTCAATTGCTCTTTTTCTCTCTTCTCTCTCTCTCCCGTTTTGCATCGTTTTGCGTGCCAGAAGTACCCCGAAGCCCCAGTATCATTCCCGAGCCCCGAAGCAAGTCCCGAGGTCCTGAAGATCCCGAGAAGTAAGATTCCCGAGCCGAAGCTCTGCCCGCGGGAAGTTCGATTTTTGTGGAGATCTTCCAGATCTACCGAAGAATACTACTTCTACAAGCCGTAGTGTTGTCCGATCATCTTCTAATCAAGTGAGTGTATATTACCTTTCATAAACAAGATAATAATACAAGTATGGTTTGAGTGTATTAAGTATATTGTTGTTTATATGCGTGAGTGTGTAGTTACTTTCTTCTAACACATAAATATGAAGTATTTGCTATGAAATACGTGCTATGTGTTTATATATTATTTGTCTATTTGAGATGGGCGTGGAATTGATGTTTTATACAAGTGTTAAATGATTTAAACTGTGTAAGTATTCATATCTACGAAAATGTTGGGTAGAACTTGGGTAGATGGGATAGTTGGTGACTATGGAGTTAGCGCATATTGTATAAACCTTGGCGACTATGTGACTTCGTGCCTATTTGATGAACCTTGACGACTATGGAGTTAGCGCTTGTTGAATAAACCTTGGCGACTATGGAGTTAGCGCTTGTTAAGTGAACCTTGGTGACTATGGAGTTAGCGCCTGATAGCTATGGATTTAGTACTTGATAAATAAACTTTGGCAGCAATGGATTTCGTGCCAAATTCCTTAGGAATAAATGAATGAAGGATAGTTGGTTTTTAGGATAAAACCTTGAGAAGATAATGGGGATGGGTAATTGGGTTGATTGTTTGCTGATTAAATATAACAATTATATTATTGTGGGTTGAAAACCCTATATACTCACCAGGCTCCCAAGCCTGACCCACTCAGCTTTCTTTTCATTACAGGTAATGGCACAAGGGTATAAGTTGGCGGACTTTACGAGAGATTTTGGATTATAGATCAGTAGTTATAAATAACTATTGTAAGGTCTATTTTATATTGTTTATGCTTTTGGTTTGTATCGAACATGACATCCCAAGGTTTTATTATTTAATGAAAATACATTCTTTTTGAGAAATGTTTGGATACATGGTTATCATATTTTTGTTTTTGGGAACAAATTCCGCAACAGTTTTGTTTAAACAATTACTCTGATTTTAAAAACAAAGCATAAACAAATCGGTCTTTTCTGGCCGTGAAATTGGGGATGTCACAGTTGGTATCAGAGCATTAGTTTAAGCGAACTAGGAATATGGATTTATTTCTAGACTTAAACTTAGAATGCTAAGCAATGATTGTGAGTTGAGTGTGTCCATTATATTTTAGGTAGTACACCTAAATTGACATAGGCACTAGTTTATTTTAGGAAAATTGCCTAAAATGCTATTATGTGCTAATTGTTATATGTTTGCCATATATGATGTTAATTGTTTGGATCTATGGTCTGTTGCCGACCGGATCTGGAAAGCTTATGTGTTTAGGATTCTAAGCGTGCGTCTACGATATTAGAACTAGCATGTAAACGTTTCAGAGTGATAAGGATGATTTGAATATCTATCGTGAATAAGGATCTAATTTCACCTTATTAGGTGTATAGATCAAAAATGGTGAGAACGAGGAGTGGAGTTGGAAATGTTGATGAAAACAGGAATCAAATACCAGTGATTGAACAAATACATGTTGTAGCAGCAGCGCCTGAACCAATCACAATGGCCAGAGTTCAAGTGATGATCCAGGCAATGTTGAATAATCAGATGGAAGAAACCAGACGTCTGATTAGGCAGAATCGCGAAGAATTGTCAATTCAAGTTGAAGAGCCCGAAGTAAATGGAGGGCAGTCTGAAGGAGGAAACTATAGTGGGACCGTTGGTCAAGCCAACCCACCAATAGTTCGCCAAAACAACCAGGATGGAGGAAATGACGGACGTGGATGCAAGTACAAGGATTTCATGGCATCCAAACCACCATGTCTTTCTGGGAGCCCGACACCGGTGCAAGTCATGGACTGGATCTCCGAAATGGAGACAATGTTTGAAAGTTGCGAGTGTAGCAACAGACAGAAGACCGCTCTTGCAATCCCTCTGTTAAAATCTGGAGTACTGAGCTGGTGGAAGTTACTGGCAGGTTCGATGCCGAAGGGGGAAGCTAGCAAGATGTCTTGGGAAGAGTTCGTGGTGCAACTGAAAATGCAATACTGCTCTGAGCAAGATCTTCTGGAAATCAACAATGAGTTCCAGAATCTGAAGAAAGGAAAATTGAGCGTCACTGAATACGCTACGAGCTTTACGGAGAAGATGAAGCTTATTCCATACCTAATTCCAACTGAACTTTCCAAGGTCAACAAGTTTGCCAATGGATTACCAGCGAACTTTGGTCCGATATTCAAGCAAGCAACGACTCTGAAAGCCGCCATCTGGGCAGCCAAGAATGTTGAGACCCAAATAAAAGAAAAGGGTCTGGAAAGAGTGAAGTTGGAGAGAAAAGGAAGCATGAAGGATCTTCAATAATCGACAAAGAAAGCAAATTCTCGAAATCTGGGGGAAGAGATGAAGCTAAGTGGTGTGAGAAGTGTAAGAAGAAACACTTCGGGAAATGTAGCGAGGAGATGACTTGCTACAAAGGTGGGAAGACAGGGCACTACGCCAACAAGTGCGCACCCATTAAGAAGGTGTGCTATAGATGTAACGAAGAAGGACATATTTCTAAAGAATGCCCAAAGAAAGACACACCTCCACAGCCAAGGGCATTCCACATGTTCCTCAACAAAGCATAAAAGGTTGGGAGGATTAAAAGATGAAGACTTCATATTAACATATGAAGTATGTATCAGGAAGCATAGCCTATTAGAGGCATAGTATAGGGTGAACTTGAACTTTTGTGTAATAGTTTCAAGAATTAAAATAAACCCTGGTTTTGTTATCTGATGTGTTGAATGACTATATGATTTAAGTATGGTGACTTGGTTAACTGCGAGACAATGCTTGGGACGAGTATGAGTAGGTGTGAATGGTAGTAGAGATCTATACTATCGGAAGCACATGACTCGCACTTGGATCAGGGAAAGTCGCAAGGTTACCAAGAAGCTAGAAATTGTTTATGTTTTATTCAAGCATGTCATTACCATTGTTTCGGTAATGACTAGTAGGATGATGGTTATTCCGACCCTAGTGGTCATATTAAATTGAGTCCGACTACGATGAGAGGTCATCAGGACACAACCCATCGGTTAGTTACAATAGATAAATGAATGTATTTATCTTAAAAAGAAGAAGGAGTCCACAATAAGGATTTATTTTGTAACTTGAAGGTTACGATTTAATGTCCAACATAGTAAGAAGAGAAGATGCAGGATTGAGCATCAAGGTTATTACTTAGGATGGAGAGATAACTTATGGAGTCAGTATACGAATCCTATTTCGTTGATGATTCCGGGACGTAATCATCCTAAGGGGGAGATAATTGTAACGCCCGTAGATCAGGGCTAGTCAATTTAGAGACGATAAGCGTCAAAAATGACTTTTTGATAAAAGATTATTTAGAATGAATAATCTTAACTAAGTTTTAGTATATGTTACAAGGATTCCGTACATATATAGACCGCCCAAATCTGACTTCGTATGAGGAAGTTATGATTTATTGAAGTTTCGACTTAACAGTATGCAGCCCGAAATACTCGATTTGAGATCGAGCGGTTTTTAGTCAAATCAATCTAAACGAGAATCGAAGATCTTGTTGTTGGTATCAAAGCGATGAAAAGTTAGGCGAGAACGGACGTCAAACGAAGAAGTTATGAATTTATAACGAAGTTTTCTGTCCCGGCCTACTAAAAATAATTATTAAAAATAAAAGTCAAAATTACCCAATGAAGTCTAAACGAAAGTTTTAGAGCGTAGTCTCACCTACGCGTGGATATAAAGAACGTCGAAAACGGAGTTCGTATGAAGAAGATATGAATTTCTGAAGTTTATTAAATATTTAATATTTAAATTTAATTCTAAATCTTGGTATTATCCGAAGAGGAGTCATCGGACTCATCCGAAGTACGCCCAGCGTACTGCTGTACGCCCCGCATACCGCGAAGCATGACGCACCTCGCACTCAAGTGACTTCAGATACGTAAGCAATGACGATTTCGGACCAGTACGCCCTGCGTAACGCTGTACGCCCCACATACTCCGAGGCTCCAGCCTCCTATAAATAGGATGCTAGGGCAGCCGACTCAATTGCTCTTTTTCTCTCTTCTCTCTCTCCCGTTTTGCATCGTTTTGCGTGCCAGAAGTACCCCGAAGCCCCGGTATCATTCCCGAGCCCCGAAGCAAGTCCCGAGGTCCTGAAGATCCCGAGAAGTAAGATTCCCGAGCCGAAGCTCTGCCCACGGGAAGTTCGATTTTTGTGGAGATCTTCCAGATCTACCGAAGAATACTACTTCTACAAGCCGTAGTGCTGTCCGATCATCTTCTAATCAAGTGAGTGTATATTACCTTTCATAAACACGATAATAATACAAGTATGGTTTGAGTGTATTAAGTATATTGTTGTTTATATGCGTGAGTGTGTAGTTACTTTCTTCTAACACATAAATATGAAGTATTTGCTATGAAATATGTGTTATGTGTTTATATATTATTTGTCTATTTGAGATGGGCGTGGAATTGATGTTTTATACAAGTGTTAAATGATTTAAACTGTGTAAGTATTTATATCTACGAAAATGTTGGGTAGAACTTGGGTAGATGGGATAGTTGGTGACTATGGAGTTAGCGCCTATTGTATAAACCTTGGCGACGATGTGACTTCGTGCCTATTTGATGAACCTTGGCGACTATGGAGTTAGCGCTTGTTGAGTAAACCTTGGCGACTATGGAGTTAGCGCTTGTTGAGTAAACCTTGGCGACTATGGAGTTAGCGCTTGTTAAGTGACCCTTGGTGACTATGGAGTTAGCGCCTGATAGCTATGGATTTAGTACTGTGTAGATGAACGTTGGTAGCTATGGATTTAATACTGTATAGACGAACCATAGTAGCTATGGATTTAGTACTGTATAGACAAACCTTGGCAGCTATGGATTTAGTGTTTGTTATAGGAACCTCGGGCCGCAATGGAATTTGTGCCAATTCCCTAGGTCAACCCTTAGGAATGAATGAATGAAGGATAGTTGATTCTTAGGGTAAAACCTTAAGAAATAAAGAAGATAACGGGGTTGGGTAATTGGGTTGATTGTTTGATGATTATATATAATAATTATATTATTGTGGGTTGAAAACCCTATATGCTCACCAGGCTCCCAAGCCCGACCCACTCAGTTTTCTTTGTATCACAGGTAGTGGCACAAGAGCATAAGTTGGTTGACATGACGAGAGACTTTGGATTATAGATCAGTAGTTATAAATAACTGTTGTAAGGTCTATTTTATACTATTTATGCTTTTGGTCTGTATCAGAACATGACATCCCAAGATTTTGTTATTTAATGAAAATACACTTCTTCAAGAAAAGTTTTGATAGATTCTATTCATATTTTGTTTTGGGAACAAATTCTGCAACTATTATAATCAAAGGATTACTCAGATTTTATAAAACAAAGCATAAACAAATCAGTGTTTTCTGGCTGTGAAATTGGGGATGTCACAGTTGGTATCAAAGCATTAGTTTAAGCGAACTAGGAATTTGTAGGAAATTTCTAGACTTAAACTTAGGATGCTAAGCGATGATTGTGAGTTGAGTGTGTCTTTTATATTTTAGGTAGTACACCTAAATTGACACAAGCACTAGTTTATTTCGGAATGATTCCTAAAATGCTTTTATGTGCTAAATGCTATATGTTTGCCATATATGAAATTTTTTGTTTGGACCTATGGTCTGTTGCCGACAGGGTCTGGAAACCTTATGTGTTTAGGATTCTATGCGTACGACTATAATATTAGAACTAGCATGTAAATGTTTCGGAGTGATAAGTAGATTTATACGTCTATCGTAAATAAAGCTTTCTTATCTTAACTTCTCGCCCGGTACACCGAACATCTGCATAGATGTACAAAACGTTATGGAGAAGAATCATAGAGAATTGATTAAATGGAGGAAATAAAAGGCTTATAATAGTGAATGACACCTATCGAAGATATCATAAGAGTGATATCTTGCCTTTAGAATATGTCTGATAAAATAACAGAACGTTTAGAGGAGTACAGTACGTCTGAAGTACAGCTTCGATTGGCAGGATGGTAGAACGAATAGTGTAATTCTTGAAGTTGTCCCATCGTCTGGAGTTTCCATCACCAACCGAGTTGAAGTAGAATTGATGATTGAAGATACGCATGGAAGACGTCCTAGTAGAGTCTAGGAAAATTTTATGATTAATTGGGCACATTTGTATGTGTTAAATTGTTTGGTGATTTTAGGACTTAGGGATTGCGAGACAATAGTTGGGACGAGTATGAGTAGGTGTGAATAGTAGTAGAGATCTATACTACTGGAAGCACAAGACTCACACTTCGATCAGGGAAAGTCACAAGGTTACCAAGAAGCTAGTGATTGGTCACGTTTTATTCAAGTATGTCGTTACCATTGTTTCGGTAATGACCAATGAGATGATTGTTATTCTGACCCTAGTGATCATATCAAATTGAATCCGACTACGATGAGTTTGTTACGTGGTTCCGAGAACTGAGTTCGATGCAGCATTTGACTTAAGTCAGAAGATTGAAATCAATGTGACCAATTGTATCGCGCTCGTTGATAAAGAAGTTAGTAGCTAGAAATGATACATGCTAAAATGTGATCATATCACATTAAAACATGAAGGAAGATATATTCCATTCTAGAACTTACTCTAAGAGACCCGAGTCTAAGAGTTGCATCATTCGATGAATGGTCATTAAAGCACGACCCATCGGTCTGCTACAATAGATAAAGGAAAGTATTTATCCTCAGAAGAAGAAGGATTCCATAATAAGGACTTATTTTGTAACATGAAGGTTACGATTGAAAGTCCAACATAGTACGAAAAGAAGATGCAAGATTGAGCATCGCCTGCAGTCAAGAAGCCCTAGAGTTAGATACTCTTTCGAGGAAACATAGAAGTTTCGGTTATTACCTAGGATGAAGATATAACGTATGGAATCATTATTCAATCCCTTTTTCATTGATGATCCCAGGACGTAATCATCCTATGGGGGAGATAATTGTAACGCCGGTAGATCTGGGCTAGTCAATTTAGAGACGATAAGCATCAAAAATGACTTTTTGATGGAAGATTATTTAGGAGTAATCTTAACTAAGGTGTATATGTCACAAGGATTTCGTACATATAAAGAACACCAAAATCCGAGTTATAACGAAGAAGTTATGACCTTGCGAAGTTTCACGACAGAACCAGCATGACACACCGCGACGTAAATAGTGAATTTATGTTAGAGTGATATTTGGCCTTAGCGATCTAAATGAAAGTCGTAGAATACATTAAACCGAGAGCGTGTATCAAAAGAATGTCCAAATATGACTTCGTATGAGGAAGGTATGATTTTTCTAAGTTTCAGCTTAGCAGTATGCAACCCGAAGTTCGAATATGAGATCGAGTGATTTGTAGCCAAAACGATCTAAACGAGAATCGAAGATCTCATCGATAGTAGTCCAACGGTAAAAAGATAGACGAAAACAGACGTCAGATGAAGGAGTTGTGAATTCCTAACGGAGTTTTCTTGTCCCGACATACTAAAATAATATAATAAAATTTAAAGTCAAAATTAGCCGACGGAGTCTAAACGAGAGTTGTAGAGCATAATCTCACCTTCACGTGGATTTAAAGAACGTCGAAAATGGAGCTCGTATGCAAAAGATATGAATTTCTGAAGTTCGAAACACAAATTTCGAGGCTGTGTCAGAGCTTACGACGTGAGCAGGGTCCTCACGATGTGAGCAAAGACTGGAGACCCTCAGAGCAAGTGGACGAGTGACAAACATAGTGATGGCTAAGCTCACGACATGAGCACTTGAATCTCACGAAGTGAGATTGGAAAATCGGCCCTATAAATAGAAATCGAGGGTCAGCCGAATTTTGTTGCTCCATCTCTTCTCTCTCACTCCCGATACTCTCTCTAGCCGTCTTGAAGTACCCCCGAAGCCCCTGTATCATCCCAAAGCCCGAAGCGAGTCCTGAAGCCCCGAAGATCCCGAGGAGAAAAGAGTTTCAAGTCGAAGCTCTGCCCACGAGAAGCCCGGTGTGTGAAGATATCCCGGTTTCATAGAATAACTTTTACTTGAAGAGCCGTAGTGCTGTCCGAAAATCTTCTTAACAAGTGAGTGTGTAGTTACTTTCTTCTAACACATAGATATGAAGTATTTGCTATGAAATACGTGTTATGTGTTTATATATTGTTTGTTTATTTGAGATGGATGTTGAATGAATGTTTTATACAAATTTTTAAATGGTTTAAATTGTATATTTAATTTTTATCTACAAATATGTTGGGTAGAACATGGGTAGACGAAATAGTTGGTGTGTGATGAAGGATGAGTTTGAGGATGAGACAAAAGATGGTATAGATCATGAGATGAGGGTGACAGGTGAAAAATGAGTGAAACCTTTACCCAAACGATGGCCCCCATCATTCATCAGAGTAGGGATGACAGCCACGGACTATTCTCGACAGTCCTGTGGAACACTAGCAAGCTCGCAACTTGTAGGTGTTGTGGACTTGATGTTCATCGGTGTACTCTAAAAACCTTGGCAGCTATAGATTTAGTGCCTTATAATAATACAATGGTAGCTATGGATTTAGTACAGTGTAGATGAATCTTGGTCGCTATGGATTTAGTATTGTATAGAAGAACCTTGGTAGCTATGGATTTAGTATTGTATAGACGAACCTTGGCCGCTATGGATTCAGTGTTTGTTACAGGAACCTCGAGCATCAATGGACTTTGTGCCAATTCCTTAGGTCAACCCTTAGGAATGAATGAATGAAGGATAGTTGATTCTTAGGGTAAAACCTTAAGAAAGAAAGAAGATAATGGGGATGTGTAATTGGGTTGATTGTTTGATTCTTATATATAATAATTATATTATTATGGGTTGAAAACCCTATATGCTCACCAGGTTCCCAAGCCTGACCCACTCAGTTTTCTTTGTATCATAGGTAGTGGCACAAGAGCATAAGTTGGTTGACATGACGAGAGACTTTAAATTATAGATCAAGAGTTATAAATAACTGTTGTAAGGTCTATTTTATACTGTTTATGCTTTTGGTCTGTATCGGAACATGGCATCCCAAGATTTTGTTATTTAATGAAAATACACTTCTTCAAGAAAAGTTTTGATATATTCTATTCATATTTTGTTTTGGGAAAAATTCCATAGCTCTTTTAATCAAAGGGTTACTCTATTTTATAAAACAAAACATAAACAGATCAGTCTTTTTTGGCCGTGAAATTAGGGATGTTACATGGCCTACTACAAATAATATAATAAAAGTTAAAGTGCAAATTAGCCGACGGAGTCTCAACGAGAGTTGCAGAGCATAATCTCACTTATGCGTGCACATAAAGAACGTCGAAATAGGAGCTCGTATGCGAAAGATATGAATTTCTAAAGTTTGGGGCACGAACTTCCACATGTGTCAGAGCTCACGATGTGAGCATAGTGTTCACAACTTGAGCTGGTGATGGACACCTTCCAGGGCAAGTGGCCATGATGAATGCAGTGACCTATCGAGTTCACGACGTAAGAATTGGTGGCTCACGACGTGAGCATAGGATTTTAGCCTCCTATAAATAGAAAGCGAGGCCAGACGTTTAGGGTTGCCAATTTCTTTCCTCTCACTCCAGATTACCTCGATTTACGTGCAAGTTATACCCCCAACACCCCAGTATCATTCTGAATCCCGAAGCAAGTCCCGTAGCTCCAAAGTTCCCGAGAAGAAAAGAGTTTCCGAGCCGAAGCTCTGCCCGCCAAAAGCCCAGTGTGTGAAGATATCCCGGATTCATCGAAGAGTTACTACTTTTAGAGCTGTAGTGTTGTACGATAACCATCTTATCAGGTGAGTGGATAGTCCCTTTCGTATACACGATTTTAATACAAGTATTGTTGTATGTATTAAGTATATGTTTTGAGTGAGGGTATATTCTTTTTTTATAACATATAAATATGAAGTATCTCATATAAAATATGTGCTATATATATGTGTGTGTGTGTGTATGATCTATTTATCTGAAATGAGTATTGAATATATATCTTATCAAGTTTATAAGTTGAATCCAAATGATTATGCATGTTGCTATCTACAAAAATGTTGGGTAGAACTTGGTAGATAGTTGACGTGTGATAAACTGATGAGAGGCCTCGATGTTATTGTGATCCAGTTATCTAGCAGAGTTTAGATGACGACCAAAAACTTTTCTAGAAAATCTAGTGGAACGTTGGCAGCCTCGCCACCTGTAGGTATTAATGAACTTGGATGTTCATTTGCTGTACTCCATCCCCCACATGGTTTCCTTGTTTGACATATATTGCTGAGGAACCCCCGAAGCATATGTTGTCACCCCGATGAAAATCCTTAGACTAGGTCCCTTGTGATAGTTGTTTTAGGGATGTAAAGTGAGGATAACGGGAATGGGTAATTGGGTTATTGTTGGTTGATGAAAATAATATAAATATTTATTCTAGGTTGAAAGCCCTATGTGTTCACCAGGCTCCCAAGCCTGACCCACTCAGTTTCTTTGTATTACAGGTAGTGGCGCGAGAGCATAAGTTGGAGAACTTGTGAAGATGTTTTCGTTTATAGACCACTAGTTGTATATAACTGTGTATGGTCTATGTTTTATTTTTTATGCTTTTGTGTTTGTATCGGAACATGACATCCCGAGTTTTGATATATAATGAAAATACATTTCTTTAAGAAATGCTTTGATAAACCTTATTTTATTATGTATTGTTTTAGGAACAAATTCCGTAACTCTTTTAATCAAAGGATTACTCTGAAATTATTTTAAAAGCATAAATTAAACCGGTCTTTTTTGGCCGTGATTTTTGGGATGTCACATTAGAGACTTCATTATAATCTACATAAATGCAATTAGTAGATGCTAGAGTGGTTAAGCTTATTGCCGAACATAAACTCCATAACTCTGTACTTTTTAGATAAGCATAAACCATTACATCCTTAGTCTAATGAAAGTATTTAATCTAATTTTTAGCTTGGAAAATAGATATATTCAATATATATTTGTTGCAGTAAGCATAATTCCAAAAAAATTATAAAGTAAATAGTATTTTAAAACATCATATAATAGTCTGCAAGGTCTATGTTATCCTATTCAAAAACTTGTACTATCGACATTCAACCAACGACCTGATGACCCTATCCCACTAAAGAATTCGAAGGTTACCTCGAACATCAAAAGATAGATCCAAGTGATCAGGTGATCCTATGCCACAAGAACCATACAAATGAAAAGTTAGTGTTTTTGATGAAATGAGTTATGAATCGATTCCACAACTCTTAAGATGTTTCAAGAAGACTTGGTTTACAAAACTCATTTTCTTAATCAAGAAGAAAGGTTAATAATGGTCTCATTAATTTGTATTTCAATCTTCACTATGAAACATTTTGAGCAAATTAAAGGCTTCACCAATAACGAATAAAAATCGTCAGTGAAATTGATTAAGCATCTATCACCATATCTATTCATGGATTGAAAAAATTACATACATCACATATGTATAATTCTTTGTCAAGCCTTTTGTTTTTTAATTACTAAAGATAATTACGAATCATCTTCCCATATGAATACATTCACATATATCAAATGAATCATGCTATTTTGCCTTAAAAAATTCCATCATTTTGTAAAATATGATTTGATTATTTGGGTGTTATGATCAGAACTATCAATTTAACGAAAGATTATAGATTTACTTCATAAATGACATTATGAGAAAATATTCTTTAACACAGAATACATCGTTGTAGAACATGAATGTGAACATCCATTAAACGATAAGTAAATATAGATTTATTCATAAATTTACAACTGTTACATGTTCCTATAAAATAGGTACAAAAACATCTATTGTTTAAATAAATACTATAACAACACTTGTTGTATCTTCAGCACGAAATCTCATTCGTGTGTAATCAGTTGATTATTCCTTCCCATAATTAGCACATAATATCAATTATTTGTTTCACATGAAGTATAACATGCTAAAGTGAATGATGAAAAAAATAAATAGTTCTATCATATAGATATCTGAAGTCTTATCCAAGTTAGACTTCTTCAACTCGATTAGATTAGAGAAGCACTTTCTCTTTTAATGTCCAGTTTCTTCCTTTATAGAAACAACATGAATCATTTAGATCTTTTCTTGATTTCTAGGTTTATGATGTATTTCCCTTAAATGAACTATAAGTCTATTTGAGTACATAATCACTTAGGCTTCCATTATCCAATGCTTGAACATACTTGAAGCACTTTGTACTATTCTAATTGAATATTTTTTTTCACTTGATGAGACATCTGACATGTTTCATAATTATCCAATACTTTATATAAATCAAGTTTAATTACTCCACTATGATGTGAGACACATCAATATCATCACAATAATACTTTCATCAAAGTATCATGATCAGGTTGAGTGGCTTGTAGAGGTTATTCAGGTATGGGATCTTTTAATATATATAATTTCTACTTATCCTTAAGGTAGAATCTCAAGATATTATACCAGTTATAGAAATGATAACCATCAAATGTTACTGTCTCTTGAAACACAACAAGAGGGAGGTTTTGCAGGGGGTAAGAGTATTAACAATTATATATAGAATTTAACAAAGTTTCATTTAGTATTTTCAATATTTAGTTTAAAAATAAATACCTTTTATTGTTTCTTAAGACATTAATTTACTAAAGTCGAGGATCCAAGTAATGAAACAAGTAAATGGTTGGGTGACCTTTATCCCATAAACTTAATCAAATTCGATAGGTAGCGATTACCAATTGCATACAATATGTAACTCCTAGATAATAGGATCCTAAACAACTATTGCTTATATTTACATGTTCGATTCCATCTATGCCTCAGACCTCTCATGCTTAGGTGACATTTATATCAAATCATCCTACTTGAAACAACATGTAGTATTGCTACTAACCAGTGACAAGGTGACCATTTAGACATCAGAAACTACAAAACTACCCCGAAAATCATAAGACAATCCTAATGACCAGGTGACCCTATGCCACTAAGACTATACCAATGATACCGAGTGTTCTTAAAAAGGAAGACAATGATTTGTATTTTCAAGAAAATGTTTTATATATGTTTTACAAGTATAGTTTATAAAAACATGCTCTCATGAATATTGCATGCATCCAACAATTGATATACCCTTTTGTAAAATTCATATAACTTGTTATGAGGTTCTTTAGGTTCCAAATAAAACTTTATTTTATTTTTCATCGATCAATTATAAACTAAAATCAAAATTTTAAAACTCATTTTAATAATCAAAATCTCATGACTTCATGAATTTGTAGAATAAACTCATTTTATTTTATAAACTCAATATTATTCATATGACGACACTTATGTTGTAAATCTCATTTGACATGCATAAAATATAATATCAACATGTTGTCTTATGTTTAAAACACCAATATCATATATTAAGTTTCGACGCAAAAAATAATCACTAGTTTTATTATTTGCAGTTATAATGCTATAAACCGATTTTAGCATTTTTAATAAAAACTACTTATTTATTATAAAGACATGGAGTTTATATAATGTTTAAACACATTTTAAACCATTTCAAATATTTTAAATTTGGGTATTTATAAGTTTTACAATAAAACTATCTCAACAAAAAATCGATTTTAACCGATAACCGTTAAAAACGTTTTTATAAATATCCGTTTATAAACATCTTATGTTGTCTTTTAAATATTTTTTACTCAAACTCCGAGTGATATTATATTATGTTAAAATCTTGTTTGACATGTAAAACTCATTTTCATACACAAAACATAATATACAATAACATAAAAATAAACATCACATGCATGCATTTTAATGTATATAAACCAAGTCATGCGTTGTAATAATTTCAGTGAGCCATCACAAAAATTATTAAATCTATTCTAAAGGACTTAAGGTACACTTCAAAAAGTCTACAAGCTCCCACTTGTCAAGTCAAGTCTTGCTAACAAAAAGGACCTCAAATCTTCATGTTGTAAAAGTTGTTGCACTTAAACCATTAAGAATATAACTAAGCCCAAGACCAAAGTTGGAAGCTTATGGTTGGGATTATGGAATCAAATGGTTAAGTCATCTTCAAGGAGGTCATTTATTCATCTTGTTTCATTTAAAAAGAAATACAACCAATCCAATTAATTTATTACAACAAATCAACAAATTAAAAAAACCTATTTATCTATTACATCTTATGAATAAATAAATAACAACCAAACACAACACAAATGTTCAAATGGCTTGTTTATACACAACAACATATCAAATATTATAGCAAACAACTATTTGTTTTATCTAAGGCAACTTTTTATATAACCAAAAAGCATGAAAAATGGTTATATATAAAAATAAACAATTTTAACTAAGAATTTGTAAGGTCACACCTTATGATCTGATGAGTCAACCACATGACACACTTATCTATCAACATCAGCTTCTACACGTCGAAAGTACCAGCGTATCAAGTCTACCAGCGTCATCACTTAGTATAGTTATTATGTGTAATTTTTGTATATTAGTTAATGATATAGAAAGTATAAAATAGATCAATGATCTGATATCTTTATGATAAGATCGGTTCTTAGTATAGATTAGATAGAATCCCGTCAATCATGGGATATACATGCATAGATTAGTATATATACAACATTAGAGAAAACCCTAATGTTATGGAACATGGCTTTGTGTCAATGGTCTTTGTGACAAACCCGTGTTCTTGGTTAAGACAAAAACCTATTTTCTTAGTGAAAGGAACAATTTGGAGAGCTTTTGTGTTATTTACTTTATGTTGATTATTTTGCTTAGATTAGTTTTACATTTCTTATTTATACTTGAAGTGTATCTGATCATCACAAATTTTCAATTGGTACTAGAGTAGGTTTTTGATACACTCAAGTTATCATGTCAATTTCAAACAATTCCAAATCCTTTGGTCTCAACAAAATTCCTCCCTTCGATGAACACAACTTCACCATGTGGAAAACCAAGGACATGGTGGTTCTTGAAACCATTGACTATGAGATGAGAAATATTGTTGAAAAAATTCACAATGTTCCTATGTACCAACCCATGGTAAACAACGCTTCCGTTAGCCCCCTAAAGCAAAAGCCAACAACGAGTTATGATGATGATGACAAGAGATTGTTCGGTCTTGAAGTGAAAGCTAGGGACGCTTTCGATAATCTTTTCCATAACACGTGTATCATCTCGTACAAAATTGTGAATCAGCCCAAAAGATAATGGACACGCTGACAGTGGCTTATGAAGGCACTGTGGGAGTTCAGGTTACGACTATAATTAATCTTAATCGGAGATATGAGCATTTCTTTGCTCAACAAGGTGAGTCTGTTACCCAAACCTTCAATAGGTTTAACTGTTTGGTTAATTATAACACCCATAAAATTCAAGCCAATTTAAAACTTTTCAAAACATATAAAATCAACAGTTATTACAGACTTGTTTTCAAAATGTATAATATCAGAGTTTTCCTAGAAACATAAACAAATCATGATGAGCTGTATGATCATGCCTTCTCCTTGCTGCGATCCCCTGATGTACCTGAAACAATAAGCTGAAACTGTAAGCCCAGAAGCTTAGTGAGTTCCCCCAAAATACCTATACCCATAATAATACACATATAATCATAAACAACATACTATGGGTCCAGTCAACCATCAGGTTGGAATACCCCAGACCCACAACTAACAGGTTGGAATGCCAACATAATATGGGTCCAATCTTCCTCAGGATGGAATACCCCAGGCCCACAACCAAAAGGTTAGAATGCCCACGTACTATGAGTCCAATCATCCTCGGGATGCAATACTCACGGCCCACAACCAACAGGTTGGAATACCCGGGTCTATTGGCCTTCGCTCAAAGCAGATAAGCCTCAACCGCCAAACAAACATGTGCACATATAAAAGACAATCACATAACAGACTATAGATAACAACTGATTTAATGAATCATACCACATAGCACATAATACCGTCCTATCTACCAGGGTACCAATCTAACAGATCATACCACATACCACATAATATTATCCTACCCTCTAGGATATTGATCTTATAGATCATACTAGCATAACACATAACTAGATAATAATCCAAAGGGCCGACCTTGGTGCCTTAGACCCTTGAGTATAGTGAGGATAACTCATCTTGATGTCGTGTAGTATCTGCACAGTTCTCGGCATGGAAATCAACTCGTCTCTACTCCTCAATCCCTACACAACGACCTTTCTCGATTACTATTACATACTCATAACCCTTACACGGGTCAATCCAATTCCAAGTCAAAGTCAAGGAAAAACTATGATCAAAGCCAAACTTTGGTCAAAGTCAACCATCGGGTTGACTCGACTCGCCGAGTTGGTCCACCAACTCGCCGAGTCCCCTCGCCCACTTACTGTCATAATCTCGTCCTTACTCGTCGAGTCTGCAAGAGCTCGACGAGTTCATTTTCAACAACACGTTTTAACTATCTTCAACCGACTCGCCTATATCGTTCTCGAGCTCGCCGAGTTCATCTTCATCTGAATGAATGAGTCTAGCGTCTGACTCACCGAGTTCTTCATGAACTCGTCGAGTCCGTCTTCATGAGGTTGGGACATTGCCTTGGACTTTCCGAGTCTGTTCATACACTCACCGAGTCCTATGATTTCTAGATCCAGAACAAACCCTAGCAGGTTGAGTGTTCCTTCCACTCAACCAAAACCATTTCTAGAAGACGTTTTGGTGGAAAATGCGACCTGACTTGCCGAGTCACCCAAGTGAATTGTCGAGTCCCTCTTTGTCCAAAACTATACAGTCGATTATAATGGGTCTTAATGCATCAAAACCATAGATCTGGCCTCCTAGCGTCCATTTCATACGTAAAGCTACAAACTTGATATCCATGCATGGGGGTTTTGGCTCAAAATCCATAAAAAGGGGTTTATATGATGCATGGGTCTCCCATGGCCATAACTTTGGCACCTTTAGACCATGGGAACCCTCAATGGATCCAGATCTGAAGTCCTTATCTCAAAATCGTGGTTGCATCCAAGAATGACTTCCAAAAACCCTAAGTTAGTCCAAAAAGAGTATCTAATGAAAAAAGTAACAAGGTCTGGAATTTTTACCTTCAATAAACAGGAAATGAAGCAAAAGCTCTGGATCTCCTTGCTCCTTCTGAACTCCCAAACTCCTTCTTATTCTCTTAAACCTTCTAACTTGCAAAAAATGGCACAAAGAGCTCAAAATCACTCAAAAATGGTTAGGGTTTCGAGGGGATGGTATGAGGGTGTTGGAGGTTGTAAAGAAAACCACTTAAGGTGTTTAAATAGGGGGAAAACCCTAAATATTAGGGTTTCGTCTACCAGCTCCTACTCGTCGATTCCCTTCTTGGACTCGGTGAGTAGGTCACTAAAGCTCATGGACCAACCCGCTGCTACTCGACGAGTAGGGCAACCAACTCATCGAGTAGACCTTGAATCCAAGAAAATTCTTACATAAAATAAATACCTGAGAATCGGGGCGTTACATTAATGATATGCGTAGACTGGGAATCGTCAAGCACTCATCACAGTTGGTTCTAAAGTTTCTCGATTCACTTGAGAAAAGCTAGGAACATCACACTCATTTCCTTAAGAATGGCGAGCAGACTGATTCCATGGATCTAAATTCTTTGTTCAATAATCTACGAAATTATGAAGAGACCAAAGCTCTTCGTAAGTAAATCATGAAGGAATCAAGCAAAGAGAAGTCTGTTTCCCTGGTGTCTTGAAAGGAAGCAAGGAAAACGATCAGCGACTCAGATAATTCAGATCAAGGTGAAGAAAGTGATGAAGATCTCAGTGATGAGCTTGTTGCCAGTGTTGTACTTATCGTTACACGGTACGAAGAAAGCAGAACAAACGAGCTTAGAAGAGCTCAATTCAAAGGAAGCAGCTCAGTGAAAAGATCCTCTTTAGAGAAGAAAATCTCGGGTAGTTGTTTTAATTATGGGAGCCCTGGCTATTTTGTCAGGGATTGAAAGGAAAAGAAAGAAGCCTAGAGTCTTAAGAACTACGATGTTTTTTTCAAGAAGCTGGTGGCCCACATGAAGAAATAGAACATCTCTCTGCCGAAAGCCTTCATTGCAAAGCAAGAGGATCCTGAAGAGTGGGTGGATGAAAAGGAGACATTAGAAGATGAGGGGCTGAACGTTAAGGGTCTCATGACACTTGTAAATGATTCCCTTGATGGCATTTGTGATGTTGGTGAATCTCACACTGGTAAAGGATTAAGTCCAAATATGGGTCAAACGTGGTACCTAGACAGTGGAAGTTCTAGACATTTGATCGGTTACAAGTCACTCCTAACAAATTTTACAGATAAGGATGGTCTAATGGTGACTTTCTATGACATTAGTGGAAGAGCTATAACAGGTGTTGGAACTTTTGAATGCAGGACAATTAAGCTGAAGGATGTGTTCTATGAAGAAGGACTAAAATGCAACTTCATCTCCATCAGTCAACTTTGTGACGCTGGTTACAAAATTCTTTTCAACCGTGATGAGGGAAAAGTGTTTGAATCAGAAAACAAAACCGTGCTTTCTGCTCTCATAGAGAATGATATTTATATGGTTTGATTTGTTGATTTTGATGCTAATAATTTATTTTGTTTTATGCTCTGCTACTTTTAAAATTTTGATCATAAACTGCTACACTTTTAATTTATTTTTGGCTTGTTTACATTATAAAAAAATATTCTTTTCCAAAGAAGTATACATTGTGAATAAACATTTTTTTTCTACTAACATTTCCTACATGATATTCTCTATCAATAGTGACCGTACCTGACCAATCTACTTTGAAGGGATCAACATGTCATTCCTTGAATGCATCACTCTCCTTGTGAAACCAGCTGACGTTGACTCTGCATCTTTTTTTTTCAGTAACAACTGCCCTCTCATCGACGATGATGAACACACCGATTGGCATGTTGTTTTATGCTGATGAGACCAGATGGGGGATAATTGTGCCACCAAGTGTTCTTCTGGACACATATCTCCTCTGTCTTGAACAGCCTATTTTTGTTTCAAAGGGATGAGATGAAGTTAGATGATCTGGAACGACTAATTTTCATAGATGCTGTCACTACAACTTCATCACCTCAAAGATCCAAAGGCGAATTCAACAATACAATGATCCCACCCTTTATTCCTTCATGGATCTTAATGAATGGAACCTTCGAGTTTTGTATGGGTGACTTTATAACTTAAAGGTTACAAAGTTTAGATCCTTTTAACTCGTTGGTTACAATGACTGGTTCATGTTCTTCGTTTGTTCTTGGTGAAAATGAAACTTGGAATCAATCTGCAGAACTTTAGCGATTAAAGGTAGTCTCATTCCTTGTTTACTATGAATTGTGTTATTATGTGATATGGTTGATCTTGTTTGTTCTCTTTTATAGCTGAAATTTCAAGTGGTAGATATCTCAAAAAATGGAAGTGCATTAATGACCATTCAATTCCAAGGATTTGATGGAACGAGTCTTTATCACCTTTTTGAAAAAGCTGCACATATTTCCATGTTCCAAGTAATTTCTTGTTTGACTAATTCTTTTATTATTATCTTGTACCAGTTTTATAAAAAGGAATCTAATGGTGGCAATTTTGAGCCTAGTATGCAACTTTTGATACACCATCGTCCCTAGAAGCATACATATGTATGTGACAAAATCTCTATAAGTTTCTCACCAGCGAAACCATCTGCTGAGAACATTGAGTCATCCTCTTACGCTGTTTGCTTACCACTGTCTAAACTCTCACAGTGAGATCGCCTGGTACAAATAAAAAAAATTGATAAAAAGGTTAGGGTGTTTATTTTTAATTTAATCATCTTAACCTGACACTGTCCCTTGAAGCATGCTTGTTGTATGCATCAAGTCTCATGTTTTGCTGAAACATTAAGCATAACCCAATGGCTTACCCTAATTGCATAGTCATCAGTGTAAGAGATACTTCTTAGGTTCTTAAATAACAAAGGGTTGTTCATGTCCCTAACCTCCTAGTTTGAGGTATGACATGGTACAATTATGAATTAACGATGAATCTTTGATTCTAGATTACAACTTACTCTATGATAAGGAAGTTTAAACCACTTCTAGTTGATGAGTTAAATTGTTAATGATTCATGCTGATTGCACCTCAGCATGACTGAAACAATCCATTCTCTCCTTTATCTTCTTAACAGAGCTTGATGATTCACTATATAAAGCCACACTCTGATAAAATTTCAAAAGTCTGTGCCTATGGTTAGTCTATGTACCGTAGGCTATCAAACACACCAATCCATTCTTACCCTTAAATTCTTACCCTTACATTCTTCTTTAAATTTTATGATTCATTGTCCGTGATATATTACATCCACCTATCCACTCTTGCCATTTTCCTTCTAATAAAAGAGACTTATGATTCAGTGTATGACACCACACACTGATGAGATCTCGAAATACTATGTTAGTGAATGGTTGTTTTAGCCCACACTATCAGGAGACATCACAAACTAACTATAGGATCATCATAATCTCATTCGTTGATTGCTTTAACTGATGCTCATCGCCACTTATGACTTGTCTCACTGATGTATCTTCCTGTCTTAATGGTAACTTTTTGGATATCTTCTAAAAAGACTCTTTATTATCTTGGGATACAAGATCTTTACGGTGCATATATCGTCACTCATGATTACGAAAAAAGGAAGAAACTTTTTGAGTGTAGTTTGGGGATTCTTCATCCTAGGTTAGGTTTACAAGCAATTCAAGCAATTAATCTCTCTCTTTCTTTCTCTCTCTCTCTCTCTCTCTCTCTCTCTCTCCCTCAAAAAGACTCTAAATCGTCATCTTCCTCAAAGCTTTCACCATGTCAAAGCCATTATACGAGTTTGCTCCCAACACTAACATAATCAAAGATCCTCATGCTCTTGGCTCTACCATCATCATTCAATCCACCAATGTGGCGTTCTCGGATGAAATCCCAAAGTGGTTTGCAAATTCAGGAATCGAAAACTTTGTCAACTATGTCAAAAGCGGTCCTCTTCGATATGCATTTTGTGATTTCCCGGTCCCTTTCTACCGTAAACATGTATGCAAGTTTTACTATATATGCTCTGTTGATATTGTTGCTCGAACCATCACTAGAACCATTAGAGATTGTCAATATAGGGTTACCATTGATGTGGAATCCTTTCGAACTGCTCTTTGTCTTCCTCGATTTAAAAGTTCCTCTAAGACACCCTTTGAAGAAAGCTGCAAATCTATTCGTGAAAAATTAGGGTATAACTTCAAACTTCTAGGTCTCACTTGTGATTCATACAAGAAAACTCTTTGTCAATGTTTTAATGTAGGGTGGAAATACTTAACATGTATGATTGGAAAATGTCTTGGTCACAAGACTAGATGTTTAGATCAATTGAATCTCTTTGAGCAAAGAATTTTATACTATATTGTTTACAACAAGAAATTAAACTTTTCTCAACTTTTTCTTGATCAAATGGTTGACTGCATTACTAGAACAAGAAGCCATTGAATGTTCCTTATCCTCATAGGCTTAGTCTAATATTGTCTAAAAATAAGTTTATGTTGAAAGTCATGGAATTATTATTACAATTCCCTCGCTCTCCTAAAAATTATCAATGTTGTTCCATCTAAGGATGATTTACCTATTACTACAAAGATGCAAAAGTGGATTGAAAAACCCTATGTGGTTGAATCCTCAGACTCTGAAGAGGATAATAACAATGATGCTACTAGTGATGAAGAAGATAATGATGATGATTCAAGAGCTGGTAATAAAGAAGGCGCTGATGAGGAAAAAGACACTGATAAAGATGAAGAAGACTCGGCAGTTGACATGGGAGATGACTTTACTCAGAAAATGAACTCTCCTCCAAGGTTGAACAAACACATACATTTTTCAACTACTTCTTCATCATCTTCCTCTATTGATGACACTAAGCATCATGGTTCAACCCATCCTATTGGAGATACTACCGAGCCAATGATCCAGGATGAACCTTCTCCAAAACCATCTCCTTCTCCTCAAGCTGATACTGTTCATCAAGCTGAAACAATTCCCTCTGTGTCATCACCCATTACTACTGCTACTCTTCATCAAGGTGATCAGGGAGAATCCAGCTCCAACTTTGAAGCTATTATGCTTTCCCAACTCCCCTTAATTGTACAGTTAACTCAGTCAATGGATAAAAGGTTGACTAAATTTGAAATGGATGTAGCTACAATGTGACATCCCCAATTTCACGGCCAAAAAAGATCGATTTGTTTATGCTTTATTTGAAAATCAAAGTATATTTTTGATGAAATATGTTGCAGAATTTGTTCCAAAAAATATGATAAAGAGTTTATCAAAGCATTTCTGAAGAAATGTATTTTCATTATATTAAAACCTATGTATGTCATTGTCAATACAGATCAAAAGCATAAATAGAAACAACATAGGCCTTACAACGTCTATTTATTCTAATGGCCTGTAATCCATTGATCTGTCATCAGATCATCACTCACGTGTTCTCTTGCCACTACTTGTAATGCAATAAATTGAGTGGGTTAGGCTTGGGAGTCTGGTGAGCACATAGGGTTTTCAACCCACAATAATTAAGTTCATTAATTTTGTCAAATCATTCAACCCGATTATCCATTCCCGTTATCCTCACCTTATGTCCCTAAATCATCTACCATAAGGGACCTAGCCTAAGGATTTTCATCGGGGTGGAAAACATTGCTTAGTGGCTTCCTCAGCAATACATGTCAAATGAGGCAACCATGAGGGGGATGGAGTACACCTGGTGAACACGTAGTTCAAATAAACACCTACAAGTTGCGAGTCTGCTAGCGTTCCACTGGACTATCTAGAATAGTCTGTGGTCGTCATCTATAATCCGTTAGATGACTGGATCATCGTAAACATCGAGGCATCTCATCATTTTATTTTATCACACATCGACTATTTCATCTACCCATGTTCTACCCAACATATTTTTAGATATAAAATACATATATGGTTTAAATCATTTAAAACATGTATAAATCATTCATCCAACATAGACATCAAGAACGCATATAATATGCACACGTAGCATGTAATTTATATTAAATACTTCATATCTATGTGTAAGATGAAAGGGACTATGTACTCACTTGTTAAAGTGGTGATTCCAACTTGGACAACGCTTCACTTCTTAACAATATAATTTCCTTCGACGAAGCCTAGTATTATTACCACTAGATTTTAGTCTAATATTTATTGTGAATAATTACGAGCATTATTATTTTATAAGCATTAAAAAAGACATTTCAACCACTATGTACAGACAGGGCCATACATGAAACACCGGAGGGCAGGACCATTTTGGCATTATAACACTTCTGAAATCCAACAATCCTATGCAGCCCTTCAAACCAGATTCCCCGTACCACGAGTAGTTAAAAAATATTATAATAACACTTTATATATTATTTTTTATAATATATATTGTTATAAGTTTATAATAACGATAATAAATTTAAACCTAAGCTATACTTAAAACAGGGTAAGCATAACTCACTTATCGGGAGGTTTGCTAGAAACTGGGCTCTACGGGGGCGGAACTTCCGAGCCGAAAAGCTCTTTTTCTCAGGACCTTCTGGCGCTCCGAGGCTTTCTTCTAACACTAGGGAAGTGCAAGGGAAAAAACCTGAAGGTTTGGGAGTATTAGACCAACTCCAATGGATCTGTAAAACACAATTTTAGAGGTCATTTTCACTCCAATCAACCTTCAAATATCACACCATTTTTGTGTTGGTTCATGTTTTACACCAAATATAGAGGCCAAGAATGAAAAACCTTTGAAAAACACCATTTTAAAGGTTGGTTGGAGTGAAATCACCATTTTGTGTAAAACCATCACAATTATTGTGTTTATGGTTGGAGAAGCTCTTAGAGAGAGAAATATAAGAGAGGTGTGAAGAAAGAAGGCGCTCCTCACATCTATTTATAGTGGAGTTGGGACCTCGGTACGCAGGACGTTCCTCAGAGGAGCGCAGCACGTTCCGGTGTGTAGGGCGTACAAGCCTGTCACACCCCAAAACCACGAACGGCGGAAACGTTCTGGGGCGGAGGACGTCATGTATAGTATCACAACAATGAATAGTAGTAAACAAGCAACAACATCATCCATTGCATTAATAATATAATTTCATACAATTGTGTTATGTCAAGTTATATAGACACCAAAATATACATATCAAAATAAAAGAGAGTCTTGAACGAACTCCATCTTCTCAAAACCTGGCACCTGTACCTGTCTACTGGTGACCTGAGAATATAAGTTATTTTGAAAGTGAGTATCAGCTTAAAGCGGGTGAGATCATAAGTATATTAGTGTCTGTGTTTGTATGAAAGTATTTGTAAGATGTTTTGTACGGTGTTTTGTAAGATGTTTTGTAAAATGTTTGAACTCTCCTAGAAAACCCTATGTTTCCTACTAATTGTAGCCTTCTACCAAGGCATCTAGTATCTGTGCGTGTGTCTCTTGTAAGAGTGGGTATTCTCCCAAGTCCGACTATCATTAACCAAAAATATAGATTTTACATTACCGTGCATCGTGTGAATATTCACGAAGTGAATGTAATGGGAAAATATCATAGTACTGTAGTATTTGTAATAAATGACTACTGCTGTACTAACTACCTTAAACCAATTGATATTTAAAGTAACATGTGATCGACCTGTATCCTACTACCGACTCTAGTAAAACGATGATGTAAGACGTCGTAAGAAATGAAATTTGGCACCCATAGACTTGCAAGTCCCACTGTTGCGAGCATCAAGGTGTAAGATAGTCAATCCAGTATAGATCTATACGCAAACTCATATTCTCCCCAATTAAGGAGATTCTGGATACAAAAACAGTCATGGCAGGAAGTGCCATGATGCGTTTAATGGCTCACATAACTGCATGAATGTATATGTAAAGAATGTGCTAGCTGTAAAGTGTACTCTTTCTTTGTCTAGCATGTATGTACTGTAATGTTCTGCGTGTGCTAGCTGTAATGTGTGTTCTCTCTCTATCGAGCAATCCTACGAACTATGATTGGTAGGACTCTGTCAGCAGAACCTCCGTCAGTGAGGTTGTAGAAACTTCTGTCTCCATTATAGGGAATTGGTTGACCTTGTTCCTGACTCCGTTTATTCAAGTTTGTGGCCCACAGAGGTGTGGGTCCTTGAAATGCTGGACGATGGTTTGGGTTGTGATCAGCTGGGGGCAGGTTGTTGACTTCTGGCTCTGAGTCAGAACCATCTAAAAACCCTTCAGCTTCATGATCATCCAAAGGAATTGGGTGATCATCATCTGGTTCTTCTTCTAGCCATCATGTATTGCCCTGGTTGGGATAGTACAGGTCCCCGAGAAGGTGGAATCCAACCATTTAATCTACGCGAGAAGAGAGGTATAAGAATCTAGCACATAAGTAACTTATAGTAATGCAAAATACTCCTATAGTATTTTAGATTTAAGTTCTATTGTTCTCATTGTGGTATTGTGGGTAAGTTTTTAAACTTGTTGCAACCTCACAACCACACTTAGGCACATGCTAGTCAACCCTCAGATAATATAGTTGATCAGGCTATATATTCCCAATTTTGACTATATGTCTCTAATTCTACTTGTGTTGCCCAACAATCGTAATACTTTTGTACTGCCTTAGTGACACTGATTTTAGTATGAATTCAGACACGTATACTTAATTAAATATTTTAAATATTTAAAGTATAAACTCTTGGTCAGAGTATTTTTAAAACCTTTGTATTTATAGTTAGTATATCTTTTATGGGTTGATATACTCAATTCACTATAAACAATGCTCTGATACCAATCTGTCACATCCCAAAACCATGAACGGCGGAAACGTTCTGGGGCGGAGGACGTCATGTATAGTATCACAACAATGAATAGTAGTAAACAAGAAACAACATCATCCATTGCATTAATAATATAATTTCATTCAGTTGTGTTCTGTCAAGTTATATAGTCACCAAAATATACATATCAAAATAAAAGACGAGTCTTGAACGAACTCCATCTTCTCAAAACCTGGCACCTGTATATGTCTACTAGTGACCTGAGAATACAAGTTATTTTGAAAGCGAGTATCAACTTAAAGCTGGTGAGATCATAAGTATATTAGTGTCTGTGTTTGTAAGATGTTTTGTACGGTGTTTTGTAAGATGTTTTGTAAAATGTTTGAACTCTCCTAGAAAACCCTATGTTTCCTACTAATTGTAACCTTCTACCAAGGCATCTAGTATCTGTGCGTGTGTCTCTTGTAAGAGTGGGTATTCTCCCAAGTCCGACTATCATTAACCAAAAATATAGATTTTACATTACCGTGCATCGTGTGAATATTCACGAAGTGAATGTAATGGGAAAATATCATAGTACTGTAGTATTTGTAATAAGTGACTACTGCTTTACTAACTACCTTAAACCAATTGATATTTAAAGTAACATGTGATCGGCCTGTATCCTGCTACCGAATCTAGTAAAACGACAATGTAAGACGCTGTAAGATTTGACATTTGGCACCCGTAGACTTGCAAGTCCCACTGGTACGAGCAACAAGGTGTAGGATAGTCAATCCAGTATAGATCTATACGCAAACTCATACGATCCCCAATTAAGGAGATTCTGGATACAAACACGGTCATGGCAGGAAGTGCCATGACCCGTTTAATGGCTCACATAACTGCATGAATGTATATGTAAAGAATGTGCTAGCTGTAAAGTGTACTCTTTCTCTGTCTAGCATGTATGTACTGTAATGTTCTGCGTGTGCTAGCTGTAATGTGTGTTCTCTCTCTATCTAGCATGTATAGTAATGTACTGTGTGTACTATCCATATTGAATCATGAGTGAACTGACTCATTGTATGTTTCATTGTTCTAGTAATAGTCTTAGTATCTTCTTAAAGTAACCTTATGGTAGCTTACTAGTAATGTAAGATCTTGTTTGTATACCCTTGCTACCCAAAGGTATGGAACTGATTGAAAGAACCTTTATGTCTATATATGTATACATAATATATAACTAATAGTTAGACGACCTTCGGACGGATAATCGATGCCCTAAATCCACATCCCAATGAGGAAAAGGAGATAAAGCGAGCTAGCCTTCCTAAGCCCTTTAAGCATTACTTATATAACTATACATACATAGGCATGCATTTGACAATAAGTATAAAAGGGTTTAAGTAAAAGTATTTGACAAGTAAAAGAGTTTGTAAAACAGTTTGAAGTAAAAATAGTTCTGTAAATAGTTTGAACAGTAAGAAAACTACTAGTTTGGTAGTTATTAATCACATGTGATTGATATAATAACTATAAGTATTCAGCTTGTATTCCCCCCCCCCCCATAAAATCATTTAAAAACATTTAAACCATTGATTTAGGGGTATAAGCTCACCTGTAGTGAGTGGTATGGATGAACTGGTGAAACAAGATTGTTAGGTGTCAAGTGAAGACTTGTACACACACAATGATCCTAGTTAACATATAAATATACATATATGTGTCCAATTAGTCTTTAAACAACTAATTAACAATGTTAAGACATCCTATGACAAGTTAAACACTTTATATAAGTGTTTTAAGCCCCAAGGATTGCATCTAAGTGTTGTAGGACAAAGCTATTGGGTTTAGGGTTCAAAAAAAGCCCTTTCTTGAGTTTACGGTTTTGTGACCACAACTCATTGAGTTTACGGTCGTAAACCCTTGATTTTACGGCCGTAAGCTGATACTCATTTGACCATTTGTTGGTTTGAAGGCTTATAAGTCCCTAGAAGCATTTCTACTTGATGTATAAGTTTAAGGAGGAAGTTAGGGCACTATTTCCCTCCTTTGGGGAGTTTATGGCCCTAAGACCATTTCCCTTTGGGTTTACGGTCGTAAACCCCTATGGAATATGGTATTTTCATGTTTTCAAGTCCTTAACATATCAATGAAGGGATCCATGTTAGTTACTAAGGCATAGGAAGGGACTAGGGTCACTTTGGCCCTTAAAGAAGGGTTTACGGTCCAAGGTGTTCTTGGACCATAAACAACTTTGATCTTGGTGTTTCCTTGTGTTTTCTTGATGTAAAGAAGTATAACAAGCTCTATGCTACTCTAGGATAGAAGTACTTACAATATAGAAGCTTGAAATGAGCTAAAAGTCCAAGAACACTAGTGTGTGTTCTTGGTGAAACTTGAAAAATCAACCTTTTGAACAATTTCACGGAAGGAAGTGTGTTAAATCACTAGATTAAGTGATATACTAACTTGAAAGGGCTAGAAACACTTACTAGATTGAAGATCTTGAATAAAACTTGGATGATACTTGAGAGAGTTTGAGATTTGCTTTTGAAAAAGGTGGAAAATGATATAAATGACTAAGTGTCACTTATATACCCCCCTCCTTGGGGTTTACGGCTGTAAACACCATTGTTTAGGCTGTAAACTCTAATATTTTGATGCGTCGGGACTTTATTGTTGCACAATAAACCCTAGTGCATCCTCTCTCCTGATATCTCTTAAAGTGTTAATCCTAAAATACTCAAAGTTATTCTAAAAAGTATGAAAATTAACAGTAACTATTCTGACTTCTATTGACTTGATATGTTGTACATAATAGAAATTTCGGGTTGTCACATCATCCCCTCCTTAGAAGGAATTTTGTCCCTAAATTAGAGTTTAAGCAAATAAGTAGTTACAATAATTAATTAAAAAGATGAGGATATTTCAGTTTCATCTGATCCTCACGCTCCCAGGTGAATTCCGGTCCTCGCTTGGCGTTCCAGCAAACCTTCACTATCGGGATACGACTTTGCTTCATTTGCTTGACCTCTCGGTCCATGATCTCTACTGGTTCTTCCATGAAGTTGAGGCTCTCATTGATATCGATCTCGTCGAGTGGGATTACAAGAGTCTCGTCGGACAGACACTTTTTCAAGTTCGATACGTGGAAGGTAGAATGTACGTTACTGAGTTCGCACGGTAAGTTAAGTTTGTAAGCTATAGGGTCGATTCTTGCAAGAATCTCGAAAGGCACAATGTACCTTGGATTTAGCTTTCCATGCTTTCCGAAGCGTATCAAGCCCTTCCAGGGTGAGACCTTCAATAGAACACGGTGACCCATCTGGAATTCCAACGGTTTCCTACGTTTATCGGCGTAGCTTTTCTGTCGGTCTCTGGAGGCTTTCAATCATTCACGGATCTGGACGATCTTCTCCGTCGTTTCTCGTATGATCTTCGCACCTGTGAGAGTGCTGTTAGGAACTCGTACTTTAGCTAACTGGGTATCACCCACCTCAGCCCAACACATAGGGGATCTGCACTTTCGGCTATAGAGGGCCTCGAATGGAGTAGCCTTTATGCTCGTGTGATAACTGTTGTTGTAGGAAAATTCGACAAGGGGTAAATGAGTATCCCATGCTTTCCTAAAGTCGATCACACAGGCTCGCAACGTATCTTCCAAGGTTTAGATAGTTCTCTCACTTTGCCCGTCGGTCTGTGGATGGTAGGCTGTACTCATGTCCAGCCTAGTTCCTAAGGAACTTTGTAACGATTGCCAGAACCTCAAAATGAATCTACTATCTCTGTCCGAGATAATGGATAAGGGAACACCATGCAGTCGTACAATCTCCCTAATGTAAGTTCTTGTAAGTTTCTCCATCTTGTCTATTTCTTTGATCGGCTGGAAGTGTGTAGACTTGGTCAGTCTATCGACGATGACCCATATGGTATCAAGTCCACCCGTTGTCTTGGGCAACTTGGTTATGAAATCCATAGTTATCCGCTCCCACTTCCATTCTGGTATCTTGGGCTGTTGTAGTAGACCGGAGGGTTTCTGGTATTCGACCTTGACCTTTGCGCAAGTAAGGCATTTACTCACGAAGGTAGCAATCTCTGCTTTCATGTTAGGCCACCAGTATAACTTTTTAAGATCCAGATACATCTTATATGAACCTGGATGCATGGAATAACGAGTGTTGTGCGCCTCGTTCATGACCAAGTTTCTAAAACCATCAAGTTTCGGGGTCCAGATCCGGTCTATGAAATAATAAGCTCCGCCACCCTTAACCTCCAAGTTCTTATCCATCCCTCTCAGGGATTCACCCGCCACATTTTCAGGCTTCAAAGTGTCGAGCTGAGCCGCCTTAATTTGTGTGGATAAGTGCGAATGGATAGTCATAGTCAATGATTTGACTCTACGACCAGAATATTCCTTCCGACTTAGGGCATCAGCTACTACATTGGCTTTACCCGGATGATAAAGAATTTCGCATTCGTAATCGCTGAGTAGCTCGACCCACCGTCGTTGTCTCATGTTGAGCTCCTTCTGATTGAATATGTGTTGTAAGCTTTTGTGGTCTGTAAAGATAGTGCTTTTCATATCGTACAGGTAATTTCTCCAAATCTTCAGAGCAAACACAACTACTCCCAGTTTAAGATCGTGGGTCGTGTAATTGACCTCATGTGTCTTTAGCTGTCTCGAGGCATAGGCGATGACCTTACCTCGCTGCATCAGAACACATCCGAGTCCTTGATTCGACGCATCGTAATAGACCACGAAGTCTTCTATTCCTTCAGGGAGGGATAGTATTGGTGCGGTGCACAAGGCTCGTTTGAGCATTTGAAACGCTCTTTCCAGCTTCTCTTCCCAGTCAAAGGCCACGCCCTTCTGGGTCAGTGTTGTAAGAGGTTTCGCAATGATGGAGAAGCTCTGGATGAACCTGCGATAGTAGCCAGCGAGGCCTAGAAATTGACGAATTTCTGTAGGCATCTTCGGTGCTGACCAGTTCTCAATGGCCTTGATTTTGGAAGGGTCACCGTGTATTCCCTCTTTGCTAACCACGTGCCCTAAGAATTAGACTCGTCGAATCCCAAATTCGCATTTTGAGAGCTTCGCGTAGAGCTTCTTTGAACGTAATGTTTCGAGGACTTGTCACAGATGTTGACTATGGTCCTCCTTACTACGAGAGTAGATAAGTATGTCATCGATGAAGATGATGACGAACTGATCCAAGTAAGGACGACACACCCTATTCATTAAGTCCATGAATACAGCAGGCGCATTTGTCAATCCGAACGGCATCACTACGAATTCGTAGTACCCATATTGAGTTCGGAAGGCTATCTTTGGGACATCCTCCCCTAACACTCGTAGTTGGTGATATCCGGATCTCAAGTCGATTTTCGAAAAGAAATTCTCCCCTTGAAGTTTGTCAAATAAATCGTCGATCCTAGGCAAAGGATAACGCATTACTAGAAAAACAGCCTTTTACGACGCTCATTGCGCGTCGTAAAGCGCTCAGACGACGCGCAAATGCGCGTCAAGGAAGGCCCTGTCATAAAGAGAGACGACGCGCATTTACGACTCTCATTTACGACGCGCAATTACGACTCATGTTTACGACACGCAATGCGTATCAAGAAAGGCCCTGTCATAAAGGAAAACGACACGCATTTGCGTATCGTAACCTTACGACGCGCGTGTTAATGACACACAATGCGTATCAAGAAAGCCCCTGTCAAGAAAGGCCATGTCATAAATGCAGATGACAAACATTTTTGCGTATCATAATTTTAACTGTTTAAAAAAAATTATTTATAGATTTACTAATTTTCAAATTAAATTTCCATTTCATGTCTCATAATAGAAAATAAAATACCATATACAAAAAATATAATACATTGCACAAAAGTTAATGTCATACAAATAATCATTCCAATAGTAGACAAATGGATAAATCTCAAAGGGATCAAAAATATGTTTGTCTTCTAATAGAACTTATACACAAGAAAGTACTGAATTTGGTATTGAACTTATACACAAGAAGAAGGTGTTTGAATTCAGAAAATGTCTCAGCAACTGAATTGGCCCCGAAAGCTTGTGGTTTGACTACAATTGAGATAAGGATACCATGTTTACTCTTCTTAAGCTTACTAAACAAACTTGACAATAAGATAATATAAAACTGAATTATTATTAAGATTAAATGCATCTATGCACTCAAGCTATACAATAAGATAATTGGGTAGATTTTTCAAAGTACAATGTTCAAATAAGAAAAAATGAAATTAGGATGTTATAAACTTGTAATAAATAAATAAATCAATGAAAGTGCATTGTTACTTTATGAATCTAACCCTAAAAAAAGCTATAGAACTGAGGAGGCGAAGATTACCACAACTTTATTTTGCAGCATGAATGTCCCCGTTATGATGGATACCTGTTGATGTCAAGAAACCAAATTATCAAGATACAAATAATTATAAAATTTCTTGCATTTTGCATAAATATGTGAAAATATTATCTTATATTATGTAATAAACTAATAGTAGCATGCAATGAATGAAGTAGACAGATTTAGTCCCTGAAAAACTTACAGATAAAACATTTTTATAATGGATGCACAATTTAAAGTCAACAAGAGAGCAAATCCAGTAAACATGGCTATGAATGGATAACTTATGAGTAGTGGTATAAAAACAACCTACACAAAACATATTCAAGACCTCACTTATCAAACAAACATCCCATTTTTCAAGATTCATATATAAAAGTTTACTAAAGTCAACTTTAGGCTACTTACTGGATTGTTTCGGAGATCCAAAATGTAAGATTCAACGCCCTGATTTTCCAATTCACGAATGGCGTGTTTCATATCTGTAGCAGCAGTCTGTTTACAAAAGCTTGTTGTTAGATGAGTTTAAGATATGAAGTTATAAAGTAAGACTAAGATTTGGAGAGAGAAGGCTAATAGCTTTACATATCCGGTTTTGGATACATGAACATTTGGTGTTCTATGAGGAATGATGACACTTGATATAGGAGAAAGTCTGATGAATTCCCGGGGTAGTTTCACCTCTCTAAAACTAGAATCAATGGCCAAATTTTTTCCCTATAGATCAGAAATGTGAACATGCACAAATTTCTATAAAATCCTTTGGAAAGGAATCAACCATTCCATTCCTTCCTACGAAACTTACATTGTGCACTTTGACTGTAACACTTGTCCCAACATGACCTCTGAGCTTTTGTGCAGCAGCTTCACCACTAATCCCTTTAACTCTCTCACCATTTATTTCAATCAACTCATCTCCTACATGTATTCCAGCTCTAGCAGCTGGGCTACCCTCAACACAGGACAATACAACCTGAAACAAAAAATTTTAAATTTTTAAAATAAAAAATAAATAAGAATCCATAACTGAGGTCTCAGGTTCAAGTCTCAACATCACCAACCAGATGACCGGTTTCTGGTTCAGTATTCACAAATAGTCCAACTCCTTGCACGTTTCCATCACTTCCAATTCTAAAACTTTGGTATTCATGTACAAATCATTGCCGAAAAGAAAATAGAGTAAGTTTCCCCTTTTGGAATCTAGGAGTAAGAATAAGTTACGAAAATGGTCCCTGTTGTTTCTGAATTTTAGTCCAAAACTGAAAACTCTTTCAGAAACCACATGGATAATTTTTGTAAAAATAATGGGAAAAGTTCCACCTTTGGACTGATAATGCGAGTGAAGGGATCTCCAAGAGTAGAAAGCATTCCTTTAATCTTGTTGTATGCGGCATCAGCTGTTCTAAGTGGAAGCATTTCCACCATTGTTTGTTGGGATTTCGAGTCCCAGTCTACAGAAAACACATAAACTTACGTTAAACTTATTGACACTAAATGACATAAAAAAATAGAAATGAATCGTACCTTGATGATTAAAAGTTGGATCAACAAAAGTCTCTCTGATTAAACCCCAAGTCTACGAGAGTTCGCTGCACAGCATTCACCTGTTACAAAATCAAATTTTACTAAACCCATATAAGCAATAGATCGAACACCTTATCTGCACAACCCAAACAAACTACTAAAAAAGATGATCGAACTGAACACCTACCTCATGAGTTCGAGAAGATGGGAATGCTATTGTCAAGGACTTGTCAAGAGCTGGCGAATCTAAATAAAAAGAGACTGCAACAGCGAGCCCGATCAAACCTTTAGCGATTGAATCAATCAATTTCTTATTGGATTCAACTGATTCGTTCGAACTTACCTTGGGTAAAGCTTGAGGTGGTGTTGGTACTTTACACTTGCTATGGTAACCATTAAAATTGGAAGAAGATAATCGGTACTTATAGGGAAAAGTTGAAGAGGTTGGTGTTTGAGGGGTTTTGGTGTAAATTGATGAAAGGGGTGAAGAATTACTAAGATCGAGATTAGGTCGGTGTAGAGCATCCATGGTAGATACTCTAACTGGGGGATTTAGGGGGTTTGTAGATCGTAATCAAGATGAAGGGATTTATGGGCAATGAATGAACAAGTGTAATGGTTGGATTTAGGGGGATTTATTGTAATCCCTAAAAATTAGACCCAAAAATCTCTATATCGGGTTTACAAATACACAAACCACGCTTTTTCCTGGTTCAGAAAACCAGAAGGGTGATTAGGGTTTTCCAGAGAGAGAGAGAGAGAGAGAATGCAAAGGTAGAGAGAATGCAGAGCTAGAGACTTGACCCAACATTTATTATACCTGGTAGAGAAGAAATAAGGAGCTTTGCTAAACCCTGTCGCAGCCATTAATCTCTGTATCCTCACATAGTCACACAGGGAGCAATGAGCGATCTCAGAATTCTCACAGGTCTCATCAATCTGTCCCCTCAGCCAAGAAGAAATCCGATACTGATAAGAAGAAACGAGGCCTCACATCGAAACCATAAGGTTTTTCGAATCTTTCTTGATTTTCCATAACAAGATAAGAACAAGCGTGGTGTGGACTTACAAGTAAGGCTTTAGAGGGGTGAATAGGAGGCTGAGATCATAGAATCGAAGAATAAAGAAAGGGCAGATTTAGTTAGAGACAGCGAAGGAGGGCGGCATACGACAACGACAAACTTCATCATCTTCTTCCACTGCCTGGCGGTGTGTGATTCGCGGCGACGAAGTGAGTAGGGCAAGAGGGAAACAACCATCGAATTAGAGAAACAAAAGGGGAGAGTCGATTGTGAAGATGAAGAAAAGAAGGTAGAAAAGAAAGGCGGGTTTTCAAAATTTTAGGGTTTCGTTTCCCCCGTTATCTTCTCAAGGCGCGTTTCCTTAAAATTATAAAGCGACACCTACAGAAGACGCACGTTTAAGATAAAGCACCCTCCGTGTTTTTAATTTTTTTTTCTTGAGACACTAATTTAAGGGCATGCAAAAATGCATGTCCACTATCCTTAAAATTTTGGAAGTCTGACATTATTTTTATGGACGCCCAAAAATGCGTAACGTGAATCAACGAGTGTCATTGTTTGCGCGTCATTAAAGGCCATTTTTCTTGTAGTGACGATTTTTGACGGTCAGCTTGTTGAGCTCCCTGTAGTCGATGTACATACGAAACGATCCGTCTTTCTTCTTGACGAACAAGACTAGAATTCCCCAAGGTGAGAAGCTTGGTCTTATAAAGCCCTTGTTGAGTAGTTCATTAAGTTGACAGGACAGTTCTTGCATCTCTACAGGTGCTAGACGATAGGGCGATTTGGCTACGGGGGTAACCCCTGGAACTAAGTCGATTTGGAACTTGACTTGACGTTGTGGAGGTAATCCTGGGAGTTCTACTGGAAAAATGTCGGGAAAGTCTCGTACTACTGGAATGTTTTGAATGTCCTTCGTTTCTTGGCTCACATCGACCACGTGAGCAAGGAATGCTCTACATTCCTTCCGCACGAATTTCTGAGCTTGAATGCTCGAGATGATACGAAGGTTTGTGCCGGGTTTGTCGCCATAAACTACTAGGGTTTCACCAGACGGTAGATTAAGGCGAACGACCTTTTCGTAACACATGATATCGGCATGATGTAAACTCAACCAATCCATGCCGATAATGACGTCGAAACTTTTAATTAAGACCGACATGAGATCGATCGAAAATGAATAGCTATCTAGAGTTAGGGTACACCCTATGAATATACTGCTAGTTCTCTCTATCTTTCCATTAGCCATTTCTACAGTGAACGGTTCAGTAAGTGCTCGTGATTTTTGCTTAAGTAAATGAGCAAATTTTTGGTTCACGAAACTCCTCTCCGCTCCACTATCAAATAGAATGCATGCATAAGAGTTATCGAGGAGGAACATACCAGTGACCACTATGGGGTCGGCAACCGCTTCCTCATGGCCTATGACCAGAACTCTTGTCGCACCACCGGCAAACCCTGACTTCGGGCAGTTCCTTTTGAAGTGGCCTACCTCGCCACATCCGTAGCAAGTTTGGCCCACTCCAGCATCAGGGGCTTGGTTGATTGGCTTCGCCGAAGCTTTACAGAAACGGGCAGTGTGCCTGTTCCCATTGCAGTTCAGGCACTGCATCTCCCGGCAAGCACCGACGTGATGAAAGTTGCATTTGTTGCACTTGGGCAAACTTCCAGCGTACTGCCTCACCGGAGCAGCAGCGGCATGTGCTATCGCAGCATGTACTGCCACAACCTGCTTCCTTTTGGCAGCCTTAGCCTTCTTTTTATCATCCCAAAACTTTCGCTCGGAATCAGCGATTCTTGCAGGTTCTGAGATGCCCAGGGTAGTTGTTGCGGCCGGGATACAAACCCCATGGTCTATGAGCCACTGTGCCAATCGTTTGGAACTATCAAATATAGTGGGGGTGTGATGCCAATACATTTCCCTGGTATGGTGGCATCAGCCCCCATATATACCTCTCTATTTTCTTTCCCTCTGTAGGAACCATGTTGGGACAGAGGGCCACCAGTTCACAGAACCTAGCGGTGTAGGCGACTACGTTGGAGCCCTTCATGGTTAGGCTCCACAGTTCTTGCTCCAGCTTTTAGATCTCGCCCCTCGGGCAGTACTCCTCAATCATGAGGTCTTTTAAAGTTTCCCATCCCATAGCATTAGCCACTATAAGAGATAGCGTCTTAACATGGCTATTCCACCATGTTAGGGCTTTCGTTTCAAAGGTGCAAGCAGCGAACTTCACCTTGCTCTCTTCGGGATAGGAGCAGATTTCGAAAACCGATTCGGTTTTCTCGAACCATTGCGAGAGGGCAATGACTCCGCCAGTCCCTTGGAAGGACAATGGCTTGCAGTTGGTGAAGTCCTTGTAGGAGCATTCTTTCAAGCGCACAAGGCTTTCACCATGAGTAGATAGGACTGGGGTTCCTCCTCTATTGGAACCTAATGAATGATATTGAGCCATGGCTGTAGCCACAGCTGCAGCTACATCAACATTTAAGGTTGTCGTGTCGAACTGAGGAGTAGGTGGTGTTTTATTATTAGGTTTACACCTTGGGTTTCTCAAGGCGGCATCTCTGATCTGTAGTTTATGAAGATGAAAACATTGATAAGAATTTAATGGAAGAATTTATGAAAACGACTCATGGACTAACTCTTCATAGTCCAACAGTACGATTGGATGTAGATCTAGAACTAATAGATGATCACATTTGGATAACACTTCCCATAAGATTAGGTACCTGTCAATATTACTGGAATTACAGATGTAACAAGTTCGGGAAAAGCGGCAAACAGAAATAGGCCTTACATCAACCAAAATGGGAAAATTTTGACAGAATTACAACCTAACCAAGACCTAACAGGCCTATGATTTACAAGATAAGGAATTTGACCAGAGTTTTACATAACTAGGTTATATCCAAAAGAGAGATGTTGATGAGAATCTACCGGCGACGAGAACTACCAGAGTGAGTTCTTGATCCCGACAGGAGACGTTCTATGTCCCTCATGCGCCTATCAACTCTTACTTGCTGAGCTCGGAGTTCTCTGACTTCAGCTCGGGTTTCAGCGAGTTCCCTCCGAAGAGCTGCATTGTGAACCAGATCCCGTTCGTGAGCAGAATCTAGCTGGCGAATGCGGACAATGTTAACGCTAGAATTTGCGTCAATCTCCATGACTCGGTTGATAGCTGCTCGACTCTGCTCTGTGTTCGAGCAATCCTACGAACTATGATTGGTAGGACTCTGTCAGCAGAACCTCCGTCAGTGAGGTTGTAGAAACTTCTGTCTCCATTATAGGGAATTGGTTGACCTTGTTCCTGACTCCGTCTATTCAAGTTTGTGTCCCACAGAGGTGTGGGTCCTTGAAATGTTGGAAGATGGTTTGGGTTGTGATCAGTTGGGGGCAGGTTGTTGACTTCTGGCTTTGAGTCAGAACCATCTAAAAACCCTTCAGCTTCATGATCATCCAAAGGAATTGGGTGATCATCATCTGGTTCTTCTTCTAGCCATCATGTATTGCCCTGTTTGGGATAGTACAGGTCCCCGAGAAGGTGGAATCCAACCATTTAATCTACGCGAGAAGAGAGGTATAAGAATCTAGCACATAAGTAACTTATAGTAATGCAAAATACTCCTATAGTATTTTAGATTTAAGTTCTATTGTTCTCATTGTGGTATTGTGGGTAAGTTTTTAAACTTGTTGCAACCTCACAACCACACTTAGGCACATGCTAGTCAACCCTCAGATAATATAGTTGATCAGGCTATATATTCCCAATTTTGACTATATGTCTCTAATTCTACTTGTGTTGCCCAACAATCGTAATACTTTTGTACTGCCTTAGTGACACTGATTTTAGTATGAATGCAGACACGTATACTTAATTAAATATTTTAAATATTTAAAGTATAAACTCTTGGTCAGAGTATTTTTAAAACCTTTGTATTTATAGTTAGTATATCTTTTATGGGTTGATATACTCAATTCACTATAAACAATGCTCTGATACCAATCTGTCACATCCCAAAACCATGAACGGCGGAAACGTTCTGGGGTGGAGGACGTCATGTATAGTATCACAACAATGAATAGTAGTAAACAAGAAACAACATCATCCATTGCATTAATAATATAATTTCATTCAGTTGTGTTCTGTCAAGTTATATAGTCACCAAAATATACATATCAAAATAAAAGACGAGTCTTGAACGAACTCCATCTTCTCAAAACCTGGCACCTGTATATGTCTACTAGTGACCTGAGAATACAAGTTATTTTGAAAGCGAGTATCAACTTAAAGCTGGTGAGATCATAAGTATATTAGTGTCTGTGTTTGTAAGATGTTTTGTACGGTGTTTTGTAAGATGTTTTGTAAAATGTTTGAACTCTCCTAGAAAACCCTATGTTTCCTACTAATTGTAACCTTCTACCAAGGCATCTAGTATCTGTGCGTGTGTCTCTTGTAAGAGTGGGTATTCTCCCAAGTCCGACTATCATTAACCAAAAATATAGATTTTACATTACCGTGCATCGTGTGAATATTCACGAAGTGAATGTAATGGGAAAATATCATAGTACTGTAGTATTTGTAATAAGTGACTACTGCTTTACTAACTACCTTAAACCAATTGATATTTAAAGTAACATGTGATCGGCCTGTATCCTGCTACCGAATCTAGTAAAACGACAATGTAAGACGCTGTAAGATTTGACATTTGGCACTCGTAGACTTGCAAGTCCCACTGGTGCGAGCAACAAGGTGTAGGATAGTCAATCCAGTATAGATCTATACTCAAACTCATACGATCCCCAATTAAGGAGATTCTGGATACAAAAACGGTCATGGCAGGAAGTGCCATGACCCGTTTAATGGCTCACATAACTGCATGAATGTATATGTAAAGAATGTGCTAGCTGTAAAGTGTACTCTTTCTCTGTCTAGCATGTATGTACTGTAATGTTCTGCGTGTGCTAGCTGTAATGTGTGTTCTCTCTCTATCTAGCATGTATAGTAATGTACTGTGTGTACTATCCATATTGAATCATGAATGAACTGACTCATTGTATGTTTCATTGTTCTAGTAATAGTCTTAGTATCTTCTTAAAGTAACCTTATGGTAGCTTACTAGTAATGTAAGATCTTGTTTGTATACCCTTGCTACCCAAAGGTATGGAACTGATTGAAAGAACCTTTATGTCTATATATGTATACATAATATATAACTAATAGTTAGACGACCTTCGGACGGATAATCGATGCCCTAAAGCCACATCCCAATGAGGAAAAGGAGATAAAGCGAGCTAGCCTTCCTAAGCCCTTTAAGCATTACTTATATAACTATACATACATAGGCATGCATTTGACAATAAGTATAAAAGGGTTTAAGTAAAAGTATTTGACAAGTAAAAGAGTTTGTAAAACAGTTTGAAGTAAAAATAGTTCTGTAAATAGTTTGAACAGTAAGAAAACTACTAGTTTGGTAGTTATTAATCACATGTGATTGATATAATAACTATAAGTATTCAGCTTGTATTCCCCCCCCCCCCATAAAATCATTTAAAAACATTTAAACCATTGATTTAGGGGTATAAGCTCACCTGTAGTGAGTGGTATGGATGAACTGGTGAAACAAGATTGTTAGGTGTCAAGTGAAGACTTGTACACACACAATGATCCTAGTTAACATATAAATATACATATATGTGTCCAATTAGTCTTTAAACAACTAATTAACAATGTTAAGACATCCTATGACAAGTTAAACACTTTATATAAGTGTTTTAAGCCCCAAGGATTGCATCTAAGTGTTGTAGGACAAAGCTATTGGGTTTAGGGTTCAAAAAAAGCCCTTTCTTGAGTTTACGGTTTTGTGACCACAACTCATTGAGTTTACGGTCGTAAACCCTTGAGTTTACGGCCGTAAGCTGATACTCATTTGACCATTTGTTGGTTTGAAGGCTTATAAGTCCCTAGAAGCATTTCTACTTGATGTATAAGTTTAAGGAGGAAGTTAGGGCACTATTTCCCTCCTTTGGGGAGTTTATGGCCCTAAGACCATTTCCCTTTGGGTTTACGGTCGTAAACCCCTATGGAATATGGTATTTTCATGTTTTCAAGTCCTTAACATATCAATGAAGGGATCCATGTTAGTTACTAAGGCATAGGAAGGGACTAGGGTCACTTTGGCCCTTAAAGAAGGGTTTACGGTCCAAGGTGTTCTTGGACCATAAACAACTTTGATCTTGGTGTTTCCTTGTGTTTTCTTGATGTAAAGAAGTATAACAAGCTCTATGCTACTCTAGGATAGAAGTACTTACAATATAGAAGCTTGAAATGAGCTAAAAGTCCAAGAACACTAGTGTGTGTTCTTGGTGAAACTTGAAAAATCAACCTTTTGAACAATTTCACGGAAGGAAGTGTGTTAAATCACTAGATTAAGTGATATACTAACTTGAAAGGGCTAGAAACACTTACTAGATTGAAGATCTTTGTAGGGTTTCAAAGTACTCCATGGATGATGGCAATGGGCCCCTTTGATGAATTCTAGGTTAAAAGCCCAAGACTTGTCTTTTCCCTATAAATAGTCATGTATTATTCATTATTAGGGTTAAGAGTGAGGCAAAATGTAGCCGCCACGTGAGGTTTCTTAGTGTTAGATTCTTTAGTCTATGCTTTAAGTGTAATTTATCCCTCATATTTCAATAAATCGAGTGATCATTCGACATAATCTTCATTATTGTGTTTGTTCTTATTTTCCACATCTTGTTCATCAAATCACAATTAGGGTTTTAATCCCAACAAGTGGTATCAGAGCAGGTCTTTGAAAATCTGTTGATTTTTTAAGTATCAGTTCTTGATTTGGTGATTTTCTACACATATTGAAGATTATTGGTGTTTTGGTGGTATGGAATCAAGATTTTTTCAATCAACTGTTCATGGAGAATTATGTTACTGCACTGTTCATCTGGGTATTTTTTTTCTCGACCTGATTCGTATTTTTCTGATCTAATAAATTGTTTAGTCCGAAATTAATACATTGCTTTGTGGATCAATCCCTTTCGATTTAGCCCAAAGAGTTATTCTTTACTGTTCATGCTATTTCTTCAAAGCCCAATAGTTTCAACTGTTGTTTATTGTTCATCTATCGTTCATCGGTGTTTGAAATCACAAAATTCTGAATCTCGAATGTCAATATTCTTATTCGATTCATGGGTTTAACTTCATGACGATTAAGCATTCTTTTTGGATTTCACAATTCTCGATTTTTATTTAATTCACTAATAGTTCTGTCCTGAGTTGAGATTTCTGAAAAATATCATTATCAAAATCGATTTTGATTTTGTTCATCTATCATGTTCCAAAATCAACCTGTTTAGCGCGGAGATTAAGTTGAGAAACATTGATTTTGGTGTTTGGCGTTAATTGATTTTGGTTGTCAAAGCAGAAAAGTCAAAATCGGTATTCTTGGATTTCTGATTCTGATGGTGATCTCATAATATTAGCCAAATCTGATAATTAGATGAGATTTCGGAAGTAAATGGGAGAGTGATTTCGGAATTGATTTTGGAAGGGACCTGACATCGGAATGAAGGCTGTTGTAATTGCAAATTATGTTACGCATTTTTCACTCGCAATCGAACAAATGTTTGAGGAATCAGAACTAATATCATAGTTGAACTGGAACTTGCCTTCGGATTTATGCTAGGGAATCTGGACGCATTCTGAATGGAAATTGCATTCGGAATCGGTACACATCAAAACAAAATCGGAATTGGAACTTATCGGAATGATTGAGCATTTGTTCTTGCAGGTCAAACGAAAAGTCAAAATTGCCTTAAAAGTCCTTCCTGTGAACACTCGCCTTGGGGTATAATCAACGGAATTGGAACGAACCTCGATCTAACTTTGGGTTCGCGTGATTATGCTTGGAACGAAGGATGAACCGAAAGCGAAAGGAGTTTCGCCTGATGAAGCTTGATTTGGAATAAGAAACGAACCGAATGTTCGGTTGTGTTCGCGTGAATAAATGGCGATCTTGAAATGAACCTTGGTTCGGTTGGTTGTGCTTGAAACGAAAGTGACTCAGATTCGCGTCTTCATGGTAGGAAGCGATGGAATTTATTGGAATCGTAATTGTGGTTTCATATGCGAACACTCGTATTCTTCACTGTGCCAGTGATTCTTTTAATGGTTAATATATTTGGGGAAGAAGATAGTAATGTTTCATTTTTGCTCCCTGAAGCTTCAATGATCTGACACTTTTGGTACCTGTTGTTTTCACAGCTTGGTAATTTTGGCTAAAATTCAGAAATTGTTACAAATCAAGGAGAAATTGATGCAGAATTTCTATCTAGTCCCCTGACTTTCAGCAAAGTGACAGTTTCAGTCTATATTTCAAAAATTTGCAAATTTGAGGGCTGGTGAACAGTTTTGGTTTTTTCAACGCTCATATTTTTTCGTGAACAGAAAAATAATGATTCCATCAAGTCTTGGCGGTTCGGAAAGTTGTTTTTTTATAACGTCAAGTTTTCACGATTTTTTTCGGATTTTTGTGTATATCTTTTTGTCGCGGGGGAGCATAGTAAATTTTTTATTCATTCAAGATCATTCTCATGACCATTTGAAGGCTTTATAATCATGTTTTTGATTATAAATCGGGGGAGAATTTGGTATGGCCATTCGAAATTGGATTTGTGACTTTTCAAAGTTGAAGAATTTTGATAAAGCTTGTGGGAGAATTATGAAGGTAGCTTTTACAACAGAAGTTCTTCATCGAGCTCTACTAAGGTTTTTACAGAGAAGTATCCTTTACAGCAGAAGTTTTTCATCGAGCTCTGCTAAGGACTTGTTATATCTCCGACTTCTTGTATTTTCTCGATCAAGTGGCGTTACGAATCTTAAAGTTTGGGTTGTTACATGATATTTTTTGATGGCTTATATCATTAGCTTATTTGAAGATCGTTGTGACTTGGAGGGGGAGCTCTTCAAAGACAAGAAGTGATTCGGTTTCTTTGTTCTGAGATGGTTTTTATGGCGGGTTTGGTTTTCATGAAGATTCTTTGGGATTACATTCAAAAATGAAGTTTAAAGACATTACTTCAGTGCTTGATTTATATATCCTAGAGCCCGTGTTTGAAGACTATTGAAGAATCAACATTCGTGGATTGCTTCATATATTCCTCGTTGCAGATCTTTTTATTTGCTAGATGCTTATTTTGGAAGTTAAAGCATTGTCATCCATTCCATACTTTGAGGGGGAGATTGTAGGGTTTCAAAGCACTCCATGGATGATGGCAATGGGCCCCTTTGATGAACTCTAGGTTAAAAGCCCAAGACTTGTCTTTTCCCTATAAATAGTCATGTATTATTCATTATTAGGGTTAAGAGTGAGGCAAAATGTAGCCGCCACGTGAGGTTTCTTAGTGTTAGATTCTTTAGTCTATGCTTTAAGTGTAATTTATCCCTCATATTTCAATAAATCGAGTGATCATTCGACATAATCTTCATTATTGTGTTTGTTCTTATTTTCCGCATCTTGTTCATCAAATCACAATTAGGGTTTTAATCCCAACAATCTTGAATAAAAATTGGATGATACTTGAGAGAGTTTGATATTTGCTTTTGAAAAAGGTTGAAAATGATATAAATGACTAAGTGTCACTTATATACCCCCTCGTTGGGGTTTACGGTCGTAAACACCATTGTTTAGGCTGTAAACTCCAATATTTTGATGTGTCGGGACTTTATTGTTGCACAATAAACCCTAGTGCATCCTCTCTCCTGATATCTCCTAAAGTGTTAATCCTAAAATACTCAAACTTATTCTAAAAAGTCTGAAAATTAACAGTAACTGTTCTGACTTCTATTGAATTGATATGTTGTACAGAATAGAAATTTCGGGTTGTCACAAAGCCTATGAAGTGCGTACGAGGGGGTACATGTCCGAGATTTTCTGATGTGACGTTGACAATCCGAGGCCAAGGCTTCCGAGTAAGCGGGGCGCTCCGGCTTCCTACGCGGGGAGTTCCCTATGCAGCTTCGCATTTTCACACTCCCAACTTCTAAAATTCGCAACTTTCGCATACGAGCCCTGTCTTTGACGTTCTTTATATCCATGCGTAGGTAGAGACAAACTCTACAACTTTCATTTAGACTTCATCCGCTAATTTTGAATTTATTTTTAAAGTTATATTTTAACATGCTGGGACAGGAAAAGTCTGTTAAAATTTCATAACGTTGTCATCCGATGTCCGTTTTCATATATATTTTCATTGTTGAGCTCCTATTAACGAGATCTTCGTTTATCATTTAGGTTGTGCCGGCTAAAATTCGGTCGATCTAATATTCGAACTCCGAGCTGCATACTGCTATGCCAAATTTTAGAAAAATCATAACTTCATCATACAAAGTCAAATTTGGACGTTCTTTTCATGCACGCTCTCGGTTTAACATATACTACGACTTTCGTTTAGATTTATAAGGCTAAAAATTAATTTATTGTAAGCTCACTTTTTAAGTCACACAACGTCGTGCCGGTTTTTTCATGAAACTTCGACAGGTCATAACTTCTTCGTTATAACTCGGATTTCGGCGTTCTTTATATCTCCGGAATCCTTGTCACGACCACTACAAATTTCTTCATAGATATTGGGTTCATCTATTATTTTAGTTTTGACGCTTAACTTATTATATTTTATAAGTAAGTATAATGCACATAAAAACACATAATTCATATAATATTCAAGTAATTCATCTTTATTACTTCAAAATAGGTTATAATTGCTTACACGTTTCTTATATTACTCTGATTTACGATAAATTTATTTTGTAATAAGTAGTTTTTCTTAATAATGAATTTATAATTAGGGAGTTTTGCCTTGTTTAAAAATGAAAATTTTTTGTTGTGGAAATGGAACGTTACACATAAGCATCAACAGCCCCACACCTCTTATCAATTATTGTCCTACGTAAGATATCGTGCGAAAAACCTAAAAAACCATTCATAAGTACTGAATGAGTACAAAAAAAAATGACTTACTTTGCAACAAAAAAAATATTAAAGACTAAATGTGTACAAAAATATTAAGAACTAAATGTGTAAAAAGTAAGAAATATATTACCATATTAAGTTATTTTTATCGGCTAACCTAGAGTAGCCGGTCATAAGGACTAAATGTGTACAATTTAACAAGTTGCAAGGGGTAAATGTGGACGAAAAAAACTCAGTGATCAAATATGTACAAATCGAAAAATATATTACCTTTCAAGCCCTTATTCCTTTTAAATACAATAGATTATTATAAATTCATTCGTAGATCATTTATGTAATAGTCGTAGTTTTCCTCCTTTCTTCAGGTGAGATAAATATTTCTTGTCAACTTGTTATTATTTTAAACTTATAAAACAATGAGAAGAAACAAATGAAAGAAACGAAAACACTTAGTTGTGAGCTTGTGATGTTGAATTGTTTTCCAACAATAAGGATAATGTCTTTTGAATTGTTTTCTAGGCTCAAACAACAGATATTTCAAAATTTATAATGTTAAATTTTCAAATTATATATAAAAAATAAAAGAAATCACATAGGTTAACTTTTTATATGAAAAATAACATGGAAGAACTAAAGAATAATAATGAAATTAAACTTTACTCGAATCAGAAATCAGATTATCATGAATAAGAAATTAGAATCGACGAGGCTTCTTGTAATCATATTAACTTGAATACACTATTGATTTTTTGGAATGATGGATGGAATCAGATTATCATAATCTATCGATTATAAAATATTGAGATTAAAAATCAAAAGGCTGCATCAAAAAACCAGAATCGATTTATTAAGAATCGACTTTTTTGTTACCGTAGAAAAAAAATGAGAATTTATTCATACAATCCTTTGATTAATGGTTGTGAGAACCCCAAAGCGATGATTTTTCCAGAAGAATCGCACATCATTTAGTCATCTTTTCTTATTTTGTTTTGGTTATACTTTCTTTCTTCTTCCGCTCAACTGCTATACATGATACATGATACATGATAACAATGGCCTTACGAGGTGTATACTAAGATGATAAGATATATAAAGACGGTATGTGAAAATTTGAAGACCCTAGACCATCCCCAAATTATCCCACCCATTGGCACAACCCTCGTTACAAACAACATGAAAACAATGGCCTTGCGAGGTGTGATTGATTACATTGACATATTCTAGATGATGATAAGTGGTTTGCTTGGTGTTTTTGTAGGTTCGACAAGGAGATTACAAAGTTTACGTGGGTGAATGTTTGATTACAGGTCCTACACCAATTAAAAATTATTTTATCGGTTTTTAAAAGTAATAAGCTAATAATAATATTTATAATAACATATATACTTATTTGGTTTAAGATATTACAAATTATATCAAAATCGTTGCCATTCATGCTTTTATTGGACTTCAATGCCAACATATGGCAAGTATCTACAGTTTACTAGATACCCTAAAGGAGTAATATTCAATTTCAGGTCATTAAGATTTAAGATTATTATATGAACAAGTTTTAACCATGCCAATTACAAGTCGAATTTGTTTGTCCGACACATAAAATAAGCAATTACCTATATAGGTTTCTCGCATGTCTCCGATTGCTATCTTGGGATGAATAAAGTACCCACAATAAATGCAACGTATTTATAATGAAACAAAGCCGTGTAGGCATTGGTCTTTGAAGTTTATTACGTGAAAGGCATGGATTCATACTCAAATTTATCTACAGAATTGAATTAAATGAAGTTCCATAATGAAAAACAAATATTATTATTGTAATATTATAAAGTTCGCTTTCATTTTCTCAACAAATATGAATATTTTGCTTCATTAAAAACTTCTTTTGGAAACATCACTTAATTCATTCAAAGTCCATTTTCAATGAGAGATAAATAATTGAAATCGGAATGAGTTGGTTTAATCTTGCTATCTTGGTGGTTGTAAAATAAATACATACTTAAAATTAAATTTCAAACATTAAATCCAGTACTACACTTTTGACTCTACTATTCAATATTGGTTGGTATCACTTAATGTATATATATATATATATATATATATATATATATATATATATATATATATATATATATATATATATATATATATATATATATATATATATATATATATATATATATATATATATACTTGAGAATCACGGATTATAAAATTAATTAAACTTTCGTAATAAAAATTTAAAATTATTAATCGATTAATTTAAATAAATTATTAATTAAGAGATATATATCTAATTTTTAAAGTTATTATAACTTCAAATTTAACATATAATTAGAAAATATTAATTGGAAATTTGAAATACGTTGCCTAATATATCTACATGACATATGACATAATACTCAAACTTACATACTATGACGTTTTTGTATCATATATGCGTTGTAATCAAGGTTCTAAATGGTGTGAGATGTGACGTGCCAGCAAGACCAACCGTCAAACTTAATGAGCCATGACGAACCATGACGTTTTCAAGGAATGATGTAAGTAGACAATTTTGTATTCATTAATATATATATATATATATATATATATATATATATATATATATATATATATATATATATATATTAAAGAAATGAAAGTTAGGAATAGTATCTTTTGGAGCTTTAGGTTTTTACCACAAATCTTTGGTGCATTTAACACTTTTCACCCTTAAATTCAAAACTTTTATATTTTTGTGTTTTGATTGAATTTTTCTGCCTTTTGGTTTTTGCCACAAATCTTTAGTGAGTTTGACACTTTTAGTCCTTACAGTCAAAAGTTTTACATTTTTGATGTTTTTCCTACAAAATCTTTTATAATTTGACACTTTTCGTCCTTGTACTAAAAACTTTTACATATTGACATAAAAAAGAAAAAAAAAACCTCCTTTTGAATTTTGTCACCATATTTTCTCAACTTTGGCAACTTTAACATTATTGTAACAATATTTTTGAATTTTCTCCAGTAGTGTCTATTCTTTTGGTTGTACACTTTTGACATCTAATTTTAGGGGCTGTCGACTTTCTCCCCTATTTGTGGTGATTTACAATTTCAGCACATATCCTTTAAAGTTTGCCGATTTTTCCCGTAATACCCCAAAAGCGGCGTAGCCGCGGCCTCTTTACTAGTTTATTGTTTTATTACCACACAAATATAAATTTATATTAAACATAACTTCTTTTTAGAAGTGTTATATCAATAACTAATTACAAAAGGTTAATAAAAAACACAATACTGGTATCCCCGATTACAAAAGACATAAAAAATCGAAAAAAAACATGTCTCAAATGAAAAAACACGCGCCATAACATGCCATAGCGCGCCATGACACTCTATATCACGCTTTGTCATGCGCTACGCCTAACAACAACGTTATGAGGCTTCTCGTAACAACAAACCACTCCTCATGCCATGACATGCCTTTTAGAATACTGATTGTAATCATCTAAAGTTCTTAAAATTCTACTCCTAACTTGATATACTTCCAATATTTTTAGAAATTTCATCATTATCTTTCTTTTACATAATTTTTCACTTCCTACTATAATATATATAGACTGCAGTCAAATTTTAAAAACTTTTGCATATATGAAATAAAAACGACATAATATGGTGGGTTTGGGTACCTAGGCTTATATATCTTTTAAGGTATATTCATTTTTACCATATATATATATATATATATATATATATATATATATATATGTGTGTGTGTGTGTGTGTGTATATATATATATACACACACACACTGTGACATCCCCATTTTCACGGCAAGAAAAGACCGATTTTGTTTATGCTTTATAAAAATCAGAGTACTTCTTTTCATAAAAATGTTGCGGAATTTGTTCCCAGAAAAACATGATAAATACGTTATCAAAATATTTTCGAAGAAACGTATTTTATTTATTTTAAAACGTTTGGGATGTCATCGTCAATACAGAAACATAAGTATAAACAAAACTTATTAGTGATCTACATCTCTTTAATATCTCAGTGTAATGTGACTTCATGACAACACCTGTGACGTAAATAAACTGAGTAGGTCAGGTTGGGAAACCTGGTGAGTACATAGGGTTTTCAACCCACAATAATGTATTTATTATGTTTAAACAATCAAACAATCAACCCAATTCCCATCCCCATTATCTTCTTTACTCTTATGGATTTACCCTAAGAATCAACCATTCCTAAGGATCATCCTAAGGAATCGGCACGAAGTCCATCGTCGTCGGGGTTTAGGCACTAAGTCTGCATAGTCGCCATAATTTATACAACAGGCACTAAGTCTGCATAGTCGCCAGGGTTTTGGCACCAAGTCTGCATGATCACCAAGGTTTAGGCATCAAGTCTGCATGATCGCCAGGGTTTAGAGTACACCGAGTGAACACATCGTTCACAACACTTACAGTTTGCGAGCCTGCTAGTGTTCCACTGGACTGTCTAGAATAGTCTGTGGTTGTCATCCATACTCTGCTGAATGACGGGGCCATCGTTTGGGAAAAGGGTTCTCACATCGTTCACTTCTCACCCTCACCTCGTAGTTTATAACACCTCTCAACTCATTGTCCAACTTATATTCCATCTATTACATCTACCCATGTTTTACCCCAACATTTTTGTAGATATAAAATACATATACAGTTTAAATCCTTTAAACTAGCATAGATAACAAGTAATCAGATAATACGCACACATAACACATAATTTATATCGAATACTTCATATCTATGAGTAAGATGAAAGGGACCATGCACTCACTTGAAAAGGTGGTGATTCCGAACTCATACAGCGCTTCGCTTCTTAAAAAAAATAATTTCCTTCGACGAAACATCGGGTTTTTATTAAAAACCGGGCTTCGCTGGAGCAACGTTTTCGAGCCGAAATCTTTTCTTTTCGGAGCCGTTGGGCGCTCCGGGGCTTTCTTCTCGTGCTAGGGAGGTTCCCTAGACTTAGGAGGGGTTTAGGGAGGCTAGAGAGAAGTTAGAGAGAGAAAGAAATGCTTATGGTGTGAAGAAATAATGAAGGGTTCACCCTTTATTTATTGGGATTTTCTAGTAAAGTAGCCGCTAAGTTTCGTCCGTATCTTCCGCGTACGAGCTCCGTTTTTTACTGTATTTTTATCGTTTAACTCCTATTAACGATATCTTCATTTCTCGTTTAGATTATTTTGGATGAAAATCGACCGATCTAAAATTCGAATTTTCGGGCTGTGCACTACTATGCTAAATCTTAGAAAAATCATAACTTCCTCATACGAAGTCAGATTTGGGTGTTCTTTTTATGGACGCTCTCGGTTTAACGTATTCTACGACTTTTGTTTAGATTGCTAAGTCTAAATCTCGCTCTATTGTAAATTCACTATTTACGCTTCCCGGTATCGTGCCGGTTCCGTCGCGAAACTTCGACGGGTCATAACTTCTTCGTTATAACTCGGATTTCGGCGTTCTTTGTATGTACGGAAACTTTGTAACATATACAACAGCTTGGTTAAGATTATTCATTCTAAATAATCTTTTGTCGAAAAGTCGTTTTTGACCCCTATTATCTCTAAATTGACTAACCCGGATCTACGGGCGTTACACACACACACACACCCGTACACATACATGGAGAGAGAGAGAGAGAGATAAACAAAAAACCCTAAGATTTTTTTGAACGGTGATGTTAGTGGTTGGAAGTTAGTATCACAAAATTGTTCACGTATGGATTAAAACTTGAGATCTTCAATCTAAGAGTTAAAAACCTCTACCAAATGGCCTTGTCCTACATTGGCAAAAAAACACTAAGAGCTTTGAAACTATTTTTTCTATACAACATTTAGTAAAATACCAAAAGTAGCCTTACAATACATCTAGAAGGATCGGCCAAAATGATCTTGAAATAAAATCTTTCTTTCGCATATGTGCGTATTCACCAGGTATACGTATATAGTTTTTTTTGAATGTTTTATATACAACTATATGTGTTGTGTCGTTTTCTTGTTGCATATATGTATATGATCTGGATATGTATATATGAATAAATTTTACGAATACATACATACTTCTTTATGCATATGCACTTGCATACACTAAAAAATTTGGAGGTTTTTTTTAAGCGGTACCTAAAGATAATTTGAAAATTATTTTATAATTTTTTTAATGGGTTTCTAAGATTATTTAGGTTTGCTTTTGATCTTTATTATATATATATATATATATATATATATATATATATATATATATATAGAGAGAGAGAGAGAGAAAGAAAGAAAGAGAGAAAGAGAGATTAGGTTGAAACCAGAACAATGATACAATCAAGAAATGCAAGAGCGAAAGTTGATAACCATCTTGGAATGCTTTTTTTAACGATATTTTTTAATATATAAATTTTTATATCTTCTTAAATTAACATTCATATCCATTTTAAATTACATTTTTATAAATTAACACACACACACACACATATATATATATATATATATATATATATATATATATATTAACACAACCCTCATCATGAACCTAACCATGGATCCAAAATGCGTCCCTACCTCTGCTTCATGTCCCCGAAGAAGATAACCTAAATCCTTAATCTCTTATTACAACCAGAAATCAACTATCCTTTTGTCCTTATATACAAACTCCAAGTTAATCCGCACTCGAAAAAATTTATGATACTCCCAATCGGTTCTCCCCCACTTGGAATCAGCCACTCCCTAAAGAGTTCAAGAATTCCATTATACGTAAATAATCCATAGTGTCCAGACCCTAAGATATCTCGCTTGTGATCAAAATCCATATCAATAGCCATTCCAATCATAAAACCTTCTCAAAGTAATATACCAATCTCAAATTAGTAACCAATATTAATTAATCGGACAGATCCTACAGTTGATCAACTTATTGAATCAAATTTTCTATTTAAAGGAAATCCATAATTATCCTGAATGCTATTAGAACTGAGATCTGATTTACTCCTTTCCAATCCTACTGGCGCGACTCGCTGAAATTTGTCTCCACGTAGATCCGAAGTCCTTCTAAAAACTGGTCAATGTCGCTCCGATAGTCTAACCATTGGTCAAGAATATCCATTTCTCTACACTTGACAAAAGATCGATGCACCCACAGCTTCGACGACTGATACAACCCAACAATTATCAAAATTTCTCAAGCACATGAAGCAAATCCATGTGAGAGTGCATCCACCACACCCTGAAGTAGGTTGATAATAAAAAATAGCTCTACCATTGCCAATGATGGCGTTTAGTTCAACGAGCTAAACAACCCTTCAATTAATATACTACCAAAATGATGTTGTCCCAGAAGGGACAACTAGCTACAACGAGATCTTGTCTAGAAGCTTCCGACGCAAGGACTACATACACAACCTTGAAATCATGAATCTGACAGCAACTCAATGTAAACCCACTTCTGATCAATCCCTAAATTCTCTCCATCGTAAAAGATCTCAACAATCTCGAACACCAGAAATCCAACGAACTTACACTACAACTTCCTCCGACCCATCATGTTGGAACCATCAAAATCAATCTGGTTACTGATCCTTCAAGCAGAACACTCAGTCCTCCCCCACTCAGGGCTTGCTCCCACATTGGCCGACGTCTTCCACGTCGAATCCTAAAACTGGTTCATCCAGATACTTTCTAAACACATCTCTCGGTATGCAAAATGTCATATGACAATTCTTGAATAATAACCAACAATCACAAAGAAATCTGGAACCTTAGATGGAGACGTCAGAAAATTTGCCAACATTACAACTTCCAAGCCTTCACAAATGATCCTTTTACCTTATGATATACGAAGCACCCTTAATGTTGAATCCATGATCCATAAAAACTTACAAATGCTAATATAATAGTTCGAACATGCTAACTATACGAATGGCCATCCATTTGTTGGCACCATACTAATCAAGTACATATCCATTCTAGATAAAATTGAAGATCAAAATTCATACCTGTGATTTCTTGTGATCCAACCTTGACCTCCTCCCGGACGACGGGTATTGGGTCTTTCTCTCTCTCCACTGCCCATGTAGGACAATCGGGTTTAAGATGACCTAGTCGGTGATAATGAAAATGCGTCTGATCCTTCTTGCAGTTGCGGACGACGTGCCCTTTTTCTCCACACTTGTAACATTTAAACTTGTGGCAAGCAAACCTGTAGGTTCCACCACACATTCCACAAGTATCAAAGTCCACTTGACTTATAGCACCTAGGTTAGCAACCTCAAACTCTTCGTCTATTGCTGAAAATGCTAAATCCTTAGCCCACTTTCTCTTTTCGTGTCTCTTTCCCATACCAAGATCTCTCCCCCTAGTCACCTCAATAGTCTCTCCCACAGAACAAAAGGCGACTGTTTGCTCCTAGAACTTGGCAATCAGCTTGTCAGTGACCCGACCAATGATACCGGGTAACTCTTCCAGTAATATCTGTGAAACCTCAGTATTAATCCAACTGCATAACCCTGTATCATCTTCAAAATTCTCGGAGGACTCTGCTTCTTACCCCGACATCGACATCCTATTAAGAAAGACCTAACTATCATATCATAGTCAAAATGTCATCATTAATACATCACACTTTACCTGTTAATGAGAAATCCACACATCAATCTTGTACTGGCTTCTTAGAATACTCATGATTTTCCTTGATTCGATTATGGATCATGTGCTTTTAGTAGTTCGGGACCAATACTACCTTCCACACTTATCCATAATTTCCTCAAGAATCATCATGAGCCCTCTAAGTCACCTCATAATAATAATAATCCCAAAACCAGCTAAACAGCTGTAACATCCATAAAATTCATGAAAATTTAAAACATTTTCAAGCATTTAAAAACCATTATTTATTAAAAAATGTTTTCAAAATAGTTTCATATCAGAGCATCCCAGAAATCAAAATCATAAAATGTGAGCAGGTGCACGATCACGCCTTCGTCTTCTCGGATCATCCGAAGCACCTGAAATAAAATCCAAAACTGTAAGCCCGAACCTTAGTTTGTTTCCCCTAAAATACCCATACACACAATAATATAAATATGTGACAAAACTTCAAAAATGGTCCCTGTGGTTTTCGAAAATATCAAGTTTAGTCCCTAAGTTCAAAAAACCTCACAGATGGTCCCTGTGGTTTCAAAACTTTTAATGTTTAGTCCTTCCGTCTAACACCGTCAGTTTTCTACCGTTAAGTGAGGGGCATTTTCGTCATTTTAGTACCCAAGGACCATTTATGAGGTTTTTTTTTTTTTTTTTTTTTTGAAAAAAAAGAAAAAAATGAAATTTAAAAGGGTCTCTCTCTCTCTCTCTCCCCTTTAATCCCTCGATTCTACAAATCCTAGAACCCTTTTCATCATTTAACTCTTAGTATTACGACCTTTATGCCCTCATTTGGCATTTTTCCTATTTGGTCCCTCCGGTCCTCTCACCAAAGAAGAGACCCTCCACTTCAGTCACTCCCAAAGCCTCGTCCTAGATTTCCACCACCACATCACCTCCCATAACCGCCGTCAGCCTCCCCCTACCCCCTCCGGTCACTAGCTGCCATGTTAAGACCTCACTTTCAACCTAGTAATTCAGAATCACAGCCTGAAAAGGATCCAATTCAACAGATTATATCGAATTTTTCATTGACCATTTTGAGTAAAGACCAAGGCCTTGCATTTCTATCTCGCCTGGTTTTATAAATTTACCAAATCTAGTCTTGAAGCAAGGATCATAAAATCGATTCAACTGAATACATGAACTTCAATTCAAAACCTCTTGATCATTACAAATCATATAGAGTTGAACTGCATATAGAAAAAAAACGAAAACAAAAGACATCGCATCCTATACACAAGAAAAAAGAACTACACAAACATTTACACTAACCCTACACAGATTAATTTCAATTTCCAAGTATCAAGCAGAGAAGAAACCATTAATAGTTGCAACCCCGATCTTCGATTTAGGCTCATGAACCAATTTATTCATACGAGTCCTCTTCTTCATCCACCATAGTCCAGAACCCATAGTAGATAAAGGAAGCAACTCTAGATCTTCATGATCACTCGACATCTTCTTCATTATCATCATCTTCTCATATTCTTCTGCCATTAACATCGCTACATCCCAGAAAAAGCAATTTGTTAGGGTTTTGCCTCTTTTATCTACTGTGGGTTCTGGACTATGGTGGATGAAGAAGAAGCACCTCCAGATCCCAGAAAGCACCTCCAGATCCCAGAAAAAGCAATTTTTTAGGCTTCTTCTTCATCCCAGAAAAACCACAGGGACCATTCTTCCGCCATTAAAGAAAAAGCAACAATACCCACAAAGAGAGGATCAAATTTACATGAAATTTGTTAGGGTTTTGCCTCTTTTTGTTCGAAATCCGTCTTTTCCTCCCCTGTTTCAGATTAAAGATGAAGATGGAGAGGGGAAGGGAAAGAAAGAGAAACAGGAGGTGCTTTTCTTCTTAGGTCTTTCACTTCCTTTTCCAATTTTTCGTTATTTTGCAATCTTGAATTTTGATGAGAGAGAGAGAGAGAGAGAGGTGGGACCCCTTGCATATTAAATTTTATTTATTATTTATTTATTTTAAAAAAAAGAATACAAAACCTCATAAATGGTCCCTAAGGAGTGAAATGACAAAAATGCCCCTGACTTAACGGCTAAATGGTAACGGAGTTAGCCGTAGGGACCAAATGTTAAAAGTTTTGAAACCATATGGACGATCCGTGAGGTTTTTTGAACATAGGGATTAAACTTGATATTTTCGAAAACCACAGGGACCATATTTGAAGTTTTTGTTAGATTAGTGTCTAAGTCCATAACTATTTTGGTATGTACTTGACCCGATGGTGCATGGTCCTTTTGGGTTGCCTTCACCAAAGCAACTTGATAGGATGAATTATGGAGAGAAATGATTAAATATGATTTATTAATATATTATGAGAATAATATATTAAAGGAGAAATCATATTGTTTAATTATTATTAGTCAATAATTAATTGGTAATTAGTTTTGTGACTAACAGAGATTAATTAAACTTAAGGGACTGGAATTGTAATTATAAGATAATTGCAATTTGGGCCATGGATTGCCTTGTATCAAGGGTTGGACGAATTCTTATGGGAAGCCCATAAGGAAATCTTCCAAGGGCTTGATTGAAGGAGTCTATGGGTTGCTTAGGGCTTAAGCAACCAAATTAGGGTTTTTTTTGTTAGATAAGCCTAATAGCCTCACTATATATAGAACCCTTAAGGCTAAAAAACGTGGGAACTTCTTTTCTAGGGTTAGAACACGTTTTGGGCAGCATCCATCCTCTCTCCTCTTCATCCTCTTGCTTATGGTGTTTGTGAACCATTAGAGGAGTGACACTTGTGACTCTTGCTATTTTTGCTTATGGATTGTTACCTTATCATGCTAGATCAATATTAATCCGATTATATGATATATTTGACTATAATTTTGATCTAATTGAAGATATTTATAAATTAATAAGATAATTGTTTCCTTATTTGATTATTGATTAATTATTTTGAGTAAATTGATAAATTGTTTTGCAAGAAATCATTAAATAAATCAAATATGGATAATTATGTGATTAAATGTTAATTTGAATTATTTGTTATTTGATCCTTGTTGTTATGAAAAGTTTCATATTTTGCCCTTTAGGTTTTATAGTTTAAATTTGAACCCAAAAGTTTTGTTGTTTTGAAATTTAAATAGTTGAAACCCTAATGTTTTGAAAAAAGGTTTCAAAACTTGCCCTCAAGTTTTGGAATTTAAATTTTGATTAAATGGTTTAATTTTGATGTATATTTAAATTCTACACCCTAATGTGTTGAAATGTTTCAAAACTTGCCCTCAAGTTTTGGAATTTAAAAGTTGATTAAAAGTTTAATTAGAAATGTTAAAATCTAAAACTCTAGTATAGTTTTGAAAAAGTTCAAATCACACCCTTATGGTTTTATTAATTAATTAAGAAAAATAATTAAAGAAGTTTAATAAATCCATAAAAGGTTTTGGTTTACAATTTAATTGAATTAAAGGTATAATTATTAAATTTGACCACCTAGTATTTTAAAAGTGTAAAATATACCCTATACTATATATAACATTAAAAGTCTAACATTATATATATGTATGAGTAAAAGTCAGTCTTACCGTTAGTAGGCCTCATTCACGAAGCTGGTCTATAAGGGGTGTTTAAGGAAATTGTGTAACAGCCCGAATTTCCAGGTATCTTTATTGTTTATGATTTTGGTGTTTTGAGAGGGGACTCGGCGAGTCGGAGCTCAGACTCGCCGAGTAGGGACGCGATTCTGGACGCGGGATTCGCCTAGACTCGGCGAGTCCAGGATATGGACTCGGCGAGTCCGCGCTGTTTAATGAAACCCTAATTTCTCGGGTTTGGGACCTATTTAAAGGGCCTTATGGCCATCATTTGTACCCAGCAGTCCATAGAGAGAAACCCTAGAGTGTTTAGCGATTTGAGAGAGAGAAAGGAAGCATTCTTGACCTTTGTGTGTTGTTTAGCAAAGAAGAGGGAGGTTCTAGCCAAGAGGAAGTAAAGGAGGTTGCTATTCTGTGGATTTGAAGCTTAGATCATCGATCTAAAGGTATGATTTCGGCTCATCTTCTGTTTTGTGAAGTATATTTGGATTTAGGGTTTCTTGTGGCCTTTGTTGGGTTGATTTGATGGCCAAATAGTCCCTTGCTAGTGATGAGGCTTTGGATCTGGATCCATAGAGGTCCAGAGAGCCTCATTCATTAAGCTTTATGAAGAACAATGGAGGTTATGACCTTGAGTTGTGATATTTGTTGATAATTCTTCATATATGGACATATAGAGGTTGTATGTACACCAAGTTTGGGGCTTTACGTGGTGAATCAGTCTAGGAAGGCCAGATCTATGAATTGATGGAACAGATCTGACCTTAGAAGCGAGTTGAGTGATTGCATGGCATGGACTCGCCGAGTCCGATGAGCAGACTCGGCGAGTAGCTTGAAGATTGCCTTGGATTGGCCAGTGAGTGGTCCAGTCGAGTCATGGGTTGACTCAGTGAGTCAGGGCGAGTTAGGGAAGGGTGGTCAAGTGGACTGAGTCGAGCTGGGACTCGCCGAGTTGTTCTTGAGACTCGGCGAGTTGAGTCGGGGTGGCCCCGCGATTCTTCCAGGTGGAACTCGTCGAGTCAGGGGGAGTACTCGACGTGTAAGAAAGGAATCCTAGAGAGTTGGTGAAAACGTCTAGACTCGCCGAGTCGCCCTTGTGTACTCGCCGAGTCCGGTCAAAGTTGACCGTTGACCGTTGACCAGGGTTGACCTGTGTTGACTTCTTAGGGATAGTCAACCTTAGAGATAAAAAGTGTTAATTAGAGACATATGATGTTATAGGAGGATTATAGCTCGGAGGATCGGGCACGAGGGATTTCAGGATTTGTGAGTCATCGAGATACGCGAGGTGAGTCTTCTCACTATACTTTACCTTGAGTAGGTAACCAGAGTTATGTGACAGAGTATTGTATGTTATGTATGCTATATGTTGTACTGCATTACTTTTATGTGATTATGTTGTGCATGTTTACAGAGTTGGAACCGGAAGGTTCCTAGAGTTAGAACCTGAGGGTTCACAGAGTTTGGGTGCACGGACCCATAGAGTTATAGTCTCGAGTGGCTAATATGTGTTTTATGTGTGGTATTTTGGGGAACTCACTAAGCTTCGTGCTTACAGTGTTAGTGTTGTTGTTTCAGGTACTAGCGATGACCGTGGGAAGGCGCCGGCTTGATCCGTACACACGCATGGGATTTTATTATACTTGTGATCTTGGGATTTTGTATAATATGAATTGAGATTTAAACTTGATGTTTTTATGAAAAGTTAATGGGAAATGTTTTTATAAATTGTGAAAAATTATTTCAAAATTTTGGTCGTTACAAGTTGGTATCAGAGCTTTGGTTTGAGGGATTCGAGTACACCTTCAGGCGTATTTGAACTCAAACTGAGGATTTGAGATGTATTTTCAAAAAGAGTAAAAGATTTTTGAAAAACGCAGAGCAAGAGATGTGTGTACGATCAGTCAGCGCCCGAACGGTGATTTCCCAAAATACCTTTATATTATGTGATATTGATATTGATATGATGTATCTGCATGCTAGAGTAGGCTAGGTATTGCTATTAGGACTAGAGTGGCCTGATTTGTGATGCCTTAGCCTAGGGAGAGGTGAGCTGCTATGTGATGCTTGAGAGTGAGTAGGTAGCAGCGAGGGGCTTATGAGAGATATTAGAGAGTGGTCTACGCATGATAGAGTACTTGGGACTTGGGATCCGAAGAGGAGGACTTGGGGTGTATTCTGATGCGGTGCGGACAGTAGTATTGGGCCCGTACTACTGAAAGCGCCGGAGCGGTGTGCAGCCCAAGTAAGAATCTTTGGAATACCAAGAATCAAGGAGGAAAGAGTTGTCGAGTGTGAGTATGCTCGTGTGGATTCTGATTTTCGTATGTTGTGTTTCAGAGGTAGATCATGGTGAGGACACGTTTGATGCCCGAGAGCAGTGGTACCAGTGAGGAGGAGATCCGCCGGATCATCCAGGAGGAGGTGGCTGCGGCCATCAGGGCAGAGATACCGGAGATGTTTGGGTCTATAAAGACCACACTAATTGAGACGTTTGATGAGCGTTATGCCACTCTTTCTGAGGCTGCTCCTGCAGCGGCTACCGCAGCGATTGCTGCTGCGAGGCCGCAAGGTGGTGATGCGTTGCTGTTCCGCGAGTTCAGCAACACGAAACCACCAGAGTTTGATGGGACTCAGGATCCGGTGGCAGCTATGAGGTGGATATCTGATATTGAGGGGTGTTTCTTCACTTGCTCGTCTCCTAAGCATTTGAAGGTTCGGTTCGCACTGAACCAGCTTCGCTTGGGAGCGAAGGACTGGTGGAAGTTTGTGACGGCGCATTATACGCATGCTGAGCTTGCGGCAGTGACCTGGGAGAGGTTCACTGTCATGTTCCGAGATGAGTACGTTCCCCAGGTGGAGAGGGAACGTTTGGCGCAGGAGTTTCTGACCCTCAAGCAGGGTACTGAGTCAGTTACAGCGATCATGAGGATGTTCCATCAGAGGGCGATGTTCTGCCCTGAGCACGTGTCCACTGAGCAGGCATGTATGAGCCGCTACTTGAGCATTTTGAGGCGGGATATTCGGGAGTTCGCTGCGAACTCCTCGTACCGGACATTTGCTGAGCTTCAGGAAAATGCCCGGAAGAGGGAGATTGAGCTTGAGACTCAGGCCAGGGAGGAGGCGGAGTCTCAGGGGAGGGATCGGCGACTGGCACAGTCTCAGCCGGCAACCAAGCGGGCCAAGCCTGCTGATCCCAAACCAGGGAGCCAGAAGGGCCGCACTTGCGGGAAGTGCGGCAAGGGTCATGATGGAGTCTGCCGAGCGGGATCTTGCTACAAATGTGGCAAGGAGGGGCATATGGCCAAGGACTGCCCCAAGGGGTTTGCAGTGTGTTTTCACTGCAACTAGACCGGACACCGGAAGGCCGAGTGTCTGCAGTTGCGCGGAGCATCTCAGGGATCTGCTCCTGCCGCCATCAGAGCTACAAAGAGTCGGCCTGTGAAGGTCGAAGCGCCGAGAGCTCGAGGGAGAGCTTTCCAGCTGACTGCGGAGGAGGTCCGCGCTGCGCCCGATGTTGTGGCTGGTATGTTTCCTTTCATGTATTTATTTTGATGTGGAGATATTATGCTTATATTATGTTATGTGTAGGTACTTTCCTTGTGAACTCTGTACCTGCTTTAGTGTTATTTGACTCGGGTGGGAGTCGGTCTTTTGTATCTTTGGCCTTTATTCAGCATATCAATGTTAGCCGTGAGGCATTGAGTCGGCCTCTGAGAGTTTCCATAGCTGACGATAGAGTGATTTGTGCCACGGAGGTTCTCCGGGGATGTGTATTAGAGATTTTCGGGGTTGAGTTTCCGATTGATCTGATTCCTATTGTGATGGGTGATGTCTATGTCATTGTGGGCATGGACTGGTTGAGCTGATTCAGCGCGATTATCGACTGTGAGCGTCAGCTGGTGACCATACGAAACCCTAGTGGGGGAGTTCTTTCAGTGTACGGCGAGGGTACACGTTCAGGATCAGCTTTTTGTTCGGCCGCTAGGGCGAGGCAGTGTCTACAGCAGGGCTGTAAGGGTTTTGTGGCGTATGTGATGGATACGCGGGTGGCTTCCGAGAGACCGAGTTCAGTTGAGGAGGTTTCGGTGGTGCGTGAGTTTCCAGATGTTTTTCCCGAGGAGTTACTGGGTGTGCCTCCTCTGAGGCAAGTGGAGTTCAGTATTGATTTGGTTCCGGGGGCCGCACCTATCACTAAGGCGCCTTATCGTCTTGCACCCCCAGAGATGCAAGAGTTATCCTCACAGCTTCAGGAGCTGCTGGGGAAGGGATTTATTCGGCCGAGCAACTCACTGTGGGGAGCGCCTATCCTGTTCGTCAAGAAGAAGGATGGTTCACACCGGATGTGCATTGACTACCGGGACTTGAACAAGCTGACGGTCAAGAACCGTTACCCGTTACCGAGGATCGATGATTTATTCGATCAGTTGCAGGGAGCATCTTGGTTCTCCAATATCGATTTGAGGTCGGGATATCATCAGGTGAGAGTGCGGGATGAGGACGTCCAGAAGACTGCGTTCAGGACGCGATATGGGCATTATGAGTTTGTGGTGATGTCTTTTGGGCTCACCAATGCCCCGGCTGTGTTCATGGATCTCATGAACAGGGTATGCAGGCCGATGTTGGATCGGTCGGTGATTGTATTTATTGATGATATTCTGGTATATTCGAGATCTAGAGAGCAGCATGAGGAGCATTTGAGGGAGGTCCGTGGGGTTTTGAGATCGGAGAAGCTTTATGCAAAGTTCTCCAAGTGTGATTTCTGGTTGCGAGAGGTCCAGTTCCTAGGACATCTTGTTAACCAGGAAGGGATTCTGGTCGATCTGGCCAAGGTTGAGGCGGTGATGAGTTGGGAGGTGCCGAAGTCGCCATCTGAGATCAGAAGTTTCCTTGGGTAGGCAGGGTATTATCGGAGATTTATCAAGGATTTCTCCAAGATCGCAGTGCCACTCACCAGATTGACCCGGAAGGGTGTCGCGTTCTCATGGGGTCCCGAGCAGCAGACCTCCTTTGAGACACATCGCCAAGGGTTGTGCGAAGCCTCGGTATTAGCTCTCCCGGAAGGGATGGAGGATTTTGTGGTATATTGTGATGCATCGATTTTGGGGCTGGGTGCGGTGTTGATGCAGAGGGGTCATGTGATAGCATATGCATCGAGGCAGTTGAAGCCTCATGAGACGAGATATCCCACGCATGATCTAGAGTTGGGGGTAGTAGTGTTCGCTCTCAAGATTTGGCGTCACTACTTGTATGGGGTTCGGTGTACGATATACATGGACCATAAGAGTTTGAAGTACTTGATGGATCAGCCCAACCTAAATATGCGACAGAGGAGGTGGTTGGATGTGGTCAACGATTATGATTGTGAGATCCTGTACCACCCAGGCAAGGCTAATGTGGTAGCCGATGCGTTGAGCCGCAGGGCGGAGAGCACACCACTGCGAGATGTATGTTTGAGGTTGACTGTGATAGCTCCGGTACTGGATGCCATTCGTGGGGCACAGGCCGAGGCTGTACAACCGGGGATGCAGAAGAGGGAACGGGTCGTTGGTTTGGTTTCAGAGTTCGTGACGGATGGTCGAGGGCTTATGACTTTTCAGGGTCAGATTTGGGTACCGTTTGTGGGCGGTACGCGTGATACTTTGATGGAGGAGGCTCATCGGTCGAAATTTTCGATCCATCCGGGAACCACGAAGATGTATTTCGATTTGAGGAAAGAGTATTGGTGGCCCTGTATGAAGAGGGACGTCGCCTGGTTTGTTGAGAGGTGCTTGACCGCATGGCAAGTTGCAGCCATTGGAGGTTCCCGAATGGAAGTGGGAACAGATCACTATGGATTTCATCACCAAATTGCCGAGGACTGCCAGAGGAGTTGATGCAATTTGGGTGATTGTGGACAGGTTGACGAAGAGCACTCACTTCCTTGCCATCAGTGAGAGTTCTTCAGCGGAGAAGTTGGCGGAGATATATGTGAGAGAAGTGGTATCTCGGCATTGGGTGCCAATCTCGATTGTTTCGGACCGTGATGTGCGTTTCACTTCCAGATTCTGGAAGAAATTTCATGAGGAGTTGGGTACTAGATTGCATTTTAGTACCGCATATCATCCCCAGACAGACGGCCAGAGTGAGCAGACGATTTAGACGCTTGAGGACATGCTTCGAGCATGTGTGTTAGATTTCGGGGGTAGCTGGGATGCGTATTTACCCTTGGCAGAGTTTTCCTACAACAACAGCCATCATTCGAGCATTGGTATGCCACCCTTTGAGCTGTTGTATGGTAGGAGGTGTCGGACCCCCATTTGTTGGGGAGAGGTTGGGCAGAGAGTGATGGGCAGTACAGAGATCGTGCTTCAGACGACAGAGCAGATTCAACAGGTCAGACAGAGGTTATTGACCGCCCAGAGCCGACAAAAGAGTTATGCAGACAGACACCATTCCGAGCTTGAGTTTCAGGTCGGCGACTTCGTTCTCCTGAAGGTCTCTCCTTGGAAAGGAGTGATTCGATTCAGGAAGAGGGGCAAGTTGGGACCCCGGTATATTGGGCCATTTCGCGTGATTGCGAGGGTAGGCCGGGTAGCCTATCATTTGGAGTTGCCAGCAGAATTGGGGCAGTTCCACGACACTTTTCATGTGTCGCAATTGAGGAAGTGTATAGCCGATGAGTCAGCAGTGGTTCCATTAGAGGATATTCAGGTGGATGCGAGCCTGAATTATGCCGAGAGGCCAGTGGCCATCAGAGATCGGAAGATCAAGGTTCTGAGGAACAAGGAGGTACCTCTGGTGTTGGTTTAGTGGCAACACCGGAAGGGATCGGAGATGACCTGGGAGCCAGAGCGCGAGATGCGGGTGCAGCATCCGGAGCTATTTTCAGAGCGAGACTTCGAGGGCGAAGTCTAGTTCTAGTGGGGGAGAATTGTAATAGCCCGGATTTCTAGGTATCTTTATTGTTTATGATTTTGGTGTTTTGAGAGGGGACTCGGCGAGTCGGAGCTCAGACTCGCCGAGTAGGGACGCGATTCTGGACGCGGGATTCGCCTGGACTCGGCGAGTCCAGGATATGGACTCGGCGAGTCCGTGCTGTTTAATGAAACCCTAATTTCTCGGGTTTGGGACCTATTTAAAGGGCCTTATGGCCGTCATTTGTACCCAGCAGTCCATAGAGAGAAACCCTAGAGTGCTTTAGCGATTTGAGAGAGAGAAAGGAAGCATTCTTGACCTTTGTGTGTTGTTTAGCAAAGAAGAGGGAGGTTCTAGCCAAGAGGAAGCAAAGGAGGTTGCTATTCTGTGGATTTGAAGCTTAGATCATCGATCTAAAGGTATGATTTCGGCTCATCTTCTGTTTTGTGAAGTATATTTGGATTTAGGGTTTCTTGTGGCCTTTGTTGGGTTGATTTGATGGCTAAATAGTCCCTTGCTAGTGATGAGGCTTTGGATCTGGATCCATAGAGGTCCAGAGAGCCTCATTCATCAAGCTTTATGAAGAACAATGGAGGTTATGACCTTGAGTTGTGATATTTGTTGATAATTCTTCATCTATGGACATATAGAGGTTGTATGTACACCAAGTTTGGGGCTTTACGTGGTGAATCAATCTAGGAAGGCCAGATCTATGAATTGATGGAACAGATCTGACCTTAGAAGCGAGTTGAGTGATTGCATGGCATGGACTCGCCGAGTCCGATGAGCAGACTCGGCGAGTAGCTTGAAGATTGCCTTGGATTGGCCAGTGAGTGGTCCAGTCGAGTCATGGGTTGACTCAGTGAGTCAGGGCGAGTTAGGGAAGGGTGGTCAAGTGGACTGAGTCGAGCTGGGACTCGCCGAGTTGTTCTTGAGACTCGGCGAGTTGAGTCGGGGTGGCCCCGCGATTCTTCCAGGTGGAACTCGTCGAGTCAGGGGGAGTACTCGACGTGTAAGAAGGGAATCCTAGAGAGTTGTTGAAAACGTATAGACTCGCCGAGTCGCCCTTGTGCACTCGCCGAGTCCGGTCAAAGTTGACCGTTGACCGTTGACCAGAGTTGACCTGTGTTGACTTCTTAGGGATAGTCAACCTTAGAGATAAAAAGTGTTAATTAGAGACATATGATGTTATAGGAGGATTATAGCTCGGAGGATCGGGCACGAGGGATTTCAGGATTTGTGAGTCATCGAGATACGCGAGGTGAGTCTTCTCACTATACTTTACCTTGAGTAGGTAACCAGAGTTATGTGACAGAGTATTGTATGTTATGTATGCTATATGTTGTACTGCATTACTTCTATGTGATTATGCTGTGCATGTTTACAGAGTTGGAACCGGAAGGTTCCTAGAGTTAGAACCTGAGGGTTCACAGAGTTTGGGTGCACGGACCCATAGAGTTATAGTCTCGAGTGGCTAATATGTGTTTTATGTGTGGTATTTTGGGGAACTCACTAAGCTTCGTGCTTACAGTGTTAGTGTTGTTGTTTCAGGTACTAGCGATGACCGTGGGAAGGCGCCGGCTTGATCCGTACACACGCATGGGATTTTATTATACTTGTGATCTTGGGATTTTGTATAATGTGAATTGAGATTTAAACTTGATGTTTTTATGAAAAGTTAATGGGAAATGTTTTTATAAATTGTGAAAAATTATTTTGAAATTTTGGTCGTTAGAAATTGCCTATAAAATGGCGATTGAATGGGTATCCACTCTTACCCACCGCACTCTTGACTAGTGGAGGGTCGTTAGCCGAACGGGTAGGATAGGACGAAACCTTCCATTATAAGTATAATGAATTATTAAAGTAACTAAATTTTTTCATAAAATTACCAATCTTAGTTACTTAGGCAAAAGTGAATTGATGCAATTCCATGAAATTACACTTTGTGCCCTTGCAAAGACGTTAGTGGAGCGTGTGTGGTTTACCGGCACACTAAATGTTTCTAAGCAAAGGTAGAAAAGGGTGACTCAATGTTTGTCATAGTTCGGTGGAGCGTGTGTGGTTTACCGGCACATCGAATAGGTGACTGTAACATGTGAGGGCACCATGTAAGTTTACATGGTTATTCACACCCGCTTTGTGATCCTCGGCATCCCAATCACAAACAAGAGGGGCATATCGAGATTTAAACATGCCATTGAAAGTTCAATGGATCTCAAAGGATCTAGGAGTTTTCATAGATTTAAAACTTAAATTCTTTTTCGTTTTTCGTGGTGGAAATTAGTGAATCGTCATTCACTTACCTTCAAATATTCTGCAATTAGGGTTACGGCATCCTTCTCCCGAGTTGTAGAATATTGTGTTGGGTCCTAGCCTTAGTATCTCATTTGGGTGATTTACTAAGGACTCAATCAATCAACTAACATGAATTCGTTTTCTCCCGTCAACGTTTGACAACTATGGTCTTCTCAAATCCCGTGGAACAAGCATTCCACATGAAGATGATATTCCACGATTCGATCTAGGAACAAGAGATCATGCTTCACTTCCTCCTCCTCCAATTATTCTCCCTAACCCACAAGATTGTAAAATTGAAAGGTTCAATATCACTCAAGCCCTTTTGGCAAGTAAACATAAAGAAGGAAAGTCGGTGTGTGCACACGTCCTAGGGATGAAGTCGCACATTGATAGACTAAGAATGTTGGGATCCGTTGTCTGTGAGGAAATGGCTGTTGATTGGGTTCTTCAGTCACTTCCTAACTCGTATAGTGAGTTCGTAAGAGAGTACTATACGATGAACCGCGCCGTGACCCTTATAGATCTCACCTATATGCTTATTGCTGCTGAATCAGAAATGGTTTGGCGCAATAGAAAAGCAATGTTGATTGGTGAATCTGCCTTCGAGAGCTCGATGGATGTAGACAATGGCAACGAAAGACATGCAATGATTGAAAAGTTTGATCATAAGAGAAAGGCGATGTCTAAAGTAGTTCCATGTGTTGTTCCAAAAGAGTCAATTTGCTTTTATTGAAAAGAGAAGGGGCATTGGAGACGAAGTTGCCCTAATTACCTAAGAGATCTAAGAGATGGGAGAGTCAGAATGTATGGCTCTACTTTAGGTAAGAATCCACTATCTAACTCCGTTAAGTTCCTATTCATTGATTCTTAATACATGATGTAATAAGATTGCATTTGAGTGTTTTGCAGGATCGGTGAAAAGAAAGGAGGCTTGTTGAGAGAGAGCAAGATGAATCTAATCACCAAGAGATGGATCTCGATCGCATGGACTTGAAGATTAGATTTTGAGCTTAAATAGTTATGATAGAGTTGTTAGAAATTTTCCTTTTACATAGTTTTCAATGGATTTTGCATTGTAAGGACAAATTTTACCGCTGCTTTTATAAATAAAATAAATTTTGTTTGACTTATTTATTTATTTGTTTATTTCCTTGCAATGAAATCGTTATGAAAATTGCTGTTTGCATATTTCTACAACGAATGGATATGATTCTTAGTCATGTTATTTATGGAGATGTTAGGAATTACCAAATAGGGAGAGTTTCTTATCGCCCAAGTTTCAATTGGACAAAAACTTGGAATCATGCAACTTGGTTGCACGATGAATGAGAAATTTCATATTTGAAAATTAGACTAATTCATTGACAAAGTGTCAAATGAAGGACTAGGAGATCGAGTACACAAAGGTGTGTGTTGATCAAGTCCACCATAAGAGTAACAAAGATATTCGTCATGATTTAATAAAGGCTTAGTAAATATGATTATACTTACAAGATTAAGTGTAATTCTGAATTGATTAAAGGGTTTAGATCAATAGCAGAACGAATAAAAAGAATCAAGTAGGCAGAAAGATAAAAGTTTCTCCATTCTAAGAAGATGGGAGAGTACCTTTTATGCTTTATGATAGGTCTTAATGATTAAGAACCATATCTCAATTGATCCTCTAAGTGAGTCTTAGTACAATTGTATGTCTAAAAAGAGGAATCAAGGATTGAAGAAATGGTTAAATCAAGAAGTCAATCATTCTTCGTCCCAATAACAAGTCTTAAAGTTAAGATTGTGACAATGAGTGAAAAGTATTAAAGGTTTATAACATTCATCAAATGTGAAAAGTTTTGATGTCTTGAATAAGACAAAGACCGACTAGGACCAATTTATGAAGTGTTTTGAAAAAAGCTACACTAACTCTTGAATGTTTGTTTATTGACAAGAGAATCTTATATGTCAAGGAGTCAGTGGGAGTCTTAATGGTCTTGAAAGGTTTCAAGAACAAATCAAATAAACCATATCGATCATCACTAGCACATGAGTTGAGGTTTACAACCTATCGTGATGACATTATTTTGTTTCTGTGCCAATCCAATCGAGTTAATTATGCATGTGAGTTCTATGAATTCTCATTTTGAATGCATAAAAGGCAAAGCACCTTAATCAATGAAAGGTACATTGATAAGAAAAGGTGAGCTGCTTAACTACTTGGAAGACATGGTGGGCAGCTGTGCTACCATAAGACAAGAAATCGAGATTAAGAAAGTTCGATCCATATGAGTTTGAATTTGTCGTAAACTTTGGTTTTGACAAATTCACATGGATAGGAACAAATACACCATTTAAATCTAAGTGTCATAAGATTTCCTGCTTCATGAAAATGATTGTGAGGAAATGCTTTCACTAAGAAAGATTTTAAGAAGATAGTGATTGTAAAATTGCAGTATCGAATTCGATTATGGTTACGGTATCCTTTTCCATAATTTGAATTGTGAGGTTTGGCAATTTTTTACACACACATATGAACTATCTAAGACAAAGGTGTATAAGTTCAAGAAGCCTTGATAAAAGATTATCAAAGCATTAAGTATTAGAAACATGGACTTAAAAAATTCAATAAACATTGTTTTTTTGAAAGTTAAGATGTTTATGAATACATGTCGAAGCTAGTGGGAGCATAAGTGTTATGTTTTATAATAATCATCATGATAGTGGGAGCATAAAAGTTATGATTGAATGATTATTAAGGCACGTATTGCAAGTTGGCAATATTAAGTATAGAAAACAAGAGTCACTATTTGCAAAGTTGTAAGGAAGGAATAATTGTTTTGCTATAATTAAGGGAGAGAATATTATGCTTCATTTCAAATCTAAAGGATTAGGTTGAGAAATGTTAATAAATTTAGTCAAGGGTACATAGTGTGTTCTTAAAATTTCGATTATGATTACGGCATTCCTCTTCACAATTCGAATTTTGAGAACATAGCAAATAAAACATTATGCGTCGTGTCCCATACGCTTCGGGTATAGGATCGATTGAAAATGATTTAATGTTTGACCATTCTAAAATTTTCCAAATGTCGAGCGCATTTAAAGGGAAAAGGGACTAGAATTGGTTTTCACTAAAATGATTAAACAACTATTAAAGGACAATCCAAAGTTCGACGAGGATTGGTTGCTTGTGAGTAGTTGGAAGTATAGTATTAGAAATTATGAAAATGTTTCCATATTGGATGGACAATATCGACATTATCATGAATATAAAAGATTCTATTAAGAATGAGTTGTCATATGGAAAATATGGAAATGTGTCCATATGGGGAATTGAATATTGAAATAACTATGTCTAGATTAGAAACCTTTATGAAAAAGGATGTTCAAAGGAATGTACTTTGAGTGAGAGACATCATATCTAAGGAATTGTTTTGTAACAATCTCCGATAGAGGACTTTGTAATATCATTGGCAATAGTCTTTGTGACTTTGGTGTAGTGACATTACGAAAGGATAGTTGCATAGAATGTTAGAATCTAGCATATTCTATAAGTAGCAAGAATTTGATATTATTTCACTTATGGAAAAGGATTTGGAGTTGTGAAATGAGAAAAATTGGAAATGTGTTCAATTTGATCTATTTTACAAAGTAAGAACCATAGGTAAACATTGTGTGCATGCTAGGAGCATGGGACAAGTGTTGTAATTCAAGTAAGAAGTTGATTAACCGAAACGACAAATAATGAGTAATCAATATGGTGATAAATAAAAGGCGTTTTATTTATACTCAAAGGGTTGAGGCTATATGAGATTAGTATTATTCTTGTGTTTCACATTTGCATGTTTTGACTTCCAGAATAATTGAATTTATTAAGAATAGTCGAATTATTCGAACGGGCCACAGTCGTTCATATGTTGGAAGTAGATATGAATGAAGACTGTCGTGAATTGGTGTGTGGATTGTCTAAAGCGCATTAGACATAAGCAAATGTTTGCTGCAATGTTCATGAGTGCTTATGAATATGAATTTGAGCATTGGATTAAACCCACGTTCACTTGGATCATTCCATGAATTGTATCACGAATGATTGGTGAGACGATAACATCTTATATTCTTGAAACCGAGATGTGTGAGTTGTATCTTGCAAATCGGTTGCACATTGATAATATGTAAACGCACTAGTAACTTGCTGTTATAAAACATATTGTTGTGTGTGATTCGGTGCGTGAGTGCAAGAGAGCATTGTATCAAAGTTTATCCGTTCCTTTTATCCAAAGTAGGATAAAAGCGATATCTTTGGGCCCCTCGATGATTTAGTGATGACAAACGTAAATGCTCGGCCAGGCTAGGGCTAATTTGATTTGTTCAATTAGTCTGTCGTCATAAATCAGAAACCGAGATATAGTACAAAGAAAATGATTTGAAATCATTTCTCATATGATATCTAGAATGGAGGAATATATGATCCCTTATCTAAGGACACGCGTATCTGATAGGATCAGAGTTGACAACGGCTTTGGAAAGCTACGATTGCAGATCAGGATCTGAAGTCATACGCAGAATAGTTGTTAGACTTATCCAAGTGGGAGACTGTTGGATTAGTGTCTAAGTCCATAACTATTTTGGTATGTACTTGACCCGATGGTGCATGGTCCTTTTGGGTTGCCTTCACCAAAGCAACTTGATAGGATGAATTATGGAGAGAAATGATTAAATATGATTTATTAATATATTATGAGAATAATATATTAAAGGAGAAATCATATTGTTTAATTAATATTAGTCAATAATTAATTGGTAATTAGTTTTGTGACTAAAAGAGATTAATTAAACTTAAGGGACTGGAATTGTAATTATAAGATAATTGCAATTTGGGCCATGGATTGCCTTGTATCAAGGGTTGGACGAATTCTTATGGGAAGCCCATAAGGAAATCGTCCAAGGGCTTGATTGAAGGAGTCTATGGGTTGCTTAGGGCTTAAGCAACCAAATTAGGGTTTTTTTTGTTAGATAACCCTAATAGCCTCACTATATATAGAACCCTTAAGGCTAAAAAACGTGGGGAACTTCTTTTCTAGGGTTAGAACACGTTTTGGGCAGCATCCATCCTCTTTCCTCTTCATCCTCTTGTTTATGGTGTTTGTGAACCATTAGAGGAGTGACACTTATGACTCTATGCCTTCCAAAGTCAATTCAAGGAGGAATTGGGATTGTTATTGCTACATAACAATCAAGGTAATATCATAAACCTAATTATATGTTAATATTGATTTCCATATGCTAGAATTAGGGTTTATAGTCTTGGATTCAAAGCATGTACAATAGAGAAACCTAGATCCAAGCATTAGGGTTTGTATGAGCACATAGGATGTCTTATGACCAAAACCCATCAGTTTTGTCTAAATATATTCACAAACATCATACTATGCGTCCAATCAACCATCGGGTTGGAATACCCCAACCCTAAACCGTCGGGTTGCAATGCCAATATACAATGGGTCCAATCAACCATCGGGTTGGAATACCCCCGAACCTCAACCATAGTGTTGGAATGCCAACATACTATAGGTCCAATCGACCATCGGGTTGGAATACCCCAGACCCTCAACCATCGGGTTGGAATACCCCAGGCCCTCAACCATTGGGTTGGAATGCCAACATACTATGAGTCCAATCATCCTCGGGATGGAATACTCTCACTGCCAATCAAACATATGCACCTATATATGATAATCATATAATAGTCTACAGAGACAACATACTGGGTTCCAATCATCCTCAGGATGGAATAACCTTAACTACCAATCAAACATGTGCACATTTAACAGGTAATCACATAACAGTCTAGATACATTCAAACCGATCTACAAATCTCTAATCATAACAACATTTTATCTACCAGGATACAGATCTAACCGATCTCACAAATAATAAAGCAGGACAGCAATCCAAAGGGCCGACCTTTGTGCCTTCGACCCTTGAGTATAGTGAGGAAAAATCACCTCACGATGTCGAGCTGTAGTGATAAGATCAAACTCTCGAATCACATCCACGAACTCCACCACCTATAACAACCATAGGACCAAGTCCATCAAAATCCCAAATAACCAGAATACCATTAGGATTGAAACTTGGTCAACCCTTGGTGAATGTTAAAGTCAACAGTCAAGGTCAACAGTCCATGTTGACCTAACTCGTCGAGTGTAGCTTACGGACTCGTCGATTTACTTCAGAACTCAGAAACCGCAAAAACCCAAGCCAACTCGCCGAGTTGCCAAGCAACTCTTTGAGTCCATGCAGTGTCGAGAAGATCGGGAAAACCCTAACCAACTTGTTGAGTTGTCTTACCAACTCGTCGATTTCACAAAGAATCTAGAAAGCAAGAAACCCTACTCAACTCGTCAAGTTGGCTATCCAACTCGTCGAGTTTCTTCAGCCATTTCGCATTCAGTTCATTCAAGTCATGTCCATAGCTCCAAACTCCAGATCTAGCTTCCTAGGGTGAAGTTACCATGTAAAGTTGCTAACTTTACTCAAAAGGCTTAAAACACCAAAACTAAGTCTAAGAAGAGGTTTAGGGCATGGAGAAGGGCGAAAGATTGATAAAGTCGATGACTTTATGACTATGGGGGCCTAAACGAGTCCAAATCTGAAACCATGTCCTCGTGACAAGCTCAAACCCGAAAGTGACTCCATTTTGCACTAAAAATGGCCATTTTCTTTCATAAGGGAAGATCTAAGCAATGCGAAATCAAGGTATTAGCTTTATACCTCAGATTGGTTGCCAATACAAAGTAGATAATGGATCTACAACCTTCTTCTTGATCCAAGCTTCTCAATCTACAAGTTTCCTTTCAAAAGAGCACCCAAAATGACTTCCAAGCTCACACACTCACACAATGCGAAGATTAGGGTTTCCTCTGGTAAGGGACGGTGAACGGGCTGTGAATGAACCATAACATTGTTTAAATAGGGTGCAAACCCTAAAAACTAGGGTTTTTCCTATCCAGCTCCAACTCGTCGAGTTGGGTCCTTCAACTCGTCTAGTTGGTTCTATAATCCACGCGACAATAAGGCGTGTGATTCCTCATTTTCTTCCTAAAACGTGTTCCTACATGATGAGTTGGGGCCTTGCAACTCGTCGAGTAGGCTTTCTAAAATGCCCAAAATCCCAAGAAGTGCATCCATGTTAAAGTCAATAAGTTTGACTCTACTTCAGGTAAAATCCACTATCTAACTCTATTAAGTTTCTATTCTGAGATTCTTGATACATGATGTGACTGGGTCACATGGTGATGTTTTAAGAATCAAAGAAAAGTAAAGGAACTTAAAGTAAGAATATGCTGAATCTGATCGCATAGATGGATTTCTATCGCGTAGTTTGAAGATCGGATTCTTGAGCTACTTCTTAGGAGTTATGAGATATTGCTTAGGAATAGATAACAACAAGTTTTCATATGGATTGTAAGGATAAGTTTTCCGCAATGTTTAAAATAAAAGGAAAAATTTTGATTTTATTTATTTTTAAAATATCCTTACAATGGCATTTGAGGAAAAATTGTTGCTTACATGATTCCATTAATAGCAAGAGTGGAAATATGAAATTGATTCTTTCATTTGTGGTAATGTCTAAATTTACCAAATAAGGAAAGATTCTCATCACCCAAGTTTCAAGTGGACCGGAACTTGGAATCATGCAAGTTGTATAGCATTATGAATGAGAACTTTCAAGTATTGGAAAAATTAAGACTAATTACTCGTTCACATGGATGTGCGAGTCAAGTAAAGGACTAAAGGATCGAGTACACATTCTTGTGCACTGATTAAGTCCACCACAAAAGATCGATAAGATTATTTGTCATAATTTACTAAAGCTTAGTAAATATGGTTATACTTACAAGCTTAAGTGTAACTCTGAGACATTGGAAAAGGTTCCAATGTATGGCAGAGCGAATAAGAAGAATCAAATTAGGCAGAAAGGATAAAAGTTTCTCAAATCTGAAAAGATGGGAGAGTACTTTAGTATCAGTTCTGTGATCATCTTAATGATTAAGAAACCATATCAAAATTAGTTCTCTAAGGAAATCTTAGTGCATTCTTATGACTAAGAAGAGGAACTTGAATTGTTGAAGTGGTTAAATCAAGAAGATGAGTCATACTTCGTTCCAATAGAAGTCTTAGAGTCATACTACAAGATTGTAACTTGAGTGACATGTCTCAAAGAAGGTTTAAAACACTTGTCAAATGTAAGAGTAAAAGTTTTCTACTCTTGTACATTTGAAATTGGTAAGTTGTGATGTTTTGGATAAAACAAAGACCAACTAAGGCCAATTGTGTGAAGTGTTTGTCTTGATTAGAATCCGCACTATCTCTTGGATGTTTGACAAGGGAGTCTTATAGGTCAAGAGGACAGTGGGAGTCTTAAAAAGTCTTGATAGTCTCAAGAACTAATAGAACATGAAGTTCTTCACTAGCACACGACTTGAGGTTTATAACCTATCATGTAGACATATTCTGTGCCCATTCCAGTTAAAGTTGGCTTTGCATATGAGTTCTTAGAGTTCTCAATTTGTTGCACAACAACTTGGAAGCAATGACAGGCCCTTGAGCTACCAGGTGGCAAGAAGTTAAGATTGAGTTCAGTCCATATGAGTTTGGATTTATCATTATCCTTGTCTTGTGACTATGGTTTTGACAATTCACATGGATAAGAACACATACACCATTAAATCTAAGTGTCATAAGGTTTCTCTCCGATTCATGAAAATGATGGTGAGGAAACACTTTAACTAAGTAGATTTTAGCTAGATAGCAATTGTGATATTTGCATTCTCAAAGTCGTTAGTGGAGCGTGTGTGGTTTACCGGCACACTAACCTGGACTTGTGAGAAGTGGCAAAAAGGTCTAACCATTATGATTACGGCATCCCTCTTCATAATTGTTTATACACACAAGTGGGCTATCTAAGGGAAGGTGTATGTTTTTGATAAAGTTTTATCAAAACAATCTAGTATCAGAAATATGAACTTTGGTAGAAAGTCAGCTAATTTCTAATTACATGTTAAAGCTAGTGGGAGCATAAGTGTTATGATAATAATCATCATGTTAGTGGGAGCATGATAATTATGATAAGTATTGCAAGTTAGCAATGTTAATTATAGAAAACAAAAGGTTTCAATTGGGAAACGTTGTTTTGCTATAATTAAGGGAGACGAAATTATACTTCATCCCAAATCTAAAAGCTTAGATTGAGGTTTTAATCATTTAGTCAAGGATATATATATATATATATATATATATATATACATACATACATATATATATATATATATATATATATATATATATATATATATGAATTTCATGTTGGAATGGCTCAACATAAGGAAATTCTGTATATGGGTCCATTATTTGCGTTCTAAAATTCGATTATGATTACGGCATCCCTTTTCATAATCTGAATTATGAGAACTTGGCAAATAGAAATGGACATGTTATAGCAAAAGACTGGTTTAGTCTTTATGTTAGACATCATGAATCGTGTCCCATATGCTTCAGATATAGGATCGATTACATGTGTTATATTCATCCTTTCTAAAATTTTCCAAATGCGTAGGGCATTAAGAAGGGAAAAGGTTTAGAACTGGATATGACTAAAAGGATTAAACAATTGTCGAGGACAATCTAAGGTTTACCAAAGATTGGTTGCTCAAGGACAGTTGGAAGTATAGTGATAATTCTGGAAGGACCATATTGACATAATCTGTAAGGAGGCAACTCTTGTTCAGAAGTGATAGTCAAAATGGAATCTGGAAATGTTTCAAAGTTAGAATTATTCAATCTGTGTAAGATTAAGGAAACTTAATGCAAGAAGGATGTTTCCAAGGAGCTGATCTCCTTTGGAATGCTCTGTAATGTTTGTTGTCAAGTCTTTATGACTTTGTGTATAATCATTACAAGAGGATCAATGCATATAAGTTTAGAATCTAACATATTTCAGTAAATGGCATGAATTTGGAATTCTTGCATTTGCAGTAAGGATTTGGGAGTGTGAAAAGAGAATCATTGAAGTTATGTTCAATGGATCTAGTTCACAAAGTAAAGATCATAGACAAACATAGTATGCATACTTGGTGTATGGCATGACTAGTGTTTAGAAAACATAGTGTACATGCTTGGAGCATGTGACAACTATTGTTTTAAATTCAAGAATAAAGTTGATAGCTGAAACAGTATACAATGAATAATGTGTAATCATATGGTGATAAATAAAAGGTGTTTTATTTATGTTCATAGGGTTTGATACCATATTGGATTCAATTATTATTGTGTTTCACTTTGCATGTTTTGACTTCCCGAATAAACTGGGTTATTCTTCCGGAATGACTAAGTTATTTAAACCATCCACAGTCGGTCATATGTTGGAACTAGATATGAATTAAGACTGTCATGGGTTGGCTTGTAGAGGTCTAAGGTGTTGGACAAAGGGCTACAACACTCATGAGTGCTCATAAGTTCTGAGTATTGGATTCAACCCGCGCTCATTGGAATCACTTCATGGATTTTATCACGAGTGATCATGAGATGATAATATATTATATTCTTCAAACCTAGAGATATGAGTTGTTACTATGAGTTGGTTGTACATTGATTGCACGAAAACACATTTGGTAACTCGGTGCTATAAAACGTGTCTTTGTGTATGATTCAACAAGTAGTAGAACAAGCCATATGAGTCGAAGTTTATCCGTTCCTTTTACCTTCGGGATAAAAGCGATATCTGTGGGCCCCTCGATGATTTGATGATGACAAATGGAAGTGCTCGGCCGGGCCAGGACTGATTTGATTTGTTCAATTAGTCAGTCGTCATAAATTGGAAATCGGGAAACAACAAATGGACAGAGAGAATGATTATAATCCATGTCTCAGTCCATATGATATCTAGAATGGAGGAATATATGATCCCTTATCTGTTGGACAAGTCATTGACAAAGGTCAGAGTTCATCTACAAGGTCAGAGTTCGACAGAAGCTTTTGAGAGCTACGATTCCCAGTTGGTTCCTAAAGTCATACGCAATAATAGTTTTAGACTTATCCAAGTGGGAGACTGTTGGATTAATGTCTAAGTCCATAACTATAATTGGTAAGACTTGATCCGACCCGGCATGGTCCATTTGGATTGCATGGCATCATGCACTTGGTTAGACTAAATGAGAGAAATAAGACACTTATGGTTATTAATATATTATAAGTTCTAGTATATTAATAATAAGAATAATAAGATTATTTAATTAGTATTGATCAAGAATTAATCTAGGATTAATTAAGTGATCAAAAGAAGACTAATTAAATATATGGGTTGATTGTGTAAATCATCCATACTTGTATAGTGGGCTGATGCTCCATGGATAATCAAGTTGGGCTAAAACCCATAGGATGGTCCATGGATGCTCCATGGTGTATTTGTACCCATGGATCATGGAAATGAAAGGCCATGTCAATTAGGGTTTACATGGTGTAACCCTAACTATATAAGCATCTTATTCTTGACCAAAATCGGCCACTAGAGTGTGAAGTAAAAGGGCTAGCCGATTTTCATGAGTGTAGAATTCTCTCAAGTCATTCCAAGAGTATTTGGTGTTGTGTGAACCATTTGAGGTGTCACACTTGGGGCACTAGGCACTCAAGCTTCATGAAGACTTTCTACACCAAAGAGGTATGTATTCTATCTTGCTATAGTCATTGTTTTGTATGCTAGATTAGGATAATACCTTGGATGTTCATATTTGTATGTATAATAGAGAAAACATAGATCCAAGGTATTTAGGGTTGCATGTACACTTAGGAGTGTTAGAATGCTCAAAACCCAACAGTTTGGCCCAATCAACCATCAGGTTTGAACACCAGACACGTTAGGTCCAATCAATCATAGGGTCCGATCATCCTCATGATGGAATACCTTAGATTGGAATACCACTATATACATAACTAGGGTCTAAACCCCTAACTGGAGACCAAGGACCTATCATTACATTTTTTCCGGAATCCTCTAATTCCTCTCAACCAATTACAACTCACCTGAGCCTCAACAATACATCCATTCCGAAAGCGCTCCAACAGGAGTGATAACCATTACGATCTCTAGGCCCAAAACCTCTAACTGGAATGCTCCCGATAATCTATCGACGTTGTCGTCTTCTCGTCAGTTGCCTAATCCTTCGGGCTGAAGGTACCCAGCTTCTGCCATCGCCTAAAAGGCCTAATCAACGTTCCTCACATCACTAAATAGGCACCACGATACTAAAACTCTGCCATGCACGATTCCCTTTTGGAACAAGTTGCTACCCAAGAGTTTTCAGGCTCTCCTACATGACCACCAACGGATCTTAAGGGCACTCTATAAGTGATAACCCACAAGCAAAGATAATGTATGGTTCCACATGTTATTATCACAAAGCAGCATGCTCAATACCATAACATAGATCTAACATAATACATGTAGCGTCTTCAGCATGACTGGACCGCCTCACCGGGCCTTCAGCCTATCTGGACCACTCTCAGAACCTTCAGCATGGCTGGACCGCCTCTCTGGGCTTCAGCCTGTCTAGACCGTTCTTCGGGCCTTTGGCTTGACTGGTACACCCTGTTGGCCTTCAGTCTATCTGGGCCGCCCTAGGTCTGTTGAGCAAAACCCTGAACCCATCCTGGTGGCCTTTCCATAAATAACAAGATCTCCCCCACTTGGGGTTCAACTCTTGATTCAATTTGTAGATAATAATCCCGACCAACCCTTCTGGAAACCGTTATCCGGACAGTAACAGACAAAACCTTCAATGGTTGATGCTCCATCTGAGAATTCCCAATTCTCCGCCACTTGGGACACTAACCACTACTTACTGGTAGTAAAACCAAAACACGACGGAATCGTCGCAACCAGGTATTACCATACTTAACCATGGAATGATTAACCCTTGAATGAATAACCTACGCAAAACAATCCTCCCGACACGGAGCAACTGAACTTCATGAGAAACCTAAAATCCAACTGGATACTTCTGAATTTCCAAATTACAACTATTGACCCTGGAATGGCGATTCCCTACCCTAACTTATCATCCTCAAATGCATCCCTGGATCCTAACCATCTACAACCCTTTGATACTAAATTCCACTGGTCCTCCTATGTCCTAACGTCTCATGCATAAGGCAAATGAAAGGTCTCAATACAATCATAAACAGTAAGATGAAAGGTAAAGGCATACCAGTCTCTACATCAGGTGCTGATCTGGCCTCCTCAGTAGTAAGCTGGAAGGGGCGTCCCCGAGCCCTCGGGGGCTCTGCTCTACCCTGACTCCCGTCAGCAATCATCAAGTTAGTCGGCACTGGAGCCGATGTTGGCGTGGCAGCTAGCAGGGGACACTGGGCCTTCATATGGCCCACCTTCTCACAATGGTAACAAAGTATTACACCAGAACCTGGAATATGCTGCCTACAACCCTTCACAATGTGACCCTCCTTGCCATACTTGTGGCAACTAAAAGAAGATCGGAAAACCCCATCATGCATCTTGCCTCACTTCCCAAAATTGCGACTCCTCTGACTCTCCTACTTGGAATCAGTGACCCTAAACCGTTTTCTCGCAGGCTGTGACTGCGCCGAGGCCTGCCTCTGCTCCTTCAACTAAAGCCCATTCTCCAACTTACGCCACCTGGTGGCCTCCTGTAACTCTAGCAAAGTATCACATCTCTTCATGGACACGAATTGTCTGATGTCCGTCTTGAGCATGCTCAGATATCGGGTCATCTGAGCCTGATCCGAAGCAAACTTTGGGAAAAACAACACCCTCTTAGTAAACATGCGGGTGATCTCCATCACCGACTCCGTACCCTGTCTCATCTCCAAGAACTCCTGAGCCAACCTCTCCCGCTCGGCCCGCGGGATGTATCGAGTACGGAACAACTCCCTGAACTAATCCTACGTAATCGCACCTCTCTGTCATCTATCTCTACCAGTCCTTTGCCCCGAGCCTCAGCAGGTTTAGAGCACACCTGACCTTCTGTTTAGCAGGACATGAGCATGTGAAGAAGCATGCCTCCACGTCAAACAACCACCTCATGGCTATGATCGGGTCCTGAATCCCATCAAAAGTATGGGGCTTCGTGTTATCGAAGTCCTAGTACTGAAAAGCCCGACCTGTCCCCGCACCTGCAGCCGCCATGGCTACGGAGGCTGCAGCAGCCGTACTCTCAGCAATGGTTGTGCATCTTTCATCAAAATACTCAATCATGGCATTCTTAATAGACCTAAAAATCTCCGGAATCTGACTCTAGAGTATCTCAATCACCTCCTCCAGGATGATCCCCTTGATGTGATCCTCTATCAACGTTGGCCTATCCTGGCTGCCAGCTCCTGATCCTGACCCGAATTCGACCTCAAATCGCCTCATAGTCACCATACTAAAAGTATACCAGGAAGATATCAGAAATTCCGTGCAACAACGGAAAACCAACTACCAAAAAAACCCTAGGGGTTATGACTTCCTCGTTGAGCGTATGGGTCCTATGCTTTCAGTAGTACGTGCCCATACTACCATTCATACCTACCCATATTTGCATCAAGTATCGTCACAACTCCCTAACAATATACATAAGCATAGACGAGCGCTCAATACTCACTCCTATAGGAAGACTAAATATCTAATAATTGGCCGACTGACCCCACACAGCTCATCCGTCCTACCACTAACTGCCACACGACCCTCCATTGGTGCTAGATGCCTATTGCATGAATACAATCACATACCCCACATTTTAAACAATCTTAGGCTAAAAGATTCAATTCCACAACGGTTGGACTCAGACAAGAGCTGCGCCGTAGGACCAAACCTCTCAGCCTAAGATCCTTTAAACCATGTAGTATGTGACTTAGCATATCACTCAATAGCCAATTCACACGCGAAGAGTCAGAAATCATCTCAACAAGAGAACCCTATAGGAACTAAGGCATCATATACTCAGACAATTCTATCATGCAATTCCTGAAGATCCCTAGCCTATCACTAGCATGTTGTTCTAACATATAATAATATCAAATAACTGTATGGTATTTTTGCTTGATTAGGTGTCTAAGCCCATAACTATTTTGGTATGTATTTGACCAGATTAAGAGCATGGTCCTTTTGGTTTGCCTTCACCATAGCAACTGATATGATGAATTAAGGAGAAAGAGGATTAATTATGATTTATTAATATATTATATGAATAATATATTAAAATAGAAATCATATTGTTTAATTAATTTTGATCAAGAATTAATTTAGAATTAATTTTGTGGTCAAAAGAGATTAATTAAATAAAGGGGACTGATATTGTAATTATAAGATAGTTACAAAGTTGGGCTTAGGATCCATAAGGAAGCAATGGACGAATTCTATATGAGAGTCCATATAGAAATCGTCTAAAGGGCCTTCTGGAAGGATCCTTTGGGCTGCTTAAGGACTAAGCAATTGGATTAGGGTTTCCAAGTTGATACCCCTAGAATCCTCAACTATAAAAGGACCCTTAAGGCTCCCAAAAATGTGGCTAAGCTTTCTTGGAAGATCTTGGACGATTTTGTGCCTCTTCCCCCCCCCCCCCCCGCGCCCCTCTCTCGTGTTCATCTTTATTGCTAGTGGTTTTTGTGAAGGGTTTTGAGCATTCTAACACTCCTATGGTGTGCATGCAACCCTAGAAACCTTGGATCTACGTTTTCTCTATTATACATGCAAACTTTCTTTTTCCAAGGTTTCATCCTAACTAGCATGTGATTGGGTTACATGTAATATAAAATTAGTATGATGACATACCTTTTGTTGTGGTTGATTGCTTGGATCTTTAAGAGCCTAGAACCAATAATGTGAATGCCTCAAGTGGAATCACAAATCACCAAAACAACTTGGAAGACTTTGAGAGAACATGATGCACTCTTAAAATCGGCCCACCCTTGTTATCTCACACATTAGTGCCATTTCAAGTGCCAAAGACCTCTTTATATAGTATGGTGGATTAGGGTTACATCCATGTAAACCCTAATACCCATGACCTTTCATTTCCATAGGATCCATGGGTTAAGAGCTCCATGAACTATCCATGGAATTCCATGAAAGCTTAGCCCATCCTAAATGAACATTGGCCCATTCTATATATATAAGAGTCCATATTTAATTAGCTTCTTTTTTATCACTAAATTAATTTCAAATTAATTCTTGATCAATACTAATTAAATAATATGATTTCATATTAATATATTATAACTTATTATATATTAATAAATCATAAATATACTGTTCTCAAAAGAATATCCATACAAATTGTTCCAGTGAAGTGTAACCCAAAAGGACCATGCCGGGTCGGGTCAAATACATACCTAATATAATTATGGACTTAGACACCTTATCCAACAGTCTCCCACTTGGATAAGTCTGATAACTATAGTTGCAAGTATGAATTCAGGAATCGACCAACAATCGTAGCTCTTAAAACTCTGTTGAACTATAAAGTGCCATTTTAGATAAGTGATCATATAATCCTATGTTTTCAAGATTTCAGTCGGACAAATACATGGAACAACTTCGTACTTATTGTCTAATAGTTTGTTTCCCGATTTCTGATTTGTTTGACATAGAACTAAAATGAACACTTCAATTTGGTTCTGACCGGGCCCGACACATAGGTCAAAACAAAGTCATCAAGGAGCCCATATAACGCTTCTAATCCTCCAAGGACTAAAAGGAACAGATAAACTTTGACTCATATGCTTGTACTAACTACTTGTTGAATCATACACAAAGGCACGTTTTATAACATCAAGTTACTGATGCCTTTTCGTACAATTAATGTACAACCAACTCATAGTCAAAAACTCATATCTCTAGGTTTGAAGACTTATATGATATTACCGTATCACGATCACTCGAGATAAATTCCATGAAGTGATATAAGTGAGCGTCGGTTTAATCCAATACTCAGAACTTATGATCACTCATGAATGTTGTAGCAACTTTTGCTATGTCTAAACACCTTAGACATCTACAAGACCAATTCATGACAGTCTTGACTCATACTTACTTCCAAAGTATGATTGACTATGGAGAGTTTGAATAAATTAATTATTCTAGAAGCCAAAACATGCAAAGTTGAAACAACAGTAAACGATTGACACAAGATAGTAACACTTTACTCATAAAAAATAACAAGTTTTATTTAATCAGAAAATGTCAATTACATTTTACAAGTTTCAGAAATAGCTATCAAATCAGTAAAACTAATATCGTCCTTCAGCCCGATGTGCCTCGCATTCTGCAAATGCTTAACCCTAGTCAGTCCCTTCGTGAGGGGATCTGTTGGGTTGTCTTCTAACGATACCCTCTTTGCCATGGGGAGTCCTTCTTCTATTTTGTGTCTTATGAAGTGATATTTTCTGTCAATGTGTCTGGATCTACCATGATCTCTCGGTTCCTTGGCTAAGGCAACCGTGCTGTCAAAGAAAATCTCCATAGGCTCCTTTATAGCTGGTACAACTCCAAGGCCTCTGATGAAGTTCTTCATCCATATCGCTTCCTTTTCCACTTCACTTGCTGCTATGTACTCTGATTCACATGTCGAATCAACTACTGTCTCCTGCGTGGAACTTTTCCAAGTAATTGCCCCTACATTCATGGTAAAGACCCAGCCCGACTGAGAGCGGAAATTATCTCTGTCGGTTTGAAAGTTGGCGTCACTATACCCTACTACTCTCAAGTCATCACTCCCACCAAAAGTAAGGATCCAATCCTTAGTCGTTCGCAGGTACTTGACAATGTTCTTTACTGCAGTCCAGTGAGCCTTGACAGGTTTCCCCTGATATATACTAACCATGCTCAAAGCAAAGGCCATATGAGGGCGGGTACAAGTCATAGCATACATGATCGAGCTAACTGCAGAAACATACGGTAATCGACTCATCTCAGCTATCTCAGCCTCTGTACTCGGACTCTAAGCCTTACTCAGTTTGGTATTGCTTTGGATCGGTAATCACCTTTCTTGGAATTCTACATGTTTAACCTCTTCAACACCTTTTCCAAGTAAGTGTTCAGACTAAGTCCAATTAGTCTTTTTCTCCTATCTCTCATTACCCTTATCCTTAGGATATAGGCGGCTTCTCCAAGGTCCTTCATAGCGAAACACTTCCCAAGCCAGGACTTAATCTCCTGCAAACTTGGGATGTCATTTCCTATAAGTAGTATGTCATCCACATACAGTACCAAAAAGGTAACTATACTCCCACTAGATCTGACATATACACATGACTCATCCTCTCTTCTCTAAAAACCAAACTCTTTGACTTTCTCATCAAAATAAAGATTCCAGCTGCGAGACGCTTGTTCAATCCATAAATGGATTTCTCAAGCTTACACACTCTATCAAATTACTTTCCTTTCACAAAACCCTCTGGCTGACTCATGTAAACATCCTCAGCCAACTTTCCATTAAGGAAAGCGGTTTTGACATCCATTTGCCATATTTCATAATCATGAAATGCAGCAATGGCTAGCATAACCCTAATAGACTTAATCTTCGCTACTGGTGAGAAGGTTTCATCATAGTCAACTCCCTGAGTTTGGGTCCTTCGCAACCAGTCGTGCTTTATAAGTGTGCACTTTCCCATCCATGTTGGTCTTCTTCTTGAAGATCCATTTGTACCCAACTGTCTTACGACCCGGTACATTTTCAACCAAGTTCCAAACTTGATTGTCATGCATGGACTGAATTTCGCTGTCCATAGCCTCTTTCCATTTAGCAGACTCAGGGCCTGCCATAGCTTCCCTATAGTTGTTAGGTTCATCCAAATTTACCAGTGTACTATCACTGATAAATGTATCACCTTCCGCAGTAATATGGAAACCATAGTAATGCTAAGGCAGATTCCTAACTCTGGTGGAACGCCTCAAAGGTACAGACTCGTCAGTTGGTTCTTGGTTCAACATGAGTTTCCTCCTCAGGTTAATTGCTAGGGTTTGAGGTTCCTTCACCACTTGACTCTTTAAGCTCTTCAACGTCAATTTGCCTCCCACTGTTTCCATGGCTTATGAATTCTCTCTCGCGAAAGACCCCTCTCCTTGCCACAAAGACCACATTTTCACTGGGTTTTTAGAAGAGGTAACCAAAGGATTTATGTGGGTGGCCGATGAAAATACACTGCTCACTACGAGGTTCGAGCGTATCATGAGTCTCGCGCCTCAAGAAAGCCTCGCAGCCCCAAATCTTGATATGGTGTAACGTGGGAGTTTTCCCAGTACACATCTAATGAGGTGTTTTGGCAACCTTTTTAGTTGGGACTAGATTAAGGACATGGGCGGAAGTCTCTAAGGCATACCCCCATAATGAGATTGGTAATGAAGCTCGACTCATCATGGAACGAACCATGTTTAACAAGGTTCGATTGCGCCTCTCAGCCACACCATTAAGCCGTGGTGTCCTGGGAGGTGTCAAATGTGAAAGAATTCCACATTCCTTAAGATAGTCAAGGAACTCTGTACTAAGATACTCTCTACCTCGATCTGATCGAAGCATCTTAATGTTCCTGCCCAACTGATTCTCCACTTCCTGTTTAAACTCTTTGAACTTTTCAAAGGTTTTTGACTTATGCTTGATTAAGTAAATATAGCCATATCTGCTATAATCATCAGTAAAAGTCACATAGAAGCGGCTAGCATCCCTTGTGGCAGTTTTGAAGGGTTCACACATATCTGTGTGTATGAGGTCCAACAAACCTTCACCCCTAGCACAAGTACCAGTGAAGGGTGACTTTGTCATTTTACCAAGTAAACAAGACTCGCAACTATCATCTGACTTTAAGTCAAATGATTCCAAGACTCCAGCCTTTTGGAGTTGGCCTATGCGCTTCTTGTTAACATGTCCAAGATGACAATGCCACAAGGATGCTTTGTCCAAACTAGTGGAATAATCAATATGCAATACATTATTTCCTAAAATGGCTACAACCGACACAATTTGATATACACCATCACAAGGTAATGCTTTAAAATAAAAAACACTATTATAAAAAACATTAATACCACCACATTCACTATCAAATGAAAAAGTAAAACCTTGCTTGTACAAACCATGAAAAGAAATAATATTTCTCGCAATTTCAGACGAGTAACAACATTTATTCAAATCTAACATTAACCCAATACTCAGCAATAAAGAATAAAATCCAATCTTGGTGACAGGTGATGCTTTCCTATTCCCCATGATTAAGTTTATCTTCCAGTGCACCGCATCCTCACTTCTTTTTAGTCCCTGCAAATCAGAACATATGTGAATTCCACAACCTATATCAAGGACCCAAGAATTAGTATGTGGTGGGTTATTAGACAATATAGTGTAAATACCTGCATGGGTGGGTTTTACTTTCCCATCCTTAACATCCTGCAAGTACTTGGGGCAGCTTCGCTTCCAGTGCTCCTTATCATGACAATAAAAGCATTCAACTTCTTTAGGGTTGGAACAGGGAGTAGCATGACCACCTTTGGTTCCACTTGAAGAGGAACCATCAAGGGACTTTCCCTTGTGACCATTTGAAGGGGTCTTCCTCTTCTTCCCTTTACCTTGCCCGATTGCCAGAACAGGGGCGGTGGTAGGAGTAGAAGTGGTAACAACCGATTTTCCTTTGATACCACTTTCGGCGGTCTTCAAAAGTCCCTGAAGCTTGCTGAGTGTGACATCCTCCTTATTCATATGATAGGTCATTCGGAACTGATAATAACATGGAGGTAAGGAGTGCAGTATGATATGAATAGCCAGCTCCTCGAGGAAGTTCACAATCAACTTCAATAAACGGTCCACAAACCTTTGCATTTTCTGCATGTGGCCCGTGATGGGTTCACCATCCTTCATTCTGGTTGTTATCATGGAAGAGATGATTTCATACCTCTCTTGATGAGCACTCTGATGGTACATATCCATCAGGTCCATGTGTATCTCAAAAGGGTAAAAGTCTTCATAGGACTTTTGGAGCTCAGATGTCATTGTGGCCAACATGATACATGCCACCTTGGTGGCACCTCTCTCATGAGTCCTAAAGTCAGTGATCTCCTGTGGAGTGGCAAAAGACTCATCAACTTCCTTCAGCTCCTTGTCGAGGACATATTCCTTGTCCTCATAACTTGTGACCATCCTGATGTTCCTGATCAAATCATTAAAGTTGGAACCATCAAAGATGACTCTCCCACAAATATTCATGAGAGAGTAGGAGTCGATAGGGTTTGATCCAGAAGCATTGTTGGAAGACATCTGAAAAGAAGAAAAGACAAGTTTAGATTAGATAAAGAGTCCTTAATAAGACATCCAATTGAAATATTAAGCCTAGGACCCAACACAATATTTTATAACTTGGAAGAGGGATGCCGTAATCCAAGCTACAAAATATTTGAAGGTAGGTAAATGACGATTTACCAATTTTCACCATGAAAAACAAAATAAATTATTGGGTTTTAATTGGATTGAAACTCCTAGATCTTTTGAGATTCATTGAACAATTCAATGGCATGTTTAAATCTCGATTATGCCCTTCAAGTTTGTGACTGGGATACCGAGGATCACAAACAAATTGTGAATAACCATGAAAATTAACTTGGTACTATTAATTTTATCACCTAATCGATGTGCCGGTTAACGACACACGCTCCACCGATCTAGGATAAAACTTAAGTCACCCTTTTCCACCCTTGTTAAGTCCAAGTTAGTGTGACGATTAACTACACACGCTCCACTAATGACTTTAGCAAGGTGCAAAGTGTAGTTTCATGGGTTAGCATCAATTTCACATTTTCCTAAAGTAACTAAGATTGGAAATTTCTAAAAGGTTTAGTTACTTTATATTTATCATTATACTTTTAATAAGAATTATAGTCTTTGTCCTACCCGTTCGGCTAACAATCCTCCACTATTCAAGGAAGCGGTGGGTGAGATTAGACACCCATTAAGCTGTCATTTTATAGGCAACAACCTTATACCCCCCCCCCTTATAGACCGGCTCTGTGAATGAGGCCTACTAATGGTAAGACTGACTTGATCTTATATATATATATATATATATATATATATATATATATATATATTATTAACTTATAATACTATAAAGTATAAGGGTTGAATTTTAAACTTTAAAATTCTACAGATTTCAATTAAAGTATTAATGTGTGTGAGACTTTACAATTTCCAAAACTTGAGTGCAAGTATTGAAACTATTCAAAACCTTTCAACTTCATAACATATGAGTTTAATGGTTCTTGAAAATGAGACTCTTCATTTTTATAACCTATGACTTTTAATGATCCATTTAAATGAAAACTTATGGAATTCCATAACTTGAGGACAAGTTATGGAGTCCATTAAAATCATCAAGAACAACAATTCAACTAATAAGAATGTTCAAGTTCTAGATTAAACTCATATGATTAAGGCAATTCAAATTAAACAAATTTCAAGTAATTTAGATTAATCATATAAACTAAAACAAAGTATGAAATTTTGACAATCACCTTTCAATTGGACAAGCAAGACATTACCCTCTTGAATAACAGGTTTCTAGGTTCAAAAACAGTTGAGGGTAATGATCCTCATCCAATAGCAAGAAAAAACCTGAAATTCTGCACACAGGTGCATCACCACGTCGTGGTAAAGACTGCCACGTCCTGGTGAGCAGTCAGATGCAAAAATGGCAAAATTTCAACTTTGGAAAAACATGTAGCATCAAGTATAATTGAAAACAAGCTTAGGCTCTCATACCACAGAAGGGTTTTAAGCATTCTAACACTCCTATTGTGTGCATGCAACCTTAGAAACCTTGGATCTATGTTTTCTCTATTATACATGCAAACTTTCTTTTTCCAAGGTTTCATCCTAACTTGTAACACCCATGAATTTTTACGCCAAATTTAAACTTTGTCAACATACATGAAAATCAAGTAGCATTTGTTTACAAAAATGTTTTCAAATCATTACTCATCAGAGTGTCCCAAAATCATATCATAAGGATGAGAATTGGTATGGTCACGCCCTCGCCTTGCCATGAACTCCTGAAGTACCTAAAACAATAAACTGAAAACTGTAAGCCCGATAGCTTACTGAGCTACCCCCAAAATACCAATACCACACTGACAAAAACATATCAGTAATAATCAATCAATCAACATGCATACTGGGCCATCGGCTTGACTGGACCGCCCTACAGGGACTACAGTCTATCTGGATCTATCCTGAGCCTTCAGCATGACTGGTCCGCCACGTGGGCCTACAATCTCCCCAGACCGCTCATAGGGTATGTTGGCCATCAGCACAAAGCAGGACCGCCTCAACCCAACCAACAAGCAACTAACCATGTGCGCATAACTATCATATACTGGCATACACAAACATCAAACATATCTATCTCAATGATCATCAATCATAGAATTCACTCGTAACTAGAGCACTGACCTAGCAAGTCACTAACATACCAACCCCTACGGATCATAAGAGCACAACATACTGTATACCCTGATTCCGATCTAACATATCATAGTCACATGTAGCATACCATAACAATAAAAACTAAAGAGTCGGCCTTGGTGCCGTAGACCCTATCGATATAGTGAGGATAACTCACCTCACAGATGTCGACTCGAAAGGTAAACTCCAACTCTCGGATCACTTGACACATGCTCCACCACCTATTATCATAGTACAACATACTCATAAGTCTTTTACCTTATAAGGTACTCCATAACCCACTAGTCAACCCCTGGTCAAAGTCAAAGACCTCAGTTAAGGTCAACAGTCCATGTTGACTTCAACTTGCCGAGTATGCTCGGCTACTCGCCAAGTTCCTTGAAGCACATTCCACCTCGCCGAGTCACCGGGGTGACTTGTCGAGTTCCTTCGATTCTCGATCAAACTTTAAGGCCACCCGTCGAGTTTCCTCCTTGCAACTCGACGAACGCACACGCATACATATCCTAGAGAAAACTCATCCGACTCGCCGAGTTGTTCTTCAACTCATCGAGTCTATGGCAAATCTTCATTAGACTGGATGAGGTGTTCATCCAACTTGTCGAGTTCACGACCATCTTCATGTGACTCGCCGAGTCAACCTTGCGACTCGCCGAGTCCATTCAGTCCTTTTTCCATACAGACTTGTTGTGTGCCATGCAACGGCTCCAAATCACAGATCCAAGCTTCTAGGGCATGCTTATCACGTAAAGTTGCAAACTTTACGTGCATGCATGGCTACAAAGGCTCTAAATGCCTATTTTAAGTTCTTAATGGAGCTTCATGCTCAAGAGGGACCTCAATTATGACTAAAACTATAACTTTATGCTTCTAGAATCCAAGGAGGGTCAAGATATGAAGTTACAACCTCAGATCTAGCCCATAGCTCATCTTTCCAAATTAATATCCCACAAAAACCCTAAAACTCAACCAATAGAAGAGATTCACAAGGGAAAGGCGATTTGGGTACCTCTAGAAGATGATAACTGAGATAAGTGTTGATTGCCACACTCTACTTGCTTCAATCTCCTTCTCCTCCAAGCCTTCTCCCTCCAAAGATCCTCTTTTCAAACTTCAAACACACAATGGGCACACACACACGCGTGTTAGGGTTCTCACGGACTCTCTAGAACTATAAAGAGGCTAAAGGGAGGCTAAGGATCTTTTAAATAGGGTGCAAAACCCCGGCATTTAGGGTTACATCTGCCCGCTCCTACTCGCCGAGTCCCAATATGGACTCGTCGAGTAGGTCACTTAACTCACGATCCCACCCCGCTGCTACTCGACGAGTAGGGCCAAACCCAAGAAATCTTATTTAAAAAATACCTGAGAATCGGGGCATTACAACTCTCCCCCACTTGAACTAGACTTCGCCCTCGAAGTCCGCTGGAATAAAAAACGCCGAGTAATGCTCGCGCATCTCCACCTCCGGCTCCCATATCCACTCGGATCCTCTCCGATGTTCCCACTGTACCTTTACTAAAGCTATTTCCTTGTTCTGCAGATTCTTCTTCTTCCTTTCCAAAATAGCCACAGGCCTCTCCACATAGTTCAGGCGCTCATCGACCTGAATATCATCCAACGATACCACTGCCTCCTGGTCCATAATGCATTTTCGTAATTGCGAAACACGGAATGTGCTATGGATCCGGCTAAGCTCCTCCGAAAGCTCAAGCCTATAAGCCACCCTGCCAACGTTGGCAACAATCCTGATCGACCCAATGTAACAGGGACCCAATTTTCCTTTCTTCCTGAAGCGGATCACACCCTTCCAGGGTGAGACCTTCAGGAGAACCATGTCACCCACCTGAAATTCCAGTTCAGATCGGCGCCGGTCGACATAACTTTTCTGTCGACTCTGAGCGGTCTGCAGTCGCTATCTAATCTGCTGTATCATCTCGATAGTTTGCAGAACTACCTCTGTCCGACCCATCACCCTGTGCCCATCCACACCCCAGCAGACTGGGGTCCTACACTTCCGCCCATACAACACCCCGAAAGGCGGGGCACCAATACCGGAATGATAGCTGTTGTTGTAGGCGAACTCTGCAAGCGATAGGTGGGAATCCCAACTCCCACCGATATCAATGACGCACGCCCTCAACATATCCTCGAGGGTCTGAATGGTTTGCTCACTCTGCCCATCAGTCTGCGGATAGAACGCCGTACTAAAATGCAATCGTGTACCCAGTTCCTCATGGAACTTCTGCCAAAAACGGGAAGTAAACTTGACATCTCGATCAGAAACGATAGAAACCGGAACCCCATGGCGAGACACAATCTCTCTGATGTACAGGTCGGCCAGCTTCTCTGCCGACGAACTCTCCCGTATGGCTAGGAAATGGGCACTCTTGGTCAATCGATCCACGATGACCCATATAGCATCGAACCCCTTGCCGTCTTCAGCAACTTCATGATGAAATCCATCGCGATCCGTTCCCATTTCCACATGGGAATCTCCAGAGGCTGCAGCTTACCATGCGGCCTCTGGTGCTCGGCCTTGAGCATCCTACATGTCAAGAACCACTCAAAAAACCAAGCGATATCTCGCTTCATACCAGGCCACCAATAACTCCAACTCAAATCATGGTACATCTTGGTGGCTCCCGGGTGAATAGAAAAACTAGACTTATGAGCCTCCTCCATCACTATCTGCCGGACCCCTCCGGACATCAGAACCCAAAACCGACTGTAACGGGTCAACAATCCGCGGCTATCTTGAGAAAACTAGGTGCTTTTCCCTTAATCCTTTCCATCTTCCAATTCTCTGGTCTCATACCCTCAATCTGAGCATCCCTGACCAAACCCACCAGCGGGGAATCCACCGCTATCCTCATACACCTGGCTGGGGTAGAGGACCCAGCTGACTTGCGGCTTAGAGCATCCGCAACTACATTCGCTTTACCAGGATGGTAAAGGATCTCACAATCATAGTCCTTGACCTCATCCAGCCACCTGTGCTGCCTCATGTTTAGGTTCGGCTGATCCATGATGTGCCACAAACTTTTGTCATTCGTATATATAGTACATCGGACCCTGTACAGAGAATGCCTCCAAATCTTGAGAGTGAAAAACACTGCTCCCAACTCAAGATCATGCGTAGGGTATCTAGTCTCATGCGGCTTCAACTGCCGCGATGCATAGGCTACCACCCGTCCTCTCTGCATGAGGACTGCCCCCAAGCCCGTGATGGACGCATCACAAAACACTACAAAGTCCTTGACTCCCTCGGGGAGTGTCAACACTGGCGCCTCACATAAACATTGTTGGAGGGTCTCAAACGCCCTCTGCTGCTCAGGGCCCCACCGAAAATCCACCCCTTCCTCGTAAGACGAGTGAGGGGTACAGTCTCCCCGGACCGCTCATAGGGTATGTTGGCCTTCAACAAAAAAGCAATACCGCCTCAACACAACCAACAAGCAACTAACCATGTGCACATAACTAGCATATACTGGCATACACAAACATTAAACATATCTATCTCACTGATCATCAATCGTAGAATTCACTCGTAACTAGAGCACCGACCTAGCAGGTCACTAACATACCAATCCCTACGGATCATAAGAGCATAACATACTGTCTACCCTGATTCCGATCTAACAGATAATAGCCCCATGTATCATACCATAACAATAACAACCAAAGGGTCGGCCTTGGTGCCGTAGACCCTATCGATATAGTGAGGATAACTCACCTCGTAGATGTCGACTCAGAAGGTAAACTCCAACTCTCGGATCACTTGACACGGGCTCCACCACCTATTATCATAGTACAACATACTCATAAGTCCTTAACCTTATAAGGTACTCCATAACCCACTAGTCAACCCCTGGTCAAAGTAAAATTCCTCAGTCAAGGCCAACAGTCCATGTTGACTTCAACTCGCCGAGTACCCTCGGCTACTCCCCGAGTTCCTTGAAGCACATTCCAACTCGCCGAGTCACCGGGGTGACTCGTCGAGTTCCTTCGATTCTCGATAAAACTTTAAGGCCACCCGTCGAGTTTCCCTTGCAACTCGACGAATGCACACGCATACATATCCTGGAGAAAACTCATCCGACTTGCCGAGTTGTTCTTCAACTCGTCGAGTCTATGGCAAATCTTCATCGGACTAGACGAGGTGTTCATCCAACTTGTCGAGTTCACGGCCATCTTCATGTGACTCGTCGAGTCAACCTTGCGACTCGTCGAGTCCATTCAGTCCTTTTTCCATACAGACTTGTTTTGAGCCATGCAGCGGCTCCAAATCACAGATCCCAGCTTCTAGGGCATGCTTATCACGTAAAGTTGCAAACTTTACGTGCATGCGTGGCTACAAATTAAGGCTCTAAATGCCTATTTTAAGTTCTTAATGGAGCTTCATGCTCAAGAGGGACCTCAATCATGACTAAAACTGTAATTTTATGCTTCTAGAATCCAAGGAGAGTCCATATATGAAGTTACAACCTCAGATCTAGCCCGTAGCTCATCTTTCCAACTTAATATCCCACAAAAACCCTAAAACTCAGCCAATAGAAGAGATCCACAAGGAAAAGGCGATTTGGGTACCTATAGAAGATGATAATTGAGATAAGTGTTGATTCCCACACTCTACTTGCTCCAATCTCCTTCTCCTCCAAGCCTTCTCCCTCCAAAGATCCTCTTTTCAAGCTTCAAACACACAATGGGCACATACACACACACACATATTAGGGTTCTCACGGACTCTCTAGAACTGTAAAGAGGCCCAAGGGAGGCTAAGGTTCCTTTAAATAGGGTGCAAAACCCCGAGATTTAGGGTTTCATCTGCCAGCTCCTACTTGCCGAGTCCCAATATGGACCCGTCGAGTAGGTCACTTAACTCGCGATCCCACCCCGCTGCTACTCAACGAGTAGGGCCTAACCCAAGAAATCTTATTTAAAGCAATACCTGAGAATCAGGTCATTACATAACTAGCATGTGATTGGGGTACATGTAATATAAAATTAGTAGGATGACATACCTTTTCTTGTGGTTGATTTCTTGGAGCTTTAAGAGCCTAGCACCAACAATGTGAATGCGTCAAGTGGAATCACAAATCACCAAAACAACTTGGAAGACTTAGAGAAAATATAATGCACTATTAAAATCGGCCTCACACATGACCTTTCATTTCCATAGGATCTGTGGGTTAAAAGCTCCATGAACTATCCATGGACTTCCATGCAATCTTAGCCCATCCTAAATGAGCATTGGCCCATTCTATATATATATATATATATATATATATATATATATATATATATACATATATAAGAGTCCATATTTAATTAGTTTCTTTTTTATCACTAAATTAATTTCAAATTAAGTCTTGATCAATTCTAATTAAATAATATGATGTCATATTAATATATTATAACTTATAATATATTAATAAATCATAAATATACTATTCTCAAAAGAATATCCATACAAATCATTCCAGTGAAGTGCAACCCAAATGGACCATGTCGGGTCGGTTCAAGTACATACCAAATACAGTCATGGACTTAGACACCTTATCCAACAGTTTGTGACTCCATTAGAGGTTCAACCCTTGGGGCACTAGGCTTTCAGAAGTCAAGATCAAGGAGGTTTGTGATTGTGATTGTTACATAATACTCAAGGTAAGATTCCAAACCCTTATTTACATATGAATTTCATTCTTAGCCATGTTAGATTAGGGTTTATGCTTTGGAAGATTGTTTGCATGTATAACTTGAGGAAAACCTAGATCCAAAGCATTAGGGTTGCATCTACACCATAGGAATGATGTTATGCTCAAAACCCATCAATTTTGGGGTCTACTTACTGGCTCCGGATGATCGTACATGCTGCATTCTCCTTTAGTATTTTGAAAACCATTTCAAAATCATTTTGAAAATCTTTTCCTTGGTTTGAGATTGGATTCACACGAGTGTTCCTCTGATTCACTCAAACCAAGGCTCTGATACCAACTTGTAACATCCATAATGATGAGATTTAAAAACCTTTAATCTATGAAGATCGATTAGATCTTGAACAAGTAAGTAAATATAAAACTGTAAGAACACGAAAATAAGAACGAGACAAGAGTGAATCATACGTGTCGAATGATTAAACAAAATCCTCAGAAGAGCTCGATTAAGAACATCAACTGTAGAGGATTGGTAGGTTACAAGAACGATTAAAGAAACCTGTAAATGCTATCGTTATACTCTAGATGAATCGCTAAAATTGTTAACCTAATATGCATGCAAGCATATACTTATATAATAAACAAAAAGGGCTCTCGGTTGGACAGGCCCAAACCGGAATACAATCTAAATAATTAAACAGCCGAGCCCAATAGACGCAATCTTCAAAATAATCTTCAGCCCAACAATCTCCCCCTTTGCATTAATTGGAGCGAGATCTTCATTTGTTACTTGGGCCAGCAGCTGAAGCAGGTACCTTCTTCTTCACGGTGTTAAACAGACATTTGGTGAGAGCGAGTATCGTCTGTCTAAACCTGACGTACCACTGGATCATGTCGTTGAAGTACTTGACATCATCAGCTGAATTTTCTTTACACCTCTTGATGATCGATAACACATGCTCCAGACAAGCAGTGGTGTAAAGGTGTTTGTCAGCTAAAGCAAAGAGACACTTCTGTCCTTCTGCTCTAGTGAACATAACCGAGTTGCGTCTCGGGTCGATCTTGCCCATTTGCATTTGGTTGAGATCACTGGCCGATCCCACAGGAGCTATCTTCGGTTTCTTCTTGAAGACTGTGGCGACCTCCTGATCCATAAGGGCAACCTCCATGATGTAGCAGGCTAACATCTTTTTGATATGGTCTATAATGGGACCATATTCGGCTTCATTAGTCAAAAGGATATTATACAGGACAATCCAATCATGAGGATTTAAGTTCGGTAGATCTGCCAGGGAGATATTATGTGCAGTTCTTGCAGATCCTCGAATCAACCTGAACCGAACGTTTGTGAACCTCCCTTTGGCGTAAGGCTTCAGTACCCGAACGTTCACTATCTTCTGGGCGCTCCAAGTTAGATACTGAGGACGAGCAGCCGCCAGATAGAAGTCGATGAGCTCCCTGTCAAGCTCAGCGTTCGGATGAGGGACTTCAAAGATATTTGAGAAGGCATGGAAGATAAATTCCTTTCGCGTCAGCGGCATGTCGAACTGCGAGTCGACAGTATTATTGCAGTCGAACGAGATAACCGGCTCGAGCCATAAGATGCTGGGAGTATCTATGGCCTCTTTGATCATTCGCTCCCGAGTCCATGCAGGGAAGAGAGTCTTCCGGCTCTCAAGGAGATCGATGGCTTCCTTCTGCTTGCGTTTGGCTTCTTCAGCCTCTCGCGCCACACGATTTACATCTTCATCGACATTGCGACTGTTCTTTCGTTTTAACATGTCAGCAATGGTCTCCTTGTCTTCATTTTCATCTTCTTCCTCAGCTATATTTTTCCCTTTGTCCTTCACACCCGAACCCGAAGCTTGACCAGTCGAAGGTGGTTCGGTTGTGTGAGTAGCTTTGGAGGAAGGAGGCGGTTTCGATCCGGTCTTTTTCTCATCTCCCCCTTGTTTCGGAATGGACACGAAACTAGGCAGGCCTTCGATTTTGCTGAGAAGGTCCATGGCCGGAGAGAGCTTTTCAGCAAGGGTTCGCCTCACCGAATGGTTTAGAATCGGATCATGTGCTTCTAGGATGTTGGATAAGGCAGCGTGTACATCCGAAACACATGTCTTGATAACCTCCCTTTCGGATCGAAGAGCTTCCAGCTGTTGTTGAGAGTTGGATAGCTGAGTGCTCTTGACTTTTAGGGCGGTGGTTTTGCTTGCGAGAACGTCCATCAAAGAGTTTTCAGCCGCAAGATCCTCTTGTAGCATAGCAAGTCGCTCATCGATGGAGGCACGAAGGGCCGAGTTGTCGTCGCTTATGGTTTGGCGAAGGGCAGCGAACGAAGTCAACTCCGTTGAGACGAACTTTGCCAATTGCTGAACAATCGGTTCCAAAGTTGTCTTCGTGGGGTCGGCGCTTTCCTGTAATGACTTCAACAGGATAGAAGCGTCGACGAATAATTTATCGACTTTTTCGGTCGCAGCCTCACAGGCTTTGGTAGAGGCGTTGATGGCGGAAGTGGCTGAGGCTACCGAATCATGCTGAGCCCTGGAGAAGGCATCAACAATCTTCTGAAGAGCAGCTTCAGAAAGAGAGGACTGCTGGTTGGAAGATGAGGCGAGAAGTAGGTCAACCTTCTCGTTGAGCTCCTTTAGATGCTTCTTTGTCACTGGAGCATCATCCTCTTCATCACTCTGAACCTGAAACGGACTATAGTAGACCGAATCAAATATCATGTGTTCACCGCCAAGGTAAGGGTTTTCGCCATCAGAGGCATTTTCTGGAGATGGAGGGGGTGGTGAAGCTGGGGGTGTTGTGGTTTGGGTATGTTCAGGTTGAGTATGGGGTGGGGTAGTTTCGGGTGGTGGTTGAGTTTGGGTAGGTTCGGTTGTATGGGTTTCGGTTTGAGGTGGTTCGGTTACGGGTGGGGTTTCGGTTACAGGTGGTGTTTCGGTTGCAGTTGTGAAGATGGGTGGTGGTATAGGGAAAGAGGTTGGTGGAATAGTGGTATTGGGGATTATGGTCGGAATGGTTGGAGGAGGTGAAGGAACTGGTGAATTATGAAGTTCCATCTCTGGGGTAGGTGACCGAGGTGGTGTGTTGCCTCGTTGAGGGGTTTCGCCTCCTTGAGAGCCATCCGAATCCGAACGCTCGTTCTCTGATTCACTTGAAGAAGAGGGAATAACAAGCTTTCGCTTCGGTTGACTCTTCCTCCTCTTCGGTTGTGGGGACTGTGCAGCTTTAGGCTGTTTCCTCTTCTTGGGAGAAGGACCCGTAGGAGCTTTGGTCGCTTGCTTCCCTTTATCCGCCTTTTTGCCCCTAGACACCGGTTTGTCTGCATCGTGGATAGACTTGAGCATATCCGGTGTAAGTTCCCTAGGACCAGTTGCCCTGAATTCCTTGATCGTCCGGATTGGTCTGCTGTCAGAGGGAACAACGCCATACATTGTCTCCGGAATAGAGATAATAAATGAGAATTTCGAAGCATCCGAGACGATGATCTTCTTGGTATGAAACGTACCGATAGAAGACATTGATGCACCTACAGCAGTGGGAATGTCGAACTTGTCCATCGCCCACTTTGTGATTAGAATCCAAAACCGGGCCAACGACACCTCAGAGTGTCGAGATGATGAAGAAAGGCTCTGGACGAGCTGTTGCCAGAGGACCATCCCAAAGTCCAAATTAACCCCGTTGTAGACTGCATACATGATCGACAAGAAAAGTTGACTAGCCCCGTCGGATCCTGAGCTCCGTTCCGATAAGCCCTTGAAGAGGATTGTGAACATGTCGTTCCACTGTGGCGGCAAACAGGACTTCTTGAACTTTGCGACGGAGGTGAGAACCTCCGTGTACCCCATGTTGTAAAACATGTTATACAGATACCCAACCGGAATCGTCTCCGGATTTATTCTCGATGGGTCAACAGCCAACCCTAGCATTGTGCAAAAACGTTGTCGACAGACAGATGTCTTGTGTTCAGCAATCTCGAAGAACACCCGTTCGACTGCCTTGTCGTAATAGGCAGTCGCATAAACCTGCGATAGGGCCACCATGGGAACAGACTCGATCCTGGAGAGAGCGGTGGCGATTTGGGAGTACTTCAGGCATTCGATAATCGACGACATGTAGGAGTCGTACGCCAGAGGGTTGAGATCAATCACCAGACATTGTTGTGGACGGATGGGAAGGATTTGTGAAGTAGCATGGACGGAAGAGGATTCTGCCATTGTTGAAGGTATGAAGAAGATGATGAACAGGAAAGCTGTTTGGGAGTATTTGCTCTTTAGAAATTTCGGAGGTAGTAAAAAGGTAAATAAGAGTGTAGACTGCCTTTTATAGTGAGGGATTGGAGAGAGAAAAATCGTTTCATATCTTCTAGGCGATGATCACGTAGGAGAGAGAGTGTCAGATTCCTAGGATCACGCCACCCAACAAGCGCCGTTTCAGAAGAAAAACCGCTTCAAATCCTCACGCGTCTTTAAATGCCAGAGGGATGTCGCTTGGATTTCGCACACGCGTCCATAATGTCAGTAAAAGCATGGGCGTTTCGAATTCACACGCGCCCCCTTTTTACCGTCGTTTGTATTTCAATCCGTTTAACTCCCGCCTAGTCAGCAACCTTTCGTCTTATCCTTTTAAACGGCATCTTTTGAATTAAATACCCACGTGGATTGTTTTTGACCACAGCTTCATAATTATCCACCAAAGTAATAAGACAACCTGTAATAATTAGTAACGGAATTTTGGAAAATCAAAGATTTTCGTGCAAAGAGTGTAAAAGAAAAAGAAATAAAGCAACTCTTTTAAGGATATTCTGTGATGTCAATAAAGACACGAAACTGATGATCCCGGGCACGAATCTCTTCCTTCAAGGTCAAGAGAGACCTTAAAGTGTTAGTGTGGAATCCCGTTGAATTACGATCAAACACTTATTAATAAATGTTGAAAGGCTTCTTTTAATTAGGCTAAATAGGGGTGGCTTTCGCTTTGATTCATCAATTCTAATCTTGAAATAAGAAAGAAAGTGAACAAAGTACTTGTGAGACCAGTGTAGCCTGTTGAACAAGTAGGTAGGAATTTATTTTAAATGGGCTTGGAAAAACATAAAATCTCAGATAAAAAAATTTAAAATTGGATCCTAAGGGAAGAAATGTTATGGTTTTTAACAATTTCATAGGAATCACACAAAAGAAAATTTGAGATTTCATGAGGGTACATTCGTCAATTCTTTGGTGAAAACTTGAGCAAATTAATTGTTCACCATCAATTCATTAGGTGTTGAATTTTGGGTTTCACTCAGCCCGTAGTGACACGAAACTAAGATCATAAACACAGATGTTGTGTAACCATAAACCTCAGTGGTAATTTCTGAGAGTCTCGAGGGTTACGTTGAGGAAACGAATGTAATGGAGAAATGTAATGGAGATGGTGTAAGAAAACATAGTACCTCTGCTGCGAAAGAATGGACTAAGCAGCAAACTCTTAACTCATGTGAGAAGAGAGTGAGGTAGCTCGCGATTAGAATAAATATGTTAGCCTTATTGGGAAGACAAGGTTTGTAAGGAGGTGCACGATCACGCCTTTGCCTGCCCGTGATCATTCGATGTACCTGAAACAAAATCCATAACTGTAAGCCCGAATATTAGTGAGTTTCCCCAAAAATACCCATACACACAACAATATGCATACAATAACAAACATCATACTATGGGTCCAATCAACCATGGGGTTGGAATACCCCCGGCTCTCAACCATCGGGTTGGAATGCCAACATTCTATGGGTCCAATCAACCATCGGGTTGGAATACCCTAGGCCCTCAACCATCGGGTTGGAATGCCAACATCCTATGGGTCCAATCAACCATTAGGTTGGAATGCCAACATACTATGAGTCTAGTCCGCAAGATGGAATACTCTCATTACCAATCAAACATGTGCACCTATATCAGATAATCATATAAAAGTCTACAAAGACAACATACTAGGGTCCAATCATCATCAGGATGGAATACCCTTAACTACCAATCAAACATGTGCACATATAACAGGTAATCACATAATAGTCTATAGACATTCAAACGGATCTACAGATCTCTAATCATAGCAACATTCTATCTACCAGGATACCGATCTAACCGATCTCACTAATATTAAAGAAGGATATCAAGCCAAAGGGCCGACCTTGGTGCCTTCGACCCTTGAGTATAGTGAGGAAAACTCACCTCACAATGTCTAACTGTAGTGATAAGATCAAACTCCCGAATCACAAGCACGAACTTCACCACCTATAACCACCATAGGACCACGTCCATCAAAATCCCAAAATACCAGAATACCCTTAGGAGTCAAACTTGGTCAACCCTTGGTCAAAGTCAAAGTCAAAGTCAACGGTCAAGGTCAACTGTCCATGTTGACCTAACTCGTCGAGTGTGGCTTACTGGCTCGACGAGTTCCTTCAGAACTCAGAAACTGCAAAAACCTGAGTTAACTCGCCGAGTTGCCAAGCAACTTGTTGAGTCCATACAGTTTCTAGAAGATCGGGAAAACCCTAACCAACTCATCGAGTTATTTTACCAACTCTTCGAGTTCACTCAGAATCCATAAAGCGGGAAACCCTACTAAACTCGTCGAGTTGGCTATCCAACTCGTCGAGTTCCTTCAGCCATTTCACATTCAGCTCATTCCAGTGAAGTCCATAGCTCCAAACTCCAGATCCGGCATCCTAGGGTAAAGTTATGAAGTATTTTGAGCATTCTAACACTCCTATGGAATACATGCAACCCTAGATGCTTTGGATCTATGTTTTCTCTATTATACATGCATACATTTAATATTCCAAAGCATCATCCTAACTAGCATGAAATGAAGCATAAACAACATGAAATACAAGTTAGATGACATACCTTTTAGTGTAGTTGGAAGCCTTGGATCTTTAAGAACTTAGTGCCCCAAGTGTTGCACCTCAAATGGAATCACACAGCACCACCAACAAATGGAGGAACTTGAGAATATGTCACTTGCATTCATAAAATCGGCTTGCCCTCTTGTGTTTCCACTAGTGCCCCTTTCATGAGCTAGAGGGGTTCTTATATAGTGTAGCTTGATTAGGGTTACACCATGCAAACCCTAATGTGCATGACTTTCCATATTCCTCATGCTCCCTGGGTTTAAACCTCCATGGATCATCCATGGGTCACCACATGGGTTTAGCCCAACATAAGGAACTATGGATCACAAGCCCACATTATAAGAATGAATGATTTACATAATCAATCCCCATATAGTTAATTAGACTCTTTTGATCACAAAATTAATTCCAAACTAATTCTTGATCAATACTAATTAAATAATATGATTTCATATTAATAATATTAGAACTTGTAATATATTAATAAATCATAAATAACATCTTCTCAATTATCCATCCTTAAGATTGTTTTGGTGCCATGCAACCCAAATGGACCATGCTACTCTTAGGTCAAGTACATACCAAATATAGTTATGGACTTAGACACTAATCCAACATTCTCCCACATGGATAAGTCTAATAATTATTATTGCAAGTATGACTCCACAACCCGACTAGCAATCGTAGCTCTGAAAATCTGTTGTCAAACTCTGACCTAGTGAATGATGCATCCATTAGATAAGGGATTATATATTCCTCCATTCTAGATATCGTTTGGACTAAGACATGGATTATAATCATTATCTCTATCTATCTGTTGTTTCCCGATTCCCGATTTATGATGACTGACTGATTGAACAAATCAAATCAGTCTAGGCTTGGCCAAGAACTTAGGGGTGTCATCACTAAATCATTGGGGGTAAAAGGAACGGATAAAATTAGACCCAAATGCTCACTTGTACTTACTCATCAAATTACACACAACAATATGTTTTATAACATCTAAGTTACTGATGCATTTACATATGTCCATGTGCAACTGACTCGCAACGACAACTCAGATGTATCCGTTTCAATAATATAAGATATTATCGTCTCACAATCCCTTGTGATAAAATACATGAAGTGATTCAAATGATTGTGGGTTGAATCCAATACTTGAATCTTATTCCAGGAGTACTCATAAACACTACAGCCACTTTTTCCTAGACAAACTACAGACCCATTCATGACAATCTTATCTCAATACCTACTTCCAAAGTATGATCGATTGTGGATGGTTTGAATAACCTAGTTATTCGGGAAGTCAAAACATGCAAAGTGAAACACAAGAATAATACTAATCCTATATGGCCCCAAAACGTTTGAGTCATATTGATTACTCATTATCCATTGTATAATGTTTCGAATAATCAACTTAATACTTGAATTAAAACAATAATTATGCCATGCTCCAAGCATGCACACTATGTTTTTCTACAAAATAGTTATGCCATGCTCCAAGCATGCACACTATGTTTGTCTATGGTCCCTTCTTTGTGAAATAGATCAATTGAAAAACATTTCAATGATGCTTATTTCACAATTCCAAATCCTTATTGCAATAGTAATAATTCCAAATTCTTGTCACTGCTAGAAAGTGTTAGATTCTAAACTATCAAGCAATGATTCTTTTGTAATGTCTAGGTACCAAAAGTAACAGAGACTTGACCAATGATAATACAAAATATTCCTTTGGAGATTGTTACAGGACAATTCCATGGAAATGAAGTCTCAAATTCAAAGTACATTCCGTTGAACATCCTTCTTGCATAAAAGTTTCTAACTTTCTCATCTATTCTTCAACTCCTAATATGGAAAGATTCCATATTTGCCATATGACAATTCATTATTAATAGACTCCTGTCTATTCATAATAATGTCAATATGGTCCATCAATTACTATACTTCCAACTATCCTTAATAGACTAATCCTTGGCGAACCTTAGATTGTCCTTAACAGTTGCTCAACCACTTTAGTAATGACCGGTTCTAGTCCTTTTTCCCTCTTAATGCCCTAGGCATTTGGAAAAGTTTAGAACATGAGAATATTATAGCATATGCAATCGATCCTATACCCGAAACATATCGGACACGATTCATAATGTCTAACATAAAGACATGATACTTGATCAGTCTTTTGCTATAATATTTATATTTTCCATGTTCTCATAATTTTGATTATGAAGAGGGATTTCTTAATCATAATCAAATTTTGAGAATGCAATTAACATTTCCATATACAATATTTCCTTATGTTGAACCATTCCAACATAACATTCATATATATATATATATATATATATATATATATATATATATATATATATATTTGACTAAATGTGATTATAATCTCAATCTAAGCTTTTAAAATTGAAATGAAGTATAATTTCCTCTTCCTTAATTACAGCAAAACAACTTTTCAAACTCTGCAACTTGCAAATTGAAACTTTGTTTTCTATAATTAAAATTGCTAACTCGCAACATTTACCATAATTGATTATGCTCCTACTATCATAATAATTATTATCTTACTAGCATAACACTTATCCTCCTACTAGCTTTAACATGTAGTCAGAAATTAGTTGGACTTCTAGAAATCAATACTTCATTGACTTTCATTACCAAAGTTCATATTTCTGACACGAGATGCTTTGATAAGACTTTATCTAGGATTCTCAAACTCATACACCTTTCCTTAGATAGATCACATGTGTGTCTAAACTATTTAAGAACTTACACAAATAAGTCTCAAATGTTTAGACCTTTTGCCATTGCTCACAATTCGAATTATGAAAATGGATGCCGTAATCATAATCGATTTTGAATATACAAATATCACAATTACTATCTCCTTAATATCTACCAAGTGAAAGCGTTTCCTCACCATCATTTTCATGAATCGGAGATAAACCTTATGACACTTAGATTTTATGGTGTATGTGTTCCTATGCATGCGAATTTGTCAAAACCATAATCACAAGACAAGGTTAGTGAAAAAACCAAACACATATGGACTGAACTCGTTCAATCTTAATTTCTTGCCACCTGGTAGCACAAGGGCCTATCATTGCTTCCAAGCTGTTATGCACACAATTGAGAACTCACATATATAGTCAACTTTAACTGGAATGGGCATAGAAAAAGAATATTTCAACACGATAGGTTGCAAACCTGAAGTCGTGTGCTAGTGATAAACAATAGGTTTTATTCTTGATTAGTTCTTGAAACTTGTCATGATCTTTAAGACTCCCACAGACCTCGTGACATATAAGATTCACTTTGTTAAGAAACATTCTTGACAAACAAATATTCCAGAGTTAGTGCGGATTCTAATCAAGACTAACACTTCACACAATTGGCCTTAGTTGGTCTTTTTTTTATCTAAAACATCACAACTTACCACTTTCAAATGTACAAGAGTAGAAAAAACTTTTACTCTACATTTGATAACTGTTTTAAACCTTTCTTAAGATTATGTCACTCAATATTACAATCTTGGAGTATGACTCTAAGACTTGTTTTGGGAACGAAGTATGAGTCATCTTCTTGATTTAAACTATTTCAACGTTTCATGATCCCTCTTCTTAGCAATTAAAATGTACTAAGATGTCTTTAGAGGATCAATTGTGATATGGTTTTCCATAATCATTAAGATGATCATAAAACACGATAATAGAGTACTCTCCCATCTTTTCAGATTGGAGAAACTTTTATCTTTCTACCTAATTTGATTCTTCTCATCCGTTCTGCCATACATTGAACCTTTTCTAATGTTTCAAAATTATACTTAAACTTGTAAGCATAACCATTTTACTAAACTTTAGTAAATCATGACGAACAGTCTTATCAATCCTTGTGGTGGATCTTGATCAGCGCACACCGAGTGTACCCGATCCCCTAGTCCTTCACTTGACTCACATATACATGTGAACAAGGAATAATTCTTAATTTACCAAAGATGAAAATTCTCATTCATCATACAATAAAACTTTCATGATTCCAAGTTTCTGTCCAATTGAAACTTGGGTGATGAGAATCTTTCCTTATTTGGAAAATACTCGACATTACCACAAACGAAAGAATCAAATTCATATTTCTAACATAGAAATACACAAACATCAATTTTCGGAAATGCCATTGCAAGGAGATATAATTAAAAAAACCAAAATTTTATTTATTTATAAAAAATGCGGAAAAACTTTTCCTTACAATGCAATTCCAAATGAAAACTATGTTACTACATATTTCTAAGCAATCTATCACTACTCTTTAGCAACAACTCAAAAATCCGAGCATCGAACAGTGCAATTGAAATCCATTTTCGTGACCAGATTCAACATACTCTTCCTTTAAGCTTCCTTCTCTTTGCTTCGATTCTACAAAACATCAAGATGCAACCTAGTCACATCATGTATTAAGAATCAATAATTAGGAGCTTAATAGAGTTGGATAGTAGACTTATCTGAAGCAGAGTAAAACTTTTTGATTCTACCTTTTCTCAGATCTTTCAGGTAGTCAAGGTAGCTTCGCAACCAATACCCCTTCCCTTGGCAACATAAACATATGAACTCTTTGGGAATGGTACACGAGACAATCTCAGACTAGCTTTTCTCTTTCCCTTGGAAAGAGAAATCCTTTCTGGACTTCCAATGTTTCCATTGTCAATGTCCATGGAAGTTTGGGGAGTAGATCTTCCAATCAAATTTGCTTTTCCAGTGTGCCAAATCCTTGTTGATTCAGCAGCAACAAGCAAATATGTATGATCAATAAAGGTCATGCCGTGTTCTATCACATAGTAGTCCTTAATGAACTCACTATATGACTTAGGAAGTGATTAAAGAACCCAGTCAACAGCCAAATTCCTTGAGACTTCGACACCCGACTCTCCTAGCTTGTCAATATGTAACTTCATTCCAAGACGAGAGCACATACAAACTTTCCTTCCTGCCAATAGGGCTTTGAGTGACCTATAACATGTAGATTAGGGAGAATTATTAGAGGATGCGAAGGAAGTGAAGTATGACTTCTACGATCCAATCATGGAAGATCATCTTCAAGAGGAAAGATTATTCCAAAAGATTTGGGAAGACCATAGTTGTCTACAATGGGAGAAATTCAAGTTAGTTGATTTAAGTCCTTAATATAACACCCAAATGAAATATTAAGGCTAGGACCCAACACAATATTTTATAATTTGGAAGAGGGATGTTGTAATCCAAACTGCAAAATATTTGAAGGTAGGTAAATGACGATTTACCAATTTCCACCATGAAAAACGAAAAAGAGCTTTAGGTCGTAAGTGGATTGAAACTCCTAGATCCTTTGAGATTCATTGAACAATTCAATGACATGTTTAAATCTCGATTCTGCCCTTCAAGTTTGTGACTGGGATGCCGAGGATCACAAACAAGGTGTTAATAACCATGCAAATTAGCTTGGTACACCCAATGTTACAACCACCTAATCAATGTGTCGGATAACCACACACGCTCCATTGATCTATGATTAACATCAAGCTACCCTTTGCCACACACTGTCAGTCCAGATTAGTGTGTCGGTTAACCACACACGCTCCACTAATGGCTTACCAAGGTGAATAGTGCAATTTCATGGGTTAGCACCATATTCACATTTTCCTAAGTAACTAAGATTAGGAATTTATAAGCATTTAGTTACTTTTAATTTATCATTATACTTTTAATGAAGGGAGAATTAGAGTCCTATCCTACCCGTTCGGCTAACAACCCTCCACCAGTCAAGGAAGCGGTGGGTGAGAGTGGACACCCATTAAACTGCCATTTATAGGCAGTAACCTTATACCCCCTTATAGACCGACTTCGTGAATGAGGCCTACTAACGGTAAGACTGACTTTACTCTTATACATATATATAAATATTAAACCTATATGTAACACTGTAAATTTCCAAACAAATGTTTCATTTTAAATTCATATAATTCTCATAATGCATTTCACAAAATCTCATTTATTTAATTTACAAAACGCATCTCCATAATTGTTTGTTTAATAATCCAGGATCCTCAAAACATAACTCTTTCTCTGGTGTGTACAATTGAGTCGACGCCTTCCCACGATCCTGAGAAAACCTGAAACACATAACACATAACACGGTAAGAACGAAGCTTAGTGAGTTCCACAAAATACCACACACATCTCAGTAGCCTCTCATGGCTATACTCAGATAAGACCCTCCAGTCAATGTGTCTCAGTGGGGCCCCCGGTCCCAGAACTCAGGCGGACCCTCCAGTCCTAACTCAACAAGCTCATAATAACAATACTCAGCATAAATCACAGAGACATAATGCAGAATATCATAATACACAAATAATCACATAAGACATATCAGTCACACAAGGATACCACTCATGGTAAGTATAGTGAGAAGACTCACCTCGGATGACGAATAGTTCTTATAGACGCTGCTGCTACGTACCGGCCACTAACTTTGTGCCAAACCCACAATTATCCCAATTAGGAACAAAATCCAAAACTCTCACTCATTAGGTCTAAAGGTAGTCCACTAACCAGCCCAACAATGACCTAAAACCCATTGGGCCCAGCAAGGCCCCATAGTAAATGGGCTCTCCCAAGGCCCAATTCTCAATCTAAATGGTAAGCCAGACTCAAGGGCCCAAAGTACAATATAATATTTCTCTGCTCAAAGTCTCTAATACACAAGCCCAAACATCCAGGCCCAATCCCTAAGGCCCATTAAAAGATCTAACCCAAAAGCCCACAATAAGGTTACGCGGGGTGTACCTCCCTTGGTACGCTCAGCGTACACTAGCATGCACGAATCTGATCGGGGACCTCAACCCAGTACGCGGGGCATACTGGAATTACGTTGGGCGTATTCCTAGTTATGCTTAATCCATTCTCTTGGTCTTAACGCATTTAGACCTTAGCTCATTTCTCATATCGGGGCTCTCGAATGGCTCCTACTCCATAAAGTCAGGGACTTTAAGCCTTTACTTGGTTGATAAAGTCACAAACACCCAAAAATCTCATTCGCTTGATTAAAGATACTCATATCTCATGCATGAGGTGGTTACCACATCCAAGACCTCATTTTTATGGATTCTCCTCACTAGGAACCCTTATAAGGAAAAATATTAGGCTCTGGAGTGCAACAACTCATAAAGCTTCAAGCTTTGGGACCAAAAACCTTAAAATGGACCATATTATGCACAAATAAAAAACGATTAGAAAGCTCTAACCTTTATACCTTTAGATGATGCTCCATCCAAAGGAAAGCTCAGATCTAAAGCCTTGACTTCAACTCTATTCTCTTGCATGCTCCATCTTCACTCCATAGATGCCATAAAACACTTATAAACTCACAATGTTCACACACAAGCTCAATAATGAGGATTAGGGTTTAGGGGGGTTTATTGAATGAGGATGGTGGACAGGAATGAGGCCATCTCATTCTTTATATAGGGACACCCCTTTTAATTAGGGTTTCCTTTTGTGCTTAGTACGCCCAACATACTAGGTGGCTCAACCTAAATTTCACATGCATGAGTACGCTAAGCGTACACAGACGTACGCCCAACGTACTCTATTGCCAACAATTTCAACTAAGGGACTTATCTTGCGAAATCATCAACTGTCATTGCTTCCTCGACATAACCTTAAATCCCATGAACCTCATACCCTCAGATAGGTGACAAGATTCACTAAGATCCTAGCAACTTGTCACAACCCCGAGACTCCCTCTTGCTCGGTTGTAGCCCAGGAACCCTAATAACGGACGATCAGAAATAGGATGTTACAATCCTCCCCCAATTGAAATAGATTTTACTCTCGAAATCGCTCCTTATCAACACATAAATCGAACCGATAACCCAAAAAGCCCCACCGAAAGGACCTCTTAACATAAAAAAAACTCTTCCAAAGACACCTAATCCTAACAGGAACTCCCGACCCCGAAGAAGAACAGACCCATCTGCCGCTGCGGTACTTGATCTGACTCTTTTTGAACTAGAAAACTTTAGTGGTCTGTCTCCCTGCCAGACCATCCTAGCAAAATACCATGTTAATCTCTCATTGATTAACAGACTCTAAAAACACTATACTCACTTGGAAGTATCCTATGACACCCATAGACATAAGCCCCAGCTTCCTTTCAGATTTCCCTTCAATACTTAGCACCAGGTCAGCTCCCGACCCAAAAGATGATCCTCCAAAGGTTACTCATAGCAAACCAAAATGTCTCACCAACTTCCTTCTCATGATAACTATATCGGATCATCATGACACACAAGTCACGAAGCTCGCTTTACCCCAAGCGAATGCTACAACTCATCTGAAATCGTCTCACTTCTGACCTTTGTCATCTACCATCCACTGATTCCATGCGTCCCGCGAGTATTCCCATACCTCCAAATCTGACTCACTCTGGTCTAAGAAATTAGGTGAAGATCAATATCCCTCAAAATGAAACCCATCTACAAAACCGAAACGTCATATGGCCTACTCAACACACGAACGAATCCAAACTCAAGCTCGAGAGTCTGATTCAACTGCACACTTGGAACCACTCAATTCCAATCTAGTACTCAACTCATGACCCAAGATTCTTGAATTTAAGCACACACCTTCTCCTAAATTCCTTCCGATTACGATAATCCCCACTCACCTGGGATATATGAATTCCCAACTGACACGGAGACCCCCGTCTCACCCCTGGTTCGACAACAAGGCTCCCGAAGACTCAAACGATAAGGCTACCCAAGCCTAAGAACTCCTTTGCGCCATACTCTGACTAGCGAATACTACAGCACCGCCTTCCGCCCCCCCCCCCCCCCATAGTATCACGACACTCTCTCGCTGACTCACTGATGCTACGTCTCCCCGTAGTCTTACAATACTCTTTCTCTAATTCACGTATGCAATGGCTCCCCGCAGTTGCACGATACACTCCTTCTTGTAACATCCTGAAATTCAGGTAAAGCTATTTAACCCTTCTCCTTTTCCAAGTTGTCAAGTTAAGTCCTTTAAGTATGTGTTAGGCTTGTGAGTACGCTGGGCGTACTCGCACGCTTATTTTGGACGCGGACTCGCCTGGGTACGCTGGGCATACCCAGGTTACGCCGGGCGTAATGTGTCCAGATGTAAACCCTAATTTGGGGCTTGAGTGCTATAAAAGGAATGTTATGGCTACGACCTCAGCCTCCATTCCAGAGAGAAAAATCTTAATAGAGAGTCCCCTTTCGTTTTTAGAAAGTGTGTTGGTGTTCTAAGTTTCTAGTGTCATTTCAAGGTGGTGAAAGGAAAGAAGAGGTCATTTTAGAGGCTAGAAGCTTGTAGGAAAGAGTAGATATGAGATTTTTAGAGGTTGAAGGTTCTTCCTGAGGTAAAAATCTCAAACCTTGCCTTGTTATTTGAGTTATGTGCTTCTTGGACCAATTTCTAGGGTTTTTGGTCCCAAGATGGAGACTTTATGAGCAAATGGTCTCCATTGGCCTAGATCTATCATATTTTTGGTCTATAAGTTTTGTATGTTCATAAAAATGCAAACTTGGACATAAAGATGGTGCCATGCATGAGATCTAGACCTTTGGAGGGAGAAAGGAAAGAGGTTTGAGGGTGTAGGGACCTTTACAGCCATGCAAAGGCTTAAAGGTTCCGACTTTATGGATTAAGACGTTGTAAGAGAGTCAGATCTGGAAGTTAAAGGAGTGTCTTAACCGTTTAAGACCAAAATCTAAGAAATGGTTGAACTGGAACTTACGTTGGGCGTAACTCCCAGTACGCGCATCGTAACCGGTTGAAGCCTCGATTGTGGTTCATTGGCGTACGCCCCGCGTACAGAGAAGGTATGCGCCGCGTACTGCCTTCTGTTGACTTTTAGGGTTTTGGTCAACCTTTGGACTTTTGGATCAGAGAGGGGTAAAATGGTCTTTTACCATTCTGTGGAAATTATAGAGTGGATTTAATCTAGCCTTTGAGAGCCATTATTTTTTTGAGAGTATTGTTATGTGTTAGGCGGGGGATAGACCAGTGTGATCGAGTACGAGACTATCCGAGATACCGAGGTGAGTCTTCTCACTATACTGTACCTAGAAGGGTACCTATGTGCGACCGGAAGGTCTTGTATGCTATGGGATGTATGCGTTATCTGTTATGTGATATGTATGTGCTATGTCTGTTATGTATGATATGAACCGGAACGTCAAGAGGGTGCGGACCGGAAGGTCGATACGGGTAGGACCGGAAGGTCTACCGGAGTTCGGGACGGAAGTCCCCTGAGACACTCGGATCGGAAGATCCCATAGAGTTATGGCCTGGAAAGGCGTATGTGTGGTATGTGGTATTTTAGGGAACTCACTAAGCATTTATGCTTATAGTGTTGTGTGATGTGTTTCAGGTACTAGTGACGACCGCGGGAAGGCGTCGGCATGATTAGTACACACACAAAGAGTTTTACATGTTATGATCTTAGGATGTAATGTTATGGGTTGTTATGTGATACAATGATATTTTTATAAATATTGTGAATTAAAGTATGTTTTTAAAATGTGAAAAATTGTTTTGAAAATTTATGTCGTTACAAGTTGGTATCAGAGCCTTGGTTTGAGGGATTCGGGTGCATCTTTGGATGAATCTGAACTCAAACTGAGGATTTGAGAAAGTTTTCATAACATAGACAATTTTTCTAAAAGAGTAAAGGTTTTGAGGAAGACAGAATGCAGCAATGTGTGTACGATCAGCCAGCTCCTGAACGATGGTTTCCCAAAATACCATTACACTATGTGTTATGAGATGTGTTATGATATGATATGCATGCTAGAGTTGGCTAGGTATTCATATTAGGACTAGAGTGGCCTGATTTTGTGATGCCTTATCCTAGGAAGGATTTTGCTGCTATGTGATCCTTGAGAGCGAGTAGGTAGCAGTGAGGGGCTAATAAGAGGTCTAGTGAAGGGTAGCCTATGCCAGTGAGATATAGAGTACTTGTGATCTGGGATCCAAGGAGGAGGACTTAGGGTGAATATTGATGCGGTGTATACGGTAGTATAAGGGCTCGTACTACCGAAGACACCGAAGTAGTGCGCACTCTAAGTAAGAATCCTTTGGGTACTAAGGAACAAGTAGGATCGAGTTATCGAGTGCGAGCATACTCGAGTGAGTCTTTGATATTATTATGTTATATTTCAGATACATCCTGGTTGGGTGATGCCACAGACCTGAAGTGAGCCGTGTGAGTGTCGAGGAGCTTTGTCAGATGATCCACGATGAGGTGGTGGCGACGATCAGGGCCGAGATTCCGGAGATGTTTGGATCTATCAAGACCACACTGATTGAGACTTTCGATGAACAGTATGCCGCGGTGACTGAGGCTGCTACTGCTACAGCTATCGCAGCTGTGGCTGTTGCTAGGCCTCTGGGAGGTGACTCGTTGTGGTTTCGGGAGTTCAGCAACACGAAGCCACCCGAGTTTGATGGGACGCTGGATCCGATCGCTGCAATGAGATGGATTGCTGATATTGAGGGATGCTTCTATACATGTTCATGTCTGGAGCATCTGAGAGTTCGGTTCGCGTTAAACCAGCTTCGCCTCGGAGCGAAGGACTGGTGGAAGTTCGTGACGACAAGCTTCACAGTTGTAGAGATTTCAGAGGTGACCTTGGAGAGGTTCACTGCCATGTTCAGAGATGAGTATGTTCCCCTGTTGGAGAGGGAACGGTTTGTTCAGGAGTTCTTGACCCTCAAGCAGGGTACTGATTCGGTTACTGTGATTACCAGGAAGTTTCATGAGAGGGCGATGATCTGCCCTGAGCAGGTGTCTACTGAGCAGAAACGTATGAGCCGGTATTTGGGCGTTCTGAAGAGACACATTCGGGAGTTCAAGTCGATCTCGACGTACCGGATATTTGCTGAGCTCTAGGCAAATGCCCAGAAGAGGGAGATTGAGTTGGAGACTCAGGCTAGGGAGGAGGCTGAGTCTCAGAGGATGGATCGGCGCCCGACTCAGTCTCAGTCGGCGGCCAAGCGGACCAAGTCCGCTGATACGAGGACTGGAGACCACAAGGGTCGCACTTGTGGGAAGTACGGCAAGGGACATGATGGGGTCTGTCGATCGGGTGCTTGCTACAAATGTGGCAAGGAAGGGCATATCGCCAAGGATTGCCCCAAGGGATTTATGGTTTGCTTTCATTACAAACAGACTGGCCATCGGAAGGCCGAGTGTCCGCAGTTGCATCAGGGGACAACGCAAGGATATGCGCCTGCTGCTAGGGTTATCGAGGTTCGGCCAGTGAAGGCCGAGGCACCGAAGGCTCATGGGAGAGCTTTCTAGTTGACAGCGGAGGAGGTCTGCGCAGCGCCCGATGTTGTGGCTGGTACGTATTCCTTATTTATTTTGTTGAGTTGACATATTGTACTTATATGATGATATGAGTAGGTACTTTTCTTGTGAGTTCTGTACCTGCTTTGGTGTTATTTGACTCGGTTGCGAGTCGGTTATTTGTTTCCTTGGCATTTAGTCAGCACATTAGTATCCGACGAGAGGCGTTGATTCAACCTCTGCGAGTTTCTATAGATGACGAGCGAGCGATGTATGCTACGGATGTGATTCGAGGATGTATACTTGAGATCTTTGGTGTGGAGTTCCCGATAGATCTGGTCCCGATTGCGATGGGGGACGTATGTGTGATAGTGGGCATGGATTGGTTAAGCCGACTTGGAGCCATTATAGACTGCGAGCGTCAGTTGGTGGCGATACGAGACCCTAGTGGGGGAGTACTTACGGTGTACGGCAAAGGGTACCTGATGTGGGTCAACGTTTTGTTCGGCTGCTAGGGCGAGATAGAGTTTGCAGCAGGGCTGCAGCGGGTTCGTAGCCTATGTGATGGACACGCGAGTGGCCGCTGGGAGGCGAAGTTCGATTGATGAGGTTCCAAAAGTGTGTGAATTCCCGGATGTTTTTCCCGAGGAATTTCCGGGTGTGCCTCCCGAGAGGAAAGTGGAGTTCCGTATCGATTTGGTTTTGGGAGCAGCGCCTATCGCCAAGGCGCCTTATCGCCTTGCGCCGCCAGAGATATAGGAGTTATCCTTGCAGCTTCAGGAGCTGCTAGGGAAGGGGTTTATTCAACCGAGTAGCTCGCCATGGGGAGCTCCGATCCTTTTTGTCAAGAAAAAGGATGGTTCACACCGGATGTGCATTGATTACCGGGAGTTGAACAAGTTGACGGTCAAGAACCGTTATGCATTACCGTGGATCGACGATCCGTTCGATCAGTTGCAGAGGGTGTCTTGGTTATCCAATATAGACTTGAGGTCGGGTTATCATCAGATGAGGGTTCGGGATGAAGATATCCAGAAGACAGCATTCAGAACTCGTTATGGGCATTACGAGTTCGTGGTGATGCCTTTTGAGCTCACCAATGCACCAGCAGCGTTCATGGATCTCATGAACAGGGTGTGCAGGCCAATGTTGGATCGGTCGGTGATCATGTTCATTGATGATATTTTGGTGTATTCGAGATCTAGAGAGCAGCATGAGGAGCATTTAAGGGAGATCCTTGGAGTTCTGAGATCGGAGAGGCTTTATGCCAAATTCTCCAAGTGCGATTTCTGGTTATGAGAGGTCCAATTCTTGGGGCATCTCATCAACCAGAATGGGATTTTGGTCGATCCGGCGAAGATTGAGGCGGTTATGAGGTGGGAGGTGCCGAGATCGCCCACCGAGATCAGGAGCTTTCTAGTATTGGCCGACTATTATTAGAGATTTATCAGGGATTTCTCCAAGATCTTCGTGCCACTCACCAGGTTGACCCGGAAGGGTGTTGCTTTTTCATGGGGTCCAGAGCAGCAGACCTCGTTTGAGACACTTCACCAGAGATTGTGCGAAGCCGCGGTGCTAGCTCTCCCAGAATGGATGGAGGATTTTGTGGTGTATTGTGACGCATCGATATCGAGGTTGGGTGCAGTACTTATGCAGAGGGGGCACGTGATAGTGTATGCGTCGAGGCATCTGAAGCCTCATGAGACGAGGTATCCTACCCACGATTTGGAGTTGGGGGCTGTGGTGTTCGCCCTCAAGATCTGGCATCACTATTTGTATGGGGTTCGGTGTACCATCTACATGGACCACAAGAGTTTGAAGTATTTGATGGATCAGCCCAATCTGAATATGCGCCAGACGAGGTGGCTGGATGTGGTAAAGGATTATGATTGTGAGATCTTGTACCACCCGGGCAAGGCTAATGTTGTAGTTGATGCCCTGAGCCATAGGGCAGAGAACGCCCCGATTCGTGATATTTGTATGCGGTTGACAGTGATGAATCCGGTGATGGATGCCATTCGGGAGGACCAGGCGGAGGCTGTGAGACCGGAGAACTGCAAGAGGGATCGGGTGATTGGGAAGGTGCCGGAGTTCGTTACCGATAGTCGCGGGCAGATGACCCTTCAGGGTCAGATTTGGGTGTCGTATGCAGGCGGAGCGCGCACCACTCTGATGGAGGAGGCGCATAGATCGAGATTTTTTATCCAGGCCACTAAGATGTATTTGGATTTGAAAAAGGAGTATTGGTGGCCATGTATGAAGAGGGATTTAGCATGGTTTCTTGATAGGTGCTTAAACTGTCGCAGGGTTAAAGCCGAGCACCAGCGACCGCATGACATGTTGCAGCCACTGGAGGTTCCCTAATGGAAGTGGGAACAGATTTCTATGGATTTCATCACCAAGCTGCCGAGAACCGCGAGGGGTGTCGATGCAGTTTGGGTGATCGTCGAACGGATAACGAAGAGCACTCACTTTCTTTCTATCAGTGAGAGATTTTTTGCTGAGAGGCTATCAGAGTTGTATGTGAGAGAGGTGGTATCGCGGCATGGGGTGCCGATCTCAATTGTGTCAGATCGAGATGTGCGTTTTACTTCCAGGTTTTGGAAGAAGCTCTACGAGGAGTTGGGCATGAGGCTGCATTTCAGTACCACTTACCACCCATAGACGGACGGACAGAGTGAGCAAACGATTCAGACGCTCGAAGACATGCTTTAGGCACGTATCTGCCTTTGGCTGAGTTTTCCTATAACAACAGTCACCATTCGAGCATTGGTATGCCTCCCTTCGACTTGTTGTATGGGAGGAGGTGTCGGACTCCCATTTGTTGGGGAGAGGTAGGGCAGAGAGTAATGGGCAACACTGAGATAGTGCTTTAGATGACAGAGCAGATACAACAGGTTAGACAGAGATTGCTGACGGCCCAGAGTCGTCAGAAGAGTTACGCGGATAGGCGTCGATCAGAGCTCGAGTTTTAGGTTGGGGATTTTGTTCTTCTGAAAGTATCCCCTTGGAAAGGAGTGATTCGTTTAAGTAAGAGGGGCAAGTTGGGACCCCGGTATATTGGGGCATTTAGGGTGATCGTGAGGGTGGGCAGGGTAGCATATCATTTGGAGCTACCTACGGAGTTGAGCCAGATTCATGATACCTTCCACGTGTCTCAACTGAGGAAGTGTATAGTCGATGAGTCGGCAGTGGTACCGTTGGAGGATATCTAGGTGGATGCGAGTCTGAATTATATCGAGAGGCCGGTTGCAATCTTGGATCGGAAGATCAAGGTTCTGAGGAACAAGGAAGTGCCCTTGGTTCAGGTCCAGTGGCAACATCGGAAGGGGTCCGAGCTGATTTGGGAGCCGGAGTCGGAGATGTGGGAGCAACATCCGGAATTATTTTCGGCATGAGACTTCGAGGGAAAAGTCTGGTTCTAGTAGGGGAGTATTGTAACATCCCGAAATTTAGGTAAAGCTATTTAACCCTTCTCCTTTTCCAAGTTGTCAATTTAAGTCCTTTAGGGATGTGTTAGGCTTATGAGTACGCTGGGCATACTGAGGAGTACGCTGCGCGTACTCGCACGCTTATTTTGGGGGCGCACTCGCCTGGGTACGCTGGGCTTACCCAGGTTACGTCGGGCATAATGTGTCCATATGTAAACCCTAATTTGGGGCTTGAGCACTATAAAAGGAATGCTATGGCTGCGACCTCATCCTCCATTCCAGAGAGAAAAAACCTAATAGAGAGTCCCCTTTCGTTTTTAGCAAGTGTGTTGGTGTTCTAAGCTTCTAGTGTCATTTCAAGGTGGTGGAAGGAAAGAAGAGGTCATTTTAGAGGCTAGAAGCTTGTGGGAAAGAGTAGATCTGAGCTTTTCAGAGGTTGGAGGTTCTTCCTGAGGTAAAAAGCTCAAAACTTGCCTTGTTATTTGAGTTATGTGCTTCTTGGACCAATTTCTAGGGTTTTTGGTCCCAAGATGGAGACTTTATGAGCAAATGGTCTCCATTGGCATAGATCTATCATATTTCTGGTCTATAAGTGTTGTATGTTCATAAAAATGCAAACTTGGACGTAAGGATGGTGCCATGCATGAGATCTAGACCTTTGGACGGAGAAAGGAAAGAGGTTTGAGGGTGTAGGGACCTTTATAGCCATGCAAAGGCTTAAAGGTTTCGACTTTATGGATTAAGAGGTTGTAAGAGAGTCATATCTGGAAGTTGAATGAGTGTCTTAACCGTTTAAGACCAAAATCTAAGAATGGCTGAATTAGGACTAACGTTGGGCGTAACTCCCAGTACGCGCAACTTAAGGGGTTGAAGCCCCGATTGTCGTTCGCTGGCGTACGCCCCACGTACAGAGAAGGTACGCGCCGCGTACTGCCTTCTGTTGACTTTCGTTGACTTTTAGGGTTTTGGTAAACCTTTGGACTTTTAGGTCGTCGTATACCATTCTGTGGAAATTATAGAGTGGATTTAATCTAGCCTTTGGGAGCCATTATTTTTTTTTAGAGTATTGTTATGTGTTAGGCAGAGGCTAGACCAGTGTGATCGAGTACGAGACTATCCGAGATACCGAGGTGAGTCTTCTCACTATACTGTACCTGGAAGGGTACCTATGTGCGACCGGAAGGTCTTGTATGCTATAAGATGTATGCGTTATATGTTATGTGATATGTATGTGATATGTATGTTATGTATGGTATGGACCGGAAGATCAAGAGGGTACGGACCGGAAGGTCGATACGGGTAGGACCGGAAGGTCTACTGGAGTTCGGGACGGAAGTCCCCTGAGACACTCGGATCGGAAGATCCCATAGAGTTATGGCCTGGAAAGGCATATGTGTGGTATGTGGTATTTTGGGGAACTCACTAATCATTTATGCTTACAATGTTGTGTGATGTGTTTCAGGTACTAGTGATGACCGCAGGAAGGCGCCGACATGATCAGTACACACACGAAGAGTCTTACATGTTATGATCTTGGGATGTAATGTTATGGGTTGTTATGTGATACAATGATATTTTTATAACTATTATGAATGTAAGTATGCTTTTAAAATGTGAAAATTTTCTTCGAAAATTTATGTCGTTACACCTCTCTATCTTGTGAATACCACGACTCCCCGCAGTATCACGATACCCTCTCTCACGTATGCTGCAGCTCTCCGCATTCGCACGATACCCTTTCTCTCACTGACTCATGGATGCTACGGCTCCTCGTAGTCTTACAACACCCTCTTACTCAGTAACTTACCATGGGCTCACTCCATGGTTATTCCCCGACAATCCCAAGTGATTACCCCCCACTCGGATCCACCCACTCTCGTATCACCTCATAATCTCATCATCAAGTCAAAACTACACTGATTTCACTAACTCATGCTCCGCAACCCAACGTAGATAAGTACACACACCAACTCAGTTTATGCACCACCACTTCCTGATGTAAGTTCTCGTAGGCAAGGTACTTTTGTTCGCACGATTATACCCGTAGATAGTCCGTCTCTAACTACAATTAACCGAGGGTTCCCCACTGGAACAAAAGTCACCCGGTACTCTGCTCGCCATCCCACAACTCGAGTCTCAACATAACCAAAGGACATCATACATGGGGTACCTCGGTACACCATCACTACTTCTCATGATGTCTTGCCTCAACCACTGATCTTCCACTCACGCAAATCGAAATCTCGAAATACCCCAATATCACAAATTAAAACATGAAGGAATCGCCAATGACTAAAAACACGTTGACAAAAATCTGAAGCTCCATTCACTACTGATCACCACCCACACAAAACTACTCATACCGACTCTGAAATTAGTCTACAAATCTGAAATTAGATCACAATCCATACCGATGCCCACAAATCTCAGCAATTGCCCCTTGAACTCAGCAACCCAACCGCCTCGAACTTAACATTTGCAAACCCGAAAATCCCTGGCCACAATAACTTCTCTGACCAATGGCCACCTGCCGTGGATTCACTCATCCTTTCTTAAGTACATACACGTACATCATCCCACCTTACACCTCGCTTCATCCACCAATAACCCAGATTTCCTATGTCTGCACCGCAGATCTCCTTAACCAGCTCTCTAACAGTACCTAAACAAATCTCTGTTCCTCTTAATAAAATACTCAGTCATCCCCCACTCAGGGTTCCAATTAGCATACCCACAGTCTACTCCACATACAGCTTCCGGGTGCATCACACTTAACTTTTGGAATGTACCACGTAGTTGCATCAATGATCTTCCCGATGGAAGACAAACAACTCCAAATATCTCGTAACTCAGGCAAAAATCTCATAATCCTCTCAACGTGACTGCCTCTAGTCATCTCGAAGCCTCAGGCTGACACACCGCCAGGTACCCCAACTGTTCCCAAACAATCCTGACTCTCGGTCCGGAAATAATGCACTACCACACACCTCAACTCCGACTCCTCGACCAACCTCCCAACACAGGAATCATCATCAAAGCATGAGACCTCACTCCTACAGCCGATACATAGCATTGATGGGTTTTAGCCATATGAACATTCTTATGTGCACATGCAACCCTAATGCTTGGATCTAGGTTTCTCTAATTAAACATGCATTCAATCCAAGACTTCTAATGGCTAATAGACTATAATAACAATATGAAATCAGAATTAGAAGTTTACCTTGAATTACTTGCTTGATCTTCTTGTTCTTGGAGCTTTAGAGTCACAATTGTCACTCCTCTAATGGCTTACAAACACCAACTAGCAAAGGAGATGATTTAGAAGAGAGGAGAGGGAACAAATCGGCCAGGGTTTCTTCTCTAAGCACAGGTGCCGATTTCCCTTGACCCTTGGGGTCTATTTATACTTGTAAGGCTCCTAGGGTTTCACCCTTAAACCCTAATTGGATAACTTAGGCCCTAAGCAATCCAATACCCTAATAGATAAGTCCTTGGACGAAATCTAAGCCTATCCAAAGCCCTAGAATTCCCCCCCCCCCCCCCCTTTATCCTTAAGGGATTTATAGCCCAAAGTCAAACTATCATACAATTGACAGTTTATACCCCTTTATTTAATTAATCTCTTTAAGTCACCAAATTAATTCTTAATTAATTTATGACTTATATTAATCAAATAATAATATTATTATTCCTTATATTATTCTCATAATATATTAATAATATTCCTTCTCTCATATAAATCATCCTGTCAAGTTGCTATGGTGAAGGCAACCCAAAAGGTCCATGCACAACCGGGTCAAATACTTGCCTAATATAGTTGCAGCCTTAGACACTATTCCAACAAGCATAACAATGAGGTCCACCGCCACAGTATACTCCTCTTGATCACTTGAAACCGCTGCTAAAAGCATGCATGACTCGACTAAGGCATCTTTTTGTCCCCCTCTCAGTCTCTACTAATCACTCTCTCGTGGTATAAGGAATACCTCGCAGCAAACATATTGCCCAAATACTCTGGTGAAAGGTTGCAGCCCTATGCTACCCCACGGGTTTACCTCCATCTCTGAAACCGGAAGCTCAACATATCGTTTTGCTTCTCCGAGGAAACGGGAACAACGCAAATCTTGTCACAAAAAGTGACATCTCAACTATCGACCAAGTGCTCAACTTAGTCCGCAATTCTCCATAAAGTCTCATCTTTACTCATCCCTGTGTCTTGCGACTCCCACTGGCATCTCACCAAAAAATCTCTCGGAAACTAACTCGATTCCTTCTCTAGGTATGCTCCATTAAAACTCTCTCGACATGGCCCTCTAGCCCCACAATCTATCACAACAGATCTCAACCTGATCAATCACCACATAATAACTGGCGAACCAGAAACACTAACCGCCACAAATCATGCTACTCGAACCAAGTGGTCGCCTAACAATCTACTATGAATCATGGCACTCGAACCATGTTCTCTCTCTTCTCAATCTGCTACTTAGAATCTCTGGAATTCTCCCTGTTTCGAGTATGGGTGCTCTGTTTTCAGTAGTACGGGCCTATTCTACCTGCCAAATCTACCCATACCTTCCACATGGATCGTCCCAAATTTTCAAAGTAGTTGCTCAACCATCTCAATCACCAATTTCGTTACACATGTTCGCTCTCCAGCGAGATACTCTCCTCTATTAGCGTACTCATCTGGCTAAGGTCACCCTCCCCTAGGCTCTCCCTAGGTTCTCACACTTCTCTGCCATCAGCTACTGTAGAACTCCTTATGATGCCAGCCATCTGCCTCCTGAATATCGTCAAATTCACTTAGTAGCTGACTCCCATCATCAAGAGTTCCACAAAGCACGAAGCAAGCAACATTCGGGCATCGAATAACCTCTACCAACATGTAAAACCACTCTAGGTTGTTACCCACGTGCTCTCCTCATACTCAAAGCATATCACCGAACACAAGCAACTTTACACCACGCGGGCATCTGACTACTCTCTCAGTAGACTCCTCAAATGCTCATCAACATATCTTTCCTAGATTACTTGTCTAATCCAATCCCTCTCTAAAAAGGATTCATGCTTCATACTCTCATTCCGCACATAGTATGACAATCGTCATATTCCGGTCAAGTCAAAGTCAAATAAAGTCAACAAGTCAAACAGGTCAAGTCGGCTAGTCCTCGTATATTAGGGTTTTTCGTTTTGTTCCTATTATTCGACTCACTATCTTGATACAAAGTATCACTTAGAGTTTTCACGCGTTCGAAAATTCTAAACCCTAACCGGGGTAAGTGATGAAACTATGCGGTAAAACATTATTTCATATCTCACGGGAGCGTATAAAAATCATAACAAGGCTTAACGGGGTGTACGAACCTTGAGTTACGAAGCCAAACACTCAAAAAGGTCATAAACGAAACCTCTCTCAATCTCTTTCAATCTATCTCTCTTTATCTGAAATCTCTCTCAAAACTTCTTTCAAGTTTTTATAATCATTCGGGTCATCCCGACCCTTAACCGGGTCACAAACCGCTCGAAACGGGAAGAAACCTTGAAAAATAGCCATTTTGGGCCGAAGCCTCCTTAGAACCGAAGCCTCTCTAGGACCGAAGTCACTTAAGGACCGAAGTCACCTCTGGGTTCGGTCTATTTCGTTTCTCACCTAGGTTCGGTTCTGACAGGCTCGGGTCTGACAAGTTCGCCTTTGGTCCTCCCTAAACTACAATAAGAAATTCCAAGTCATCTTTTAACATAAGGTGGATTGGTCCTCGCCATATCAGTTTCTTGTACTCCAAAAAGTACCCACATCTTTTCCCCAAATTCTTGAAGTCCCAGTCAAAACACTAATTTTGGGACGAAATTCCTTCTAACGGGGAGATAATGTGACAATCGTCAAATTTCAGTCAAGTCAAAGTCAAATAAAGTCAACAAGTCCAACGGGTCGACTCAGCTAGTCCTCGTATATTAGGGTTTTTCGTTTTGTTCCTATTATTCGACTCACTATCTTGATACAAAGTATCACTTAGAGTTTTCACGCGTTCGGAAATTCAAAACCCTGATCGGGGCAAGTGATGAAACTACGTGGTTAAACATTATTCCATACCTCACGGGAGCGTATAACAATCATAACCAGGCTTAACGGGGTGTACGAACCTTGCGTTACTAAGCCAAACACTCAAAAAGGTCACAAACGAAACCTCTCTCAATCTCTTTCACTCTATCTCTCTCTCTCTCTATCTAAAATCTCTCCTAAATCTCTCTCAAAACTTCTTTCAACTTTTTATAATCATTCGGGTCATCCCGACCCTTAACCGGGTCACAAACCGCTCGAAAATGGGAAGAAACCTTGAAAAATAGCCATTTTGGGCTGAAGCCTCCTTAGAACCGAAGCCTCTCTAGGACCGAAACTACTCTAGAGCCGAAGCCTCTTAAGGACCGAAGTCACCTTCGGGTTTGGTGTATTTCGCTTCTCCCCTAGGTTCGCTTCTGACAGGCTCGGGTCTGACAAGTTTGCCTTCGGTCCTCCCCAATCAACCGAACCCAACCTTCGGTTCATTTCACTTCCGAGCCATTTTGGTCCTGAACCTCACAACCGAACTTCAGTCCCCACACCTTAAGATCGAGCCTTGCCACCTTCAGCCCGATTGCGAGAAGCTTCGCAGAACTACCCTTTTTGCCCAGTTTTCGGCTACTTTCACGTTTTAAGTTCGTTTTAGCATGGTATTTTCAGCCAAACTCTTATTTCAGTATATAAGACCCTAAATAAATATATTTTAATCATTTTTGGAAGAAAATCTTTGCCTAAGAATAAAATATAGTGGGTGGGATATTTAAGGTGGAGTGTTGACTTTGCTCTAAAAGTTATGACACAAGCAATCCCCATACCCACTCCAGGTCACTATTTATGATTTACGTCACCAATCCCATCACCCCTAGTCTACTAATTGTCCCCTCTCACCCTTCTTCAACTAGATAACTTGGTCAAAGGCTTGAAACTCTCATCTCACCTCACATCTCTCTCATAATTCACCAAAGAGCAAAATCCATTCTCTCTCAATTCTCTCTCTAAAATTTCGATATTAAAGGCTGATTTTGGACTTCTCAAACATTTTTGGTAAGTAAACTTCATCTCTAACATGATTCCCTTACATCGCTTCGCCCAAATTATGAATTCCTTACGTAGATATCATCATATTTGTTGTTAGATCTTCGAATCTTCAAACATCTCCCAAGTGTTCTTGCGTTGAACACTTCTTTTCTCCATCATCCATCTACTGAAATCACTCAAGGTGATTTCATACCCCTATCTTTTCATGTTTTCTTAAGTTTTATGGGGGGGGGGGGGGGAATACAAGTTAAAACACCAAGAACACAAATAAACTCTTCCAACAGCTTTCATCAGAAAAGTTGGACTCCATTCACGGACTGTTTTGGTTAACTTAAACATTTTTATTTTTTAAAACTGTATTAGGTACGAATAGTTCAAGTTCTTATCTTTAAAATGGCTACTTGCACATCTCCATACGATTTATCTACAATTTATGGTGATTTTCACAAAACACCCTATCATTTCAAGAACAAGTCCGGACCAGTCTGTGAATATGGACATTTTTACACAAGATAAAGGTTTCTAAAAATCATCAGAAAATTTATGAACAAACTAGACACATTTTCCAAACTCTTAAAATTTACGAATTTTGATTTGGACCTTTGATGACTTTTCTATAAATTTTATAAAAACAAGAATAGAAATCTTATAATTAGAAAAATGCTATCAATTTCATTTCCACCTTGTAACTTGTGGAGCAAGGTGTGTATCATTATGTGATTATATGTTATTACATTATGTGTCATTTTCTCTTGGTATATAAACATACATCAGAATACAAATGGATTTTTTTTACTATATTATGCATGGTGAAATAAAAAGTTGTTATAAACAAAGTTTACATCCATTACATACAAACATTTGGTAAACTAGGACAAGTATAGTACTAATTAAATACATGTGGTAGATAATACATATTATTTACCTTAGTTTAAAGGTATGAATCATATACTAAGGTTTTTCACCACTAACAATAATTATAATAAACTATAATAAGCATACACTATCAACAAATACGTTAACTATAATCGGTATAGTTAGGTTGCTTTACCTTACAAACATTACGATAAACTATAATAGGTATAGTTTATGTTCACTACCACTACCACTATTTGATAAACTATAATATGCATAATTCATGTTCATTATCACTACCACTATTTGGTGAATTATGATATGTATAGTTTATGTTCACTACCACTACCACTATTTGATAAACCATAATATGCATAATTCATGGTCACTATCACTACCACTATTTGGTGAATTGTGATATGTATAGTTTATGTCTCTAGTTTCAAGACTACATTCAATCTAGAACTATTAGTTTTCAACAATAATTACTAAGTGTATATGCTAGAGTTATATAGAATTTAGTCGTGGTCGACATAGAATTGGTGGGTCCGCTTTATTTCATGTTCCTTGTTTGGTTGTGGGTCTAGAGTAGATCCATTACATTCGACGGTTTATTTAACTTTAATTTTATATAACTTACATACACTTACAGATTATAGAAGGAAACTATAGGAAATTCTAGGATGCACTATTTTATAACATAGAAACTTACAATTCACTCTTTAAGGAAAATATCGGATTTTTTGGAATAACTTTATCGCTTTTACAAGGAAAACAGTTTCTTTTTCAAAATAAAACTCTTATGAACTCACCAACTTAATTGTTGACACTTTTTCAAAACTAATTGTATTCTCAGGAAATCAATAAACAGGTAATAAAGTGTTTTTGAGGATGGGACGTTAAGGCGTCAAAACTTTTCGTTTTTATTAACATAATGTAATTGAATTAGAAACATGTAAAATTATACTATGGTGTAACTTTTTCAAGTATATTTATGTTGGTTGTGTATACTTTGATCACTATTGCAATTGTTGTCATGATACTATACATGAAGTCCTCCACCCTCGGACGTTTCCGCCATCCTTGATTTGGGGTGTGACACATACTCAAAAGCAAATCACAAATAACAGGATTTCCAAGGCTAAGGCATCACAAATCAGGACACTCTAGTCCTAAATTATGAAATACCTAGGCTATCTCTATCATTCATGATATCTCATAAAATATCTCTTAATACAAAAGTTAGGGTATTTTGGGTAATCACCATTCGGGCTCTGGCTGATAGTACACACTGCTCCTTCTCGTTTTTCTCTTAGAAACTCTTGCTCGTTTTAGAAATCATTTCTTTTGAAAATTTTCCTCAAATCGTCAGTTTGAGTCCAGATTTACCCGAAGGTGCATCTGAATCCCTCAAACCAAGGCTCTGATACCAACTTGTAACATCGTAAATTTCCAAACAAAATTTTCATTTTAAATTCATATAATTCTCATAATGCATTTCACAATATCTCATTTATTTAATTTACAAAATGCATCTCCATAATTGTTTGTTTAATAATCTAGGATCCTCAAAACATAACTCTTTCTTTGGTGTGTACAATCGAGTCGGTGCCTTCCCGCGGTCCTGAGAAAACCTGAAACACATAACACATAACTCGGTAAGCACGAAGCTTAGTGAGTTCCCCAAAATACCACACATGTCTCAGTAGCCTCTCATGGCTATACTCAGATAAGACCCTCCGGTCAATGTGTCTCAGTGGGGCCCCTTGGTCCCAGAACTCAGGCAGACCCTCCGATCCTAACTCAACAAGCTGATAATAACAATACTCAACATAAATCACAGAGACATAATGCAAAATATCACAATACACAAATAAGAACACAAGACATCTCAGTCACACAAGGACACCACTCATAGTAAGTATAGTGAGAAGACTCACCTCGGATGACGAACAACTCCTATAGACGTTGCTGCCTCCGCACCGGCCACTAACTCTGTGGCAAACCCACAATTATCCCAATTAGGAACTAAGTCCAAAACTCTCACTCATTAGGTCTAAAGGTAGTCCACTAACCAACCCAACAATGACCTAAAACCCATTTGGCCCACCAAGGCCCAATAATAGATTGGCTCTCCCAAGGCCCAATTCTCAATCTAAATGGTAAGCCCAACTCAAGGGCCCAAAGTACAATATAATATTTCTCTGCTCAATGTCTCTAATACACAATCAAAAACATCCAGGCCCAATCCCTAAGGACCATTAAAAGATCTAACCCAAAAGCCCACAGTAAGGTTACACGGGGCGTACCTCCTTTGGTACGCTCAGCGTACACTAGCATGCACGAATCTTATAGGGGACCTCAACCCAGTACGCGGGGCGTACTGGAATTAATCTGGGCATACGCCCGGTTATGCTTAATCCATTCTCTTGGTCTTAACCCGTTAAGACCTTAGCTCATTTATCAGATCTGGGCTCCCTAATGGTTCTTAGTCCTTAAAGTCAGGGACTTTAAGCCTTTGCATGGCTGATAAAGTCACAAACACCCAAAACTCTCATTCTCTTGATTAAAGATACTCATATCTCATGTATGAGGTGGTTCCCACGTCCAAGACCTCATTTTTATGGATCCTTTTCACTAGAAACGCTTATAAGGATAGATATTAGGCTCTGGCGTGCAACAACTGATAAAGCTTCAAGATTTGGGACCAAAATTCTTGAAATGGACCATATTATGCACAAATCAAAAACGATGAGAAAGCTCTAAGCTATATACCTTCAGATGATGCTCTATCCACAGGAAAGCTCAAATCTAAAGCCTTGACTCCAACTCTATTCTCTTCCATGTTCCATCTTCACTCCAAAGATTCCATAAAATACTTATAAACTCATGATGGTCACACACAAGCTCAAGAACGAGGATTAGGGTTTAGGGGGGTTTATTGAATGAGGACGGTGGCCAGGAATGAGGCCATCTCATTCATTATATAGGGACACTCCTCTTATTTAGGGTTTCATTTTGTACCTAGTACGCCCAGCGTACCCTCTGGTATGCCCATCGTACTAGGTAGTTCAGCTTAAATGTCACGCGCATGAGTACGCTAAGCGTACACACACATACCCCCAACGTACTCTGCTGCCAACAATTTCAACTAAGGGACTTATCTTGCCAAATCATCAACTGTCATTGCTTCCTCAATAATCAACATAACCTCAAATACCATGAACCTAATACACTCGGATAGGTGACGAGATGCCTTAAGCTCCTAGCAACTTGTCATAACCCCGAGACTCCCTCTTTCTCGGTTGTAGCCTAGGAACCCTAATCACGAACGATCAGAAACAGGATGTTACATTATAATATTATAATAGTATAAGAGTTGAGTTTTAAACTTTTAAAATTCTAGGGTTTGGAACTAAATGTGTCAAAAGAAGACTCTACATTTACAAATTCCAAAACTTGAGGGCAAGTTTTGAACTATTCAAAAACCTTTGGAATCCATAACATATGAGTTTAATATAGGCTTTAATGAAAAGACACTTGAAAATCCATAACTTGAGGACAGGTTATGGAGTTCATAAAACTATTTATGGGAAAAAGACTCTTCTAGTACATAACCTGACTTTAAGGATCCTTTTAAAAGAAAAACTTTTCATTTTCCATAACTTGAGGACAAGTTATGGAGTACATTAAAGGCCATAAAGATCATCAAATAAACTAACAAGCATGTCAAATAATGTCCATGATCTAGATTAAACTCATATGCACAAGATAATTCTGTTGGATTAGTGTCTAAGTCCATAACTATTTTGGTATGTACTTGACCCGATGGTGCATGGTCCTCTTGGGTTGCCTTCACCAAAGCAACTTGATAGGATGAATTATGGAGAGAAAGGATTAAATATGATTTATTAATATTATAAGCATAATATATTAAAGGAGAAATCATATTGTTTAATTAATATTAGTCAAGAATTAATTGGTAATTAAGTTTGTGACTAAAAGACATTAATTAAACTAAGGGACTAGAACTGTCAATTGTATAATAGTTGAATATTGAGCTAATGGACTCCATATTAAAGGAGTGGACGAATTCTATGGGGAAACCCATTAGAAATCGTCCCAAGGCCTTTAAGGAAGGAGCCCATGGGTTGCTTAGGGATTAAGCATCCAAATTAGGGTTTCCTTGTTAGATAACCCTAATAGCCTCACTATTTAAAGAACCCTTATGCCCCAAAAACGTGTCCAAGCTTCATTCTAGGGATTCCACACGTTTTAGGCAGCCTCCTTCTCTTCTCTTCTTCATCCTCTTGCTCTTGGTGTTTGTGAACCATTAGAGGAGTGACATTTGTGACTCTACGCTTTCTAAAGTCAATTCAAGAAGGATTTGAGATTGTTATTGCTACATAACAATCAAGGTATGATCTAAACCCTAATTTATGTGTTATATTGATTATCATATGCTAGATCTAGGGTTTATAGTATTGGATAACTTGCATGTACAATAGAGAAACCTAGATCCAAGCATTAGGGTTTGTATGAGCTCATAGGATGTTCTTATAGCTAAAACCCATCAGTGGTATCAGAGCCTTGATTGGTTTCTATTGTGTTGATGCCTTGTATGTTTGTTCAAGTTGCAAATTTCGATTTTGGTGAGTCTGCCTGATGAACTCAGCGAGTCCCATTGTGGACTCGGTGAGTAGGCCCTTACTCGGCGAGTCCATAGGGGTACTCGGCGAGTTCGAGCGTCAGAAAGAGGGGATTTTGGGATTTCTTGTTGTTTTCCTCATGGAAACTTGCCTTATCTGTTTTAGATCATTAAAATCTGATTTTGTACATATTTATGAGTATATCCTTGATTAAACAAAAGATAATTACCAATTGATTAGATAATAACTTCCTTATATGATAAAGTTTGATCATTTGTATTAATTGGGTAACTTATTTTGCAAGAAATTGAAATTAGGTCAAATATAGATAATGATGAAATTAATTGTCTAATTTATATTATTTGTTATTTGATCCTTGTGTTATGAAAGGTTTCAATTTTTCCCCTTTAGGTTTTATAGTTTAAATTTGAACTCAAACGTTTTTGTTTTGAAATCTAAATAGTTGAAACCCTAGTGTTTTGAAAGGTTTCAAAACTTTCCCTCAAGTTTTGGAATTTAAATTTTGATTAAAAGTTTAATTTTGATGTACATTTAAATTCTAAACCCTAATGTTTTGAAAAGTTTCAAAACTTGCCCTCAAGTTTTGGAATTTAAAAGTTGTTTAAAAGTTTAATTTAGGAATGTTAAATTCTAAAACCCTAGTGATGTTTTGAAAAGTTCATATCACACCCTTATGATTTTATTAATAAATTAAGGTGTATAATTAAAAGAGGTTTAATAAATCGATAAAAGTTTTGGTTTACAAATTAATTGAATTAAAGGTATAATTGTTAAATTTGACCACCTAATATTTTAAAAGTGTAAAATACACCCTATACTATATCTAACATTAAAGGTCTAACATTATATATATGTATGAGTAAAAGTCAGTCTTACCGTTAGTAGGCCTCATTCACGAAGCTGGTGTATAAGGGGTGTTTAAGGAAATTGCCTATAAAATGGCGATTGAATGGGTATCCACTCTTACCCACCGCACTCTTGACTAGTGGAGGGTCGTTAGCCGAACGGGTAGGATAGGACAGAACCTTCCATTATAAGTATAATGAAGTACAAAAGTAACTAAATGTTTTACAAATTCCCAATCTTAGTTACTTTAGGCAAAAGTGAATTGATGCAATTCCATGAAATTACACTTTGTGCCCTTGCAAAGACGTTAGAGGAGCGTGTGTGGTTTACCGACACACTAAATGGTTCTAAGCAAAGGTACCAAAGGGTGACTCAATGTTTGTCGTAGTTCGGTGGAGCGTGTGTGGTTTACCGGCACATCGAATAGGTTACTGTAACATGTGGGGGCACCATGTAAGTTTGCATGGTTATTCACACCCGCTTTATGATCCTCGGCATCCCAATCACAAACTAGAGGGGCATATCGAGATTTAAACATGCCATTGAAAAGTTCAATGAATCTCAAAGGATCTAGGAGTTTTCATAGATTTAAAACATAAATTTCTTTTTTCATTTTTCATGGTGGAAATTAGTGAATCGTCATTCACTTACCTTCAAATAATCTACAACTAGATTATGGCATCCCTTTTCTAGGTTGTAACGTATTGTGTTGGGTCCTAGCCTTAATATCTCATTTGGGTGATTTATTAAGGACTCAATCAATCAACTAACTTGAATTCGTTTTCTCCCGTTTTGTAGATGTCAAAGTACGACAACTATGGTCTTCCCAATTCCCGTGGAACAAGAAATCCACATGAAGATGATATTCCACGATTCGATCGAGGAACAAGAAATCATGCTTCACTTCCTCCTCCTCCTCAAATTATTCTCCCTAACCCACAAGATCGAAGAATTGAAAGGTTCAATGTCACTAAAGCCCTATTGGAAATGAAACATGAAGATGGTAAACCCGTGTGTGCCCACATTCTAAAAATGAAATCACACATTGATAGGTTGATAATGTTGGGTGCGTCATTCCCTGATAAGTTGGCTGTGAACTGGGTTATGCAGTCACTTGCTGAATCATATAATGAGTTCAAGAGAAAATATTATATGATGGATCATGACGAAAACCTCATTGACCTAACTTACATGCTCATTGCTGCTGAATCAGAAATGATTTGGCAAAGCAATGGAATGTATTTGTTAGGAAAGTCAACCAACCATGCTTCCGAGGACGTTCTAGGAGAACCTACCTGCGTTTGCTGCCAAGAGAAAGGGCGTTGGATACAAGTCTGCCCTAAGAGCCTGAAGATTCCAGAAGATGGGAGAGTCAAAGAGTATGGCTATGCTTCAGGTAAATTCCACTATCTAACTCCATTAAGTTCCTATTCATTGATTCTTAATACATAATGTGATAAGATTGCATTTGAATGTTTTGCAGGATCAGTGAAAAGAGAGGAAGCTTGATGGAAGAGCAAGATGAATCTAATCACAAAGAAATGGATCTCGATCGCATGGACTTGAAGATTAGATTTTGAGCATAGAAAGTTATGATAGAGTTGTTAGGAATATTTGATTACATAGTTTTCAGTTGATTTTGCATTGTAAGGACAAATGTTTTCCGTTGCTTTTATGAATAAAATAAATTTTTGATTTGGCTTATTTATTTATTTATTTCCTTGCAATGAAATCGTTATGAAAAATTGATGTTTGCATATTTCTACAACAAATGGATAAGATTCTTAATTATGTTAATAGTGGAAATGTCGAGAATTTACCAAATAGGGAGAGTTTTTCATCGCCCAAGTTTCAGGTGGACAGAAATTTGGAATCACGCAACTTGGTTGCATGATGTATGAGAAATTTCATATTTGGAAATTAAAATAATTCATTGACAAAGTGTCAAGTGAAGGACTAGGAGATCGAGTACACAAAGTTGTGTGTTGATCAAGTCCACCACAAGGGTAACAAAGATATTCGTCATGATTTACTAAAGGACTAGTAAATATGATTATACTTATAAGATTAAGTGTAATTCTGAATTGATTGAAAAAGGTTTAAATCAATAGTAGAACGAATAAAAGAATCAAGTAGGCAGAAAGATAAAAGTTTCTCTATTCTAAGAAGAAGGGAGAGTACCTTTTATGCTTTATGAGATGACTTAATGATTAAGAACCATATCTCAATTGATCCTCTAAGTGTGTCTTAGTACAATTGTATGTATAAGAAGAGGAATAAAGAATTGAAGAAATGGTTAAATCAAGAAGTCAATCATACTTCATTCCAAAACAAGTCTTAGAGTTAAGATTGTAATATTGAGTGACAAGTCTTAAGAAGGTTTATAACATTCATCAAATGTAGAATTTGGAAAAAGGCTTTCCTATTCTCGCACATTTAATATTGGAAAGTTGTGATGTCTTGGATAAGACAAAGACCAACTAGGACCAATTTTATGAAATGTTTTGTCTTGATAAAGGCTACACTAACTTTTGAATATTTGTTTGTCAAGAAATGTTTATTGACAAGAGAATCTTATATGTCAAGGAGTCAGTGGGAGTCTTAATGGTCTTGAAATGTTTCAAGAACAAATCAAGAATAAACCTTATCGATCATCACTAGCACACGAGTAGAGGTTTACAACCTATCGTGTTGACATTACCTTGTCTCTGTGCCGTTCCAATTGAGTTAATTATGCATGTGAGCACTATGAGTTCTCATTTGAATGCATAAAAGGCAAGGACCTTGATCAATTGAAAGTACCTTGATAGGAAAGGGTGAGCTGCTTAACTACTTGGAAGACATGGTGGGCAGCCGTGTTACCATAAGGCAAGAAATCAAAATTGAGAAGGATCGGTCCATATGAGTTTGGATTTGTCGCAAACTTTGGTTTTGACAAATTCACATGGATAGGAAAAAATACACCACTAAAATATAAGTGTCATAAGATTCCCTCCTTCATGAAAATGATTGTGAGGAAATGCTTTCACTAAGGAAGATTTTAAGAAGATAGTGATTGTGAAAATTGTATTCTCGAATTCTATTATGGTTACGGTATCCCTTTCCATGATTCGAATTATGAGATTTGGCAATTAGTTTGAATTGTTTAGACACACATATGAGGTATTTAAGACAGAGGTGTATAAGTTCAAGAAGCCTTGATAAAAGATTATCAAAGCATTAGGTATTAGAAACATGAACTTAAGAGATTCAATAAGTATTGTTTTTCTAGAAGTTAAGCTGGTTTCTGAATACATGTCAAAGCTAGTGGGAGCATAAGTGTTATGTTTATAATAATCATCGTGCTAGTGGGAGCATAAATGTTATGATTATATGATTATTAAGGCAAGTATTGCAAGTTAGCAATATTAATTATAGAAAAACAAGAGTCATACTTTGCAAAGTTGTAAAGGTTGAATAGTTGTTTTGCTATAATTAAGGGAGAGATTATTATGCTTCATTTCAAATCTAAATGCTTAGATTGTGGAATGTTAATAATTTTAGTCAAGGATACATAGTGCATTCTTAAATTTCGATCATGATTACGGCATTCCTCTTCATAGTTCGAATTGTGAGAACGTAGCACATAAAATTATTATGGCAGAAGATTGATAAAGTATCAAATCTTTATGTAAGACATTATGCATCGTGTCCCATACGCTTCGGATATAGGATCGATTGCAAAGTCTATAATATTTGACCATTCTAAAATTTTCCAAATGTCTAGCGCATTGGGAGGGAAAAGGACAAGAATCGGTTTTGACTAAGATAATTAAACAACTATCAAAGGACGATCCAAAGCTCACTGAGGATTGGTCGCTTGTGAGAAGTTGGAAGTATAGTATTGGATGGACCATATCGACATTATTATGAATAGAAAAGATTCTATTAAGAATGAGTTGTCATATGGCAAATATGGAAATGTTTCCATATTAGGAGTTGGATAATGAGAGTCTATGTCTAGATTAGAAACTTTTATGCAAAAGGATGTTCAAAGGAATGTACTTTGAGTGAGAAACATCGCATCTATGGAATTGTCTTGTAACAATCTCCGATAGAGGACTTTGTAATTTCATTGGCAATAGTCATTGTGACTTTAGTGCATTGATATTACGAAAGGATCATTGCATAAAATATTAGAATCTAACATATTCCATAAGTGGCTAGAATTTGATATTCTTTCACTTGTGAAAAGGATTAGGAGTTGTGAAATGAGTATGATTGGAAATGTGTTCATTTGATCTATTTCACAAAGTAGGAACCGTAGGTAAGCATTGTGTACATGCTAAGAGCATGGGACAAGTGTAATAATAATTCAAGTAAGAAGTTGATTACCCGAAACAACAAATAATGAGTAATCGATATGGTGATAAATAAAAGGTGTTTTATATATACTCAAAGGTTTGAGGCTATATGGGATTAGTATTATTCTTGTGCTTCACTTTGCATGTTTTGACTTCCTGAATAATTTGATTGGTTGAGAACAGTGAAATTATTTGAACGGGCCACAGTCGTTCATATGTTGGAAGTAGATATGAATGAAGACTGTCGTGAATTGGTGTGTGGATTGTCTAAAAAGCATTAGACATAAGCAAATGTTTGCTGCAACGTTCATGAGTGCTTATGAATATGATTTGAGCATTGGATTAAACCCATGCTCACTTGGATCACTTCATGGATTGTTATCATAAGTGATTAGTGAGACGATAATATCTTATATTCTTGAAACCGAGATGTGTGAGTTGTATCTTGTGAGTCGGTTGCACATTGATAATATGTAAACGCACCAGTAACTTGGTGTTATAAAACGTATTGTTGTGTGTGATTCGGTGAGTGAGTGCAAGCGAGCACTGAGTCAAAGTTTATTTGTTCCTTTTATCAAAAGTAGGATAAAAGCGATATCTGTGGGCCCCTCGATGATTTAGTGATGGCACCTAAGTGCTTGGCCAAGCCGGGACTAAATTGATGTGTTCAATTATAGTCTGTTGTCAGTCATCATAAATCTGAATTCGGGAAACAGCACATAGACAGAGAGAATGATTTAGATCCATGTCTCAGTCTATACGATATCTAGAATGGAGGAATATATGATCCCTTATCTAAAGGACACGCGTATCTGATAGGATCAGAGTTGACAGTGGCTTTAGAAAGCTATGATTGCAGATTAGGATCTGAAGTCATACGAAGAATAGTTACTAGACTTATCCAAGTGGGAGACTGTTGGATTAGTGTCTAAGTCCATAACTATTTTGGTATGTACTTGACCCGATGGTGCATGGTCCTTTTGGGTTGCCTTCACCAAAGCAACTTGATAGGATGAATTATGGAGAGAAAGGATTAAATATGATTTATTAATATTATGAGAATAATATATTAAAGGAGAAATCATATTGTTTAATTAATATTAGTCAATAATTAATTGGTAATTAAGTTTGTGACTAAACGACATTAATTAAACTAAGGGACTAGAACTGTCAATTGTATGATAGTTGAATATTGAGCTAATGGACTCCATATTAAAGGAGTGGACGAATTCTATGGGGAAACCCATTAGAAATCGTCCCAGGGCCTTTAAGGAAGGAGCCCATGGGTTGCTTAGGGCTTAAGCATCCAAATTAGGGTTTCCTTGTTAGATAACCCTAATAGCCTCACTATTTAAAGAACCCTTATGCCCCAAAAACGTGGCCAAGCTTCATTCTAGGGTTTCCACACGTTTTAGGCAGCCTCCTTCTCTTCTCTTCTTCATCCTCTTGCTCTTGGTGTTTGTGAACCATTAGCGGAGTGACATTTGTGACTCTATGCTTTCTAAAGTCAATTCAAGAAGGATTTGAGATTGTTATTGCTACATAACAATCAAGGTATGATCTAAACCCTAATTTATATGTTATATTGATTATCATATGCTAGATCTAGGGTTTATAGTCTTGGATAACTTTCATGTATAATAGAGAAACCTAGATCCAAGCATTAGGGTTTGTATGAGCTCATAGGATGTTCTTATAGCTAAAACCCATCAAATTCATATCAGCCAAATTTCATGTAATTAGCATAATCATATAAACTAATACAAAACATTAAACTCTGACAATTATCTTATAAATTGGATAATCATGATCATTACCACATCAAAACAGGTTTATAAGTTCAAAAGCAGTTTAGGGTAATGATCCTAGTCCAATTCTTGCCTTAAAAGTCGAAAATTTGCACTCTGGAGCACCGACTCGTTGAGTGCAAGAACAAACTCGGCGAGTTGGTCAGATTTGTGCTTGGACTCGGTGAGTCCACTGTTCAGAATAGCATAAAATTGTTTTTTCAAGCTTAAAAAACAAGTAGCATCAAGCATAATTGAAAACAACCCTAGGCTCTGATACCACTGATGGGTTTTGAGCATTCTAACACTCCTATGGTGTACATGCAACCCCAGATGCTTTGGATCTATGTTTTCTCTATTATACATGCATACATTCAATATTCCAAAGCATCATCCTAACTAGCATGCAATGAAGCATAAACAACATGAAATACAAATTAGATGACATACCTTTTAGTGTAGTTGGAAGCCTTGGACCTTTAAGAACTTAGTGCCCAAAATGTTGCACCTCAAATGGAATCACACAACACCACCAACAAATGGAGGAACTTGAGAAGATGTCACTTGCACTCATAAAATCGGCTTGCCCTCTTGTGTTAGCACTAGTGCCCATTTCATGAGCTAGAGGGGTCTTATATATTGTGGCTTGATTAGTGTTACACCATGCAAACCCTAATATGCATGACTTTCCATATTCCTCATGCTCCCTGGGTTTAAACTTCCATGGATCATCCATGGGTCACCACATGGGTTTAGCCCAACATAAGGAACTAGGGATCACAAGCCCACATTATAAGAATGAATGATTTACATAATCAATCCCCATATATTTAATTAGTCTCTTTTGATCACAAAATTAATTCCAAACTAATTCTTGATCAATACTAATTAAATAATATGATTTTATATTAATATACTAGAAATTATAATATATTAATAAATCATAAATAACCTCTTCTCAATTATCCATCCTTAGATTGTTCTGGTGCCATGCAACCCAAATAGACCATGCTACTCTTGGGTCAAGTACATACCAAATATAGTTATGGACTTAGGCACTAATCCAACAGTTACCACGTAAAGTTGCTAACTTTACGTGCATGCAAGGTCTCAGGAGGCTTAAAATACCAAAACTAAGTCTAAGAAGAGGTTTAGGGCATGGAGAAGGGCCAAAGCTTGATAAATTTGATGACTTTATGACTATGGGGGCCTAAAGGAGTCAAAATCTGAAACCATGTCCTTGTGACAAGTTCAAACCAGAATGTGACCCCATTTTGCGCTAGAAATGCCCATTTTTGTTTACAAGAGAAGATCTAACCAATGACAAGTCAAGGTATTTGCATAATACCTTAGATTGGTTGCTAGTACAAACTAGATAATGGATTTACAGCCTTCTTCTTGATCCAAGCTTCTCAATCTTCAAGTTTCCTTTCAAAAGAGCACCCAAAATGACTTCCAAGCTCACACACTCACACAATGGGGAGATTAGGGTTTTCTCTGGTAAGGGGACGGTGAAAGGGATATGAATGAACCATAACATTCTTTAAATAGGGTGCAAACCCTAAAAATTAGGGTTTTTCATAACTCATCGAGTTGGGTCCTTCAACTCGTCGAGTTGGTTCCATAATCCATGCGGCCATAAGGGTTCCTACACGATGAGTTGGGGCCTTCCAACTCGTCGAGTAGGCTTTCTAAAATGACCAAAATCCCTAGAATTTCATCCCTAGAAATCGGGATGTGACAACAGCGCACTATGTGCACTACAAGACTTCCTAAGCTCTCCTAGGATCCATACCTCACCCTACCATCAACTATTGAATGGCTCCTATTAATGTCAGCTAACTACTTCATGAATACAATTACATGAAACCAAGCTTAAATAATCCTTTGACTAAAAGACTCAACCCTACAACGGTTGGTCTTAAACAAGAGGTGCGCAATTCGGCCAAATCAGTCACTCTAAGATTATTTAACCTTTTTAGCATGTAACTTAACGTATTCATTTAATAGTTAACTCACATCAATATGAGTCCTAAAAAGCACAAAACAAGCAAAATTCAATCATAATAAGTCTACACATAATAAGGAATCATAAAGATAAAGTAATCCACCTATAGTCTTTCATACAAGTGTTATGATGCAACCATATTCTTCCATGCAAAGTCACAAAGACAATATAGCATACCATGAAAACTAGTTTCCTATATAGTATACTGAGAAGACTCACCTGAATCAAAAGTTGAATCCTAACTACACAAAGTCCAACAAGTTAGCTACACGAACTGCCTAACAATTCATAGGTTAAATGTCAGTCTATAATTCAAAACCTCTGATTTAATCAAAAGTCAAATTGGTCAAAAATTCAACTATTAACGATCTTCACGTCGTGACAAACCCATGCTCATGTCGTGAGTACTAGGTGACAATATAGTCGTGAATTGCCTCAAACTCACGCCGTGAGTCTCAAACCTTGTCATGTCGTGAATCACGGTTGAACCAACTTTTCCTTAAGTCTTTATACCATTAAGTCAATAGCTGAAAAGCTCAGATCTGAATCTTAAGGCTTGGATGGATAAAGTTTTTAACTTTATCCATTCCTTAGAATGAAACAAACAAAATATTAAGCCCTAACACTAAAAGGACTCCAAATGGTCCCAAATAAATGCATGACTTGATGAGAGTGCATAACTCTTAACTTTCTAACACCAAAAGGTACATAAATCAACCCATAATGGATGAAAGGTTCTGGAGTTACCCAAACTCTAAGAATAATATGATCAAGGGACTGAAACTCCTAAAACAAGTTAGATCTAAACATTAACAACATAAAGTTGGTAACTTTACACTCACCAAGGTAGAGAGATGAGAAGCACATGTTGGATCCGAACATGTACAACACCTTCTTGCACCAACGAACACCTTCGCCACCTTCAAGCTTCACCAAAAAAGATGAAATCAACTCAAGAACACAAAGGGAGGCTATGGTTTGCAAAGATGAACATTTATGAGAGTGGAGGTTGTCTAAATGAGGCAGTCCTATGGATTTAAATAGGGCGCAAAGACTAAGAACTAGGGTTCCTCTATTCATCAAGGTCGCATCACACTATCAAGGTGTCACGTCGTGACCTTCACTAAAGTGGGTAGTGTCGCAACCAACTTAAGGTCATGTCGTGCATCCGTCAAATCCTCAAAACTTCATCATTTTTAATGGTGTGTGTTACAATATATAAATACAATTTTACCATATATAATATAATTTAAACCATTTAATGTATATGTCTATTAATTTAAATTGTACATGTAACGACGCAATGTCAATAATTAATTTAAAGAGGCATTCATTTAATAAGGGCTCGTTCCTTGAATTATAATAAATTAACTAAACATTTAATGTGAAAGAGTATGGGGCTAGAGGGCCATGATGAACGAGTTTTAGTGGAGCATCCATTGAAAAGGAAACCGAGTTAACTCCGAGGGACTGTTGGTGAGATGCCAATTGGAGTCGCAAGACTCAGGGATGAGTAGGGATGGTGCGTTATGGGAGAATACGGTCTGGGATGAGCGATCGGCCGATAGTGGAGATGTCATTTTCTGTGGCCTGAGCGGCTCTATTTCCATTTCCTGCAGGGAACATAAAAGGTGTTGAGATTTTGGTTTCTGAGCTTGGGGGTAAAACCCTGTGGGTTAGCATTGATGGCGACCTACCATCAGAGTATTTGGGCAGTATGTCTGCTGAGAGGTAATGTTAGAGCATGATTCGGTTATCAGTGGGGACTGAGATGGTAAAGGACAAGGATACACCATATTTGAGCATAGTAGGGCATGTATTAGCTGCAATGGCAGGCGATCAAGAAGAGGATACTAGGCGGTGGCTCTTATTGTCTATGAGGAGTATTGAGTATGGTAATGAGGGCTCGGCTCTTATTACAATCCACGTGATGGGACGTTGATTGAAGAGTCGAGGATGAGGAGTATGATAGTTCATTATTTCAGATTAAGAGTTAGAGTTACTACTGGACAGTTGAGATGTCCGGTAGTGGGATGATACGAGATTCTGAATGACTAGGGGTAGTCATGATGAGAAGTTTCTGAGGATTTCATTTGAGATTCGGGTAATTGGACTTGCTCGATCTCCATCGGGGAGATCATTGAGCATTGTGTATCACCTTTCAAGAGTAGGTGCGATGCTACTAGTAAAAAAAAGTGTGTGGGATAGAGTGTTGGTGAACCAATTGGTGATGGTTCGAACCCTGAGTGGGGGAGGACCGAGTGCTTTTGAGGAGATCAGAGATATGTTGAAGAGCGGTTAGATAACTGGATATAGAGACCTGCGGTGCGGATTCCTGAGACCAAGATTATTGATGGTCAAGGCAAAGTGCAGAGCGAGATAGTGCATGTGGTACGTGTTCAAGAAAGGATGACTGTCTGTACGATAGGTGGCCGTTAGGCAGAGGCCTTGTAGTAGGTAAGAATTTTTTTTGAGGTGGTCAGTTCGATTAATGGATTGTTCTATGCTCTTTGGAAAGGGTAAGAGATGGTCGTGCAACCAGCTTCTGGGTCGGTATGAATATCCTTGCAGAGGTTTGAGCGACAGAGGAGGGAGTTTAGGATTGTTGACATTGTGTTCTGAGTCATCGACGATTTCTCTGTGTTTCAAATTGAGGATTGGGATTTTCGAAGTTTTAAGATGTGTGAGAGAAAGATCAATTGCGAGATTCCGACAAAGTACATTGCGGTATCTGAGTATGATGCCGTGAGTAGGAGATCAGTGGTGGGGGGTAAGACATCATGAGATTCTGTGATGGTGTGCCGAGACATCCGGGTATGATGTCCTAAATTTCAGTTTATTTCGAGTCTTGAGTTATGAGATGACGAGTGGTGTATCAAGTGTCTATGGTTCCGGTGGGGGCCCTTCAGCTAATTGACATCAAATAGATTTATATGAGAATGTGAATTACAGCGAGAAAAAGAGGTTTTGTCACGACGGTGGTCGTCCAAAGTAGTGATGTTTAGCCTGGATGGGTGTGTGTACCTATTTATGTTGGGCCGCAGAGCACGAGTTAATGATCGTAGTGTGGTGTCAACCTGAGGATGAGATTGTGAACTGATGAGAGTAAGTGCGGTAAGACTGTAGGGAGTTACAGCTTCAATGGGTCAATGCAGAGAGGTTGTGGTGTTGCTACGGGGAGTCGTAGTACTCACTATTCAGTGAGGGGTGTGGTGATGCTACGGGGAGCCGTAGTACTCACTATTCAGTAAGGGGTGTGGTAATGCTACGGGGAGCCGTAGTACTCACTATTCAGTGAGAGGTTGTGGTGATGCTACGGGGAGCCGTAGTACTCACTATTCAGTGAGGGGTGTGGTGATGCTACGGGGAGCCATAGTACTCACTGTTCAGTAAGAGGTCGCTGTGATACTGCGGGGAGCAGTAGTACCCACTAGTCAGCGAGAGAACGTTGTGATGAAGTGCTCTCTGATCAGAGCTTGACGCAGAAAAGTTTTAGGCTTGGGTAGCCCTAATAATTGAGTCTTTAGGAACCTGGTGGTAGGGGCAGGGGTGAGACTGTGATCTCAATGATGGTTGGGATCCGTTATATCTCGAATTAAGTAGAGGTTGTGGCACATTGGAGGAAATCGGAGAATTAATGTACGCATAGACTCGTAAATCACGGGTCGTGAGTTGAGTATCAGATTGGATATGAGTGGTTCCAATTTTGCTGTCGAACCAGACTCTCGAGTTTCAGTTAGCCCTATCTGTGTAAATGATAGATGAGTTGAGATTTCATATTCCTGATGGTTTTCATTTTGAGTGATTTATGGTTTGCATCTGATGTTCTAGACCCGGGAGGGTCGACTCAATTGGTTTGAGAAGGACCACAACATTCATGGAGTTAGTGAGTGTTAGACGACAGAGGTCAGAAATGATGTGTGTCTATAGATCGGTTGAAATATTGCTTGGAGTAAAGTGAACTTAGTGATTGCAGGTAATGTGGTAGCTTAGGATAGCTCTGTTGGATTGAACAACCGGGGTTATATTCGGGCTTGTGGCCATGTCGTTGAAGTTTTCGGGCATGTAAGGGATGGTGAGGAATGATTTCGAGGACGAAATCTAATTTAAGTGGGACAGAATTGTAACATCCCATTTATCGATTAAATAAGTAGATAAAGATTTATAAATAGATAATAGTCCTGAATTAAATAATATTGAGCGGGGTATTGGTGTTGGGGAGCAAATTGATTTAATTATGGATTTCGAGGGTTAAAGTGTAATTTTTGGGCCACTTTGTAAATATTTCTAGAGGCAGGGGTTGGTTGGTAATTGTTGGGACTTGTATTGTAATGAATTGTTAAATATAGGGGGCTGATTGGTAAATATGGTACTTAAGTTGAAAATATTTTGAGGAGGAGGGACCAAATTTGGAGAATTGGCACAAAGTTAGAAATGAGATACGGGACTAACCCGTATCCCTTCCCCACATCATTTTCTATTGAAGCAACCCTAAACCTAGAGCGATACACTACAGCCGCCACAACTCCTTCTTGTTCGTTTCCGATCGGATGAAGCCGCCAACAGCTACTTTGCTAATGTAGCACCACCACAACGACGTTGCCGGTCGGAGTCGCCATGGGCGACTAGAAGGGCCACCGTGATCAAAGCGAAGCTACTCATCATTCGTGGGTGGAGAACAGCTGGAGAGCCATCGGTAAGTCACCGAAGGGTCCAACGATTTATGAGGCCGGAAGGCTTAAGCAGACCGGACCGGAGGGTCCAACGAGCTTAGGACCAGAGGGTCCATAGAGTTAGGGCCATAGGGTCCACAGAATTAGGACCGGAGGGTCCATAGAGTTAGGACCAGAGGGTCCACAGAGTTATAGCCATGAGTGGCTAATATGTGTTGCATGCGTTATATTGGGGAACTCACTAAGCTTCGTGCTTATCGTGTTATGTGTTATGTGTTTCAGGTACTTCTCAGGATCACGGGAAGGCGACGGTTCGATTGTATACACGAGATAAAGAGTTATCTTTTGGAGGATCCTGGATTATTAATCAAACAATTATGAAATTGTGTTTTGTTAATTTGATGATTGGGATTTGTGAAATGTTTTACGAGAATTTTTGTAATTTAAAAATGAAAATTTTATATTTAAATTTACATCGTTACAATTAGCCTTATAAACCATTCATAGATCAATGTCCAACCAATCACTTGTAATTAAAACTAAAGAGAAGGAAACTAAAATACATATATTTGTATTCGTTGAAACCTTCACAGATCTTGATCGAATGATGAGGCTAAGATCCTAATAGAGACATCCTCCTTCATACTTGCGCCCAAGGAACATAACAATAACACCTGACTTTCCCCCATGGACGCACACCTTGAATGCCATAAACCAAAAACCAGAATCGACACATATGCACTGCATAATCCAGAAAATAGGTATGGTTTCAAGATTGAGTTTGTACTATTTAATACTAGGGTTTTTCTAGAGAGAAATTCATCATTCATATCCATCCTAATACCAATCTGTTTATAAGGAAGGATTAAAACCGTTAAAGGATAAATATATGATCACATAATAATATCCTTAACTTTGGTAACACTGACTTTCAAATTCCTTTATGTAGAACCTTTTATATTACCAAATTTCATTTAATTAATTAAAAACTTTATTAAATAACAAATTAGGTATCTATAATTATTCTGTGTTATTAGTTGCTTACTACTGTTCTTGCGTGTAACCCATAAAGACCTACTAGTAATAGTTATATTACTATCTATTGTGACTGTAGGCACTACTTTGCAACACATACTTGGCATAAGGATATACAAAGATATATTTTCAAAGTGTCTTATAAGACTTAGCCAAAGTACATACTTGGATAAGATCTTGAAGAGGTTCAAGATGCAAGCTTCCAAGAAAAGGTTCCTATATTCTTTGAGCATGGTGAGTCATTATCAGGATAACTCTGGCGATAGACATTAGATGGTTGTGAAGAACATCTTTAAGTATTTAAGGAGAACAAAGGATATGTTCTTGGTCTATGGACAAATAGAAGAGTTTCGAGTTATAGGTTATATTGATGAAAATTTCCAGACGGATAAAGATGAATTATGTGCATAGTTAGGATGGGTATTCTTACTCAATGGAGGAGCGGTAACTTGGAAAAGTTCCAAGCAGAAGTCAGTAGTAGACTCTACGTGCGATTCCGAGTATATTGCAACTAGTAAAGAAAAAAAAAGAGGCTACATGGTTGAAGAACTTCATTGATGATCTTGGTGTTGTCCTATCATCAAGTATCATATGGAAATCTTATGTGATAACGGGGATGCAGTCGTGTTGACTAAATAACCTAAGGACCATGAGAAGTCGAGACATATACTCAGGAAATACCACTACATTTGGAAGCGATTTGGGGATGAAGACAGCGTTGTGAATAGAGTTGAAACATCCAAAAAATACGGTCCAAAAGTTTCGTTTTAAAGTCATTTTTAAAACCATGAAACATCCATAATCATAAATAAAATCGTGAATCATGTATCACAAAGTAACATAATATCTGTCACAAATCAAAATCTCATCTCAAAATATCAGAGTAGAACTCCCAGGCTAAAAATCGTGGTGTGTGCCATGCGATCATCCCGAGCCCTTCCCTTTGCTAGTGGAAGTACCTGAAACCATAACTGAAAACCATAAGCACGAAGCTTAGTGAGCTCCCCTGAACTACCATATACCATACAGATATCATGCAACTAGGAGTTACGGGCCCCGCCCACTCTCATGGAGATTCGGGCCCCACCCACACTACATTGTCTAGGAGATTCGAGCACCACCCACACTCCGTGGTCTAAGAGATTTTGGCCCCGCCCACACTCTGCTATCCAGGAGATTCGTGCCCTGCCCACACTCCGCTACTAACAAGCATACAAGTATCACACAGACAAAAAGTATATCTATCAAGCAATCACATAACTATACTCAAATAATACTATGAGGTTCGGGACCCTCCCATACTAAACTGCTACAAGATTCAGGCCCCGCACACACTCGACTACTAACATATCACATATACGGGCCGGACTTGGTGCCTTGGACCCATTCCTACTGAAAGGGAACTCACCTCGTACGACTGACTACTGAAAACTCGAGGAAGGAATCTCTGTCTGCTGCTCCGGCGACTCTCCGGCTATCAATTCCATAACAACACTTAATCAAAATATGATAATTATTCTTAGGGTAAAATGACCATTTTACCCCTGGTCAAAGTCAACCATTCAGGTTGACCTAACCCGCTGAGTCAGCCTATTGACTCACCGAGTTCTATAACTCAGAAACCCTAAAGTTGCGATTCGGCTCGCTGAGTCACCTTATGACTCGTCGAGTTCCCAGGCTACCCATCATCGCGACTAAACAAACTAACTCGTGAAGTCATCCTCAGACTCTCCGAGTCCTAGCATAATCAGAAAAAGGGACAAGATGATCCACTCGTCGAGCTCCTTGGAAACTCGTCGAGTTTCATGAACATCATCGGAGATACTTGATCGGACTCGTTGAGTTCCCTTATGAACTCGTCGAGTCCCTTGCAGATCTACCCTAAATAGCTGGTTTCACACTTCTAAGGCTCCAAAATACAGATCCAGATCGTTTTATTGGTCCATTTCTATAAACTTGGAGACTTGATGGCTTTGCACACCTCAAATGGACCCAAACTCAAATTATAACAACCTACTTCCATGAACATGACCATTGCTTGGACAAAAACGGGTTCAAGACCTCCTTTATAGTTTTAGAGTCTAAATATCATAGGAAGAAAGGATTTCTTGGCATACAATCCATGGAGAGAAACTCATCCTTCTCAAAGGGGCCAAAAAGACCCATAAATCAACACTAAAAGAGATCTAAGCTATGGGTTATCAAACTAAGAGCTTTTTACCTTAGATGGTTTCTAAAGATGGATGAAATCCTGAATCTTGATCTTCTCCACAAGCTTGATGGCTCCAAGATCTTCCAACTCTCTTCTATATCACAAAAACACACTCAAAATCTCAATAATCACTAAAGGATGAAGCTTACAACGGATTAGGGTTTTTGGAGGACAGGGAGGCTGGTAAGGGAGGCCCAAAAGGAGTTAAGTGGCTTAAATAGGGTACACAACCCCGAAAATAGGGTTTTCTCCTGACGGACCTACTTGTCGAGTCCAGGCTTCGACTCGCCGAGTAGACCATTTAAATCCCGCGTCTCATCTGGCATCTACTCGACGAGTTAGGGCTACCAACTCGTCGAGTAGCTTTTACAAAAATGAATATTAATTGAACTGTTGTGTACCAGGAACGGGACGTTAAAAGAGTATCATCATAATAGAATCCCGTTGATCGCTTCATGAAGCCATTATTGGGGACCAAGCATGATAGTCACACTAGGTCCATAGGCATTAGATTTTTTTAGTGATATGGCCTAAATGTTTAGTTGTTAGTTTAATAAATTTTGAAACATTTAACAATGTAAATTGTAAGTGATTTGGTGATTATTTTGTTTTGACTTAATAATAAGATGGTTTTCTACAGTTTTATGTTCATTTTTTTATTGTGTTTCGTTTTGCATGTTTGGAACCTACTTCTTGAGTAATAATATACTCAAACTTCCATAGTCAGACATACTCCTAGTAGTAAGTAGTGATTTAAGATTTTCATGGAGTGATAGTGGATTGTCCATAGCAATTGAGCATAATATAGAGATTGTATTCATACTCATGAGCACTTAATGGAGATTTAAGTATTAGAACAACCCATGCTTATAGATTACTTCATGGATCAAGTCATGAGTAAATCTAAGATGATAATATCCTTTATTCTTTAAATCGAGATACATATAGGGTTTTGCTTTAAAAGTTTGTTACGCATTGGTTACTCTAACAATATCCGTAACTAGTAATAATAAATGGTATGTCAATGTCTAACATGATGAGTAGACAAACACTATGTAATCAAAGTTTATTTGTCTCTTCTGCCTAAATAAGAGTAGTGATATTTATGGGACCTCAATGATTTGGTGTTGACATCTATAGTGTTTGGCCAAGCCCTAACATAAATTGATGTGTTCAATCTAGGAGTCAGATGTAGTCATCATAAATCTATATCGAGAAACATAATCTTGAACACTGAGACTAACCCTTATCCATGTATTGGGTTCATATAGTTATTTTGTAGAACAAAAAAATAGCTAATCACTTATCTAAGGGTTGAATCCTTATTTGACTAAAGTTTTACAGATGAATTGGATGGCATTTTCTCTATTTATTATTGGAGAAGTATTACGACCTCATATAATTCATGACTTGTCTAAATGAGAGAATATTTGAAAGAGTGCCCAATGGCGTTTACTATTGGTAATATTTCTAATCATAGCGGGTCCTTTTGGGTTGCCTACATAATTAAAAATGTATATATACTATAAAAATAAAAACCAATCTTATAACAAAAAACAACAATTTCTATAACATAAAAAAAAAGAATATATAGAACATTTAGAAGAATATACATAAGCTTCCATATTACCTATTTTAAGAATCTATTTGTAATAGATATTAATTTTTTTGTATGATATAAAACATTTTTTAAAAATACATTGTTATCCTTGAATATTTCCAAAATCTAGAAAGAATTACATGAAAGACAATGAAGAATCTGCTAAAAATCGTAAAATTTTCAAAAGAATACACTGATTCTTGAAAAAAAAAAGACACTTCATTTCCCGAATCACTTTGAAAGGAAGTGTTGTCATTATTTTCGGTAATTTATTTTGATCAAATCTAAAAGGTCTAATACCATAAAAGCCCTTAACATTATAGGAAATATTTAGTTTTACCCATTGTGTATTTTGGGTTCACTAAAGACAGAAGTTTGCATAACTTGTTTACGTTTTCTTAATATTTAGCAGGTTACCCGGTTACTTACACATGTGACACGCCACGTTGATCATTGATTAGGTGCAGTTAGCTGGCATGGCACTGACTAGGCATAACACCTTTGCTTAATTAAAAAGGAAAAAATAGATATAAGAACGGAGGAAGCAGGATTCAAACACCTGACCCCCATCAAACAAACCATGCACTTATATTGCGAGGTTGTAGCTACTTTTGTGTTTATATTCCTCGTCCTTAAAATATAATGAATAGCATTGATGTTACTATCATTATCACTTTTATTACTCCATCCGTCCTATATTAATAGTCCATGTTTCCTTTTTGGTTTGTCCCAAAATAATCCTCCACTTCTAAAAATGAATAACCTTTTTTTTTATCAAAATACTCCACATTATTAGTTAACTTACCATGGAATTAAATGAAAAAAAATGATAAGTTAAAGGCAACAAAAGGGTACCATTGTCATTTCATTTAATAAAGTTAGTGATAATTAATGTTTCCTAAATCTGTGTGTTTTTTGTCTGTGGACAATAATTTTGGGACGGAGGTATTATTATTATTATTATTATTATTATTATTATTGTTGTTGTTGTTGTTGTTGTTGTTGTTGTTTCAATTAAATTTGTATTTAGATTATTCCAACACTTTGGTTTATATTCAGGAATTCAGAATACAACAAATTTGTATCAGCTTAGTGATAAGGTTGTTACATTGTGTATAGGAGGTTGGATGTTTGAAACTAGTCACCCTTTTTTCCTTGTTTGTGCGCCATTTTTAAGTAAAGGAACTAAATAACCACCTTGGTGCGTATGTAGCGCTATGTCAGCCGAATGAGCCCAATCGACGCCTACATGGGGTGCTTAGCTATACATGTGACCGACAAAAACTTGTTAAAAGGGAAAAACTGCACAAACTTATGCAAACGTCCAGTTTTAGTGAGCCCATAATAAGCAAAATCTAAAAGTCTAATTATGCGAATGGAAGAATGAAAGGAAAAAACACCCATTCTTTTATGCTCTACATCAAGTAAGCCTCTCGATAATCAAACCTCATCGTTCCTTCTAGCTCTAATATTTCCAACATCATCCCTCTCACTATCATTCTAATCATTCCAAATTTGAGTTGTTTTCATTGACAAATTCATTTCAAATAATTAAAGTGAACATCAAATAATGTTTCCTTTCGATAAGACATTACTGCAACCAAAACATAAAATAAACATATCATATAAATGTAACTTCAATCGACACATATACCTATTAGGGTTTATAGAATCACACATAAAATCAAATCATCAACATTTATACCCGTTTGTGAATATAAATAGAATCTAACAATTGTATACACACTTCATAATACAAAATCGTAAAGTATATATAACATAGGTATACAGTTTCAAACAACAAAAATTCAATATTTTAACACACTATATACCTGCTATGGTTTATAGAATCGAATAAAAACATGCACTATATATACCGCTTGGGTTAACAAAATCAACATGTATACATGTTTGGGAATACAAATCAAACCAATCAAGTGTATACCTACTCAGGAACACACACAATTCAAAACATATACCCGCTTGGGTTTACTGAACCACTAGTAAAGATGGTGATGGTGGATACATCTGATGAAGATGATCATACTGTATGCTGGTGATGTGATGAAGAAACTTGTTTAGGGTTCTGCTATTTCCAAATAGAATGAAACTAATATGCACCAACTTCACTAAAAATAGACTTTAATTAGGGTGATTTAATTAATTAGTTAGTAGAAATAATAGATATATTATAGAAGCCAACTAATATGCCTCTGGATGTCGACAGATCAAAAATTAGTCATACATTTACACAATATTTGTAGGTTATACATAAACCTATCTCTCTCTCTCTTATATATATATATATATATATATATATATATATATATATATATATATATTGTAAATTATGAAGTAAAAAGTTGGCTTGTTTCACTTTGTCGCATATTGATGGGTGAATGAATATTTTAATGGTTTACAAGTGTAACATCCCAAAATACGAGCCAAAAATTTCATTTTTAAAACATATACTTTGCAAAACATTAGAAATAAAACATTCGCCGATCAAATCATTTCATAAAAGATGTCGCGTGTCTGGAAACCATTTTATAAAACATAATAATGTCAGAGTACAAATCCCCAGGAAGATCTCATAGTGCGGAATACAAAGCATGTATGTGATGTGCCGCTACCGCGCCAGCTCCTTCCGCTTCGAAGAAGAGGTACCTGAAACCAAAACTGTAAACTGTAAGCACGAAGCTTAGTGAGTTCCCCCACTGTACCACATACCATATAACCACATAACATATATATTGTCAGGCATATCTGGGTGCCCGACCTACCCCTTCGGTCCTCTCGACCGGATACTGACTAGCATATCTGGGTGTTGACCAGACTCGCTGAGTTGGCTCGCCAACTCGTCGAGTCCCTATCCATTCGATTTACCATAATCCCGTTTCTACTCGTTGAGTTAGGCATTGACTCGAGGAGTTTTCCTTCTAAACTGATGTCCAATAGTCCTTCATCCTACTCGCCGAGTTGTATGAACAACTCATCGAGTTCATCTTCATCCGATGAACACTCTATGCTGAGACTCGCCGAGTTGTATGAACAACTCGCTGAGTCTGTTCTTGAGGCAAGAAGATTTCCTTGAACTCGCCGAGTCAGGGCATTGACTCGCCGAGTTCCTCCATGGGTGAGTCTGGCTTCCGACTCACTGAGTCATCCCCCCATGACTCACGACTCCACTCAGCAAACACGAAAAGGGGAAAACTCGGGGACTTGCGAATCGACTCGCCGAGTCTTTCACATGCAATTACTATATACTCGATTTTGCTTGAATCCAGCTCATTCCATACACAGATCTGGGTTCTTAGGGCTTAATTAACACGTAAAGTTTCCAACTTTAAGTGTAAATAAACACCAATGAAGGTTTTAGGGCTCAAAATGCACTAAAAGATTAGATCTATGGCTTTCATGCAATATGGCTCCATAAAGGCAGTAGATCCGAGCTCCTGGAGCTCAATCATGCCTAGATCTAAAGGTTAATCAAGTTATCACAAACCCTAATTCATAATCAAGCTTGGAAATGGGTCAAGAAGGACTTTAATGGAGCTCTAAGGGACTCTTAGCATCAAAACAGAAGGAAACTGATTTATACCTCAAGTAATCTCTGAAATAACACCAAGATGTCTGGCCTCCTTCTTCTCCTCTTGATCTACTCTCCTTTGTCTCTCAAAATCCTTAAGAAATCACACCAAAGCACTTCAATCTCACAAGGAACGAGGTTAGGACGATATAGGGAGCTCTGAGGGTGAAGGGGGTGAGCTTGGGGGCGCATATGATGGTTTAAATAGGGTGCAAACCCTTGAAATTAGGGTTTCATAAGACATTGGGGACTCGCCGAGTCCAGAATATGGACTCGCTGAGTCGCCAACTTAAACGTGTTCAATATCCCGGCTCTACTCAGCGAGTCGGGCCTACAACTCACCGAGTCCAAGGCTAAAAATGCAAAGTACTTAAATTTCACATACCATGAACCAGGTGCTACAACAAGGCTTTGTTTTCCTTTATCCTTCAATTGCTTTAGTGGAGGTTGAGACAAGGTCTAAAGCCATACACGTTCCTAACTGGGCGAATGATGTGGGACGTAAGGTTCACATCATGGCGTGATTTTTGAATACTTTACATTTTATACACCATCAATTATGCAATTCATAATTTGACAATAGATAGATTTGGATAAAAATGTATTGTAGTTCGAGATTTCAATTTCCATGTGACATATTATGATTCACTAGTCATTGTCACCACTCATTTTTCGGGGTCTTTTGCAGGCACAAGTAGGACATCTTTGGTCCCATTAAATTCATACCTAAAATTGGTGATATCGAATTCTCTATTTTGTCTTTATGAATTCAACAAGTAGGTGATTCCCGATCCATACGCTAAATTTGGAATCAATCGAACAATGTAAAAACCTTCAAGAATGTGATCAATTTGTGTAGTTTTAAGTTGTCACAAATCTTTAGCCTTTAGGTTGATTATTCCTTTTCATTTCTTCTATTTTAATTCATTTGATAATGAGACACTCTTGTTCTAAATTTCTTATAATCGAATATGATCTTGTAGGAACAATCTAATTTCTGGGCGGAACTCAGTAATATTAGTATTAATCAATGTTAATAGCGACCAAATAATAACTTATAAATATTAATTATGTGTTCGTTTTCTTTTGTATTATTATTTTTTTGAATGGAAAATACTAAACTACTTTTAAATTATTCCACATATGTCCACAATGGGACTTGAACCCTCGACCTCGAGGAGGGAGAACGACACCGAATATCGTTGGGCTAGAAGCCCTTTGGTTGTTTTTGTCTTATTAGCACCATGATTATTAGTTAACATAATTTCTAATTATATTGTTTAATTTTCAATATTTAAATGCAATAATATTAAAGGTTTTTAAATTTGTTTAAGGTTTAAATAAATAGATACGCAAATTTCTTCTGCCAGTTTGTTAAAGATGAATCAAGATTTATTCAAAATGGATCGCTTCGATGGTTAAAACTATACTCGTTGGTCCGACAATGTCAAGTTTGAGTTTCATGTGATTAAGCTTGATTTTGTTCTAAACCATAAACTTCCTATATTCTAGTTGATGATGTCTCCAAAGTGGGAAAGGAACCAGCCAAGTTAGTAATTACTGATCTAGAGAAGTTGAGGTACCTTTCAAGAGAGCTGGAGGGCTATGCCTTAGCCATATAAATTTTTCCATAACTGACTACCTCTATGATCTACATATCCCTATAATAGACCCTAGAGACATCTAAAAAGTCTTGTATCTATGTACTTAGACTTCCAAATGATCGACAAAAGATCAACTTTGTAGTCGGTGCATTAGCTTTAGGTCTTAATTGACAAATTGAGCATGAGTTCCATATCTCTGCCATAACTATTCCAAGTGGGTGTAACTATCACAAAGTTTCTACCATCCTGGAAAGACTTCTTCAAGAGGATGATACACAAGTTTGAGAATTACTCATTGGATGGCCTGTTGAAGCACCTCTAAATTAAGGAGGAAACATTCAATAGGGACATACAAGGTAAAGTTGGATCGAGCATGCACCACTTTTCAGCTAGTGGATACAGCTAAAAGTGCAACACTAGGTTCAACAACAAGAAAGGCTTGGAAGCCAAGAATCAAGAGATTAAAAAGACTAACTGTTGGGTCAAAATATGGTTTATACTTTGCTTTTCTGGGCAATTATAATTTTGTGTAATATTTTTTGAGCTTACAGTCCAGTTTACGGTCAGGTCATGTTTACGGTTGAGTTTACGGCCCTAAACACCTTACGGCCATAAACCCATTTACGGCCCATGTTATCCGGTCCATGTTCTCCAAGTATAAATATAGGTGTTAGGGTGAGGAGTAGAGATTGATGAACCCTAAGGAGTTTACGGCCAGAGAGAAAGGAACGTTTGTGTGTGTGAATCTTGTGTAAGGAACTTAATTCATATTATCAATACATTCAAGATTCATATTATTCTTCTTCTCCTTCTATTCTATTTGATCTGACATCATCCGTTTGATTGGGATTCCGCACCATCAAACGGATCTGATTGATACACGGGCAAATTAGGGACTTACATTTGGTATCAGAGACAAGTTGTATCAGTCAATTTTGTCAGATTTGGGGCATTATTTGATCTTATTTTCGAAATATTTTTGCGTTTTTGGATAAATCTCGCAAAAATAAGGGGGGTTTGTTCTTCGTGTTTTTCATAAAAAAGGGTTTTTGATCGAGTTTTGGAGCAAAAAAGGGCAAAAATCATTGTTTTTGGTCGTAATCAGCGAGGGGGTGGCAGCCAGCAGCTAGGGTTTCCGAAGTGTTTGCGGTCCGAGGGGTTCACGGCCTCGGTTTGCGGCCTCGGAGTTTACGTCCGGTCCGAGGTTGCAGTCAGCAGCGGGTCCGAAGTCCTCGCACACAGCTTCGCTTCGCATATTAAAAAGAGGAGAACTGATTTGGGGTTGCAGAGGAACGAACACGCGACCTCTGGTTCCTCCCTTCAGGGCTTTACCAACTCATCTAGCTTGCTAGATGATAAACTCCTTCTGAATTTAATTCATAAAGCGACTTTCTCGGTTCAAATTTCTTATTTTTTACACTTTGAACCCCAAAACTCAATTTCTTTTAATTCTAAATTCCTTTTTCATCCAAAAAAAATTAAAATAAAATAATAAATTAATTAATTAATTATTATTAATAATAATAATAATAATAATAATAATAATAATAATAATAATAATAAAATAATTAAAAATTTTATTTTTAACTTTTATTTTTTATTTTTTATTTAAATTTTGACTTTGACTTCCAAGTTTGACCTTTGACTTTAAACTTTGACTTTTTTCGTTTAATTTTTTAAATTTTCAAATTTTACTTTTCGGTTTGACTTTCAAGTTTGATTTTTTTTAGTTTGACTTTTTCAAGGTTGACTTTTTCATGTTTGACTTTTGAGTTTGATTCTTTTATTTGACTTTTAAGTTTTATTTTAGCTTCTAGTTGTGTTTTTTAATTGATTTTAAGGTCTACGTGGGACTTGAAAACATGAAAGAGAGTCGTCAGGATATGTTAAGACAAAATTTCAACATTTTTTATTATATCCCTGGAGAAACCCTCGAAACTCAGTTGCAGCGATTTACTACACTTATTACCGAGATGAAGATAGCTGGGATCTTCTTGTCTAAATCTGTGATAAACAAAAAGCTATTGAATTCACTTCCAAAATCGTGGGATATGGACGTGGCTGACATCAAGAAGACAAAAGATCTCAATCGTCTTAGTCTGGCTGATATAATTAAAGAACTTAACGCTTTGAATTGTCGAAAAACAATGAGTTCAGCAAACCTTCCGGTCAATGAAGTGTCGTATTCTCATTCATGTGAAGTTTCATGTTCTCAATCATGTGAAGATACGATTAAATTTCTTCGGGAACAAATTGATTTATTAAAGGGGGAAGTTGAGGACCTGAGATATAAAGGATATCAACTCAGGAAAGGACAGAAACCACTGAAGGCTGAATTAGAAGCAAAAACCAAGAACTTTAGGAAACTTCAAGAAGAGTATAGCTACAAGTGTGAAAATTATGATTATATTAAGAGACAACTTGCTGCTGTAACTGAAGAACTTGATGCTTTAAAAATTAAGTGTGGAAAAACAGATGTCAGTTTCAAAAATTATACTGCGTCAAGTCAGACAGTCGAGTCTTTATATGAAACCCAATTAAAATTCAAAGAAAATCAAAACAAGGGTCTAGGGTATGATAGTGTTCCTCCTCCTTCTAACCATAACTACACATCTATCCCTATGATACATGATGAAACTGGTAGGGAGGCACATCTTCAATATGGCAAACGAGCTGGATTTGTGACAGCAGGAGTTATTAATATTGAAGATACTAATGTTGCTACTTCATGTGAAGGTAAAGTAGTAGAAGATGAGAACAAGGAGAAAACCATTGAACAAACCAACATCTCCTTGAACTCTGAATATGTTTCTTCGAACTCAACTGCTTCTGATCAACCTGCCGTTGAGAAATACAAACCACCAATTCCAACGAAACAGAGTTCTTATGGCAAGTGTGCATGTGGGAACAACAAGAGACAAGGCAAGGATACGCCACCAGGGGAAGGAAGAAATAACTTCACAGTGAAGAAAAATACTTGTTTTCAATGTGGAACACCTGGACACATTGCCAGAAATTGTCCTAATCGTGCATACGTTCCCTACTATGCACAAGGGTGGCAGAACGCGCCAAGAGGGAGATACTCCAAAAGAAACCCCTCAAGGTCACGTTCATACAATGCTGATTGGAACGCGCAGAAGGCCAAGAATCAATCTTCCAAGGCCAAGAATCAAAATCCCAAGGGCAAGAAGGGAATGCCGACCAAGAAGTCAAATCCAAGAGATGCCCCAACAAAACCAAGACCGGCTAGGTCAAAGTCATCTCGGCAATCGGCTTCAAGTTCCAAAGCAAGTTCCGAGGCACCCATCGGATCGAACAAGAGATGGGTTAAACCCGAATATAGATGGGTACCAAAGGTGAAAACTCCAAAATCTCCTAATGCTTCTAACTTTTCTACATCTTCTGTTTGTGATAAGCAGGATATGTCATGGGTAAGAGTATCGTGCATTGATGACAAAGGTCGACCCAGTTTCAAAATGGACTGGGTTCCAAATACCAACTAATATCGCTCTGTCTCGGAGCAGCTATGGAGGCATATCATCAGACTTCGGTTTGTTGGTAGTGGCTGTTCCAGGCACATGATAGGGGACATCTCTCAAATGTACAACATTTTGACCTTTGCTTGAGAGTATATGTCCTTTGCAGGAAAAGAAGAAAGGAAGAGATCACAAATGGGGTTAGTACTTAACGATGTGAAGAATTTTTGGATCTGTTTTGAGATTATGCTTGTTGTTCTCAGACCTTCTGAATGCAGATTCAATAGGTGAATTACGGTTTGCGTTTTCTTCTCTATACTCCTGTGTTTTTCTTAAGCTGATTCGCTTTAAAGACTAATTTTTGTTTTAGGATAGTTTATATTTGCGCATTTACTTTCGTTTCTCTCCTATGCACAAATTTAGGGGGAGAAATAAAAACAAAACAAAAATTAGAAAATTTTTAAAAAAAATCCAAAAACATTACAAAATCAGAAAATCCAAAAAAAAATATGGTGTAAATGAAATGTGCTTGAGGGAGATGTTTTGGGAAGTGATATTATCAAGTGATAACAGGCAACCTGAGTCTGCGTAACATACCCAAAGTTGAAGGGTCTATGCTCTGGTTTGATGCATCGGTAGGCACGGAAAATTTGAAATGGACTTGACTAGGGAGATTTGAACTTAGGAAATTTATAGACTTGACAAATTTTGACCTAGTTAGATCCATTCAGCCTGACAATACGACGCTCGGATAGGTTGAGCAGGGAGATATATATGGGAATCTACTCGTCACATTAAATGAACCCGTACTTGGAACCGTGGTTTAAATTTTCCTCGATGTGCGGATTCTGTCCTTAATTTCGGTTGGATGGGGCGACTGGTAAATTCCGATAAATTAGGTCTGTAGAATATCATTTTCTTTCTTTCCGTCTGTTAGTCATATGTTGTCTCCTTTGCATGACTTCCAATCCGACCTGGTACACAACATATGCAACTCTATTTCTCTGCAGGCTATATATGTGAAATACTTCTTATCTGTTAGCCATATGACGTCTCCTTTGCGCGAATTCTAATCCGACCTGGTACACAGCATATGCAACCTTCTTCTCAACCCTTCTGAAGTAGTAAGTAATAGAATTCTGAATCTCTCCTCTCTCTGAATGGTTGTCTGCTCACCCGGTGTAAGGAGTACTCTGGAAGTTCTTGATGGCTGGGGCATATCAGGAAGCGAGAAACACGTTCCAGTACACTTAAAATTGAACTCATACAGATTGTCTATAGATCTCGCTGCTCAATTTAGGTGGACAACAATATCCCTGGTCGTCGTCAGATGAATGGCCCTTAAGATATAATATCTAAGAAATTAGGATCAGATATAATATTTTAGGAACTTAAGTTCACCTATCTTGTAACAAATAGTATGTCCTAAATTTGTCACAATTTTTCGTGTTTAAGTGGACAACAATACCGACGATCGACCAGACAAAGATGTGAATATGAAAGGTACCGACAAGTGGATAAAGGCTGTCTAAAAACTTTGATCCCAAATCATTCTTAAAGTTAGATATCATTTTATTTTTGCTAAGTTTGTTCATAGTGTTCTTCTAATTTAAATATTAGGGGAGAATTAAAATAAACAAAACAAAAAAAAATAATTTAAAAAAAAATTCAAAATCAAAAATAGTGTTATTTCTGTTTTACTTTTTGTTCTAAGTTTTCTTTTAGTTTTGTTTTGTCTTGAAAAGTGATTTCAGGTATAGATAAGACTCATGAAGTTTGTGTTGAAGATTTTTGAGTCAAAGTCTCGTCCGTGAGCATCGAAGAATTCTCATGCGAAGGAGCAAGAAATGAAGATTATTCTTTCAAATTCAATCTTTCAACCCCAGAAGCAAGGTGAAGCTAAAATTGAAGATTATGTGACGGATTGCATTGAAGCCTCCTCAATCAGTCTGCTGCTATCTATGAACCTACTGAAGTGATCCAGAAGATTATTTCTCTCTAAAGTTCTCTCTGAAGATTCTCAAGCTGAAAGCATCATCTTTCAAGAATCAGTACGTCAAGCCTCCTCACCCAATGTGCGTTCAATGCCAAATTTTGAAGAAAACATCAAGTGCTCAAGATGAAGTCATTCATTGAAGATTCATATATTGAACCTGATGTTGTGAAGAAATCGAAGATTAAAGCTGAAGCCAAAGCTCCCATTAAAGATTAACAAGAAAAGCCAGCAACTTTTTAGGGGGAACTTGTTGGGTCATTAAGAAAAGAAAGCTATAAACCAAGGGGGAGATTGTTGTGTCAAAATATGGTTTATACTTTGCTTTTCTGGGCAATGATATTTTTGTGTAATATTTTATGAGCTTACAGTCCAGTTTAAGGTCAGGTCATGTTTACGGTTGAGTTTATGGCCGTAAACACCTTACGGCCATAAACCCATTTACGGCCCATGTTCTCCAAGTATAAATATAGGTGTTAGGATGAGGAGTAGAGATTGATGAACCCTAAGGAGTTTACAGCCAGAGAGAAAGGAACGTTTGTGTGTGTGAATCTTGTGTAAGGAACTTAATTCATATTATTAATACATTCAAGATTGGGATTCCGCACCATCAAACGGATCTGGTTGATACACGGGCAAATTAGGGACTTACAATTGGTATCAGAGAGAATAAGGAGTTTACGGACAGAGAGAATAAGGAGCGTATGTGTGTGAATCTTTTGTATCTGGAGCTTTAATTCATATCAATACATTGAAGATTCATAATATTCTTCTTCTCCTTCTCTTCTATTTTTATCTGACATCATCCGTTTGATTGGGATTCCGCACCATCAAACGGATCTGACTGATACACGGGCAAATTAGGGACCTACAATTGGTATCAGATCTTGGTTGTATCAGTCAAAAGGATTTTTTATTTTGTCTGGATTCTGAATAATTGGTGTTTCCGGTCCAAGCTTACGGCCGTAAACACCGAGTTCTTGGGCCGTAAACCTATTTTGGAGCATTATTTGATCTTATTTTCGAAATATTTTTGCATTTTTGGATAGATCTCGCAAAAATAAGGGGGGGTTTGTTCTTCGTGTTTTTCATAAAAAGAGGTTTTTGATCGAGTTTTGGAGCTTCAAAGTTGAAAAATCGCTATTTTTCACGTAATCTTGAAGGGGTTTCGGCCGGAGCTTACTGCCGGATACAGTTAACGGCCGGAGTTTACGGCCGGAAACTGTTCACGGCCGGCGGCGGGGTTTGCATTTACGGCTAGGGTTCACCAGATTTTACAGCTGATCGAAGTTCTCGGCCGGAAACAGCTTACAACGGCGGTTTACGGCAGCGGCTTGCGGATCGAACTGGTGGAACGTGGCTTGAAGAACGGCTCGACTCAGGGTCTCTTAATCAGCGCCTTAACAAAATAAAGGACGAAGCTAGGGGGAGGCGTGGATCGAACCCGCGACCTCTTGATCACAAAGCAAGCGCCTTGACAACTCCTCCCACAGATCCCTTGTTCCTTCCCTCCCATATTTTAAACTTAAACACTACTGTCGCTTCCTATTTCCGAAATTTGACACTTTTAACCCCAAAAATCAATTTCTTTCTTTTTAAATATATTTTTCCACCAAAAGTTTTAATTTTTAAGTTTTGAATTTTATTTTTGACCTTTTATTTAAATTTTTGACTTTGACTTTAAAAATTTGATCTTTGACTTTCTCATTTGACTTTTAAATTTCAATTTAGCTTTTCGTTTTGACTTTTAAGTTTGATTTTTCAACTTTTACTTTTGAGTTTGATTTTTTAAATTTGACTTTTAAGGTTGACTTTAAAAAAAAAAAGGCATTTTAAATTTGTCGTTTAATTTTTATCTTAGCTTCTAGTTGTGCTTTTTAATTAATTTTAAGGTCTACAAGGGAGTTGAAAACATGAAAGAGAGTCATCAGGATATCTTAAGACAAAATTTCAACATGTTCGATTATATCCCTAGAGAAACCCTGGAAGCTCAGTTGCAGCGATTTACCACACTCACTACTGAGATGAATATTGCTTAGATCTTTTTGACCAAATATGAGATAAACAAAAGGCTATTGAATTCACTTCCAAAATCGTGGGGTATGAATGTGGCTGACATCAAGAAGACAAAAGATCTCAATCGTCTTAGTATTGCTGAAGTAATTGAAGAGCTTGACGCTTTAAAGAGTTCTGTAAACCTTCCGGTCAATGAAGTGTCATGTTCTCATTCATGTGAAGTTTCATCTTCTCAATCATGTGAAGATACGATTAAATTTCTTTGGGATCAAATTGATATATTTAAAAAAGAAGTTGAGGACCTGAGATATGAAGGATATCAACTCAGGAAAGGACAGAAACCCCTGAAGGCTGAATTAGAAGCAAAAACCAAGGACTTTAGGAAACTTCAGGAAGACTACAGTAACAAATTTGAAAACTATGATTATGTAGTCAAAAAAAATGCTGAGCTAGTGGCTGAAGTTGAATCTTTGAAAGGAAAGTTTGAAACCGCCAAACTTGATATTAGAAAATATGATTTCTCAAGTGAGGTGGTTGCAAATATAATAGACCAAAGCATGCCGTTTAAAAGGAATCAAAACGAGGGTCTAGGGTATGATAGTGGACCTCCTCCTTACAATCATAACTACACATCCATCCCTGTGAAACAAGAAGAAATTGATAGGGAGGCACATCTTAAATACGGAAAACCAGCTGGATTTGTGTCAGGAGGGGTTATTAATGTTGAAAATACTGATGTTTTTGTTACATGTGCAGGTAAAGTAGCAGAGGATGAGAACAAGGAGAGTTCTTCTGAACAAACCAATGACTCCTTGAACTCTAAATCTGTTGCTTCGAACTCGGCTGCTTCTAACAAACCTGCTGTTGAGAAATATAGGCCTCCAATTCCAGCGCAAAAGAGTGCCTATTGCAAGTGTGCGTCTGGGATAAATAAGAGACAAGGCAAGGATATGCCACCAGGGGCAGGAAGAAACAAGTTCACAGTGAAGAAAAAGACATGTTTTCACTGTGGAACATCTGGACACATTGCCCGAAACTACCCAAATCGTGCATATGTTCCCTAATGCGCACAAGGATGGCAAAACGCACCAAGAGGGAGATACTCCAAAAGAAACCCCTCAAGGTCATGTTCAGACAATGCTGATTGGAATGTGCAGAAGGCCAAGAATCAATCTTCCAAGGCCAAGCATCTGAATCCCAAGGGCAAGAAGGAAATGTCAGCCAACAAGCCCAGTTCAAGAGATGCTACCGTGAAGCCAAAATAAAAGTCATCTCAACGGCCGACATCAAGTTCCAAATCAAGTACTGAGCCACCCATAGGATCGAAAAAGAAATGGGTTAAACCCAACTACAAATGGGTTCCAAAGGCTCACTCTCCCAAATCTTCTAATGCTTCTAACGTTTCTACATCTTCTGTTTGTGATAAGCAGGATATGTCATGGGAGAGAGTATCGTGCGTTGATGACAAAGGTCGACCCAGTTTCAAAATGGATTGGGTTCCGAAGACCAATTAATCCCGCTTAGTGTTGGAGCGGCTATGGAGGCATAACATCAGACTTCGGTTTGTTGGTAGTGGTTGCTCTTGGCATATGATTGGGGACATCTCTCAACTGTACAACATTCAGACCTTTTTTTGAGAGTACGTGTCCTTTTGCGGGAAAGGGAAGAAAGGAAGAGATCACAAATGGGGATAGTACTTAACGATGTGAAGAATTTTTGGACCTGTTCTCAGATTATGCGTGCTGTTCTCAGACCTTCTGGATGCAGATTCAATCGGTGACTTACGGTTTGCGTTTTCTCTCTATACTCCTATGTTTTTCTTAAGCTGATTCGCTTTAAAGACAAATTTTTGTTTTAGGATAGTTTAAATTTGCGCATTTACTTTCGTTTCTCTCCTATGCACAAATTTAGGGGGAGAAATAAAAACAAAACAAAATTTTAAAAATTAAAAATAAAAAAATAAATAAAAATAAAATAAAATTGGTTATGAAATGTGTTTGAGGGAGATGTTTTGGGAAGTGATATTATCAAGTGATAACATGAAATTTGAGTCTGCGTAACGTACCCAAAGTTGAAGGGTCTATGCTCTGGTTTGATGCGTCGGTAGACACGAAAAATTTTAAATGGACTTGACTAGGGAGATTTGAACTTAGGAAATTTATAGACTTGACAAATCTTGACCTAGTTAGATCCATTCAGTCTGACAATACGACGCTCGGATAGGTTGAGCAGGGAGATATATATGGGAATCTACTCGTCACATTAAATGAACCCGTACTTGGAACCGTGGTTTAACTTTTCCTCGATGTGCGGATTCTGTCCTTAATTCCGGTTGGATGGGGCAACTAGTAAATTCCGATAAATTAGGTCTGTAAAATATCATTTTCTTTCTTTCCGTATGTTAGTCATGTGTTGTATCCTTTGCACGACTTCTAATCCGACCTGGTACACAATATATGCAACTCTATTTCTCTATAGGCTATATATATGTGAAATACTTCTTATCTATTAGCCATATGCTGTCTCCTTTGCGCGACTTCTAATCCGACCTGGTACACAACATATGCAACCTTCTTCTTCTCAACCCCTCTGAAGTAGTTAGCAATAGAATTCTGAATCTCTCCTCTCTCTGAATGGTTGTCTGCTCACCCGGTGTAAGGAGTACTCTGGAAGTTCTTGATGGTTGGGGCATATCAGGAAGCGGGAAACACGTTCCAGTACACTTAAAATTGAACACATATAGATTGTCTACAGATCTCGATGCTCAATTTAGGTGGACAACAATATCTCTGGTCGTCGTCAGCTGAATGGTCCTTAAGATATAGTATCTAAGAAATTAGGATCAGATATAATATCTAGGAACTTAAGTTCCCCTTGTCTTATAACAAATAGTATGTCCTAAATTTGTCACAATTTTTCGTGTTTAAGTGGACAACAATACCGGCGATCGACCAGACAAATATGTGAATATGGAAGGTACCGACAAGTGGATAAAGGCTGTCTAAAAACTTTGACCCCAAATCTCTCATATAGTTAGATATCATTTTTGTTTTTGTTAAATTTCTCATAGTTTCTTCTAATTTAAATATTAGGGGAGAATTAAAAATTAAAAATAATGAAAATAAAAATAAAAAAAATTAAAAAATCCAAAAATAGTGTTATTTCTGTTTTATTTCTTGTTCAGAAAATATGAAAAATCCAAAATATTTTTGTTTCTATTTTAATTTGTGTGCTAAGTTTTCTTTTAGTTTTGTTTTGTCTTGAAAAGTGATTTCAGGTATAGATGAGACTCATGGAGTTTGTGTTGAAGATTTCTGAGCCAAAGCCTCGTCCGTGAGCATCAAAGAATTCGCATTCGAAGGAGCAAGAAATGAAGATTATTCTTTCAACATTCAATCCTTCAACCGCAGAAGCAAGGTGAAGCTGCAATTGAAGATTATGTGACGGATTGCATTGAAGCCTCCTCAATCAGTCTGCTACTATCTTTGTACCTGCTGAAGTGATCCAGAAGATTTGTTTTCTCCGATGTTCTCTCTGAAGATTCTCAAGCTGAAAGCGTTATCTTTCAAGAATCAGTACAAGAAGCCTCCTCATCCAATGTGCGTTCAATGTCAAATCTTGAAGAAAAGCTCAACTGCTCAAGATGAAGTCATTCATTGAAGTTTCATATGTTCATCCTGATGCTGTGAAGAAATCGAAGGTTAAAGCTGAAGCCAAGCTCCCATTGAAGATTGACAAGAAGAGCCAACTACTTTTTAGGGGGAGCTTGTTGGGTCAATTAAGAAAAGAAAGCTATAAACCAAGGGGGAGATTGTTGGGTCAAAATATGGTTTATACTTTGCTTTTCTGGGAAATTGTATTTTTCTGTAATATTTTTGGAGTTTACAGTCATGTTTACGGTTGAGTTTACGACCGTAAACACCTTACGGCCGTAAACCCATTTACGGACCATGTTCACCAAGCCCATATTCTCCAAGTATAAATATAGTTGTTAGGGTGAGGAGTAGAGATTGATGGAACCCTAAGGAGTTTACGGCCAGAGAGAATAAGGAGCGTATGTGTGTGAATCTTTTGTATCTGGAGCTTTAATTCATATCAATACATTGAAGATTCATAATATTCTTCTTATCCTTCTCTTCTATTTTGATCTGACATCATCCGTTTGATTGGGATTCCGCACCATCAAACGGATCTGACTGATACACGGGAAAATTAGGGACCTACACTAACTTTTATCATTAACCAGCGAAAAATTCAAAAAATGAAATATATGGAAAGACCAGTCAATTACACGAGATTTCCCCATATACAAATTTGGTCTTATACATGGCTCCACAAATGCAGTTGATTAAATTACCCACTTCGCGGCGAAAGTAGGTCTTGGAGGTGTCAACTTGATATCCTGTCTTACATGGGTAATGGTAGTTCAAGATTGGTTGATGGATTCTGGAGCTACTTTACACATTTGAGGAAGCAAGTTGGACTTCTAAAATTATCGTCATGTACAAGAAGGGACATTGGTGGTATGCGTTTATAGACATCAAATCACTCGTGACATTAGACGATGAGGTTAAACTTCAAAATGGTCAAAGAGTCACACTTGAAGATGTGTTGCATGTTCTTGGGATCTTGAAAGGACTCATGGCGACAAACAATTTGAGAAGAATGTATACAATTTGGTAATCAATATTGGTCGTGTGAGGTTCACTAAAAACAACCTATTGTTAGACAAACAATCAACACGCATGGAAAGTATCAACTTGACTTGAATTAATGAGATACATATCACATAGGATTTGTGCATGTTGTTTCTATAATACATGTTGCTTTAGTGTTGGTGATAGTGATAGTAGGGGGTACTGTTAGTGATAATGACAATACCGTTAGTAATGATGTAACCGAATTTGAGATGAATGAAATTCATTTGTATGATTATATCACTTGTTCAATTTCTTTATGACATAAATGTTTAGAATACATAAATTTACCTATATCTTGGTTTAAAACATGTAACGACGTAAAATTTTCAAAACAAAATTTTCTCATTTTAAATACATAATATCTCAAATCATCATTCTCAAAATCACAAGTGTCTCAAATGTCAATAATAAAACATAAATCCTAGAATCATAAAACAACTCCTCGCCAGTGTGTACAATCACGTTGGTGCCTTGCCGCGATCCTCGGAATTACCTGAAACACATAACACATAACACGTTAAGCGCACAACTTAGTGAGTTCCTCAAAATACCACACACAACTCATTAGCCACTCGAGGCTATAGCTCAATGAGACCCTCCGATCAATGTGTCTCAGTGGGTCCCTCCGGTCCCACAACTCAGATGGACCCTCCAGTCCCTCGACTCATCATATCAATATAATACATAGAAAGCATAACACAAACAAATAGCAGGATATCTCATTGCACAGATCATACACATAAGACCCTCTGGTCACCCATAATATTACCACTCAAGGTAAGTATAGTGCGAAGACTCGCCTCATAAGCTAATGGATGAAAATCTCGCACTCGGGATCTCGATCTCTACCCATCGGTCTAACCTCCGCCTAACACATAATAATTATCCCTAATTAATATTGGCCCTCAAGAAGCTAGACTAACTCTTCTTCAACTCACAGAAGGGTAAAAGACCATTTTACCCCTCCAAGGCTTAATAGTCCTCAATCTTGACCAAACCCTAAAAGTTAACAAAAGTCAACAGCAGGGAGTACGTTGCGCGTCCCAACTCCCTACGTTGGGCGTACTTGGTTGCTTACAGAATTGAGGGTGCTCGATGCCTACGCTGCGCGTACTGGGGTTACGCCCAGCGTATGCCCCAGTTTCACTCTTCTCACATTTTTGGTCTTAATTCATTAAGACATAAGCTCATATCTCAGATATGGACCTTCTAATGCCTCTTAGTTCATAAAGTCATCGACTTTAAGCCTTTGCATGGCTGGAAAGTCACCATCCTCCATAAATACACACTCTTTTGTCCCAAAGGTCTTATAACTCATGCTTGGAATGATTTCACCAACCAAGATTGGATTTTTCTGGCTTCACACTACTCATACACTCAAAAGGGGTTGGTAATGGGCTCTGGAGTTCAAGATCTCATCAAGACTCCACCTTTATGGGACAAAACCCTAAAATGTCCAACACAACTTGCTCATAAGAAGGAAAGGTAAATTCTGAAGCTTTATACCTCAAATAGAAGCTTCACACCCAAATTTGCTCAGATCTAGAAGCTTGGACTCCAACTCTCCTTCTTCAAGGTCTTCTCTTCTCTTCAAAACCACACAAACACTCCTTCAAAGCTCAAACACACACACACACAAGCTCTAGAATGGAGATTAGGGCACTCTTAGGGTTTTCTCTCTGGAAATGGTGGCCATAAATGAGGTCATCATGTTCCTTAAATAGGGGAATCACCCCAAATTAGGGTTGCATTGTGGGCCTAGTACGCCCGGTGTACTCACGTGTACGCCCAACATACTGGATGGTCTCCGCTTTGCATGCACGCTGACGAGTACGCTAAGCGTACCCTCAGGTACGCCCCACGTACTCGTTCCTCACTCATTTATAGTTAAGACCAATAATGACAATAGCCCAAAAGATTAAGGTTCTCGAGGTATACCAGGACTCGGGATGTTACAAAACACATATGAGGAAATTTAGGATTTATCATTCTCTATTTATTGTTCTTTTACTGATGTTGTACATACAAATGATTTTCTTTTACAATAATCATAATTAATTCCTTTAAACCTTCAATTTTTCCTCATCTATTAGCAATTGGTACAGTTTCGATTTAAGTGTGTATCACTAGGTCTTACAACACTGAGTTTTGTTATATATAGAATCGTGACACACATGCACTATTCCCATGATCGTGAAATAAATCAACAAAGTGTTGTTGTTTATTGATGATAAAGTTAATTTATTTCATTGACATTAATTTTTTTCATTGACGATGTTAATGTAACAATGTAGCGATTTCATTCAAAATCTCCATATTTACTAATGCAACATGCGGTATAAAATCCATCTTATGCTTTTATTTCCATATTATATTGTGTTTTTACAACACAAATTTATGTGTTTGTGATGTTTCAGGGAACATGAATGAGTAAACACTGAGAATGTGGAAGCAATAATGTAAATCCATAATTCTTTCTTCATTTGCAAATGAAAACTTGTTTTGGGATGAAATGTATGTTTAAGTGCATGGCTAACTGAAATATTAACAAGGGAAAAAACAGTTAGTGATCATTGGTATCTAGTATGATTTCCACTCAATTTTCCTAATAATTTGATCTCTCAATTAAACCACTTTTCTTTTTATTATAGTTTTTGAAATTGGAGGCATGATTAATTTTGATGATATTACACATTACTTTGTTGAATGTATATATGTTTACTCTTACGATAAAAAGTTAATGGTAAAACTTCACAACTTTAATATGATATTTATATATTTAACATATGATATTTAAACAAAAAACACTACAAAATGATTTCATTGATGTTTATTTTTTATAGAACCAACAAGTTGGTTGTAGTAACTAATATTATATGCCAAGTTTAGGTGCTAACACATAAGCATACCAAACTATCCCATTAAATCATGTAATTTATTATATTATGTTTTTCTTTACAGTTTGAACTATATTAAAAGTTGTTCGTATGGTTAATATGTTGCTAATGGACTTGAGTGAGTTGATATGGTGTTGGGTTATTTATAATTGTCGGATAGTTTGTAAGTTTGAACCTTCTATTACTTTAGTAGCATATTTGTGTTTTTAAGAGAGTTAAATTAGATATGCATTAAATGAAATAACTTTATAAATTGAGGGAGTTTTATATGTTTCAAAGCAAAGGAATCGGTAGTTCACCAAGACGTACTTAAACAACTAGGCATCTCGTTGAAGCTTTTATTTCTTTTAAGTCTTTTCTTGAATAATAATGTTTATATAATATGTTTTTGCTTGCTAATTAACCTTAATATACATATCTTTTAAACAAGTTGTATTAGAAACTATACTTAGGTTTGAATCCAAGAAAAATAACACAAATTTTAAAGGTTATTACTGTAACGACGTAAATTTTCAAACCAAAATTTTCATTTTTCAAACACAATAAAACACATATCACATTTTCTCCAAAAACTTCAAGTATCAAATATCAGTACACATATCAAAAATTGTTTTTCATGAATTCAAGATCCAACAAAAATATAACTCCAGCTCAGATGTGTGTGTACAATCAAGTCGGTGCCTTCTCGCAATCATCGGAAGTACCTGAAACACATAACACATAACACGGTAAGCACAAAACTTAGTGAGTTCCCCAAAATACCACATATAGCACATTAGCCACTCAAGGCTATAACTCTGTAAGACCCTTCGGTCTGTGTGTCTCAGTGGGACCCTCCAGTCCCACGGCTCGTTGGACCCTCTGGTCCGGTCTCAGTGAGGACCCTCCGGTCTCACAGCTCGTTGGACCCTCCGGACCGGTCTCGGTAACACATAACATAGAATATATATCACACATGCAAAATACATAACTCAAGTAAGCACATAAGACCCTTTGGTCACACATAAATACCACTCAAGGTAAAGTATTGTGAGAAGACTCACCTCGTAAACTAGCAAGTAACAGTCACGTACTCAGAAATCTCGAACTAGCTTCCGCCTAACACATTAGATAAGTGTCTCTAATCAATACTCTACTCATACTCAAATACACCAAAAGTTGTTCTCTCTTTCACTCTAGCCCTAGGAATGGTAAAAGACCATTTTACCCCTCCCTGATCTCCATTTCTCTATTTGACCAAACCTTAAAGTCAACAAAAGTCAAACTCGAGTCAACAGCCCCAGTTGACCTGACTCGGTGAGTGCACTCGTGCGACTCGTTGAGTCCCAACTTTCCTCAGTAGTCTCGTGAAAGTCCAACTCGTCGAGTTAACCCCTAACTCACCGAGCTGTCGCATGCTCCAGCTCATCGGGACCAACCCTAACCGACTCGTCGAGTTGGGTCATCGACTCGGCGAGTCCATGCAGACTCAATTTGTATTTAGACGATTCCATGCAGACTTAAGATCTAAGCTCTCAAGGCTTGAATATCACGTAAAGCCACGAGCTTTACGTTCATGCATGGCACGTTAGGGCTAGAAATGCCAAGAACATGCTTGAGAAGGAGTTTCTCATTCAAGGAGCTAACATGGCTGAATAAAGCAGGGGACTTTTAGCTCAAGGGACCTCACAAGGTCTAGATCTGATGTCTAACTCTAAAAGGGTGCTCAAAACCTTCAAAGTCCCAAAATAAGATGTAAATGAAGCCCTAACTCTAAAATCATGAGATCTACTCATACTAATGGAAAAGATACGAACTTTATACCTTAACCAGAAGCTCCTTGGTGTTTAGCAGCAGATCTAATAGCCTCTTCACGATCCTTTCTTGAAATCCTCCCCTTCTCTACCAAAAATGCACCAAGGCTCTCAAATAATGGCTCAATACTCTCTCAAAAGCTCAAGGGGGCAATTAGGGTTTCTCTCAGTGAAGGGAAACAGATGGGGAGCCGCCAATGAGGCTATAAGTGTCCTTATATAGGCCCCAAAACTAGAGATTTAAGGTTTCCACTCACAGCGCCTACTCGGTGAGTCGACTCTCAGACTCGTCGAGTAGATCATTAAACCCACGTGACCACACCCACCTCTACTCGGCGAGTTGTAGCAGCAACTCATCGAGTAGATCAATAAACTTCAAAAATAAATTAGTAAAATAATATACCTGGGAATTTGGATGTTACAATTCTCCCCACTAGAATCAAACTTCGCTCTCGAAGTCATGTTCCGCGAATAATTCTGGATGCTGCTCCCGCATCTCTGATTCCAGCTCCCAAGTCAAATCAGACCCTCTCCAATGCTGCCACTGGACCTGAAACAGGGGCACTTCCTTTTTCCTCAAAACCTTCACCTTTCGATCTAAAGTCGCGATCGGACTCCCAATATAATTCAGGCTCGCATCCACCTGAATGTCCTCCAGTAATACCACTGTCGTCTCATCGGCTACACACTTCCTTAACTGGGACACGTGGAAGGTGTTATGGATCTGACTCAACTCCACATGTAGCTCCAACTGGTATGCTACTCTACCCACTCTGGCGGTCACTCTGAAAGGATTGATGTATCAGGGTCCCAACTTACCCTGCTTCCTGAATTAGATCACCCCTTTCCATGGGGATACCTTCAGGAGCACAAAATCTCTGACCTGAAATTCTAGCTCGGATCGTCGAGTAGATCAATAAACCTCAAAAATAAATTAGTAAACTAATATACCTGGGAATCCGGATGTTACAATTCTCCCCACTAGATTCAGACTTCGCCCTCAAAGTCATGCTCCACGAATAATTTTGGATGTTGCTCCCGCATCTCTGATTCCGGCTCCCAAGTCAAATCGGACCCTCTCTGATGCTGCTACTGGACCTGAAACAGGGACACTTCCTTGTTCCTCAAAACCTTCACCTTTCGATCCAAAATCGTGATCGGACTCTCAATATAATTCAGGCTTGCATCCACCTGAATGTCCTCCAGTGGTACCACTACCGTCTCATCGGCTACACACTTCCTCAACTGGGACACGTGGAAGGTGTTATGGATCTTACTCAACTCCGTAGGTAGCTCCAACTGGTATGCTACTCTACCCACTCTGGCGGTCACTCTGAAAGGACCGATGTATCGGGGTCCCAACTTACCCCGCTTCCTGAATCAGATCACCCCTTTCCATGGGGATGCCTTCAGGAGCACAAAATCTCCGGCCTGAAATTCTAGCTCGGATCGTCGCATGTCCGCATAACTCTTCTGGCAACTTTGCGCCGTCAGTAACCTCTGCCCGACCTGCTGAATCTGCTCGGTCATTTTAAGCACTATCTTCGTGCCACCCATCACTCTCAGTCCTACTTCTCCCCAGCAAATGGGAGTCCGAAACCTCCTCCCATACAGAACCTTAAAGGGAGGCATACCAATACTCGAATGATAGTTGTTGTTGTAAGAGAGCTCATCCAGTGGTATGTAGGTGTCCCAACTTCCTCCGAAGTCAATGACACATGCACGCATCATGTCCTCAAGCGTCTGAATTGTCCGCTCGTTCTGCCCATCCGTCTGTGGGTGATACGCAGTGCTGAAATGAAAGTGTGTGACCAACTCCTCATGAAATTTCTTCCAAAACCTAGAAGTGAAATGCACGTCTCGATCTGACACTATCGAGTTCGGCACTCCATGCCGATCTACAACCTCTCTCACATAGATCTCGGCCAATCTCTCTACAGAAGAGCACTCACTAATAGCAAGAAAGTGAGCACTCTTCGCCAGTCGATCCACAATCACCCAAATCACGTCAACTCCACGTGCAGTCCTCGGTAACTTGGTGATAAAGTCCATCGAGATCTGTTCCAACTTCCACTGGGGAATCTCTAGAGGCTGCAATGGACCATGTGGACGCTGGTGTTTTGCCTTGACCCGACGGTAAGTCAAGCACCTCTCGACTACCCAAGCAACATCCTTCTTCATACAGGGCCACCAATAATCTCTCTTAAGGTCCAAATACATCCTAGTGGCCCTAGGATGGATCGAGAATCTCGATCTATGCGCCTCCTCCATCAGTATACGCTGAGCTCCACCCATATAGGGCACCCAAATCCGCCCTTGGAAAGTCACAAGCCCTCGGTTGTCTGTCACGAACTCGGAAACCTACCCAATCACCCACTCCCTCTTGTGGTTCTCCGATCTTACGGCCTCTGCCTGGGCCTCTCGAATAATATCTAAGACTAGATTCATCATCGTTATCCTCATACATACCTCTCGGATCGGGGCACTCTCTGATCTGCGACTCAGGGCATCGGCTACCACGTTAGCCTTGCTCAGATGATACAGGATCTCACATTCATAGTATTTCACCAAGTCCAACCATCTCCTCTATTGCATATTTAGGTTGGGTTGGTCCATGAGATACTTTAGGCTCTTGTGGTCCGTGTATATGGTACACCGAACCCCGTACAAATAATGGCGCCAGATCTTGATGGCGAACACTACCGCCCCCAAATCTAGATCATGGGTGGGATATCTCGTCTCATGAGACTTCAACTGCCTCGATGTGTATGCTATCACATGCCCTTTCTGCATCAGCACCGCACCCAACCTGGATATGGATGCATCACTGAAAACCATAAAGTCCTCCACTCCCTCGGGAAGGGCCAACACTGGGGCTTCGCACAATCTCTGGTGAAGAGTCTCAAATGAGGACTACTACTCGGGACCCCAAGTAAAAGTAGCGCCCTTCCGGGTCAATCTGGTAAGGGGGACTGCAATATTGGAGAAATCTATGATAAATCTCCGATAGTAGTCGGCCAATCCCAGAAAACTCCCAAACTCGGTGGGCGATCTCGGCACCTCCCATCTCATAACTACCTCAATCTTGGCCGGATCGACCAATATCCCATTCTGATTAACTAGGTGACCCAGGAATTGGACCTCTCGTAACCAGAAATCACACTTGGAGAATTTGGCATAAAGCCTCTCCGATCTCAATACTCCAAGAATCTCTCTCAAATTCTCCTCATGCTGCTCTCTGGATCTCGAATACACCAAGATATCGTCGATGAACACTATCACCGATCGATCCAACATAGGCCTGCACACCCGGTTCATGAGGTCCATGAACGTTTCCGGTGCGTTGGTGAGTCCAAAAGGCATCACCACGAATTCGTAATGCCCGTAACGAGTCCTAAAGGCCATCTTTTGAATATCCTTCTCACAGATTCTCATCTGATGGTATCCAGGCCTCAAATCGATCTTGGAATATGACCTGCATATGAAGTTCAACAACTCGTCAAAGTAGTGCCATTCTTGGATAATTATACATCAATTCAACAGATTTATGACAATTTAGTACATTCATAAAATGGAGTTATCAAACCTCCCAACTTTATTCCAAACTCGTCCCGAGATTGGCCAGAAATAATCAGTGTAGTCTTACTCTCTTATCCTAAGAAAAACTCAATGGAATCACAAATTCCTTACATTTTATCACAATATTTAATAAGCACAACATATTGATTTTGGGGATTATTAGTTTCATATGCGGACTTTTAAACTCAAAACACATGTTATGCTTATTTTACTTTGTTGTTTGAAACTCTTCACTTTTTGAACCCTTTCCAATAATCAACCTCATGAGTAATCAGGTGAACTCATTGCCAAAGTCCCATTTTCAAGGTTCACTAACATAGTTAGCGCGGTCGGTAACACTTAATGCACCAACCCATACACTCCCACTCTCGAGGGGTCACATATTGTTTCACACAATATCTTCAACTTGAACTTCTCTTCATATTCGTCTTGATTGTGCATTCTTCAAGTTCTTTGATGCTTCATCGGATTTGATCATCTTTGTATTTGACTTTAGCTTGATTATATATACTTTGAAGTTCTTCAATGTCTTATGATGCTTTTGGTTGTGTGAAAACAATAATAGACCCCTCCAAACCCCAAAGGCGCAGGAGTAAGTAAGACCAAGTACTCAGAGCGTGATGACACATATTGTTTGGTTGGGTCCTCAATTGAAAGATCGTAGGCTCGAGCCAAAAACCTTCATTTTTCAAACACTTGGGTATTTCACATAACAATTTTTTTTATAAATATAAATATTTCCAAACCGGCTGAGCAACCCACAAAATCAATATTAAATAGATATCATGACTCGATGTACGAAACTCTTATCATTTTCCATCTTGATGAGTTACATTCAAGATATAGAGATGCTACTAACTCATCACGTATTTCATGGAACCAACCCAAAAGAGAATAATAATAATAATAATAATAATAATAATAATAATAATGATAATAATAATAATAATAATAATGAGTTTAATAGCAGTACATTCATCCCAAATAAAGACATGAAAATCAAAATAAAAATGAAAATAAAAAGAAAAATTCTTCATCACATAACCATAAAAATCAAAATCAAAAGAGGATCTCACCAAATTTCACTGTGGGGGCGGCTATGGAGGATATCGTGGGTATGGTGGAGGATACCCAAAGATCGATCCAGCTAAATCCTCAAGGCGAGTAGAGTCCTCTATAGTTGGTGGTGGCTGATAATGCTCATACTCGGATGGCGATGGATAGTTGCTCGGATCCACGGATCGGTAGAAGACCGGGGCTGGAGCTCAGTATCGATACTGTGGCTGATCAATGTCCATCGGTTCATACTGGACACGACTCTGTCTGTAGGCGACATCTGCATAGTACTCCTGCTGGTACAGCTGACGAGTGGCAACACTATAAGTTTTGCTAGCTGTAATGCCAACCTGTCGCTTCTGCTCAGTAAGGTCAGCTAGTGTCGTGTCGACACCCTCCATCCATATATCTGTTCTCCCCATCCAAGCCTGCACCTCCTGGTTATGCGTGTTTTGTCTCCCAACAAAATCCTCCCAAGCTGCCTACATGTTCCATCCGTGACCTGCTGCTTGTCCTTGTTGCTGCTGATGATCCTCCAGAAAATCACCAATGAATGGCTCCTCATCCCCCACTCCGAGTGGTGTCGTGTATGTCAGGTTTGTGGCAGAATCCCTCAGAATATGTCTCCTATTTTCAACATGAAATGAGATATGTCTGAAAGAAGTAGTAGTAGGGCGAAGGGTACGCGGGTATGATGTAACTCGTGGGACCCTGATCCTATTCCCCAGCTCCCTAGTCACAAATGTCGATATCAGGGGGACATGAGGGGTGGTGACTCTGTGCTGGATTTCAAAACAGGACCATATATTGCATATAGAATTATATGCATAAGAAATAAATATGGATCCTATCATCAATCCATATAATACATATAAGTCCTGTGTCCGCACCGCCATGGGATCACTATTACTCGGGTTCACATGTCCCGTGATAATGTTATGCAATGCCTTTGCTAAGGGTACCAATTCGCGAAATCTGTCGTATACCCTCGTCCCCTCACAGAATACTATACGCTATACTTTTTTCATGCTAACCCCAGTGTTACCCCCCCCCCCCTCATGTCAATACATCTATACTCGGTCGGCTGATTCTCAAGATCATGCCGATGATAGCCAGTATCTACATGAAACATGTCATGAATACCCTGAACAGTCATCACTATATCATGTGTACGAACCATCCCAATCAGCTGTAAATCCTCCGGCCTACCAGGCACCTCGACACTTCGAAGTGTCCTCATCCATTCCTGCACTATATCAACATAAATCTGCATGGGATTGAAGTCCAACGCTCCACCCCATCCATAGCGATCAAACGTCTCCACAATATTGTACCCAGTGAAGCTCGGTCGCTCCACCATGTACTCGACAATAAAACCCATAATCGGATGAGTCGCCTCATAAACTGCTGGCCAAATGTCGTCTGGATGCTCATGCAATGTCTGGTACTGTGGGTCAAAAGCCGCAGGTACATTCGGCTCCGGCTGCCTAGCTGGTTGTCTGGCTGCACTGCTTGATGATGCTACCCTTGATCTCTTTGCTGGCATCTGCAAAATCAACCACACACAAAACCACAAAACAAAACTTGCCATTAAACATATCAAATGTCACAAAAATAAAACAATAATCCAGTTGGCAAGTTGTTCCAAACAAAGTTATAATAAATTCAGGCTAAATAAATAACCGTTTATGTCCTGTTATGTTTTCAGTAACTAAATATTTTTCAAAAATTTATCCAATCAGTAAAACACAGATAAACCCAAGTTTGACTGCAACTGACAAGTTCTAACTGAAACCAAAAGAGAACTATAACAAGTAAATATTCAAACTAATAATGCGGTGTCAAAATTCAGTGTCTTTCTAAAAATTTCCTAAAAACTTGAATTTTAATCTAAGCACAAATGTAAACATAACAATGATTTTCCAAAATTATATGTCTTTTTTTTTAGTTAACAAAAAATTCAATTTCCAGAAAAATTCATAGATGACACATGCAACTTGTTTGGAACATACTTCTAACAACTACAAACACTAATTCACAAGAATTCATACCAATATATATCATATTCTTCATCTTTTTCAAAATTTCAAACATATATGAACATACATGAAAAAAATTTCGAAATTCAACTAAAAGATGGAGTTTTGAAGCACATACCTTATTGAAAATGTGTTTTTAGTGAAGAAGAACCAAGAACTTGAAGCAAAAACCCAAAATAAGTCAAAATTTCGAAACCCTAGTTTTTGTGGGTTTTGAAATCGGCCCCAAATAAGTGATTAGAGTGTGTAAATCTTGCAATGTGATGTTTCTTACTTGATTTCTTGAAGAATGAAACAAAAATCAAGAGTTTTGGTTGAGATTTGATGAAGAAATCAAGAAAAATTGGTTTTTTAGAAGCTATTCTCGGTCATGGCAGTTTAGAAAAAGAAGTGGGGGAAGAAGGTGCAGGAAACAGCTCTAAAACGCATCAATAACGGCCAAACGCATTGGCGTCTTAGACGCGTCCTAGGACGTCTCTCACAAACAGGGGCATTTTTGTAATTTCGCAAAGGGTTTTCATCGGGGGAAGAAAAGTGACTGCCCGGCGGCGTCTAAGATGTCTCCTAGGACGCCTGAGGGTTTTATTATTATTATTATTATTATTATTATTATTATTATTATATATATATATATATATATATAATAAAAAGAATTTAAATACCCCTCCCCAACTTTAAACCTTGGATCGTCCTCGATACAAAAAATTAAAACACACAAAACGAAAAATAAAAGTAAAAACACACCAAACCGCGGGTTGCCTCCCGAAAAGCGCTAAGTTTTACGTCTTCAGCCGGACGGTTTACCTCGACTAAGTTGCATCTAAATATTGAGGTACCTCGAGCGTTGTTTTCTCAACGAGTGTCGTTTCACCATCTACCATTCGAATGTATGGTTTGAGTCTTTGTCCGTTTACCTTGAATGATTCACCGCCTTTCGTGTCCTTGATTTCAATGGCACCGTGATCCGCCACATTTGTCACCACAAATGGTCCACTCCATTTACTCCGAAGCTTTCCAGGGAAGAGTTTGAGACGAGAGTTAAATAGCCACACCAATTGTCCTTCAAAGAATTGTTTCCGGACAATGTGTTGATCGTGAAATGCTTTCGTCTTTTCTTTATAGATTTTTGAGCTTTCGGAAGCTTCCTTTCGAATTTCTTCCAGTTCAACAAGTTGAAGTTTTATTTCCGTACCTGCATCACTCAATTCAAAATTAGCATTTTTTATGGCCCACATGGCACGGTGTTCCAACTCCACCGGGAGATGGCATGGCTTCCCATAAACAAGCGGATACGGACATTCCAATGGGTGTCTTATAGGCCGTTCGATATGCCCATAATGCATCATCTAATCTTAGGGACCAATCTTTTCGGTCGGGATGAATAGTCTTTTCCAAGATGTGTTTTATTTCCCTATTTTACACCTCTACTTGTCCACTTGTTTGTGGGTGATATGGAGTAGCAATCCTATGAGTGACACCATAATGTTTTAACAACTTTGCAAAATGCCAATTTTTAAAATGGGAACCCCTGTCACTAATAATCGTTCGAGGGACTCCATGCCTAGAAAAGATGTTCTTTTTGACAAATTTACAAACAACACTATGGTCATTCATACGTGTAGCATCGGCTTCAACCCATTTTGATACATAATAAACGACTACAAGAATGTATAGATTGCCAAAAGACATGGGGAATGGGCCCATAAAATCAATGCCCCATACATCAAAAATTTCAACTACTAAAATTGGGGTCATTGGCATCATGTCTCGTCGTGAGATCCCCCCAACTTGTTTGCAACGAATACAAGCTTTAACGAATGTATGTGCATCTTTAAAAATAGAGGTCCAGAAAAAACCACTTTGTAGAACTCGGTTCCTTGCCTTTTAGGCACTAAAAATGTCCCCCACATGCATATGAATGACAGTGTCGAAGAATGTCTTCTTGCTCCGTATGTGGTACACATCTCCTAATCACTTGATCCGCTCCAATTTTGAAAAGATCCGGGTCCTCCCATATGTAGTATTTTGTTTGAGAGTGGAAAAACCTCCTTTGTTGAGCATTCCAATACGATGGAGTTTCCCCTGTCACAAAGTAATTCACTAAATTAGCAAACCATTGTATAGTTTTGACAGCAAGAATATTCTCATCCGGAAAGTTTTCTTGAATAACTTCCGTTGAGTTATCATTATTAGTTATTCTAGATAAATGATCCGCTACAACATTTTTGGAACCCTTTTTGTCCCGAATTTCAAGATCAAACTCTTGAAGAAGAAGGATCCATCTTATGAGACATGGTTTGGCATCCTTCTTTTCCAAGAGGTGGCGAATGGCACTATGGTCGGTAAAAATTACAACTTTAGATCCCCATATGTAAGATCTAAATTTGTCAAGTGCAAACACGACCACAAGCAACTCTTTTTCGGTGGTAGTGTAATTAAATTGTGCATCCGAAAAAGTTTTGCTCGCATAACAAATTGCAACGGGTTTTTTATTCACCCGTTGTCCCAAAACTGCCCCTACCGCGTAATCACTTGCATCACACATAATTTCGAAAGATAAAGTCCAATCGAGTGATTGCAAGATAGGGGCTTCAACAAGTTTGTTCTTTAATATGGTAAAAGATTCAAGACATGCTTTATCAAAGGAAAATGGTGCGTCTTTTAAAAGTAAATTACAAAGAGGTTTTGAGATTGCACTAAAATCCTTGATAAATCTTTGATAAAAGCCGGCATGTACAAGAAACGAACGGACGCCTTTTACCGAAGTTGGTGGGGGAAGAGTAGAAATAATTTGTACTTTGGCCCGGTAGACTTCAAAACCACGCTCGAAGACAACATGGCCAAGTACAATTCCCTGTTTTACCATAAAATGACTCTTCTCCCAACTTAAAACCAAATTAGACTCAATACAACATTTCAAAACTTTTTCTAATTGGTCTAAACATGTCTCAAAAGATGATCCAAAAATAGAAAAATCGTCCATGAAAATTTCTAATGCATCCCCCACCATGTCTGAAAAAATAGCCATCATACATCTTTGGAATGTGGCGGGGGCATTACACAAGCCGAATGGCATCCTTCGGAAAGCAAAGGTGCCATAGGGACACGTGAATGTGGTTTTGGATTGATCCTCGGGGTGGATGGAAATTTGATTATACCCCGAGTATCCATCGAAAAAACAATAAAACTTTTTACCGGACAATTTCTCAATTATTTGATCAATAAAAGGGAGAGGAAAATGGTCCTTTGATGTTGCAGCATTGAGTTTGCGATAGTCGATGCAAACTCTCCATCCGGTGACCGGTCTTGTTGAGATCTTCTCTCCATCTTCTGTATCTACCACTGTAATGCCCGACTTCTTTGGCACTGTCTGTGTCGGGCTCACCCAATCACTATCAGATATTGGGTAGATAATACCCGCATTAAGCCATTTCAGCACCTCCTTTTTAACAACTTCTCGCATATTTGGGTTGAGCCTTCATTATGCATCTCGGGATGGCTTTGCTCCAGCTTCAGTGATGATTCGATGCATACATGTGGTTGGACTAATTCCCTTCAAGTCTGCTATGGTCCATCCAATTTCTCCCTTATACTTGGAAAGCACCTTCAGTAATGCTTCCTCCTGTGGACCTATCAAATCAGAAGATATGATAATTGGTAAGTTCTCATTAGATCCTAAAAAAGAGTATTTAAGATGTGAAGGAAGAGTTTTAAGTTCAAGAGTGGGTGGCTCCTCCAAAAATGGCTTAAGTGGGTCCGAAAAACTTGTTGGCAATTTTTCAACTTGATAACTCCATGGTGGCCTCTCTTGCTCAATAGAATTTTCAAATGCCTCCTCAACCATCTTGATTTCATCCAACTCTAAAACTTCGTCCCTGTCATTAGAAAGAAAAAACTCCAACGTATCGGGGTGTAAGATTTTAGGAGTGAATTGATGCACTAAGTCATCAACCTCATCTACACGATAACATTCATAATCTGATGGTGAGATAGGAAACGTATTAAAAATATTAATTCTAAGTTTCCTATTTCCAAAAGAGATATCCATGGCACCCGTTCTACAATTAATTTGTGCATTTATTGTTGCAAAAAACGGGCGACCCAAAATAATAGAAGGTTGACTTTCTTTATAGGTGCTTTCAGTGTCAAGAACAAGAAAATCAACTGAGTAATAAAAATATTCCACCTTAATGATGACATCTGATAATATACCCCGGGGAATTTTGGTTGACTTATCGGCCAATCGCAAAATAATATCAGTTTGTTCCAAAGTGCCTAAGTCATGTTGATCAAAAAGATTTCCTGGGATTATATTAACACTAGCTCCAAGATCAAGGAGCGCCGTTTTGATATTAATATTACCTAGGGTAACAGAAATTAAAGGTGCCCCGGGATCCTTAAGCTTGGGTGGAAGTTTATTTGATATTATGGAACTCGCATGCTCGGTTAAGTCAATCTTTTTAGGGAGGTGTGCTTGGAGTTTGCATTTTTGAACACACAAATCCTACAAAAATTTAGCATAAGAAGGTACCTCCTTAATAAGTTTGACTAACGGGATATTTATTTTAACTTGACTAAATAAATCCCACATGTCTGCCAATTTCGGCCTTCGCTTCCCAAAAGGGAAGGATGCCGGTTTCTCTAAAGTCGAAGGGTATGGTGCGGTATTAACCTCCACACCATGCTCCCCTACTTTAGAGTCATCTTTACCCTTAACTACTTTTTGTTTTTCAGATTTGAAACCTTTCTCAAACTCTTTTTTTCATCAAAAATGACCTCAGTGTCACTGTCATTATCTAAAATAGGAGCACTTACCTTGTTGTCAACCTTTTTCCCACTACGCAATGTGATTAACTCATTCACGTGATTCTCTTTTCCGGGTCTTTGGGTATGAGATGGGTTGAATATTGTAGTGCTTGGAAACTTGCCATCTTCTCTTTTCCCAATTTGCTCCGCCAGTTGAGCAATCTGCTTCTAGATCGCAGCTATGGACTTGGAGTTAGTGTCGGTTTTCTGATATGTTTGGGTTATGAACTCCATGATTTTGTCCAAATTGTTGCCATCAGCTTCCTCCTTCTTTGATGTTCCACCCTGGTTAAAGTTGGACTGCTGGAACTGTTTTGGCTGATTTTGGTTTTGGTAATTCCCTTGACGGTTGTTGTTGTTGAAATTCCCATTGTTGTTGTAGTTCCCGCCTTGGTTGTAGTTCCGATTGAATGATCGTGGATTATTTTGGAATTGACCATAGCCGTGCACTTGACTGATTTCCTCTTGACTTCTCATGCACTCGTCTGCAATGTGTCCTGAATCTCCACAGCTTACACATATCTTCTGTCCCTACGAAAAAAACACACCTTTCTCTTTGCCTAGACTAGAGAGTAGTAAGTCAAATTTTTTATTTAAAGAATTAATATCAGATTTGACTTCAATTTTCCAGTTTTTTTCTAGTCCAACTGAAGCAACAGATGAAACTGGGTTGTCCCGTTTCTTAGTTGAGTAATTGGTTTTTGAACCATGACTCAACTGCTTCAAGAATCGCCAATCGTCTTCACTATCTTGCATCATAATAGTGCCACTAGACGAGGCATTAATCATGGTTTGATTGGCAGTGTCGACTCCATCATAAAAGAAACGTACAAGTTGCCAACGGGGAAATTCATGATCGGGACATGAACGGAACAATTCCTTGAGGTGTTCAAATGCATCATGAAATTCTTCATTGGGTTTTTGTGCAAAATCTTGTATGGCTTTTCTTATTTCCGTTGTTTTACTAGCAGGGTAAAACTCTTGCAAAAATTTAGTTTTTAATTGCTCCCAAGTAGTAATACTATGGGGGGCAAGAGAAGTGAACCGATACTTAGCTTTTTCTTTTAAAGTGAACGGAAATAAGTGAAGTCTAAAGGAGTCTCTATTAGTTCCTCACGGAGTATCCGTGTTAGCAATTGCAAGGAACTCATAGAGGTGATCGTATGGATCATCAATTTTATGGCCTCTAAAGACGGGTAAGACACTAATTAGTTGTGGTCTTACTTCCACATGATGCTCATTTCCTTCCACGAAGAGTATAGGTGAAGCATCATCATACTCTCCCGGCTAAAAATGAGACGCCACGGATTGTCTATTAGGCTGCGGAAAATAAAGATGAGGGAATTGGTTACCTTCGTTGTAGTATCCTCCATTTGCATTGTTGAATCCACCATTTGGATTCCTTCGATATTGATTCCTAAAGCCTTGATCTCCGAATCCATCGTTGTAGTCATTGTTGCCACCATTAGGGAAATTCTATTTGTTCCAATTATTGTTGTAGTTCTCGTTTCCACCCCGATTGCCTTGATTCCGTCTATTACCACCGTTGTGGTTCCGATTCCAACCAAGTCCATTATCACTTCCTTCATGAAAATCCCAGTCATCCTCGTTACCACCATTACCAAGTTGAGGACCGACATTTCTAGGATTTTGATTTTGATTTCTAACATCACCACCGTTGTGGTTTCCTGCATTGCCTCCCATATTTTGTGCCCAATTTCCTCTGTTCCCACCATTTTGGCCACAGTTGTTTCTATTTGGTTGCGGTTGCACTGGTTGGATAATTGGTGCATCGGCATTGTTGTTATTCCCATTATTCCCATTGTTGTTGTTTGGGAATTGAGGAGCTAGTGGTGGAGGATTGTTGGCTGCATCCTCATGCCCCTCGACCACATCTTCCACAACAACGTTATCTACACTCATAGTGTTGATGTTCCTTCTGGAGACCCGATTTGAGCAAGTTGTTCGTTCGATTTCTGGATCAAATGAAAGCGGTGAAGAGCGTCCGCTATGTCTTGTATGCATGCACCGGTGTGCCTGCACCACACAAATAAAACAAAACGTGAACTGCAAACGAGAATTGAAAATGAAAGTAAAAGACTATAACTACTTAAACACAATAGCTCAAGCGCACAATCTCCCCGGCAACAGCGCCAAATTTTGATCGAGGTCGTTGTCTCAATAAAAAATAAACCCACTAACCTAAGTAGATATGGTAAGTCGGGTCGAATCCACAAGGATTTCATGGTTAAACTTTGTGTCAAAGCAGTCAATAAAAAGAAAAGTATTACTATCAATTGTCACGAAAAAGATTAAAACAAAATTCAAACAAAAGCTTGGAAATTTATTAATTAAAAATAAAAATCTCAATGAGAAAACTAGAGTACTCCCGGTTCAGTTATGGATAGATTCACACACGTTCTTCCCTAGGATCCTAATTCAATTACATAGATGCAATTGGGTTTATTAACTTGTAACACATAGTTTTGGGTACACTAGATGTTCATTCAACTAGTTGTCTTACTCATTTATGTCTAAATGGATTAGGAACAATTAGTGAACTAGCAATAAAATGTCTTACAACTACCTATTACCGCATTAACATTCAATATCATAAGTTGGAATAATATATGTTGATTCAATCACTTGTCTTTATTTCTAAACTAATTGAACTTGGAACACATGATGAATTTGACAATAGACTATCTTAATTATGACATCAAATAATTCATACAACCCAATTTCACTTATCATTACCAAAGATCATCATATGAAGCATAAAATAACAATTGAAATTAATTAGAATCAAGTAATAATCAAGTGTGTTCATCCAAAAGTTATAAACATCACCGGAAGTAACCATAACGGTTTAGCCTTCCATTGAGTTCATAAAACAAATAACTTGATTAAAATGAATAAAATGCATAATAGAATTCATAAACAAACGTAGAATCATCAAAAAAATGTAGCCTAATGATTATCAAAGTATAGAACAAATAAACCTTGGGGAAGAAGAAATAATTCTGGAAAATAAAGAATTGATGAAGATTAACCAATGAAACGATCTTCACTTATAGATTGATGATGAATTGAATCGAATCTTGCCTTGAATCCGGATTGAAATGGAATGGACTTGTGTTTCCAAATGTTTTGAAGGTTTTTAGAAGCCTTAAAAACGCAGGAAAAACTCTGAAAAACACAGGTGGTAACCCTAAAAACGAATGCACAAGTCCCTATTTATATTATTTGACAGAAAAGAGTGAAACTAGGCGATGTGGGACGTTGGACGTCCTTGGAGACGTCTTAGACGTCGTGTATAACGCCCAAGCGTTCTTTGTACGTCCTAACATGCCTTCTGCCTTCCTTGAAATACACTAAAATATGGCCAAAAACGTCAAACGTCTTAGGAGACGTCTTAGACGCCTTCTAGGACGCCCTTCCTTGATTTCCAAACTTTCCGAAACACACCGTTCCAACACGGGACGTCCCTAAAACGCCAAGACGTCCTAGGGGATGTCTTAGACGCCATGTAAGACGCCGACGAGGCTCTCCCTTCTTTTCTGCTCTGAAATAACGACCCAATGCTGACCGTTTGACCTGGACGTCCTAGGGGACGTCTTAGACGCCTGGTGGCGTCCTTCATCTTCCGTGCAAGTTTTGGTGGTCAAAACGACATAACTAGCAGAAACACAAAACATGAAAGTTGTAGCAAATCTTGTCTAGTTTCCATAAATTCTTTACTCATGTCAATCCGAGCTCCATAACTTGAGATATGACCAAACCATTGAAGCATTGTCAATTTTCCCAGCAACGTTTCATCATTCCTTTAGCAATCTGTTTTACTTGCAGGCCGACCACGTTTAGTACAATATATTGACCTACCTATGAAGTTCAACAACTCATCAAAGTAGTGCCATTATTGGAAAATTATACATCAATTCAACATATTTATGACAATTTAGTACATTCATAAAATGGACTTATCAGAATACCAAGACGCACCCTGCAACTGATCGAACAGATCGTCGATCCTCGGAAGTAGATAACGGTTTTTAACCATCAACTTGTTCAACTCCCGATAATCAATGCACATCCGGTGTGAACCATCTTTTTTCCTGACGAAAAGGATTGGCGCTCCCCACGGAGAACTACTCGGTAAGATAAAGCCCTTCCTTAACAACTCTTGGAGCAGGGAGGATAACTCCTGCATCTCAGGAGGCGCAAGGCGATAAGGTGCCTTGGCGATAGGCGCCGCTACTGGAACCAAATCAATCCAGAACTCCACCTGCCCCTCGGGAGGCACACCTGGTAACTCCTTGGGAAAAACATCTGGAAACTCACTCACTATTGGAACCTCATCGATAGAACTCAGTCTCTCAGCAGCAACTTGTGTATCCATTACATACGCTACAAAACCCCTACAACCCTGTTGTAGACTCTACCTCGCTCTGGCAGCCGAGCAGAATGCTGACCCAGATCAGGTACCCTCGCCATACATTATAAGCACTCCCCCACTATGGTATCGTATGGTCACCAAATGACGCTCGCAGTCGATCACAACTCCGAATCGACTCAACTACTCCATGCCCACAAAGCTTAGTGAGCTCCCCAAAATACCACTCTAACACATATTAGCCACTTAAGTCTATAACTCTGTGAACCCTCTGGTCAGTGTGTCTCAGTGGGACCCTCCAGTCCCAACTCTCTTTGGACCCTCTGGCCCTAACTCTGTGGACCCAAAGGTCGTAACTCTGATAACTCTGAATCATGCATATCACATATCACAATAAATCTCTTAAAATAAACAGCATACAAATACACTGGCACATAACTCTAATCCTAACTTTGTGGACCCTCTGGTCCTAGCTCTGTGGACCTTCCGGTCCTAACTCTGATATACACACAGCATAAATCACATAAAAATAGTGCAATGCCACACATAGCATAGATAGCATACAATAACTCTGTCACTTAACTCTGTTACCACTCTAGGTAAAGTATAGTGAGAAGACTCACCTCAGATGTCTCGGTAAATCTCTGACTCGGTAGAAATATGGTCTAGCCTCCACCTAATCACATAAAGTAAATACTCTCATAAATATAACTCTCGAGACTAGACTCAACCCTCTCTTGGCACCCTCAGAAGGGTAAAGACCATTTTACCCCTCTCTTGACACGAAGACCCCATCGTTGACCAAACCCTTCAATGTCAACAAAGTCAACGGTCAAACTTTGACCCGACTTGCCGAGTGCACTTGGGCGACTCGGCGAGTCTACGCGTGTCCACTATCCCTCTAGTCTCGCATGACACGTCGAGTCTTTCCCCTACTCGACGGGTTACACCTGGCATGAATCGCGGGGCCACCCCGACTCAACTCGCCAAGTCCCATTATGGACTCGGCGAGTTCCGCCTTGAACTCCAGTCCTCTATTTCCCTCTGACTCACCGAGTCATTTCCCCCAACTCGGCAAGTTACTCACTGAGTGAACTATGGGAAAACCCTAGCCCAACTCATCGATTCTGTTCTTGGGACTCGGCGAGTTCATGCCATGATCAAGCTCAAATGACCTCCTGAGGTCAGATCCATTCCGCTAACCCATAGATCTGGCCTCCTTAAGCAATATAAACATGTAAAGTCTGGATCTTGATGCCCATGCAAAGACCCAATGGCTCTATATGAAGAAATGGCCTCAAAATGTCACCCTAAGCTCATATTACCCAATGTCACCCCATAAAGATCAAGGAGTTAATGTCTCTGGACCTCTTTGGATCCAGATCCGAAGCCTCAACACAAGAAGGGGCCAATTGCACCATCATTCACACTCTAAATGGGCTAGAAACCCTAACTATCAAGGATTAACACCCAAAACTGAAGAAGGATCGAATATATACCTCAATATGAAGTCCTTAGGCTCTGAAATCCACAGAATAGCACCCTCTTCAGCTCCCTCTTGCCTTGGTCACCTTCTTCTTGCAAAAACACCCACACAAGGATCAAAAATGGCCTCTTCTTCCTCACAAACGCTCTAGATCGCTTAGGGTTTCACTCAGGGGTCTGGTAGCCGCAATTGGTGGCTATAAGCCCCATTAAATAGGTCTTAATCCCCGGGAATTAGGGCTTCATTAAACAGCACGGACTCGCCGAGTCCGGTCATTAACCCGGATGGAATTCGCGACTCTACTCGGCAAGTCTAAGCATCAACTCGCCGAGTCCCTCCAAAATAAAGAATAAATAATGTACCTGGGAATCCGGATGTTACAAGAATAAGTAAAAGAACACATGCGGGCCACGACATCAGGTGTTGCGCGAACCTCCTCTGCTATCAACTAAAAGGCTCTCCCGCGAACCCTTGGTACCTCGACCTTCACTGGTCGGCTCTTTATAGCTCGTATAGCAGTAGGGGAAGATCCCTGTGCTGATCCCTGAAGCAGCTACGGGCACTTGGCCTTTCGATGGCCGGTCTGGTTGCAATGAAAACAGACTGCAAACCCCTTGGGGAAATCCCTCGTCATATGCCTCTCATTGCCACACTTGTAGCTAACACTCGCTCGACACACCCCCTCATGAATCTTGCCGCACTTCCCACAAGTGCGGGCCTTCTGTGGCAGCACCGACTGAAGTTGCCCACCCCGCTCCCGATCAAAAAGAGCGTGCGGGACTTCGAAGAGACATTCAAACTATAATTCGTGAGCAACTGCACGAACATTGTGAAAAGGGGGAAGGGCGGTTGTCCGTGCACTTTCTGGAATTGACGAAAATCTAGTCCAATGCCGCCTCCAAATCTCGAATCAGCGGGATTTGCCCGCTTGGCTACCGGCTAAGATTGTGTCGGTCGCCGATCCCTCCCCTGAGACTCTGCCTCCTCCCTAGCCTGAGTCTCTAGCTCGATCTCCCTCTTTCGGGCATTTGCCTGGAGCTTAGCAAATGAACGATAAGTCGAGTTCGCCATGAACTCGTGAATATCCCTCCTCAGAATGCTCAAATACCAACTCATACGCGCCTGCTCGGTAGACATGTGCTTAGGGCGGAACATCGCCCTTTCATGGAACATCCTCGTAATCATTGTCAATGACTTTGTCCTCTGCTTGAGGGACAGAAACTCCTGGGCCAACTGTTCCCTCTCCGCCGGGGGAACATACTCATCTCGAAACATCCTAGTAAACCTCTCCCATGTCACTCCAATGAGCTCTGCAGAAGTGTAGTTGGCTGTCACAAACTTCCACCAGTCCTTCGCCCCCAAGCAAAGCTGGTTCAGCGCGAAGCATACCCTCAAATGTTCCGAACAGGAACAAGTGTAGAAACACCCCTCGATGTCAGATATCCATCTCATCGCGGAAATCAGATCTTGAGTCCCATCAAACTTTGGTGGCTTCGTGTTGCTGAACTCCCGGTACAGCAACGAGTCACCCCCCTGCGCCCTTGCAGCAGCGACATCTGCGGTGGCTGCAGCAGCATCCGCCTCGGTAACAGCAGCATCCACCTCGGTAACAGCAACATAACGCCATCAAACGTCTTAATCAAGGTGGTCTTAGACCCAAACATCTCTGGAATGGCCTCTCGGATAGATGCGGCTATCTCCTCATGAATCATCCTGTGAATCTCATCATCGCTAACTCCACTACTCTCAGGGTTGTGGCGCGTACCCAGCATGATGTCTCTGAAATATAACACAAAATAATTAGAGACTTGCTCGAGTATACTCACACTCGATCACTCACCCCTACTTGTTCCTTAGCATCCTAAGGATTCGTACTTGGACTGCTCACTGACCCGATGCTTCCAGTAGTACGGGCCCAATACTACCTTCCATGCCGCATATGTATTCACCCCAATTCCTCCTCCTAGGATCCCAGATCGCAAGTGCTCTATATCTCACCGAACACAGACTACTCTCATAAGCTCATTTATGCTACATACTCGTACTCACAGCAAGTCACAGGTAGCAGTAACACCTATGCTAAGGCATCACAAATCAGACCACTCTAGTCCTAAAATATGAATTACCTAGCCTACTCTCTAGCATGCATAACATATCTCATAATATCTCATAAATATCTCATAACACATAAAGTAAGGGTATTTTAGGAAAATCACCGTTCGGGCGTTGGCTGATTGTACACACTGCTCTTTCTCGTTTTTCTCTTAGAGACTCTTACTCGTTTTAGAAAAACCGTTTCTCTTGAAAAAAATTTCAAATCCTCAGTTTGAGTCCAGACATACCCGAAGGTGCATCCGAATCCCTCAAACCAAGGCCCTGATACCAACTTGAAACGACGTAAATTTTCAAACCAAAATTTTCATTTTTCAAACACAATAAAACACATATCACATTTTCTCCAAAAACTTCAAGTATAAAATATCAGTACACATTTCAAAATTTTTTTTTCACAAATCCAGGATGCAACAAAAATATATATCCAACTCAGATGTGTGTGTACAATCAAGTCGGTGCCTTCCCGCAATCCTCAGAAGTACCTGAAACACATAACACATAACATGGTAAGCACGAAGCTTAGTGAGTTCCCTAAAATACCACATATAGCACATCAGCCACTCGAGGCTATAACTCTGTAGGACCCTCCGGTCTATGTGTCTCAGTGGGACCCTCCAGTCCCAAGGCTCGTTGGACCCTCCGGTCCGGTCTCGGTAACACATAACATAGCATATGTATCACACAGACAAAATGCATAACTCAAGTAAGCACATAAGACCCTCTGGCCACACATAAATACCACTCAAGGTAAAGTATAGTGAGAAGACTCACCTCGTAAACTAGCAAGTAACAGTCACATACTCGGAAATCTCGAACTAGCCTCCGCCTAACACATTAGATAAGCGTCTCTAATCAATACTCTACTCATACTCAAATACACCAAAAGTTGTTCTCCCCTTCACTCTAGCCCTAGGAATGGGTAAAAGACCATTTTACCCCTCCCTGATCTCCATTGCTCCATTTAACCAAACCTTAAAGTCAACAGAAGTCAAACTCGAGTCAACAACCCCAGTTGACCTGACTCGCCGAGTGCATTCGTCCGACTCGTCGAGTCCCAACGTTCCTCAGTAGTCTCATGAAAGTCCAGCTCATCGAGTTAACCCCTAACTCGATGAGTTGTCGCATGGTCCAGCTCATCGGGACAAACCCTAACCGACTCGTCAAGTCGGCTCATCGACTCGGCGAGTCCATTCATACTCAATTTGTATTCAAACGATTTCAAGGCATAAAACTCCCTCACACTCTAGATCTAAGCTCTCAAGGCTTGAATATCACGTAAAGCCACGAGCTTTACATTTATGCATGGCACTTTAGGACTAGAAATGCCACGAACATGCTTGAGAAGGAGTTTCTCATTCAAGGAGCTAACATGGCTGAACAAAGCAGGGGACTTTTGACTCTAGGGACCTCACAAGGTCCAAATCTAATGTCTAACTCTAAAAAGTTGCTCAAAACCTTCAAAGTCCCAAAATAAGATGGAAATGAAGCCTTAACTCTAAAATAATGAGATCTACTCATACTAATGGAAAAGATACGAACTTTATACCTTAAACAGAAGCTCCTTGATGTTTAGAAGCAGATCTAACAGCCTTTTCACGATCCTCGCTTGAAATCCTCCCATTCTCTACCAAAAATGCACCAAGGTTTTCAAATAATGGCTCAATACTCTCTCAAAAGCTCAAGGGGGCGATTAGGGTTTCTCTCAGTGAAGGGAAGTAGATTGGCAGCCGCAAATGAGGCTATAAGTGTCCTTATATAGGCCCCAAACCCGGGGACTTAGGGGTTTCCACTCACAGCGCCTACTCGGCGAGTCGACTCTCGGACTCGTCGAGTAGATCATTAAAGCCATATGGCCACACCCGCCTCTACTCGGCGAGTTGTAGCACCAACTCGTCGAGTAGATCAATAAACCTCAAAAATAAATTAGTAAAATAATATACCTGGGAATCCGAATGTTACAATTACAGTCATCATGTTTTCACTATGAATAATAAAAATATAGCACATGAGACACCAATACTAATAGACTGATAGTATGTCATGTCATTGGAAAAAGACATTGACCATAGTCTGCATGTAGGAATACATTTCTCACATACCTTTTTTAGACAAGAAGAAGAAGAAAATATATAACTTGAAAGACACAAACAAATGCACACACTTTTTTTTCTGTTTCATTTTCCCAACCAATGGAGATAGGGAGTGTTAACTTTCTTTTTCCCATTCGTTTTTTATTTAATATGTTAAAAATAATATGTGAATTAATTTATTTCCTTATCATAAGACCTAAGCTTTTTATTTTTTAATTCATTTAAACAACCAACTAATTTACTCTAAACCTTAACATTGATTCTTTAACATAAAAGCCCTTAAGTTTTCACAAAAATGTCGGTTTTACCCTTGGACGTGTTTTATGTCCAGTAAAGCCCGAAGTTTTGTTTAATTTGTTCATTTTTACCCTGTAGCCGGTTTCCAGGTAACCTACCGGTTACCTAATGCTAGTAAAGCCCTTAAATTTTCAAAAATGTTCGGATTTACCCTTAAGTTTTTAAAAAATGTTTGGATTTACCCTTACATTGATTATTATTATTATTATTATTATTATTTTTATTATTATTATTATTATTATTATTATTATTATTATTATTACTATTATTATTATTATTATTATTATTATTATTATTATTACATTTTTAATTGTATAAAAATGGTAAATCTTATCTATAATCGAGTGTTTTTATTGAGGTTTTCTAATTACGAGGGTTTTATAATTATTACGTTATGTTTCTAATTAATGAATATTTATTTTGCTTATCTATTTAGTATGATGTTTGATAATAAATATATATTTATACTTGGTAAAATGTACAAATACATATAATTATATCTTTTATATAATATAAACCATATAAATACATATTTTTATATTTATATGTATATAATATATTTTTTTATGAAATAAATATATATTTATACTTATACCTACTAAATACAAATAAATACATTTTTAATATATAAATACATTACTATAGGAATACATGGGCATTCAAATGTATATATAACTATTAAATACAAGTATATATATTTTTAAAAATATATTTATATTAGTAAAAATATTTTTATACATTTAAAAATGTATTAAAAATAATAATAATAATAATAATAATAATAATAATAATAATAATAATAATGATAATAATAATGATAATAATAATAATAATAATAATAATAATATGTATAAAAATGTATTTAAAACGTATGAAATATTTTTATACATTTAAAAATGTATGTATAAAATATTTTTATACACTTAAAAATGTAATAATAATAATAATAATAATAATAATAATAATAATAATAATAATAATAATAATAACAACCAAGGTAAGGGTAAATTCGAACATTTTTTAAAAACTTAAGGGTAAATTTGAACATTTTTGAAAATTCAAGGGTTTTACTGGCATTAGGTAACCTAGGTAACCGGTAGGTTACCTAGAAACCGACTACAAGGGTAAAAATGAACAAATTAAACAAAACTTCGGGCTTTACTGGACATAAAACACGTCCAAGGGTAAAACCGACATTTTTGTGAAAACTTAAGGGCTTTTATGTCATTTTCCCTTTGCCCATACTTTTATTTATTTAAGTATTATATACAAATAAATGAGTACAATTAAACTCCATGAAATTATTTTATCAGCTTGCAGACGTTAAAAACAAGCAACCTTCTTCTTACAAACTGTAGACATTTGGTCAACTTCTTCTCCTATAGATGTATGCAAATATGGTCCACAAACTACACAAATTTTACCTTTTAAAAAAAATAACACCAAAATAATGGTTAAAATTTTGAGAATCTAAATATAAAATATTTTTAATAAACACCTAAAATGAAAAGCATAAAAATTGTCTCAACTTGTTTCTATAGTTTCTATTGAGACTTCACACAACAACCTAAACCTCTTGAATTCGATCATGTCTTCTCCCAGTTTTCTTTTATAAATAGCCAACTATAGTCATTTTATAATTACTTATTCATCTCTTTTCTAAAAAGTTATACAAATATAAATGTATGCAAATATGGTCCACAAAGTGCACAAATTTTATATTTTTAAAAAACAAATAACACCAAAATAATGGTTAAAAATTTTGAGAATATAAGTATAAAATATTTTTAGTAAACACCTAAAATGAAAAGCATAAAAATTGTCCCAACTTGTTTCTATAGTTTCTGTTGAGACTTCACACAACAACCTAAACCTCTTGAATTCGATCATGTCTTCTCCCAGTTTTCTTTTATAAATAGCCAACTATTGTCATTTTATAATTACTTATTCATCTCTTTTCTAAAAAGTTATACAAATATAAATGTCAATCGGACAACAAGTTACGATGCATTTGACAACAAGTTGCACTACAAATTGTTTGTAAAAATATTCACCTTATTGATATGGGTTCTCAAGTCTTAAAAATACATAAAACCATATATTTTTATTTAACACATTATATTCATATAATTAATAATTATAGTTGCCTATTATAGAGTGTATAAAATCAATTTGCAAATGTATTTTGATAAATGACTCATGGTTAACTAAGAGATCAATAAAAGGTGTGCGGTTAACCATCTCTCAAATTGATGTGGAGTTAGTCGGCAAATGTATTATGATAAATGTCTTGTTTAAAAGGGTGATGGGTATTGGAGAGAAAACTTATGTTGAAAAATTACTTGTTCTCCCTCATTATTAGGCACCAAATGTGGACCTGATGGAGACTTGAAAAATGGCAACAAGAAGATGCAGAAACTGAGATTAACTCATGTGTATTCCATGTTGTGGTTGATTTGGAAAGAACAAAATGTCATTGTTTTCGGAATAAACAAAGAGTGGCTATGATTATGGGGGACACCATTACAATTTACACTTTTAGTTGATAAAGAATAGGTCTAAATTAAATTTGGTTGATTGGTTTAGGTGGTGTATTGAAAGATATTGTATGCTCAAGAATCATATTAAAATGATATTGCAAATTAACATATGATATTAAATGGTCACACTAACAACAACTTGATACAATTGATTATTTATTAGAAATTGGTTTTAATAAATATTCATACTCTTATATTTAATTGGAAAATATTTATTTCATGGAAATGTATAATATTTCAATGACAAGTAACATTATGTTTCATATGGTATGAATTAATAAGTCATGTACAACATTTTGGACAAGATAACTCCTTTTGTATTTTACCAAAAAGTTCAAGTTTATATTTTATAAAATAGCTTATAAAATTACAAACTTCATCTTCCTTTTTATTAAGAAAGTCGTAGCTTTCTCCATGGATGAGAAGTGATGGTGTTTTGATTATTTTAAAGGAAAAGAATTTGTGGCTTGTAAGCATGGGGGGACATGTAGCCTTAGGTATATGGAGTGCATAATGTGTTAATAACTTATGAGTAACACACTTACTTTATGAAGGCTTGAAGAGGCTTCAATTTGGTCACTCTCTAAAGACCAAAACCATATACTCTATCCTCTATCTCTCTCTTAAATTCTTCTTTCCAAGTGTTAGAGCTCTTAGTTACTTGCATCTTTTGCTCTCTTGAAGATAGAACTTGATTTTTTATCTTTAAGCTTAATAGTTGATCAAAAAGACTAGCATCTTTACATCAAGTTGGATCATTGTTGGTTTCTCAAAGGTTTATCCTTCTCCATCAACTTACAAGCCTTCCCTAGAGGAACTAAAGGCAACAAAGGTTGTTATTTCTTCATATATTATATGTTTGGTATTTTCTTTCCATTTCTTGCAAGATGATCCTTGGTAGGTTGTAACTAGTTTATAATTGTTCAAAATATTAAAGTCTTTTGTTGCTAAAATATCATGTTTTTGAAATTATTTTGAACTAAAACCCAACAATTAGTATCACAACCACCTTGCAAGTTTGGTTAGATTTTATGTTTTTTTTTTTTTTTGAAAATCTTAGTTTTTGAAAAATATGGATAACTTGTTTTTGTATAAAAATGAGTTCATGCATATTTTCTATCACAACTTTATAATTGTTATTTTTGTGACAAAAGTTTACAAGTATTTTTTTCACTTAAAGTTGTCTTAGAAAAATAAATGTTGTTTTATGTTTATATGCATTTTAGAGTGTATAAACAAACCATAGACCACTATAACACATCATCACCCAATGAATATTTGATATGTACTCGACAAGGAAAAACTCAACCACTCTAATTTTTTGGATTGGCACAAGAATTTAATAATAATTTTGAAACAAGAAAAGAAAGACTATGTCCTTGAAAGTCAAGTTCCCGAAGAGCCACCTTTTGTTCCAAAGGTTGCTCATCATGCATGGCTTAAGCATGTTGATGATTCACTTGATGTTTCATACCTTATGCTTGCTATCATGATTCCTAATCTTCAACGGGATCTAGAAATCTTTACTGCCTTTGACATGATTGAATATCTTAAGCAAATGTTTGGTCAACAAGCTATGATTGAAAGGTTTGAAACTGTTCGAGCTCTTCCTGGCTGTAAAATGGAGGAGACTGGGAATGTGAGCACATATGTTCTCAAGATAAAAAGCTATCTGGATCACTTGGAGTGATTGGGCTCTCCATATCCACTAGACTTGGCCACAAACTTAATTTTGAACTCATTACCTAAGTTTTATGATACTTTCATCATGAACTACAACATGAATGGGTGGGATAATCCTATCTATGAGTTACATAGGATGCTCAAAACTGTAGAGAAAAACATCCCAATGAAAACCCCCCAAGTGCTCATGATCCACGGACAAGTCAAGAAGAAGAAGTAATACGAGAACTTCAAAAGGAAGCAATAAGATAGAAATGGAAAATGGGAAAGAGCTCCCCAAAACTCACCACCAAAAAAGAAGAAGAAGGTCGCCAGAGATGACACATGCTTCGAGTGTGGAGTTGTTAGACACTGGAAAAGGAATTGTCGTAAGTATCTTGTTGGGTTAAAAGAAAAAAAAAGGTTGGGGAACGCACTTCATATATATCTATTTTCATGATTAAAAATGGATTATTTACTTTTTCATCTAACACTTGAGTATTTGATACTGGTTGTGGAACTCATATATGTAACTTGTTGTAGTGGTTCAGAAAGAGTAAGGAGTTGAAAACAGGTGAAATGGTGCTACATGTTGGCAATGGAGCACAAGTTGCGGTCCAAGCAATAAGACATTTTGATTTATGTTTACTATTGGGTCTATACTTGACATTTTGATTTATTCTAGTTTCTCTTTTGAGAAAATATGGTTTTAATTTTCAATTTGTTGATGACAATATTCAATCATTCTTGAATGAATATTTTAAGGCTAGACCAATAAATGGAATTTATGAGTTGAACCTAGATGACACCTCAAACAATAAGTCTCTTTATCTTGTTAACACAAAAAGGCTCAAACAAGATTTGAACCAAACATGTATCATAATATTGTCTGATTTTGACCATGAGATAGGAAAAATTCCCACAGAAGAAACCATCATTCTACCTTGGTACGCTTAACCACAAAGTTCTTATAAGATCTGCTACCTTCACAATTGTATATAAAATAGTGATTTAATTTATTGTTATTTTTTTTATTGTGAACAATGTTTTATTAGAATATTGCATTAAAATGGTTTTTTTTTATTATTTTTATTATTTTTTATATTTTTTATATGTTAAAATGACAAATTAATATAAAATAACATTTTTTTTCATTTTTTTTTCTCTATAATACGTGGTAAAAAATGTATCACCGTTACGCCTTTTGATACTCAAGTTAACTAGAATGCTCCACGTGTAGGAGCTAGCCATGTCAGCCAAAGTGCCAAACACCCTTCCAGATGACACTCACCGAAGTTAGGAAATGGTGTTCACTACACACTTACCAGGAGGAAAAAAGAGATAGAGGGTGGAAGAAGAGTGAAATAGAGAGAGGGAGTCTCTCCCTTGTGATTGTTTGTAGCCTAACTCACGTCAATTCACTCCACTTGCATCTCACTAGGTATAAGAAATGGTATTTCAGTGGTCTACTAGTGACTTGGTTGCCACATCAACTCATAGACCACTCCGTATAGTCTCACTTCACTAGGTATAAGAAATGGTATTTCAATGGTCTACTAGTGACTTGGTTGCCACATCAACTCATAGACCACTCCGTATAGTCTCTCTGATGTTCTTGGTGTGGTGATTATGTGACAAAGTCGTGGTCATTGTATGCATACCATAATAATGTGGGATGAAAAGTTGTAGTATTTTTGGTAATGATGTTGCAAGCATACCAAAAAATATTTCTTACAAAAGTACTTTTGTTTCAAATAAACTTTACCATTGTGAAAACATGATTTTTAGTAAAATAATATATTTCTATCGACTTAAAAAAAGGATCTTATCTCCATCACGAACTGCAAAAAAAGTCAAATAAATTCAGTTATACAATCTCCAGCTCCATTAATTCCCGCGTCACCATTTGACTATTCTCAAGGTTACACCTTTAATTTAACATTTCCCATTTTAAAACATTTTTTTATCATTTAAATTCACACGACCAGAACATTATCAAAAGTCCACTACTAAATATCTGTAACGAAAAGCCATAATTAATGCAAGATGAAATGTCACAAACTTTTCCTACTCATCATCTGATGTGCTCAGCACATAAAATATTCCAAACAAACTAAATAAAATAAAATAAAACTTAACATCACAATCATGAATCTCATCAGAGAAAGTATGTGAATTTCATCATGAGTTATTTTCTTTTAGGATTTAAGGAGATAAATATAAAGTTTAAAAAGAAGAAATTAAAATATCCTTCACAATGTGTACATAGAGGATTGATTTTCTTTATAACTAAATCAAAACCTATTTCTCCCCTCCCCTGTTTTCTATTTTATCATTTACAAGAATATTAGTTAATTAAAATTTAAAGTAAAATTACTAACTCATATCATATATCTTAATATCATATGGAGATGTTAAGATCGATTCGTGGTTTCTTCATGGATGTAGGTGAAGGAACAGTCATATTGCAACGAGGACATCTAGGGTTGCTACGTGAAATAAGCACATACAGCAAGCAACTAGGGCATCCAGCAGCATAAGCCTGAGAAGATCGTTCGTTATCATCATCATCATCGATAATCATGGTTTCTTTCATGGAGGATGAAGAATTTGAGGTAGGAGATGAACATGACTTTGAGGTTGAAATTGAAACTGATCGTTTCTTGAATGTTTCTCTTTCTGCTCGTTCAAGTGCGAATTTGACTTTATCAAGAGTGCAAACACTTCTGTAAGCAGGAGGTGATGATGATGATGATGATAAATTGACAAGGTTGAGATCTAAGCTTGAATCATCGAACAGGTTTAATGGTTTTTTTGAAGATGGAGGAAAGTTGAGGTCCTGAAGCTTTGATACTGTTTGATCGTTGTGGTTCTGGTTTTGATCCGATGATGAAGAAGATGTGTTGGGTGATTTGCATCTCTGGAGATAAACTTTCCCTGACTGAAAAGTAATTCATCATCAGTTTGAATCGATTACATGAATAAAAAAGTAAGTATATTTGGCATTAATGGAATCAACAAATGGATAACTACAGAGTTATTACTGCATCAGAATTCAGAAACAAGTACACATCAATGACTGCCATTAATGTTGCATTCCTAACAATCTGCCCCTACTAATTACGAACTACACTTTCCAAACGTTTTTATATTAATAAATTGGAGTGCATCATTAATTGCTCTTCAAACCTTGTTCATACATGCACAGAAATGAATGACTACAAACAACTCACATAATTTTAGAATCCATAATTTAATGAAAACGATCGTTCCTCATTCCACAGGAAACATTTACCAATACCTTTTTTAAATTACCACGCAATAGAAAACCAATCGTCTCTGTTAAATTAGGTCAGAATTCATTCCAATTGGTATTCATATCAGCAAAAATGGCATGATTAACAAAACAAAACAAAACGACGATTAATGATCGATTGATCAATTAAAGATAGAGAGCTAGAACTTAAAAAAAGCTTGAAGTAGAGTAAAATTAGGTCTGAATTCTGAAACAAGTAAAGTAGATATAATTCACCTTTAAATCGAGACGTTTTTCAAATCCGGAAGGAACATGTAAGTCGAGGTCCAGTTCCTTGGAGGAATCATGGTCGCAACCACCACCGCCTCCGAGCAAGTCACGAGTAATAAGAGCCGTTGATTTAGAATCATTCATTATTCCTTGCTGCTGATTCATTATCGTACACAGATATGTTACGTCGGTGACCATTCCTTTTCCAATGAAGCTAAACAAACAGGTCGGAGAGATACGGCGGAGATAGGGCGGAGGAAGTTGAAGATAGGGCGGAGAGAGAGAGAGAGAGAGGGATTGAATTTGGGAATGAATAATGTAGTCCGTTACATGTGTCTATATAGGGGAGGGTGGAAGAGAGGAGACCATAATTATTGCTAGTAAATTTGCAATTAATGAATACCTTCTCCCTCGTATTATTATTATTGATCAAATATTAAAATCTACTCCAACCATTAACTACATTAGATATGTTTTTTATTTTCGTAATAAAGTATAACACATCATCTATAAATATAACATTTAATACCTATAACATAATAAAAAAAATTAATAATAAATAAATGTAATACGTGACAAAATAATCGTGCTAATTAACGGCTTAAAATGAGTTTGGGTTACAATAAATAATTTAATGTACTACTTGAAGCATGCCGGTTTGTATTGATAGAGGTACATCTAATATGTAATATAGACTTAGTATGTTAATCAAGACTAATGATTTGTGGGTGAGTGGGGTGTGTGTTGGGAGGGGGGTGGGGGGGGGGGGGGGGGGGGAAGGGGGTTCTTGGAAATTAAACTATATGGTATGACTTTTTCATATTTCAAGTTTTCTCAAGTTTTCTCAATGGGACCTAAAATTTAAGTTGTGGTTATTAAAATAAGAGTCGTTCCATCTTTTGTGACTTTAGATTAAAACATAAGTGATGGTCATTTGTGAGTTTTTAGAAGTATTAATGTTTTTCCTTATTTTCATCTGAATGATTCTTGAGAGAAGAATGAGAGAAATTATTTGTTTTTAAGGAACAAATGTGATTTTATTGTTGGATATTTTGATCTAGTTGAACTGTTGAACTCTTCGCTCAAAGGACCCTCCTATGATATATTCCTTGATTATATGCTTAACATGAGTTCCAAGGTTTAGAAATGGTGAAATCTTCATGAAAGAATTAAGTGGTTCAAGTAAAGTTAGTAAGGTGATAGAACCTAGATTACAATATCTTATATTCACTCAACTAAAGAAACCCATATCAGTTAAGAGTGAAGCTTCTTTTCGAGTTTTAAACAATAGAGAATGAATATTTTGATTCTTGTTAATTAAATAATTTGTGATATAAAAGGGTTAGGTAAATTTTTTGAACTAGTTTACTATGTGAGTGGCATGTGTAATTCTAAATGGGGATTGAAACACTTTATGGTACAATTCAAGGTTTATTTTTTTTGGATACACCTTTGATTATTAATTGGTTTCCACTGATTTTTTTTCTTTGTACAATATCTAACACCCTACAACTTATCATATTATTGATTAGCAAACAAAAATATAATATTATTGTAAATTGTAATAATGTAATGTCCAATAAGAAAGCCATGTCCACCATACAATAAAAATGTAAACTACTCCAAACATGGGTTAAAAAACCATCACAATGTCATTGATAAGTCAATATAAATAAAGTTATCCATGATCTAAGAATTTAGATTAATAAGAAAGCCATGTCCACCATACAATAAAAATGTAAAGTAGTCCAAGCCATGGGTTAAAAAAACCATCACAATGTCATTGAGAAGTCAATATAAATAAAGTTATCCATAATCTAAGAATTTGGATTTTCTAGACATGAAGATGAGTCATGTATGTATATCAAAGCTAGTGGGATTATTCACGCTTTCATGAGAACATAAACATGATAACTACCTATGTTGCACCTGCGATCTGGCCAATTCTTGAATTCTTCCTGTCATCCAAAGGAAACTCGACCGAAACTGACGAAACCTCATTAAGAAAACTCCATAACCCCTAGCACTTTGACGATAGCCTGCTACCCTTTCCTTCCTGCAAGAAAGACCGAACCAATAGCCCTACATACTTGAACCGTATATTCTTCTAAAATACAACGTAGAAACCTGAAGTCGAACTGTTTCATGAACCTCTAATCAAAATACCTGGTTCTCCCCCAGTTAGGGTTTATACTATCACCGACTGTTGTCCACAATTATCTAAATCTTAAACCTACCCAACTGATATATTTCATCCTTGATTTCTAGAGTGCCTAAAACAAAAGAAATGAACCTTTATGATAACTATCAGCCAACTCCAAGGAAACTCTGAATCTCAGATGGAGACCTCAAAACCTCCCACTACATAAATTCCCTGATCTTGTCTGTGCCGACCAAGATGCCATTTTGGTTGACGAGGTATCCAAAGAACCGGACTTTCACGCAACCAAGACTTGCATATGAAGAATTTGGCATATAACCTCTCCATCTTCACAACTTCAAGAACATCTTGTTGGTGTTCAAGCAATAACTATTACAAACCCAATAAAACACTAATTCTTTGGCTATAAATAAATGGTCTAGCTACACAACTCGTCCACAAATTCCCATCAAACAACTCATCATAATCATACAAAAGGAATCATTCTCATAACTAAATCACACTAGTGACAACGATAGTTGTTGGTCCCAAAATTACCCCTCCAGATCACGTGGAACAATCAGCTTGGTCATGATCCATCTGATTATGAAGAAAACATACCCTTATTTCCCCCATTTATGGCTCTGAGTGAAAATACTCTCTTGCCCAAGTTTGGAACATCTTGATGGAACCGAACTACAAGAACCCTCTTGAGCATTCCCACACTTTTGTGGCAACTACAACTAACTAGATCATCCAAACAAATATCTAAGTCTTATACCTCTCACTTCCGGTGGTGCTTGAACCTGTACATACTCTCTCGCCCCTTACAATGTAACACCCGTGTTCCAGATTGGTTAAGCTTATTTTTATCAGGGACCAAAGATGAAGTTTTGGGGGAAACCCAGTATCACAACGTAGTGCAAGGATGCCCATGACGTGGAACTAATTAAATGGATTGTGCGTCTTAGTGAGCCACCATGGTGTGGCCAAAGATGGCCACGACAAGGTAGTTGTTCCGGCCCAAGCCCATGATTCTTTTAGGGTTTGCTTCATATTTAAACCCCTCTAAGAAACATTTAGGGTTCATTACCAGCCTCCAACACCCTTATACCTCAAAGAAACCCTAAATCTCATTCCATTAGTGATTTGTGACCTTTTTGGAGCGTTGTTGGCTTAGAGAAGAAGAGAAAAAGAGAATAAGGAGAAGGAGTTCTATTGGTGGAGCTTGCAAGGAATCAACATCATCATCATCTATCATAGCTTCTGGACCTTTGTGAATGTCAAAGGCTCAATCTTTATGGCTTAAAATGTTTGGATCTAGGTTATTGTCCCATGTTCTTCATGTTTGAGCAAGTTTGGAAGGAAGAAACTCATAAAGTTGGCAACTTTATAACTCTCATGAGTCCCAAGAGCAACATATGTTAAAGATCTAGACTTTGGTTGGATTTTTTATACTTGCATGAGTTTTTGGGCATTTTTAGCGTATCTTGACCTAAATTAGATTCTAGACATGTTTTAGATATGTATGTCTATAAAGCTTCCACCTTTATGATATATTTGATGGGTTTTATACAAACAATCCTATGTGTGCATGCAACCCTAATTTGGATCTATGTTTTCACTATTAGATACACAACATTATTAACACATGGATAAAACCCTAATGTAGCATGCCATTTTCGAAATTCATATATAAGGTTAGATCACATACCTCTTGTTGTTATATTGCAATAACAACTTAAATCTTCAAACCCTTAGTCTTGAAAGCAAGCACCACAAGTGTAATGCCTCTAATGGCTCACAAACACCACAAGCAATTAGAGAAGCTGTAGAGAGAGAGAGAGAGAGAGAGAGAGAGGAAGAGGTAGAAATCGTCCTTAGATGCTCTAGGGATCAAGTGTACGAAATCCTAAGGCCTTAGGGGTCTTTATATAGGGTTGGGATTAGGGTTTCAGTCCTTATCCTTATCTAGTTACTTGCCCACCAAGCAACCACAAGATAAGCCTTGAAAACCCTTATCTCTTGGATCTTGGACGATTTCAAGGATATCCTTATCCTTGAATTCGTTCATCCTTTAACAAGGATAACAATTGCCCTATTTTGCAACTATCACATAATTACAATTCAGCCCCTCTAGTTTAATTAATTACACTTGATCACAAAATTAATTCCTAATTAATTATTGACCAATATAAATTAAACAAATATGATTTCTCCTTTAATATATTATTCTTATAACATATTAATAAATCATAATAACCTCTTTCTCTATTTATTTCTCCAGTCAGTTGCTTTGGTGAAGGCAACCCAAAAGGACCATGCACAACCGGGTCAAGTACTTACCAAATATGGTTACAGCCTTAGACACTAATCCAACAATATTTGGTATTATAAACCCTACTAGAATGGCGGGGTTAAGGAATTTTCTAGGTTAAGGGCTTAATGGTCAAGACACTATGGTATTTGTCTTTATTGTGACCTAGGGTTGGAGATCTTGATCTCTTTGGGTGTCTTAATGGATAAAGTTGGAAACTTTATCTATTTAGACCATAAAATGGACAAAATATTAGCTTTGAAGCTCTTGGAATTGAAGGAAACGAATTAATCCATTAAGTTGTTGGAATTCCAGCGCCCACGATGCGGCTATAGGTCACCACGACCTGGTGATTGGGAATTGTCCATTTGTTCGATTGTATGAGGGCCACAACATGGTTGTTGATTGAAGTCGACGTTGGCCATTAACTTTTGGCATGCGTTGGGTTTTGGTCAAAATGGATGGTTTTAGTGTGTAGACTAAGATTGGACCTAGTATGATGTGTTAGGAGTATTGTAGCAGCGGTTGCAAGGCTTGGAGCTGTGGTTTAGCTAATTCGTGAGTCTGGTGAGTATTCTCACTATACGATGTAGGATGCTAGTTGTATTTGTGATACTTGCATGAAAGACCTTGGGGTAGTGGGATATTTGAATGAAAGACCATGGGGGTAGCCCATGGAAATTGCATGAAAGACCATGAGGGTAGCCCATGACACTTAGATGTTAGAGCATGAGGGTAGCCTATGGCATTTCAAGCAAAGGACATGAGGGTAGCCCATGACACTTGGTTGTAAGACATTGGGGTTGCCCATGGCGTTCCAAGGAAAATGTAACATCCTAAAAATTAAGGCAAAATTTTCATTTTAAAAAACCATCCAAAAACCCATAAGTTTTACAAAACAAGTTCTTAAAAGTCATTATCATGAATCAGAGTATCCGAAAATCATAAAAACACATAAAATCCATGATGATGTGCACCATTAAGCATTCACCTTTACTCTGTCCTCCGAAGTACCTAAAACCAAAAATCAAATTGTACGCCAAAGCTTAGTGAGTTCCCCCAAAATACCACACACAGCCAAATAGATAACATCATGCAAATATGAGCCTTCAGCCTGATTGGGCTGCCTCGAAGGGGCTGTAGCCTATCTGGACTGCTCTCCGAGCATTCAACCTGACTAGACCACCTCGCAGGGCATACCACATATCCAGACCGCCCTGGGTATCTTGGCCTTCAAAACAAAGCAGGACTGCATCAACCCAACCACAATATGTCAACATATTCAATAAATAAACATAACATATCCAACAAATACTAATCATTTAGGTCTACCAATCTATCATATAACCAACATAACATCACTCTATATACCAGAGTATATAACCTAGTAGGCCGACATTAGTGCCTTCGACCCACAAGTATAGTGAGGAAGAACCACCTCACAGACTAAAAATAGTTGAACAGATCATTGCTCTAAATGTTGCCTCTACAAATCACCTATACAATTAACAGGGACCCAAACTCAAACTACCATACACTTTACCCAAAATTCCCTTAAGTCAAACTTGGTCAAAGTCAACCTCTAGCTGGTAGCCACACCATGGCCATCCTTGGCCATGTCGTGGCCACAAATTGGCAAAAAAACGAGCCTTAACCCAGTCACCACACGGTGGCAACCTAAGGCCACACCATGAGTACTAAGCTCCTAACAGCTGATATGTGCATATTTAGTCATACAATTCATGCATTATCTTAATATTTTATGTTGCATTTGTATCAATTGTTGAACAAAAGGTTCTTAATTGGTTGAAAATTTATTTTGCAACAGCCAAGACATGGTCGGAAAAAAAAGAAAGCGAAATTGGTGTATGGAAACTAGGATCTTGGACTTTTAAAGAAGAAGAAATTTCACAAGACCACGACATGGTGACATGAACCATGACATGGTGGCTTGAAGATTCGTGATGGATTCTTACCTTGTCGGATACACGTTTTTTAGTGAAGACCATGGCGTGGTGTGCCATTTTTCATGCTCTATTTATAGATCGTTTTTCTTCTCAACCCTAACTTATGTTGGAAGCTTTTATCGACTTTTACAGGCCAGGGACATCTTTTGGAAGTTATGGGGTGAAGAATTCGGTTCTAAGCTTGATTTTGAAGAGACTTAAGGCAAATTATTTCTATTTTACTTAATTCCTTTGTTTTCATTATGTTTGCAAGAGTGAATTCTGTTTCTATGCTTCTATTTGCTGAAGTTATGGGCTAAAAACCTAACTTTCGTTTAGAGTAGAGGATCTTACAACTATGTGTTGATTTTGTGGTATTGGATTATGTTAATTTGATTATTTGTCATGTTAGCTTGTTAAAAGAACCTTTATATGTTACTTTTTTGCTAATTACTGAGTTTAATTAAGATTATATGACTATCTTTCTTGATTTGCTTGAAGCTTATAGTTTTGTGACCATCAAGATTGTAAGACTAGTGTTTTGAAAAAAACTTAGGATTAATTAGAAAAGTAAGCAACTTGATGTGTGAGTTATATATGATGACCAAACATATATGTAATCAATTTGATCAACCAATTGAGTTAATCACCATTACAAGTCTTGAATGATTTAAACTTAATACTAGTGAACTTGTCAGTTTAATAATTGATCACTGTTTGAATTAACTTGTTTGCTAAAGGATTAGTTTAGTGAACATTAATCTAATCACATTAGAAATCCGTAATTGATGACACATTAATCCATTGCACTTTCCACAAAATCAACCATAAGAGTAAGTGAATTGTATCTAAACGGAAGTCTTTTAATATTCTTGATTCAAATCATCTTTTGTACCTTGATTAGTTGTTAATTGATTCCTTGCTAACTGTTTGAGTGAATATTTAAGTTTCTAGTATTTTAAAACTAGAGAATAACCCCTTTTAAATCATTGTTTAAATTAGTTAACATTAGTAGTAATTTTAATTATCATTACTGTTTCCCTGTGTTCGATACCCTACTTACCTACACTAAACTACTATTCGATTAGGTACATTGCCTATCGTGTGTTAGTTTTTGTCTAGATTAGTTGGATTAAAACTAGTATATATTTCACATATCAAGTTTTTGGCGTTGTTGTCGGGGAATGGTTCAATAATATTTAATTTTATTTGCTAATTGTTTTCGCTCCTTTTGTGTGTGATTTTTCTCATATAAAGTTACAAGTTTTCTTTTTAAAATTTTTATTGTCGTTTTAGTTCTGTTTTGCATTAACCACATCGTGGTCAGTAACAACCACGTCGTGATGAGCATACTGCTAGTTTTTGTTTTCTTCATTTTTGTTTTCGTTTTACGCGTAATTTTCTATTTTGTTTCGGTTAGTTTATGAGCCGAAGATCCAGATCTCTAGTAATACCACCACTGAAGGATCCGAAATTAGCTTTTCGCAAAAAGAAGGACAAAACAATTGGGGAATCAAGCAATAATTTGCAATCAAACAATTTTGAAAGCTTCGAGAAAACTCACGACAAGAAGGCAGTGGATCACGAGCCCGAGACACCTAAATTTGAAACAAAGAGTGAACCCAAACCAGAAGTAGTGATGCCAGACATTGCAGACATGATGATGGAGGAATACAAGAAGCGGATGCGTGATAATACTGGGTCAGGTATTGTACAACCCACAATTCCAGCAGCTGCAAACTTCAAGCTGAAAGGTCACATACTCGCCCAACTAAAGGATATCCCATTCTACAAGAAAGATCACAAGGATGCCTACAAGCACATTGACGAGGTCAATGAGATCGCCGACTATTTCAACATTCCAAATGTGCCACGCGAGAAAGTGCAACTAAGGATGCTCCCGGTTACATTCAAAGGAGCTGCAAAAGATTAGTTAAAGACACTCCCTCCAGGAGCAATAACAACATGGCCAAAGATGTGTGAAGAGTTCATACAATAATTTTTCCCACCATCAAAAGTCACGAAGTTGAAGAAAGTAATTTCCAATTTTGAACAGCTAGGAGGAGAATCACTTTATGAGGCCTGGGAGAGATACAAGGTCTCACTGAGAAATTTCCCCCAGAATGATATCAATGTATAACAAGAAGTCTCCATTTTCTATGATGGGGTAAATGTAACAACCAGACAACTCCTTGATTCCCAAGGACCACTCATGAAGAAACTACCAACTACAATAATTGGATTGATTGAAGAATTCTCTAAACATTCAAGAGAATATCATAATCCTCGTAATGACACAACCATAGGAACGGTGAATGCAGTTGCGGATGATATGGCAGCAATAATGGCTATGTTGGATAGCATGGATCGTAGGATGACGAAGATGTACCAATCCATCCATGCGATTTGTGTGGGTTGTGATAATTATAGCGGTCCACATCTAACAAAGTATTATCACCTTGATGAGAATGGAAACCGGAAAATCCAAGTGTGTTTCTCCAGTGGGGATCGTTATGATGAAGATTGGAGGAAACTCAAAAAGGAATGGCTACCCTATGATGCATACAAGAAGGCCAAATAGGAAAAGTACAAGCAAAATGCAAGAGGGTTCTATCAAAAAGAAGAATCAGCACCAGAAAAGGAAATGGATTTTGACGCAATGCTCGCCCGTTTTGCAGAAGCATCAATAAAGAGGCATGATGAAACCGATGAAGTGATACGAAATCAACAAGCTTCAATCCTCACCATCAACACAACTCGGGCAACTAGCTAAACAATTCAATGAACGTTTTCGAGCATGCTTCCAAGAAACACCAAACAAAATCCAAGAGGGGCGTACATCAACGTAGTGACAACAAGGAGTTGAAAAAATTTAACTCATTTGACCCCAATTTCCAATGAAAACCCAAAAGTTGTGCAGGAAGTAGAAGAAGAAATTTGAGAAAAGCATTCTGACGAACCACCACAGTATGGTGAAGAGAAGACCTCGACGTGATCATCAGCTGAAGGAAATAAGAACCCTCCAGTTAATCCATATCAGCCTCCATTGCCATTCCCGAGCCGAGCTAGATAAGAAAAACAAGCTGAAGACTACAAGAAGCTCCTAGAGCATATCAAGGCCCTCCAAATCAACATCCAATTCATTGAGGTGGTGGCTCAAATGCCAAAGTATGCGAAGTTCTTAAAGGATCTTCTTACCAATATAAAGAAAATGGAGGAGGCATCCAAAGTGATACTAAACGAGAATTTCTTAGCCGCAATGTTGAATAAGCTACCAAAGAAGATGGGGGGACCAAAGAAATTTCAAGAATTTGGCTACAAGTTATGCATTGGCCGATTCGGCAGTTTGTGTACATCTCATGCCATATTCATTTTTCAAGAAGTTGGATCTTCCGGAACCAAGACCCATCCGCATGGAAATTTACTTAGAAAACAAGACAGTGACGTTTCTATGAGGGATTTGCGAAGATCTTTTAATTAAAGTTGATAAATTTGTTTTTCCTGTAGATTTCATTGTGCTAGACATGGAAGAAGATCATCAAGTCCCAATAATTCTTGGAATACCTTTTCTAAGCACCACTCAAGCTCTAGTGGACGTAAGAGAGTCTAAACTTACTCTTCGAGTAGGAGAAGATGTCATCACATTTGGAGTAGATAAAGCAATGAAGCACTCAAGTTTGGTGACGATACAATTTTCTCGGTGAATATGTTTGATGAGTTGTTGGAGAAAGAGCTAGAAAGTTGGAAAGAAGATAATTCAGGGGGATTCACGTTCTTAACAGAAGGAAATTTTGATGCTGAGAATGACCTAGAAGAGCTGAAGAAGTTTCTCAAAGAAAGCGAGTATGATGAGCTTAAAAAGACTTCTGAAGAATCACCAAAACATGGTGAGGATACAACCACGACGTGGTGGGATCAATAATTGCGACCAGACGAATCAAGTGACTACACCACGGCGTGTTTGGCTGATGTCCATGCCATGGTCAACGACCAGAAGACGAAATTAGAACTCAAAACTTTATCGGAACATTTGGAGTACGTCTTCTGGAGGAGGATCAGCAAATGCCAGTTATCATTGCTTCTGATCTTGCACCAAATGAAAAGGAAAGTCTCGTGGAGGTTTTAAATAAATGAAAGAATTCCATTGCTTTGAAGATCACCGACATCAAAGGCATTAGTCCTTCATATTGCTCGCACAAGATCAATCTAGAAGAAGGAGATAAAACAGTAGTACAACACCAGAGAATATTGAATCAAAATATGCAAGAAGTAGTCAAGAAGGAGGTCATCAAGCTCATGGATGCTGGAATCATCTACTCCATTTCCGATATCCAATGGGTGAGTCCGATGCAAGTGGTGCCAAAGAAAGGAGGCATGACGGTAGTGACGAATGAGAAGAACGAGCTCATACCTACAAAAATGGTAACTAATTGGCGAGTGTGCATTGATTATCGCAAATTAAACGATGTCACTTGAAAGGACCACTTTCCTTTACCTTTTATTGATCAAATGCTCGAATGATTATCCGATCACCTTTATTACTTTTTTAGATGGTTTTTCAGGATACTTCCAGATTCCTATTGACCCAAGAGATCAAGAGAAGACAACATTTGCTTTTCCAAGAAAGACTTTTGCTTATCGTCGCATGCCTTTCGGGTTATGCAATGCACCGGCCATGTTTCAACGATGCATGATGGCCATATTCCATGACATGGTGGAGAAGTTCATGGAAGTCTTTATGGATGATTTTTTAGTTTTCGGTTCTTCTTTTGATGATTGTATTGCTAACCTTGATTTGATGCTTGCTAGGTGTGAAAAGACCAAATTGGTCTTGAATTAAGAGAAATGTCATTTCATGGTAAAGGAAGGGATCATTTTGGGTCACAAAGTTTCCAAATCGGGGATTGAGGTGGATCGTGCAAAGATCAACACAATTTCCAAGTTACCTCCACCAACAAATGTGAAGGGCGTTAAGATCTTTTTAGGGCAAGATGGGTTTTACCACCGCTTTATCAAAGATTTTTTGAAAATAACAAGGCCTTTAACTCAACTACTCTTAAAAGACGCAAAATTCGATTTATCTAATGAGTGTTTAGAAGCTTTTGAAAGTTTTAAAGAAAAATTGACTAATTCCCCGATCATAATGAGTGATGCCAGTGATTTTGCTTTGGGAGCAGTCCTTGGACAAAGGGTTGATAAGCACTTTCAAACCATTGATTATGCAAGCAAGACACTAAATCCGGCCCAAGAAAACTACACGGCTACTGAAAAAGAGCTATTGGTCGTGGTTTATGCATTTGACAAATTTCGTCCCTATCTTATTTTTTCCAAAACAATTGTATTTACTTACCATTCTGCTATCAAATATTTGTTTGCTAAGTAGGATGTGAAACCAAGATTGATTTGATGGGTGCTTCTACTTCAAGAATTTGAGATTGAGATCCGGGACAAGAAGGGATTGGAGAATGTAGCATCCGACAACCTTTCCAGGTTAGAAAAACTAAAAAAGGAACAGTTTGAGAAGATGGTCATTGGAGACGATTTTTCGAAGGAGTACTTGATGGTGGTGGTGGGCGAAGAACCTTGGTATGCAGATATCGCCAACTTTTTGGCAGGAAAATACCTTCCCAAAGGGTTAACTCATCAACAAAAGAAGAAGCTTTTCTCAAAAATCAAATATTATTTCTAGGACGAACCTTATCTTTTCAGGAGTTGTGCAGATGGAATCCTTCGAAGATGCGTACATGGAAAAGAAATTAGTGAAATTTTGAGGCATTGTCACAGCGGGCCTACAGGAAGACATCAAGGGCCCAATACACAACAAAGAAAGTATTCGATGTGGGTTTTTACTAGCCCACAATCTTCAAGGATGCCACTACTTACATGAGAGAATGTGATTCATTCCAAAAGTTAGGTAACACTTCAGCACGAAACGAGATCCCCCCCCCCCCCCCCAAAGAGCATCCAAGTTTGTGAAGTGCTCGATGTTTGGGGAATAGAATTTTTGGGGCCATTTCCAACGTCTTGAGGGAACAAATACATTCTCGTGGCAGTCGAATATGTTTCAAAGTGGGCAGAGGTACATGCATCACACACCAATGATACTCAAGTGGTTGTGAAATTTCTAAAAATATTATTTTCTTGCTTCAGAATGCCAAAAGCACTTATAAGTGATCGGGGAACCCATTTTGCCAATGAAAAACTTGCCAAAGTGTTTCAAAAATATGGGGTACACCATAGGTTTGCAACACCATACCATCCTCAAACAATGGGCAAACCAAGATCACAAATTGGGCATTAAAGAGAATTTTGGAGCAATCGGTTGGGAGCAACAAGAAAGAGTGGTCAGAGAAACTCTATAACACCGTAAATTTTCAAATAAAATTTTCTTTTAAAAATCACATAATTCTCATATCATGTTTCATGAAAATTCCATTTAATTTATTTACAAAACACAACTCTATATTTTTTTAATAATAATAATCCAGGATCCTCAAATCATAACTCCTTCTCTGGTGTGTATAATCGAGTCAGTGCCTTCCCGTGATTCTGAGAAAACCTGAAACGCATAACACATAACACGGTAAGAACGAAGCTTAGTGAGCTCCCCAATATACCACACACACAACTCATCAGCCACTTAAGGCTATATCACTGTAAGACCCTCCGGTCAATGTGTCTTAGTGGGATCCTCCAGTCCCACGGTTCGTTGGACCCTCTGGTCCGGTCTGTAAACTCTACATAGCGTAAATCACAAAGTTATAATGCACAACATACAACATAAGACAAAATAAGAAAATACTCAATGTAAGCCCATAAGACCCTCTAGTCACACATAAGTACCACTCTAGGTAAAGTATAGTGAGAAGACCCACCTCGGATGATGAACAAACCCTATAACGCTGCTGTTATGCACCGACCTCTAACTTTGAGCCAAAACCACAGTTAAACCATTTAGAAACTAAGTCCAGACTCTCACTCATTAGGTCTATAAGAAGACCACTAACCATCCCATTAAAAGCCTAAAACCCATTGGGCCCACCAAGGCCCAATAATAAATGGGCACACCTAAGGCCCACTCTCAAAACTAAATGAAAAGCCCAACACAAGGGCCCAAGGAAAAGTTATAATATTTCTCTGCTCATAGTTTCTAATTCACAAGCCCAAAGATTCAGGCCCAACCCTCACGACCCATGATAAGATCCATCCCAAAAGCCCACAATGAAGTTACGTGGGGCGTACCTCTCTTGGTACGCTCAGCATACTCATACATGCATGAAATTGATAGGGGACTCCAACCCAATATGCAGGGCATACTGGAACTTACGTTGGGCGTACGCCCAGATTTTCTTTAGTCCATTCTCTTGGTCTTAACCCGTTAAGACCTTAACTCATTTCTCAGATCTGGACTCCCTATCATCTCTTACTCCATAAAGTTAGTGACTTTAGGCCTTTGCATGGCTGATAAGGTCACAAACACATAAAACTCTTATTCTCTTAACTCAAAATGCTCAAATCTCATTCATGGGTTGATTCTCACGTTCAAGACCTCATTTTTATGGATCCTCACCACTATAAACACTTAAAAGGACAAATATTGAGCTCTAGAGTGCAACAACTCATAAAACCTCAAGCTTTGGGACCAAAATCCCTAAAATGGACCATATCATGCACAAAACAAAAAGGATGGGAAAGCTTTGAGCTTTATACCTCCAAATGATGCTCCAACCACAGAAAAGCTCAGATCCAAAGCCTGGACTCCAACTCTATTCTCTTCCATGCTCCGTCTCCACTCCAAAAATTCCACAATAACACTTATAAGCTCACAATGGTCACACAAAAGCTCAAGAACGAGGATTAGGGTTTATGGGTGGGGGTGGGGGTTATTGAATGGGGATGGTGGCTAAGAATGAGGCCATCTCATTCTTTATATAGGGACACTCCTCTTAATTAGGGTTTTCTTCTATGCCTAGTACGCCTAGCGTACCCTCTGGGACGCCTAGTGTACTAGGTGGCTCAGCGTAAATGTCACACGCATGAATACGCTAAGCGTACACACACGTACGCCCAACGTACTCCGCTGCCATCAATTTCAACTAAAGGACTTATCTTGACAAATCATCAAACTGTCATCGCTTCCTCGACATAACCTCGATTCCTACGAACCTCATACCATCGGATAGGTGACGAGATTCCCTAATCTCCTAGCAATTTGTCACAACCCCGAGACTCCCTCATGCCCGGTTTGTAGCCCACGAACCCTAATCACGGACGATCAGAAACAAGATGTTACAATTCTCCCCCACCTGAATTAGATTTCGCCCTCGAAATCGCTCCTTATCAAAACATAGATCGAACCGATAACCCGAAAAGTGCCACCGAAAGGACCTATTTTCATACAACAATATCTTCCAAAGACACCTGATCCCAATAGGAACTCTCGACCTCGAAGAAGGACATACCTATCTGCCGCTGCGGTACTCGATCTGACTCTTTCCGAACTAGAAAACTCTAGTGGTCTGTCACCCTGCCAGACCACCCTCACAAAATATCATGTTAATCTCTCATCGATTAACAAACTCTAAGAACACTCTACCAACTCTGATTCTCTAATCGATCCCGGTCAAACTCAAGAGGAACGGAAATGTCATAACCCATTAAGGACCCACCGCCTGAACAATCATCGGAACTTATCGGAAAGAATAAATCCCAAAAATATGACCTCAAACACAAGAAAAGACTATACTCACTTGGAAGTGTCCTCTGACACCCATAGAAATAAGCCCCAGCTTCCTCTCAGATTTCCCCTTCAATACTAAGCACCAGGTCAGCTCCCTACCCAATAGATGAACCTCTAAAGGTTACTTATTGCAAACCAAAACGTCTCACCAACTTCCTTCTCACGATAACTATCTCGGCTCATCGCGACACACAAGTCACGAAGTTCACTTTACCCCAATAGAATGCTACAACTCATCTGAAATCGTCTCGCTTCCGACCTTTTTCATCTACCACCCACTTGTTCCATGCTCTCGCGAGTATTCTCATACCAACGAAACTGATCCACTCCGGTCTAAGAAATCGGATGAAGATCAATATCCCTCAAAATGAAACCCATCTACAAAACTGAAACCTCATCTCGCCTACTCAACCCACGAACGAATCCAGACTCAAGCTCAAGATTCTGATTCAACAACAGACTTGGAACCACTCAATTCCAATCTGGTACTCAACTCATGACCCAAGATTCACAAATTTAAGCATACACCTTCTCCCTGATTCCTTCCGATTACGACAATCCCCACTAAACCTGGGGTAAATCAATTCCCAACTGACACGGAGATCCCCGTCTCGCCCCTGGTTCGGCAACCAGGCTCCCGAAGACTCAAACGGTAAGGCTACCCATGCCTAATAACTCCTCTACGCCTTACTATGACTAGTGAATACTACACCCCCCCCCCCCCCCGCAGTATCACAACCCACTCCTAGTATCTAGTGAATGCTATGACTCCCCATAGTATCATAACACTCTCTCTCTAATCAGTGAATACTATGGCTCCCCGCAGTATCACGACACTCTCTTTCGCTGACTCATGGATACTACGGATCTCCGTAGTCTTACAACACTCTTTCGCTCACTGACTCACCATGGGCTCACTCCACGGTTTCTCCTGATAATCCCAAGCGAATACTTCCATCCGGATCCACTTGCTTTCTTATCACGCCATAACCTCATCATCACACATCACCATACTGAGTTCACCAACTCATGCTCCGTAGTTCAACACAGATAGGTGCTTACACTCATACAGATTATGCACTACCACTCCTGATGCAAATTCTTGTAAGCCAGGCACTTATCTCAACACAGGTACACCCTTAGACAATATCGCTCTGGGGACAATTAACTGATGGGTTCCCATTGGAATAATAGTCACTCGATACTCCACTTACAACTCAAATCTCAAAATAATTCAAAAATTTAGGGCGCCATACTCAGATACCCCAGTACACCATCACAAAATCTCATGATGTCTTGTCACGTACGCTGATCTTCCACTCGTACAGCTCTGAACCTCGAAATACTTCAACTCACAACTTGAAACACAGGCAATTGTCAACGACTAAAAACACGTTGACAAAATCCGAAGCTCTACCCTCTACTGATCACTGCCCAAAGGAATTACTCATACCGACTCTAAAATTGGTCGAAAAACCAAATGTTGCCCTCTTCTAGGGTATAGATTACAATCTATACCTACACCTGCAAATCTCAGCTATTGCACCCTGCCTCATCTACCAATAACCCAGGTCTCAAGTGTCCGCACCGCAGATCTCCATAACCAGTTCCCTAACCGCACTTGAACAAATCAATGATCTTCCCAATTGACTATCCAGTTCTCCCCCACTCGGGGTTCGAACGATCACCGGTGGGTATATACCAACAATTTACTCCATAGACTGTTCCACCAGGTACATCACACTTGACTCATGGAACATACCACGTAAACACTCAATGATCTTCCCGATGGAAAAAAATCAACTCCAAATATCCAGAAACTCAGACAAAAACCTCAAAATCCTCCAAGCGCGACTGCCTCTAGACATCTCGAAATCTGAGACCGATATTTCACCGGACACCTAAACTGTTCTGAAAATCCTGACCCACATTCTGGAAATAATGCCCTATCACGCACCACATCTCTAACTCCTCGACCCGACTCCCAACACGGGAATCATCATCAAAGCATGGAACCTCATTCTCACAACTGATACACGACATAACAACGAGGGCCACCGCCCTGATATATTCCTCTTAACCACCTGAAACTGCTACTAAAAAGCATGCTACACTCATATAGGCACCTTCCTGGGTCTCTTCCATCTTAGCCTCCACTAATGACTCCTTGGTACCAGAAATACCTCACAACAAACAAACTGCCCACATATTCTGATGAAAAGGTCACCACCAATGCTACCCCACGAGGTTTTTCCTCTAAACTCTGAAACCGAAAGCTCGATATCTCCTTCGCTTCTCCCGAAAAATGGGAACAACCCAACTCTTGCCATAGAAGGTGACATCTCATCCATCAGCCGATGGCCCGACTCAGACCTCGATCCTCCAATAAGCATCATCTCTACTCATCCCTGAGCCTTGCGACTCCCACTAACTTCTCACCAATAAAATTCCTCGGGAACGAACTCGATTTCCGTTTTTCAGGTATACTCCATAAACTTGCTCGACATGGCCCTCTAGCCCCACAATCTATCTCCGGATCTCAGACGAGTCAACCACCGCGGGACAACTGGTAAAACCAGAAGCACTAACCACCACGAATCATGGTACTCGAACCATGTGATCACCTCTCGGTCTGCTACGAATCATGGTACCCAAACCATGTTATCTCCTTTCACTCTGCCATAAATCATGGTACTCGAACCATGTTATCTCTCTTCTCAATCTGCTACTCAGAATCTATAGAATTCTCCCTATTTCGAGTATGGGTCCTTTGGCCCATACTACTTTCCACATCCACCCATACTTTCCACACGGATCGTCCCATATTTCCTAAGTAGTTGCTCAACTTTCCCAATCACCAATCCCGCTACACACGTTCGCCCTACAGCAAATACTCTCCTCTATTAGCATACTTATTTGACTCAGTCACTTTCCTAGGCTCTTCCTAGGTTCTCCCACTTCTCCGCCATCAGCTGCAGAAGAATTCCTCATGATGCCAGCCACCTACCTCCTGAATATCGTCATATTCACTTAGTAGCTGACTCCCATCATCAAGAATTCCACAAAGCATGAATCAAGTAGCATTCAGGCATCGAATAACCTCCACCAGCACATAAAACTAATATGGGTTACAACTCTATTTTCTCTACTCACGCTCAAGAGGTGTAACCGAACTCCGGTAAACCTAACCCATGCGGGTATCTAACTCCTCTCTCAGTAGGCTCCTCCACTATTCATCTAGGTATCTCTCCTAGATTACTCCTCTACTTAAAGCCCTCTCTCTAAAAGATTCTTGTTGGATACTCTTACTCCGCACATACTCAAAGCACATCACAGATAGCAAAATTCCTAGGCTAAGGCATCACAAATTAGGCAACTCTAGCCCTAAGATATGAAATACCTAGCCTATCTTCTAGCATGCATCACTAATATCTCAATAATAACTCACAACAAAAACAAGTAAGGGTATTTTGGGAAATCACCGTTCGGGATCTGGCTGATTGTAGACACTGCTCCTTCTCTTTTTTCCTCTTAGAAACTCTTGCTCGTTTTAGAAAATCATTTCTTTTGAAAATCTTTCTCAATTCCTTAGTTTGAGTTCAGATATGCCCAAAGGTGCATCGGAATACCTCAAACCAAGGCTCTGATACCAACTTGTAACACCGTAAATTTTCAAAAAAAAAATTTCTTTTAAAAATCACATAATTCTCATATCACGTTTCACGAAAATTCCATTTAATTTATTTACAAAACACAACTATATATTTTTTTAATAATAATAATCCAGGGTCCTCAAATCATAACTCCTTCTCTGGGGTGTACAATCGAGCCGGTGCCATCCCGCGATTCTGAGAAAACCTGAAACACATAACACATAACACGGTAAGCACGAAGCTTAGTGAGTTCCCCAAAATACCACACACACAACTCATCAGCCACTAGAGGCTATATCACTATAAGACCCTCCGGTCAATATGTCTCTGTGGGACCCTCCAGTCCCACGGTTCCTTGGACCCTCTAGTTCGGTTTGTAAACTCCGCATAGCATAAATCACAAAGACATTATGCACAACATACAACATAAGGCAAGATAACAAAATATTCAATGTAAGCATAGAAGACCCTCCGGTCACACATAAGTACTACTCTAGATAAAGTATAGTGAGAAGACCCACCTCGGATGATGAACAGCCCCTATAACGCTGCTGCTACGCACCAACCTCTAACTCTGAGCCAAAACCACAATTAACCCATTTAGAAACTAAGTCCAGACTCTTACTCATTAGGTCTAAAGGAAGACCACTAACCAGCCCATTAAAAGCCTAAAACCCATTGGGCCTACCAAGGCCTAAAAATAAATAGGCTCACCCGAGGCCACTCTCAAAACTAAATGGCAAGCCCAACACAAGGGCCCAAGGCAAAATTATAATATTTCTCTGCTCATAGTCTCTAATTTACAAGCCCAAAGATTCAGGCCCAACCCTCACGGCCCATGATAAGATCCAGCCCAAAAGCCCATAGTGAAGTTACGAGGGGCGTACCTCTCTTGGTACTCTCAGCGTACTCACGCATGCATGTAACTAATCGGGGACTCCAACCTAGTACGCGGGGCGTACTGGAACTTACGTTGGGCGTATGCCCTATTTTACTTTAGTCCATTCTCTTGGTGTTAACCTGTTTAAGACCTTAACTCAGTTCTCAGATCTGGACTCCCTGTCATCTCTTACTCCATAAAGTTAGTGACTTTAAGCCTTTGCATGGCTGATAAAGTCAGAAACACAGAAAACTCTTATTCTCTTAACTCAAAATGCTCAAATCTCATGCATGGGTTGATTCTCACGTTCAAGACCTCATTTTTATGAATCCTCACCACTAGAAACACTTAAAAGGACAGATATTGAGCTCTGGAGTGCAACAACTCATAGATCCTCAAGCTTTGGGACCAAAAGCCCTAAAATGGACCATATTATCCACAAAACAAAAAGGATGGGAAAGCTTTGAGCTTTATACCTCCAAATGATGCTCCAACCACATAAAATCTCAGATCCAAAGCCTGGTCTCCAACTCTATTATCTTCCATGCTCCGTCTCCACTCCAAAAATTCCACAATAACACTTATAAGCTCACAATGGTCACACACAAGTTCAAGAACGAGGATTAGGGTTTAAGGGAGGTTTATTGAATGAGGATGGTGGACAGGAATGAGGCCATCTCATTCTTTATATAGGGACACTCCTCTTAATTAGGGTTTTCTTCTATGCCTATTACGCCCAACGTACCCTCTGGTACGCTCAGTGTACTAGGTGGCTCAGCTTAAATGTCACGCGCATGAGTACGCTAAGCATACACATATGTACGCCCAGCGTACACTGCTGCCATCAATTTCAACTAAAGGACTTATCTTTCCAAATCGTCAAACTATCATCGCTTCCTCGACATAACCCCGATTCCCACGAACCTCATACCCTCGGATAGGTGACGAGATGCCCTAAGCTCCTAGCAACTCGTCACAACCCCGAGACTCCCTCATGCCCGGTTTGCAGCCCATGAACCCAAATCACGGACGATCAGAAACAGGATGTTACAAACTCGATGATGTTATTTGGGCATTTCACACCACATTCATGACACCAATTGGGACTACACCTTATAGGTTAGATTTTGGAAGGAATTGTCACGTACCAGTGGAGCTCGAGCACAAGGTGTATTGGGCTTTAAAGACATGCAATTTTGAACTAAGAGAATTACACACTAATCAGCTTATGCAAATGATATCCTTGGAGGAATCGAGGAATGATTCATACACAAACTCATTAATCTATAAAGTCAAGAAGAAGAAATGGCATGATGCAAGGTTGAGAGGAAACAAGGAGTTTAAGGTGGGTCAAAAATGATGGGTGTGTAGCGTAACAAACAATCCTATGTGTGCATGCAACTATAAATAAGATCTACGTTTTCTCTAATTGATCATACAATATAAACAACAATGTATAAACCCTAGATCTCTAGTACATAATAAAATAAACAATTGGGGTTATGAAACATACCTTTGATTGTTATGTAGTAATAACAATCTTAATCTAAGCTTGAAAACCTTTGGTAGCAAGCGCCACAAGTGTCGCACCTCTAATGGATCACACCCAAACCCTAGCAACCATGGAAAACTATAGAAAGAGAGGAGTGGAGAGGAGAATTTCGGCCCTAAGTCTCTTAGAAGAGTAAGTCACAAAATTCTAAACCCTAACGGGTTTATATAGGAGTCTAGGAAGGTGTTGGATAAGGCATGTATCTCCAAGATAACCCTAATCCCTTAGCTTCCTCCCTAAGGCTATAAGTGTAACATCCGAAATTCCAGGTATCATAATTTAATTATTTATTTTGGGTGCAGAAGAGGGACTCGATGAGTTGGTGCATAAACTCGTCGAGTAGGATCGCAATTTGTTGACTGGATTAATGAATAGACTCGACGAGTCAGTAAGGTGACTCGACGAGTCCGAGCTGTGGACAGAAAACCCTAAATCTTTAGGCATGTGCCCTATTTAAGGGTTGTTATAGATCTCAGTTGCGGCTACCATTCTAGAGAAAAGAACCCTAGTAAGCTTGAGAGTACAGTATGAGAGGAGGAGCCATATTGTGCTTTTTTGGTGTGATTTTGCAAAGGAAGAGAAGGGATTTAGCAGGAAGGACCAAAGGAGGTTGTGATTCTGAGACATTCAAGCAGGGATCTCCATTTTGAGGTAGTGATTTGACCATTTCTTCTATTTTGTGTAGAATCCTTGAATTTAGGGGTTCTTTACCCCTTTCTTAATTAGAATGTGATGCCTATGAGGTCCCATTGAGAAATAGACATTGGATTTAGACCTTGAGAGGTCCAGAGAGCCCCAGCCTTCCAGCTTTATTATGTTCCATTAGAGTTGTGAACCTAGGTTGCTATTTTAGGAGCCATTTCTTCAAATAAGGCCATATGAGTGTTGCATGGGCTTAAATATTAGAGCTTTACATGATGATTGAATGTTAGAAGGTCAGATCTACAGGTTGGAGAAACATATCTGACCTCAGAAGGTCATTTAAGTGTTGCCATGGAGGGAACTAGCCAAATCCATAAGGGGACTCAACGAGTCGAGTCGGGTTGCCCCACGATTCGTGACCCGTCGTAACCCGTCGAGTGAAGGGTTAACTCGACGAGCCGAGAGAGGCCATAGGAGGATTCAGAGGAAACGCTTGGACTTGCTGAGTCACCTATGTGCACTTGACGAGTTTGGTCAAAGTTTGACTGTTGACTTGAGTTGACTTCAGTTGACCTTGGGGTTTTGGTCAAGCTGATTCAAGAAAGGTCAGAGAGGGGTAGAATGGTCTTCTACCCATTATTAGGGATGAGAACATGAGAGGATTTTGATTAGAGATGTTATCATTTTGATAGGAGCAGGCTTGGTCGGGTTATCGAGCACAAGAGGGTATCCGACATCATGCGAGGTGAGTCTTCTCACTATACTTTACCTTGAGTGGTAGTTATATGTGACCGGAAGGTCTTATGTGCTTACATTGAGTATTATGTTATCATGTTGTATGTGACATGCTATGCATTATGTCTTTGTGATTTATGCTATGCGGAGTTTATAGACTGGACCGGAGGGTCCAACGATTTATGAGGCCGGAAGGCTTAAGCAGACCGGACCGGAGGGTCCAACAAGCTTAGGACCTTAAGGTCCCAGAGTTAGGGCCAGAGGGTCCATAGAGTTAGGACCGGAGGGTCCACAGAGTTAGGATCAGAGGGTCCACAGAGTTATAGCCTCGAGTGGCTAATAAGTGTTGTATGTGGTATTTTGGGGAACTCACTAAGCTTCGTGCTTACCCTGTTATGTGTTATGTGTTTTAGGTTTTCTCAGTATCTCGGGACGGCACCGACTTGATTGTACACACCAGTGAAAGAATTATGTTTCGAGGATCCTGGATTATTAAGTAATTAAGAAGGGATTGTGTTTTGTAAACTAAACAAATGATGTTTTACGAAATGTGTATTGAGAATCATATGTTTTTCAAAAGAAAAATTGCCTTGAAAATTTACAGTGTTACAAGTTGGTATCAGAGCCTTGGTTTGAGGGATTTGGATGCACCTTCGGGTAAATCTGGACTCAAACTGGGCATTTGAGAAAAGTTTTCAAAGAAATGATTTTTCTAAAGCGAACGAGAGTTTCCAAGGGAAAACGAGAAAGAGAAGTGTGTACAATCAGCCAGAGCCCAAACGGTGATTTCCAAAAATACCCCTACTTTTGTATTATGAGATATTTATGAGGTATGATGCATGCTAGAGATAGGCTAGGTATTTCATATTTTAGGACTAGAGTGGCCTGATTTGTGATGCCTTAGCCTAGGAGTTGTTGTTATCTGTGATGTGTTTTCGAGTATGTGCTAGGTAAGAGTATCCAGCAGGAATCCCTTTTAGAGAGGGATTTGAGTAAAGGAATAATCTAGGAGAGATACCTAGGGATTTGTGGAGTCTACTGAGAGGGTAGTCAGATGCCCCGTGGAGTGAAGTTGCTTGAGTTCGGTGATATACTATGGTTATGAGGAGAGCAAGTAGGATAATAGCCTAGAGGGGTTTTACGTGCTAGTGGAGATTGTTCGATGCCCGAATGTTGCTTGCTTCGTGCTTTGTGGAACTCTTGATGATGGGTGTCAGCTACTAAGTGAATATGACGATATTCAGGAGGTAGATGGTTGGCATCATTAGGAGTTCTTCAGCTGCTGATGGTAGATAAGTGTGGGCACCTAGGAAGAGCCTAGGGGGTGACAGTGGTCAGATGAGTGCGGTGACAGGGTAGAGTATTTCGCTGGGGGAGCAAACACGAGTAATGAGATGGATGAGCGAGAAGGTTGAGCAGCTACTTAGGAAATATGGGATGGTCCATGTGGTTGGTATGGGTAGATGTGGCAGCTAGTATGGGCCCGTACTACTGAAAGCAGAGGACCCATACTTGATGCAGGGAATATTCGGGAGATTCTAGGTAGCAGATTGAGAGGTGATGTCATGGTTCGAGTACCATGATTGGCAGTAGATTGAGAGGTGATGTAATGGTTCGAGTACCATGGTTGGCAGTAGATTGAGAGGTGATGTCATGGTTCGAGTACCATGATTGGTAGTAGATTGAGAGGTGATGTCATGGTTTGAATAGCATGATTGGCAGCAGATTGAGAGGTGATGTCAAGGTTCGAGTACCATGATTGGCAGCAGATTGAGAGGTGATGTCATGGTTCGAGTACCATGATTGGCAACAGATTGAGAGGTGATGTCATGGTTCGAGTACCATGATTGGTAGCAGATTGAGAGGTAATGTCATGGTTCGAGTACCATGATTAGTAGCAGATAAAGAGGAGATAACATGGTTCGAGTACCATGATCCGTGGCGGTTAGTGATCCTAGTTCTACCAGTTATTTTGTGGTGATTGTCTAGACTGAGATCAGATGTGAAAGAGTTTGGGGCCAGAAGGCCATGATGAACGAGTTTTAGTGGAGCATCCATGAAGAGGGAAATCGAGTTAGCTCCAAGGGATTGTTGTTGATATGCCAGTTGGAGTCGCAAGACTCAGGGATGGGTAGGGATGGTGCGTTATGGAAGAATACGGTCTGGGCCGGGTGACGACCGATAGTCGAAATGTCACTTTCTGTGACCTGAGTAGTGCTAATCCCGTTTCCTGTGGGAGACGTAAGAGGTGTTGAGATTTCGGTTCCTGAGTTTGGGGGTGAGCTCTGTGGGATTGCACTGAGGGTGATCATCAATCAAAGTATATGGAAGAGGGCCTGCCACGAGGTAAAGATATAGCTTTATCAGGTCGTTTGTGGGGACCGAGATGGTCAAGGACCAGGATACACCTGACTGAGTATAGTAGGGCATGTGTTAGCTGCAGTGTCGGGAGATCAAGAGGGGTATATTAGGGCGATGGCTCTTATTGTCTTGGATGGGTATCGAGAGTGGTAATGTGGGTTCGACTCCTATCATGAGAGACGTGATGGGGCGTGGGTTGAGGATTCGAGGATGAGGAGGATGATAGTTCACTATTTCCAGATCAAGGTTGACACTGGACAGTTGGGAAGTCCGGTGGTGGAATGTGTGGGATTCTAACTGACTAGAGGCAGTCATGATGGGAAGTTATGAGGATTTCATTTGAGATTCAGGGTATTGGAAGTTTCTGGATCTCTGTTGGGGAGATCATCGAGCGTTGCGTAGCACCTTCCAAGAACAGGTGTGATGTTACTAGTGGAAACAGTATGTGGGATAGATTGTTGGTGCGCCAATTGGTGATGGTTCGAACCCTAAGTGGGGGAGAACCGAGTATTTTATTGAGGGGATCAGAGATTTGTTCGAGAGAGTTTAAAGATCTGGATATAGAGACCTGCGGTGCGGATTCATGAGTCCAGGGTTATTGGTGATCGAGGCTAGGTGTAAAGGGAGGTAATGCATGTGGTATGTGTTGATAAAGGATGAGTGAATTGGAAGATTCTTCGTGGCATGTGCTTCTCGGGGTTAGCATATGTCATATTCGAGTGTGATCGGGTCGCTGGATTGCGGATGCAATAGCTGAGATTTGCAAGTGAAGGTATAGATTGTAATATATACCCATGAAAGGGCAGCAGTTGATTCGTCAACCAATTTCAGGGTCGAGATGAGTAGTTCTGTATGAGTAGTGACCAGTAGAGGGGGAGTTTTGGGCTCTCGACAACATGTTTTGAGTCATTATCAATACCTCGATGTTTTAAGTTGGGAAACGGAATACTCTGAAGGTTCAAGTGGTGCGAGAGGAAGATAGGTTGAGAGGTTCCAAAAGAGCAATGTGGTATCCAAGCTCGGGGTTGTGAATATGAGATCACTGGATTGGGCAAGACATCATGAGATTCTATGTTGGTGTACCAAAGTATCCGGGGGAAGCACATTGAATAGTTGATGTTAAATGAGATTATTAAAGAATGAGGATTGCAGCGAGAAAAGGAGTTGTCGTGTCGATTGCCGTCAGGAGTAGTGACACTTACTTTTGGATGGGTATGTGTGCACCTATCTATGTTGGTCCGTGGAACGTGGGTTAATGGATGTAGCGTGTGGAGCCGACTTGAGGTGGAGACCGTGGGTGGTAAGAGAAAGTGCGGTGAGTCTGTAAGGAGCTGCAGCATGCACGAGTTAGCAAAGGGTGTTATGATACTGCAGGGAGCCGTAGTACTCACTAGGCAGTCACAGGGTGTTGTGATACTACGGGGAGCCGTAGTACTCACTAGGCAGCGAGAGGGTGTTGTGATATTGCGGGGATCCGTAGTACTCACTAGTCAGCAAGAGGGTGTTGTGATACTGTGGGGAGCCGTAGTACTCACTAGTCAACGAGAGGGTGTTGTGATACTGTGGGGAGCCGTAGTACTCACTAGTCACCAAGAGGGTGTTGTGATACTGCGGGGAGCCGTAGTACTCACTAGTCAGCAAAAGGGTGTTGTGATACTGCGGGGAGCCGTAGTACTCACTAGTCAATGAGAGGGTGTTGTGATATTGCGGGGAGGCGTAGTACTCACTAGTCAGTAAGGGGGTGTCATGGTGTGGTAGGGAGCCGCGTTATTTGATGATCAGAGCATGACGCAGGAGAGGTCTTAGGCTTGAGTAGCCTTATTGGATCGAGTATTCGGGAGCCTGGGGGCCAGATCAGGAAAGAGACAGAGGTCTCTATATTGTTCGGGGATCGTTATACTCTGATTTGAGTTGTGGTTGTTGCAACCCAAGGGAATTAGAGAAGAGGTATATGTGGGTCATGAGTCATGAGTTGAGTGCTTCATTGGTTTGAGCGGTTCCAACTCTGGGTCAAACCAAACTCTCGAGTCTGAGTTTGGCTTTGGTGGTGCGTTGGGTAGGCGGAATGGTATTCTGGATTCTGAGGTGGATTCCATGATGAGGGGAATTGTTTATCATCTGATGTCTTAGACCTGTGTGGGTCGGTACTAGGGTATGGGAGGTACCATGAGATGCATGGAACTATGAGCAGTAGACGATAGAGGTCGAGGTTGAGTTGATTTTCAGTTGGGGTGTAGCATTCGCTTGGGGTAAAGCGAACTTCGTGACTCGTGTGTCACAATGGGCCGGTGTAGTTATACGGAGGAGGAAACCATTGAGACGGTTGGGATAGTGCAATGGATGGCCTTGGAGGTCCAACTGATGGGTCGAGATCAGACCGGGTACTCAGTGTTAAAAAGGGGTATGAGGAATGGAGCTGAGGCTTATGAATATTTTTGATGTCTGAGGACATTTCTGAGCGAGCACGATTATTCTCTTGTGTCTGATGGCAGAGTGTTGTGAATTATTTACTCGGATGGGTTCCAATAACAGTTCAGTGGATGAGCCTTGGTGGGACATGAACCCTTCCGTTTCTTGGGGCGTGATTCAGATCGTTGCTATGTTTGGTATGAGTGATCGGTACCTGATTGTTGGATTATGTCTGGAGAGAATCAGAAGGGTTGGTTTTCTTTTGGGATTGGGAATCTAGAATCCTTGTTTGGATTCAGGTGTCCATAGGGGGGGTGATAGTTGTGTGGTACGAGATCCTATCGATGGCGCTAGGTCTATATGTTGATAAGGAGCGATTTCGAGGGCTAAATCTAATTTAAGTGGGGGGGGGGGGGGATTGTAACATCCGGAATTCCAGGTATCATAATTTAATTATTTATTTTGGGTGCAGAAGAACGTCTCGACGAGTTGGCGCTTAAACTCGTTGAGTAGGATCTCAATTTGCTGACGGGATTAATGAATAGACTCGACGAGTCGGTAAGGTGACTCGACAAGTCTGAGCTGTGGACAGAAAACCCTAAATCTTTGTGCATGTGCCCTATTTAAGGGTCCTTATAGCTCTGAATTACGGCTACCATTCTAGAGAAAAGAACCCTAGTGAGCTTGAGAGTATAGTGTGAGAGGAGGAGCCATCTTGAGCCTTTTTGGTGTGATTTGGCAAAGGAAGAGAAGGGATTCAGCAGGAAGGACCAAAGGAGGTTGTGATTCTGAGACATTCAAGCAGGGATCTCCATTTTGAGGTAGTGATTCGACCCTTTCTTCTATTTTGTGTAGAATCCTTGAATTTAGGGTTTCTTTACCCCTTTCTTGGTTAGAATGTGATGCCTATGAGGTACCATTGAGAAATAGGCATTGGCTTTGGACCTTGAGAGGCCCAGAGAGCCCCAACCTTCCAACTTTATTCTGTTCCATTGGAGTTGTGAACCTAGGTTGCTATTTTAGGAGCCATTTCTTCAAATAAGGTCATATGAGTGTTGCATGGGCTTAAAGATTGGACCATTACATGATGATTGGGTGTTAGAAGGTCAGATCTACAGGTTGGAGAAACTGATCTGACCTCAGAAGGTCATTTGAGTATTACCATGGAGGGAACTCGCCGAGTCTATAAGGGGACTCAACGAGTCGAGTCGGGTTGCCCCGCGATTCGTGACCCATGGTAACCCGTCGAGTGAAGGCTTAACTCGACGAGTCGAGAGAGTCCATAGGAGGATTCAGAGGACACGCTTGGACTCTCCGAGTCACCCATGAGCACTCGACGAGTCTGGTCAAAGTTCGACCATTGAATAGAGTTGATTTCAGTTGACGTTGGGGTTTTGGTCAAGTTGATTCAAGAGAGGCCAGAGAGGGGTAGAATGGTCTTCTACCCATTATTAAGGATGAGAACATGAGAGGATTTTGATTAGAGATGTTATCATTTTGATAAGAGGAGGCTATGTCGGGTTATCGAGCACAAGAGGGTATCCGACATCATGCGAGGTGAGTCTTCTCACTATACTTTACCTTGAGTGGTAGTTATGTGTGACCGGAAGGTCTTATGTGCTTACATTGAGTATTATGTTATCCTGTTGTATGTGACATGCTATGCATTATATCTTTGTGATTTATGCTATGCGGAGTTTATAGATCGGACCGGAGGGTCCAACGATTTATGAGGCCGGAAGGCTCAAGCAGACCGGATCGGAGGGTCCAACAAGCTTAGGAACTTAAGGTCCACAGAGTTAGGGCCAGAGGGTCCACAGAGTTAGGACCGGAGGGTCCATAGAGTTAGGACCAGAGGGTCCACAGAGTTATAGCCTCGAGTGGCTAATAAGTGTTGTATGTGGTATTTTGGGGAACTCACTAAGATTCGTGCTTACCGTGTTATGTGTTATGTGTTTCAGTTTTTCTCAGTATCTCGGGACGACACCGGCTTGATTGTACACACCAGTGAAAGAATTATGTTTCGAGGATCCTGGATTATTAAGTAATTAAGAAGGGATTGTGTTTTGTAAACTAAACAAATGATGTTTTATGAAATGTGTATTGAGAATCATATGTTTTTCAAAAGAAAAATTGTCTTGAAAATTTACAGTGTTATAGTAAGGCATCCAAGGCACCCTTAGAGCCAAAGGAAACCCTAGAAAGCATCTAGAATTTGTCCACCCCTTATGGGAGGTTCTAGAATTGCTCAATGCTCAATTATTGAATATTGTCATCTTTAATCCTCCTACTTTTAATTAATCCAACTAATCCCAAAATTAATCCAATTAATTTTTGATTAATTACTAATTAAACATTACAATTTCTAATTAATATATTATTCTAATAATATATTAACAAATCATATATTTTGATTTCTAATTAATTTGCTAACCAAATAATAAATTAATAAATCAATCTTCTCTCTCTAAAAGTCATCCTATTCAATTGCCAGGTTTGAGGGCAACCCAAAAGGACTGTGTTTCCATCAATTCAAGTTTATATGAATTATAGTTAATGGCTTAGACACCTAATCTAACAGTCTCCCACTTGGATAAGTCTAATAACTATAAATGCCAATATAACTATCGAATTGACTAGCAAATTGTAGCTACCAAAAGCCGCTGTCAAAATCTGACCAAGTCAGTTACGTGTCCTAAGATAAGTGATCAAATATTCCTCCATTCTGCAAGATATCATATGGACAGGAGACATGGATTATAATCAATCTCCTTGTCTAAGATTTGTTTCCTGATTTCTGATTTATGACGACTGAAATCAGACTACGAATTGAACACATCAATTTAGTCCAGAGTTGGCCAAGCGTTTTAGATGCCGACATCAAATCATCGAGGGCCCACATATATTGCTTTTCCCATTAGGTAAAAAGGAATGGATAAAATTCGACTTATATGCTTGCACTATTCACTGATTAAATCACATACAACAATATGTTTTATAACATCAAGTTACTGATGCGTTTACTATTATCAATGCATAACCAACTCGTAAACAACAACTTATATATCTCTGTTTCAAGAATATAAGATATTATCGTCTCAAAATTACTCCTGATAAAATACATGAAGTAATTCTATGAGCGTGGGCTTATCCAATACTCAAAATCCATATTTCCAAGTACTCGCGAACTATGCAGCAAACCATTGATATGTCTAAACCCTTAAACAATCTACAATCCAATTCATGACAGTCTTAATTTTCTTTTTACTTCCAAAAGTACGATCGACCGTGGATGTGTTGAATAATCCAATTATTCGGGAAGTAAAACATGCAAGGTGAAACACAATAATATCCTAATTAAATATGGTCTCAAAACTATTGAATATAAATAAAATTCTTATTATTCAATCACCATATTTATTAGACTTTATTCATTGTATAATGTTTCGATTAATCAAATAAACACTTTAATTAAACATCACTCATGCCATATTATAAACATGCATACTATGTCTCTATATGGTCCTTCCTTTCTTAACAGATCGATTGGACATCATTCCAATGATGCTCATTTCACAATTCAAAATTCTTGTCACTTCTAGAATGTGTTAGAGTTCAACCTTACATGCAATGATCTTTAGTAATGTCGAGGCACCAAAGTCATAGGGACTTAGCCAACGATATTACAAAATGATCCATTAAAACTTGGTTACTTAAAACAATTTCATGGTAATGAAGCGCAACATCCCCAAAAATACGGTCCCAAAATTTCATTTTTAATTTATAAATAAAACCATAGTAAACTAAATCATCTCATAAAACATAGGTAATAGTATCTTAAACATCATATCAAATCACTGTATCAAAATCACATGTCCAAATATCAGAGTAAATCATCCCAGGCTAAACGTTGTGATGTGTGCAATGCAGTCTTCCCCTTACTAGTGGAAGTACCTGAAACAACAATTGAAAATTGTAAGCACGAAGCTTAGTGAGTCTCCCCAAACTACCACATACCATACATATATCACTTAATCGCATAACAACAAAAAATAGGCCTAGCCCACTACATCGGACCCCACCATGCATCGAACCATAGTCTAGCATTGGGCCTCGCCCGACATTGGACCAAAATCTGGCATCGGGCCTCGCCCAGCATCGAGCAAAGCTCGGTATACATAAGCATATCAAAAAATCCATATAAACATAATCATCTAGAATACATATAAACATTCCTCAGGCTTGCCCTGGCATCGGATTGAAGTCCGAAAACATTCTAACAGACACATGTAAGAAACACGAAGACACCAAGCATACAAACATTCCTTGGGTTTGCCGCGACATCAGACCGAAGTCCGAAAACACAGAAACCTACATCGGGCACAACCCGACATTGAACCCTATCCCAACATATATTAACATACATAAACGGGACGACGTTGGTGCCTTCGACCCATTCCTACTGGAGGAAAAATCACCTCGCAAAGCTGACTGTGAAATCTCGCGGTGAGGAATCTCTAACGGCTGCTCCAACGACTCCCCGACTATCATTATCAGAATAACACTTAATCAAGATCCAATAATCCTTGTTAGGGTAAAATGACCATTTTACCCCTGGTCAAAGTCAACATTCTGGTCAAAGTCAACATTATGGGTTGACTCAACTCGTTGAGTTAACCCATCAACTCACCGAGTTCTATAAATATAAAACCCTAAAATCATGATCCAACTCGTCGAGTCATCCCCCTGACTCGCCGAGCTCCCTTGCTACTCATAGTCGTGATAAAGTGAGTTAACTCGTCAAGTCGCTCCTTAGACCCGTCGAGTTCTACCCTATTCAGAATCGGGACAAATCGACTTAACTCGTCGAGTTCCTCTATGGACTCGACAAGTTCCTCAGTCCATTTGGGCCATATTAATGGATTAAGCGTCTACTTTTTAGATCCAAGCTTTATACTTCTCATATACACTGAAAATGTCCTTTTAAGGGTATAGTTTACAACTTTACCCATTAATTCCTTTACTTAATGGGTTTAGCTCAAACCTTAACTCTTTAGGAACTAGATCTTGGTCCACAAGCCATCCATACTCCAAACTAAAGCATACAAATAGAGATCTAGACCCTAAACACTACAAAAACATGTAAATTTCCACCTTTCTCTCTATGCGTGGCCTTTTGGAGCTTAAAAGGCCAACTGACCTCTTATAGCTAACATGGGGCTTCAATGGCCATAAAATTTGCACCTTTATGCCATGAAAGCCCTCAATGATTCCAAATATGATGGTCTACTCACTGGGGATGTCCATATCCTAAAGATCAAGCTTCTTGGACCAAAAACCCACTAAAATGGTAAATAAGAGATCTAAGAAGCTACTAAGCAAGTTTGATACTTGTTTACCAAAAACTGATGGGGAAGAATCAGAGTCTGTGGATCTACTAGCTTCTTCTTGAATCCTCAAGCATCTCCTTTCCTTCACAAGCTTCAAAACACACAAAGTTTCACTCACAAATGGCTCACAAGGTCACAAATGCATTAGGGTTTCTAAATATGGGGTTTGGGACTTGGAGGTTGGAAATGAGGCCAACAAGTGGGGATTAGGATGCTTAAATAGGGTGCAAAACCTTGAAATTAGGGTTTCATCCCGACATCACTACTCGTCGAGTTGAGGGCTCTCAACTCATCGAGTAGGTTACTTTAAGCCCGCGTCAATTCCAGTTTCTACTCGACGAGTTTGGGGCTCCCAACTCATCGAGTTGCTCTACAAAAATGAATAAAATATAATTTAAATATGTACCAGGAACCAGGCATTACAATTCTCCCCCACTTGTTTTAGACTTTGTCCTCGAAGTCTTCTTCGTCGGCAAACAACTTTGGGTAATGCTCCCTCATCTCCTCCTCGCGCTCCCAAGTCCACTCCGAGCCCTTGTGGTGCTGCCACTGCACCTTCACCAACTCCACCAATTTGTTCCTCAACTCCTTCGTCTTTTTTTTAGAATAACTACTATTCTCTCGATGTAGTTCGGACTGTCGTCAACCTGAATATCCACTAAAGGCAGAATCAGTGAGTCATCCACCAAGCACTTCCGTAGCTGAGAAACATGGAAAGTGTTGTGTATTTGGCTGAGCTCTGCTGGAAGATCCAAACAGTAAGAGACCCCGCCCACCTGAGCCAAAACCCTGAACGGACCGATGTATCTACGGCCCAGCTTGCCCCACTTCCTGAACCAGATGAGACCTTTCCAAGGTGACACCTTCAGGAGGACCATGTCGCCCACCTGAAACTCTAAGTATGAACAGCGCTTGTCAGTATAGCTTTTCTGCCGACTCTGATAAGTCTGAAGCCTACTCTGGGTCTGATGGATCCTCTTAGTAGTCTTGACTACTACCTCAGTACTCCCCATGACTCTTTGACCGACCTCGCCCCAACATATTGGGGTCCTACACTTCCTCCCGTAAAGAATCTCGAAGGGAGGTCGGTCTATGCTGGCGTGGTAACTGATGTTATACGAAAATTCCGCTAACGGAAGATACGTATCCCAATTGCCACCGAAATCCAAAACACATGCACGCAGCATGTCCTCGAGAGTCTGTATCGTCCTCTCACTTTGTCCATCCTTCTGAGGGTGAAAAGCAGTTCTGAAGTGGAGACAAGTACCCATGTCGTCGTGAAACCGCTTCTAAAACCTAGAAGTGAAACGGACATATCGGTCTGAAACCACCGAGACGGGCACTCCATGACATGCCACCACCTCACGAACATAGATATCGGCTAGCTTCTCAGCCATATACTCTCCTAGATCGGGATAAAATGAGCACTATTGGTCAAACAAACCATGATGACCAATATCGAATCTACTCCACGTGCGGTCCTAGGAAACTTGGTGATGAAATCCATAGTGATATCTTCCCATTTCCACATAGGAATTTCTAACGGCTGCATCTTGCCGTATGGTCGCTGGTGCTCGGCCTTGACCTTCCTGCAGGTCAAGTACCGCTCCATATACCATGCTACGTCCCACTTCATGCAGGCCACCAGTAATCAGGGCGAATATCCTGATATATCTTCGTCGCCCTGGGATGGATGGAGAACCTCGACTTGTGGGCCTCATCCATCAGAATCTGTCGTACTCCGCCCCAGTACGAAGCCCATACCCTCCCATGGAGGGTCAATAACCCATGGTTGTCATAATCAAATGAGGCCACCTGGCCTATGATCCGCTCACACTTCCGGTGCTCCTCCTTCATACCCTCAACCTGCGTCTCTCGGATCTGCTCCAACAATGGAGTAATCACTGTCATCCTTAAGCATATACCTCAAATCGGAGCCGCCACCACCTTGCGGCTCAGAGCATCAGCCACCACATTAGCCTTGCCTGGGTGATAAAGGATCTCATAGTCGTAATCCTTCACCACATCTAACCACCAACGCTGCCTCATGTTCAGATTTGACCGATCCATGAGGTACCTCAAACTCTTGTCGCCCATGTAAATGGTACAACGGACCCCATAGAGGTAATGCCACCAAATCTTGCGGGCGAAAACTACGGCCCCCACCTCTAAATCGTGCATCGGGTAGTTCGCCTCGTGAGGCTTCAAATGACTCGAAGCGAAAGCTATCACGTGACCCTACTACATTAATACCACACCCATGCCCATGATCGAGACATCACAGTAAACCACGAAGTCATCGATGCACTCCGGAAAAGTCAAAATTGCTACCTCGCATAACCGCTATCTGAGAGTCTCGAAGGCTGCCTGCTGCTCAGGCCCCCAACGGAATGTCACCGACTTCTTGGTTAATCAGGTCAGAGGAATAGTGATCTTGGAGAAATCCTATATGAAACTCCGATAATAACCCGCTAGACCAAAAAAAATATGAATCTCTGATGGAGACCTTAGAACCTCCCACTACATCACGACCTCTATCTTGGCTGGATCGACCAGAATACCTTTCTGGTTGAGAATGTGCCCCAAAAACTGCACCTCGTGCAACCAGAACCCACACTTTGAGAACTTTGCGAAAAGTCTCTCCCTCCTCAGTGTCTCCAGCACCTCCCTCAGGTGCTCCTCATGCTACTCCTGAGTCTTGCAATACACCAAGATGCCATCAACGAAGACTATCATAGATCGGTCCAGCATCAGTCTGCACACACGGTTCATGAGGTCCATGAATGCGGAAGGAGCATTGGTGAGCCCAAACGACATCACCACGAACTCAAAGTGACCATAGCGAGTCCGAAAGGTTGTCTTCGGCATGTCATCATCTCTGACTCGCATCTGGTGATAACCCGATCGCAGATCAATCTTGGAGAACTAAGATGCACCGTGTAGCTGGTCAAAAAAATCATCGATCCTCGGGAGGGGATAACAGTTCTTCACTGTTACCTTAGTCTATGCACATCCGATGTGACACATCATTGTTCTCTACAAACAGGATCGGGGCTCCCCATGGTGAACTGCTCGATTTGATAAAACCCTTGTCTAACAGCTCATGGAGTTGTGTAGATTACTCATCTCAAGAGGAGCCAACCGATATGGTGCCTTGGCTATCAAAGCCGCACCAGGGAATAGGTCAATCCTGAACTCAACTTGTTTCTCCGGAGGTATCCCAGGAAAATCCTCCAGGAATACGTCTGGGTACTCTAGCACGATTGGTACATCATCCACTGTCGCCTTACCCTTATCCCGAGTATCCATAACATAGAAGACATAACATGCACAACCCTGCTGAAGGTAGCGCCTCGCTCTCGCTACTGAACATAGAGTCGGTCCACCCTACGACCTCTCGCCCTGAATCACTAACCCTCCCACACTAGGATTCCAAACCCTCACTAGCTGTTGCTCGTAGTTGATCACTGCCCCATTGGGGCTCAACTAGTCCATACCAACTATAATCTTATTCCTTCGCAGGGGAATAAGGACCAAATCCAAGGAAAACTGCTCATCGAACAACTGCAATGTACATCCTCGGTGAACCCTCGTAACCCGAACGGTGCTATCATCTGCTATCTCCACATCAAGTGGGCAATCCAGCTCCCCCGGAGCCCCTACGAATCGCTTGCTGAGCGCGAGCGACACAAAAGATCGGGTACCCCCCAAATTAAACAATACCAGAGCAGATATACCATTCACAAGGACCGACCCTATAATGAAACACAAAAACATAAGCAATAATAAATATAAGTAAAGAGATAAGGAGAAGATACATACCCGTAACCACGTCGGGAGCTGCATGTGCCTCCTCTGCTATCAACTGAAATGCCCTGCTCCTCGCCACAGGTGCCTCTGCCCAGCCCTGACGGTCGTCTGTAATCCTCAACGTAGCAGGAGCGAGGGCCACCACTTGTCCCGTTGCTACTAAATTCAGACATTGGGCCTTGTTATGGCCCTTCTAATTGTACTGAAAGCAAATCAGATCTGAAACTACAGTGGTGGTGGTGGTAGTTGTACAGTCTCTGCTCATATGACCAGTTCGGCCGCACTTGAAGCAGCCTGAACTCCCTTCCTTGCACATCCCCTTGTGCAACTTTCCGCATTTGCCATAACAGTTGTGGCCCTGCTGGCTCCTAGTCCTATGATCTGACACCTTGGGCTTCTTTCCCGAACCCTCCGTACCAGATGCCGCATCTGGTTTCCTCTTCCTTTCCATCTCTAAATCAATCTCTCTCAATCTCTCTCTCTTTCTCTCTCTCTCTCTCTCTATATATATATATATATATATATATATATATATATAGAGTCTTTTTCATCTCCTCGTCCGCCACGTACTGCGGAACAAGAAGGGCCCTCTCCCTGAACATAGCGATGATCTCCATCACCGTCTCAGTCGTCTGTCGAAGATCCTAGAACTCCCTAGCAAGCTGTTGCACCTCAATCATAGGTGCAAACTCGGCCCTGAACCTGGCCGAAAATTCGCTCCAAGTCATCGCATCAAGAGCTGCATCGTCTCCAATGGCCTGTCCGACCTCCTCCCACCAGTCACGTGCTTTGTCCTTCAGAATAAAGGAAGCAAGTCGGACCTTGTCCCCCTCGGGACATCGGCTCGTACAGAAGGCGTTGGCGACATCAGCCAACCACCTACTGCTAGCAATGGGGTCCCGAGCCCCATGATAGTCTGGATCTCCACATGCTCTGAACTCCCTGAACGTTAGCGTGTGCGGCCCCATCATGGCTGCCACCTTGGTACGGAATGCACTCAGTCTCTCATCCAACAGCTCCAAGATGCCCTCCTTGATCATACCGAAGATCACAGGAGTGTGGTCTAAAATGTTGCGCGTAACCTCATATGAAATGAACTCTCTCATCTGCTCATCTAGTTTCTCGGCTCCAGAGCCCGAGCCAGATCCCTCACTAGTGCCTGAAGTGCCAACTAGCCTAGTACGTAGCGTCACCATACTGAAAATACACCATAACAAACGTCAGTATACATATCTTCACTCTAGGGATCTCACACACTAAAAGTTTCCTGGGTTCATCTCAGCCTTCCTTGATTTGAGTATGGATCCTCTGCTTTCAGTAGTACGGGCGCATACTACCTTCCATATCTATCCGTACCTTCCTCAAGAACTGCTTTGACTCCACCAAGTCCATTTCACTACTGTTGCTCTATGCTAATCTCATCCTAGGATTGCCCTAGGGTAATCACCAACCCACTCTCCGGCATCAGCTGCATAAGAAGTCCCTGCTCTCTCCCCCTAACTAGCTTGCAAATACCATTACATATCATGAAGACTAGATAATTCTTCGAATGAGAGGTTCTACTCTACAACGGTTGGACTCAAACAAGAGCTGTGAAATAGAGCTAAACCTAACCATCTGAAATTATTTAGTCCTCGCAATATGTAACTTAACATATTCGTTCACTATTTAGTTTAAGGTAACTAGAACTTCTAAAAGCACAAAGCAAGCAGCATTCGAGCATTGAGTAAACATAATCAAGTATCCTCTACTCAGACTACCATATCACTGACTAATCAGTACTAGCATGCAGTTCATACAAATCATACTCATATAATAGGAATGTAAGGCATCTTTCCTAGATCCTTAGCCCTAATCTAGCATGTAGTTCTTATATAACATAAACTTGTATGTATAATTTGGGAGTACTTACTTGAGATCGGCTGATTGCATGCACCACACCCTTTTCCTCTTTCCAAAATCCTTTTTGTAAAAATGACTTTTTCTTTTAAAATTTTATACCAATTCCTTAATTTGAGTTAAGACACACCCGAGAGTGTGCCCAAATCCCTTAAACCAAGGCTCTGATACCAACTTTCAACATCCCCAAAAATACGGTCCAAAAATTTCATTTTTAATTTATAAATAAAACCATAGTAAACCAAATCATCTCATAAAAACATAGGTAATAGTATCTCAAACATCATATCAAATCACTATATCAAAATCACATGTCCAAATACCAGAGTAAATCATCCCAGGCTAAACGTTGTGGTATGTGCAATGTAGTTATCCCGAGCTCTTCCCCTTACTAGCGGAAGTACCTGAAACCAAAACTGAAAACTATAAGCATGAAGCTTAGTGAGTCTCCCCAAACTACCACATATAATACACATATCACATAACAACATAACATAAGCCTAGCCCACTACATCGTGCTCCGCTCGGCATTGAACCATAGTCCGGTATTGGGCCTCTCCCGGCATCAGACTGAAATCCAACATCAGGCCCCACCCGACATCGAGCAAAGCTCGATATACATAAGCATATTAACAGATACATATAAACATAATCACCTAACATACATATAAACATTCCTCGGGATTGCCCCGACATCGGACCGAAGTCTGGAAACATTCTAACAAACACATGCAAGAATCAAGAAGACACCAAGCATACAAACATTCCTCAGGCTTGCCCCGACATCGAACCGAAGTCTGGAAACACATAAACCTACATCGAGCACAACCCGATATCAGACCCTAGCCCATCATATACAAACGTACATAAACGGACCGACATTGGTGCCTTCGACCCGTTCCTACTGGAGGAAAACTCACCTCGTCAAGTTGATTGTGAAATCTCGTGGTAAGGAATCTCTAACGGCTTCTCTAACGACTCCCCGACTATCATTACCACAATAAGACTTAGTCAAAATCCAATAATCCTTCTTAGGGTAAAATGATCATTTTACCCCTGGTCAAAGTCAACATTCTGGGTTGACTCAACTCGCCGAGTTCTATAAATCTAAAACCCTGAAATCGCGATCCAACTCGTCGATTCACCCCCTGACTCACTGACTTCCCTTGCTACTCATAGTCGTGATAAAGCATGTCAACTCGTCAAGTCCTTCCTCAGACCCGTCGAGTTCTACCCTATTCAGAATCGGGACAAATCGACTTAACTCGTCGAGTTCCTCTATGGACTCGACAAGTTCCTCAGTCTGTTTGGGCCATCTTATTGGATTAAGCCCCTACTCTTTAGATCCAAGCTTTATACTTCTCATATACACTGAAAATGTCCTTTTAAGGGTAAAGTTTCCAACTTTACCAATTAATTCCTTTACTTAATAGGTTTAGCTCAAACCCTAACTCTTTAGGACCTAGATCTTGGTCCACAAGCCATCCATACTCCAAACTAAATCATACAAACAGAGATCTAGACCCTAAACACTACATAAACATGTAAAGCTTCCACCTTTCTCTCTATGTGTGGCCTTTTGGAGCTTAAAAGGCCAAACTGACCTCTTATAGCTTGCATGGGGCTTCAATGGCCATAAAGTTTGCACCTTTATGACATGAAAGCCTTCTATGATTCCTGATATGATGGTCTACTCACTTGGGACGTCCATATTCTAAAGATCAAGCTTCTTGGACCAAAACCCCAATAAAATGGTAAATATGAGATCTAAAAAGCTACTAAGCAAGTTTGATACTTGTTTACCAGAAAATGATGGGGAATAGTCGAAGTCTTTGGATCTACTAGCTTCTTCTTGAATCCTCAAGCTTCTCCTTTCCTTCACAAGCTTCAAAACACACAAAGTTTCACTCACAAATGGCTCACAAGGTCACAAATGCATTAGGGTTTCTGAATCTAGGGTTTGGGACTTGGAGGCCGGAAATAAGGCCAACAAGTGGGGACTAGGATGCTTAAATAGGGTGCAAAACCCCGAAATTAGGGTTTCATACTGACAGCCCTACTTGTCGAGTTGAGGGCTCTCAACTCGTCGAGTAGGCTACTTAAAACCCGCGTCAATTATGGTTTCTACTCGACAATTTTGGGGCTCCCAGCTCGTTGAGTTGCTCTACAAAAATGAATAAAATATAATTTAAATGTGTACCAGGAACTGGGCGTTACATGAAGTCTCAAATTCAAGATACACTCTTTAAATATCTTCCTTGCATTAAAGTTCATAACTCACATGTGGATTTTAACATCAACTTCCATTATGGAAACATTTCCATATTCCCATATGACTATCAATTCTGAACAAGAGTCATCTCCATTCAGAATTATGTCAATATGGTTTGTCCAAATTAATACTATACTTCCATCTGTCCAAAAGCAACCAATCTTCAGTAAACCTCAGAGTGTCCTTGACAGTTGTTTAACAACTTTAGTCACACCATGTTCTAGTCATTTTTCCCTCTCAATACGCAAGGCATTTGGAAAATCAAAACAAGTGAATATTATAACATATGTAAACGATCCTATATCCGAAGCATATATGGCACGCCACATAATGTCTTACATAGAGACCTGATGTCTAATCAGTCTCTTGCTATAATATTTCCATATATTGAATTTCATATGTTGAATTATTTCAACACAACATTCATATATGTCCAAGACTAGGTTCCATTAAAACTTCAATCTAAACTTTTAGATCTGAAACGAAGTATGAGTGCCCTATCCTTTAAATCTTTTCTATAGCGGAACAATTCCCAAAATTTGTAATTTACAAATTCAAAATCTTTGTTTCTTGTAATTCGTATTGCCAAGTTGCAACTCTTACCATAACAACTAAGTGCCCACTAGCATAACAATTATGATCCCACTAGCTTTGACATGTATCAAAAAATCACTTGGACTTCTAGAAAGCAATACCTTTTGACTTTCCTACTGAAGTACATATTTCTGATACGTAATGCTTCTATAAGTCTTCAAACATACTTCTCAAGCTCATACACCTTTCATTAGATAGTATATGTGTGTATTTAAACCCTTTCAGAACTTATAACTATATGTCCCGAACGTTCAAACTATTTTTTGCCATTTCTCACAATTCGAATTATAAAAAGGGATGTCGTAATCATATTACGAATTTGAGAATACAATTAACACAACCACAAACCAAACTGATATTTATCAAATCTTTAAAATCTGCTAACGAAAGTGTTTCATCATAATAATTTTCATGAATTAGAGCGAAAACTTTTACCACCTAGATTTTATGGTGTATGTGTTCCCATCCATGTGAATCTTATCATTTCCAACATACAATCATAAGAAAAGGTTGAGGATAAAACCAAAATCAAATTTAGTTTTCCTTTCATGGACTGAGCTTTGCTCATTCTTAATTTCTTGCCTTCTGGTAGCACAATGGCCTACCAATGCTTCCAAGTTGCTAAGCAGTTCACTTATATTGATCAATGTACTTTCACTGACCAACATGCTCTGCTTTTTGCAGTCAAATGAGAACCATAGAACTCATAAGTATTGCCAACTTAACTGGAAAATGCCCAGAAACAAAAATGTGTCAACTTAACACGATAGGTTATTAACCTCAGGCTGTATGCTAGTGATAACTATAAGGTTTATTCTTGATTGACTCCTGAAACTCTTCAAGATCATTAAGACTCCCACTGACTTCTTGACATATAAGTTTCTCTATTAAGGAACATTTGTTGACGAGCAAAAACAAATATTCAAAAGTTAGTGTGGATTCCTGACAAGAAACACTTCATGGAATTTGCCTTAGTCCATCCTTTGTTTTAACCAAAACATCACAACTTCCAATTCCAATATGCTAAAGTAAGAAAACATTATTACTCCACATTTCGTATGGTGGTATAAACCTAATTAGTACGAAAGAAGCTTCAAGATACGATTTATAGTCACTAGATTATGACTCTAAAATTTTAATTGGGTACGAAGTATGACCCATCTCATGATTGAACCATTTCAACAATATACAATTCCTCTTCATAGTCAAACAATTGCACTAAGATGTTCTTCGAGGATCAATTTATGATATGGTTCCACAGTTATTAAAATTATCATAAAACATGATACTAAAGTACTCTCATTTCCTTTAGATTGGTGAAAGTTTTATCTTTCTGCCTAACAAATTCTTATTATTCATTCTGCCACTCTTTGAAACTTGTCAAACTTAATCTTATAAACACAACCATGTTTACTGAAACATTAGTAAATCATGATGAATAAAGTTATCATCCTTTGTGGCGGATCTGAATAGTCCACATCAATGTGTACTAGATCCTTTAGTCCTTCATTTGACTCACATAAACATGTGATCAACGAATTAGTCATAATTTTCCAATAATCAAGATTCGTATACATCACACTATTCAAATTGCATGACTCCAAGTTTCTATCCAATTGAAACTTAGGTAATGAGAATTCCCCTTTTCACTTAGTCAATCATGACACTACCACAAACGATATAACTAAGAATCAAATCCACATTTAACATTGCTAATAATAGAAATGTAACTATCAATTTTCATACATGTCATTGTAAAGAAATATAAAGTAAACTAGATAAATCAAAATTTCACTTTATTGATAATAAGTGGAAAATTTTTGTCCTTATAATGCAAAAAAGATGAAAACTATGTTTCTAAACATCTCCTAAGCAATCAATTAAATTATCATCACTCCTACGAGTAACTTTCAAAATCTGATAATCGAACCATATGACTGAAATCCATATCTCACGATCAGATTCAACTCACTCTTCTTAAACTCATTTATTTCTCTTAGATCCTGCAAAACATCAAAATGTGATTATCACATTATGTATTAAGAATCTACGAATATGAACTTATTAAAATAATGGAGTTAGACAATGGATGTACCTAAAGTAGAGTCACACGATTTAACTTTACCATCTCTAAGATTTTTCAGGTAGTTAGAGCACCTTCGCAACCAATGCCTTTCCAATTGGCATAAGAAACATATGGAGCTTTTAGGATTGACATGGACTTTTTAGAGTGCATGACTTGATAAAATTTATATAGCTTGATAAAATGTATATAATAGAGAAGCATAAAAGAAACAATAACAATTTGTTTGTTCTAAACCCAAGTACCTTCTAACAAATATATTTACAAGCCTTTAGCAGTACATTAAAAGATCTATAGCACTGGGTACGTCAAACAAATAAACCAAAATAAACAATAAACTATTTTTGTTTCAAAACCCAAAAAGCAAATTAAAACAAGAAAATGTTGCCTATTTCCTTTTCTTTTTATCGCCTTTTCTATCTCTATATAAAAACTATAAAAGATAGTATCTAATAATTATAATTTATGGAATAACAAATAAAACAAGAAATGTTGCGAAAATTAAAATTAATTACCCAACGTTATGTCTAATTTTCCATCAGTGACAACCAATGGGGTGAAGAAACTTAATACGTTGTAAATTCTTTGTTGACTATGGAGATGATCAAAAAAAATTCTGGGTTTGGTTTGTTTGGGAGAGGCTCTTGGTCGAACAGACCAGTAACATAGGGAGGCGCACTGGTTTTTTCTGAATAGGGAAGTTAGTGGATTGCAAAATTGAGTTTAAAAATTAAATGATTTTTAGACTTCCGATCCGGTTTCAGTTAAAACCCGTATCTGTTGGAACCAAAAACCGAAACATCCAAACATGCAGAACCAAGACTAACCCATGCTATGTAAACATGAGACTTACTCATTCGCATGTAAACATGAGATTAAAATGGAATTGAATTTTGACTCCGGTCAAATACTCCATCTTTAGAAGCTTAGCTTATAATGCATCGGTTGATAAATGATATATAATGTAAATTCAAATAAATAATGGAAAAACAACGAAATGTTTTTTTTTAAGAAAATATATAGTATACACGATGTTACATTTCTTGGTTTCAAAGTGCATTAAATAAATAATAGTTCGATGGAAAGGGAAGGGAAGGGCGGAGCGGCGAAGGCGGAGGTAGAGTCGGAGGCTCATCAGAGCCTTGACGTGGTGGCGCATTAAATTGGTAGAAAAGAAGAGAAGAGAAGTTGATGAAGCAACCTCGTCGACAGCTGTTTATGCTATTAATTTTTTATTCATAATTAGTTTTAAAAATATTAATTGATTTATTAGTTTTGTTTTACAGTATGTTTTAAGGTTTTGGCTATTGTTTAGTATCTTAATTACTTATAAAAAAATAATAAATTAAAAATTATTGTTGAATTAAATTAACTTGACTGTGTTTGTTCTAAAAAAACATATAACTTGATTAATTAAATAATTTAACTTGACATGTCTAATGTCTATTTTTCATATCTATTTAATTTGATAATAAATAAAATAAGTCAAATCGATACGTTTATTTAAGTTTCCAAAAAATTTATTAAACTATCTACGACATGATAAATAATTTTATATAACGAATTTCCCATTATAGAGTAATTCATGTAACTATGGTTAATATATTATTTATTTGTGATTCAAAGAGAAGAACAAAATCTTTGTGACAGCTCAAGTCACTATAAAGTTTAGTTGTGTTTGACTGCCACAGATGTTGCCATATAATTTGAATGCTAAGTATATGTTTGGTATACAAGTAAAAATCATAAGAAATCGACGATCAATGTATCATTTTATTGGTTCATAAATAAGCTAGAAATAAAAATTTAATTACGTATAAAATTTTAAATTTAAATATTCTCCATCATTAATATTTTCATTAAATTGATTATGCATACAAAGTTTTGATGTTAAATGCCTACAAAATTAAGTTCCATCCACACTTGAATGTCATCAATATAAAGTGAAATAAATAATTTCAGTGTTTCCAAATATTATAATATTAAGTTTAATAAATGCTGACATGACCAAGACTTTAATGTAATTTATTACTTCATTTGTCCAAAAAATATCTACCATTTTTTATTTACAAAATAAAAATTTAATATTTGGTTCTCAAAATGTAATACTTTCTGTCATATCTATTTAACGATTAAGGATCACCGTGAAATATTTGTAAATACCTTGTTTATATATATATATATATATATATATATATATATATATATATATATATATATATATATATATATATATATATATATATATATATATATATAGGTTAATTTGAGACCACCTATATTTTGTGAGACCGTGAGACGCATTTTTTTTATTTTTTTTATTTTTTTTTTATTTTTATTAATTTTTTTTAGTTAATTCAAGTTCCGAAAATAATATTTAAAAAAAGAATTTTTGAATTTTTCTATTTATTTTGCATTTTAAAATTATTTTTTAGAATATGTACAGTGTAATATTCTATTACAATATTTCACGTATTTTACAAAAAAAATAGAATTTATTTTTATTTTTTTAGTTAATTCAAGTTCCGAAAATAATATTTAAAAAAAAATTTAGATTTTTCTATTTATTCTGCATTTTAAAATTATTTTTTAGAATATGTCAGTGTAATATTCTATTAGAATATTTCACGTATTTTTCAAAAAAAATGGAATTTATTTTTATTTATTTTAATTTTTTGTAGTTAATTCAAGTTTCGAAAATAATATTTAAAAAAAAGAATTTTTAGATTTTTCCATTAATTCTGCATTTTAAAATTATTTTTTAAAATATGTCAGTGTAATATTCTATTAAAATATGTCAGTGTAATATAAGGTTAAATTAATGGAGACCAATGTATTTTCTGAGGCGGGGAAATGAAATTTTAGTCACTAATTTTTTAGATAAAAAAACATTTTTAAAATGTAAATAATTGAAAATTTTTGAAATTTTTTTTAATATTATTTTCGTCATTTATGTTTTCTAAAAAAACATAAATAAAAAATTAAAAAAATTACCGGTTTTTTAAATATTTTAGGGAATATTAGAATATTTTACTAACAAATCTAATAGAATAATAGAATATTTTAATATTCTAAAAATCGATTAGATTATTTACAATGTAATATAATAACTAGAATATATTTCATATATTTTTCAAAAAACAAACGGTAATTTTTATTTGTTTATATATTTTATTTTTTTAGGTAAATAATATGACAAAAATAATAATTAGAAAAAGAATTTTCGAAAATTTCCTTTTATTATGCATTTTAATTTATTTTTAGATTGTGTCTCACAGTCTCACAAAATTAAAGGGTCTCAAATGAACATAAACTTATATATATATATATATATATATATATATATATATATATATATATATATATATATATATATATAAATATATATGGCTAGGTTATAACGTGGACGGACAACTATTGTGCGGACGTGTGGACAATGATATTCTATGAGAATTACTAAAAGAATAAGTTGTTTACTAATGTGAATACGTTTAACCTCATACAATCATTAACATTTCCATGCATTCTTACTAATTTTTATTCATTTTTGTTCTCACGCATCGTTTTTCACTAATTTTCATTCTTATAAAATACGACCGAATAAACATTTTGACATAATGAGAATAAAAAAATGTATAATAACCTTATAGACGATTTAATTTGTGATAATACATGATAATGACAATAGTTATGTAAGATTGAATGTATTCAGATTATCAAACAACATATTTTATTCTTTTATTCTCACAGAATAGCGTTGTCCATACGTCCACACAATAGATGTCAATACATATTTGAACCTAGTTCTCTCTCTCTCTCTCTATATATATATATATATATATATATATATATATATATATGTGTGTGTGTGTGTGTGTATGTGTGTGTTTTGGTCAAAATTTGATCAAATAATATTCAACCAAATGATATGAGAGGTTGTGGTGTTGTAGTTGAAGTGATTAATGAAATTAGAACAATATTACACAAGCGGTTTACAAGGAAAGCCCTTGATCATTCATAGGATCTGCAACATAAAACTTTAGGAGGTAATAATAATCATCTGTCTCGTTTGATCTTATTGATTTGGATAAAAAAAATTATAGAAAAATGATGAAGATACGAATACAAGTGTTTCAGTAGCTCAAGGTGCCTAAGGTGTATGAAGATTGTGCATGTTGCGTGAGTTTTACAAGTGTTTTTGTAGTCTAGGTTCAACAACAACAAGTCTGATATTCTCGAGATCCTATGGAATGAACATATGCACATGGTTTGACCTGGTACTCCCGGGTTTTTAACCTGCTTGAAATGATTCTTCATAGAGAATGGGCCGTATGTTGATTAATTTTGCACATGTGAGAAAAAAGAAAGTATAATATAGCCATTAAAAGTGTTAGCAAATATTAATGTTAATAGTTAGGACCCTCATATATGCTTAAGGATCCCGAGGCTTCAAAAATATTAAGCATCCTGAATATGATTTTAGGATCCTACCCCTAACAATTGCCCACCAATTATGCCTACGAAATACTCATATATTTAAAAGTATAATTTAAAGTAAAAGAGAAATAAAAGTTTTAATGGATAGGTATGTTAAATCTCAACGGGTAGATTTCTAGCCATTGGAATATGTCAAATAATCCTTCTACCTTTTCGTAATTCTTGTATAAATAGGATATCGAGCTTTATGATTTTATCTTACTATTTTAGCTCTTTTTTTCGACGTTTACCGAATATCATCAAAGGTACCTTTCTTGTCTCTTTTTCTCCTCGTCCTTCTTTATCTTTAATCATGGTCAAAAAGTTAACTCGATTTTATGAGATGATTGGATTACTATAGTTTTCTTATAAATAAAAATGAAAATTTTGGACCGTGTTTTGGGATGTTTCAAGTTGGTATTAAAGCCTTGGTTTGAGGAATTTGGGCACAATCTCGGGTGTGTCTGGACTCAAACTGAGGACTTGGTATGAAAATTTTCAAAAGAAAATCATTTTTATAAAAAAAAATTTGAAAGGAGAAAAGAATTTTGAAAATAGAAAAAGAACTTTGAAAAGAGAAAAGGGTGTGGTGCATGCAATCAACCGAGCTCAAGTAAGTACTCCTAAATTACCCATACAAGTTATGTTATGATATGTTTATGAGAACTACATACCAAGGTTGTCAAGATCGGGATCGTACCTAGGATCGTTTTTGGGTTTGCTAGATCGGGATCGTAAGATCAGGATCGGGATCCTAAGATCCCACAAAATAAAATATAATTTTAATTTATAATTTTTAATCATGAAAAATATTTCAAACATTCAATTTTTTATTCAAGAGTTATAAAAGCATGGGTAAACATCAAAATATTAGTCATAAGCCACAATACAAAATGATAAATGGTAAATTGGTAAATGGTAAAAGACATAAAGTGGTAAAATAAATTCATTTGCAAAAAAAAATATGTCAAGGGAAGGTAGGATCGGATCGGATCTCGATCCTACGATCCTACCCCAAATATGATCCTTTTACGATCTAGATCGTTTTTCATACCTAGAATCGTAGGATCGTACGGTCCTACGATCAGGATCGCGATTTTGACAACTTGTAACACCCAAAATTTTCAAATAATTTTTCACAATTTAAATCATACTTTCATTGATAAAATACTATTAAACATAATGTATCCAATGTCATCATAGTAAGACATATCCCAGAATCATATAAACAAAAGCTCCATGAGTGTGTACAGATCATGCGGCACCTTCCCACGATCATCACTGGTACCTGAAACACATACACAAAGCTCTGTAAGAATAAATGCTTAGTGAGTTCCCCAAAATACCACATAAACACATATCAGTCACTCAAGGATGTAACTCTGATGACCCTCTGGTCGAATATCTTTGTGGGACCCTCTTGGTCCCATAACTTTGTGGACGCACTATGTGACAACCCGAAATTTCCATTCTGAACAAACCATTTGAAGCCAATAGAAGTAGAACAGTTACAGTGAAAACTCAGATTTCGAGTATAAGTTTGGCAGTTTTCAGGATTTTACACTTAAGGAGATATTAGGAGAGTGGATGCACTAGGGTTTTGTGAAACACTGTTATTCCAATACTCTAGGACATTAGAATTCATTTCAGGAATAAAAATATTTTCTGCCAAAAATATCTCAGGACTATAAATAGAATTCTGAACCAAATTGGTTCATAAGTTGAATTCCATTTAGTGAAAAGTCAAAATTCTCTCTCACGGATCTTCGGGTTTTTATCCCAAATTGTGAGTAACTCTTTCTAATAGTGTTAGAAAGCTTTAAATGTGTTCATAACATAGATTACATAGCTAAATCATTCGATTTAGGAGTTTACTCCCCAAGGTGTTCTTGGGCGGTAAACTCCCGAAACCAAGCCTAGATTGTCCCCCGTGATATACTACTGCCTTGGACTTGTATAGGAGTGTATTAGGGACATGAAATCAAGCAAGAATCACCCAATTTTGGGAGTTCACGGCCCAAGAGTATCTTAGGCCGTAAACTCCAAAAAGCATGCTCAAAATGGTGCTTTTAAGGCACCTAAGGCTTAGACTTGATTTTAGACATGTACCCTAAAGTGTTTAAAGCCTAGAAAACATAAGGAATCACAAGTATTAAGGAGTTTACGGCCAAGACAAGTTCTTGGGCCGTAAACCCCTATAAAGGGGTCAAATGACACCCTAACTCCTTCCTTATGCTTATAACCCAACATAGATCATAACCTTGAAATGTTAGAGACTTGAAAACACCATAAACACCCTCCCAAGGGAGTTTACGGCCGTAAAATCCAAGGGAATATGGTCCCAGGGCCGTAAACTCCTTAAAGGAGTTAATAGGAAGCCCAAACACTTGATTTAGCCTTGAAACAATTCACCACTAGAGTTGTAGTAATTCTAAGCTTCATTTAGTGACCCTAAGGAGAGTTTACGGCCAGGAGTTTACTCCCCTGGGCCGTAAACTCCAAAGCATATGGTCATTAGACCTTAAACTCCCATTAGAGGCCTTGCACTCCTTTGTTGCAACCCATTAGCCTCCTAGCACTTGACCAGAAGTGTTTTCCTCGCGTTAAAATGTTTATACTTGTATAATTAGTGTTTTAATCACTAATTATTTATATACATATGTCTTCATATGTAATTAGGATCATTGTGTGTGTCTAAAGTCTTCACTTGACACCAAGCACTTGTCCGATCCTTCCTTACGATAACAGTCCGTTCAATTCCAGTCACTTACTGCAGGTGAGTTCATACCCCTTAAATAATGTTTTAAACTATTTTTAAATGTTTTATGGGGGGGGGGATACAAGTAGAATTATGCTAGTTATTATATCAATCACATGTGATTAATAAGTAGAATTACGCTAGTTATTATATCAATCACATGTGATTAATAAGTAGAATTATGCTAGTTATTATATCAATCACATGTGATTAATATGCAGCATTCAAATGATTTACTACATATTAGCCGTTTTACCAAACAGTTTCATTCAAATGATTTTTATAAACATTTTATATGTTTTAAACTCCTTATTACATGTACATTTTACTCTGTATATCACATTTCAAACTTATTTACAATTGTGTTTCAAACAAATGTTTCCTTGTACTTAAACTGTTTTATCAAACCTATGCCTTCAAACTGTTTTATAGATTGACATCAAGTCGATCTTTTCTAAAGATAATAATTATGTTCAAATGTTTTATAAAACTTATTTATGCTTTTATATTATAAATTGCATGCCTCTATATGTATAGTTATATAAGAAATGTTTAAAAGACTTAGGAAGGCTATCCACCCTATTTCCTTTTCGCGCTTGAGATGTGGTCTGGTGGGATATCGGGTACTCGTCCGAAGGTCGTTTAAATATTAGTTATATAACATATGTACATATATAGTCATAAAGGCCCTTCCAGTTCATCCCATGCCCTTGGGTAGTAAGGGTATACATCCATGTCCATACGTACCAGTGAGAGTACTAGTAAACTACCATATGGGCAGTTTAGGAAGATACTAGAACTATTACTAGAACACAATATCATACTATGAGTCAGTTCATTCATGAGTCAATACTTACTACTATGAGAACATATACAACTATACTAGAGAAGAGCATATACAACTATACTAGAGAAGAACATATACAACTATACTAGAAAGAGAACATATACAACGATACTAGAACGAGTACATTACTATACTTGATAGGTAGAGAGCACGTACATTACAGCTAGAACAGTTCATTACATTACATATATAGGAATACGTTAATTATTGTGATATGTATCGGAGCATGCCTTAAATGTCATGGCCCGAGTTGTAGCCAGAGTCTCTTGAAGGGAGAGCGTGAGTTTGCGTATAGAAATATACTGGATTGACTATCCTACACCTTGCTGCTAGCTACAGTCGGACCTGCAGGTCTGCGGGTGCCAAACGTCATTCCGTTATTACGACCATTCTTATGTCGTTGTTACCAGTCAATAGTATGGTACAATTAATCACATGATGCCTTAATATAAATCCGGTTTAAGGTAGTTAGTACTGCAGTAGTTCCTATAATACAACACTACAGTACTACATTAATTTCCCCTTTTCACATTTTAGTGATCATTTCACTTAAACATTAAATGTAAAAACTATATTTTATAAATGATAGGTACACTTGGGAAAATTACACTTTTACAAGAAACGAACATTTAGAACAGTTAAGTCTTGGTAGAAGACTACATTGAGAACAGTTAGGTCTTGGTAGAAGACACCCTTATATAATAGTAGGAATCATAGGGATTTCTAGAGTTTTTCAAACGTTTACAGTTGTTTTACAAACATTTTTATACTTACAGTTCATTTACATTTTCCATACTTACAGTTCATAAACTTACAAATTCTTACATACAAATTAAGCCACTAAAATACTTATGATCTCACCAGCTTTAAAGCTGATACTCGCTTTCAAAATTACCTGTATCCTCAGGTCATCATAGACAGGTACCGATGCAAGGAGAAAGGAAGATGGAGCTTGTTCAAGACTCATCTTTCATTTTGATTTATGCTTTAGTGTTTATCAAAATTTGACAGAACACACTTGTATAATAATTCTATTATTAATGCAATGGATGATGTTGTTGCTTGTTTACTACTTTACATTGTTGTGATACTATACATGACGTCCTCCGCCCCAGAACGTTTTTTCCGTTCTTGGTTTTGGGGTGTGACACACTGGTCCTAACTCTGTAAAACTCTGAATCATGCATATCACATAGAAATCACAACACATAGATAGCATACAAGATACACTGTCACATACCTCTGATTACCACTCTAGGTAAAGTATAGTGAGAAGACTTACCTCGGGAATCTCGGTAAAATCTCGATATCAGAATAATGCCCTAGCCTCCGCCTAGTCACAATAATAAATTACACTAAATAAATGTCTCTTCACAAGTTGGATATTCTCTCATGCAAATCCCTAGAAGGGTAAAAGACCATTCTACCCCTCTACAGGCCCAAGGCCCATTTGTTGACAAATCCTAAAAGTTAACCAAAAGTCAATTGTCCATTTTGACCAGAATCGCCGAATGCATACGACAACTCGGTGAGTCCCATCGTCCCCACAGACTCTTCCCTCTCTAAGCCTCACTTGACTCACTGAGTCACCCTTCAACTCACCAGGTCACCACTGGAGTCAGACCCCAGGGCAATCCAGTCCGACTCATTGAGTCTACATATGGACTCGACAAGTTTCCTCCATGGACTTGCTCAAACAACCTCCTGAGGTCAGATTTGCTTAGCCAAATCATAGATCTAACCCTTAAACACTCAAAAGTCACGTAAAGGTGCAACCTTTACGTGCATGCAACCCATATCAAGCCTCAAATGCAGAAATAACATTAGAAATGGCAACCTAGTCTCCAATTCCTTATTTGCTTGCATGAAGCTGGAAGATAATGGCTTTAGGGACCTCTCATGGTCCAGATCTGATGATATTAATACCAGGGGGCCTCATACTCACTAGATCTCATAAAATTATGAGGGAAAAACCCTAAAACTATGAAATCCACCATATGAACGTGAAATGGAAAGAATTATACCTCCAAAGACAATATCTCAAGATGATTAGCTCCAATCCAAGCTCCCTTCACGTTCTATATGGATCCTCTCTTCTTCCTCTAGAAAAATTACCCCAAAAATGAAGATTATAAGCCCTCTCTTGCACTCAAGCCTTCCTCACTCTCTCTAGGGTTTCTCTGGAACTAGGTGGCCGCAAATGAAGGCCATAAGGGCTTTTAAATAGGCTCCAAACCCAGGGCTTAGGGTTTTCCTAATCAGCACCGACTCGGTGAGTTAGGTCCCCAACTCGTCGAGTCCGCTCACGAAACTACGCCAATAGATAAGACTTTACTCGACGAGTTGAGGCGTCAACTCGTCGAGTTCCTCAATAAAACAATAAATAAATAATCAAATTAACATACCCGAACTCAGGATGTTACACAACTTTATGAACTGCATGCTAGTATAGATTAGTCAGTGATGGTCTGAATGAGATAGGCTTGATGATGTTTACTCAATGCTCGAATGTTGCTTGCTTTGTGCTCTTACGAGTTATGGTTATCTTTTACTAACTAGTAAACGAATATGTTAAGTTACATATTGTGAGGACTAAATAATTTTGGAAGGTTAGGTCTAGCTCTATTTTGCAGCTCTTGTTTGATTCCAACCGTTGCAGGGTAGGATATCTCATTTGAAGAATTATCTATTCTTAGTTATATGTAATGGTATTTGCGAGGTATTTAGGGGGATAGCAGGGACTTCTTATGCAACTGATAGTGAAGAGTGGGTTGGTGATTACCGTAGGGAAAGCCTAGGATGAGATTAGCGTGAGAACAATAGTAATAGTAGAAAGGACTTGGTTGAGTCAAGGTAGTTCTTGAGGAAAGTACGGATAGATGTGGAAGGTAGTATGGGCCCGTACTATTGAAAGCAGAGGATCCGTACTCGAATCAAGGAAGGCTGAGATGAATCCAGGGAACTTGTAGTATGTGACATCCCTCGAGTTATGATGTGTATACTAATGTTTGTTATAGTGTATTTTCAGTATGGTGATGCTATGCAGTTGACCAGTCGGCACTTTGGGAGCTGGTGAGGGATCAGGCTCGGGCTTTGTAGCCGGGCAGCTAGACAACCAAATGAAGGTGTTCATCTCATCTGAAATCATATGCAGCATTGTAGACCAGAATCATGTGATATTTGGTACGATCAAGGATATGCAGCTGTTGGATGAGAGGCTGAGTGCATTCTGCACTGAGGTGGCGGCCATGATGGGGTCGCGCACATTAACATTCAAGGAGTTCAGATCTTGTGGAGCTCCCGACTATCATGGGGCTCGGGACCCCATTGCTAGTGACTGATGGTTGGCAGATGTCGCCAAATCCTTCTGCACCAGTAGATGTCCCGAGGAGGACAAGGTTCGATGTAACGCCCGTAGATCAGGGCTAGTCAATTTAGAGACGATGAGCGTCAAAAATGACTTTTTTTATAGAAGATTATTTAGAATGAATAATCTGAACTAAGTTGTAGTATATGTTACAAGGATTCCGTACATATAAAGAACGCCGAAATCCGAGTTATAACGAAGAAGTTATGACTTGTCGAAGTTTCGCGACAGAACCGGCACGACACAGCGCGACGTAAAAAGTGAATTTATGTTAGAGAGATATTTAGCCTTAGAAATCTAAATGAAAGTCATAAAATATGTTAAACCGTGAGCGTGCATAAAAAGAACGCCCAAATCTGACTTCGTATGAGGAAGTTATGATTTTTTGAAGTTTCGACTTAGCGGTATGCAGCCCGAATACTCGATTTGAGGCCGAGCGGTTTTTAGCCGCAGCAATCTAAACGAGGATCGAAGGTCTCGTTGTTGATATCGAAGCGATAAAAAGTTAGGCGAGAACGGACGTCAAACGAAGAAGTTATGAATTTATAACGAAGTTTTTCTGTCCCGGCCTATTAAAAATAAATAATAAAAATAAAGTCAAGTTAGCCGACGGAGTATAAAAGAAAGTTGTAGAGCGTAGTCTCACCTATGCGTGGATATAAACAACGTCGAAAACGGAGTTCGTATGAAGAAGATATGAATTTTCGAAGTTTATTAAATAATTAATAATTAAATTTAATTATTAAATCCGGCATTATCCGAAGAGGAGTCATCGGACTCATCCGAAGTACGCCCAACGTACTAGCGTACGCCCCGCGTACAGCGAAGCATGACACGCCTCGCACTCAAGTTCTTCGGATACGTAAGCAATGACGATTCTAAGGCAGTACGCCCCGCGTACTCCGAGGCTCCAGCCTCCTATAAATAGGATGCGAAGGCAGCCAACTCAATTGCTCTTTTTCTCTCTTCTCTCTCCCGTTTTGCATCGATTTGCATGCCAGAAGTACCCTGAAGTCCCGGTATCATTCCCGAGTCCCGAAGCAAGATCCGAAGCCCCGAGAATCCCGAAGAGCGTGATTCCCGAGCCGAAGCTCTGCCCGCGAGAAGTTCGATTTTTGTGAAGATCTTCCAGATCTGCCGAAGAATACTACTTCTACAAGCCGTAGTGCTATTCGATCATCTTCTGATCAAGTGAGTGTGTGGTTACTTTCTTCTAACGCATAAATACGAAGTATTTTATACGAAATACATGTTATGTGTATATTTTGTTGTTATATGTGTGAATGTATATTCACTTTCTTCTACCGCATAGATATGAAGTATTTGCTATGAAGTACGTGCTAGGTGTTTATACAATGTTTATTTACTTGAGATAGATGTTGAAATAATGTTTTATACATGTTTTAAAAGATTTAAATTGTATATGTGTTTGCATATACAAATATGTTGGGTAGAACATGGGTAGATGAAATAGTTAAGGTGAGACGAAATAATAAGTATTTTTGAACTCAATGTGTTCATTAGGTATTTTTGAACTCTACGTGTTCACTTGGTGTTTGAACTCAATGTGTTCATTAGGTATTTTTGAACTCTACGTGTTCACTTGGTGTTTGAACTCAATGCGTTCATTAGTTATTTCCGAACTCTATGTGTTCACTTGGTATTTTTGGACTCAATGTGTTCATTAAGTATTTTTGAACTAGATGTGTTCACTTGGTGTTGTTGAACTGAGTGTGTTCACTAAGTGTTTTAGAACTAAGTATTCACCAGATGTTTTGAATTAATGGTTCACTAGGAGTGTTAGAACTAGGTGTTTGTTAAGTATGTTGAACTAAGTGTATACCAATCGTAATTTGTGGACCTTGGCAGTGGTGGACTTTGTGTCAATTCCTTAGGTCAATCCTTAGGAATAAATGGATGAAGGATAGTTGATTCTTAGGGTAAATCCTTAAGAAATAAAGGAGATAATGGGAATGAGTATTTGGGTTGATTGTTTGATAATTCAATATAATAAATGTATTATTGTGGGTTGAAAACCCTACATGCTCACCAGGCTCCCAAGCCTGACCTACTCAGTTTTCTTTGCATTACAGGTAATGGCACAAGAGTATAAATGGGTGGACTTGACGAGAGATTTTGGATTATAGATCAGTAGTTATAAATAACTGTTGTAAGGTCTATTTTATATTGTTTATGCTTTTGGTCTGTATCGGAACATGACATCCCAAATATTGTTAATTAATGAAAACGCATCTCTTGATGAAATGCTTTGATAAACTTTATTTTATCATATTTTGTTTTGGGAACAAATTCCGCAACTCTTTTAAATCAAAAGGATTTACTCTGAAATTATTTTAAAAGCATAAATGAAACCGGTCTTTTCTGGCCGTGATTTTGGGGATGTCACATTCGACTTGCTTCCTGCCTCCTGAAGGACAGGGCACAAGACTGGTGGGAGGAGGTTGGGAGAGATATTGGAGATGATGTCGGTCTCGATGCAATGACTTGGAGTGATTACTCAGCCAGGTTCAGGGCCGAGTTTGCACCTGTGATAGAGGTGCAACAGCTTGTGAGGGAGTTCCAGGACCTCCAGCAGACTATGGAGACGATGGTCGAGATCACCGTTATGTTCAGGGAGAGGGCCCTTCTCATTCCGCAATACGGGGAGGATGAGGAGATGAGAAAGGCCCGATATCATGAGATGCTGCAGAGTGATATCTGCTAGTTTGTGAGCTGATCCAGCTATAAGACGCTGGATGATATGATTGTTAAGGCTCGGGAGAGGGAGCTGGACCTAGAGATGGAGAGGAACAGGAAACCAGATGGGATTCATATAGGTAGCTGGGAAAGAAGCCCAAGGTATCATATCATAGATCGAGAAGCCAAAAGGGCCGCAACTGGTGTGACAAGTGCGGCAAGATGCACGAGGGGGCGTGCAGGGCGGGGAGTTCGTGTTGCTTCATGAGCAGTTGAACTGGTCACATGAGCAGGGATTGTACAGATACCACCACCACCACAACAGTTTCTATTCTAATTTGCTTTCAGTGCAATCAGAGGGGCCACAAAAGGCCTAGTGTCCAAGTTTAGCAACAGCAGGATATGTGGTTGCACCTGCACCTACCACGTTGAGGATTACCGATGGCCGCCGGGGGTTAGGCAGAGGAACTTACGGCGGAGCAGGGCTTTTTAGCTTACTACAGAGGAGGCACGTGCGGCTCCCGATTTTGTGACGAGTATGTATTCTCTCCTTATCTCTTTATTTGTATTGATTATCGCTTATGTTTATTTTTTTTGTTATAGAATCGTTCTTAGTGAACGGTATATAAGCTTTGGTACTGTTTGATTCGGGGGCTACCCGATCTTTTGTGTCGCTCGTGCTCAACAAACGATTCGTAGGGGATCCAAGGGAGCTGGATTTCCCGCTTGATATGGAGATAGCAGATGATAGGACCGTTCGGGTTGCGAGGATGCATCAGGGATGTACATTACAGTTGTTCGACGAGTAGTTTTCTGTGGATTTGGTCCCCTTTCCCCTGCAAGGGAATAAGATTATAGTGGGTATGGACTGGTTGAGCACCAACGGGGCAGTGATCGACTGCAAGTAGTAGCTAGTGAGAGTTTGGACTTATAGTAGGGGAGGGTTATTGATTCAGGGCGAGAGGCCACAACATGGACCAACCTTATGTTCAGCAGCAAGGGCGAGGCATTACCTTTAGCAGGGTTGCACAAGGTGTGTTGCCTATGTTATGGATACACGGGATAAGGGTAAGGCGATAGTGGATGATTTACCGGTCGTGCGAGAGTACCCGAATGTATTCCCAGAGGATTTTTCTGGGATACCTCTAGAAAGACAGGTTGAGTTCAGGATTGACAAAGTCCCTCGTGCGGCTCTGATAACCAAGGCACCATATCGGCTGGGCCCTCCCAAGATGCAGGATTTTTCTACGCAGGTGTAGGAGCTGCTAGACAAGGGATTTATTAGGTCGAGCAGTTCGCCATGGGGGGCCCCGATTCTGTTTGTGAAGAAGAAGGACGAGTACATTGCATGTGTATAGACTATATGGAGTTAAACAAGGTAATGATGAAGAACCGTTATCCCCTCCCGAAGATTGATGATTTATTTGACTAGCTACAGGGTGCATCTTGGTTCTCCAAGATTGATCTGTGATCGGGTTATCACCAGATGCGAGTCAGGGATGAAGATGTGCATATGACAGCGTTTAGGTCTCGCTATGGTCACTATGAGTTTATGGTGACGCCGTTTGGGCTCACCAATGCTCCAGTCATGTTCAAGGCCCTCATGAATCGCGTGTGCAGACCGATGTTGGATCGGTCTGTGATAGTCTTCATTGATGACATCTTGGTTTAATCCAAGACTTAGGAGCAGCATGAGGAGCACCCAAGGGAGGTGTTGGAGACACTGAGGAGGGAGAGATTTTTCGCAAAGCTATCCAAGTGTGAGTTTTGGTTGCACAAGGTGCAGTTTTTGGGGTACCTTGTCAACTAGAAGGGTATTCAGGTTGATCCGGCTGAAATAGAGGTCGTGATGCAGCTGGAGGTTCCGAGGTCTCCAACTGAGATTCGGGGTTTTATTGATCTAGTGGGTTCTACCAGAGATTCATCCAGGACTTCTCCAAGATCGATGTTCCTTTGACCCGACTGACCATGAAGTCGGTGACATTCTATTGGGGGCCTGAGCAATAGGCAACCTTCGAGACTCTCAGATAGCGGTTATGCAAGGCACTGCTCTTGACTTTGCCAGAGGGAGTCGATGACTTCATGGTTTATTGTGACACATAGATCACAGGTATGGGAGTGGTATTGATGCAGCGGGGTCACGTGATAGTTTACACTTTGAGGCAGTTAAAGCCTCACGAGGCGAACTATCCGACGCATGACTTAGAGCTGAGGACTGTGGTTTTCGGCCTCAAGATTTGGCGACATTACCTCTATGGGGTCCGTTGTGCCATTTACACGAACCACATGAGTTTGAGGTACCTCATGGATCAGCCGAATTTGAACGTGAGGCAGCGTCGGTGGTTAGATGTGGTGAAGGATCACGTTTGTGATATCCTTTACCACTCGGGCAAGGCCAATATGGTGGCCGATGCTCTGAGCCACAAAGCAGTGGCGGCTCTGATTCAAGATTTATGTCTGAGGATGACAGTGATTACTCCATTGTTGGGGTAGATTAGACAGGCGCAGGTTGAGGGACTGAAGGAGGAGCGCCGGAAGTGCGAGCGTATCATAGGTCAGGTGGCCTCATTTGCTTATAACAGTCGCGGGTTGTTGACCCTGCATGGGAGGGTCTGGGTTCCTTAATAGGGCAGAGTACGAAAAGTTCTGATGGATGAGGCCCATAAGTCGAGGTTCTCCATCCATCCCGGGGCGAAAAAGATGTATCGTGATCTTTACCCTGATTACTAGTGGCCTTGCATGAATCGGGACGTAGCGTGGTATATGGAGAGGTGCTTGACCTAAAGGAAGGTCATGACCGAGCACCAACAACCCCATGGAAAGATGCAGTCGTTGGACATTCTCGTGTGAAAATGGGAGGATATCACCATGGATTTCATCACAAAGCTTCCAAAGACCGAACGTGGAGTAGATTCGATATGGCTCATCATGGATCGGTTGACCAAGATTGCTCATTTTATCCCGATCCAGGAGAGTATATCAGCTGAGAAGCTGGACGAGATCTACGTGCGTGAGATAGTGGCACGACATGGAGTGCCTGTCTCGTTGGTGTCAGACTGAGATGTCCGTTTTACTTCCAAATTTCGGTGGTGTCAATCTCCCTCTCCCTCCACCTGGAAATCATGGACTCTATGGTCGGGCAGGCTGAGTAGCTGACATGCTCCCGAATATCAGCCCTTAACATATCATGACAGCGGGTCTTCCACATCTCCTCATCCCCTGCATACTGAGATACCAACAAGGCCCTCTCTTGGAACTTGGTAGTGATCTCCGCCACTGACTCTGTAGTCTGTCTCATGTCAAGAAACTCCCTAGCCAGCTACTGAAGCTCCGCAGCTGGTGCAAACTCAACCTTGAAACTGGTCACAAATTTTGACCAAGTCATAGCCTCGATGTCTTGGGCTCCCAGTGAGTCACCAACTGACTCCCACCAATCCCTATCTCTATCCCTCAAACAACTCGCAGCAAAGCGGACCTTCGACCCCTCCAGGAAGAAGCTCGTCAACTATGCAGACTCGATGTCTGCGATCCATCTCCTGCAAGCAATGGGGTCCTTCGCACCATAAAAGTCCGGCGCACCACTTCCCTTGAAGTCCTTGAATGACAGTGTGCGCGAACCCGACTGGCTGGACACCAAGTCATTCCTGAATGTCTGGAGGCGATCCTCCACCAGCTCAATAATCCCCTCCTTGATCGACTAAAAATGACCGGGTCGCCTTAAGGATACCTCTCATGATATCAGACGTGATGAACTCGCGTAGCCCGTCATCAACCTGCTCGGATACCGCACCCGAGCCTGATCCTGATCCTGATCCCAACCCTGAAACTCCTGCTCCATGTCGCATAATCCCCATACTGAAATAAAACACATAAACGTCAGGGTTATCCATACTCTCGAGAGGTCTCACACACTCTCCAAGTTTCTTGGTTCTATCTTATCCCTCCTTGATTCGAGTACCGATTCTCTGCTTCCAGTAGTACATGCCCATACTACCTTCCACATATATCCGTACTTTCCTCAATGATTGCTTCGACTTCACCAAGTACCTTCTACTAATACTACTTTCCAAGCTAATCTCATCCTAGGCTTGTCCTAGGGCACTTTCCGACCTATTCTCTGCCATCAGCTGCACAAGGAGTCCCTGTCATCTTTCCCTAACTAGCTTGCGGATACTATTACATATTCGCTTACTAGTTAGTTAAAGCAAGTGGGAACCCTATCAGCACAAAGCAATCAACATTCGTGCATTGAGTAACAATTACGAAGCATACCCTAATCAGGCTACCAAACTGCTGACTAACTAGCCCTAGCATATAGCTTAATAAACTCATACAATAGGCATGTAAGGCATCCTTCCTAGATCCTTAGCCCTAATCTAGCAACCAGTTCTTATAATCACATAACAGGCATACAAGGCATCCCCCTAGATCCTTAGCCCTAGTCTAGCATTCAGTTCTCATAATCATATCATATAACATAACATAACATGTATGAGTATCTTGGGGAAAACTTACTTGAGCTCGGCCGGTTGCACGAATCACACACCTTGTTCTTTCTCAAAGCTCCTTATTTTTAAAGTTTAGAAAACTATTTTTCCTGTACAAATCCTCCAATCCCTCGGTTTGAGTCTAGACACCGCCGATGGTGTGCCTAAATCTCTCAAACCAAGGCTCTGATACCAACTTGTAACAACCCAAAATCGAGAACCAAATTTTTTTGTTTAAATACATCACTTATGAAAATAGTTTACATAAAACATCATTGCTATCTTTTCAAAACATCAAGTCACAAAGCACAAGTCTCGAAAACCATAACATAAAATAGTAAAATGTTAGAGTACAATCCCAGGGTTTTCAAAGAGGAAATCATATGTGTGCGATGCGCTGCTACCCTGTCGGCTCCTTCCCCTTAGCTGAAGAGGTACCTGAAACCAAAACTAAAAACGGTAACCACGAATCTTATTGAGTTCCCCCATCATACCGCATACCATACAACCATACATACTATCGAGCGGTTCTGGGCTGCCTGACCTATTCGTGTCAATCCATTCTGAGGTGTTGACCTACCCATGTCAAGCCATTCTAGGGTGCTGACCTACCCGTTTCAGGCAATTCTGGGGTGCCTGCCTACCCTCCAGTCTATCTCACCCGGTCACAAGGACTATTTCACCCCGTATTACTATCATAATAATATATATCATAATAATGCCGTTAGATATATCTGGGGTGTCCGACCTACCCTTCGGTCCTAACGACCGAATCGGGGACTATTCCCCTTCCTACTACCACTAGCACATATAACATATCATAGTGGCACATAGAACACATCTAAAAATAGCAACTAGACAATTACCACATAGACAATCATCTCTACTGAAATCAACTATTAGTGGGTCGGCCTTGGTGCCTTAGACCCACTTCTACTGGAAGGTAACTCACCTCAATGTCGTGTAGTGTCTGCATTGTCCTCGGTACGGAAATCAACTCTTCTCGACTCCTCGATCCCTACACATCATCCTTTCTAAGTTACCATTTCATACTCATAACCCCTACCAGAGTCAACTTAAGTCCAAGCCAAAGTCAAGGTCAAAACCCTGGTCAAAGTCAACATTTGGTCAAAGTCAACACCTGATTGACGAGACTTGCCGAGTTGGTTCACCAACTTGTCGAGTGCCCACACCCACAAGATGCAATAATCTTGTCCCTACTCGTCGAGTCTAAAATGAGCTCGATGAGTTCGCCTTCAACAACACATCATACTATCTTCAACCAACTCGCCGAGTCCATCCTTGAACTCGTCGAGTTCATCTTCATCCATATGAAGGTGTTCAGTATATGACTCGCCGAGTTCGTCCTTGAACTCGTTGAGTCAGTGTTCATGAGGTTGGGACATTGCCTTGAACTCACTAAGTTCCTCCTTGAACTCATTGAGTCCTTTGGTCTTCAAGTCCATATCAAACCCTTAACAGGCTAAGTATTCCTTCCAGTCAACCAAAGACCATTTCCAGAAGACATTTGGTGGAAAATTCGACCCGACTCCCCAAGTCACCCAAGCGACTCGCCGAGTCCGTCTTTGTCCAAAACTATTCAATCGATTATAATGGATCTTAATGCATCAAAACCATATATCTGGCCTCCTATGGTCCATTTTATACGAAAAGTTCCAATCTTGACGTCCATGCATGGGGTTTTTGGCTCAAAAAGCCATAAAAAGAGGTATATAAGAAGAATGGGTCTCCTATGGCCATAAAGTTGGCACCTTTATGCCATGGGAACCCTTATTGGTTCTAGATCTGAAGTGCAACTCCAAATATACACACAAATCCGAGTATAGCCTCTCTAAAGCTTATAAAAGGTAGAAAATAGCCCCAAATCAAGATCTAAGTAATGAATAGCCAAGATATCAACTTTATACCTCAAATGAGTAGGAAATGTGCCAAGACTTATGGATCTACTTGCTCTCTCTTGATCTCCCAAGCTTCCTTCTCCTCTTCCAACTTTAAATACACACAAAAAGGCACCAAAAAGCTCAAGAACACTCAAAAAGGCTTAGGGTTTCGAGTTAGGGTTTCTCTGGGTTGGGAGGAACAATGGAGGTTGTGTTGGTGCGTTATAAGCTATTTAAATAGGATGCAAACCCTAAATATCAGGGTTTCATCCAGACAGTCCTACTCACCGAGTCGGTCTCCCTACTCGTCGAGTAGGTCACTTATCCTGCCGATCTAAAGTTGAGTCTACTCGACGAGTTGGGCCTCCAACTCGCCGAGTCCTAGAGCAAAACATGAGTTTACTTTAATTAAAATATGTACCAAGAACCGGATGTTACACCAGAATAGACCGAACTACCTTCGAGATGCTCTACGGGAGGAAGTGTAGGACCCCAATCTGGTGGGGCGAGGTTTATTAGATATTCATGGGGAGTACTGAGGTAGTACTCAAGGCTACAGAGAGGATTCAACAGGACCGAAGCAGGCTCCATACGGCTTAGAGTCGACAGAAGAGCTTTGCCGACAAGTGGCGTTCAGACCTGGAGTTTCAGGTGAGCGTCATGGTCCTCCAGAAGTTGTCACCTTGGAAAGGTGTCATCCAGTTCAGTAAGTGGGGAAAGATGGGCCCCAGATACATCGGCCCTTTCAGGGTAATGGCCCGGGTGGGCGGCATACCGATTAGATCTTCCAGCATAGCTCAGCCAGATCCACAACACTTTCCATGTTTCTCAGCTACGGAAGTGCTTAGTAGATGACTCAAAGGTTGTGCCTCTAGAGGACATTCATGTTGATGAAAGTTTGAATTACATCGAGAGACTAAAAGCTATTCTCGACAAGAAGATGAAGGATCCGAGGAACAAGAGGTTTGAGTTGGTGAAGGTGCAATGGCAACACTGCAAGGGTTCAAAGTGGACTTGGGAGCCTGAGGAGGAGATGATGGAGCACTACCTGGAGTTGTTTCTCGATGCAGCAGACTTTGAGAACGAAGTATAAGACAAGTTGGGAGAATTGTAATGCCCAATTCCTGGTACACGTTTATTTATAATTTATTCACTTTTGTAGAGCTACTCGACAAGTTGGGAGCCCCAAACTCGTCGATTAGAAACGAGTTTGGCCACGGGATTTAAGTCGCCTACTCAACGAGTTGAGAAGCCTCGACTCGACGAGTAGGTCTTTCAGGATGAAACCCTAATTGCGGGGTTTTGCAGCCTATTTAAGCATCTTAATCCCCACTTTATGGCCTCATTTCTAGCCTCCAAGTCCCAAACCCTAATCCACGAATCCCTAGAGCCTTGTGTGAGCTTGTGAGCCATTTTTGAGTGAACTTTGTGTGATTTGAAGCTTGTAGAAGAAGAAGCTAGAAGATTCCAAGAGAAGATTGTAGATCCAGAAGAAACATCTCATCCTCTTAATTTTCTGGTAAGTAAGCCTCAACCTTCTGTAACAACATAAATTTTCAACCCAATTTTTTCATTTTTAAAACACATAAAAACTCATAATATATTTCTCAAAAACATAATTGTTCAAGTGTCAACACAACTCCACATAAAAATTATCACTATCCTAGAATCCAAATGATCTCTAAATCGTGGTGTACAATCAAGGCGGGTCCTTCCTGTGATCCTGAGAAATACCTGAAACACATATCACACAACACGGTAATCACAAAGCTTAGTGAGTTCCCCAAAATACTACATACACAAATAAAAAGCCTCTCATGGCTATAACTCGGCATGGACCCTCCGGGCTCATGCATGTAACATCCCCCTATGGCACGTATCACAATATTGTCCACTTTGGGCCACTCGCCACGAGGACTTCCCAGGGGGTCACCCATCTCGGTACTACTCCCGCCCGAGCACACTTAACTGCAAACTTCTAATGAGATCTGCTGCCCTCATGGATTTAAAATGCGTTGTGATAGGGAAGGTATCTACATCCTTTATAAGGAATACTTTGTTCTCCTTCCCAGCTAATGTGGGATCAAGTGCAACCCACCTTCACCCCCCATTATAGGGTTCGACGTCCCAGTCGAACACATCGACCCGTTCCCTAGCTCTGATACCATTTGTAACATCCCCGTCTAGCATGTGTCACAATATTCTCTACTTTGGTCCACTCGGCACGAGGACTTCCAAGGGGGTCACCCATCCCTATACTATTCCCGTCCGAGCACGCTTAACTGCAGAGTTCTTATGGGATCTGCTGCCATTGAATGTGGGTTGTACCTAATCCCACATTGGCTTGGAAGGAGAACGAAAGATTTCCTTATAAAGGGTGTGGATACTTTCCTTGTCACAACATGTTTTAAAGCCGTGAGGGCAGCAGATCCCATAAGAACTCTGAAGTTAAGCGTGCTCGGGCGGAAGTAGTACCAGGATGGGTGACCCCGTGGGAAGTCCTCGTGCCGAGTGGCCCAAAGCAGACAATATTGTGATACGTGCCATAGGAGGATGTTACAAATGGTATCAGAGTTAGGGCACAGCTCGATGTGTTCGACGGGGACGTCGAACCCTATAATGGGGGGTGAATGTGGTTTGTACCTAATACCACATCGGCTTGGAAAGAGAATGAAACATTTCCTTATAAGAGGTGTGGATAGCTTCCTTGTCACAAGGCGTTTTAAAGCCTTGAGGGCAGTAGATCCCATAAGAATTCTGAAGTTAAGCGTGTTTGGGCCAGAGTAGTACCAGGATGGGTGACCTCATGGGAAGTCCTCGTGCCGAGTGGCCCAAAACGGAAAATAATGTGATACGTGCCAGAGGGGGATGTTACAATGCCTCTCGGTGAAGACCCTCCAGTCTCACGGCTCGGTGTGGACCCTCCTGTCATGTGTCTCAGTGAGGACCCTCCGGTCTCACAGCTCGGGTTGGACCCTCCAGTACTATATCTCAATGGAGACCCTCCAGTTTCATAATTCGGTTTGGACCCTCCAGTCCGATCTTAGCAAAACACAAAATAGCATAGCATATATCATAAAGACATGAATGCATAATATCACATGACTCAATATAAGCACATAGGACCCTCCGGTCGATAACTCAAATAAGACCCTCCGGTCACTCGGTATTACCACTCAGATAAGTATAGTGAGAAGACTCACCTCGTAAGTAAGCAAGGAAAACTGGATACCACTCAAACAACCTAATCTCCGCCTACACGCAATAAGCATCTCTAATTAACACTTCTCTAAATAAAAATTAAAGATCACAACTTTATATAAACTCATGCTAATCCTAATCTAACTCTTGGGATGGGTAAAAGAGCATTTTACCCCTCAATGGTCCCCATAATCCATGTCTTGACCAAACCCTAAAGTCAACACTCGAGTCAACTGTCCATGTTGACCTGACTCACCAAGTGCACCTATATGACTCATTGAGTCCCCATTGTTCCTCAGAACATCGCGAAAACCCAACTTAACTCGTCGAGTTGTCTCATCAACTTTTCGAGTTACCCTTGTCCAGACTTATCGGGGAAAACCCTAGCCGACTTGTGGAGTCAACTCATTGACTCGACGAGTCCATTCAGTATGTATTCTCATTCAGAAGTTTTAAGGCAGATCCACCACTCGAAACTCTAGATCTAGTCTCCTATGGCTCGAATGTCACGTAAAGCTTTGATCTTTACCTTCATGCATGGCATATTTTCTCCATAATGCCAATACAAGCTCCAACAAGGGTTAGATGCACAAGATCATGTCTCTAGCTCAATAAAGTTCAGGTCTTTGGACTCACAAGACCTCCTACAGTCAGGATCTGAGGTTTCAACCTCAAATCATGCTCAAATGACTCAAATGACACAAAAAGGATGGGATAAAACCCTAGAAACTCCTAAACCAATATCTCATAAGGAAATGATCAAGTTAGCATCTTTTTACCTCCAACTGAAGCAAAATCCTGCAGGTGAACCTCTATATCCAAAGCCTCCTCTTGATCCAAGCTTTTGATGCTCTCCACTTCTTCTTTAAAAGTGCACTAATAATCACAAGATTAGCTTCTCTCTCACTCTCTAGCTCAAGTGGACGATTAGGGTTTCTCTCAAGGATGTAAGGTGGCCGGTGAGGCGGGAATGAGGGATTAAGGCCCCTTAAATAGTTCACAAACTCAGGGATTTAGGGTTTCCTCACACAGCGTGTAACATCTCGAAATTCAGGTAAAGCTATTTAACCCTTCTCTTTTGTCAAGTTGTCAAGATTAGCCCTTGAGTGAATTTTGTAGAAAATGAGTACGCAGGGCATACTGGTGAGTACGCGGCGCATTATCATGCACTTAATTTGGATGCGAACTCGCCTAGGTACGTTGGGCGTAACCAGGATTACGTTGGGCATAGAGGGCCCAGATGCAAACCCTAATATTTGGCTGGTGCACTATATAAGGAATGCTAAGGCTTTATCCTTAACCACCATATCAGAGAGTGAAAACCTAAGAGAGCATTTCCTTCGTCCTTGAGCTTGTGAGTGAGTGTTTTGAGCTAAAAGTGCCTTTGTGTGTGTGAAGAAGAAGGAGAGGAGCTTGTGGAGGCTAGGGCTTGAAGTGAAAGTTTGGATCTGAGTTCTTCAGAGGGAGGAGCTTCATCTAGAGGTATAAAGCCCAAAACATTCCTCTTTATTTTGGTTTGGTGTTGCATGGACCATTTCTAGGGTTAAAAGTCCCAAAGGTGGAGACTTTATGAGTATAAGGGACTCCATGGACCTAGATCTGTCCCATTTCAGTGATATATGTGTTGTAGATCCATAAAAATCCCAACTTGGTCGTTATTATGTGGTCATGCTAGAGTTATGAGCTTTTCTAGGGTTGGAAGTGGAATGTTATGGGTGTTGGTGACTATTACAGCCATGCAAAGGCTTAAAGTCACCAACTTTATGGATTAAGAGGCTTAGGGATGGCCATATCTGGAAGTTGGACGTTGTCTTAACTGTTTAAGACCCCAAAAGCTTAGGAGTCTAAAACTGGGAGTTACGCGGGGCGTAATCCCAGTACGCGCTGCGTAAGGGGTCGCGTTCCCCGTTTCTGTGAGGTCGCCGGGTACGCCCAGCGTACAGGTTTGGTATGCGCAGCGTAACCCGGAGGGTTGAGTTTTGTTGACTTTTAGGGTTTGGTCAACTTTAGGGTCTTTGAGCCATGAGAGGGGTAAAATGGTCTTTTACCCTTCTGAGAGTGCTAAGAGAGGGAATAGTCCAGCCTTGAGAGTTGTATTGATTAGAGTGCTTATTCCATGTGATTAGGCGGAGGCTAGACCGGATTTTTACCGAGCTCAAGATTACCGAGTTGCCCGAGGTGAGTCTTCTCACTATACTTTACCAAAGAGTGGTAATTAGAGTTATGTGACAGAGTACCTTGTATGTTTTTGTATGATGTGATTTCTATGTGATTTGTGCTATGCATGATTCAGAGTTTACAGAGTTAGGACCAAAAGGTCCACAAAGTTAGGACCAAAGGGTCCATAGAGTTATGGGACTGGAGGGTCCCACTGAGACACATTGAACAAAGGGTCAAACAGAGTTATAGCCTCGAGTCGCTAATATGTGTTGCATGTGGTATTTTGGGGAACTCACTAAGCATTTATGCTTATAGTGTTGTGTTATGTGTTTCAGGTGCCAATGAGGATCGTGGGAAGGTGCCGATATGATCAATACACACATGAGGAGTTTTTACACATTATGATCTTGGGTTGTGTTCTAAGGATTGATATGTGATACAATGACATTTTCATAATATTTATGAATGAAAGTGTGTTTTTAAAATGTGAAAATTTATTTGAAAAATTAGGGTGTTACACACCACCAACTCGGAGAGTCGCTCTCTGACTCGTCGAGTCGGTCATTAAACCCACATAACCAATCCATCTCTACTCGAAGAGTTTGACACACAACTCGTCGAGTCACTCATTAAATCCCAAAAATAAATATATAAATATTATACCTGGGAGTCGGGATGTTGCAATTCTCCCCCACTGGAATCAGACTTTGCCCTCGAAGTCAGCTTCCAGAAACAACTCGGGGTATTGCTCTCGCATCGCGAACTCCGGCTCCGAAGTCCAGTCGGATCCTTTGTTGTGCTCCCACTGCACCTTAACTAGATGCACCTCCTTGTTCCTTGGGGTCTTTACTTTTCTATCCAAAATCGCCACCAGCCTCTTAATATAGTTCAGGCGGTCATCAACTTGATTATCTCGAATTTGACTAGCTCCCGACCTAGCAGTCGAACCTCCAAGGGTTACCCAATGCACTCCCAATAAAACGACTTTACAGGCTTCATTCCCATACCAACGAACTGACCCACTCGAATTTAAGACATCAGATGGAAAGTAATACCCCTCAAAATGAATCCCATCTATGAATCTGGAATCTCATCCTGCCTACTTAATACTCAAATTTCCCCAAAGTCAAACTCGTGAGTCTGATTCAACAGTAGATTTGGAACCACTCATTTCCAATCTGATACTCAACCCATGACCCGAGATTCGCAAATTCATGCACACACCATATCTCCAGTTCCTTCCGAATGCGATAACCCCTCCTCAACCCGGGATATAACGATTCCCAAATGTCACCGAGACGCCAGTCTCACCCCTGGTTCGGCTACCAGGTTCCTCAAGACTCAAGTGGTAAGTGTAACGCCCGTAGATCCGGGCTAGTCAAATTCGAGATAATAGGAGTCAAAAATGACTTTTCGACACCAGATTATTTAGAAAAAATAATCTTAACTAAGTTTTAGAATATTTCTCAAGGGTTCCATACATATAAAGAACGCCGAAATCCGAGTTATAACGAAGAAGTTATGGCCCGTCGAAGTTTTACAGCAAAACCGGCACGACACCGGGAAGCGTAAAAAGTGAATTTACGATAGAAGACTTTTTAGCCTTAGTAGTCTAAACCAAAGTCGTAGAGTATGTTAAAACGAGAAAATGCATAAAATAACGCCCAAATCTGACTTCGTATGAGGAAGTTATGATTTTTCAAAGTTTCGGCTTAGTAGTGTATAGCCCGAAACTCGAATTTTAGTTCGAGTGGTTTTTGCCTTACGCAACCTAAATGAGAGTTGAAGATCTCATTAATAGGAACTCAATGGTAAAAATACATACGGAAACAGAGTCCGTATGAAGGAGTTACGAATTCTTCGCGGTTATTTAGCATTCTAATCTCCTTGTACTGTTAAATTTAAGATCCGTCAAGAATTAGCCGACAGAGTTCAAATAAAAGGTGTAGATCTTGTTTTTACCTACGCATGGAGAAAAAGAATGTTGAAAACGGAGCTTGTATGCGAAAGTTACGGGGTTTAGAAGTCGGCAGGGTGCTGCTGTAAAAGGGGTGACGTGGTTGAATATAGGCCAAGGCTTTCTCCCCAAGAAAAGCCATCAGGTGATGACACATGGCACCGACTCGGCGAGTCCATCAGAATTTCACCCTATAAATAGAGATTCCAGGTTCCCTCATTTCCTCAGACCTCAACCCTTTTCTTTCTCTCTCTATACTCTCTCTCTCTCTAAGCTCCCTAACCCCCCTAAAAGCCTAGGCAAACCCCCTGGCACTCGAAGGAAGCCCCGAGGCTCCCGAAGCCCTGAGAAAAGAGCCTTTCGGCTTGGAAACCCTGCTCCAGTGAAGCCCGATTTTCGAGAAAACCCGTTGTAAGTGAGCTACGCCTACCCTATCTTTAGTATAGCTTATGTTTCGATATAGTAATGTTATTAGGACCTTATCATAACTACTTGGGCTATTATTATGGGTTATATAAGTATCCTTTAATGCTTATATAATAGTAATAATAGCTAGACTATTAATTAGTCTCGGTGAATATTAGACTAAACTCTAATGGTAATGATACTAGGTTTTGTCCGAGGAAAATTATGTTAAGAGTAACGAAGTGATGTCTGAGTGCTGAGAGACCACCTTTCAAGTGAGTGCATAGTTACTTTCATCTTAAACATAGATATGAAGTATTTTATATAAACTACGTGTTATGTGTGCATATTATCTGAATACTTGCTATCTATGCTGGATGAACGTTTTATATATACAAATAGGTTGGGTATGACATGGGTAGATGAATGACGAGAGATAAAAGATGATGTGAGTAAACATTGGCAGCTATAGACTTAGTGCCTAATAAACATCGGCAACTATGGACTTAGTGCCTATTGGACAAACACTGGTAGCTATGGACATAGTACCTGATAGGAATTGGTAGCTATGGACTTAGTACCTATTAGATAAACACTGGTAGATATGGATTTAGTACCCAATGAATAAACTATAGCAACTATGGAATTATTTCTTTATGAACGAGCATTGGGAGCTATGGATTTAGTTCTAGTCCTATAACCCTGGAAGCAAGGGACTTCGGAATAAACGAATGCAGGATAGATGACTCTTAGGATAGATCCTTAAGAGTAAAGAAGATAATGGGGATGGGTAATTGGGTTGATTGTTTGATTGTTTAAACATAATAATTATATTATTGTGGGTTGAAAACCCTATGTACTCACCAGGTTTCCCAACTTGACCCACTCAGTTTATTTATATCACATGTGTTGATATGAAGTCACATTACACTGAGAGATTAAAGAGATGTAGATCACTAGTGTAAATAAATGTAAGTTCTGTTTATGCTTATGTTTCTCTATTGACGACTACATCCCAAACGTATTAAAATGAATAGAATACGTTTCTTTGAAAATGTTTTGATAACGTATTTATCGTGTTTTTTTGGGAACACATTCCGCAACATTTTTATGAAAACAAGTACTCTGATTTTTACAAAGCATAAACAAAATCGGTATTTTCTGGCCGTGAAAAATGGGGATGTCACAGTAAGGCTACCCAATCCTAAGAACTTCTCTGCGTCATGCTCTGACTACTGAATACTATAGCTCCCCATAGTGACAATATTCTCTCTTATCGACTACTGAGTGCTACAGTTCCCCCGTAGTCTTAAGACATTCCTTCATTGACTCTTGAATGCTACGACTCCCCACAGACTGTCGACACCTTCTCACTGACTCGTGAATGCTATGGCTCCCCGCAGACTTACGACACCCTCTCGCTAACTAGTGAATACTATGGCTCCCCACAATATCACGACACTCTCTTACTGACTAGTGAGTACTACGACTCCCCACATTATCACGATACTCACTCGCTGACTAGTTAGTACTACGGCTCCCCGCAGTATCATGACTCTCCCTCGCTGACTAGTGAATATTACGGCTCCCCGCAGTATCACGACACTCCCTCGATGAGTACTATGGCTCCCCATAGTATCAAGGCACTCCCTCGCTGACTAGTGAGTACTACGGCTCCCCGCAGTATCACGACACTCTCTCGCTGACTAGCGGGTACTCTGGCTCCCTGTAGTATCATGTCACTCTCTCGCTGACCAGTGAATACTACGGCTCCCTGTAGTATCACGACACTCTCTCGCTGACTAGAGAGTACTACTGCTCCCCTCAGTATCACGTCACTCTCTCGCTGACTAGTGAATACTACGGCTCTCCGTAGTATTACAGTACTCTCTCTTATAGACTCATGGATGCTATGGCTCCCCGTAGTCTTACAACACTCCCTCTCACTGACTCATGGATGCTATGACTCCCTGTAGTCTTACAATATTCTCTTATCACTCCACCATCTCATCCTCAAGTCATCACCACACTGCATTCACTAACTCATACTCCGTGGCCAACATAGATAGGTGTACACACCTCCCCAGATTATGCACCACCACTCTTGATGTAAATCCTCATAGACAAGGTACTTTTCTCAGCACAGTCACACCCACGGACAGTTCCTGTCTGGCGACAATTAACTAATGGCCTCTGACTCGAAAATATAGTCACCCGATGTTCCACTTGCAATATGACAAACCCCAATCTCATAATGATACAACAATCTAGGGCATCATACTTAGATACCCCGATACAACATTTCAGAATCTCATGATGTCTTGATACGACCACTGACCTCCCTCTCGCACAACTTGTATCCTCGAAATACTCCAACCCACGATTTGAAACACGAAGGAGTCACCAATGACCAAGAACACATTGACGACAATCCGAAACCCATCCTCTACCGCTCAAAACTCTTGCGAGAATACTCATACCGACTCTGAAGTTGGTTGCGAAATCAATTGTTTCCCTTCCCGGAGCGCATATAACAATCCATGCATCGAAATAAAAATTCTCAACAGTCGAAACTGGACCTCAACAAGCCAACCATCTCAAACTCAACCACCACCAACTCGAAGAATTCCTAACCAGAATAAGGTCCCCGACCAATGGTTATATGCCGCGGATACACTCATCCTTTCCTGAGCACGTACAACATGCATCATCTCGCTCTACACCTTGCCTCATCCACCAATAACCCAAATCTCATGTGTCCGTAACACAGATCTCTATAACCAGTTATCTAACCACACTTGAACAAACCGTTGATCTTTCTCAATAGAATACCCAGTTCTCCCCCACTCAGGGTTCGAACCATCACCAATTGGCATACCAACAGTCTACTCCACAGACTGTTTCACTAGGTACATCACACTTGACTTTTGGAATGTACATCATCATGATCGATGATTTTCCCGATAAAGACTAAAAAACCCAAATATCCCGATTCTCAGATGAAATTCTCGGAATCCTCCCCACGTGACTGCCTCTAGTCATCTCGGAATCTCATACTAACACACCGCCGGATATCCTAACTGTCCTGAATTAGTCACGACTCTCGATCTGGAAATAATGTACTATCACACACCTCGTCTCTGATCTCTCAGCCAACACTCCGTCGCATGGATCATCGTAGAAGCAAGAGACCTCACTCACACAGTCGATACACAACGTAGGCAACAAAGGTCACCGCCCTGGTATACTCCTCTTGATCACCTGGAACTGCTGCTAAAAAGTATGTCTTACTCAACTAAGGCATCTCCTTGTCCTCATCCATCTCAGTCCTCACGGAAGACTCTCTCATGGTATAAGAAATACCTCGCTGTGAACATACATAATTACTATGGTGAAAATATCGCAATTATATGCTACCCCTCGGGGTTACCTCCAAACTTTGGAACCGGAAACTCATTATCTCATTCGCTTCACACGAGAAGCAGAAATAGTGCAATTCTCATCTCAGGATGTGGCATCTCAACCATCGGTCCATCACTCAACCCAGACCGCAATCCTCCTCAGCGTATCACCTCCGTTTTTCCTCAAGTCCTGCGAATTCAACTGGCAGCCCACCAGTCAACTCCTCGGGATCTAAACTCAATCCCCTCATAAGACACACTTTATCGAAGCTCAATCGACATGACCCTCTGGCCCCACAGTTTACCATATCCATTCTCAGTCTGAACATCTATCGTCGGATATCTGGGAAAAATGGCCACACACTCTGCTACGAATCATGGTACTCGAACTATGTTATCTCCATACTACCTGCTATTTAGAACCTCTAGAATCCTCCCCATTTCGAGTATGGGTCCTCTTCTTTCAGTAGTATGGGCCCATACTACCTGCCACATCTACCCATACTTTCCACATGGATCATCCCAGATTTCCTAAGTAGCTACTCAACCTTCTCGATCACCGATCCCATCACACATGATTGCTCTTCAGCGAATACTCTCCTCTATCAGCGTACTCATCTGACTAATGTATCTCCCTAGGTTCTTCCTAAGTTCTCACACTTCTCTGCCATCAGCTGCTGAAGAACTCCTCATGATGCTAGCTATCTACCTCCTGAATATTGTCATATTCACTTAGTAGTTGTCTCCCAGCATCAAGAGGTCCACAAAGCACAAAGCAAGCAACATTCGGGCATCGAATCACCTCCACATAAAACCCCTCTAGCACACAACTCCACTCGAGACTCAAAAAGGCATTATCGAACCCAGGCAACCCTACCACTCGTGGGTATCTCACTACTCTCTCAGTAGATTCCGCAAATGCACATCTAGGTATCTCTCCTAGATTACTCCTCTACTCTCGCTCTCTCTAAAAGATTATTTCTAGGTACTCTTACTCAGCACATACTCAAGGCACATAATAGATGGCAACGAATCCTAGGCTAAGGCATCACAAATCAGGCAACTCTAGCCCTAAATATGAAGTACTTAGCCCATCCTCTAGCATGCAACACTAATATCTCATAAATATGTGATAACACAAATAAGTAAGGGTATTTTTGGAAATCACCATTCGGGCTCTGGCTGATTTACTCGTTTTAGAAAAATCATTTATTTTTGAAAAAAAATTCTCAAATCCTCAGCTTGAGTCCATACATACCCGAGCGTACATCCGAATCCCTCAAACCAAGGCTCTGATACCAACTTGTAACAACGTAAATTTTCAACCCAATTTTTTTCATTTTCAAAACACATAAAAACTCATCATATATTTCTCAAAAACATAATTGTTCAAGTGTCAACACATCTCCACATAAAAATTATCACTATCCAAGAATCCACATGATCTCGAAATCAGTGTGTATAATCAAGTCGGCGCCTTCCTGCGATCCTGAGAAGTACCTGAAACACATATCACATAACACGGTAAGCACAAAGCTTAGTGAGTTCCTCAAAATACCACATACACAAATAATAAGCCTCTCATGGCTATAACTCGTCATGGACCCTCCGGTCTCATGTGTCTCGGTGAAGACTCTCCAATCTCACCGCTCAGTGTGGACCCTCCATTAAAGTGTCTTAGTGAGGACCCTCTGGTCTCATAGTTCGGGTTGGACCCTCCAGTCCTATATCTCAGTGGAGACACTCCAGTCTCATAACTTGGTTTGGACCCTCCGGTCCGATCTCAGTAAAACACAGAATAACATAACATATATCACAAATACATGAATGCATAATATCACATCACTCAATATAAGCACATAGGACCCTCCGGTCGATAACTCAAATAAGACCCTTCGGTCAGTTGGTATTACCACTCAAGTAAGTATATTGAGAAGAGTTGCCTCGTAAGTAAGCAAGGAAAACTGGATACCCCTCGAACAACCTAATCTCCGCCTACACGCAATAAGCATCTCTAATTAACACTTAAAGATCACAACTTTATATAAACTCATCCTAATCCCTCTCTAACTCTTGGGATGGGTAAAAGAGCATTTTACCCCTCTATGGTCCCCATAATCCATGCCTTGACCAAACCCTAAAATCAACAGAAGTCAACACTCGAGTCAACTGTCCATGTTGACCCGACTCGCCGAGTGCACCTATGTGACTCGCCAAGTCCCCATTGTTCCTCAAAACATCGCGAAAACCCAACTTAACTCGTTGAGTTGTCTCATCTGTTGGGTTTTGATCATTCTAACACTCCTATGGTGTACATGCAACCCTATAAACCTTGGATCTATGTTTTCTCTATTATACATGCAAATAAGAGCTTTCCAAGGTTTCATCCTAACTAGCATATTATGAAGCACCTATACTACAAAGTTCTAGTTAGATGACATACCTTTTGGTGTAGCTTGATGTCTTCATGCTTTAAGATCTTAGCGCCAATAGTGTGGAAGCCTCAAGTGGAATCACAAATCACCAAAACACCTTGAAAGACTTTGAGAATAAGAATACTTTGGATCTTTCTAGTGAAATCGGCTAGCCCTCTTAGTGTACCCACACTACTGCCCATTTCACCAACCAAGGATATCTTTATATAGTATGGAGACTAGGGTTAAACCCATGACCTTTCATTTCATATGATCCATGGGTTAAACACTCCATGGACTATCCATGAAAGCTTAGCCCAACCTAAATGAACTTGGTCCATTCCATATATATAAGATTTCATATTTAATTAGTTCGTTTTGGTCACTTAATTAATTCTAAATTAATTCTTGATCAATACTATTTAAATAATATGATTCCATATTAATATATTAGAAATTATAATATATTAATATAAATCATAAATATACTATTCTCAAGAGACTATCCATATAAATTATGTCGTGGAAGTGAAACCCAAATGGACCATGTCGGGTCGGGTCAAGTACATACCAAATATAGTTATGGACCAAGACATTAATCCAACTGTCTCCCACTTGGATAAGTCTAAAACTATTATTGAGTATGAATTCAAAACCTAACTAGCAATCGTAGCTCTTAAAGCCGCTGTCGAACTCTTATCTTTGTCAATGACTTGTCCATTAGATAAGGGATCATATATTCCTCCATTCTAGATATCATATGGACTGAGACATGGATTATAATCATTCTCTCTGTCCAGTTGTTGTTTCTTGATTTTGGATTCATGACGTTTGACTGATTGAACAAATCAAATCGGTCCTGGCTTGGCCAAGCACTCACATGTGTCATCACTAAATCATCAAGGGGCCCACATATATCACTTTTATCCCGAAGGTAAAAGGAATGGATAAACTTCAACTCATATGGCTTGTTCTGCTACTTGTTGAATTACACAAAGGCACATTTTATAACATCAAGTTACCAATGCATTTTCGTGCAATCAATGTACTATCAACTCATAGTAACAACTCATATCTCTAGTTTTGAATAATATAAGATATTATCGTCTCATAATCACTCGTGATAAAATCCATGAAGTGATTAAAATGAGCACGGGTTGAATCCAATACTCAGAACTTATGAGCACTCATGAGTGTTGTAGCACAACTTTGTCCACCAACTTGGACCTCTACAATGCATCCCATGACAGTCTTGATTCATGTCTACTTCCAACATATGACCAACTGTGGATGGTTTGAATAACTTAGTCATTCCGAAAGAGTAACCTAGTTATTATGGAAGTTAAAACATGCAAAGTGAAACACAAGAATAAATGAATCTAATATGGCATCAAAACCTATGAATATATGTAAAACACCTTCTATTTATCACCATACTGATTACTCATTATTCATTGTTTCGGTTTTATCAACTTTATACTCGAATTAAAAAACACTAGGTGTCCCATGCTCCAAGCATGTACACTATGTTTTCTAAAAAATAGCTTTGCCATGCACCAAGTATGAACTCTATGGTTGTATATGATCCTTCTCTTTTTGAACTAGATCAATGGAACATAATTTCAATGATTCTCTTTTCACACTCCCAATTCCTTGTCTTAAATGTAAGAATTCCAAATTCCTATCATCTATCAAAATCTATTTTGATTTTAAACTTATATGAACTGTTCCTCTTGTAATGATTATGCACAAAGCCACAAAGACTTGGCAACAATCATTACATAGTATTCCAATGGAGAGCAATTCCATGGAAACAATGTCTCAAATTCAAAGCACATTGCTTTGAACATTAATCTTACATTAGGTTTTCTAATCTTACACAGATAACTTCAACCTATGGAGACAACTCCATATTCCCACTTTGATTATCACTTCTGAACAAGAGTTGCCTCTTTTTAGAATATGTTAATATGGCCCTTCCAAAATTCACACTATACTTCCCACTGTCCTTGAGCAACCAATCTTTGGTAAACCTTAGATTGTCCTCGATAATTGCTTAATCATTTTAGTCATATCCAATTCTAGACCTTTTCCCTTCTTAATGCCCCAGGCATTTGGAAAATTTTAGAAAGGATGAATATTATAGCACATGCAATCGATCCTATAACCAAAGCATATGGGACATGATTCATGATGTCTCACATAAAGACATGATACTATACCAGTCTTTTTGCTACAATATTTCTATGTTTGCCATATTCTCAAAATTTGACTATGAAAAGGGATTTTGTAATCATAATAGAATTTTGAGAATGCAATATATAGAATTTTCTTAAGTTGAACCAATCCACCATGAAATTCATATATATATATATATATATATATATATATATATATTCTTGACTAAAGGTGATTAAAATCTCAATATAAGCTCTTTAGAATGATTATAAACTCAATCTAAGCTTTTCATAATTGAAATGAAGTATAATTTCCTCTCCCTTAATTATAACAAAACAACTTTTTCAACCCCTGCAACCTCACAAATTGAAAATTTTGTATTCTATAATTAATATTGCTAACTTGCAATACTTATCCTAATTATCATGCTCCCACTAACATGATGATTACTAGCATAACACTTATTCTCCCACTAGCTTTGACATGTATCTAGAAAACAGATGGACCTCTAGAAGTCAATACTTTATTGACTTTCTTACCAAAGTTCAAATTTCTGACACTAGATTGCCTTGATAAGACTTTATCAAAATCATACACCTCTCTTAGATAGCTCACAAGTGTGTCTAAAGAATTTCAGAACTATGAAAAGGGATGTCGTAATCATAGTCTCAATTGTTTAGACTTTTTGCCATTTCTCATAAGTCAATGTTAGTGTGCCGGTTAACCACGCACGCTCCACTAACGACTTTGAGAACTGCAAATATCACAATTGCTATCTACTTAAAATATACTTAGTGAAAGAGTTTCCTTACCATCATTTTCATGAATCGAAGAGAAACCTCATGACACTTAGATTTCGTGGTATATGTGTTCTTATCCGCGTGAATTTGTCAAACCATAATCACAAGACTAGGTTAGTGACAAATCGTAACTTATATGGATTGAACTTGTGCAATCTTAACTTCTTGCCACCTGGCAGCTCAAGGGCCAGCCATTGCTTCCAAGTATCTATACAAACAATTGAGAACATGTAGGACTCAAATGTATAGCCAACTTGACTGGAATGGGCACATAAATGTCAACACGATAGGTTATAAACCTCTAGTTGTGTGCTAGTGATGAAATACATGTTTTATTCTTGATTACATATTGAAACCCTTTTAGGATCTTTTAGACTCCCACTGTCTCCTTGACCTATAAGACTTTCTTGCCAAATATTCAAGAGATAGTGTGGATTCTAATCAAGACAGACACTTAAACACAATTAGCCTTAGTTGGTCTTTGTTTTATCCAAAACAACACAACTTACCAATTTCAAATGTACAAGAGTAAAAAACTGTTACTCTTACATTTGACAAGTGTTTTAAACCTTCTTTAACACATGTCACTCAAGTTACAATCTTAGAGTATAACTCTAAGAACAAAGTGTGAATCATCTTCTTGATTTAACCACTTCAACAATTCATAACTCCTCTTCTTGACTATCAGAATGCACTTAGAGGATGAATTGTGATAAGGTCTCAAAATCATTAAGATGATCTTACAACATGATACTAAAGTACCCTCCCATCTTTTCAGATTTGAGAAACTTTTATCCTTCTGCCTAATTTGATTCTTCTTATTTTTTCTGTCATACATTGAAAATTTTCCAATGTTTCAGAATTATACTTAAGCTTATAAGTATAATCATATTTACTAAACCTTAGTAAATCATGACGAATAGTCTTATCCATCTTTTGTGGTGGACATTGACAAGTGCACAAGAAATTGTACTTGATCCCTTAGTCCTTCTCTTGAGCCACATATACATGTGAACACATAACTAGTCTTAATTTTCCAAAGATAAAAAATTCTCATTCATCATACTATACACCTTGTATGATTCCAAGTTTCGGTCCAATTGAAACTTGGGTGATGAGAATCTTTCCTTATTTTGGTAAATTTGACACTACCACAAACGAAAGAATCAAATTCATATTTCCAATATTGCTATAAACATACAAACATCAAGTTTTCATGAATGTCATTGTAAGGAGATAAAAATAAAGTAAAACAAACTTTTATTTATTTTAAAATGCGGAAAAAAAAAATTTCATTACAATGTAACTTGAAATGAAAACTATGTTATTACATGTTTCCTAGCAATCTATCATAACTCCTAAGAAGTAGCTCAAGAATCTGATCTTCAATCAAGCGATAAAAATCCATCTTCGCGGTCAGATTCAGCATACTCTTTTTTTAAGTTTCCTTCACTTTTCCTTTGATTCTTAAAACATCAACATGTGACCAAGTCACATCATGTAATAAGAATCTCATAATAGAAACTTAATCGAGTTAGATAGTGGACTTTACCTGAAGTAGAGTCAAACTTAATGACTTTACTAGCCTTATGATCTTTCAGGTAAATTTGGTAGCTTCGCAAAAAATGCCCTTTCCTTTTGGCACTTTAACATACGAACCCTTTGGTAATGGTACATGGGACTATCACAGACTTAGTCTTTCTCTTTACCATTTGGTCAACTGAGTTGACTATGGCCGATCCCTTTCCATTAGAAAGAGAATGCTTTTTCTGGATTTCCAGTGTCACCATTGTCAATGTCCATAAAGTTTTGGGAAGTCGATCTTCTAATCAAATTTTCTTTACTAACCTTCCAAATTATTGTTGATTCTACAATACCAAGAAAATTGATAAGATCATTAAGGGTCTTGTCATAGTCTGTTTCATAGGAGTCCCAACGGAACTCACTATGTGACTTAGAAAGTGATTGAACCACTAACTTTCTCAAGACATTGACACCCAACTCTCCCGGCTTGTCAGTATGTGACTTCATCTCCAAGATGTGATCACACCTAGACCTTGCCTTGCCAATAGGGCTTGAGTGACCTTGAACTTGTGGGTTAGGGAGAATAATTGGAGGAGGTGGAGGAAGTGAAGTTCCAAGAGATTTGGGAAGATCATAGATGTCTGAACTAGACATCTTTTGGGAGATATTCAAGATAGTTGATTTAAAGTCCTTAATATAACACCCAATATGAAATATTAAGGCTAGGACCCAACACAATATTTTATAACTTGGAAGAGGGATGCCGTAATCCGAGCTATAGAATATTTAAAGGTAGGTGAATGACGATTCACCAATTTCCACCATGAAAAACGAAATAATTTATTAGGTTTTAATTGGATTTGAAACTCCTAGATCTTTGAGATTTATTGAACTTTCAATCGCATGTTTCAATCTCGAGTGTGCCCTTCAAGTTTTGTAATTGGGATGCTAAGGATCACAAAACAAGGTGTGAAGTAACCATGCAAATTACTTGGTACCCTTAAGTGTTTACCCCTCAATCGATGTGCCGGTTAACCACACACGTTCCATCGATACTATGATAAACATTAAGTTACCCTTTGCCTACCTTGTTAAATACGAGTTAGTGTACCGGTTAACCACACACGCTCCACTAACCGACTTAAACAAAGTGCAAAGTGTAAATTCATGGATTAGCACCTTATTCACATTTTCCTAAGTAACTAAGACTGGGTATTTATAAAAGGTTTAGTTACTTAGTATTTATCATTAATACTTTTAATGAAGGGAGAATTTATACTCTTTGTCCTACCCGTTCGGCTAACGACCCTCCATCAGTCGAGGAAGTGGTGGGTGAGAGTGGACACCCATTAAACTGCCATTTTATAGGCAGTAACCTTATACCCCCTTATAGACCGGCTTCATGAATGAGGCCTACTAACGGTAAGACTGACTTGCTCTTATACATATATATATTATTATTAACTGATAATATTATAAAGTATAAGGCTTGAGTTTTAACTTTTAAAATTCTAAGGGCTAACTTGGAATTAAAGTATTCATAAGAGAAAACTTTTCAAATTCCAAAACTTGAAGGCAAGATTTGTACCTTTCAAAACTTTTCTATTCCATAACTTATGTGTTTAAAGTAGTTTTCATTAAAAAACTCTTCAAGTTCCATAACTTGAGGACAAGTTATGGAAGACTTTAAACTAATTAAGAAAGGGACTCTTCATAATTCATAACTTATGGAAGCTTTATGAGTTTAACTAAGGTTACACATATTTTATTTAATGAAGAGACTCTTGAACCTCCACAACTTGAGGACAAGTTATGGAGTCATAAAACCATTTAATGAGAACAAGACTCTTCATTTTTGTAACCTATGACAATTTTTATGAGTTTTCAGAAACTTAAATGTGACTTTTCATGTAACTTGAGGACAAGTTACACAAACGCATTTTAGAATCAACTTTTAGATTAAAATGGATTGAAAACAACTATTCAATTAACTTTTCAATTAATCTAAGCAACTCATATGAACAAAGATAATTCACATCAAACTTTTCCATGTAATTAGCAATACTATTAAACTAATACAAAACATGAATATATTGACAATTATCATTAAAATTGGATTAGTATGAACATTCCCACATCAAAAATAGGCTTATAAGTTCAAAAACAACTTAGGGTAATGTTCCTAGTCCATTTCTAGCCAAAACAGTCGAATATTTGATGTCTGGGGGTCCAACTCGGCGAGTTGGATCGTTTTGAGCACTTTTAAGGCACGGACTCGTCGAGTCCCCTGATGGACTCGCCGAGTCCATTGTCCAGACAGTAAAAAACTTCGATTTTTTAAGCAGTTTTGCAAGTCTAACTAGAAAACAAGCCTAGGCTCTGATACCACTGTTGGGTTTTGAGCATTCTAACACTCCTATGGTGTACATGCAACCCTATAAACCTTGGATCCATGTTTTCTCTATTATAGATGAAAATAAGAACTTTCCAAGGTTTCATCCTAATTAGCATATTATGAAGCACCTATACTACAAAGTTCTAGTTAGATGACATACCTTTTGGTGTAGCTTGATGTCTTCATGCTTTAAGAGCTTAGCCCCAATAGTGTGGAAGCCTCAAGTGGAGTCACAAATTTCCAAAACACCTTGGAAGACTTTGAGAATAAGAATACTTTGGATCTCTCTAGTGAAATCGGCTAGCCTCTTAGTGTACCCACACTAGTGCCCATTTCACCAACCAAGGACATCTTTATATAGTATGGAGACTAGGGTTAAACACATGACCTTTCATTTCATATGATCCATGGGTTAAACACTCCATGGACTATCCATGAAAGCTTAGCCCAACCTAAATGAACTTGGTCCATTCCATATATATAAGAGTTCATATTTAATTAGTTCATTTTGATCACTTAATTAATTCTAAATTAGTTCTTGATCAATACTAATTAAATAATATGATTCCATATTAATATAATAGAACTTATAATATATTAATATAAATCATAAATATACTATTCTCAAAAGACTATCCATATAAATTGTGTCGGTGAAGTGCAACCCAAATGGACCATGTCGGGTCGGGTCAAGTACATACCAAATATAGTTATGGGCTTAGACATTAATCCAACATCATCAACTCGCCGAGTTACCCTTATCCAGACTTATCGGGGAAAACCCAAGCCGACTCATCGAGTTAACTCATTGACTCGTCGAGTCCATTCATTCTATATTCTCATTCAGACGCTTTAAGGCAGATCCACCACTCCAAACTCTAGATCTAGTCTCCTATGGCTCGAATGTCACGTAAAGCTCCAATCTTTACGTTCATACATCGCATATTTGCTCCATAATGCCAATACAAGCTCCAACAAGGGTTAGATGTACAAGATCTTATCTATAGCTCAATAAAGTTAGGGTCTTTGGACTCATAAGACCTCCTATAGTCCAGTAAAGGACTCAAATGACACAAAAAGGATGGGAGAAAACCCTAAAACTCCCTAAACCAAGATCTCATAAGGAAATGATCAAGTTAGCATCTTTTAACCTCCAACTGTAGCAAAACCTTGGTGAAACTCTAGATCCAAAGCCTCCTCTTCATCCAAGATTTGATGCTCTCCACTTATTCTTTAAAAGTGCACTAATAATCACAAGACTAGCTTCTCTCTCACTCTCTAGCTCAAGTGGACGATTAGGGTTTCTCTCAAGGATGTAAGGTGGCTGGTGAGGTGGAAATGAGGGCTTAAGGCCCCTTAAATAGGTCACAAACTCGAGGATTTAGGGTTTCCTCACACAGCACCAACTCGGCTTGTCGGCTCTCTGACTCATCGAGTTGGTCATTAAACCCACGTGACCAATCCATATCTACTCGACAAGTCGGACACACAACTCATCGAGTCAAACCTCAAAAATAAATATATAAATATTTTACCTGGGAGTCGGGATGTTACACCTTGTTTAGTAGCTTGTTAGATCTCCTTCTTATCATTTCATGGGGTTTTTGGTCCAAGAAGCTTAGTCCTTAAAGTATGAACATCCCAAGTGATCTACCTTTCAGATCTGGGGTCTAGAATGGGTTTCATGGCATAAAGGTGCAAACTTTATGACCATGGAAGCCCCATCCAAGCTTTAAGGTGTTATTTGGCCTTTTAAGCCCCAAAAGGCCATGCATGAAAGGAAATTTAGGACCTTTATGTTGGGTTTTACGTACTATATATAACACTCCTATGGTGCACATACAACCCTAATGCTTTGGATCTAAGTTTTCTCTATTTATACATGCAAAAAAAACATTATCCAAATCATGAAACCTATCTAGCATACAAATTTGGTGCATGAATCATAAAACTAGTTATAAGAATACCTATTATTTGTAGCTTGTACTTGTTGGTCTTTCAAGAGCTTATCACCTCAAGTGTGACGCCTCAAACAAGTCACAAACACCATGAATAAATGGAGGACTTTGAGAGAGAGGCTAGAACCACAAAAATTGGCTAGGGTTCTCTTAGAACCCTTAGGGTGGTGAATTTGGAGCTAAGGGGTTACTTTTATAGTGTGGAATTCCTAGGGTTTCAACTTGTAAACCCTAATTCATTCCTTGGGCCTTTAATCAAATAATCCATATGATAAGACTTATGGAATAACACTTCATGGGCTCTCACATAAACTTAGTCCATCACTAATCAATCATGGATCATTGGCCCAAACTATATGCATTACTGTTTTACTTAATCAGTCCCCTTAATTTAATTAATCTCTTTTGATCACGAAATTAATTCCAAATTAATTCTTGACCTATATTAATAAAATAATATGATTTCTTAATTAATATATTTTACTTATAATATATTAATATATAACAACTAACCTCTTTCTCAAATATCCATCCTGTCAAATTGTTCTGGTGAAGGCAACCCGAAATGCACCATGCTACTCTCGGGTCAAGTACATACCAATTATAGTTATGGGCTTAGACACCTAATCCAATAGTCTCCCACTTGGATAAGTCTAATAACTATAACTGCAAGTACGACTTCAAAACCTGACTAGCAATCGTAACTCTCAAAAGTCGTTGTCGAACTCTGACCTAGTCAATGACGCATCCATTAGATAAGGGATCAAATATTCCTCTATTCTAGATATCGTATGGACATGAGACATAGATTATAATCATTCTCTTTGTCCATGTGTTGTTTCCTGATGTTCGATTTATGATGACCGACTAATTGAACAAATCAAATCAGTCCAGCCTTGGCCAAGCGCTTAGGGTGTCATTACTAAATCATCAAGGGGCCCACATACATTGCTTTTATCCCTCTTACGGTAAATTGAATGGATAAACTTTGACTCATATGCTTTCTTTATTTCCTCATCAAATCACACACAAAAATACATTTTATAACACCAAGTTACTTGTGCGTTTACCCATCATCAATGTGAAACCGACTTGCAAACTACAACACATATGTCTCTGTTTCAAGAATATAAGATATTATCGTCTCACAATCACTCGTGATAAAATCCATGAAGTGGTTCGGATGAGCGTGGGTTTAATCCAATACTCAAATCTTATTACAGGAGTACTCATGAATACTACAACAAACTTGTCTTATGTCTAACACTTAGACAATCTACAGACGGATTCATGACAGTCTTGCCGCAATACCTACTTCCAAAGTATGATCGACCGTGGATGGTTTGAATAATCCTATTATTCGGGAAGTCAAAACATGCGAAATGAAACACAAGAATAATTGAATCCAATATGGTCTCAAAACTTTTGAATATAAATAAAACACCTTTTATTTAATCACCATATCGATTACACATTATTCATTGTATAATGTTTCGACTGATCGAATTAATACTTGAATTAAAACAATAGTCATCCCATGCTCCAAACATGCACACTATGTTTACCTGTGGTCCTTACTTTGTGAAATAGATCAACTGTAAACATTTCCAATGACACTCATTTCATAATTCCAAATCCTTATTGCAAGTGTAAGAATACCAAGTCCTTGCCACTTACTATAATTTGTTAGATTCTAAGCTTATATGCAACGATCCTTTTGTAACAACTATGTACACAAGTCACATATATTTTGCCAATTACAAAACTTTCCATTGGATATTGTTACAATACAATCCCATAGATACTAAGTCTCATATTGAAAGCACATTCCTTTGAACATCCTTCTTGCATAAAAGTTTCTAACTTACTCAAAGATTCTTGATATCCAACTCCCATTATGGAAACATATCCATATATGCCATATGACAATTCATTATAAATAGAATCCTGTCTATTCATAATAATGTCAACATGGTCCATCCATTACAATACTTCCAACTGCCCACAAGTGACCAATCCTTAGCGAACCTTGGATTGTCCTTAACAGTTGTTTAATAACTTTTATTCATAACCAGTTTTTGTTCCTTTTTCCTCTCAACGCCCTAGGAATTTTGAAAATTAGAACATGTGAATATTATAGCATATGCAATCGATCCTATACCCGAAGCATATGGAACACGATTCATAATGTCTTACATAAAGACATGATACCTTACCAGTCTTTTGCTATAATATTTCCATATATAGAATTTCAAATGTTGAAATATTTCAACATGGTATTCATATATCCATGACTAAGTTTGATTAATACTTCAATCTAAACTTTTAGATTCGAAATAAAGTATAAGTATCCTCTCCCTTACTATAGCGAAACAACTTTTCAAAATTTTCCAGCTTTGCAAATTCTTAACCTTTGTTTCCTATAACCAGTATTGTTATCATGCAACACTTCACATAATAATCATGCTCCCACTATCATGATAATTATATTCTTACTAGCATAAAACTTATGCTCCCACTAGCTTTCACATGTATCCAGAAATCAGCTGGACTTCTAGAAATCAATACGTATTGTCTTTCTTACCAAAGTTCATCTGATACGAGATGTTTCGATAAGCCTTTATCTAAGCCCATATACATTTTATTAGAAAGCTCATATATGTGTCTAAACTATTCAGAACATACAACAATAAGTTCCGAATGTTCAAACTATTTTCCATTTCTCACAATTCGAACTATGAAGAGGGATGTCGTAATCAGAATCAAATTTGAGATCGCAATTAATACAACTGCTATCTCCATAAAATCTACTTAGTGAAAGCGTTTCCTCACAATCATTTCCATGAATTGGAGAGAAACCTTATTACACTTAGATTTTATGGTGTATGTGTTCCTATCCATGTGAATCTGTCATTCCCAACCATTATCATAAGACAAGGTCTATGATAAATTCAAACTCATATGGATTGAACTTGTTCAATCTTAATTTCTTGCCACTTGGCAGCACAAGGGCCTACCATGTCTTCCAAGTTGTTAAGCAGCTCACCCTTACTGATTAATGAACTTTCACTGATCAAGGTGCTTTTCCATATGCAAACAATTGAGAACTCATAGAACTCACACACATATTCAAATTTAACTAGAATGGGCATAGAAACAAGAATATGTCAACACGATAGATTACAAACCTCAAGTCGTGTGCTAGTGATTAACAATAGGTTTACTCTTGATTAGTTCTTGAAACTTTTCAAGATCTTTAAGACTCCCGCTGACCTCTTGACATATAAGATTCTCTGTCAAGAAAACACTCCTTGACAAACAAATATTCAAGAGTTAGTGTGGATTCTTATCAAGGAAAAACACTTCATAAAATTGGTCTTAGTTTGTCTTTGTCTTAAAGACATCACAACTACCAATTCTAAATGTGTTATAAACCTACTTAAGATATGTCACTCAAGGAACAATCTTGGAGTATGACTCTAAGACTTGATTTTAGAACGAAGTATGACTCGCCTTAATTGATTTAACCATTTCAACAATTCCTGATTCTGCTTCTTAACCATACAAGTGCACTAAGGTGTCCTTAGAGGATCAATTGTGATATGGTTTTCATAATCATTAAGATGATCCTAAAACATGATACTAAAGTACTCTCCTTTCCTTTCAAATTGGAGAAACTTTTTATCTTTCTACCTAGTTTGATTCTTCTTATTCGTTCTACTATACCTTGAAACTTTTTTCAATGTTTCAGAATTACACTTAAACTTGTAAGCATAACCATATTTACTAACCTTTTAGTAAATCATGATGAATAGTCTTATCGATCTTTGTGGTGGACCTGACCAGTGCACAACAAAGTGTACTAGATCCCCTAGTCCTTCACTTGACTCACATATATATGTAAACAAGGAATTAGTCTTAATTTCCCAAAGATGAAGGTTCTCATTCATCATACAATGCAAGTTGCATGATTCCAAGTTTCTGTCCAATTGAAACTTGGTGATGAGAAACTTTCCTTATTTGGTAAATTTAGACACTACCACAAATGAAAGAATCAAATCCATATTGCTAAAAATAGAAACATACAAACATCAATTTTCACAAATGTCATTGCAAGGAAATATAAAATAAGATAAAATCAAAAAATATTCACAAAATGCGGAAAACTTTTCCTTACAATGCAAGTACATATGAAAACTATGTTTCTAAATATTCATAAGCAATCTATCGTATCTCCTAAGCAGCAACTCAAAACTTTGATCATCGAATCATGCGATCGAAATCCATCTCTTCGCGATCAGACGCAGCCTGCTCTTTCTTTAAGCTTCCTTTCTATTCTTCGATCCTACAAAACATCAAAATGTGATCTCATCACATCATGTATTAAGAATCTTTAAATAGGAACTTAATAGAGTTAGATAGTGGACTTACCTGAAGCAGAGTCATACATTTTCACTTTACCATCCTTATGGTCCTTTAGGTAGATACGGCAGCTTCGCTTCTAATGCCCGTTCTCTTGGCGATAGAAACAAACAGACTCTTTCGAAATGGCACATGAGACAATCTCATACTTAGCCTTTCTCCTTACCATTTGGTCAAACTGTTTGGCCTTGGCCAATCCATTTCCATTAGGAAGAGAAGACTTCTCTGGACTTCCAATGTTTCATTGTCAATGTCCATAGAGGTTTAGGAAATAGATCTTCTATTCAAATTTTCTTTACGAGTGCGCCAAATCATTGTTGATTCAACAAAAATTAGAAAATAGGTAAGATCGATGAAGGCCACCTCATGATCTGTCACATAGTAGTCTTTAACAAACAGACTATACGACTCGGGGAAGTGATTGAAGAACCAAGTCAACAGTCAAATTTATCGACACAACGACTCCTAACATTCCTATCAATGTGTGACTTCATCTCCAAGACATGTTTACACATAGACCTTCCATCTTGTTGTTTGCTTGCCAATAGAGTTTAACTGACCTTGAACTTTTCAAGTCGACGAACATGTGGGTCAGGGAGAATTATTGGATGAGGTGGAGGAAGTGAAGTTTGATATTGTGGAATATCATCTTCATGTGGAAAGCTTTTTCCAACAGGAAAAGGCAGACTATAGTTATCTAACCTAGACATCTATAAGGGGATAAATTCAAGTTAGTTGATTTAAGTCCATAATATAACATCCAAAATGAAATATTAACGCTAGGACCCAACACAATATTCTATAATTTGGAAGAGGGATGCCGTAATGCAATTGTAAAAATATTTGAAGGTAAGCAAATGACGATTTACCAATTTCCACCATGAAAAACAAAAAAGAGCATTAGGTTTTAAATGAATTGAAATTCCTAGATTCTTTAAGATTCAATGAACTCTCTTAATGGAATCTTTAATCTCAATTATGCCCATCAAGTTTGTGACTGCGATGTCGAGGATCACAAACAAGGTGTGAATAACCATGCAAATTAGCTTAGTACTCTCGAAGTCATTTATCACCTAATCAATGTGTCGGTTAACCACAAACACTCCATTGATCTATGAAAAACTACGAGCTACCCATTGCCATCCTTCATTAGTACCATATTAGTGTGCCGGTTAACCACACACGCTCCACTAACGACTAATAAGGTGCAATGTGCAATTTTATGGGATAGCATCAAATTCATATTTTTCCTAAGTAACTAAGATTGGGAATTTATAACAGGTTTAGTTACTTAATATTTCATCATACTTTAAATGAGGATTTAAATGTCCTATCAAACCCGTTCGGCTAATGACCCTCCACTAGTAAAGAACGCGGTGGGTAAGAATGGATACCCAATGGTGGTCCTTTTACATGCTTCTTCCTTAAAAACTCCTTATAGACCAGCTTCGTGAATGAGACCTACTAACAGTAAGACTGGCTTTTTTTGACTTATACATATATAATATATTAAACTTTTAATTTTATATAGTATAAGGGTGAATTTTAAACATTTAGAAGACTAGGTGGTTTCATCTATTAATTAAACTAGACTTTTAATTTAATTAAACTCAAACCGTATAATTATGGATTTATTAATACTCTTTTAATTAATATTTTAATTAACTATCAACAAAACCATAATTAAAAAAAAAACTTTTAATTCTAAGCTAAAGTTATGATGTCAAAAGGTTTAGTATTTAATATTTAACAATTAAAACTTTTTTAATCAAATTTTAAATTCCAAAACTTGAGGGAAAGTTCTGTAATTCTTCAAAACCTTTTGGATTCCAAAACTTGATGACAATTTTTGTAACCTTCCAATACTCTTGAATTCCATAACTTAAAGAGTTAATTTGTTTCATGAATGAGACTTTTCAAGTTCCATAACTTGAGGATAAGTTATGAAATTCTTCAAGAAACATTTAGATCAAATTTTAACTAATGCAATTATCATATAATTTATCATTTACCAATTTGACAATTTCAAATTTTGACAATTATAAACTATCAATTATCTTAAAATTTTGACAATTATCTTTTAATTAATATGAGGATAATTATTTTCATAACCTAAAATCGAAATTTTTTATCTCAACAAAACAATTTATAGTAATTATCCAAATCCAAATTAAGGCATGAAATCAGAAATCTGCCATCAGTTGCATCACCACGTCATGGCAAGCATTGCCACGTCGTGGTGATCAAGCAGAATCAAAATTGACAGATTTTCCAGCTTTGAAAATAATACCAATGCATCAATATAACAGAAAACTACCCTAGGCTCTGATACCACTATTGGGTTTTAAGTACTATAAAACTCATATGGTGCACATACAACCCTAATGCTTTGGATCTAAGTTTTCTCTATTTATACATGCAACAAAAATTATTTAATGCATGAAACCTATCTAGCATAAAAATTTGGTATATGAATCATAAAACTAGTTAGAAGAATACCTCTTATATGTAGCTTGTAGTTGTTGTCCTTTCAAGAGCTTAGCACCTCAAGTGTGATGCCTCAAACAAGTCACAAACACCATAAACAAATGGAGGACTTTGAGAGAGAGGCTAGAACCACCAAAATTGGCTAGGGTTCTCTTAGAACCCTTGGGGTGGTGAATTTGGAGCTAAGGGGTTACTTTTATAATATGGAATTCCTAGGGTTTCAACTTGTAAACCCTAATTCATTCCTTAGGCCTTTAATCGAATAATCCATATGATGAGCCTTATGGACTAACACTTCATGGAGTCTCATATAAACTTAGTCCATCACTAATCAATCATGGATCATTGGCCCAAACTATATGTATTACTGATTTACTTAATCAGTCCCCTTAAATTAATTACTCTCTTTTGATCACTAAATTAATTCCAAATTAATTCTTGACCAATATTAATTAAATAATATGATTTCTCAATTATTATATTATACTTATAATATATTAATAAATCACAAATAACTTCTTTCTCAAATATCTATCCTGTCAAAGTGTTCTGGTGAAGTCAGGCCGAAATGGACCATGCTACTCTCAGGTCAAGTATATACCAATTATAGTTATGGGCTTAGACACCTAATCCTACACTTTACGTGTTCAAATGATGTCTAAGGCCTAGATCTATCTTAGTATGATTTATTTTGGAGTATTATGGCTTTTGGACCAAGATCTATGTCCGAAGAGAACTAGGTTTAGCTAAACCCATTAAGAAGGACTATTAGCAGGTAAAGTTGGATACTTTACCCTTAAAAAGGGCATTTCTAGTCTGTAGATGAAGTATGGAGCTTAGATCTGAAGAGTATGGACTTAATCCTTTAAGATGGCCCAAACAGACTAAGGAACTCGGCGAGTCTAGAGAGGGACTCGATGAGTTGAGTCGTTTTGTCTCGATGTTGTACAAGGTAAAACTCAACGAGTCTACGAAGGGACTCAACAAGTTGATTTGCCAAATCGCGACTATGAGTAGCCAGGGAACTAGGCGAGTCAGAGGGATGACTCTACTAGTTGGATCGTGAGTTGAGTGAACCCATGATGTTGATTTTGACCAGGGGTAAAATGGTCATTTTACCCTAATAAAGATTATCAGATTTTGACTAAGTGTTATTGTGATAATGATAGTCTGGGAGTCGTTAGAACAGCCGTCAAAGATTCCTCACGTGAGACTTCACATCTAGCTTACAAGGTGAGTTTTCCTCGAGTAGGAACGGGTTGAAGGAACCAAGGCTAGCTTGTTTATGTTTGATAGTATGTTCTGGATTAAGGTTCGATGTCGGATGGGGCCCGATGTAGGTTTATATGTTTTTCCGGATTTCGATCCAATGTCGGGACGGTACCCGAAGAATGTTAGTATGCTTGATGTCTTTGTGATTCTCGTGTATATGTATTTGTATGTTTCCGGACTACGGTCCGATGTTAGGGCGGTTCCCCAGAAATGTTTGCATGTTTCTAGATTTCGGTCCGATTCTGGGCGAGGCCCGAGGAATGTGTATATGTTATAGCTAAGTGTTTATGCCTATGTTACGGGTATTAGTAGTTATGCTCATATATATGTCGATCTTTGAACGATGTTGGGCGGGGCTCGATGCTAGATGTCGTCTGATACCAGGCGGGCCCCGATGTCGGACAGGCCGATGTTAGGCAACGCCCGAGGTAGCAGGGTGAGGCCCAATGTATGTTATATGTGATTATGTGGTTACATGTATGGCATGTGGTAGTTTGGGTAGACTCACTAAGCTTCGTGCTTATGGTTTTCAGTTTTGGTTTCAGGTACTTTCAATAGTAAGGGGAAGAACTCGTGATGACTGCATTGCACACACCACAACGTTTTTAGCCTTGGAGGATTCACTGTAATATATTGATTTATGATTTGGATATAGTGTTTTGACATGATGTTCTGAGATATTACACTTATATTTTATGAGATGATTGGATTACTATGGTCTTGTTATAAATAAAAATGAAATTTTTGGACCGTGTTTGTGGGATGTTTCACGGCAGAACTAGAGGTCGATCTGCTTGCCGAGAATGCTGCAAAAGGGCTAATGGAAAAGGATATTTCATGGATCATTAGCGACGGGCTCAGTCGGGTGGTGGATAGGGTGATCGAGAGCCCTCAATTTGTTCAAGGCTTGGTTCATGTGCAGACGGCTTGTGTAGAGGCAGGGGTGAAGCAGGGAAAGAGAGATGCGAAAGAGCTGGTGATTACCGGGGAGTTTAATCCATAGGTTGAGGTGGACGTGGCCACTAAGACCCAAGAGATGGAAGATGCCATGGCGACTTTCATTGAAACAGATTTTGTTGGCTATCTCTGTCTGGGCAGTCTGGACATGGTTGGGCTCTGCGATCTTTATCAAGACGCTCAGAGCGTTAGGTTTGGCCCTGACCTAAGCTCTTCACCCGGTGATGGTAACACCCCTTCCCACAAGTAGCGATGTTTATTTGGTTTGTTTTGATGTAATTCGTGTGAACAATGTTTTCTCTTTCTTTCTTTGTCTTTTGTCTTTGCTACCCTCAGTGGTAGTCTGAAAGTCCAGGAGTCCAACACCTTTGACATTGTTCACTTTTAACTTGTGGGTATGAATGTTTCTTGTTACCGCACATGTTCGTTTCTTTGGTTGCTTCGTGTATGGTTTATGTTGGCCATCACATGGTATTTGCGTAGCGTTTTCTTGTACCCCTGGTTTAAGTTCTTTTATTTGTGAACTCTTTATGCTTTAGTAATGTTGGTCTTTGAGAAATTTGCTCTAATTTCCTGCATAAAGACCCTAGGTGTAGCCAAGGTCATCATCTTGAGGCTCACCTGGTTTTGTTTTTCTCATTAGTGGAAGGTTATGACTCTTTTACACTTATGTCACATGTTCTTTTGTATGTTTGCTATAATGTAATTGATGAACATGTTTTGGGAGAAAGGATATGAACCATTTTTATACAAACTCCTAGGCTGCTTCCTTGTATCAATTTCGCACGTGTGACGTTGGTTGATCAGTCCTTGTTGTCACACAGTAAATGTACACAGCCTCTTTGTTTTACTTTTCAAGCTTGAAAATAAGAAGCATCTGAATTGCTTTCTATGTTTTTTCTAGTTTTAAGTTGGAGCGCTATAAGACTGAAGATGGTTAAATAGTTTTTGTTGGTTACATTTATATGTCAAAACTAATACAAAATGCCTTTGCTAGCATTGAATCTATCTTTAATGCTCGCTTTAAGAATAAAAATGACATAGGCTATGCGCATTCCAAGTTCTTGGAATGGCACGCCTGTCCGGAGCTTGTAGGACATAAGCACCATTCTTATGGGCTTCCAACATTTTGTATGGTCCTTCCTAATTAGCACTGAGCTTACCTATTGGTTCATTATGACTGTACTCATTCTTTCTTAGCACCTATTCTCCAACCTTGAAGTTCTTGACCCGGACTTGGCGGTTGTAATAGTTCTCAGTTCGTGATTTGTATAGTGCCTGGCGCATCTGTGCCGCTTTATGTTTTTCATCGAGCATATCCAGGCGTTTCTCCCGTGCTTGACTTTATTGAGGCACCATATGACCACAGTACTGTCGGGAGCTCATCTACCAGGCGGACTTTGATCTGAGTAACCTTTTCTTCAAACCGTTGACTATGGTTTTGTTTGACATCTCGGTTGGTCCGTTGGCCTGAGGGTGTGCCATTGACGTGAATCGGTGGTGGATTCTCTTATCTTCGCACCATTATTTGAAGGGACTTCCTTCAAATTGGTTGTCGTTATCACTTATGAGGATTCTGGGGATGCCGAATCGGGCCAAGATATTATTGGTTATGAACTTTATCATTTGCTTGCTAGTGACGGTGGCCATCGGTTCTGCTTCTATCCATTTAGTGAAATAATCCATGGCCACTAACAAAAATTTCATACCCCCCGATGCTAGTGGGAAAGGTCTCACTATGTCAATCCCCTATTGGTGGAAAGGCCAGGGGCTGGTGATGCTGGTCAACGGCATGGCCAATTGATTTTGGAAAGGAGCGAATGCATGGAATTCTTTGGATTTCTTGGTTAGGGCTGTGGCGTCGTTGTAGACATCTGGCCAATATACTCCTAGGCTGAGTATTTTGGCCTTTGAGTGCTCGAGTGCCTTTAGTCGCCGCGTCTTCGGAATGAATTTCGTCTAGGAACGTCTGCCCCTCTATTTTAGAGATGCACTTTAGCCATGGGCTTAAATACCCTCATTGGTACAGTTGGTTGTCTCTGATTGCAAAATGCGACATATTGATCTTCACTATTCTCGCCTCCTCTGAGTCATCCGGGAGCACACCATGGCATAAGTAATCGACGTATGGTTTAGTCCATTCCGGTGTAGTCAACACTGTATTAACCCATTGGTTATCGATACTTCTCTCTTGGACCACTTCAACTAGCACTTTCTTTGTTAAGCGATCATAAGAAGCTAAGGCTAGCTTGCAGAAAGCATTCACCCTTGCATTCTTTCCCCAAGAGATTTGTTTTATTGAGAAACTTTGGAAAGTGTTGGTCAGGTTGTGGACTACATCTAGGTATTTCTGCATCCTTGAATCTTTTGCCTCATATGTTCCATTTATCTGGTTTGTGATAAGTAATGAATCACTTAGGGATGCTAGTTCCTTTGAACCAAGCTCTTTCGCCAGCCTCAGACCCGCCAGGAGTGCTTCGTACTCTGCCTCATTGTTAGATACTTGGGAGTCCAGTCAGTGTGCGTAAGTGATCTCTTCGTTGTTGGGGCTTTGGAGGATTAGGCCTGCACCTGAGCCATCTTTACTTGTTGCGCCATTGGTGTATAGCTTCCAGAGTTCTTTTCCAGCTTCAGGCTCGAGTGGGTCGACAGAGATTATCATCGACACTACCTTAATGGTATATGGGATTTCAACTAGGAAGTCTACAAGGGCTTGGGCCTTGATGCTAGTCCGGAGGTGGTAATGGTATCATGTTTGCCTAATTATATGGCCCACTTGGCTAGGCTCTCAGACTCTTCCGGCCTTATCAACACTTGCTTTATCAGTGTAACATTCAGATTCCCAGGTATTCTATGTTATTCATTTATTTTGAGTTAGAGAGAAGGACTCGATGAGTCAACGCCTAGACTTGTCGAGTAGGATCACGATTTGCTGACTAGATTAATGAATGGACTCGACGAGTCGGCAGGGTGACTCGACGAGTCCGTGCTGAGGGCAGAAACCCTAAATCCGTGAGCCTGATCTATATTTAAAGGAACTTATAGCCCTCATTTGCGGCTACCAGTCCAGAGAGAGAATCCCTAGAGAGCTTGGGAGAGTTGTGTGTGAGAGCAAACCATTTTAATCCTTTTTGGTGTCGTTTTGCACAGAAGAAGGTGTTTCCAGCTAGAGAAGGTCAAGAGGGTTGCTAATCCGTGGTTTCCAAGCTTAGATCTGCAGTGTTGAGGTGGCAAATCGAACTCTCCTTTTGTTTTGGTTAAGCTCTATGAATCTAGGGTTTTGTATACCCATTTTATGGCTTGAATTGATGAGTTTATGGTCCCTTTATGTGTTAGACTTCAGATCTGGACCCATAGAGGTCCAGAGAGCATTATCCATCTTGCTTTATGAGGTATTAAGGAAGGAATGAACTTAGGTTGCCATTTTTGAGGTTATTTCTTCAAAAGGAACCATATATGTGTTGCATCAATGTAAAGGTTTCACCTTTACGTGATTAGTGGGTATGGAAAGGTCAGATCTATAGGTTAGAGAAGCGGATTTGACCTCAGAAGGTCATTTGAGTGTTGCCATGGACGCAACTCACCGAGTTCATAAGTAGACTCGACGAGTCGAGTCGGGGTATCCCCGTGATACATGACAAGAGTAACACGTCGAGTGAAGGGATGAATCGACATGCCAAGTGAGACTAGAAGGACTCAGAGGATCGGCATGGACTCGCCGAGTTGCCCATGTGCACTCGACGAGTCAGGTCAAAGTTAGACCGTTGACTTCAGTTGACCTTAGGGTTTTGGTCAAGCTAATTCACGAGAGGTTAGGGAGGGGTAGAATGGTCTTCTACCCATCATTTGAGATGATATTATGATAGAGTATTGATTAGGGATGTTATTTTGTTGATAGGAGGAGGCTAGATCGGGTATCCGAGCACGGGAGATTATCTGATATCGTACGAGGCGAGTCTTCTCACTATACTATACGTAGAGTGGTACCTATGTGTGACCAGAAGGTCTTATATGCTATGAGATGTATGTGTTGTATGTTGTTATATGATATGTATATGTTATGTATGTTATGAATGATAAGCACAGGAAGGTCATTATGATATGGACCAGAAGGTCAAGATGATAAGGACCGGAAGGTCATTATGGGTAGGACCGGAAGGCCTACCAGAGTTGTGGGATGAAAGTCCTATAAGACACAGTGACCAGAAGGTCTTATAGCCTTGAGGGGCGTATGTGTGTATCTGGTAATTTGGGAAACTCGGTAAGCATTTATGCTTACAGTTGTTGTGTTATGTGTTTCAGGTACTAGCGAGGATCACGGGAAAGAGCCAGCATGATCCATACACACTCATGGAGTTTATGTCTTAAGATTCTAGGATATGTTTTGTTATGATAACATTGGATACATTATGTTTTGATATAATATTATGAATAAAAGTATGTTTTGGAAATGAAAAATTGTTTTGGAAATTTACGTTGTTACAAGTTGGTATTAGAGGCTTGTTTTGATGGATTTGGATGCACCTTCGGGTGTATTTGAAATCAAACTAAGGATTTGAGGAACTTTTTCGTAAGATAAACACTTTTTCTAAAATGTAAAAGGATTTGAGAAAAGCAGAAGGAAGCAGTGTGTACGATCAGCTAGCGCCCAAACGGTGATTTCCCAAAATACCCCTACATTATGTGTTATGAGATATGTTATGATATGTTATGCATGCTAGAGTAGGCTAGTTATTCATATTCAGACTAGAGTGGGCTGATTTGTGATGCCTTAACCTGAGCTTTCTACTGCTATGAGATGCTTGAGAGTGAGTAGGAGGCAGTGAGGAGCTTATGAAAGGTCTACCAAAGGGTAGCCTATGCTAGCGAGATGTAGAGTACTTGTGATCTGGGATCCTAGGAGGAGGACTTGGGGTGAATACTGATGCGGTGTGGACAATAGTATAGGGCTCGTACTACTGAAAAGACCGGATCAGTGTGCAATCCAAGTAAGAATCCTTAGGGTACTGGGGAACAAGTAGGGTTGAGTGATCGAGTGCGAGTGTGGTCGAGCGAGTCTCTGATATTTTATGATTAGGACATGCCACAGCCTGAGACGAGCGGTGTGAGTGACGAGGAGCTTCGTCAGATGATCTACGATGAGGTGGCTGTGGCGATCCGAGCCGAGATTCCAGAGATGTTTGGGTCTATCAAGATCACATTGATTGAGACCTTTGATGAGCGGTACGCAGTGGTTACTGAGGCTGCGGCTGCTGCAGCTACTGTAGTTGTTGTTGCTGCTAGACCTCAGGGGGTGACTCGATGTTGTTCCGGGAGTTCAGCAACACGAATCCACCGGAGTTTGATGGGACGCGGGATCCGATTGCTGCGATGAGATGGATTTCTGATATCGAGGGATGCTTCTACACCTGTTCGTGTCCGGAGCATTTGAGGGTTCGGTTTGCACTGAACCAGCTTCACTTGGGAGCGAAGGACTGGTGGAAGATTGTGACGGTGAACTTCACTCTTGCAGAGATTTTGGAGGTGACCTGGGAGAGGTTCACCAACATGTTTAGAGATGAGTACGTTCCCTCGGTGGAGAGGGAATGGTTGGCACAGTAGTTTCGGTCCCTCAAGCAGGGGACAGAGTCGGTGACTGTAATCACACGGATGTTCCATGAGAGGGCGTTGTTTTGCCATGAGCACGTGTCGTCTGAGCAGGCACGCATGAGTCAGTACTTGAGCATTTTGAGGAGGGATATCAGGGAGTTTGTGGCGAAATCGTCATACCGGACATTTGCTGAGCTACAAGAAAATGCCCGGAAGAGGGAGATTGAGCTGGAGACTCAGGCTCGGGAGGAGGCCGAGTCTCAGGGGAAGGATTGGCGGCCGGCACAGTCTCAGCCGGCAGCCAAGCGGGCAAAGCCCGCCAATTCGAGATCTGGAGGCCATAGGGGCCGCACTTGTGGGAAGTGCGGCAAGGGACATGATGGGGTTTGTCGATTAGGTGCTTGCTAAAAATGTGGCAAGGAGGGGCAAATTGCTAAGGATTGCCCCAAGGGGTTTATGGTTTGCTTTCATTGCATCCAAACCGGACAATGGAAGGCCGAGTGTCCACAGCTGCAAGGGACATCACAAAGAGCACCACAGGGATCTGCCCCTGCTGCCGTGCGAGCTATTGAGGTTCGGCCAGTGAAGGCCGAGGCACCAAAGGCTCGCGGGAGAGCCTTCCAGTTAATAGCGGAGGAGGTCTGCGCAGCGCCCGATGTCGTGGCTAGTACGTATTCTTTCATTTATTTATTCTGAGTTTGAGATATTGTGCTTATATTATGATATGCGTAGGTACTTTTCTTGTGAGTTTTGTACCCGCTTTGGTGTTATTTGACTCGGGTGCAAGTCGGTCATTTGTGTCTTTAGCGTTTAGTCAGCACATCAGTATCTAGCGGGAGGTGTTGACTCGACCTCTACAAGTTTCCATAGCTAATGAGCGAGTGGTATATGCTACGGATGTGATTCGAGGATGTGTACTCTAGATCTTCGGTGTTGAGTTCCTGATGGATCTGATCCCGAGTGCGATGGGGGACATGTGTGTCATAGTGGGCATGGATTGGCTGAGCCGATTTGGGGCTGTCATAGACTGCGAGCGACAGTTGGTGATGATACGAGACCCTAGTGGGGGATTACTTACAGCGTATGGCAAGGGTACCCGTTTTGGGCCAGCATTTTGTTCGGCTGCTAGAGCGAGGCGGAGCCTACATCAGGCTTGTAGCGGGCTTGTGGCTTATGTGATGGATTCACGGGTGGCCATAGAGGGGCCAGGTTCGGTTAGTGATGTGTCGATAGTGCGTCAGTTCCTGGATGTTGTCCCCGAGGAGTTGTCGGGTGTGCCTCTCGAGAGGCAGGTGGAGTTTCGCATCGATTTGGTTCCGGGAGCGGCACCTATCGCCAAGGCGCCCTATCGCCTTGCGCCACCAGAGATGCAAGAGTTATCCTCATAGCTTCAGGAGCTGTTGGGGAAAGGATTTATCAGGCCGAGTAGCTCACCTTAGGGAGCGTCGATCCTTTTTGTGACCCATTATGGGCACTACGATTTTGTTGACGGTCAAGAACTGTTATCCACTACCAAGGATTGCTGATCTGTTCGATCAGTTGTAGGGAGCAACTTGGTTCTCCAAGATAGATTTGAGGTCTGGATGTCACCAGATGAGGGTGCGGGATGAGAATATCCAAAATACGGCGTTTATGACCCATTATGGGCACTACGCGTTTGTGGTGATGCCTTTTGGGCTTACCAATGCACCAACAACGTTCATGGATCTCATGAACAGGGTATGCAGACTGATGTTAGATAGGTCGGTGATTGTATTCATCAACAATATTCTGGTGTATTCGAGATCTAGAGAGCAGCATGATGAGCATCTGAAAGAGATTCTCGGAGTTTTGAGATCGGAGAGGCTCTATGCCAAATCCTCCAGGTGCGAGTTCTGGTTATGCGAGGTCCAGTTCTTGGGGCATCTCATGAACCAGAATGGGATATTGGTTGATCCGGCCAAGATTGAGGCTCTGATGAGTTGGGAGGTGCCGAGATCCCCCACCGAGATCAGGAGTTTTCTAGGATTGGCCGGCTACTATCGAAGATTTATCAAGGATTTCTCCTAGATCATCGTGCCTCTCACCAGAGGTTGTGGGCAGACCCAGTGTTATCCCTTCCAAAGGGAATGGAGGATTTTGTGGTGTACTGCGATGCATCGATATCGGGGTTGGGTGCGGTGCTTATGTAGAGAGGGCATGTGATAGCGTATGCATCGAGGCAGCTGAAGGCTCATGAGACGAGGTATCCCACCCACAATCTGGAGTTAGGGGCAGTGGTTTTTGCCCTCAAGATCTGGCATCACTATTTGTATGGGGTTCGGTGTACCATATACACGAACCACAAGAGTTTGAAGTATTTTGTGGATCAGCCCAACCTGAATATGCTCCCGAGGATATGTTTGGATGTGGTAAAGGATTACGATTGTGAGATCATGTACCACCCGGGCAATGCTAATGTTGTAGCTGATGCTCTGAGCCGTAGGGCAGAGAGTGCCCCGCTTCGAGACACTTGTATGCAGCTGACGGTGATGACTCCTGTATTGGACACCATTCGGGAGGCCCAGGCAGAGGTCGTGATACCAGAGAACCGCAAGAGGGGGCGGGTGATCGGGCAGGTGTCTGAGTTCGTTACCGATATCCGAGGGCTGATGACCTTCCAAGTTCGGATTTGGGTGTCGTATGCAGGCGGGTCACGTACCATTCTGATGGAGGAGGCGCATAGATCGAGGTTCTCGATCCATCTCGGGGCCACTAAGATGTATTTGGACCTGAAGATAGAGTATTGGTGGCCCTGTATGAAGAGGGATGTCGTGTGGTTTGTCGAGAGGTGCTTGACATGTTGCAGGGTTAAGGCCAAACACTTGCATCCACATGGCAAGTTGTAGCCACTGAAGGTTCCCCTGTGGAAGTGGGAACATATTTCTATGGATTTTATCACCAAATTGCCGAGGACCACAAGGGGCGTTGATGCAATTTGGTTGATCGTTGACAGGATAACGAAGAGCGCTCACCTCCTTGCTATCAGTGAGAGCTCTTCCGCAGAGAGGCTGGCCGAGTTGTATGTGAGAGAGGTGATATCGCGTCACGGAGTACCGATCTTGATTGTGTCAGATCGAGATGTACATTTCACTTCCAGGTTCTGGAAGAAGTTCCATGAGGAGTTGGGTATGAGGCTGCACTTCAGTACCTCATACCAACCACAGACGAACGGACAGAGTGAGTGGACGATTCAGACGCTCGAGGACATGCTTCGAGCATGTGTGTTGGACTTCGGAGGATGTTGGGACACATACTTTCCGTTGGCTGAGTTTTCTTATAACAACAACCACCATTAGAGTATTGGTATGCCTCCCTTCGAGTTGTTGTATGGGAGTAGATTTCAGACTCCCATTTGTCGGGGAGAGGTAGAGCGGCGCATGATGGGTAGCACTGAGATAGTGCTTCAGACTACTAAGAAGATACAGCAGGTCAGGCAGAGGCTGTTGACAGCTCGGATTCGCCAGAAGAGTTATGCGGATAGACAACGATCCGAGCTTGAGTTTCAGGTGGGAGACTTCATACTCATGAAGGTGTCTCCTTGGAAAGGAGTGATCCGATTTAGGAAGAGGGGCAAGTTGGGGCCCGATACGTTGGTCCGTTCAGGGTGACCGCGAGGGTGGGAAGGATAGCGTATCGTTTGGAGCTACCTGCGGAGTTGAGCCAAATTCATGATACCTTCCACGTGTCTCAGTTGAGGAAGTGTATAGCCGACAAGTCAGCGGTGGTGCCACTGGAGGATATTCGGGTGGATGCGAACCTGAATTATGTTGAGAGACTGATCGCGATCTTGGATCAAAAGATCAAGGTTCTGAGGAAAAAGGAGGTGCCCCTGGTTTAGGTCCAGTGGCAAGATCTGAGAGGGTCCGAGCTGACTTTGGAGCTGGAGTTGGAGATGTGGGAGCAACATCCTGAGTTTTTGTCGAGCGAGACTTCGAGGGCGAAGTCTGATTCTAGTAAGGGAGAATTGTAACATTCGAATTCCGAGGTATTCTATGTTATTCATTTATTTTGAGTTAGAGAGAAGGACTCGACGATTCAACACCTAGACTCGTCGAGTAGGATCGCGATTTGCTGACTAGATTAATAAATGGCCTCGACGAGTCGGCAGGGTGACTCGACGAGTCCGTGCTGAGGGCAGAAACCCTAAATCCGTGAGCCTGATCTATATTTAAAGGAACTTATAGCCCTCATATGCGGCTACCAGTCAAGAGAGAGAATCCCTAGAGAGCTTGGGAGAGTTGTGTGTGAGAGCAAACCATTTTAATCCTTTTTGGTGTCGTTTTGCACAGAAGAAGGTGTTTCCAGCTAGAGAAGGTCAAGAGGGTTGCTAATCCGTGGTTTCCAAGCTTAGATCTGCAGTGTTGAGGTGGCAAATCGAACTCTCCTTTTGTTTTGGTTAAGCTCTATGAATCTAGGGTTTTGTATACCCATTTTATGGCTTGAATTGATGAGTTTATGGTTCCTTTATGTGTTAGACTTCAGATCTGGACCCATAGAGGTCCAGAGAGCATTATCCATCTTGCTTTATGAGGTGTTAAGGAAGGGATGACTCAACGTGCCATGTGAGACTAGAAGGATTCAGAGGATCCGCATGGACTCGCCGAGTCGCCCATGTGCACTCGATGAGTCAGGTCAAAGTTAGACCGTCGACTTAAGTTGACATTGGGGTTTTGGTCAAGCTGATTTAGGAGAGGTCACGGAGGGGTAGAATGGTCTTCTACCCATCATTTGAGATGATATTATGAGAGAGTATTGGTTAGGGATGTTATTATGTTGATAAGAGGAGGCTAGATCAGGTATCCAAGCACGGGAGATTATCCGATATCGTATGAGGTGAGTCTTCTCACTATACTGTACCTAGAGTGGTACCTATGTGTGACCGGAAGGTCTTATATGCTATGATATGTATGTGTTGTATGTTGTTATATGATATGTATGTGTTATGTATGTTATGAATGATAAGGACCGGAAGGTCATTATGGTATGGAGTGGAAGGTCATTATGGTATGGAGCGGAAGGTCAAGATGATATGGACCGGAAGGTCATTACGGGTAGGACCGGAAGGTCTACCAGAGTTGTGGGACGGAATTCCTCTGAGACACAGTGACTGAAAGGTCTTATAGCCTTGGGGGAACTCACTAAGCATTTATGCTTACAGTTGTTGTGTTATGTGTTTCAGCTACTAGCGAGGATCGCGGGAAGGCGTCGGCATGATCCGTACACACTCATGGAGTTTATGTCTTGAGATTCTGGGATATGTTTTGTTATGATAACATTGGATACATTATGTGTTGATATTATCTTATGAATAAAAGTATGTTTTGGAAATGAAAAATTGTTTTGGAAATTTACGTTGTTACAATCAAGTAACTAGTCAGAACATCAACTTTGTGGTCTTAAAAATACCTTCGTAGACGTCTGACAGTGTATACCAGGGCAAGGACCAGCTTCTCTAAGGCTGGTTAATTGACCTCTGGTCCTTGTAGGGCCCTACTAACTAAATGGATAGGGACCTGCTTGCCTTCCCTCTCCACCACTAACACAGAGGAGATAGTTTCTTCAGAAGCTGCTAAATAAATCTGTAGTGTTGCCCCTGGTAGCTGGCAGGCGAGAGTCGGTAGTTGGTGTAAGGAATCTTTCAGTTGTTGCAATGTTGTGTCTGTTTTTCTGTCCACTTGAAATACTTTTTGTCTAGGCGTCCTTTAAGTGTTTGGTACAGAGGAAGCGCTTTTTTTTGCAGATTTGAGGTTGTGAGGAGTCTTCGACTCAAGGAACTCCAGGATTTTGGTAGGATTGGGCAGAATCCCTTCCTTGGATATCTAATACCCAAGGAAGTGCCCTTCCTCTACCCCGAAAGTACACTTAGTTGGGTTTAACTTCATCATCACTTTACTTAACGTTTGGAAAGTTTCTTCCACATCGTGGAGCAATGTTTCTTTATTACGACTCTTAACTACCATGTCATCGACATAAACTTCAATATTCTTACCAATTTGATAGGCGAATACTCTGTCCAGGAGCCTTTGATAAGTAGCACCCACATTTTTTAGCCCAAACGACATTTTTTGGTAGCAGAAAGTGCCCTTTTCAGTGTGGAAGGCAGTTTTTGCCTCGTCCTCTCGTTTCATTTGTACTTGATGGTAGCCCTTGTACGCATCCAGGAAACATTTGAACTGAAAAACTTTGAGCAATTGACATTATGATCAATCTCCGGGAGAGGATAACAATCCTTTGGAAAGGTGTTGTTAAGGTCCGAGTAATCAATGCACATTCGCCATGACCCATTGGCTTTCTTTACCATGATAGTACTTGTTATCCATGTTGGGAACATTACTTCCCTAAGTATGTCGGCGTTCACCAGATCGGCCACTTCTGCGTTTATGGCCCTATTATGTTCTACTTCTTGGCCCCTCTATTTTTGTTTAACAGGATTGCTTCCATGCTTAATATTAAGGTTGTGTTTTATAACCTATCGATCAATGCATGTCAGATCTGTTGGTTTCCAGGCGAAAACGATGGAGTATTGCTTCAGGAGTGCTACCAGTCATGCCTTGGTCTCGTCTGATAAGTGAGCGCCGATTCCTACGAGCTGCTCTGGATATTCCATGTTTATTTGGTATTTCTCAGTGGAACATCCCTCCTTGGACTTCTTTGGTGCTCGCACAAGCTCTGGAGCGACTATGATCTGGTGGAAATGTTGTGCCCTGGTGTTTGTGGCGAGGATTGTCGCTGATCCCTAGCGTATGCTAAATTTAACGATGACATAGATCGTCGATGGTACGAGGTGTAGTAAGGAGATTGTTGACCGTCCGAGCAGAATATTGTGTTCTGTTGGATACCAGATCATAGAGAATTTGATTTTTCGTGTGATTTGGTCCCTCTCGTCATGACTGACCAACGTTAAGGGCAGCAGAATAGTGCCCAATGGCCAAAAGTTGTGTCTGGTGAATCCTACGAATAGCCTACTGGTTGGGGGTTGTAGCCCCTCCTTCCACTTATCTGGTAGTTACCTAAAACAATGCTCATAGAGTATATCAGAGCAACTATCATTGTCAATGTATATCCGATGGATTTTCGTGTTACAAATGAATCTAGATATGAGGAGTGGGTCTCGTGGATCCTAGTTCGATGGTTTGGGATTTCTGCTCGAGAAACTAATATTGAGTAGGTTTCTCGAGAGTACCTCTATCTCGTCCTCCTCGTAGTGAGGTGTGTTCCTCTTTCGAGAGCTAGAGATAGTGAGTACCTATGTGCCGTCATACAAAGTTTTCTACAACAGATCGGGATGAGATATCGCCGTCTGAGGCAGTGAACCATCCTACAACAGTTGCCAAATACTACTCTCGAGTACTAGCTCTGCTATTTATGTTGTAGGTGGTGGGATCTATACCATTAGCACCTAGATTGGGGCATGTGTTCTATACTCGTGCTAACAGTCGTTGCTTACCGTTACCAGTATTCTAAATAGATCTCCCACTACGGTCACAGATGCGGTTGGACTTAGATCCCCTTTTTTGTAGAGAACAAACATCGTTTGTTGGCTGTATCACTCTGAGGATGCGTCTGAATGGCGCCAAATGTTGTGACATGCTCTATAGGGGTTTGGTTGTCGGATGATGGATTTGTCCTGGAAGCTTTCCTGAGAACACAATACAGAAGAATGGCTAAAGGACGTTCGAGTGTTCTCCTGGGACGTCACTCCGACGATCAAGTTAGTTTTCTAAGAGATAGAATTTAAGGTTAAAATTCGTGGGGGAGAAGATGGATCCCTTCCTTGAGGCGGAAGAGATCCTTTTATACATGTTACTAATGGATTGTGGGGACCTCGTCCAATGAGTCTGAGACGTGGCCTTCTATGACTGGGAGAATTATGCCCACGTTAACTAACTGCCTGGTGACATCAGTTCTAGGTGTCACCTAAGCTTCTTGCCACGTCCTGATTGGGCGTGAGTGAATGAGAATCTCACGTGGAATATTCTTTCCTCATGAAGGGGAACGAACTTCCAATCCGATGTTGGATTACTTACGCCAAGGCCGGGCCCTGGCCAAGGTTCTGGCGAGATAACGTCTTGTTTGTACATTCTGTTACATTTAACGTGGTCGTTCATGGTAACTTTAACTCGCTTTCTAAAACAGGATAAATTTAAACAGCGATCGGTTGACCCAACCTTCTTTTGCAAGAAAGATGGTGACCAACTGATGATTGTCCAAATTAATGACATCATCTTCGGACCTACTAACCCCAGCTTAACAGCTGAATTCCAAAAGTTGATGGAAACTAAATTTGAGATGAGCTCCATGGGTCCGATTAACATTTTCCTTGGAATGAACATAAGATAGAGTCAAGAAGGTATCTTTATCAACCAGAAGGCCTACACAAAGACCTTGCTCGCTAAGTTCGGAATGGTGGAAGACTCAAAAATGAAGGTTCCAATGGCATTCGAAACGAAACTAACACCATCTCTATAAAAACCAGTTGCAGATATGACCCTTTATCGTCATATGATAGGATCATTGATGTATTTAACAGCTAGTCGACCAGACATTATGTTTTCTGTTTGTTATTGTGCTAGGTTCCAAGTGAATCCTCGCGAACCCCACATGGTAGCTGTCAAAAACATTTTTAGGTACTTAAAATGAACCTCCTCACTAGGCATATGGTATCCATCAAGCTCAGGTTTCTTCGTACAAGCATTTTTGGATGCTGATATGGGAGGCTGTGGCCTGGATAGAAATAGTACAACGAGAGGATGCGAATTTTTGGATGGCTAGCTCGTGAGTTGGCAATTGAAAAAGCAAACTTGTGTATCCCTCTCAACTACTGAAGCAGAGTACATAGTTGTTGCCTCATGTACTACACAGGTCATTTGGATTCAAATCCAACTTCATGATTATTGCATTAACGTGAAGCGAATCCCCTTATATTGCGAATCTGAAAGCGCCATTCGCATTTTTCATAACCCAGTGCAACACTTAAAGACGAAACACATTGCACTGAGGTATCATTTCATCAAAGATCAAGTGGAAGATGGTAATGTTGAGATACATTTTGTAAGATCTGCTGATCAGTTGGCTGATGTCTTCACGAAAGCCTTACCTGAACCTACCTTCAATCGTCTTCTTCAAGGCTTAGGAATGGTAGAAGTTGATTCAGTTCCGAAACCATCTTCACATGAATAGAAGTTTTAGTATCTTGCGAATTGGCGCGAACGCTCGCAGTAGTTCGCAGTCATCATCTGTCCTGCGAATGGGTGCGAACGCTCGTAATGGTTTGCAGTTCATTATTGATTTATGGTTCGGAGCTTCATGTATCCTTATGTTCGTTGTATATTTCTTTTTTATTTTCAGAATATCAAAATACAAAAACATTTTACTTATTTCCGGTTTTATTCCATTTTTAGAGAAATCAAAAATCCAAAATTATTTTATTTTTTTCTGTTTTTTTTATTTTTCTGAAAAACTCAAAATTCAAAACTATTTTCTTTTTTGCAATTAATATATTCATTTGTTCACTAAATTAATTCCAATTAATTTTTGATCAATACTAATTAAATAATATGATTTCTCAATTAATATATTATACTTATAATATATTAATAAATCATAGATAACCGCTTTCTCAAATATCCATCCTATCAAATTGCCCCAGAGAGTTGCAACCCAAATGGACCATGCTTATATCGGGTCAAGTACATATCAAGCATAGTTATGGGCTTAGGCACCTAATCCAATAGTCTCCCTCTTGGATAACTCTAATAACTATTATTGCAAGTACGAATTCAAAATCCGATTAGCAATCATAGCTCTCAAAAAGACCGTTGTCGAAGTCTGATCTTATTAGTAAGGCGTCCATAAGATAAGGGATCATATATTCCTCCATTCTAGATATCGTAAGAACTGATACATGGATTAAAATCATTCTTTCTGTTTGTAACGCCCGCAGATTCGGGCTAGTCAATTTAGAGGCAATAGGGGTCGAAAATGAATTTTCGACAAAAGATTATTTAGAATAAATAACTTGAACCAAGTTGAATTATATATCACAAGGTTTCCGTACATATAAAGAACGCCGAAATCTGAGTTATAACGAAGAAGTTATGGCCCGTCGAAGTTTCGCGACGGAACCGGCACGGCACCTGGAAGCGTAAATAGTGAATTTACGATAGAGCGAGTTTTAGCCTTAGCGATATAAACTAAAGTCGTAGAATATGTTAAACTAAGAACATCGATAAAAAGAACGCCCAAATCTGACTTCGTATGAAGAAGTTATTAGTTTTCGAAGTTTCGGATTAGCAGTGTACAGCCCGAAATCCGAATATTAGATCGAACAATTTTTAGCCGACACGACCTAAATGAGAATCAAAGATCTCGATAAGAGTAGCCTAATGAGAAAAAGATGGGTGAAAACGGACGTCGGATGAAGAAGTTATGAGGATTTAACGGACCAATCCTGTCCCGGCCTATTAATAATATAAAATTTAAAATCGAGTCAAAATTAGCCGACGGAGTCTAAATGAAAGTTGTAGAGTACGTTCCCACCTTTGCGTGGATATAAAGAACGTCAAAAACGAAGATCGTATGCGAAAGATACGAATTTTTAAAGTTTAGACTCAAAATTTCGAAACCTGTTGCTCGATCGATGACGTGGCGCAATCTGGACCCTCCATCGCTGACTCAGTACCCGCCTCAGATGAGTGACGCGTCGCCCCTCTCTACGCCCAGTGTCCAAGCTCAAAACGCGCCGCGTACGAAGGGTCTTCATGTGGTCCGAGAACAGGCCGTGTTGCACCATGCGAAGCTTGCCACCTGGAGGTGTGATCCGAAGCTACGCCCCGCGTAGCTGCTGAATGCCCAGCGTACCACCGAGGCTTTGCGCCTATAAAAGGCATGCGAAGTTGCTCGGATTTCACACACCTTTCCACCTTCTTTCTCTCACTAGTTTCTCTCTCTAGCTCCTCTAAACCCCCTTAATCCCTAGATAAACCCCTTAGCTCCCGAGGGAAGCCCCAAGGCTCCCGTAGTCCCGAGAAAAAGGAGTCTTTCGGTTTCGAAACACTGCTCCAATTAAGTTCCGGTTTTCGATAAAATTCGTTGTAAGTGAGCTACGCTTACGCAATTTTTAATATAGCTTTCAAATAATTATAGGAATGTTATTAGGTCCTTAAAATAATTATTTGGACTATTATTATGAGTTATATTGAGTGTTATTAACGCTTATATAATAATAATAATAATAATAATAATAATAATAATAATAATAATAGTCAGACTATTAATTTGTCGCGGTTATCGTTAGACTAAACCCTAGTGATATTGGTACTAGGTTTTATCGAAGGAAATTGTTTTGAGAGTATCGAAGCGCTGTCCGAGTGCTGAGTCACCACCTTTCAGGTGAGTGCATGGTCCCCTTCAACTTACACATAGATATGAAGTATTTACTACGTGTTATGTGTGCATATTGTCTGTTTACTTGCTGTCTATGCTCGGTGAAAGATTTTATACATGTTTTAAATGATTTAAACTATATATGTATTTTATATCTACGAAAATGTTGGGGTAAAACATGGGTAGATATAATAGATGAAATATGAGTTGGACGATGAGTTGAGAGGTGATATAGACTATGAGGTATGGGTGAGAGGTGTACGATGTGAGAAGCCTTTTTCCCAAACAATGTCCCCTTCATTCAGCAGAGTATAGATGACAACCACGAACGATTCTAGACAGTCCGGTGGAACACTAGCAGGCTCGCAACCTGTAGGTGTTGTGAACGATGTGTTCACCCGGTGTACTCTAAACCTTGGTGATCATGCAGACTTGATGCCTAGACCCTGGTGATCATGCAGACTTGGTGCCAAAACTCTGGCAACTATGCCGACTTAGTGCCTATTGTATAAACTATGGTGACTATGCAGACTTAGTGCCTAAACCCTAGTGACGATGGACTTCGTGCCGATTCCTTAGGATGATCCTTAGGAATATATGAATGATGGCCGGAGTGCAAGTGATGATCCAGGCAATATTGGATCGTGAAATGGAGGAAACCAGACGTTTGCTCCAACAAAATCGAGAGGAAGCGACCATACAGATTGAACAACCCGAGTTGAACGAAGGGCAGACTGAGGAGGGAAACTACAGTGGGACTGTTGGTCAAGCCAACCCACCGATAGTTAGGCAAAACCACCAGGATGGAGGAAATGATGGACGTGGATGCAAATACAAGGATTTCATGGCGTCCAAACCACCGAGTCTATCTGGAAGCCCGACGCCGGTGGAAGTCCTGAACTGGATCTCTGAGATGGAGACGATGTTTGAGAGTTGCGAGTGTAGCAACAGGCAGAAGACCGCTCTCGCGGTTCCTTTGTTGAAATCTGGAGTACTAAGCTGGTGGAAGCCTCTAGCCGATTCGATGCCCAAAGGAGAAGCGAGCAAGATGTCATGGGAGGATTTTCCGATGCAGTTAAAAATGCAGTACTGCTTTGAGCATGATCTTCTGGAGATCAACAATGAATTCCAAAATCTGAAGAAGGGAAAAATGAGCATTACTAAATACGCTGCAAGCTTTACTGAGAAAATGAAGCTTGTTCCTCACCTCGTCCCAACTGAACTCTCCAAGGTTAACAAATTTTCCCTCGGATTACCAGCGGACTTCGGTTCAATGGTCAAGCAAACTACCACTCTGAAAGCCGCCATCTGGGCTGCTAAGAATGTGGAGACCCAGATACGAGAGAAGGGTCTGGAAAGAGCTGAAATTGGCGAGAAAAGGAAGCATGAGGGATCTTCAAAATCCAACAAGGAAAAGAAATTCTCAAAAACGGAAGAAGGAGTAGGAGGTGAATCCAAGTGGTGCGAGAAGTGTAAAAAGAAGCACTTCGGGAAATGTGGCGAGGAGGTGACTTGCTACAAATGTGGAAAGACAGGGCATTACGCCAGCAAGTGTGCGTCCAACAAGAAGGTGTGTTATGGATGTAACAAAGAAGGGCACATTTCTAGGGACTGCCCGGGGAAAAATAAAGCAGCAAGACCAGAAACGCCACCGAGGCCAAGGGCATTCCACATGATCCTCGACAAAGCAGAAAACCGTGCGAGGAATCACGGATGAGGACTTCATATCCGAAGATCAAGTTATGCAGTAGCCATAATATCGTATGATGTAGCCTATTAGAGGCATAGTCTAGGGTGAACTTGAACACCTATTTAATAGTTTCAAGAAATAATAAAGGCTTTGTTTTGTTATCCGATGTGTTAAACAGTTATGTAATTTCCTTGTATGGTGACTTGGAAAACTGCGAGACAATACTTGGGACGAGTATCAGTAGGTGTGAAAGGTAGTAGATGCATATACTACCGGAAGCACATGACTCACGCTTGGATCAGGGAAGGTCACAAGGTTACCAAGGAACTAGTAACTGATATCATTTTATTCAAGTATGTCGTTACCATCGTTTCGGTAAAGACTTAAAAGATTGTTGATATTCCGACCCGAGTGGTCATATCGAATTGAGTCCGACTACGATAAGTATGTTACGTAGTTCAGAGAACCAAGTTTGATGTAGCACCGACTTAAGCCAGAAGAATTAATCAAATCGATCAATAGAAGTATCGCGACGGTTGCTAGAAATGCTACTTTTTAAGATGTGATTAGAACATGAAGGATGGTATAGACGATTCCAGAATTTGACTCTAAACGACCTGAGTCCAAGCAATGCATCATGCGATGATAGGTCATTAGAATGTGACACATCGTTCCATTGTAATAATAAAGAGAACTTATCTTAAGTTCTTATCAACTGAGGATTGACATTAAGACTTGAAGGTCATAATTTAGGGTCTAACGTGAGATAGAGAGCGGATGGAAGATCGAGCACCGCCTGTAGTCAAGGAGTCTAAGAGTTAGATACTTGTTCGAAGAAACATCGAAGTTATGACTTAGGATAAATAGATGACGTATGCAGTCATTATACGAGCCCCGTTTCATTGATGATTCCGAGACGTAATCATCCTAAGGGGGAGATAATTGTAACGCCCGCAGATCCGGGCTAGTCAATTTAGAGGCAATAGGGGTCGAAAATGAACTTTTGACAAAAGATTATTTAGAATAAATAACTTGAACCAAGTTGTAGTATATGTCACAAGGTTTTCATACATATAAAGAACGCCAAAATCCGAGTTATAACGAAGAAGTTATGGCCCGTCGAAGTTTCGCGACGGAACCGGCACGACACCGGGAAGCGTAAATAGTAAATTTACGATAGAGCGAGTTTTAGCCTTAGAGATATAAACGAAAGTATTAGAATATGTTAAACTAAGAACATCGATAAAAAGAACGCCCAAATCTGACTTCGTATGAAGAAGTTATGAGTTTTCGAAGTTTCGGATTAGCAATGTACAACCCGAAATCCGAATATTAGATCGAGCGATTTTTAGCCGACACGACCTAAACGAGAATCGAAGATCTCGATAAGAGTAGCGTAACGAGAAAAAGATGGGCGAAAACAGACGTCGGGTGAAGAAGTTATGAGGATTTAACGGACCAATCCTGTCCCAGCCTGTTAATAATATAAAATTTAAAATCGAATCAAAATTAGCCGACGGAGTCTAAATGAAAGTTGTAGAGTACGTTCCCACCTTCACGTGGATATAAAAAACGTAAAAAACGGAGATCGTATGCGAAAGATACGAATTTTTAAAGTTTAGACTCAAAATTTCGAAACATGTTGCTCGATCGATGACGTGGCGCAATCTGGACCCTCCATCGCTGACTCAGTACCCGCCTCGGATGAGTGACACGTCGCCGCTCGCTACGCCCAGCTTCCGAGCTCAGAACGCGCCGCGTACAAAGGGTCTTCATGTGGTCTGAGAACAGGCCGCGTTGCACCATGCGAAGCTTGCCACCTGGAGGTCTGATCCGAAGCTACGCCCAGCGTACCACCGAGGCTTCGCGCCTATAAAAGGCATGCGAAGTTGCCCGGATTTCACACACCTTTCCACCTTCTTTCTCTCACTAGTTTCTCTCTCTAGCTCCTCTAAACCCCCCTAATCCCTAGATAAACCCCTTAGCTCCCGAGGGAAGCCCTGAGGCTCCCATAGTCCCGAGAAAAAGGAGCCTTTCGGTTTCGAAACGCTGCTCCAATTAAGTTCCAGTTTTCGATAAAATTCGTTGTAAGTGAGCTACACTTACACAATTTTTAATATAGCTTTCAAATAATTATAGGAATGTTATCAGGTCCTTAAAATAATTATTTGGGCTATTATTATGAGTTATATTGAGTGTTATTAACGCTTATATAATAATAATAATAATAATAATAATAATAATAATAATAATAATAATAATAATAATAGTCAGACTATTAATTTGTCGCGGTTATCGTTAGACTAAACCCTAGTGATATTGGTACTAGGTTTTATCGAAGGAAATTGTTTTAAGAGTATCGAAGCGCTGTCCGAGTGCTGAGTCACCACCTTTCAGGTGAGTGCATGGTCCCCTTCAACTTACACATAGATATGAAGTAGTTACTACGTGCTATGTGTGCATATTGTCGGTTTACTTGTTGTCTATGCTCGGTGAAAGATTTTATACATGTTTTAAATGATTTAAACTATATATGTATTTTATATCTACGAAAATGTTGGGGTAAAACATGGGTAGATATAATAGATGAAATATGAGTTGGACGATGAGTTGAGAGGTGATATAGACTATGAGGTATGGGTGAGAAGTGTATGATGTGAGAAGCCTTTTTCCCAAACGATGTCCCCGTCATTCAGCAGAGTATGGATGACAACCACGGACTATTCTAGACAGTCCGGTGGAACACTAGCAGGCTCGCAACTTGTAGGTGTTGTGAACGATGTGTTCACCTGGTGTACTCTAAACCTTGGTGATCATGCAGACTTGATGCCTAGACCCTGGTGATCATGCAGACTTGGTGCCAAAACTCTGGCGACTATGCCGACTTAGTGCCTGTTGTATAAATTATGGCGACTATGCAGACTTAGTGCCTAAACCCCGTTGACGATGGACTTCGTGTCGATTCCTTAGGATGATCCTTAGGAATATATGAACGAGGAACGGTTGATTCTTAGGGTAGATCCTTAAGAGTAAAGAAGACAATGGGGATGGGTAATTGGGTTGATTGTTTGATTGTTTGAACATAATAATTATATTATTGTGGGTTGAAAACCCTATGTACTCACCAGGTTTCCCAACCTGACCCACTCAGTTTATTTATATCACAGGTGTTGATATGAGGTCACATTACATTGAGGGATTTAAAGAGATGTAGATCACTAGTGTAAATAAATATAAGTTCTGTTTATCCTTATGTTTCTGTATTAACGATGACATCCCAAACGTTTTAAAATGAATAAAATACGTTTCTTCGAAAATGTTTTAATAATGTATTTATCATGTTTTTCTGGGAACAAATTCCGCAACATTTTTTATTAAAAGAAGTACTCTGATTTTTATAAAGCATAAACAAAGTCGGTCTTTTCTGGCCGTGATTTTGGGGATGTCACACTCTTCATGTGTTTTTTCCCTATTTCCGATTTATGACGACCGACTAATTGAACAAATCAAATCAATCCAGACTTGGCCAAGCGCTTAGGGTTGTCATCACTAAATCATCGAGGGGCCCACAAATATCACTTTTATCCCTCTTAGGGTAAAAGGAACAGATAAACTTCGACTCATTTGCTTACTCTATTTACTCATCAAATCATCACACACAACAATATGTTTTATAACACCAAGTTACTGATGTGTTTACAATCATCAATGTGCAACCGACTTGTAAACTGCAACTCATATCTCTCCATTTCAAGAATATAAGATATTATCGTCTCATGATCACTCGTGATAAAATCCATGAAGTGATTCAAATGAGCATGGGCTTAGTCCAATACTCAAATCTTATTATAGGAGTACTCATGAATACTGCAACAAACTTGTGATATATCTAAACACCTTTAGACAATCTACAGACCCATTCATGATAGTCTAGCTTCAATACCTACTTCCAAAGTATGATCGATTGGGGATAGTTTGAATAATTTTATTATTCGGGAAGTCAAAACATGCAAAGTGAAACACAATAATAATTGAATCTAATATGGTATCAAAACTTTTGAATATAAATAAAACACCTTTATTTAATCACCATATTAATTACATACTATCCATTGTATAATGTTTCGATTTATCAACTTTATACTTGAATTAAAACAATACTTATCCCATGCTCCAAGCATGCACACTTAATTTACCTATGGTCCTTGCTTTGTGAAATAGACCAATTGAATACATCTTCAATGAAACTCATTTCAAAACTCCAAATCTTTATCACAAGTGTAAGAATGCCAAATTCTTGCCACTATTAGAATGTGTCAGATTCTAAACTATTATGCAATGATTCCTTTCGTAATGTCGAGGTACAGAAGTCATAGAGACTTTGCCAATGATATTACAAAGTATTCCTTTGGAGATTGTTACAAGAATAATTCCATGGAAGTGAAGTCTCAATTTCAAAGTACATTCCTTTGAACATCTTTCTGGCATAAAAGTTTCTAACTTTCACATAGACTCTTAATATCCAACTCCCATTATGGAAACATTTCCATATTCTCCATATGACAATTCATTATTAATAGAATCTTGTCTATTCATAATAATGTCAATATGGTCCATTCATTAATATACTTCTAATTGTTCCAAGAAACCAATCCTCAGCGAGCCTTAGATTGTCCTTGACAGTTGTTTAACCAATTTAGTCATATCCGATTCTAGCCCTTTTTCCCTCTTAATTCCCTAGGCATTTGGAAAATTAGAACACGTGAATATTATAGCACATGCAATCGATCATATACCTGAAGAATATGGGATACGATTGATAATGTCTCACATAAAGACATGATACTCGACCAGTCTTTTGCTATAACATTTCCATATATATAGAATTTCCAATGTTGAAGAATTTCAACATGGTATTGATATATATCCATGACTAACTTTGATTAATACTTCAATCTAAAATTTTAGATCTGAAATAAAGCATAAGTATCCTCTCCTTTACTATAGCAAAACAGTTTTTTAAATTCTACAACTTCGCAAAATTCTTAACCTTTGTTTCCTATAACTAGTATTGCTAACCTGCAACACTTAACATAATAATCATGGTCCCACTATTATGATAATTATATTCTTACCAGCATAACACTTATGCTCCCAGTAGCTTTGACATGTATTCAGAAATCAGCTGAACTTCTAGAAATCAATACTTATATAATTTCTTTCCAAAGTTCAGATTTCCAATACGAGATGCTTCAATAAGCCTTTATCTAAGCTCATACACCTTTTATAAGAAAGCAAATATGTGTGTCTAAACTATTTCAGAAATTACAACAATAAGCTCTGAATGTTTAAACTATTTGCCATTTCTCACAATTAGAACTATGAAGAGGGATGTCGTAATCATAATCGCATTTGAGAATGCAATTAACACAACTGCTATCTCCTCAAAATCTACTTAGTGAAAGTGTTTCCTCACAATCATTTTCATGAATTGGAGAGAAACCTTATGAAACTTAGATTTTATGGTGTATGTGCTCCTACACATGTGAATTTGTTATTTCTAACCATTATCATAGGACAAGGTCTATGACAAATTCAAACTCGTATGGAATGAACTTGTTCAATCTTAATTTCTTGCCACTTGGAAGCACAAGGGCCTACCATGTCTTCCAAGTTGTTTAGTAGCTCACCCTTACTGATAAGCTTCATGAAGATCTGGTAGTTGAAAGCAAAATTATGGACGATCTTGCTGAAAAAACAACGAAAGTACAAGTTCAAGCTGCCAAACTCACCCAGGCAAACAAAGAAATTAAGGAGCTTCAGTCTGAACGAGCTTTAACTAAGAGGTGTGTTGGCGATGGTAATGCTTTGCTCTCTAATCTTCTTAATACTCATGATCCTATACTTCCAATATCCATTCGAAGGCATTTGGCTGAAAATTTTTGACCTGCTATTTCCATGCTTAATCGAATTGAGGGTGTTTCGAAGTCTCCCGTCCTTCCAAAATGTAACGTCCATAGATCGTGGTTAGTCAATTTAGAGATAATAGGAGTCGAAAACGACTTTTTGGCAAAAGATTATTTAGAATAAATAATCTTAACCAAGTTTTATTATATGTTATAATGTTTTCGTACATATAAAGAGCGCCGAAATCCGAGTTATAACGAAGAAGTTATGACCCGTCGAAGTTTCACGATGGAAACGACACGACACCGGGAAGTGTAAATAGTGAATTTACGATAGAGCGACTTTTAGCCTTAGCGATCTAAACAAAAGTTGTAGAAAATGTTAAACCGAGAGTCTCCATAAAAAGAACGCCCAAATCTGACTTCGTATGAGGAAGTTATGATTTTTCTAAAATTTGGCATAGCGGTGCATGGCCCGAAACTCAAATTTTAGTTCGAGCAGTTTTTGGCTTACGTGACTTAAATGAGAGTTTAATATCTAATTAATAGGAACTCAACGACAAAAAGACAAACAAAAACGGAGTCCGTATGTAAAAGCTATGAATTTTACGCGGACATTTAACAATGTAATCACCTCCTTCTGTTAAATTTAAGATCGGTCGAGAATTAGCCGAAGGAGTAAAAAGAAAAGTTGTATATTTTATTTTTACCTACGCGTGGACATAAATAACGTCAAAAACGAAGCTCGTATGCGAAAGTTATGGACGAAGCTTAGTCTCTACTTTTCGAGCACGGCAAATTCGATACAGTTTTGTAAATCCGAGATAGATTGAGAATTAGCCAATGAGGTCTAAATGAAAGTTATATTACTCGTAAATACCAACGAATGAATATAAATATCGACAAAAACGGAGATCGTATGCGAAAGTTATGGACGAAGCTTAGTCTCTACTTTTCGAGCGCGGCGAATTCGATACAGTTTTCGTAAATATAAGATAAAAGGAGAATTAGTCGACGGGGTCTAAATGAAAGTTGTAGTACTTGTAAATACCAATGCGTGTATATAAAGAACGTAGAAAACGGAGCTCGTACGCGAAAGATACGTACGATGCTTGGAGACTACTTTACTATAAAATTTTTATAAATAAGAGATGAACTCTTCATAATTTCTTCACACCATAAGCCTTTCTTTCTCTCTCTAACTTCTCTCTAACCTCCCTAAACCCCTCCCAAGTCTAGGGAACCTCCCTAGCACGAGAAGAAAGCCCCGGAGCGCCCGACGGCTCCGAGAAGAAAAGTTTTCGGCTCAGAAACGCTGCTCCAGCGAAGCCCGGTTTTTAATAACAACCCGCTGTAAGTGAGCTACGTCTATACTATATTTAATATAGTTTTTATTTAATTATATAAACATTATTAGGAACTTATAATAAGTACTTGGGCTATTATTATGGGTTATATAAGTATTGGTTAACGCTTATATAATAGTAATAATAGCTAGACTATTAATTAGTCTAGGCGAATAATAGACTAAACTCTAGTCGTAATAATACTAGGTTTCGTCAAAGGAAATTATTTTTTTAGAAGCGAAGCGTTGTCTGAGTTCGAAATAACCACCTTATCAAGTGAGTGCATAGTCCCTTTCATGAACATGATGTTAATACAAGTATTGATTGAAGTATTAATTATATGTTTATGTGCGAATTAAATGATATTGCCTGAAATACGTGTTAAAGAACATAGCTGGTTATATATGATGATTTAGGATAAAGAGTAAACCTAAATTAATTATGAGGAATGTTGGGTAGTATTTTCTTACGAGTACAAGTGAGTTATACTCAGAGAATAGAACTTTAGTATATGTCATTGATCCGGGAGCATGGATTAGACACAGTCATTGTCCCTAGTCCGAGAGTATGGATTGGACATAGTCAACTGTCATTAATCCGGGAGCATGGATTAAGACATAGTCAATTGTCCTTAATCGGGGAGTATGGATTAAGACATAGTGAGTCGTCCTCAGTCTGGGATTATGGATTGGACATAGTCAACTATCATTAATCCGGGAGCATGGATTAAGACATAGTCAATTGTCCTTAGTCCGGGAGTATGGATTAAGACATTGTCAGCCATCCTCAGTCTGGGAGTATGGATAGGACATAGTCATTCGTCGTTAATCCGGGAGAATGGATTTACAATAGATACTTGTCCCTAATACGAGAGTATGGAATGGGCACAATTATTAATCCGAGAGCATGAATTAGATCCGAGAGTATAGGTTAAGTAAGAGGTAAAATTTAAGGTCTGAGAGTATGGATAGTCTCGTTGTAAGGATTAACGGGGTGGGGTAAGAGTTGCTTATATATTTATGGTGAAATTGTATATTTTGTGAGTTCTAAATTATACATATGATATAACATTGTGGGATTGAAATCCCTATGTACTCACCAGGTTTCCCAACCTGACCCACTCCAACTTATTTGTATCACAGGTGTCTATATGAAGTTACATTACACTGAGAGATTAAGGAGATGTAAATCACTAGTGATAATGAATGTAAGTTCTGTTTATGCTTATGTTTCTGTATTGACGATGACATCCCAATGTTTTAAAATAAATAAAAAATACATTTCTTCGGAAATGCCTTGATAACGTATTTATCATGTTTTTCTGGGAACAAATTCCGGAACATTTTTATAAAAAGGGTACTCTGATTTTTATAAAGCATAAACATAATCGGTCTTTTATGGCCGTGAAAATGGGGATGTCACACAAAACAAGGGGGAAATTATCAAAAGTACCACCTTAGCAACCTCCGAAGACCAATACTGTGCATCTAGTCATGATGAGCAAAATCCGAAAGTCTCCAATGAGCCGAAGGATAATGTAGCTTCGAGTTCAAGAGGAAAAGAAAAACTTTTAAGTGATGAGCCTATTGTTGATAACAGCGAAGATGAAGAGCCTGATGAAAATGAGCTCAAAAGAAGAAAGGCACGAGAGGCTGAAATGGATGAAAATCAAAGAATAATCTGTGAGGATGAAGCGAAAGAGAAAGCAGAGCGTGAAGCTCAAGTCACTTCGGAAAGTCGAAATATTTTGTTTCCACCATGGACCATGGAGCGAATGATTAATGAGGCTGTTGAAAATCCTGGCATGCATTGGTTGGAACCTGTAACCTCTTTTGATATGGATAATTCGTAGGATTCTCAATTCGACATGCCTATCACTCCGAGAGCATTTCTATTTCGTTGTTTTGAAGTGATTGTGAATGTTCCTGTATCAGATGAGAATGTTATTAAATCTTTGATGGAATTTTACTTGTACCATGCCAAGCCACAATACCTCACCTGGAGTGCATAAAAGATTACTATTGTGAAGGCCATAGGGCTAGTTGAAACATGAAGCTTCGTGAATATCAAATTCAAAACAACAAGGGGATCCGAAAGTGTTGTTCACGAGTTTTCCTTGGTTGATTTGTCGCGTATTAATCCCTATGATTGGATCATTTTATTGCATTTCCTTCTGAGAGATGAAAAGAAGTACAAACCCATTCTGGGGCATATAAAGCGAATGTTAATTTCGTACATTTATGAAGTGGCGAAGTTTGATATTGAAATTGCCACAGTTCTGAAGAGGAAACCTACTGCTCCCCTTACTTGCAAGACGAAAGGCATTAATAAGACGCAGATGGGTAAGATTAAAAAAGATAACTGGACCGTAATGTTTCATCGTAGTCCAGTAGGTAACGTGCAAAAATGCCTCTTTGCATTGCCTGATAAGCATTTGTTCTCTACAACTTGCTTGGAGTTCATTTTGGAGATCACAAGTCAATGTCAACTGAATGACAAAGCTGTGAAGAAGATTTACTCTGATATGTTAAGATGGTACATTGCGTTTCACAAACATCTTCTCGCAGTCATCCCCAAGCTCTTCAAAACTACAAAGAAGACAGAGCAGTGAAGAGCCTCACGCCTCAATGGACGCAAAGGGGGAGATTGTTGGGTTTTAGTGTTGTGTCATTGTGTATATTAATTTAGTCCATTATGTAACCGAGTTTGGGCTTGTCCGTATGTTCATTGATTACTAGGGTTTAGCTATTTAAGGTGCATGCATGCACCGTGTTTTTGTAACCTTAAAAAATAGCCTTGTAACACTACACGCCTCTACAATAGCAATTATTCATCGAGTTCTTCTGAGGTGTGACTTTGAATCATTAAGCATATTTTGATCCATTCTTGTGTTCTTGTTTTCTGTTACCTGTTTGAATCTTTCGATCTTTAGAGATTTTATCTCAACAACTTGCTATCTTTGTTGATATGACATTCTAATATGCTACTATTTGATTATGTGGCGCTATATAACATGATTAGATATCAAAATTTAAAAATATGGAAAAAAGTACATTAAGTATTTAATTTTTTAGAGTGGTGAATGTCATAGCATACTTTTGACCTGTCATGTCAAGGACATTTCATTTTTGCATCACCCACAAAACTAATAGAAATGATCATTCTCACTGTCTCTCACAACAACAACAACAACAATTTTATTATAATTTTTTAATGAACTTATGACATTTTTATATATAAATGTTTTCAAAATCAATTTCCTTATAATTTACCTAATTCGAATATTTCCCGTCTAGACCGAGTACTCGCTTCTCATTAGTCGACCAACCTAATAATGTCCACTGACTTTTGCAGCATTGTTCGTATTAACTAACAACATATTCTAATTTTTTTCATCAATAATGTTTTTCTTTTTTTCATTATATCAATTATTGATAACCATATTCGATATAAAAAGACTTAAATCTTGTTTGACTTATTGTTAAAAAACTAGTTTTTAACTGGAAAATGATAAGCTAGTTTATGATTAATAGTGCTTGATAAAAGGTAACTTATAAGTTTGATTGCAATGTAAATTAACATAAATGAACATTTATATATACAACTAAAAGAAAAAAGATATAATTAAGGGCATATTTTGAATATTTTGAATTTTTTTATAAGTTTATCAAAAATTATCTCGTAGTAGATTATCAAAATATAGCTTAGAAGTTAGTTTATAAGCAACTTTTATAATTTATTAAACACTAAATTATAAAAAGCTAACTTTTTCTTTTCCAAACAAGACCTTAATAGATGCTACAAACATGAGCTTTTAATTTTTTTTGGGTATTTTTTAATTAATTAAAGATTCTTAAAAGTTATAAGTTACAATTATATATCTAACTAATATGTCAAATAAATAAAATAAAAATGGTTCAAACAAGATCAAAATCCCTCAAACATATTCAAACACATAAACCTTTTATTTAAAAAAAAAAATGATAGATACATTACTTTTGTAATAGTATCGATCTTTCTTCAAGATATGTTGAAAATATGTGGGTTTCTCAAATAGTTGAACGTTTAAGTTATCTGGCGGACAAATATGTGGTTTATAAATAGGAAAGAGTATATGTGTTTATGTTCTTAAAAAAATAGTATTGGTCTTTTTAGTTATACATACTAACATACAAGATAAATCATCCATTGATCGTGCCTAATCCGCAATTTTGTCACCTGAAAGTATGTTTATTAAAGTATATAATAAATGAAATATTATATAAATCTTTTTAAAATATGAGAAAAATATTGAATGCTATAATGGTACCAATGTACAACACCCAATGCGTATGAAATATAAATTCATTGATGACCTTCATATCATTTAATGACTTTTAATTTCGCATTTAAGACCACAACTAATATAATATTTTCAAATGGTAACAATAACATCGCAATAAAAGGTGTACAACGCCCAATGCGTAAGAAATGTAATTTTGCATTTAATATCTACATACAACACCATTGAATACTTTGAATTAAATACGTACAATATATAAATCAAATATGAACACATCTATATCAGTATATATAATTAGATATGGATATTGATGTATGACTTTTATCTGATTCATGAATATATTGTATATAATTTCATGGTATTTTACGTTTAATATATTAACCAGTAACCAATTTGTATCAATCCACGATAATAATAAGGATTAATTGTACCTAAAAAATCGTATATATTAATTTCTATTGTATAAATGAATCAACAACCCTTAAATTTTGATTATGAAAATTAATGTCGTTAACTAAAAGTTATTGAACGTATATCTCTTTGACATGTAATTATCCCTATATTAATTGTCTTATTTTGGTTGTATTGTCAGATTTGTATTTTAAATAAAAAATTATCATTTAGTTTTTATAATCAGTGGCGAATCTAAAGCCAAAAACCACATGGTTCCTTATGTAAATGAAACCGAAAAAAATGAAAGTGTAATAAATACTAGTGGTTGCGAGTCGAGCCATATGACTTAAAATATTTAAACATAACTTCAATAGTTATAATAAAGTTCTTATAATTGAACTTACGAGGTCTTATATTTTGAAATATATTCATAATTATATCATTATTGATACTTCTAAAATATTTTTTTTTCAATATACGACACTAAACTATCGTTCAAAATTGATCACTTGTTTTGTTGTGTATAAGACATGAGGGCAGAGGAGGTGACGCCTTCCTGTGGGGCGACGGTGGCTAGTGGACAGCGGGAATGATCGGCCAGGCAAGAAACCACATCAAGCATTCAATGTTAAGAGATGTCGATCACGATCAAGGTTCAAGCATCTCTTAAGAGCTTTTTTCGATTTTTTTTATTTAATTTTACATGGGTTAGGCTATTGGGTAATGAATAACTTTTAAGTGGATTGATTCATTGGGCTACACTAAGTGGACTAGATTATATAAAATATTTCATACATTCTTAAACATTATAAGGTAGGTCTTTTATAAATTATAAGGTAGTTCTTATTTTTTTTAATATAATTCTTCTATTATTATTAAGAAAAATAGATGGATCCTAAGACTCACCTTCAATCAACATAGCTACGCCTCTGTTTATAATTATTTTAACATTATAACAATAGTTTCCTAAGTTGACCACTAATGTTTTATTTATTCCATTTAAACCATGTGGTACATTTTTTTTAAAAATTAATCATTCTAACTTTTCTCTGTTAGTTTTGTTTGTGGCTTTTTATTTAATCATTCTAACTCTCCGTAAAAATATATGCTTGCTAATAAGAGGTTGACACATGAAGAACACGCACATGATCTATTGCAACTTTGTCGTAGACAAAGTCCAAATCAATTTCGATATGTTTCGCATCCTGATGATGAATTAGGTTAGAGGACATACATTATCACAATAAACTATAGTGGCCTCGGTCAGAGGATAGTGAAGTTCAAGAAGAAGATTACGAATCCAACAAGCTTCAGCGACAACATTGGCAACATCCCGATATTCAACTTCAACACTAGACCGAGAGATAGTATTTTGACGTTTGGATGACCAAGATAGAAGATTGTGTCCTAAAAAGACACAATAACCTGAGTTAGAGCGTCTAGTGACACGACACCCAACGTAGACGGCGTCAGAATAGGTAGTGAGAGTACGACTGGAGAGGTATATAATTGGAGACCATGAGCAGTGATACCCTGAATATAACGCAAGATGCGCTTCTGTGACAACCCGAAATTTTCTATCATGTACACTTGTTCAAATCTATCAAAGATAGTCTCGTTTTGCTAATTTTTACCATTGTTTGGGGTCTATTTGAGTGTTCTAAACCTAGTACAATTAAGGTATGAGCCTAGAAATGGGATAACACGATGCATATCAAGCGAAACCGGGCCAAACACTCCAACACATGGAGTGTGCGGCTGCACACTTGAGTGTACGGCCACACACAGGTGTGTGCGGCCGCACACCCACTCCAGCCACACACTCCCACCTATAAATATAACCCTTAGTCATTTTTGAACACTTTTTACCACTCCTTCAAAGCTGGAACTCGAAATCCTCTCAAGTATCATCCAACTGTTCACTCCAATCTTCAAACAAGTAAGTGATTGATCCTTGGATTAGCTAATACATGACCATAACTACCCTTCCCCTCTACTTTGATCCATGAAAACACCTACTTGGTGTTAAATCTTTAGGAACACCAAGAACACACACTACCTTTATGGACTATAACTGAAATTTTAAGCCCCTAAATCGGGTTTACACTTGAAATAGCTTGATATAAGCTAAGGATCCTTGAAGTTATGCATGAAAACATCATTCTCACATAATCCTCAAGTGTGTACGGCCGCACACACCAAGTGTAACCGCACACACACTTTTAAGGGTCCAAAATAGCAACAAACTTCCATTCCGACTAAGCAATGGTCAAAACACCTTCCCTAGAACATTTCTAAGGCTTGGAAATACGTTTTGGCACACTTCATAGGGAGTGTGCGGCTACACACACACCCTGGCCGCACACTTTGGCCGCACACACACTAAACCTTTGGTTTGTGGCCTTACACTTCAATATAGGTCCATACACCCCTTATGTGCAACCATATGTGTTGGTAACACTTAGTTCTAAGTGTTTTTATGTCCCTAAGGCATGTCCCTATCACCATTAGTGGTTATATACATTAAATGTATTCATATATGTGTAATTATATGTTAAATAGGATTCGTTTGTGCTCAAGACTCCAATTGACACCCAACAATCCTGTATCGATCTTTCATTCGAGTTACTCACTACAGGTGAGTTCATACCCCTTAATTAACCTTTTAAATTTTTTTTAAATGCTTTTATGGGGGGGGGGGGAATATAAGTTGAATCATACTAGTTATTATATCAATCACATGTGATTAATAACTAGTACACAAATGGATTTTTCTAGGTTTTTAGCTGTTTTACCAAACATATTACTTCAAATGACTTTCTCAAACGTTTTCATATGTTAAACTCTTTATCAAACTATCTTACATGCTGTATGTTTCCTTTCAAACTTTGTTACAATTGTGTTTCAAACAAAGGTTTTCTTATACTTAAAATTGTTCTTATCAAACAAAATGTTTTTAAATCATTTTATAAACTGACATCAAGTCATCACTTCTTATTTATTAAACTCTTCAAAGGTTTTACAAAACTTATGTTATACTTTTATATTGTTAAATGCATGCCTATATATGTATAGTTATGTAAGTAATGTTTAAAGGACTTAGGACTGCTAGCTCACTTTAATTCCTTTTCCTTGTTTGGATGTGGCCTTAGGGTATCGGTTATTCGTCCGAATGTCGTCTAAATATTAGTTATATATTATGTATACATATACAGACATAAAAGTTATATCCTTCAATTTAGTACCTTTGGGTAGCAAAGGCATACTTTCGGTTATACACGTACATTACTAGTAGCTATATTACGTATAGTTAGGAGATACTATTTACTATTCCTAGTACAAGGAATCACACTAAGGGCCAGTTCATACATGAGTTAATACATACATTCCTCTAATACATACTATACAAAGAGACACTAGCACATACTATACAAGGAGTTACTAGTACATACTATATGAAGAGATACTACTACATACTATATGAAGTTATACTTCTACACACTCATGGACTGACCATCCTACACTTGGCTGCTCGCAACAAAAGGTCTGCTCATCTACGGATGTTCTCGGTTGTACTATTTGGCGAGTTACCACGCCGTATTCATCCTATACAAATGGATACATTCATAAGGATTATACAATTTTCCTTATTACCTTTACTTTGTGACACATTCACATAAATGATGAGGTAGGATATATTTTGATATAAATATATTATTTTCCTTATTACCTTTATTTTGTGACACATTCACATAAACGAAGAGATAGACTATATTTTTATAATAATAGTTATACAAGGGAAAAACCGTCATTGTTACAATGATGCATACTTACAAAACAGTCGGGTCTTGGTAGAAGACTACTTTTTATACTAGTAGGAAATATGGGATTTTCAAGGGTTTTTCATACTTATACACACCTTTTTCTCAAACTATTACAGGTCTTTCATTACAAGTTTTTACAAATCAATGACACTAAAATACTTATGAATTCACCAGCTTTAAGCTGATACTCGCTTTCAAAATAACTTGTATTCTTAGGTCACCAGTAGACAGGTACGATGACCAGGTTTTTGAGAAGACGGAGCAGTCAAGACTCGTCTTTTATTTTGATTATTCATCCTGTTATTTTATTTTGTGAAAGAACATACTTGTACTTAAAATTATACTATTAATGCAATGGATGATGTTGTTGCTTGTTTACTACTTTGCATTGTTATGATACTTTACATGAAGTCCTCCGCCCCAGAACGTTTCCGCCGTTCTTGGTTTTGGGGTGTGACAGCTTCAAAGCAGTAAACTGAGGCTCCCTCAGGTCATGCATATATAAACAAATTTGTTGAGCAGCATAAGTGATGTCAGGCGTAGTAAATGTCAAATACTGTAAAGCACCATCCAAAATTCTATATAATGTGGGGTCTGCATAGGAGGACCAGTGCCATCAAACTTAGCAGATAAATCAGATGGAGTGGATGCAGTTTTATAGTTGGTCATGGAAGCTCGATCAAGAATCTCCGTAGCATATTTTTGTTGAAACAAAAACTATCCGTCAGGCACGTGGTGCTTGCTTGAGACCATATAACGAACACTGAAGCAAGCAAACATAATCAGGGCGAGATGGATCACGAAAGCCCGGTGGTTGATGCATGTATACAAGTTCCTGAAGATGACCATGAAGGAACACATTTTTTATATCAAGTTGTCGAATGGGACACTTATAAGTGACAAAAATACTAAGAATCGTGTGAATAGTAGCAGGTTTTACCACTGGGCTAAAAGTCAAATCACAATCAAGTTTCCTTTTGAAAAACCAAATACAGTTAACAATGTTAGCAGCAAGTGGTCTTGGGACAAGTACCCAAGTTTGATTAGAGATAAGCATAATATATTCATTTGTCATGGCATTAAGCCAATTTGGATCCTGAAAAGCTTCGAGATAATTTTTTGGAACAAGAGAGGTGGCGTCAACATGTTGATTTAATTTTTGGATAGGTTTAAAAATCCCTTGCTTACCACGAGTGACCATAGGATGCGAGGTATGAGTTATGGGAGAAGGGCATTTTGGTGACACGTGAGGTGTAGCCATCTCTTTTGAGCTGCTGGAAGATGGCATTATGGGATCCAAAACAAGGGATTGAAGAGGGTTGGTGAAGAGACCAAACCTGGATGAGCTGGGCCAGTAGGCAACTTACCAGATGAGCCCGTGATGGGCTGATGCGAAAAAGTAGTGGCAGACGACGCATGAAGAGTCATTGTTGGGCTGACATGGAAGGAAAGCTCTTCAACAAAAGAATCATTAATATTATGAGGTTGTGGAGCTGGAGTGGTAGCAAGAGGGTGAGTAGATACATGACCATCCAAATAAGAGTAGGAAGGAGCATGATTTGGCTTCATTGACCCAAAAGGAAAAACCAATTCATCAAAAACGACATTTTGGGAAATGATGATCTTGCTTGTATCAAGGTTGAGACAACAGTGTCCTTTATAATTTGTAGGATAACCAAGAAAGATGCAAGGGGTTGATCTTGGGTCAAGTTTGTGAGAGGCATTAGTATAAGGGTAACAAAGACACCCAAACACATAGAGATGATCATAGGATGGATGCTTGTGATAAAGTTTATAGAAGGGAGTCTCATTATGAAGAGATGTGGAAGGGAGAATATTGATAAGGTAAACTGCCTTGTGAAGAGATCCAGTCCAATACGCGGGGGGAAGCCGAGCAAGAAACAAAAGAGTGTGAATGACATTATTTAAGGTGAATAGCATGCATTCGGCTTTACCATTTTGTTGGGAGGTGTGAGGACAAGAGAAACATAACACGATACCGTTTTGAGAGAAGAAAGTATGAAATTTATGGTTTCCATACTCACCTCCATTATAACATTGGAAATACTTAATATCCATGTTAAATTGTTTATTGACAAAATTTCGAAAGTGCACAAATTTGTCAAAGACATCAGATTTTGCACAAATAGAATAAACCCAAACATAATGAGAGAAATCATCTACAAATATGACATAATATTTTACTCCACTCAAACTTTTAATAAGAGATATCCGAACATCAGAATGTATTAATTCAAAAGGAAACAACAAAACAGATGTAGAAGAAGTAAATGACAGTTTAACATGTTTGCCTAATTGACATGCTATAACATCCAAAAAATTTAGATAATTTTTTGTTTTTAAATTCAATCTGATCATACGATAATCATATCAAAACAGTTGAGAGTCTATCATAATAAAATATTATTAGAGTACAAAATCCCAAAATCACGTGATGCGGAATAACATAGGTGGATGCAGTGTGATTAGGTCGGGTCGTTCCCTTTCGAGCTTGAAGTACCTAAAACATAAACCAAAAACTATATGCAAAAGCTTAGTGGGTTCCCCCTAAATACCCCATACTATTCATACATAACAGTCAAGCATATATAGGTGTTTTCAACCCTTTTGGTCTCTTTCAACCGGTATTGGGTATATTTAAACCCCTTCGGTCTCTTTCAACCGGTATTGGGTATATTTCAACCCCTTGGGTCTCTTTCAATAGGTACTGTGTATATTTCAACCCTTACGGTCTCTTTCAGTCAGTATGGTATCTTTCAACCGGTATCGGGTCTATTTTACCCCTATCACTACCACATAATACCATAACAAGAGGGTCACAGAAATATCAATCAAGTACATGAATAACATATAATTATCACGAAGACAATCATCATACTACAAGCATAAACTAGTGGGTCGGCATTGGTGCCTTCGACCCACAACTATAGTGAAGGAAACTCACCTCAGACTGAAGGTATCAAATCACACTCGAGTTGCTGACTCACAAAAATCCTCTCACTCTAAATCACAAATAAAATAAACCCTAATTAAAAATTAGGTCAATAGCCCACCATGAGGGTCCAAACCCTAAATCCTATATTTAAGGAAAAAGTAATGTAATCCTTTCCTTATTGGGCCTAACTCACCAAGGCCTACATACAATTAGTCCCAAGGCCCAAAAGATATGTCATGTCAAAAATGAGTCCAAGTCTAAAAGCCCATAACAGAAAAACTCACGGCCCAACAAGGGCCCAAAGTCCTTATGCCTCAAAACGGCCTGAATAAAGCCCAAGCCCCCTTATGGTGAGTATGCTCAATGTACTTCCAGTACACCTGACATACTCACTACCTTCGCATCTAGAGGACTTCTTTAGCATACACGCAGCATACGCCTAGGTACGCCCGACAAATGTTGCAGCTAGCCAAAGTCCACTTTCAAGGTCTTAATCAGTTAAGACCTAATGTCCAATTTCAGAGCTAAGCTCATTAGAGTGTCTTAAGCCATAAAGTTGCAAACTTTATGCTTTTGTATGTCTTATTAAATGGGTCAAATCTTGAACTAACTTCATGAACCCAACTTCAACCCTTGCATGGTTGAACTTAATTCATCAAGACTCCGTTTTTACGCTCAATGGACATCAAAGACACTAGGATCTAACATTATTTTCTTCTGGAGTAGCTTATACTCTCAAGAACCACCTTAAGAACCATAATATGAAGAATGTAATCCCTAAGCTAAAACTAACACATGGAGTCATCAAGGTAGGAGCTTTTTACCTCTAATAAGCTAGAAATGGTGAGAAACCTTTGAATCTACAAGTTCTTGTTGGTCCAATGCTTCTTCACAAATCTTCTTCTTCTTCTTCTCTACATAACACACACATAAAACACCCACACAAGCTCAAACTTTAGGGAAATGGATTAGGGTTTCGAGATATGGCTCAAGAGGCAAAGGAGGCTGATAAGGTGAAGAGGATGAAGGGCTTAACGTGTTTAAATAGGGCGCAAACCCTAAAAATTAGTGTTTTCCCCTGGCATGTGTATGCCCCGCATACACATGGGTATGCCTAGCGTACGTGGGGGACACCCCCGATCTGCGCATGAATGAGAGTACGTCATGCATATCTTGTGTAAGCCCAATGTACTCGGTCTAGTCCATAGGTAAAAAAAGTATAATGCAAGAGTTTTTACCTAGGTATGCCTAGCATACGTGGGGGACACCCCCGATCACTCCCTCACTTGAATCAAACTTCGTCCTCGAAGTCTACTATTTCAAATAAATCAAGGTAATGCTTTCTCATTTCTTTCTCAGGCTCCCATATTCATTTTGAACCCTTGCGGTGCTACCACGGTACTTTCACCAACTTAAAAACCTTGTTCCTCAATTTTTTCATCTTCCAATCGAGGATCGCTACCGATCTCTCGATATAATTCAGGCGATCGTCCACATGAAAATCCTCCAATGGAACCACTATGGAATTATCAACCAAACATTTTCACAGCTGAGAGACATGAAACATGCTATGAATCTGACTAAGATCCTTGGGAAGATCCAAGCGATAAGCCACCCGGACCAGCCGGGCCAAAACCCTGAAAGGACCAATGTCCCTGGGGCCCAACTTGCCCCTCTTCCTGAATTGGATGACACCTTTCCAAGGTGACACCTTTAGAAAAACCATATCCCGACCTGGAATTCCAAGTTTGACTGGTGTCTATCTGTGTAGCTCTTTTGTTAACTCTGTGTTGTCCGAAGCCTACCTCAAACCTACTGAATCAACTCGGTAATTTTGAGTACCACTTCCATAATCCCATGACTTGCTAACTGACCTCACCCCAATTTATCGGGGTCCTGTATTTCCTCCCATAGAGCATCTCAAAGGGATGTTGATTGATGCTGGGGAGATAACTGTTGTTATACAAAAACTCCGCCAAAGAAAGATACGTATCCCAACTCCCACCGAAATCCAATACACAAGCCTGAAGCATATCCTCCAGGGTTTGTATAGTCCGCTCACTTTGTTCGTTAATCTACGGGTGGAAGGTTGTGCTAAAGTGTAGACGATTGCCCAACTCCTCGTGAAACCTCTTCCAAAACCTAGAAGTAAACCAAACATCCTTGTTTGAAACCTCTGAAATCGACACCCAATGCCATGCCACCACCTCCCTAATATAGATATCGGCCAAATTCTCTGCAGATACTCTCCTAAATTGGAACAGAATAAGTGCTCTAGTTCAATCGATCCACGATGAACCATATCGAATCCACTCTATGCATTGTTCGTGGCAACTTCATGATGAAATCCATAGTAATCTCTTCCCATTTCCAAACGGGAATGTCTAATGGTTGCATTTTGGCGTGAGGTTGTTGTTGCTTGGTATTAACATTCTTGCAAGTAAAGCACCTCTCTACATACCAAGCTACATCTCGCTTTATACATGGCCATCAATAATCAGGACGGAGATCTCTATACATCTTTGTATCTCCAAGATGAATAGATAATCTCGACTTGTGCTCCTCCTCCATCAAAACTTGTAGCGCACCACCCAAGTATGAAACCCAAAACCTCCGATGAAGGGTCAATAATCCTCGGCTATCATAATCGAAGGAAGCCACCTGTCCCACAATGCACTCACTCTTCCGGTGCTCTTCCTTCATAGCCTCAAACTGAGCCTCCCTAATCTGCTCCAACAACAGGGTGATCACTGTCATCCTCAAACATAAATCCTTGATTGGAGCCACAGCCGCTGTACGGTTGAGAGCATCGGCCACCACGTTGTCCTTCTCCGGGTGATAAAGGATCTCACAATCATAATCTTTCACCACATCCAATCATCTAAGCTGCCTCATCTTCAGATTTAACTGATCCATCAAATACCTCATGCTCTTATGATTCGTGTAGATAGTACAACGGACACTATGGATGTAATGTCGCCAAATCTTGAGGGCAAACACCACTACCCCCAACTCCAAATCGTGTGTAGGGTAATTCGCCCCGTGAGGCTTCAACTGCCTCGATGTGTACGCAATCACATGACCTCGTTGCATCAATACTGCACCTAATCCCATGATCAAAGCATCACAATACACCACAAAATCATCCATACCCTCTGGAAGGGTCAAAATCGATGTCGTATAGAATTTCTGTCTCAAGGTCTCAAAATATGGCTACCGCTTAGGCCCCCAACGAAATGTGGCAGTCTTCTTTGTTATCCTGGTCAAGGAAACCGCTATCTTGGAGAAATACTAAATGAATCTCTCAAATTAACCTACTAATCCAAGGAAACTCCGAATCTCAGATGCAAACCTCAGAACCTTCCACCTCATCATCACCTCAATTTTGGTCGGGTCGACCAGAATACTGTTCTGGTTGACAAGTTCCCTAGAAACGACACCTCGTGCAACCAAAACTCACACTTAGAGAACTTTGCGTACAATCTCTCCCTCCTCATAGAATCCAATGCCTCCCTTTAGTACTCCTCATGCTACTCCTGTGTTTTGGAATAGACCAGACTGTCATCAATAAACACAATCACTACTGATCCAACAAGGGCATGCATACACGATTCATGAGATCCATAAATGTGGCGGGGGAATTGGTGAGCCTGAAAGGCATCACCACGAGCTCGTAATGACCATAAGAAGTTCGGAAGGCCATCTTCTACATTTCCTCCTCCTAAACCTCATCTGATGATAACATGAGCGTAGATCAATCTTGGAGAACCAAGATACGCCCTGAAGCTGATCGAATACATCGTCTATCCTCGGGAGTGTGTAACGGTTCTTCATCGTTAGCTTATTCAGCTCCCTGTAGTAAATACACATCCGATACGTCCCATCCTTTTTCTTCACAAATATGATCGACACTCCCCAGGGTGATGTACTCAGCCGAATAAGTCCCTTGTCTAGCAGCTCTTGCAGCTGCATAGACAAGGCATGCACCTCTGGAGGTGCTAACCGATAGGATGCCTTGGCTATCGGAGCTGCTCCAGGACCAATTTAATCTGAAACTCCACCTTCCTCTTTGGAGGCACTCCCAAAAAATCCTACGAGAACACATCCGGGTATTCCTAAACAATCGATACATCATCAATGGTCGCCTCACCATTCTCCTAGGCATCAATCACGTATGCCACAAACCCAGAACAAGCTTGCTGAAGATAACGCCTTGCCCTGGCTGCCGAACAAAGAGTCGGTCCATACTAAGCACCCTCACTGTAGATCACCAACTCTCCACCACTTGGGTTCTGAACACGTACCAACTAAAGTCCACAATCAATCATTGCCCTATTGGGTCTCAACCAATCCATCCCCACAATGACCTTGCTCTCGCGTAGGGGAATCGAAACCAAGTCAATCGGATACTGCTCACTAAATAACTCGAAGGTACATCCTCGGTGACTTACATTTTAGATCTGGGATCTAGAAGGGGTTCCACGGCATAAAGGTGCAAACTTTATGACCATGGAACCCCCATGTAAGCTTAAAAACGTTATTATGGCTTTTTTAGCCCTAAAAGGCCATGCATTGAAGGAAAGCTAGGAACTTTACGTGTCCAACTGATGTCCAAGGCCTAGATCTATTATATTGTGCTTTGGTTTAGAGTATTATGGCTTATGGACCAACATCTATGTTCTAGAGAGTTAGGGTTTGATCTAAACCCATTAAGAAGGACTAATAGCTGGTAAAGTTGGAAACTTTACCCTTAAAAGTGTATTCTCAGTGTGTAGATGAAGTATGGAGTTGGATCTGAAGGGTAAGCGCTTAATCCATTGAGATGGCTCAATTAGAAAGACGAACTCGGCGAGTCCATAGAGGGACTTGACGAGTTGAGTTGGTTTGTCCAGTTTTAGCTTAAGTTAGAACTCGATGAGTCGGTGAAAGGACTCGACGAGTTGATTCGGTAGATCGAAACTATGAGTAGCCTGGGAACTCGACGAGTTGGATGAAGCAACTCGACGAGTTGGGTCAACCAAAAGGTTGACTTTGACCAAAGCGTTGACTTTGACTGTGGGTAAAATGGTCATTTTACCCTAAGGAGAATTATCAGGTTTTAACTAAGTGTTATTGTGATAATAATAGTCTAGGAGTCGTGGGAGCAGCCATCAGAGATTCCTCACTCGAGATTTCAGCAATCAGCTTTGCAAGGTGAGTCCTCTTCTGGTAGGAACAGGTCTAAGGCACCAAGTTCGGCCTGTTTATGTATGTTAGCAATGTCGAGATTAGACCGATGTAGTTATAAGTTTCCCGACTTCGGTCCAATGCAGGGGAAAGCCCGAGGAATGTATGTATGATTGATGTCTTCGTGTTTCCTACATGTGTTTGTTTATGTGTTTCGGGCTTTGGTCTGATGCCGGGGCAAGCCCGAGGAAGGTTTAGCTTATATTTTATGCGTTATGTGTTCTGGACTCCGGTCTGATGTCGGGGCAAGCCCGAGGAATGTTTATATGCCTATGTTATATGTTTATGTGTTATATGCTTGTTGCTATGTTATATGTATACCGGATATCGCTCCGATGTCGGGCGGGGCCCGATGCCGGAATTCGGGCCGATGTCGGACTTCGGTCCGATACCGGGAGGGGCCTAATGTGTGTTATTATGTGATTATGTTTATGGTTTGTGGTAGTTTGGGGAGACTCACTAAGCTACTTTCTTATAGTATTCAGTTTTGGTTTCAGGTACTTCCGGTAGCAAGGGGAAGAACTCAGGATGATTGCAGTGCACACACCATTGATTTAGCCTGGGATGTTTAGACTCTGATATTTGCCACATGATTTTGATACAATATTTTATTATAATGACTTGAGATACATTACTTATGTTCTTTTTATGAGATGAAAAATGGTATTTATGGTTTTATAAATAATCAAAACAAAATTTTTGGATCGTATTTTTGGGATGTTTCAAGTTGGTATCAGAGCCTTGGTTTAAGGGTGTGGTTCATGCAATCAACCGAGCTCAATTAAGTACTCCCAAATTACCCATACAAGTTTGTGTTATGATATGTTATGAGAACTACATGCTAGAGTAGGACTAAGGATCTAGGAAGGATGCCTTATGTGCCTGTTATATGTGTATTAGCTTTATGAGAATTGCATGCTAGATTAGGGCCACAGATCTAGGAAGGATGCCTTATATGCCTATTATATGTATCTTAGCTTTATGAAATGCATGCTAGTACAGATTAGTCAGGGATAGCTCAAATGAGATATGCTTGATTATGTCTACTCGATGCTTGAATGCTACTTGCTTTGTGCTTTTAGGAGTTCTAGTTGTCTTTTACTAACTAGTAAACGAATATTTTAAGTTACATATTGCAAGGACTAAATAATTTCAGAAGGTTAGGTCTAGCTATATTGTGCAACTCTTGTTTGAGTCCAATTGTTGTAGGGTAGGACCTTTCATTCGTAGGATTATCTAGTCTTAGTAATATGTAATAGTATTCAAGAGCTAGTTAGGGGGAGATAGCAAGTACTTTTTATGCAGCTGATGGCGGAGGGTGGGTCAATGATTACCCTAGGGTAAGCCTAGGATGAGAGTAGCGCATGAAGCATTAGTAGTAGAAGGGACTTCTTGAAGTCAAGGCAGATCTTGAGGAACGTACGGATAGATATGGAAGGTAGTATGGGCCCATATTACTGAAAGCAGAGGATTCGTACTCGAGTCAAGGATGGATAAGATGAATCCAATGAACTTGTAGTATATGTGATCCCTCAAGATATGATTAGTATTTTGATGTTGTTATGATGTTCTTTTTCAGAATGGTGACACTCCGCACTAGATGTAACATGCGGATTCCCAGGTATATCATTTTAATTATGTATTTTTTAGGTTCATTAGTCTACTCGACGAGTTGGTGCTATAACTCGCCGAGTAGAAGCGGGTGTGGCCATGTGAGTTTAATGATCTACTCGACGAGTTCGAGAGTAGACTCGCTGAGTTATCCTCGCAGCTTCAGGAGCTGCTGGGGAAGGGATTTATTCGACCGAGTAGCTCGCCATGGGGAGCGCCGATCCTTTTTGTCAAGAGAAATGATGGTTCACATCGGATGTGCGTTGATTACCGGGAGTTGAACAAGTTGACGGTTAAGAACCGTTACCCACTTCTGAGGATTGACGATCTATTCGATCAGCTGCAGGGGGCATCCTGGTTCTCCATGATTGATTTGAGATCCAGATATCACCAGATGAGAGTGTGCGAGGAGGATATTTAGAAGATGGCCTTTATAACTCGTTATGGGCATTTTGAGTTTGTGGTGATGCCCAAGGGGGGCAAGGTTCGACTTGCATCCTGTCTTCTGAAGGACAGGGCACATGACTGGTGGGAGGAGGTCGGGCGAGCCATTGAATATGACATATTTCTAGATGTGATGACTTGGAGTGATTTTTCGTCCAGGTTCATGGCCGAGTTTGCACCTGTTATTAAGGTGCAGTAGCTTGCCAGGGAGCTCCAGGATCTCCAGCAGACGACTGAGACGATGATTGAGATCACCGCGATGTTCAGGGGGGGGGGGACCTTCTTGTTCCACAGTACGTGGCGGAAAAAAGGTCTGATATCATGAGATGTTGTAGAGTGATATCCGCTAGTTTGTGAGCTGCTCCAGCTGTAAGACGCTAGAGGACATGATTGCTAGGGCGAGAGAGAGAGAGAGAGAGAGAGAGAGAGAGAGAGAAAGAGAGAGATAGTTAGATTTTGAGATGGAGAGGAAGAGGAAACCTGACGGGGTTCAGACGGGGAGTTTGGGCAAGAATCCCAAGGTATCAGACCACATACTTAGGAGCCAGCAGGGCCGCAACCATTGTGGCAAATGCGTCAAGATGCACGATTGGACGTGCAATGCAGGGAGTTCAGGTTGCTTCAAGTGCGGCCGAACTGGATATGTAAGCAGAGATCGTACAGCTACTACCACACAACGATAGTATTAGATCTAATTTGATTTTAGTGCAATTAGAGGGGACACAAGCGGTCCTAGTGCCGAAGTCTAGGAGCAGTAGGGCAGGTGGCAACACCCACCCTGGCTACATTGAGGATTACAGACGGCCGTCAGAGCCGAGATGAGGCACCTGTGGTGAAGAGCAGGGCCTTTCAGTTGACAACATAGGAGGCACGAGCAGCTCCTGACATGGTGACGGGTATGTATTTTTCCCTTATCTATTTATTGATATTGATAATTATAGTTACAGACTTATCCAAGTGGGAGACTGTTGTATTAGGTGTCTAAGCCCATAACTATAATTGGTATGAACTTAAATTTGTTGATCAGTTTAGAAGTTATACCGATAATTATAGTTAAAGAATTATCCAAGTGGGAGATTGTTGTATTAGGTGTCTAAGCCCATAACTATAATTGGTATGAACTTGAATTTGTTGATCAGTTTAGAAGTTATACTGATAATTATAGTTACCGACTTATCCAAGTGGGAGACTGTTGTATTAGGTGTCTAAGCCCATAACTATAATTGGTATGAACTTGAATTGATAGTTGCACAGTCCTTTTGGGTTGCCCTGATACCTAGCAATGGACATGATATTATTGGAGAAAGAGAGATAATGATTTATTATTTGATTAATAAATTGAAATAAATAATCTGTTAATATGTTATGGAAATAATATATTAATTAGAAATAGTAATATTGAATTAATATTTAATTAGAAATTAATTGGAATTAATTTGGTGATTAAAACAATTAATTGAAAGTGCAGGGACGGAAGTGAAATTGTTTAATAGTTGAACAAGAGGCATTCTAGAACCCTCCTTGAGGCTATTGACAGTTTTTAAGGAGCCTTTAGGGTTTCTAGAACTATCCTTGGTGGATAATTAGGAAGTTGGATAATTACCCGGTTCAAGATAATATTATTATATTAGGTTTGGGCTTATCTAGGATTTCCTAACTGCACTATATAAAGGCCCCTAGGACTATGATTTCCGGCCACTCATACCTTAGAAGAGTTGGGCCAAAATTATGATAACCTCCCCTCTCTCCTCAATATCTTTCTTGCTTGTGTTGGGTGTGAACAATCAGCGGCACGACATTTGTGGTGCTTGCTACCAAAATCTTTGAAGAAGGAGTTCAAGATTGTTTGCTACAACAATCATCAAGGTAACTTTTTATCCTTATGAATTAGGTTTCATATACACAAGTGTTGTAGGATTATAGTTCATAGTATGTTGCCTTTACTTGAAAGATATAGATCCTTCATAGGTTGCATGTGCCATAATCATTTAATTTTAAAATTTGTTTCCGCTTAGTGCATATGTTTTTGTATCCTACGTTTTCCATCAGTAAACATCCCCAGCCAACTTCCCATTAAGGAAAGAGGTTTTGACATCCATCTGTCGAATTTCATAGTCATGAAAGGCAACTATGGCTAGCGTGATCCTGATAGATTTTATCTTAGACACTGGTGAGAAGGTCTCATCATAGTCAACCCCTGGGGTTTGAGTAAAGCCCTTCGCAACCAGTCATGCTTTGAATGTGTGCACATTACCATGCATCTAAGTCTTCTTCTTGGAAATCCATTTGCAACCAACTATCTTCCGACCAAGTTGTTGATCAACCAAATTCCAAACTTGGTTGTTATACACGGACTTGATCTCGCTCTCCATTGCTTCTTTCCATTTGGTTGCCTTAGGGCCTGCCATTGCTTCCTTGTAGATAGTTGGTTCATCCAAATTTACCAATGTACTATTACTGATAAATGTATCACCATCTGTAGTTATATGGAAATCATAGAACGCAGGTGGCATGCTAACTCTAATGGAACGCCTAAGAGGTAATGAATTGTCAACTAGTTCAACTGGAATCTCTTCCTCAAGTTGAGCCCTAGCTTCTTCATAGGTTCCTTCATCATTTGATTCTTAAATCTCTTCAAGGTCAATGTTCATCCCACCGTCCTCTTTGCATATGAGCTCTCTCTTGCGAAAGACTCCTCTTCGTGCTACAAAGACCATGTTCTCACTAGGTCTATAGAAAAAATATTCAAAGGACTTCTATGGGTAACCGATGAAAGTAAACCTCTCACTATAAGGTTCAAGATTGTTGTGAGTCTCTCGTCTAACGAAAGTTTCACAACCCCAAACCTTGATATGTGCTAACGAGGGAACCTTCCTGTCCACATCTCGTGAGGTGCTTTGGCAACCTTCTTTTTTGGGACAAGATTAAGAATATAGGAGTAAGTGCTAAGGCATACCCCCATATTGAAATTGGAAGAGATGCTCAACTCATCATGGAACAAACCATGTCCAACAAGGTTCTATTGTCCCTCTCAGGCATACCATTAAGTTGTGGTGTCCTAGGAGGATTCAATTATGAAACTATTCCACGTTTCTTAAGGTAGTCATGGAACTCGATACTAAGATACTCTCCGCCTCTATCTGATTGGAGCATCTTTATCTTATTGCCCAATTGATTCTCGATTTCATGTTTAAACTCTTTGAACTTTTCAATGGTTTCTGATTTATGTTTGGCTAAGTAAACATAGCCATATCTACTATAATCATCTATAAATATTACATAAAATCGATTTACATCCCTTGTGGTGGATATGAAGGGCCCACACACATCTATGTGTATGAGGTACAACAAACATTCACCTCTTTCACAAGATCCAGTGAATGGTGATTTTGTCATCTTACCCAAAAGACAAGATTCACATGCATCATCTGACCTTAGGTCAAATAATTCCAACAATCCATCCTTTTGGATCTGGGCGATGCGTTTTTTTGTTGATGTGTCCAAGACGACAATGCCACAAGCATGTTTTGTGTATACCATTAGGCGAATCAATTTGAAATACATTATTACCTAAATTGTCTACACATGTCACGGTTTCATACACATCATCACAAGGTAAAGCTTCAAAATGAAAAACACCATTTTTATAAGCAAAAATAGAACCATTCAAATCATTAAATGAATATCTAAACCCTTGTCTGAGCAATGCATAAAAAGAGATAATGTTTCTTGTCATTTCTAACGAGTAGCAACAATTTATTAAATCTAAACTAACACCATTACTAAGAACTAGACTGTATCAAAGACCCAAGAATGAGAAGATGATGAGTTATTAGATGAAATAGTGTATATACCTGTTGAAGTTGGCTTCACTTTGCCATCTTTGATATCTTGAAGATACTTCGGGCAGCTTCTTTTCTAATGCTCCTTGTTGCTGTAAAAGCAAATAGACTCTTTAGGATCAGAAGAGAATGGATGATAAAAACTGGACTTTCCTTTAGGGTCAATACTTTCTCCCTTCATTCCTACTTCAGATGTCTGTAGGAGGTTGTGCAATTGAGCCAAGGTGGTATCACTGTTTTTCAAATGATAGGTCGGAATGAACTAATCGTAACAACTAGGTAAGGAGTTTAGGACCATGTCAATAGCCAACTACTCATCAAAGTGCACATTAAGCTTAACAAGGTGCTCCATGTAACGTTGCATTCTCTGCATGTGGCTACAGATAGATTCTCCCTCTTTCATTTTGCACGCCATGAGGGACTTCACCACCTCGTATATTTCTTGATGAGCTCGCTTATGGTACTTCCCCATAAGGTCCTTGTTCATCTCATACGACCAATAATCCTTATAGAATCTTTTCAACTCAGGGGTCATCATGGCGACCATGAACCAAGCAACTTTTGTTGCATCGTCGTGCTGTTTTTGATAGTAGGCGTATTCTTCAGGAGTAGCTTTTCCTTCTTCGACTTCAATGAGTTCCTTTTCGAGAACATACTCTTTGTTCTCAAATCAAATTGCCATCTTGATGTTTCGCATCCAATCATTATAATTGGAACCATCCAATATGAATTTGGAGCAGATCAATAGCAAGGAGAGTTATGGTGGTTGGGGGAGGAGGAACCAGAAGCATCAGTTGGAGTAGACATCTATAAAAGGAAGGTAGTTTTAGTTAGATAAGAATAATCCTTAATATAGAAACCCAAAATAACATATTAAGGCTAGGATCCAACTATATACTTCACAACTTAGAAAAGGGATGATGTAATCTAATTGTAATTTTATAAAGGTAGGAAAATGACGATTTACCAATTCCACCAAGGGAAAACGAAATTTAAAACAAATTAAGTTAAGTGAAATTCCTAGGTCTTTTGAGATACAATGAAACTATTCAATGGCATTTTTAATCTCAGATTATGATCTTCTATTTGTAACTAGGATACTGATAATCACAAACATGTAACATCCCAAAATTCAAGACCAAAAATTTCATTTTAATTATTTATTTCATAAAAGCATTCATTAGAAAATACTGTGCCAACACGTCATTTCATAAAACAATGTATCATGTTCAAAACCCACGTCATAAACAAATATCATATCAGAGTACAATCCCAGAAAACTTCGTGCGGAAAATCATATGTGTGTATGATGTCATGCTACGCCGCCGGCTCCTTCCCCTTAGACGAAGAGGTACCTGAAACCAAAAACCGAAACCGTAAGCACAAAGCTTAGTGAGTTCCCCCATCATACCACATACCATACAATACCATCGGCATCTTTCAACCGGTAATCATCATCGGTATCTTTCAACCGGTAGTCATCATCGGTATCTTACAACCGGTATTCATCATCGATATCTTTCAACCGATAATCATCATCGGTATCTTTCAACCGGTAACTGGGGTCTATTCCAACCCCTACTACTAGCATACAACAACAAGGTATAAGCATAAAATCAGGCATATCCGAGTACTGACCTACCCTTCGGTCCTAAGGACCACTGTCAGGGGAAAACTATCCCTATCATACACGTAGCGTATCATACAGATATATCTCATAACCAAACACGTATCCATACCAAGATAATTATCACAAAGACAATCATCTTCTAAAATACTCCTACTTGGTGGGCCGGCATTATGGCCTTAGACCCACCCCTACTAGAAGGTAACTCACCTTAAAAGGCTTGCTGCTGAAAAGCTGATCCGCAAATGTCTGACAGCTGCTCCGGTGATCCCCCGGCTATATTTCCATAAAACACTTATTCAGACATTGATACTATTCCCAGGGTAAAATGACTATTTTACCCGTGACAGATTCCAAACTAAAGTCAAGTTAGTCAACTTCCAGTTGAACCGGCTCGCCGAGTTGGCTTGCCAACTCGCCGAGTCCATATCCAGTCGATTGTCCTTACTCTCGTCTCTACTCGTCGAGTTAGGAATTGACTCGACGAGTTCACTTCCTAACTGATACTTAATGGTCCTTCATCCGACTCGCCGAGTTGTATGAACAACTCGTCGAGTTAATCTTCATCCGATGAACACGTTCTGTCCTCGACTCGCCAAGTTGATGAACAACTCGTTGAGTTCTATGAAGATTGCCTTGGACTCGCCGAGCACCTTCATGCACGCGCGGAGTCCCAGGAACTTTCAGATCAATGGCTTAGTCCAAAACGTTGGGTCACTCCCCGGAGACCCCCTTAAAACCTTTCCTCACTCAACTGGGTCCTTTCGACCCTCAACAGAATGGGACAGAACCCCCTAGACTCGCTGAGTCCAAGAATGGTGTAACGCATGTGTTTCTGGGCCTATCATTAATGTTGATATAATAGTCTAGGTTAACTTTTGTAACCCGCTTTGAAATAATAGAAGTGTATTATTTGAGTATTATGTGTTTTGTGCTTAATTGTTTAATTATGTGGTTGGATTAATTAAGAATAAAAATAAGCATCAAAATTTAAGTGTAAAATAAACTTGATATCTTTGGTTAATGTTGTAGTAGTTGAAACGAGGTTTCCGAATATATATAGAATGCCCAAATCTGACTTCGTATGAGGAAGTTATGATTTATCGAAGTTTCGGCTTAGCGATGTGCAGCCTGAAATACTCGATCTGGATCGAGCGGTTTTTAGCCGAAACAATCTAAACGAGGATCGAAGGTCTCGTTGTTGGTATCGAAGCGATAAAAAGTTAGGCAAGAACGGACGTCAAACTAAGAAGTTATGAATTTATAACGAAGTTTTTCTGTCCCGACTTATTAAAAATAAATAATAAAAATAAAATCAAAATTAGCCGACGGAGTCTATACGAAAGTTGTAGAGCGTAGTCTCAACTATGCGTGGATATAAAGAAAGTCGAAAACGGAGTTCGTATGAAGAAGATATGAATTTTCGAAGTTTATTAAATAATTAATAATCAAATTTAATTATTAAATCCGGCATTATCCGAAGAGGAGTCATCGGACTCATCCGAAGTACGCCCAGCGTACTAGCGTACGCCCCGCGTACAGCGAAGCATGACACGCCTCGCACTCGAGTTCTTTGGATACGTAAGCAATGACGATTCTGAGGTAGTACGCCCCGCGTAACGCAGTACGCCCTGCATACTCCGAGGCTCCAGCCTCCTATAAATAGGATGCAAGGGCAGCCGACTCCTTTGCTATTTTTCTCTCTTCACTCTCCCGTTTTGCATCGATTTGCGTGTCAGAAGTACCCCGAAGCCCCGGTATCATTCCCGAGCCCCGAAGCAAGTCCCGAGATCCCGAAGATCCCGAGAAGTGCGGTTCCCAAGCCGAAGCTCTGCCCGCGAGAAGTTCGATTTTTGTGAAGATCTTCTAGATCTGCTGAGGATTACTACTTCTGCAAGTCGTAGTGTTGTCCGATCATCTTCTGATCAAGTGAGTGTATACTACCTTTCATAAACACGATAATAATACAAGTATGGTTCGAGTGTATTAAGTATATTGTTGTTTATATGTGTGAGTGCGTAGTTACTTTCTTCTAACGCATGATTATGAAGTATTTTATACGAAATACGCGTTATGTGTAGAATTTTGTTGTTATGTGTGTGAATGTATATTCACTCTCTTCTATCTCATAGATCTGATCTATTTCCTATGAAATACGTGTTATGTGGGTGTGCCTCATCTGTTATGTGGAATATGTATTGAATGAAAATGATATACAGGTTTTAAACTATGTATGAAAATATATATTTTTATCTACTTATATGTTGGGTAGAACATGGGTAGATAGTTGGTGTGTAATAAACAGATGAGAGGCCTCGATGTTGTTGTTGTTGTTGATCTGGTTATTCAGCGGAGTATGGATAACGACCACGGATTCTTTCTAGACAGTCCAGTGGAATGCTAGCAGGTTCATAACCTGTAGGTTTTGTGAACGATGTGTTCACCGGTGTACTCTATCCCCCTCATGGTTGCCTTTAGGATATCTATTGTTAAGGAAACCCCTTAGCAGTAATGTCCGTCCCGATGAAACTCCTAGATTAGGTCCCTTGAGATAGATGTTATTTTAGGGACGTAAAGTGAGGATAACGGGAATGGGTAATCGGGATAGTGATTGGTTGGTGAAATTAAATATAATTTATTTATTGTGGGTTGAAAACCCTATATGCTCACCAGGCTCCCAAGCCTGACCCACTCACTTTTATTTGTATTACAGGAAGTGGTGCAAGGGCATAAGATGGATGAATCATCGAGTTGTTTTGTTTACAAGTTTGTATATGTATATATTTGTTGAATGACTTGTAATGCTATCGTTTATGCTTTATGGTCTGTATCGGAACATGACATCCCGAGTTTTGATTATATAATGAAAATGCATCTCTTTATGAAATGCTTTGATAAATATTATTTTATCATGTTTTGTTTTGGGAACAAATTCCGCAACACTTTTAAATCAAAAGGATTTACTCTAAAATTATTTTAAAAAGCATAAAAGAAATCGGTCTTTTCTGGCTGAGATTTTGGGGATGTCACAGTTGGTATCAGAGCATTAGTTAAAGCGAACTAGGAATTTGTAGGATTTCTAGACTTAAACTTAGAATGCTTAGTGGAGATTGTGAGAAGTGTGTTTGATATATTATAGACACGAGCACTAGTTTATTTTAGGAAAGTTGCCTAAAATGCTTTTATGTTCTAAATGTTATATGTTGCCATATATGATATTAATTGTTCGGATCTACGGTTTGTTGCCAACCGGATCTGAAGGTTTATGTGTTTAGGATTCTAAGCGGATGTTTACGATATTAGAACTAGCATGTAATCGTTTCGGAGTAATACGGATGATTTGAAATCTATTGTGAATGAGGATCTAATTTCACCTTATTCGGTGTGTAGATCAAAAATGGTGAGAACGAGGAGTGGCGTTGGAAATGCGGATGAAAACAGGAATCAACCATCAGTGATTGAGCAAATACCTGTTGTAGCAGCAGCACCAGAACCAATAACAATGGCTGGGGTGCAAGCCATGATTCGGGCTATGCTAGCCGAACAAAGGGATGAGATGCGACAGATGTTGCATGATAATAGGGACGAACCTATTATACCTATTGAGGAACCCGAATTGATTCCCGAGCAATCGGAGGAAGGGAACAATAGTCGCATTATGAGTCAAGTTGGGAGTCAAGGAGAACGAAGGAACGATCCGGAAAGGAGAAACAACAAGGATGGGCGAATGTACAAGAACTTCTTGGGCGCCAAGCCGCCAAGTCTTTCTGGGAGCCCAAAGCCTGTTGAGATAATGGATTGGATCTCCGAAATGCAGATGGTATTTGAAAGTTGCAACTGTAGCAAAAAACAGAAGACTGTCTTTGCAGTCAGACAACCGAAGACTGGAGTCTTGAGTTGGTGGAAGTTGTTGGCAGATACTATGCCACGAGGAGAAGCCCTGAAAATGTCATGGGAGGAGTTCTTAGAACAGTTATAGGTGAAGTATTGTTCAGAGATAGATCTGATTGATCTGAACAATGAGTTCCAAAACTTAAAGAAGGGGAGGATGAGCATAGATGACTATGCTAATGCATTCACTGAGAAAATGAAGTTATTTCCATACCTAGTGCCAACGGAACTCTCCAAGATTGAGAGGTTTGCTAATGGACTGCCTGACGACTTTGGTCCGACAGTCAAGATGGCAACTACTCTGAAAACGGCTGTTCGTGCAGCTAAGAATGTGGAGGCCCAGCAGAAGGAAAAGGGTCTAGAAAGGATAGAAGTTGGTGAGAAGAGGAAGTTCGATGGAACTTTAGGGTCCAATAAGAAAAACAAGTACTCGAAGTCTGGTTCGAGGGGAAGTGGAGGCGAAGCAAAATGGTGCGACAAATGTAAGAAGAAGCATCATGGAAAATGTGAGGTAGCGACCACGTGCTACAAGTGTGGAAAGCCAAGGCACTATGCCAATGAGTGTACCATCTCTAAGAAGGTTTGCTATGGTTGTGGTGAGGAGGGACACATGTCGAGGGACTGCCCGAAGAAGAAGGAGGCAGCTAGACCCAACATTCCGCCAAAGCCAATGGCGAGAGCATTCCAGATGACACTGGAAGCTGCTAAAGATGAAGCTGATGTCGCTTCAGGTACCTTTCTCGTTAACGAATTGCCTGCCCAAATTTTATTTGATTCTGGAGCCAACTACTCCTTTATATCGCATGAATTTGGTAGAAAACTAGCTTTGCCTGTTGATAGACTAGATAATGCCTTATTAGTCAAAGTTGCTAGTGGCAAGTTTGTACCTGTTAGCCATCGTATGAAAAACATCTTAATTGATCTGAATGGGAATAAGTTCCACGAGGAATTATTGCTTATCAAACTTAATGGTTTCGACATCGTGCTTGGAATGGATTGGCTTAGCGCCAATGATGCCGAAATTTTATACAAGAAGAAGATAGTTAAAGTGAAACCTCCTGGGAAAGATTCGTTTATGGTGTATGGGGACAAACGCAGAGTAAATTCTAGAATCATTTCCCTAATGAAAGCCAGAAAATGTTTGACCAAAGGGTGTACATTATACTTAGCATTCATGATCGATGCTAAGAAGGAAAAGAAGGCGATGCAGAGCATTCCGGTTGTGTGTGATTATCCGGAAGTATTTCCCGAAGATCTTCCTGGATTACCGCCTGATAGACAAGTGGAGTTTAGAATAGACTTGTTTCCAGGGACAACGCCAATAGCAAAAGCACCTTATCGATTAGCACCGACGGAGATGAAGGAGCTGATGATGTAACTTCAGGAGTTATTGGACAAAGGTTTCATTAGACCTAGTTCATCGCCCTGGGGAGCTCCGGTGTTATTTGTGAAGAAGAAAGATGGAAGTATGAGAATGTGCATCGATTACAGAGAGCTGAACAAGGCAACAATAAAGAATAGATATCTGTTGCCAAGGATTGATGACCTGTTTGATCAATTGCAAGGTTCGAGCTATTTCTCAAAGATCGACCTAAGGTCAGGATATCATCAGCTGAAAGTAAGGGAGCAGGATATTGAGAAGACTGCATTCAGAACTAGATATGGACACTACGAGTTCTTGGTTATGTCGTTTGGACTAACCAATGCTCCGGCAGCATTCATGGATTTAATGAATAGGGTTTGTAATCCTTTCCTTGATAAATCCGTGATAGTGTTCATAGACGACATTCTGATTTACTCGAAAAGCCAGGAGGAGCATGGCAGACAGTTGCAAGAAGTGTTAGAAGTTTTGAAGAAGGAGAAGTTGTATGCTAAGTTCTTTAAATGTGATTTTTGGATTCGTGAAGTCCAATTTTTGGGTCACGTGGTCAACCAAGAAGGGATAATGGTTGATCCAGCAAAGATCGAAGCTATGCTGAAATGGGAACAACCGAAAAGTCCCACGGAGATCCGAAGCTTTTTGGGATTAGCCGGATATTACCGAAGGTTTATCCAAGGCTTTTCTTCGATCGCTACTCCGTTGACAGCTTTGACCCACAAAGGAGCTACTTATGCTTGGAGTGATAAGCATAAAGAAGCATTCGAGAAGCTAAAGAAGAAACTATGCGAGGCACCGATACTTTCTTTACCCGATGGAGTTGAAGACTTTTCTGTTTATAGCGATGCGTCTGGGGTTGGATTGGGTTGTGTTTTGACCCAAAGAGAAAAGGTGATAGCATATGCGTCTCGACAGCTGAAGGAGCATGAAAAGAACTACCCGACTCATGATGTGGAGTTGGCAGCAGTTAACGAAATTGTGAGGCTTCAAGGTGTTCCGTTAACGATTGTGTCGGATCGTGATAGCCGTTTCACCTGGAGGTTTTGGAAAAGTCTACAAGAGGAATTGGGTACCAAGTTGTGTTTAAGTACAGCTTACCATCCTTAGACGGATGGTCAGAGTGAAAGAACGATACAAACACTTGAAGATATGCTGAGAGCATGTACCTTGGAATTCCTAGGTAATTGGGATGAACATTTACCTTTGGTAGAATTTTCCTACAATAATAGTTTCCACTCGAGCATTAAGATAGCACCTTACCAAGCTTTGTATGGACATAAGTGTCGTACGCCGTCTTGTTGGCTTGAGGCTGGGGAAAAGTAGTTTATGGGACCGGAGATGGTTCATCAAACTGCTGAAAAGTTGAAAATAATTAGGGAAAGAATGTTAGCAGCTCAGGATCGTCAAAAAAAAGCGAAGACCGATGACTTTTGAAATTGGAGATTCGGTTTTGCTTAAAGTCTCACCGTGGAAGGGACTTATAAGATTTGGTAAAAGGGGAAAGTTGAGTCCAAGGTTTATTGGACCGTTTAAGGTTCTTCAGAGGATTGGGAACCAAGCTTACAAGCTCGAACTACCAGAAGAACTGAATGGAATTCATAACACTTTTCATGTGTGTTATTTGAGGAAGTTCACGGGGGAAGTTCCCGACATGATTCCACTTTCGGAGTTGAGAATCGATGATAACAAAAGGTTGATTGAAGAACCAGAGGCAATCGTTGACCGAAAGACTAAGAAGTTGCGACGCAAGATGGTCGAGTTAGTGCTTGTCCGATGGAAACACACGAATGTGCCGAATTTCACCTGGGAGACGGAGAGTGACATGATGGGTCGCTATCCGCAGTTGTTTGTTGATGTGTGATTCCGGGGACGGAATCATTCTAAGGTGGAGAGAATTTTAATGCCTGTGTTTCTGGGTCTGTCATTAATGTTGATATAATAGTCTAGGTTAACCTTTGTAACCCGTTTTGAAATAATAGAAGTGTATTATTTGAGTATTATGTGTTTTGTGCTTAATTGCTTAATTATGTGGTTGGATTAATTAAGAATACAAATAAGCATCAAATTTTAAGTGTAAAATAAACTTGATATCTTTGGTTAATGTTGTAGTAGTTGAAACGAGGTTTCCGAATATATATAGAACGCCCAAATCTGACTTCGTATGAGGAAGTTATGATTTATCGAAGTTTCGGCTTAACAGTATGCAGCCTGAAATACTCGATCTGAGATCGAGCGGTTTTTAGCCGAAACAATCTAAACGAGGATCGAAGGTCTCTTTGTTGGTATCGAAGCGATAAAAAGTTAGGCAAGAACGGACGTCAAACGAAGAAGTTATGAATTTATAACGAAGCTTTTCTGTCCCGGCTTATTAAAAATAATAATAAAAATAAAATCAAAATTAGCCAACGGAGTCTAAACAAAAGTTGTAAAGCGTAGTCTCACCTACGCGTGGATATAAAGAACGTCGAAAACGGAGTTCGTATGAAGAAGATATGAATTTTCGAAGTTTATTAAATAATTAATAATTAAATTTAATTATTAAATCCGGCATTATCCGAAGAGGAGTCATCGGACTCATCCGAAGTACGCCCAGCGTACTAGCGTACGCCCCGCGTACAGCGAAGCATGACACGCCTCGCACTCGAGTTCTTTGGATACGTAAGCAATGACGATTCTGAGGTAGTACGCCCCGCGTAACGCAGTACGCCCTGCATACTCCGAGGCTCCAGCCTCCTATAAATAGGATGCAAGGGCAGCCGACTCCTTTGCTATTTTTCTCTCTTCACTCTCCCGTTTTGCATCGATTTGCGTGTCAGAAGTACCCCGAAGCCCCGGTATCATTCCCGAGCCCCGAAGCAAGTCCCGAGATCCCGAAGATCCCGAGAAGTGCGGTTCCCAAGCCGAAGCTCTGCCCGCGAGAAGTTCGATTTTTGTGAAGATCTTCTAGATCTGCTGAGGATTACTACTTCTGCAAGTCGTAGTGTTGTCCGATCATCTTCTGATCAAGTGAGTGTATACTACCTTTCATAAACACGATAATAATACAAGTATGGTTCGAGTGTATTAAGTATATTGTTGTTTATATGTGTGAGTGCGTAGTTACTTTCTTCTAACGCATGATTATGAAGTATTTTATACGAAATACGCGTTATGTGTAGAATTTTGTTGTTATGTGTGTGAATGTATATTCACTCTCTTCTATCTCATAGATCTGATCTATTTCCTATGAAATACGTGTTATGTGGGTGTGCCTCATCTGTTATGTGGAATATGTATTGAATGAAAATGATATACAGGTTTTAAACTATGTATGAAAATATATATTTTTATCTACTTATATGTTGGGTAGAACATGGGTAGATAGTTGGTGTGTAATAAACAGATGAGAGGCCTCGATGTTGTTGTTGTTGTTGATCTGGTTATTCAGCGGAGTATGGATAACGACCACGGATTCTTTCTAGACAGTCCAGTGGAACGCTAGCAGGTTCATAACCTATAGGTGTTGTGAACGATGTGTTCACCGGTGTACTCTATCCCCCTCATGGTTGCCTTTAGGATATCTATTGTTGAGGAAACCCCTTAGCAGTAATGTCCGTCCCGATGAAAATCCTAGATTAGGTCCCTTGAGATAGATGTTATTTTAGGGACGTAAAGTGAGGATAACGGGAATGGGTAATCGGGATAGTGATTGGTTGGTGAAATTAAATATAATTTATTTATTGTGGGTTGAAAACCCTATATGCTCACCAGGCTCCCAAGCCTGACCCACTCAGTTTTATTTGTATTACAGGAAGTGGCGCAAGGGCGTAAGATGGATGAATCATCGAGTTGTTTTGTTTACAAGTCTGTATATGTATATATTTGTTGAATGACTTGTAATGCTATCGTTTATGCTTTATGGTCTGTATCAGAACATGACATCCTGAGTTTTGATTATATAATGAAAATGCATCTCTTGATGAAATGCTTTGATAAATATTAGTTTATCATGTTATGTTTTGGGAACAAATTCCGCAACACTTTTAAATTAAAAGGATTTACTCTGAAATTATTTTAAAAAGCATAAATGAAATCGGTCTTTTCTGGCTAAGATTTTGGGGATGTCACAAATGGACTCGCCGAGTTGGTCACATCCATACCTTAAATCTTTGCTTTCTGATGTACATCCTTTGATCAATATATAGATCCAAGCTTCTACAATCGATCTAGCACGTAAAGTTACAAACTTTACGTGCTTGCATGGGACTTTGAGCTCAAAAGGACATAAAACAAGCTCATATGGCACATGGGACCTTTCATGGGTGCAAAAGCAACCCAAATCTTCCTAGTGACTCCCTTCATGATGTGATTCAGAAGCTTAAACCCCCAACCATGTTTACAAATATGGTTGGCCACCAAAAATGGCTCATAAAAGCCCTAAAGCTCCCCAAAGAGGGATCTAACAAATGAATGAGCAAGGTCACAGCTTTTTACCTTCAACGAGCTGAAGAAGGTGCAAAAACTCAGGTTCCCTTGATCTCTACTTGATTCCTCAAGCTTCTCTCCTTCCTTCTTAAGATCACAAACAACAAAATCCACCAACAAGGCTTAGATTGCTTCACAAACGACTAGGGTTTCAGTGAGGGGGTTTTTGGGAGCATAAAGGAGTGATGGAGGCTGCATAAGGTCGTTTAAATAGGGTGCAAACCCCTAGATTAGGGTTTTTGTCCAGACAACAGCTACTTGCCGAGTCCACAACTTAAACTTTGCGTCTCATCCCGCTTCTACTCGGCGAGTCCAAGGCCAAAATTGCAAATCATTAAAAGAATTAAATACAAGAATACGTACCAAGAACCAGGTGCTACAAAACAAGATGTGAATAACCATGCAAATGTGCTTGGTAACCTCATTGTTATTTATCATCTCAATTGATGTGTTGGTAAACCACACATGCGCCATAACAATGATAATTTATAAGTACCCATTAATCAAGCATAACTCAGAAACTTTTGAAAAGTTCAAAGAGTTTAAACAGGAAGTAGAGAATCAGCTAGGCAGGAACATTAAGATGCTCCGGTCCGATCGAGGAGGAGAGTATCTTAGCACAGAGTTCCTTGACTATCTTAAGGAATGTGGAATTGTTTCACAATTCACACCTCCCAGGACACCACAGCTTAATGGTGTGGCTAAGAGGTGCAATCGAACCTTGTTAAACATGTTTCGTTCCATGATGATTCAAGCTTCGTTACCAATCTCATTATGGGGGTATGCCTTAGAGACTGCCACCCATATCCTTAATCTAGTCTCTACCAAGAAGGTTGCCAAAACACCTCACGAGATGTGGACTGGGAAAGTTCCCAATTTAGACCACATCAAGATTTGGGGTTGCGAGGCTTTCGTGATACGTGAGACTAAGGACAAGCTCGAACCTCATAATGAGCGGTGTATTTTCATCGACTACCCACAAAAATCCTTTGGTTATCTCTTCTACAGACCCAGTGAGAATGTGGTCTTTGTGGCAAGAAGGGGGGTCTTTCGAGAGAGAGAATTTATAAGCTAAGGAAACAGTGGGAGGCAAATTGACCTTGAAGAACTTCAAGAGTCAAGCCATGAAGGAACCTCAAATCCTAGCAATCAACCTGAGGAGGAAACTCATGTTGATGAGTCTGTACCTCTGAGACGTTCCATAAGAGTTAGCAATCCACCTGAGCATTACTATGGTTTTCATATTACTGTGGAAGGCGATGCATTTATAAGTGATAGTATACTGGTAAATTTGGATGAGCCTAACAAATTTAAGGAGGCCATGGAAGGCCCTGAATCTGCCAAATAGAAGTAGCCGTGGAAAGCGAGATTCAATCCATGTATGACAATCAAGTTTGGAACTTGGTTAACAATGTATCGGGTGGTAAGACGGTCGGGTGCAAATGAATCTTCAAGAAGAAGACCGACATAGATGGGAATGTACACACTTATAAAGCGCGACTGATTGCGAAGGGCTTTACTCAAACTTCGGGAGTTAACTATGACGAGACCTTCTCACCAGTAGTGAAAATTAAGTCTATTAGGGTTATGTTAGCCATAGCAGCATTTCATGATTATGAAATATGGAAAATGAATGTCAAAACCGCTTTCCTTAATGGAAAGTTGGCTGAGGATGTTTACATGAGTCAACCAGAGGGTTTTGTCGATGCAAAGCACCCAAATAGAGTGTGTAAGCTTGAGAAATCCATCTATGGATTGAAAAAAGCATCTCATAGATGGAATATTTGTTTCGATGAGAAAGTCAAAGAGTTTGGTTTTTCGATGAGCGAAGATGAGTCATGTGTATATGTTAAGGCTAGTGGGAGTATAGTTAGCTTTTTGGTACTATATGTGGATGACATACTACTCATAGGAAATGACATCCCACCCTTGCAGGAGGTTAAATCCTAGCTTGGGAAGTGTTTTGCTATGAAGGACCTTGGAGAAGATGCCTATATCATTGGGATAAGGATATTGATAGACAGGAGTAAGAGACTAACTGGACTTAGTCAACGTACCTACTTGGATAAGGTGTTGAAGAGGTTCAGCATCCAGGATTCCAAGAAAGGTAACTTACCAATCCAATGTAACGCCAAACTAAGTAAGACTCAGAGCCCGAGTACAGAGGCTGAGATAGCTGAGATGAGTAGAGTACCGTATGCTTTCGTTGTAGGCTCGATCATGTATGTTATGACTTGTACTCGCCCTGATGTGGCCTTTGCTTTGAGCATGGTCAGCAGATATCAAGGGAATCGGGGCAAGGCTCACTGGACTGTGGTGAAGAATATTCTCAAGTACCTACAGAGGACAAGGGACTGGGTCCTTACCCTTGGTGGGAGTGATGACTTGAGAGTTGTGGGGTATAGTGATGCTAGCTTCCAAAATGATAGGGATAATTTCCGCTCTTAGTCTGACTGGGTCTTTACCCTAAACGGAGGAGCAACTACTTGGAAAAGTTCCAAGCAGGAAACAGTAGTTGATTCAACTTGCGAATCAGAGTACATAGCAGCAAGCAAGGCAGCAAAGGAGGCTATATGGCTACAGAACTTCATTGGAGACCATGGAGTTGTACCAGCTATTAAGGAGCCTATGGGGATTTTCTGTGATAATGAGGGTGCATTTGCCTTAGCTAAGGAACCAAGGGATCACGGCAGATCCAGGCACATCGATAGAAAATACCATTTCATTAGACATCGGATAGAAGAAGGACTCCTCGTGGTAAAGAGGCTATCATCGGATGAGAATCCAGCAGATCCCCTCACGAAGGGAGTGTGTAGGGTTAAGCATTTGCAACATGCGAGGCGCATTGGGCTGAAGGATGATATTAATTTTACAGATTAAATAGCTATTTCTGAAACTTGTAAAATGTAATTGACATTTGATGGTTAAATAAAAGTTGTTTATTTATAAGTAATGTGTTGCTATCTTGTGTCAATTGGTTACTATTGTTTCAATTTTGCATGTTTTAACTTCCAAAATAATTACTTTATTCCAACTCTCCACAGTCAGTCATATGTTGGAAGTAGATATGAATCAAGATTGTCATGAATTGGGCTTGTAGATGTCTAAGGTGTTAGACATCGCAAAAGTTGCTACAACATTCATAAGTGCTCATAAGTTATGAGTATTAGATTCAACTCACGCTCATTTGTATCACTTCATGGAATTTATCTCGAGTGATCATGAGACTGTAATATCATATAAGTCTTCAAACCTCAAGATATGAGTTGGTTGTGCATCGATCGTACGAGAATGCATCGGTAACTCGATGTTATAAAACGTGCTTTTGGGTATGATTCAACAAGTAGTTAGTACAAGCATATGAGTCGAAGTTTATTTGTTCCTTGTAGTCCTTGGAGGATTAAAATTGATATTTGAGCCCCTCGATGATTTTGTTTTGACTTATGTATCGGGCCCGGTCAGAACCAAATTAATGCGTTCAGTTTAGTTCTATGTCAAACAAATCGGAAATCGGGAAACGAACTGTTGGACAATAAGTACGACATTGTTCCATGTATTTGTCCGGCTGATATCTAGAACAGAGGATTATATGATCACTTATCTTAAATGGCACATCATCTTAATTCCGCGAGACCGTGAAAGAGCTACGATTGTTGGTCGGTTCTTGAAGTCATACATGTAACTATAGTTATTAGACTTATCCAAGTGGGAGACCGTTGGATAAGGTGTCTAAGTCCATAACTATATTTAGTATGTACTTGACCCGATTTGGCATGGTCCATTTGAGGGTTGCATGGCATCATAACAGTTGGATAGACAAAATGAGAAAAATGACACTTATGGTTTTTTAATATATTATAATTTCTAATATATTAATCATATTATTTAATTATTATTGATCAAGAATTAATTTGGAATTAACTTTGTGTTCAAAAAGAGACTAACTAAATATATGGGGATTGATTTGTAAATCATTCATTCTTATATAGTGGGCTTATGGTCCATGATTCACTAGATTGAGCTAGGACCCATTAGGTGCTCCATGGATGCTCCATGGAGGTTAAAACCCATGGATCATGGGGGAAATGAAAAGCCATTCACATTAGGGTTTACATGGTCTAACCCTACATGTGACACACTATATATAAAAGCTCATGGTAAGCAAAATCGTGCACTAAGACAAGACCAAGGAGGACTAGCCGATTTTGAGTGAAAGTGTTCTTCTCTCAAGTTATTCCAAGAGTTGTGGTGTTGTGCGAAACATTTGAGGCATCACATTTGGGGTGCTAGGCTCACAATGTCTTAAGGAATCCTAGCTACAAGAAAGGTATGTCATTCTACTAGTTTTTTTATATTACAAGTTCCCCTTTCCATGCTAGTTAGGATGAAAACCTTGGAAAACAAATTTGCATGAATATTAGAGAAAACATAGATCCAAGGTTTCTAGGATTGCATGTACGCCATAGGAGTGTTAGTATGCTCAAAACCCATTAGTGGTATCAAAAACTATGCTTGTTTTCTTTGTATTTGATGCAAACTGCTTGAAAAAATTGAAAATTATGTTCATTGTTTAGTGAACTCACCGAGTCCACGGGGGGACTCGACGAGTCCAAGTGAAAATGCATCCTACTCGTCGAGTAGGTTCTTGCACTCTGGGAGTAGGAGCCCGTGTGTGCAGAACTTCGAGTTTTGCTGCTGGAAATGGACTATAATCATTACCTAAACTGTTTTGGACTTATAAAACATGTTTTTGATGGTGTAATAATTATGCTAATCCATTTTCAACGGTTATTATCAAATTTTCAAGTTTTATATGTGTTTATATGATTCTTGAAATAGTTGATATGAATGTTCGTACTTAGGAGTTTTAGTAAGATCATAGGAATTATTTGCAAATTATTTGATGATGTAATTCTTAATCTAAATGTTATTGATGGAATCCATAATTTTTCCTCAAGTTACGGATTACCAAAAGTCATTTCTTTAAAGAGTCAATAAAGAACCATAGGTTACATAAAATGAAGAGTCTTCATTTTAATAAACCATTAAACTCATAAGTTATGAATATGAAAGGTTTTGAATAGTTTCAAAACTTTCCCTCAAGTTTTGGAATTTGTAAAGTCACTTTAGAAAACTTTAATTCCATACCCTAGAGTTTTAAAAGTTAAAATTCAACCCTTATACTTTATAATATTATAAGTTAATATATATATATATATATATATATATATATATGTGTGTGTGTGTGTGTGTGTGTGTGTGTATATATATATATATATATATATATATGTACGTATAAGAGCAAGTCAGTTTTACCGTTAGTAGGCCTCATTCACGAAGTCGGTCTATAAGGGCGGTATAAGGTTGTTGCCTATAAAATGACAGCTTAATGGGTGTCCACTCTCACCCACCGCTTCCTTGACTGGTGGATGGTCGTTAGCTGAACGGGTAGGACAAGGACTATAATTCTCATTAAAAGTATAATGAAAAATATAAAGTAACTAAACCTTTTATAAATTCTTAATCTTAGTTACTTTAGGAAAATGTGAAATTGGTGCTATCCAATAAAATTACATTTTGTACCTTACCAAGTCATTAGTGGAGCGTATGTGGGTTACCGGCACACTAACATGGACTAGTAAGAGCGGAAAAGGGTGACTTAATCTTTATCGTAGATCAATGGAGCGCGTGTGGGTAACCGGCACATTGATTAGGTGATAAAGATTAAGGGTACCAAGTTAGCTTGCATGGTTATTCACACCTTGTTTGTGATCGTCGGCATCCCAGTCACAATCCAATTAAAACCTAATAATTTATTTCGTTTTTCATGGTGAAAATTAGTGAATCGTCATTCACCTACCTTCAAATATTTTATAGCTTCGATTATGGCATCCCTCTTCCAAGTTATAAAGTATTGTGTTGGGTCCTAGCCTTAATATTACATTTGCGTGTCTTATTAAGGATCCTATTGTAGGGATTTTGAGCATTCTAACACTCCTAAGTTGTACATCCAACCCTAGAAACCTTGGATCTATGTTTTACTATGATACATGACAATTTGATTTCCAAGGTTTATATCCTATCTAGCATACATGGGGAACTTTTAAAAATAAAAGTAAGCAAGAAAACATACCTTGTAGTAGTTTGGATTCCTTGAAAACCTTGTGAGCCTAGCACCTCAAGTGTGATGCCTCAAATGTCTCACACAACACCAAATGCACTTGGAATAACTTAGAGAGAAATATAGAACACTTAGAAATCGGCTACCCCTCACTTGTATATGTTAGTGGCCGATTTTGGTGAAGAACATGAAGCTTATATAGTGTGTTACAATTAGGGTTACACCATGTAAACCCTAATTGTCATGACTTTTAATTTCCATGACCCATGGGTTCTATAAACACCATGGAGCATCCATGGAGCATCCTATGGGTTTTAGACCAACTTGATAATCCATGAAACATTAGCCCACTATATAAGTATGGATGATTTACACAATCAACCCATATATTTAATTATTCTCCTTTTGATCACTTGAACAATACTAATTAAATAATATTATTAATATATTAGAACTTATAATATAGTAAAAAACCTTAAGTGTTATTTCTCTCATTTTAGTCTATCCAAATGCATGATGCCATGCAACCCAAATAGACCATGCTAATCGGTTCAAGTACATTCCAGAAATAGTTATGAACTTAGACACCTAATCCAATAGTCTCCCACTTGGATAAGTCTAATAACTATAACTGCAAGAATGACTTCAGGAACCGATCAGCAATCGTAGCTCTTTCAAGGTCTCGCGAAACTAAGATGATGATGATACGCCATTTAAGATAAGTAATCATATAATCCTCTGTTCTAGATATCAGCCGAACAAATACATGGAACAATGTCTTACTTATTGTCCAGCAGTTTGTTTCCCGATTTCCAATTTGTTTGACATAGAACTTAATTGACCACATCAACTTAGTTCTGACCAGGCCCGGTACATGGGTCAACACAAAATCATCGAGGGGCCCATATATCGCTTCTAATCTAAGAAGGAACAGATAAACTTCGACTCATATGCTTGTTCTACAACTTTTTGAATCATACACAAATGCACGTTTTATAACATCGAGTTACCAATGCGTTTTCGTACAATCAACGTATAACTAACTCATAGGCAAAAATTCATATCTCTAGGTTTGAAGACTTATATGATATTACCATCTCACGATCACTCGAGATAAATTCCATGAAGTGATACCAGTGAGCGTGGGTTGAATCCAATACTCAGAACTTATGAGCGCTCATGAGTGTTGTAGCTATGTCCAACATCTTAGACCTCTACAAGCCAACCCATGACAGTCTTAATTCATATCTACTTCCAACATTTAACTGACTGTGGAGAATTTGAATAATATGAAATAACATAGCATAATTATTCAGGAAGTCAAACATGCAAAATGAAATGATAGTAAACGGTTGACAAAGGATAGCAACACTTTACTCATAAATAAATACAACTTTTATTCATCATCAAATGTCAATTACACTGTACACATTTCAAAGCTATCTAACTAATAAAACTAATATCATCCTTCAGCCCTATGTGCCTTGCTTGCTGGAGATGCTTAACCTTGCCCAGTCCCTTCGTGAGGGAATCTGTCGGGTTCTCATCCGATGATACCCTCTTTGCCACGAGGAGTTCTTCTTCTATTCGATGTCTGATGAAATGATATTTTATGTCAATGTGTCTAGATCTCCCGTGATCCCTTGGTTCCTTGGCTAAGGCAACTGCACTTTCACTATCACAGAAAATCTCTATAGGCTCCTTTATAGCCGGTACAACTCCAAGATCTCAAATGAAGTTCTTTAGCCATATAGCCTCCTTCACTGCCTCGCTTGCTGCTATATACTCTGATTCGCAAGTTGAATCAGCTATTGTCTCCTGCTTGGAACTTTTCCAAGAAATCGCTCCTCCGTTTAACGTAAAGACCTAGCCTGACTGAGAGCGTAAATTATCCCTATCAGTCTGAAAGATAGCATGACTATACCCCAATACTCTCAAGTCATCACTCCCACCGAGGGTAAGGACCCAGTCCTTAGTCCTCTGCAGGTACTTGAGAATGTTCTTTATTGCAATCCATTGAGCCTTGCCAGGGTTCCCCTGATATCTGCTGACCATGATCAATGCAAAAGCCACATCAGGACGAGTACAAGTCATAGCATACATGATCGAGCCTACAGCGGAAGCATACGGTACTTGACTCATTTCTATTATCTCAACCTCTATACTTGGACTCTGAGTTTTACTCAGTTAGGCGTTACTCTGGATCGATAACTCTCCTTTCTTGGAATTCAGCATGTTGAATCTATTCAGCACCTTCTCCAAGTAGGTACTCTGACTAAGTCCAATTAGTCTTTTACTATTGTCTCTCAGAATCCTTATCCCTAGGATATAGGCAGCTTCTCCAAGGTTCTTCATAGTGAAACACTTCCCAAGCCAGGACTTAACTTCCTGCAAAGTTGTGATCTCATTTCCTATGAGTAGTATGTCATCCACATACAATACCAAAAAATTAACTATACTCCCACTAGCCTTCACATATACACAAGATTCATCTTCGCTCCTCAAAAATCCAAACTCTTTGACTTTCTTATTGAAGCAAAGATTCCATCTGCGAGGTGCTTGCTTTAATCCATAAATGGATTTCTCAAGTTTACACGCTCTATTAGGGTACTCTGTACTGACAAAACCCTCTGGCTAACTCATGGAAACATCCTCAACCAACTTTCCATTAAGGAAAGCGGTTTTAACATCCATTTGCCATATTTCATAATCATGAAATGCAGCAATGGCTAACATAACCCTAATAGATTTAATATTCGCTACTGGTGAAAAGGTCTCATCATAATCAACTCCCGGAGTTTGAGAAAAGCCCTTTGCAACCAGTCGCGCCTTATAAGTGTGTACATTACCATCCATGTCGGTCTTCTTCTTGAAGATCCATTTGCACCCAACTATCTTGCGACCTGGTACATTGTCAACCAAGTTCCAAACTTGATTGTCATACATGGATTGTATCTCGCTGTCCATTGCCTCTTTCCATTTAGCAAACTCAGGGCCTGCCATGGTTTCCACGTAGTCGTTAGGTTCATCCAGGCTTACCAGTGTCTCATCACTGACAAGTGTATCAACTTCCACAGTAATATGGAAACCATAGTAATGCTCAGGTGCATTCCTAACCCTTGTGGAACACCTCAGAGGTACAGAATCGTCTATTGGATCAACAGGAGTGTCCTCCTCAGGTTGACTGCTAGGGTTTGAGGTTCCTTCACCACTTGACTTTTGAATTTCTTCACGGTCAATTTGCCTCCCAATGTTTCCTTGGCTCATGAATTCTCTCTCATGAAAGACTCCTCTCCTTGCTACAAAGACCACATTATCACTAGTTCTATAGAAGAGGTAATCAAAGGATCTATGTGGGTAGCCGATGAAAATACACCTTTCACTTCAAGGTTCGAGCTTATTGTGAGACTCGCGCCTCACAAAAGCCTCGCAACCCCAAATCTTGATGTGGTCCAGATTGGGAACTTTTCCGTTCCACACCTCATGAAGTGTTTTGGCAACCTTCTTTGTAGGGACTAAATTAAGAATATGGGAGGCAGTCTCTAAGGCATACCCCTAAAATTAGATTGGTAGCAATGCTCGACTCATCATGGAACAAACCATGTCCAACAAGGTTCGATTACGCCTCTCAACCATACCATTCAGTTGTGATGTCCTGGGAGGTGTCAATTGTGAGATAATCCCACATTCCTTAAGATAGTCAAGGAACTTTGTACTAAGATACTCACCACCTCAATCGGATCAAAGCATCTTAATGTTCCTACCCAACTGATTCTCCACTTCCTGCTTGAACTCTTTGAATCTTTCAAAGGTCTCTGACTTATGCTTGATTAAGTAGACATATCCATATCTACTAAAATCATCAGTAAAAGTCACATAGAAGCGGTTAGCATCTCTTGTGGCGGTTCTAAAGGGTCCGCACACATCAGTGTGTATGAGGTCCAACAAAACCTCACCCCTAGCACAAATACCAGTGAAGGGTGACTTTGTCATTTTCCCATGCAAACAAGATTCACAACTATCATCTGACTTTAGGACAAACAACTCCAAGACTCCATCCTTTTGGAGTTGGCCTATGCGTTTCTTGCTTACATGTCCAAGACGACAATGCCATAAAGATGCTTTATCCAAGCTAGTGGAAGAATCGATACACAATACATTATTTCCTAAGTTATCAACAACCGACACAGTTTCATATACACCATCACAAGGTAATGCTTTAAAATAACAAACATTATTAAAGAAAGCATTAATACCACCACGATCATAATCAAATGAAAAGGTAAAACCTTGTTTGTACAAACCATGAAAGGAAATAATATTTCTCGCCATTTCAGGCGAGAAACAACATTTATTCAAATCTAATACTAATCCACTACTTGGCAACAAAGAATAAACTCCAATCTTGATGACAGGTGAAGCTTTTCTATTCCCCATGATCAAGTTTATCTTCCCATGCTCCACATTTTCACTTCTTCTTAGTCCCTGCAAATCAGTACAGATGTGAATACCACAACCTGTATCAAGGACTAAAAAATTAGAATGGGTGAATTATCAGACAATATAGTGTATGTACCTGCATGGTTGGGTTTAACTTTCCCATCCTTCACATCTTGCTGGAACTTTGGGCAATTTCACTTCCAGTGCGATTTTTCATGGCAATAGAAGCATTCAGCCTCTTTAGGGTTAGCAGAAGGAGTGACAAAACATTTCTTAGTTCCACTTGAAGAAGAGTCATCAAGGGTCTTCCCCTTGGTGCCCTTCGAAGGGCTCTTCCTCTTCTTTCCTTTTCCTTGCTCGATTGCCAAGACAGTAACCGCGGTCTTCAAAAGTCCTTGAAGTTTGCAGAGTGTAACTTCCTCCTTGTTCATGTGGTATGTCATACGGAATTGATCATAAAATGATGGTAAGGAGTGCAAAATGATGTCTATTGCCAACTCCTCGGGTAAGTTCACATTCAATTTCAGCAAACGGTCTACATACCTTTACATTTTCTGCATGTGGCCTGTGATCGGTTCACCATCCTTCATTCGGGTTGTTATCATAGAGGAGATGATTTCATATCACTCTTGACGAGCACTCTGATGGTAGCGGTCCATCAAATACTTGTGCATCTCAAAAGGATAGTAGTCCTCATAGCACTTTTGGAGCTTGGCTGTCATAGTGGCCAACATGATACATGTCACCTAGGTAGCATCTCTTTCATGTGCTTGATATTTAGCAATCTCCTCAGGAGTAGAAGATGGCTCGAGTTCTTTAAGCTCCTTGTCGAGGACATATTCTTTGTCCTCATACCGAGTGACCATCCTGATGTTCCTGATCCAATCCATAAAGTTGGATCCATCAAAGATGACTCTCCCACAAAGGTTCATGAGAGAGAAGGAGCCAGTAGAATTTGAGCCAGAAGCAGCATTGTTGGAAGACATTTGAAAAGAAGAAAGACAAGTTTAGATTAGATAAAAATATATTCCTTAATAAAACACCCAAATGTAATATTAATGTTAGGATCCAACACAATATTTTATAACTTAGAAGAGGGATGCCGTAATCCAAGCTATAAAATATTTGAAGGTAGGTGAAAGACAATTCACAAATTTCCATCATGAAAAAAGAAATAAATTATTAGGTTTTAATTGGTTTTGAAACTCCTAGATTCTTTTAGATTCATTGAACTTTTCAATGGCATGTTTCAATCTCGAGTGTGCCCTTCAGGTTTTGTGACTGGGATGTCGAGGATCACAAAACAAGGTGTGAAGTAACCATGCAAATTACTTGGTACCCTTAATATTTACCCCTCAATCGATGTGTCGGTTAACCACACGTGCCCCACCGATACTATGATAAATATTAAGTTACCCTTTTCATACCTTGTTAAGTCCAGGTTAGTCTGTTGGTTAACCACACACACTCCACTAACGACTTAATCAAAGTGCAAAGTGTAATTTCATGGGTTAGCACCTTATTCACATTTTACTAAAGTAACTAAGATTGGGAATTTATAAAAACATTTAGTTACTTTACATTCATCATACCTTTAATGAGAATTTCAAGTCCTTGTCCTACCCGTTCGGCTAACGACCCTCCACCGATCAAGGAAGCCGTGGGTGAGAATGGACACCCATTAAGCTGCCATTTTATAGGCAACAACTTATACCCCCCTTATAGACCAGCTTCGTGAATGAGGCCTAATAACGGTAAAACGACTTGATCTTATATGTATGTATATATATATATATATATATATATATATATATATATATATATATATATATATATATATGTGTGTGTGTGTGTATGTGTGTGTGTGTTTGTGTGTGTATATATTATTAACTTATAATATTATAAAGTATAAGGGTTGAATTTTAACTTTTAAAATTCTAGGGGTAGGAACTAAAGTTTTTAAAGTGACTTTACATGTTCCAAAACTTGAGGGCAAGTTTTGTAACTTTACAAAACTTTTCATCTTTCATAACTTATGAGTTAATGGTTTCATAAAATGAGTGACTTTTCATTTTATGTAACCTATGTGTTTCTTTAATGGACTTTAAAAGAAAGACTTTTGGTAATCCATAACTTGAGGACAAATTATGGATTCCATTAAAACACATAATGATCATGAGTTAAACATTAAATAATTTTAACAAGTAATTCCTATGATCTATCAAGAACACATAAGAACAAGAATATTCCTATCAAAATTTCAAGAACATATGAACACATATAAACATGAAAATTTGATATTAGCCATTGTAAATGGAATTGAACAACCATTACACCATCTAAAACAAGTTTTAAAACACCAAAACAGTTTAGGGTGATGTTTCTAGTCCATTTCCAACAGCAAAAGTAAAAAATCTGCCGTCAGAGGCTCCTACTCGTCGAGTGCATGAACCTACTCGACGAGTAGGAAGAATTTGTGCTTGGACTCGTTGAGTCCCCCCATGGACTCGGGGATTCCACTATCCAGGCAGCAAGATTTTCAACTTTTTCACAATTTTGCATCAAATATCAAGCAAACAAGCCTAGTCTATGATACCACTGTTGGGATTTTGAGCATTCTAACACTCCTAAGGTGTACATGCAACCCTAGAAACCTTGGATCTCTGTTTTACTATGATACATGCAAATTTGATTTCCATGGTTTATATCCTATCTAGCATACATGGGGAACTTTTAAACATAAAAGTAAGCAAGAAAACATACCTTGTAGTAGTTTGGATTCCTTGAAAACCTTGTGAGCCTAGCACCTCAAGTGTGATGCCTCAAATGTCTCACACAACACCAAATGCACTTGGAATAACTTAGAGAGAAATATAGAACACTTAGAAATCGGCTACCCCTCACTTGTATATGTTAGTGGCCGATTTTGGTGAAGAACATGAAGCTTATATAGTGTGTTACAATTAGGGTTACACCATGTAAACCCTAATTGTCATGACTTTTAATTTCCATGACCCATGGGTTCTATAAACACCATGGAGCATCCATGGAGCATCCTATGGGTTTTAGACCAACTTGATAATCCATGAAACATTAGCCCACTATATAAGTATGGATGATTTACACAATCAACCCATATATTTAATTAGTCTCCTTTTGATCACTTAATTATTTCCAAATTAATTCTTGATCAATACTAATTAAATAATATTATTAATATATTAGAATTTATAATATATTAATAAACCTTGAGTGTTATTTCTCTCATTTTAGTCTATCCAAATGCATGATGCCATGCAACCCAAATGGACCATGCTAATCGGGTCAAGTACATTCCAGAAATAATTATGAACTTAGACACCTAATCCAACACCTATATCTAATCTAAAATTGTCTTTCTTCTTTTCAGATGTCTTCCAACAATGTTGCTTCTGGCTCAAACCCTACTGGCTCCTTCTCTCTCATGAACCTTTATGGGAGAGTCATCTTTGATGGTTTAAACTTTAATGATTGGATTAGGAACTTCAGGATGGTCACGCGTTAAGAGGACAAGGAATATGTCCTCAACAAGGAGCTGAAAGAAATTGATGAGTCTACTGCTACTCCATAGGAGATCGCTGACTTTAGGGCACATGAGAGAGATGCTACCAAAGTGGCATGTATCATGTTGGCTATAATGATAGCTGAACTCCAGAAGTCCTATGAGGACTTTTACCCTTTTGAGATGCACATGGACTTGATGGAACGCTACCATCAAAGAGCTCGTCAAGAGAGGTATGAAATCATCTCTTTCATGATAACAACCCGAATGAAGGATGGTGAATCCATCACGGGCCACATGTAGAAAATGCAAAGGTTTATGCACCGTCTGCTAAAGTTGAATGTGAACTTCCCCGAGGAGTTGGCTACTGATATCATACTGCACTGCTTACATACTTGTTATGATCAGTTCTGAATGACCTATCACATGAACAAGGAGGAGGTCACACTCAGCAAACTTCAAGGACTATTGAAGACTACCGAAACCGGTCTCAAGGGTAAATCGGTTGTTACTACTCCTACTCCTAACCAAGCCCCTGTTCTGGCAATCGGGCAAAGTAAAGGGAAGAAGAGGAAGACCACTTCGAAAGGTACCAAGGGAAAGTCTTTTGATGGCTCCTCTTCAAGTGGAACTAAAGGTGGTTCTGTCACTCCTTCTTCCAACCCAAAGGAAGCTCAATGCTTCAATTGTCAGGAAAAGGGGCACTGGAAACGAAACTGCCCCAAGTACCTACAAGATGTTAAGGATGGGAAGGTCAAACCTACCCGTGCAGGTATTTACACTATATTATCTAATAACTCATTACATTCTACTTCTTGGGTTCTTGATACAAGTTGCGGTATTCATATCTATTCTGATTTGCAGGGCCTAAGAAGAAGTGAGGATGTGGAGCATGGAAAGATAAACTTGATCATGGGGAATAGGAAAGCTTCACCTGTCACCAAGATTGGAGTTTATTCTTTGTTTCTAAGTAGTGGGTTAATGTTAGATTTGAATAAGTGTTGTTACTCATCTGAAATGGCGAAAAATATTATTTCCTTTCATGGTTTGTACAATATATAGGTACGAAGTTAGTGTTCTCTATCTCACTGGTTAGTTATCTCGACGGTACACATTTCGATTACATACGAAGGATTGAGTTTAGAAAATGTTCGAATAGATAGATAACAGGTTTCCCTTTTTGTACCAAAATCGAAAAGAGTTTCAGGTATAAGAATTATTAAAGAGAAGTATACCTGCGGCAACAGAGGGATCAGTGGTTGTAGCTGCCTTGGGGCAATTCCTTTTAAAGTGCCCAGCTTCACCACAATTGTAACAGGCCGGACTAATTCCCGCTCCGGATGATTGGTTCGTTGGCTTGGCAGGTTTTCTGCAGGTTCGAGCAAGGTGGCCCTTATTGCCACAGTTGTCGCAGATCCTTTCGCGACATGGACCAGGAATGCGATGGTGGTATTTGCACTTACCACACCAAGGAAGGGTACCAGTGTATCCACTGGCGGGAGTTTGGGCTGTGGAACCGACAGCCGAAACAGCAACAGGGGTAGTAGCAGCATGGACTGCTACCGTTTGCTATTTCTTAGAAGACCCTTGCGTACTCTGGGCCTTCCGCTTGTTCCAGGATTTCTTTTTGTTTCCGCCTCCACTGGCGACCGGCTCGGGGGTGGTAGCTTCCTCATCAGAGTTGTCTTTGTGATCGATCAAGATTTTCGCAAGGCATTTAGCACTGTCATATGTGTCTGGCTTCGCAGCCAAGACATTCCCCTTTGTTGGCTGGGTCAACCCCTAGATGAACCTCTCAATCTTTTTACTCTCCGGGGTAACCATTCCCGGACAGAGTAACGCCAGATCATCAAATCTTGAGGTATAAGCAGCTATGTCAGAACCCTTCATCTTAAGGTTCCAAAGTTCATGTTCTAGCTTCTGGAGTTCGCCCCGAGGGCAATATTCTGCGAGAAGAAGCTCCTTCATAGCTTCCTAACCCATAGCATTGGCTACAGGTAAAGTTAAGGATTTGACTCGGCCGGTCCACCAAGTCAGGGCTTTGTCTAGGAAGGTACAAGCAGCAAACTTGACTCTATCAGACTCCGAACAGCCACATATTTCAAAGATTGATTCGATTCTCTCGAACCATCGAGTTAAAGCAATGACACCCCCTGTGCCATCGAAGAATGTCGGTTTTGCGTTCATGAAGTCTTTATAGGAACCCCCTTTTTAGTGTCCTTGGCCATCATCTGGGTTTTGGGTTCCACCTCCTGAACCCCTAGAGTTCAGTTGAGGTAAGAGAGCTGATATGGTAGAGGAAATGGTTGCCTGAAGTGTTTCCAAATCGATTTGAATAGGAGGTGGTGGCGGAGGAGGATTGTTGTTGGTCTTTGAGCTGGGTCTCTTTCTGGGAGGCATCGTGATCTAAAAAGATCAGGAAAGAGAGGATCATAAGTCCTCTGAATTGAATCAAGAGATATGGGACAGGAGATATCTCATCAAGACAGTATAACATCATACTAAGCGATAAAGCGGGAAGGAGTTATCAAGACAGAACATTTTATCGCTAGAGGAAAAATCAAGGAATAAAGCGTATACGAGAATTTTCTACAAAGGATCGGCTCGAGAAATACTCCCATAGTATTTCATGGTTCGCTGCAGCGACGATTTGTTGTTTGGGATATTGGGTAAGTTTTAGGTATGTCGTATACCACAGTCACTCCCAAGCACATGTTGGCCGTGTCTCGAATGAATATAGTTGGCCAGGCTATATTGACCCTAGACACGACTACATAACTGCCCAGGTTTAACCACAGTGTACAACACCCATTTACTTATGTTTTGTTCTACTTATAGTTACGGATTTCGACGGCTCGACATACTTAAATACTTTTGAAAATACTTATATTTTGTAGGATACTTTTAGTTTAGAGCACTTAGGCCCCTTAATGTTTATAGTTTTATACCATGTAAGGTTTGGTATACTCTGTTCACTATAAACAAGGGCTCTGATACCAATCTGTCACACCCCGAAAATCAAAGGCGGAAACATTTCCGGGGTTGACTCCAAGTTGTGTATCAAATCCAATGTACATAGTAATCACAGTAAACAACCATTACATTACATATATATGAAAGTTTACATTTGGTTCAAAGGTAAATTGTACAAAAGTTATACATATATCATATGAACAAAACGAGACGAGTCTTCTGAGCACTCCGTCGTCACCAAAAGATATCGTCGGGTACCTGTCTAACTTGGACCTGAGAATACAAGCAGTTTGAAAATCAGCATAAAGCTGGTGAGTTCATAAGCGGTTTTGTTTTATGAAAATGTATTGGTTTCCTTTAGTTCTACGAAAAGATTTGTTATCCAAGAAAATCCCATATTTTCTTATGTAAAGTTAGTTTAGTTATCCTTCGTTACAGTTCAGTATTGCGATATACGTTAACCCCAGGAAAATCCCATATTTTCCTAAATACAAGATTGATTAAATAACACAGAGTATAGTGTAATACACAAAACTATATTTTGAAAATCATAGGATCACTATCCCGAATAAGATATGAAATGCTTTAATATACACGAACTGTAGGTAGATAGTAGTTTGAAAACCTTAGGACTAACATCCCGAACCAGTTACAAGATAGTTTGATAAAGACCATGGGATCACTATCCCGAAACTAGATATAAGATAGATCGATAAAATCATGGGATTATCATCCCGTATAAGATTTAGTTTCAAAACCATGGGATTACCATCCCGAACAAGATATAGACACAAAACCATGGGATTATCATCCCGAAAGAGATATAGACATAAGACCATGGGATTATCATCCCGAACAAGATATAGATTCTAAACAAATTTCCAGCTGTGAATAAGTTTATATTAATACGTATTGTGAGTCGGGTAACCATGCTGATACGACAACGAGACCTCCTTGACGTTAGTCAGACGTTGGACGATATACAGAATTTGTCACCCCAGGCGTGCCCGCCTAACTGTAGCTAGCAGTTAAGGTGTGGGATTGTCAGTCCCGAATAGATCTATTCACAAATTCCTCGCTCTCCCTCCCGGAGACTCTGGTTACACTTCCGGGGAGGATTTACTGATCATCCATAAAGGGTAGTGACTACTCACAAGCTAGTACTAAACTATTCACAGGGTTCTCATACGATACTAAACATACAAAGATTATGATACATGATACAGTGAAAATAGATACATACAATGAGATTATCTGGCAATACATTCAAATATTACAGAGATAAACTGAATCAGACATAGTTTATCTAATAACTTTATATAGATATGAAACGTACGTTAAAGAACCCCAAATTATTCCCATAATAATTTGATTGGTTTGGTTGTTTTCTTAACTAAAGTCCATTTAGTTGTAATTGATAAATCATTCCTTATGCTCAGCATAATACATAAGGAGTAAAAGAGTTTATAAGTTTGCCAGATATTATTTGAAACACGTCAATGTTATAATTCAAAAACAGTTACAGTTTGCTTGTATTCCCCCCCTGAAAACATTGAAAAACACGGAAAAAGGCGTAGGGGTATGAACTCACCGGACGAGAAATGTGACGATTTGGATGTTAAGAGTTGATCCGGGGCTTGTAAATACACGAGGTTCCTAATTATAATGTAAAGATACACATTTGTATCTAATTAGGACTTAGATCAATTATTTGATAGGGACAATTGTTTCTAGTCGCGAAAACACCCCGATACAAGTGTTTGGAGGGACCCGGGTGACATTTAGGGACACATATAGTTAGGATATTGAATTGGGACTTCAAAGGAACACTCCATAAGGAGTTTACGGCCATAATGACCCTCTCCCCATGAGTTTACGACCGTAAACTCATGGTGGGGTGAGTTATGGCACAAAATGACTTCAAACACTTAGGGGATAATTTCTAGGCTTGGATTAAGGACTTGAAATGATTTTAAAACATCAAATAGACCCATTTAAGGGAGTTTACGGCCTAGCATAGGCTCCTAGCTGTAAACTCCTATATACCAAAGAAAATTGTGTTTTTGGTTTCCAAACAAATCACATGTGATTGCTAAATTTATTCCAAGGCCTTATATGAGTTTTTATGGGACTTTTGAGAGGTTTTTGGAGTTTACGGCCCATGAGACCCCCCTCATGGCCGTAAACTCTGCTATAGGGTGTTTCCTTGTGTTTCAAGACCAAAAACTTGTTTGAAAGGACTTCTAAAATTCATCTAAAGGCTTTAGTGGTGTTTAGTTGGCATTCTAACACCATGAATCAAGGAGTTTACGGCCCAAGCACAAGTCTTGGCCGTAAACTCATAGAAATCCCTCAAATAATGTGTTTAAGGTCCTTAAACTATTTTTGGTTGGTCCTATGATTTATTCCAAGGCTTTTGGTGGTGTTGGATGGCTTTCTAACACCTTGAAATTGAATTTATGCTATGTTTTAAGGAGTTTACGGCCCAAGCACATTCCTTGGCCATAAACTCACATAAGTCCCCCAAAAATCATGTTTCAAGTGTCCAAATGCTAAAACCAATATTCTATAATTCATATATAAGCCTTATTTGTGTTTTGGAAGGGTTTAAGGTCAAGAAAACCCCATTTATATGAGTTTACGGCCCAAGCATGAGGCTTGGCCATAAACTCCTTCCAAGCCTTCAAAATTCATGTTTAAATTGTTCTAAGTCCAATCCTTGAAGTCCTTTAACCATATCTAAAGTCCAAATGTGTTTAAGAAGGGTTTTAGGGCTTAAAAACCCTTTTAACTTGGTGTTTACGGCCTAGGCAGCCTCCTGGGCCGTAAACTCATATATTGTGTCCAATTTCATGCTTAAATCTCAAATTTGGAAGCCAAACATGCTATACAATGAAGTTAGGAAGGTACCTTAGGGATTTGAGGCCTTAAAATTGAGTTTTGGACCCTTAATCTTTGGATTTAGGAGAGAGGGTAGAGAGAGAGTAGAGAGAGAAGGAAAAAGCTTAAAATGAAAGCTTTAACATGTTTATATAGTTCCCAAAACTTGGAAACGGTGGAATTCTACCCGATACCGGCCTTAAACGAGGCTTTTGGTCGCACCCGATTAAGTTTCCGTCACCCGGCGGGGACGTTTTTAAAACTTATGAAATAGATAATTTTGGGCTAGTTTCATGGGTTCCCTAATGATTTGGACACCCATTGGATTAAAATAAACCTATAAATTTAATTAACTAAACCCAAAAACGATATCGGGACATTTCGATCTACGACGAGTTATACGGGTAGAATGAGTTTTCGGCGATGAACAACTTCGGGTTGTTACACGTTTGTAGACAGCTTAGGAAATAATGTGTTGTATATCGATTCTTCCACTAGTTTGGATAAGGCATCCTTGTGGCATTGTCGTCTTGGACATGTCAACAAGAAGCGCATAGGCCGACTCCAGAAGGCTGGAGTCTCGGAGTCACTTGACTTAAGGTCAAATGATAGTTGCGAGTCTTGTTTGCTTGGAAAAATGCAAAGTCACCCTTCACTGGTTCTTGTGCTAGAGGTGAAGGTTTGTGTGTGGACCTTTCAAAATCTCCACAAGGGATGTTAATTGTTTCTATGTGACTTTTACAGATGATTACAGTAGATATGGTTATGTTTACTTAATCAAGCATAAGTCATAAACTTTTGAAAAGTTCAAAGATTTTAAACAGGAAGTGGAAAATCAATTGGGCAGGAACATTAAGATTCTCCGATCCGATCAAGCAGGAGATTATCTTAGCATAGAGTTCCTTGACTATCTTAAGGAATGTGGAATTGTTTCACAATTCACACCTCTCAGGACACCACAGCTTAATGGTGTGGCTGAGAGGCGCAATCGAACCTTGTTATACATGGTTCATTCCATGATGAGACGAGCTTTGTTACCAATCTCATTCTGGGGGTATGCCTTAGAGATTGTCGTCCATATCCTTAATCTAGTCTCTACCAAGAAGGTTGCCAAAACACCTCACGAGATATGGACTGGGAAAGTTCCCAATTTAGACCACATTAAGATTTGGGGTTGCGAGGCTTTCGTGAGACGTGAGACTCAAGACAAGATGGAACCTCGTAGTGATTGGTGTATTTTCATCGACTACCCACAGAAATCCTTTGGTTATCTCTTCTACAGACCCAGTGAGAATGTGGTCTTTGTGACAAGAAGAGGGGTCTTCGAGAGAGAATTTATAAGCTAAGGAAACAGTGGGAGGCAAATTGACCTTGAAGAACTTCAAGAGTCAAGCGGTGAAGGAACCTCAAATCCTAGCAATCAACCTGAGGAGGAAACTCTTGTTGATGAGTCCGTACCTCTGAGGCATTCCACAAGAGTTAGCAATCCACCTGAGCATTACTATGGTTTTCATATTATTGCGGAAGGTGATGCATTTATCAGTTATAGTACACAAGTAAATTTGGGTGATCCTAACAACTTTAAGGAAGCCATGGCAGGCCATGGACAGCGAGATTCATTCCATGTATGACAGACAAGTTTGTAACTTGGTTGACAATGTACCGCGTGTAAGACGGTCGGGTGCAAATGGATCTTCAAGAAGAAGACCGACATGGATGGGAATGTACACACTTATAAAGCGCGACTGGTTGCAAATGTCTTTACTCAAACTTCGGGAGTTGACTATGATGAGACCTTCTCACCAGTAGCGAAAATTAAGTCTATTAGGGTTATGTTAGCCATAACAGCATTTCATGATTATGAAATATGGCAAATGAATGTCAAAACCGCTTTCCTTAATGGAAAGTTGGCTGAGGATGTTTACATGAGTCAACCAGAGGGTTTTATCGATGCAAAGCACCCAAATAGAGTGTGTAAGCTTGAGAAATCCGTCTATGGATTGAAAAAATCATCTCGTAGATGGAATATTTGTTTCGATGAGAAAGTCAAAGAGTTTGGTTTTTCGATGAGCGAAGATGAGTCATGTGTATATGTTAAGGCTAGTGGGAGTATAGTTAGCTTTTTGGTACTGTATGTGGATGACATACTACTCATAGGAAATGACATCCCACCCTTGCAGGAGGTTAAATCCTGGCTTGGGAAGTGTATCGCTATGAAGGACCTTGGAGAAGATGCCTATATCATTGGGATAAGGATATTGATAGACAGGAGTAAGAGACTAATTGGACTTAGTCAAAGTACCTACTTGGATAAGGTGCTGAAGAGGTTCAGCATGCAGGATTCCAAGAAAGGTGACTTACAAATCCAGTGTAACGCCAAATTAAGTAAGACTCAGAGCCCGAGTACAGAGGCTGAGATAGCTGAGATGAGTAGAGTATCGTATGCTTTCGTTGTAGGCTCGATCATGTATGCTATGACTTGTACTCGCCCTGATGTGGCCTTTGCTTTGAGCATGGTCAGCAGATATCAAGGGAATCAGGGCAAGGCTCACTGGACTGCGGTGAAGAATATTCTCAAGTACCTACAGAGGACAAGGGATTGGGTCCTTACCCTTGGTGGGAGTGATGACTTGAGAGTTGTGGGGTATAGTGATGCTAGCTTCCAAACTGATAGGGATAATTTCCGCTTTCAGTCTGGCTGGGTCTTTACCCTAAACGGAGGAGCAACTACTTGGAAAAGTTCCAAGCAGGAAACAGTAGTTGATTCAACTTGCGAATCAGAGTACATAGCAGCAAGCGAGGCGGCAAAGGAGGCTATATGGCTAAAGAACTTCATTGGAGACCATGGAGTTGTACCAGCTATTAAGGAGCCTATGGGGATTTTCTGTGATAATGAGGGTGCATTTGCCTTAGCTAAGGAACCAAGGGATCACGGCAGATCCAGGCACATCGATAGAAAATACCATTTCATTAGACATCGGATAGAAGAAGGACTCCTCGTGGTAAAGAGGCTATCATCGGATGAGAATCCAGCAGATCCCCTCACGAAGGGACTGTGTAGGGTTAAGCATTTGCAACATGCGAGGCGCATCGGGCTGAAGGATGATATTAATTTTACAGATTAAATAGCTATTCTGAAACTTGTAAAATGTAATTGACATTTGATGATTAAATAAAAGTTGTTTACTTATAAGTAATGTGTTGCTATCTTGTGTCAATTGGTTACTATTGTTTCAATTTTGCATGTTTTGACTTCCAAAATAATTAATTTATTCAAACTCTCCACAGTCAGTCATATGTTGGAAGTAGATATGAATCAAGATTGTCATGAATTGGGATTGTAGATGTCTAAGGTGTTAGACATAGCAAAAGTTGCTACAGCATTCATGAGTGCTCATAAATTATGAGTATTGGATTCAACTGACGCTCACTTGTATCACTTCGTGGAATTTATCTCGAGTGATCGTGAGACTATAATATCATATAAGTCTTCAAACCTCAAGATATGAGTTGTTGATTATGAGTTGGTTGTGCATTGATTGTACGAGAATGCATCGGTAACTCGATGTTATAAAACGTGCTTTTGTGTATGATTCAACAAGTAGTTAGTACAAGCATATGAGTTGAAGTTTATCTGTTCCTTCTAGTACTTGGAGGATTAAAAGCGATATCTGAGCCCCTCGATGATTTTGTTTTGAGTTATGTACCGGGACCAGTCAGAACCAAATTAATGCGTTCAGTTTAGTTCTATGTCAAACAAATCGGAAATCGGGAAACGAACTGTTGGACAATAAGTACGACATTTTTCCATGTATTTTTCCGGCTAATATCTAGGACAGAGGATTATATGATCACTTATCTTAAATGGCACATCATCTTAATTCCGCGAGACTGTGAAAGAGCTATGATTGTTGGTCGGTTCTTGAAGTCATACCTGTAACTATAGTTATTAGACTTATCCAAGTGGGAGACCGTTGGATAAGGTGTCTAAGTCCATAACTATATTTAGTATGTACTTGACCCGATTTGGCATTGTCCATTTGAGGGTCGCATGGCATCATAACAGTTGGATAGACAAAATGAGAAAAATGACACTTATGGTTTTTTAATATATTATAAGTTCTAATATATTAATCATATTATTTAATTATTATTGATCAAGAATTAATTTGGAATTAACTTTGTGTTCAAAAAGATACTAATTAAATATATGGGGATTGATTTGTAAATCATTCATTCTTATATAGTGGGCTTATGGTCCATGATTCACAAGATTGGGCTAAGACCCATTGGGTGTTCCATGGATGCTCCATGGAGGTTAAAACCCATGGATCATGGGGGAAATGAGATTCCATGCACATTAGGGTTTACATGGTGTAACCCTACATGTGACACACTATATATAAAAGCTCATGGTAAGCAAAATCGTGCACTAAGACAAGAACAAGGAGGGTTAGCCGATTTTGAGTGAAAGTGTTCTTCTCTCAAGTTATTCCAAGAGTTGTGGTGCTGTGTGAAACATTTGAGGCATCACATTTGGGGTGATAGGCTCACAAGGTCTTAAAAAATCCAAGCTACAAGAAAGGTATGTCATTCTACAAGTTTTTTTATATTACAAGTTCCCCATGCCATGCTAGTTAGGATGAAAACCTTGGAAAACAAATTTTCATGAATATTAGAGAAAACATAGATCCAAGGTTTCTAGGGTTGCATGTACACAATAGGAGTGTTAGTATGCTCAAAACCCATCATATTCAACTTCCATTTTATAGGTAGTTTCTTTATTCCCCCCCCCCCCCTCTTTTATAGACTAGCTTCGTGAATAAGGCGTACTAGCGGTTTGACTGACTTAGTCATATACTTATAGTAATTATTAAACTTTTAATTTTACATATAGTATAAGGTGTATTGTAAAACTTTTTCAGAACACTAGGTTTATAATTCAATTTCGAAAATTAATAAATAATTTAAATTTAAAATTAAACCAATCGATTTAATATTTATCTATTATTTAACAATTAATTAAATATATTATATCAAATAATGATAAATTAATAAAATTAATCAAATAATTTAATCCTAGTCCTTACCCTCTAAATTTTCGAAAAAATAGGGTATAAGATGTATCCAATTTTTATTATCTCTTTTTAGGCAAGTAAAATGGTAATTACCAAAATCTGAAAAACCCTAACAACCTTCCAATTTTTGAAATTGCTTAGGGAGGAAGGCTAGGGTTTTAAAACCCTAGCCCTAATTTCGAAATTCATGGGGGTAGAGGCTAGGGTTTCTAAAACCCTAGCCCTAGTCGAAGTTATGGCCTTTTAGGGTTTAATTTCTATAAACCCTAATTTGATCAAATTCAAAAATTATAGCAAGTTAAATTGAAAATAAACCAGGTGCGTCGAGAGCCCAAAGTGGATAATATTGTGATACGTCCCAAAGGGGAATGTTACAAATGGTATCAAAGCTAGGGCACAATTCGATGTGTTCGATGGGGACGTCAAACCCTATAATGGGGGGTAAAGGTGGGTTGCACCTGATCCCACATCGGTTGGGAAGGAGAACTAAGCATTCGTTATAAGGGATGTGGATACCTTCCATGTCACAACGCATTTTAAAGTCGTGAATGCAGCAAATCCCATAAGAACTCTATAGTTAAGTGTGCCTGGACGAGAGCAATTCAGGGATAGGCGACCCCCAGGGAAGTTTTCGCAGTGGGAGTCAAAAGAGTATAATATTGTGATACGTGTCTAAGGGGGGTGTTACATGCTCTGATACCACTGATGGGTTTTAGGCATAACAAAACAAACTTAAAAATCTTAAGTGTGCATGCAACCTAAAACAAGATCTATGTTTTCACTATTGAACCTATAACTATGAACATCAAAAGAAACCCTAAGAATCCTAGTATATTTTTGAAATTACTAAAGAAAAGGTTTAGGGTAATATACATTTTAGTTGTTATATCAAACAACTAGAAACTCCCTTTGAAAGTTCTCTTGGAAGAAAGCACCATGAATGTCGTGCCTCTAGTGGAGTCACACCCAAGCTAGCAAGAAGATGACTTGAAGAGGGAGAATTTTTGGCTATCCCTTGGAATGATATGGTGGTCGAAATTCTAAGGGGTTAGGGTCCTTTATATAGTGATACAAGTAAACCCTAGATAACCCTAATTTGAATTAAATAATATTAATTCAAATTTGGTATTTATCTGCTTCCCTATTATCCACATGGGATAATCTAGAAACCCTAGATTATCCCCTTGAAATCATCCACCCTCATCGAGGAAGGTTTTGGTGCCTTTTGTTCAACTATCGAACAATTGCACTTTAGACCATTAACGTTTAATTAATTCTTTTAATTCTAATTAATTATTATTTAAATATTATTATTTCTAATTAAGATATTATTTTCATAATATATTAATAAATTATTTCTTTTTATTAATCAAATAATAAATTGACATCTCTCTCCAAAAATCATCTTGTCCGATTGTTAGTTTTGAGGCAGCCCAAAAGGACTGTGCTACTATTAATTCAAGTTTATACCAATTATATTTATAGGCTTAGACACCTAGTCCAACAGTTTATTGTTTCTGGTGTCCTATGTTTGATCAAATGAGGCTCGAAACCCATCACAATCGTCCATAGTGTGTCCAACATATACTTATGATTCATATGTTCTGTGAACCTACATCGTATTTGGAGGTATTTGATTAATATAATGGATGAGTGTTGTGTATGCTCACTAAGTGTTTTCGCTTACCCGTTACTATTAATATTTTTCAGGATTATCAGAGATGAATACCCACCTTGACTACAGCAACATTCTCAATACAACTTTGAAATTACTTTGAAAAAGTCTTTCGCTATTTATTCACAATGTCAATGCTTTATGTAACACTAAAATGAATGATTTTTTTATAAATGATATTCTATTATCATATTTCAATTAGGAGCAAACAAATATTTTATCCTATTGGAAACATGGAGTTAAAACATTTCATCTTTAACATCAAAAAATGTATCATTAACATCTCAAAATTCTTAGCTTCTTAAGATGTTAAGTTGAATGGATATGTATTGATAGAAGGGAAAAATGCAGAGAACCACAATCATTTATCTTCCAACATTTAGAAAAACTCTTATATTTTGTTTATATACAGAAAAACCCTTACATTTTCAGTTACATTTTAGATTTACCCAAATATCCATTTCTTAAAAGAAGTTATCAGTTGTTTCGTGACATTCAATTTATCTTATTCATTTTTAGGTTGACATGGAAAAACTAAACGATGTAACTTATTTTGCTTGAGAAAATAATCATTGAGTAAATGATATATTTCTCATGTTTTACCGTAGACAAGAGGTAACGTCACTTATTTTTGTTTCCATGTTAACCTAATAACAAAAAAAGGTAAATGTCATGTCACAAAACAACCGGTAATTTCTAAAAAAATTGGATATGTGGGTTAATGTGAAAGGTAACTGAAAACTGTCACGCCTCCAAACCAAAACGGCAGAAACGTTCGGGGGCGGAAGACGTCATATTCAGTATCATAACAATTGCATAGTAAGGAAAGTACACACCACCAAATATATAAATACGTTTCAAGTGTTTACATAATCGTAGTTGTTAAATATTCAAAATATAAATACAATAACATGTTTCAAAAGATGTCATTAACGCCAACGTTAATCCCCAAAAGATGATTTCCAAACCTGCTTAGCGGTTCCCTGAGAATACAAGTTATTTCAAAGAAAAAGTGTCAACAATTAAGTTGGTGAGTTCATAAGCGGTTTTGAGAAAATGTATGCCATTCCAAAGTTCGTGCGTTTTCCAAGAAAATCCCTTAATTTCTTATAAAAGTATGAAATGCATATGAATGTTCGTGTTGTGAATTGTAAATAGTTGCACCAGGAAAATCCCTTATTTTCCTATTAGTTGATTGTTTTAGATACAGGAAAATCCCTTATTTTCCTAAAGTAACAGGCAATCTCTAATGTCCAAGACCGAAAATCGCAAGCAACTGACATGCTTAAAGGTTGTGGCATAGTTTTATATAATAAAGCTATAAGAAGATTGCACTTGTTAGATGAAGAATAGTTTTAATACCTACTCATTCATAAAATCAGAATACCATAATAATTGTCTATCCGGTGAGTTTTATAACCATACTAAACATAATATGCCTGTGGCAACGGACTTCAGGCGTCAAAACGTTTATGACAAACTTTCACCCAAAGGACTACAGTTAACAGTCAGGGAGTGAGATTATGACTTCCCGTATAGATCTATACACATTTGACACGCTCTCCAAACGGGAGACTCTAGTTATAATAGACAGGACTTTAGGTAGTACCTTTTAAAAAAAGTAGCATTGAAGATGTAATCGTCTCACAGATTCTCAACTAAGTCTGTATTAAAGTGATAGTTTTGTATGCAATGTTTATCCTCTTTCACAATGTTTGAAAAAGCATAAATCATAAGTTCTTTGAATGCATAAAATAGTTTAACAAGGATGGCTACCCTGGATACTATGCATTTTGTATAAGTCTAATGCATGCAAAGTATAACAAGAGTTTTCACGTTTTCACTCGAGATTAACCAGGTGTTTACTTGTATTCTCCCCCGAAATGTATTAAAAGTACATTATAAAGTATTTGAAGGTGTATAAAAGGGGCTATGAACTAACATGATGGCTAACAACAAGTTCACGAGTAATATGATGAAAAATCGTTTGTATGAAATGATTTCCTTTTCTACCGTTTTACAAAGGTGTGATGATGAGTTCAGTCTTCTTGTAAAAGCATCATGTTATAGTTGAAAATGGTTACCCTTGATATGATGTAGTATGCAAATGTATAAATAAAACATATTTCTATTTATAGAACATATTGTATCCCAAGAGGGTAAAGTTGTGTTGTGAGGTGTTTTGCATGATAACAACTTCATATGATAGTTAAAACAACAGTATGAAAAGTGTAGCAAAAGATGGATGTTTCACACGATTTTAGCTGTGTGTTTACTTGTATTCCCCCCCCCCCTTAAAAGTGTTTAAAAGTGGTTAAAAACGTATTTAAAGTGTGTTTGTAGGGGTATGAACTCACTTGATTGAAGTGGTTGTTTTGAAGTAGTCGAGAGAAGAATCGAGTTTTTAGCTGTCTACTGCTAGGTCAGAAACTTTGAAAAATCATAACTTCCTTATACGAAGTCAGATTTGGGATTTCTTTTTATGTATGTTCACGGTTTAATGATATCTATGACTTTAATTTAGATACCTAAGGCTAAAAAGTATTTTATCGGGATTTCGCATTTTACGCTTAACAGTGTTTTACCGGTATTGTCGCGGATCTTCTATTGGTCATAACTTCTTCGTTATAACTCGGATTTTAGTGTTCTTTATATTTTTGGAAACCTTGTTACGATATATACCACTTGGTATATCCCAGTTATTGTTTTATAAAAGTTAAATTTTTTACCCTAATTTCGCTGGTGTTACATTATCCCCCCGTTAGAGAGAATTTCGTCCCGAAATTCGCATTTCGTCCCGAAATTCGCATTTTGTCCCGAAATTCGCATTTCGACTGGGACTCCAATTGTTGCGGGTAGGTGTGAGTGATTTTGGTCCAATTGTTCTTCTTGTTCCTTTATGAATCCAGATCCCAATGTGGGTGTTCCAGCGGACCTTTATTATTCCGTCTATCGCTTCAACCGATTGGGATCATGTGGTTTTGGGTTTATTTACTTATGTTCTTCTGAATGTTAGCATATTCACTCAATGCTTTAGGGCAGCTTCGTTTTGAAGTTCATGGTTGAATTCACTCCTAGTTTCTGAGCTTGGAGTTGACTCGTTGTACGCATGGTATTTCTAAATGATCTGTTGGGGGATACTATGGGAAGGTTGTAAAGATATAATACTCCTCACATGAGTACCTCGGGGTTTTGAAACCTAACTATGATTTTGGAAATTGTGTTGGATTTGTCATTGTAGATCGAAAGGTTTTTGTTAGTCAATGGCGAAAGTGAAGGGTCTTTTCATAGCACATGCAATTGGTATTGTGAAGACCAAGCCAATCCATTTCTAGTAGCTATTTGGGAACTTCTTGTCATATTAATAGAGAAATCGATCAGTAAAAGTGTTTGTTAGTGGGATAGTGCATTCTACTTATTTGTTTTCAGTGCTTTCAGTCTATTGATATTACTACTATGAAGGTTTTGCTTAATGATTGGGTTGTTTGATCGAGTAGATTTTTAAATCTATGGCTTACGAAACTCATTTCCACTTCACTAATAACCAAAATGCATGTATCGGAGTTATCGAGGGGAAACGTACCCGTAAAAACAGTGGGATCTACAATGGCTTCCTCTTGGCCCATTGCGAATACTCGACCTCTCCTGCCAGCATTTATGTTGTTTTCTCTCGGGTAGTCCCTTCGGAAGTGCCCGTTACTCTGCACTCATAGCAAGTATGGCCAACACCGACATTCGTGGTTAGAGCATGTGGTTGGATTGGTCCTCTGCAGTAGCGTACAGTGTGCCCCTCGCTGTTGCACCTAGCGCAATACATTTCACGGCAAGGTCCGTGATGATGAAAGTTGCATTGGTTGCACTTAGGATGGTTGTTGTTGTACGGACTTGGGGTGTTGGTGGTAGGAATAGTAACAGTGTGAGTTGTCACTATCTGTTCTCTTTTAGGACGCCCTTGTTTCAAATTGTTCCCTTTCCTATTCCAGGGTTTTCGTTTCCTATTACGAGGTTTGTGGGTTGGAGTATTCTTATAGGCTCGCACTTGTTGGTTTCCTTGATTTTTGCAGAGATTTGAATTGTCGACACCATTCCCATTTTTACTAGCATTACTTGCATTGATATAAGCCATGATGGCTGATACGACAATTGTGACTGCAACACGAAGAGTAGCTGAGTCTATGTGCAGAAGTGGTGTGTCGTTGGTTGGTTGATTACTTCCAGGTGAAGACATGATTCTGTTACATGATGTGAAACGAGTTGGTTAGATAACTAGGATCGTTGTTAGTTGGATTCTATACGTATAATTTCCTCACTTTGATATTCGGTTTCTAATGTTTCTGCTTACATTCCTTATGATGTATTTATACTTTAGGGTTGAAATCTCAAGTTGATCTAGTTTCATGCATTTTAGGAGAGGGTATATCCTTTACTTTTCCGAGTCATGAAGAAGGATGTGATGTACCCATCTCATAGCGTGAGTAATATACTTACCAACTCATTAGGTAATAATTATTATTACTTATTAGTCTGATGCATCAGGTTCTCTACCACCTCTCATGCTTTACGAGTGGTTCCCTCTGTTCTCTGTCCTCTCCTTGGTGGTACGGATTTGTTATATCCTGTATCTTATAAACACAGCGTTCTTGCCTTTCCTCAGGCACGTTTTAATCTTCGTCGTTGTTTTGATTGCCCTAGTTGAAGTTATAGAGGTTTGTTATTCTATGATAATCATCTCTCTCTCTAAAGGGTGTAAGTGATAGAAAAGTTGGGTTTATCGAAAGGTTTAGTCCATTTGATTAGCGAGAAGGCATTTTCCAGTATATGGTTACAGATGAAATGGTGGCAAGACTTCGCCAGTGTTGTTGAGTTCAATAACATTGAACTACAATCGATTAGATCCACAGGGACAGTGTAGTGAGTAGCTATAACAGTTCATGACGTGAACTGCCTACATAGCCAAAGCGCGGATTGATAAAGATAATCTTTAAAGGAAACAAGAGTTCTGTCATAATAGTTGGTACAAAAGTTACATAGAATTCGGAAAAACTTAACCTTGGCGTATGTCTATAACATACCACATAGGGAAACCTGACAGTATAAAGACTTAACGAGACAGTACTTGCAAGACAGGAATAATTACATGAAAAGAGTACTACTTAGAGTACATATTAAGCTTATTTCACAACCCAAAAGAAGGAGTGAGTAGAGTATCCTCTACTGGCGGTGGGAACTATTCTGCTGAGCCTTTTGACCTGCCAACTGACGTTCCATCTCGAGCAAACGCATTTCATACCTTGCCTGGCGTGCTCTAAGTTCCCCAACTTCAGTTTGAGTTTCAGTTAGCTCTCTCTGCCAAGCTTCATTTTGATTTACGATTCTCCCGTGAGCTAATCCTAACTGTCGGATGCAAACTGTATTGACTCCAGTGTTCGCATCATTCTCCTCAGTTTGATGGATGGTTGTCATTCGTTGTTCATCAATGCGAGCAATTCGGCGAACCACCATAGGAAGAACTCTGTCTGCTGAGCCTCCCTCTCTTAGATTGTAAAAGTTTCGGTCTCCATTGAATGGAAGGTGTTGACCCTGTTCGCGACTCCACCTATTCAGGTTGGTTGCCCATAAAGGTGTGGAGCCATGAAATTCCGGTCGAGGATTAGGATTTTGAATTGGAGCCGCTAAGGGTAGGTTATTGTCCTCGGGATCTGAGTCTGATTCTTCTTGCATTTCTTCTTCTGGATCATTCTCTATCCCTTCTCCATTGTCTCGATTGGGGTAGTAGGGGTCTCCTGGTAGGTGGAATCCAGCCATTGTGTCTATACGAGAATAGGGAGATAAGGATTGTCTAGAACTAAGGAACATAAGTTTGAACATCAAAGTCAAACTTATTGTATGCATAAAATACACCTATAGTACTCTAAATTTTATGTTTGATTCTAAGGTTGATAAGTTTGGTAAGTTTTAGATTTGTTGTCCATTGTACCTATCCCCTGGAATATGCTGGTCGGCTCTCGGACAAATATAGTTGATCAGGCTATATTCATCCCAGTCTCGATTACATATCTCAAGGCATACCTGTATCATACAACTCATCTATAATACTTCTATATTGTTTTAATTATGATATTGACCCTCTTATTAATATGAAATGGATGCATGCCTACTTTAAAACAAAATTAAATAAATTTTATTTTAAAAGCATGACTCTTACTCAGAGTGTTTTCTCCCAGTTGTGTTTATAGTTGTATACCAAAAATGGTTTTGATATACTTAATTCACTATAAACAAAGCTCTAATACCAATCTGTCACACCCCCAAACCAAAACAGCGGAAACGTTCGGGGGCAGAGGACGTCATATTCAGTATCATAACAATTGCATAGTAAGGAAAGTACACAACACAAAATATATAAATAGGTTTCAAGTGTTTACATAATCGTAGTTGTTACATTATCAAAATATAAATACAACAACATGTTTCAAAAGATGTCATTAACGCCAGAACGTTAATCCCCAAAAGATGATTTCCAAACTTGCTTAGCGGTTCCCTGAGAATACAAGTTATTTCAAAGAAAAAGTGTCAACAATTAAGTTGGTGAGTTCATAAGCGGTTTTGAGAAAATGTATTCCATTCCAAAGTTCGTGCGCTTTCCAAGAAAATCCCTTAATTTCTTATAAAAGTATGAAATGCATATGTTCATGTTGTGAATTGTAAATAGTTACACCAGGAAAATCCCTTATTTTCCTATTAGTTGATTGTTTTAGACATAGGAAAATCCCTTATTTTCCTAAAGTAACAGGCAATCTCTAATGCCCAAGACCGAAAATCGCAAGCAACTGACATGCTTAAACGTTGAGGCATAGTTTTATATAATAAAGATATAAGAAGATCGCACTTGTTAAATGAAGAATAGTTTTAATAGCTACTCATTCATAAAATCAGAATACCATAATAATTGTCTATCCGATGAGGTTTATAACCATACTAAACATAATATGCTTGTGGCGACAGTCTTCAGGCATCGAAACGTTTATGACAAACTGTCACCCAAAGGACTGTAGCTAACAGTCAGGGCGCGGGATCATGACTTCCCGTATAGATCTATACACATTTGACATGCTCTCCAAACGGGAGACTTTGGTTATAATAGACAGGAATTTAGGTAGTACCTTTTAACAAAAAGGTAGCATTGAAGATGAAATCATCTCACGGATTCTCAACTAAGTCTGTATTAAAGTGATAGTTTTGTATGCAATGTTTATCCTCTTACACAATGTTTGACAAAGCATAAATCATAAGTTCTTTGAATGCATCAAATAGTTTAACAACCATGGCTACCCTGGATACTATGCATTTTGTATAAGTCTAATGCATGCAAAGTATAACAAGAGTTTTCACGTTTTCACTCGGGATTAACCAGGTGTTTACTTGTATTCTCCCCCAAAATGAATTAAAAGTACATTATAAAGTATTTGAAGGCGTATAAAAGGGGGTATGAACTCACATGATGGCTAACAACAAGTTCACGAGTAATATGATGAAAAATCGTTTGTATGAAATTATTTTTGTGACAACCCGATATTTCAACTCTATGTAATGAACTAAAAAGTCAAGTATTGTAACCACTTTTGTGATAATGAAATTAACTTCGAAAATAAAATGTCCAAAAAGTTTCTATTTCATTACCTATTATGTTTGATGTCATTAAACCGTGATCGTACGTAAAAAGAACGCCCAAATCCGACTTCGTATGTTGAAGTTATGATTTTTCCAAATTCGGCTTAGCGACAGACAGCTAAAAACTCGAATCGGATGTCACACCCCAAAACCAAGAACGGCGGAAACGTTCTGGGGCGGAGGACGTCATGTATAGTATCACAACACAGTAAATGTAAATAAGCAAACAACATCATCCATTGCATTAAATATATAATTTTAATACAAGTGTGTTCTGTACAGTTATAGACACCAAAAATAATGTAACACAAAATAATATGAGATGAGTCTTGAATGCACTCCATCTTCTCAAAAGCTGGCCGCGGTACCTGTCTACTGATGACCTGAGAATACAAGTTATTTTGAAAGAGTTTATCAGCATTAAGCTGGTGAGTTCATAAGTATTTTAGTGTCAATGTTTCTTGTCAAAAACGTTTGAACCTGTCTCAATGTATAAGTTTGTAAAAATGTAAGTAAATGTTTGAAAGTCTTTGTAAAAGTTTGAATCTCTCAGAAAATCCTATATTTTCTATAAAAGTAACCTTCTACCAAGGCTAAACTGTTTTGTAAATTCGTCTGTTGTAAAAGTGTGTAATTACCCAAGTATAACTATCATTTGTTAAAAATATAGTTTGTACATTAATGCTTAAGTGAGGTTATCACTAAAATATGTAATGGGTAAATCATTGTAGTACTGTAGCTTTGTATAATGAGACTACTGCTGTACTAAATACTACTACCTTAAACCAGATTTATATTAAGGTATAATGTGATAAATTGCACCATGCTATCGACTGGTAACAACGACATAATGAATGGTTGTAATAAAAGAAATGACGTTTGGCACCCGCAGACCTGCAGGTCCGGCTGTAGCTAGCAGCAAGGTGTAGGATAGTCAATCCAGTATAGATCTATACGCAAACTCACGCTCTCCCTCCAAGAGAATTCTGGCTACAACTCGGGCCATGACATTTAAGGCATGCTCCGACACAGTGGATCACAATTATTACGTATTTATGTATATGTAATGTTTCTCGTTCTAGTATGGCTGTATATGTACTTGTTTCTAGTATAGCTGTATATGTACTTGTTTCTAGTATAGCTGTATATGTTCATGTTTCTAGTATATTTGTATATGTACTTGTTTCTAGTATATCTGTATATGTACTTATTTCTAGTATATCTATGTATGTACTTGTTTCTAGTATATTTGTATATGTACTTGTTTCTAGTATATCTGTATATGTACTTGTTTCTAGTATATCTGTATATGTACTTGTTTCTAGTATATCTGTATATGTTCCTGTGTTACCCCGATGGTAACTAACTATTGATGTACTGATGAGTATGGATATGGAAGTACTTTTATGTCTATACATGTATATATGATATATAAGTAATATGGAAACGACCTTCGGATGGTCACCCGAAATCCCACCAGACCACATCCAAATCGAGGAAAAGGAAATAGGGCGGATGGCCTTCCTAAGCCCTTTGAACATTATTTATATATCTATACATATATAGGCATGCAATTGAATATATAAAAGCATAAATAAGTTATCATAAGGCATTTGAAGCAAAAATATAATTACAAGGGAAGATTGACTTGATGTCGATCTATAAAACAATTTGAAGGCATAAGTTGATAAAACAGTTTAAGTATAAGAAGCATTTGTTTGAATCACAGTCTATAAATAAGTTTGGATAGTAAAAGAGTTTGTAAAACATTTCAAAGTAAAGCAGTTTGATAAACAGTTTGAACAGTGGTAAAAATCGTTGTTTTCCTAGTTATTAATCACATGTGATTAAATGCAATCACATGTGATTGAAACAATAACTATAAGTATTTGACTTGTATTCCCCCCCCCCATAAAGTGTTTAAAACATTTAACATCATTTCAAAGGTTGATTCAAGGGGTATGAACTCACTTGTGGTGAGTCGTTCGAATTGCAGTGTCGGATACCGTGCTAGGTGGCAAACGGAGACTTGTTTACACGCACGAGCCTAGTTATCATATAATAAGCATATATATAACTAATTAGACAAATAATAACTTAAATAAATAAGTTAAGACACTTAGGAAACATGTAAACACTTTTATAAGTGTTTAAGGTCCAAATGGTTGCATCTAAGTTGCTACGGGACAAGGCAAAAGGGTTTGAAACATCAAATGGCCTTGCATAAGAGTTCACCACCCAACAAACCCCACCCTTTGGATTTTACGGCCGTAAACTCATGGGTTTATGGCCGTGAACTCCTCACATGGTGGTTTTGGTTGTTTTAAAGTGCTATCTTGATCCTAGAACACTCCTAGCTTTGTTGGAATAACACATGAAGTAGTTTAAGGCTCTAGAATACTCCTTAGAGGAGTTTACGGCCTAAAGTCCATTCACCCTAGAGTTTACGGCCGTAAACTCCTATGGGGTGATGGCTTTTAATTGTTTTGAGGCACTTAAACATCAAGGATGGCTTCCATGATTTTATCTAAGGCTAATGGGGACAAGAGGCACACTTTTGTGCCTTCACTTGGAGTTTACGGCCCAAGATATGTTCCTTGGCCGTAAACTCCTTTTAAGGAGTGATTATGATATGTTTTACTCTCCATTCAAGTCCCATGAGTTCAAGGTAAATTGTCTTAAGGCCTAAGGTGAGTTTGGAATGCTTTTTACCCTAGAAAAAGGGGTTTACGGCCCAAGAGGGGTTCTTGGCCGTAAACTCCTATAAACTTGTGATTTTTATGGGTTTTGATGTCCTAAATAAGCACAAGTATTTGAGGGTAAAGTTCCTTAAGCATTAGGGGAAGTTTAGGGCACTAATTGCCCTTGAAAAGGGGTTTACGGCCCAAGGAAGTTCCTTGGCCGTAAACTCCAATGACTTGTGTTCCTTGGATGATTTCTAGCCTATAAAGATCATACACAAAGTCCTTGATAAGTTGCCTAACATGGGGATGGGTCTAGAAAGCATTAAAGTTCCATTTTGGAGTTTACTCCCCAAGAACGTTCTTGGGCGGTAAACTCTCGGATCTTGTAATCTAAACATGTAATTGATGTAAATAAGCATCTAACAAGTATTGAAACACATTTAGTAAAGTAGACTCACAATCTGGGATGAAAACCCGAAGATCCGTCAGAGAGAATATAGCTTTTCTCTATTTGGAATTGTAAATAATGAATTTATTTAATTCAGAAAACTATTTATAGTCCTGGAATATTTTGGCAGAAAATGTTTTTATTCCTGATTTTGGACTGTAATATTTTGAAACTTGAAATGCCCAAATTTCACAAAACCAGGAGCATCCACTCTCCTGATATCTCCTAAAACATAAACCCTAATGTACATAGACTTGTTCGGAAAAGTATGAAAATCACTGAAAATGAACTAGCTTCTATTGAATAGATGATGTTCGTACAAATGGAAATTTCGGGTTGTCACATCGGAGATCGAGCGACTTTTGGCAGGAATGACCTAAATGAGAATCGAAGGTCTCGACAATGGTATTTCAACGGTAAAAAGTCTGGCAAAAACAGACGTCGGATAAAGAAGTTATCAATTTCTAACAAAATTTTCTTAACGCGACCTTTTAAAAATAAATAATAAAAATAATTTCAAAATTTGCTGACGGAATCTAAACGAAAGTTGTAGAGCGTAGTCTCACCTACGCGTGGATATAAAGAACATCGAAAACGGACTTCAAATGAAGAAAATATGAATTTTAGAAGTTTATTAAATAAATAAAATATAAATTTTATTATTTAACCTTGGTATTATCCGAAGGCGAGTCATCAGATAGGGCCGAGTTACGCCTAGCGTATTCAAGGCCTAGGCCTCAGATCGTCCACGTCTCGCCTTATGCGAGGCTATGCCCCGTCCCATCCGGAGTCCGAAGCAGTCGAGGATGCGTTCATGCGTGACGCGCGCGTACGCCCAGAGTACCGAGGCGGTTCCCACCCCCTATAAAAGGGATGCGAGGGTTCCGAAAAAAAGGGCCATTCTCTCTCATTTCTCTTGCGTTGTTGCCTCGTTTTTTGTGCCCGTGCTAACCTGAAGCCCCGGTCACTTTGCTCAAGTCCCGAAGGTCGTTTGTACTCCCGAGATTCCCGAGAATCCCGAGAAAATCCGCTTTCCCGAGAAGAAATTCTGCCTGGTTTTCATCTCGCCTTTCTTCGATCTTTCAAGTGAGTTCATACCCCTTAATTAACCTTTTAAATATTCTCTAAATGCTTTTATATGCTTTCAAAGGGGGGGGGGGATACAAGTAAAACACACGATTATTATCGTGTGTTATATAAAGTTTTATTATACACTTTTATTCAATAGAATCATATGTGATTTATAAACTTTATAGGGAACTTTCGTATGTAAAATATATCACGATAACATTATATCTTTTGAAATGAAAAATGTTGTTATATATGTATAAATTAAACACTCTGCTTAGATTGCATGTATATGTGTCCAACTTAGACACTATGAAAATTTATACTTTCATAACAAGTGATTCATTTTCTAGGGATTTCTAAACAAACGAGACACACTTTTAGAAAACTATAATAGGTATAGTTTTACGAGAACATTACTAACTCTTACATACTAGAAACACTATTTTCAAGAAGTCACTTTCGCATACAAGAACAAATGAACATTTTAACTCGTGAATCTGTTTTTATACTAAGTTTTGTGAGACATTAACTTCACGTACGTTTGAGTACACATTTCAAGTCCTGTATTATATACCAGAATCCCTTGGAGGGGGAGCCTGGTGTTTGTGTATAGATCTATACGGGCTTGACAACCCCACACCCTAACTGTTAGCTACAGTCCACCATTTGGGGTGACAAACGTCAGAACATTCCAACGCCTGAAGAACGTTGTGTATAGGCAATCCGAGTCAATAACATGGTTATAAAACTCACATGGGGTATTAAAAATACATTGATTTACGAGGTTTTTCGAACATATTGGATATTTTATACGTACATACATTTTCTAGAAACAAACATTAGTCTTAATAGAAGGCTACATTTATGCTAGTAGAAAATATGGGATTTTCTAGGAACAAACAAACAAAAACAAAATATTTCATTTCATACAAACATTGTCATTTAATACTTATGAAACTCACCAGCTTAAAATGCTGATCTACTCTTTCAAAATTACTTGTATGTCCCAGGGATTCAGTAATTACAGGTAACAAACAGCTTTTGAAGAAGGGACGTTGCGTCGTCAGCTTAAATTCATATTTTGGCATCATATTGTAATTGGTTTTGAACATGTATCTTTTAACAATGTAAACTTTCAATTATATATATGATGGTTGTATTTCTTTCTTTACTATGTATTCATTTGTTATGCTACCACATTAAGTCGTCCGCCCCTGAACGTTTCCGCCGTTCTGGTTTGGGGGTGTGACCAATTGGTATCAGAGCAATGTTTATAGTGAACTAAGTATATCGAACCACATAAGATATACAAACTATAAATGCTTAAGGGACTAATACTCTCTGATAAAACATTTTTTTTACGCCTAAGCCGCGTTTCGTTTAACTTATAATGTTAGTTCATTTAAGTACAAATACATGCATACAACAAACTTATTTTCATGATTATAACTATACAAGAAGTATTTAGACAAGTTGGACACTACGATTAAGACTCAATATATGTAATCGGATTTGGGACAAATATAGCATGATCAACTATATTTGTCCGAGATCGGACCAATATATATCGAGGATTGCTCGTAGTAAGCAACAAGTCAAAACTTACCAAAACATCACGAGAATCAAACACACGAATTTAAATACTATAGGGGTATTTATTACTTAGAATAACTTAACATACCTTTTTAGTCTTACATGTTCCAAACATTATTCGATTCTTATAACCCTATTCTCGTATAGTCAAATGGCTGGATTTCATCACCCCAGCGACCCCTACTATCCCAACCAAGGCAACGGGGGATGGATCGAAGAGGATCCCGAGGAGGACGAAGAACCCATAGAATTGGATGATGACTCTGGTACCGACTCAAAGCCGGAAGTGATCAACCCACCATCCGCACAACCTCCCGTCTTCGTAAGGAACTTTCAAGGACCGACTCCCGTCTGGGGAAGTCACCTCCACCATTAGAGCCAACAACAAAACCTACGCCCTCCGTACGGCATGTGCCGAGACTTCTACGATGTCCGTGGCTGAGGTTCAGCTGATCGGGCAATCCCAGTAATGGTGGGAAAACTAGCCAATCAGTCCTACCAATCCAGAGTTCAAGCTAGCAGAATTCGGGAAGTCAACGTGGAAGTACAGGTTTACACTTCTGACATCCGTAGGCTGGACAGAATTCAGGACAATGCCCAACTCCAAACCGAGGCATTCCAAGCACAAATGATTGCAGCCCTCGCCGAATTGAGGGAACAACAAGCCGCCTTTGATAGGCGTCTAATGGAATCGAAGCAATCGGATGCGGAGTCAAGCTCCAAGTGCAACCTACGTCGCAAGTAGTGCTTGCCAAAATTTCAAATTTTGTTATAACTTAGGACCTCGGCTAAAAGTTTTTAATTTTTCCTTAAAATTTGTAACCGGAGACCCTTATAGGGCTCAAATTTTCGTGATCATTGTATCAACTATTATATTAATATAAGTGGCACTATTATTACTACGTGGAGTATTTCATTCAATCCTTAAAAAGTTATGGAAAAACCAAATGCTTGTTTCATAATTTCAGTCTTACAAATAACTTTCATTATTCTATTTTGAGACTCGTACTATCATCTGTTGTTGGGCTATAGCAATTTAGTTCATGAGACACATACAACTTCTATGCTATGGAATTCTTATCTTTATCTTTTCAACCTATAGTTGAAGGATGCCTCCGCGTAGGAACCTAAGACGAAAAAACGGTGGGGAAGCACCTCTACCACCACCACCTCCACCTCCTCAATTTGATGCTGTCATGTTCCAAGTAGCAGGCACTGCAGTTGTAGCAGCTGCCATGTCACAGATCAATAACTCGGATACTACTGGTTCGGGAACTGGCACGCATCCATCCAACCATGGAGAGAGTCATGGGCAACCCCGGGAGTGCACCTATAAAGACTTCATGAATGCCAAACCCCGAATGTTTAATGGAACTGGTGGTGTGATGACTAAGAGGCAGTGGATCGAAAGGACAGAATCAGTCTTTGAAATCTGCTCCTGTCCCGAGCACAGCAAAGTCAAGTTTGCAACCTTCACACTTACTGATAGAGCTTTAACTTGGTGGAATGGCCACGTTAAGGTACTTACCCTGATAGTGGCAAATTTCATAAGCTGGGAGAGCTTAAAAATCATGCTGATGAGAGAATATTGTCCACGAGGAGAGATTCAAAGACTCGAGCACAAACTTTGGACGCTCGGAATGATTGGTACCGACATAGCAACTTATACCAACAGATTCTGCGATCTGGCAATCTTTTGCCCATATATGATTGCTCCTGAGAGCAAGAAAATAGAGAGATACATTTGGGGACTGTCGCCCCAAATTCAGTCAAGCGTGTTAGCTTCAAAACCTAACACTTTTGAAAGTGCCAAGGAACTGGCACAATCTCTTGTTGATTATGGAAGTCATCAGAACTCAACGGTTTCTACACCAGAACCACAAAAGGGAAACAACAACAATAACAGGAAGAGAGTATGGAATAAAGGGAAGGGTGTATCTTCCCAAGAATCCGCGAAGAAACAGCAACTGGTTTCAGTGAATGCTGCTACTGTACCTACTACCGTTCCTACATATCCCTACCCAACAAAGCCTTATGGGGGTAACCTTTCAAAGTGCACCAAATGCACTTATCACCATCATGGACCTTGTCGGGAAATGCAGTGCTCCAACTGCAACAAAAAGGGACACACTATCCGTTTCTGCAAGGATCCCGCAAAGCCGATCACTCAAGTTCCCAACGCAGGTGTAGGCCAAACTTGCTACGGTTGTGGCGAGGTGGGCCACTACAAGAGAAACTGCCCAAAGGCAGCAAATACCGGCGGAGTGGGACGAGTTTTGGCTATAGGCCACGATGAAGCCGTAGTTGACCTGACTGTAGTTGCTGGTACGTTGCTTCTCGATAATTCATATGCATGCATATTATTTGATAGTGGAGCGGAGAGAAGCTTCGTGAGTCAAAACTTTATTCACTTACTTAAACATAAACCTAGCAAGTTAGAAAAATCATTCACTGTAGAGATGGCAAATGGAAAAACGGAAAACACTAACTGCATATACATGGACTGTACGTTAACTTTAGACGGTCATTCTTTTCCAATCAACCTCATGCCGGTCCAAATTAAAAGTTTCGACGTCATAGTCGGCATGGATTGGTTAAGTCTTCTTCGCGCCAACATCATGTGCTTTGAGAAAGCAGTTCATCTTAGTCTTCCTAACGACGAAACATTAGTGATTTACGGCGACAAATCAAGTACAAACTTTGCATCATTTCGTGCATCCAAGCTCGAAAGTGTTTGCGGAAGGATTGTCATGCATTTCTTGCGCACATCGTCGATACGATTCAGGAATTAAGAGACGTCAAGAGCATTCCATAAGTACGCGACTTTCCCGATATCTTTCCAGAAGAACTAACGGGATTACCACCACAACGCCAAGTCGAATTCAGAATCGACTTAGTTCCAGGGGCTACCCCGGTAGAGAAATCGCCTTATCGCCTGGCACCAGCTGAGATGCAAGAACTTTCCAATTAGCTTAACGAACTCCACCAAAAGGGATTTATTAGACCAAGCTTCTCACCTTGTGGACCACCGGTCTTGTTTGTAAAGAAGAAAGACAGATCGTTCCGCATGTGCATCGACTACAGAGAACTGAACAAACTTACAGTCAAAAATCGTTATCCTTTGCCCCGCATTGACGACCTTTTTGATCAACTTCAGAGAGCGAACTACTTCTCGAAGATAGATCTATGATCCGGATATCACCAATTACGAGTACTAGAGGGGGATATTCCCAAGACAGCCTTCCAAACCCGTTATGGACATTATGAATTTGTAGTGATGTCGTTTGGATTAACCAACGCACCAGCAGTATTCATGGACTTAATGAATAGGGTGTGTCGTCCTTACTTGGATCAGTTCGTCATCGTCTTCATCGATGATATACTTATCTACTCCCGGAGTAAGGAAGAGCATAGTCAGCACCTACGAAAAGTCTTAGAAACATTGCGATCGGAGAAGCTATATGCGAAGTTCTCTAAATGCGAATTTTGGATTCGAAGAGTCGAATTTTTGGGCCACGTTGTTAGCGAAAAGGGGATACACGTGGACCCCTCCAAAATTAAGGCCATTGAGAACTGGTCGGCACCAAAGACACCTACATAGATTCGTCAATTTCTAGGTCTCGTTGGCTACTATCGCAGATTCATAAAGAACTTCTCTAGCATTGCGAAACCTCTTACTACATTAACCCAGAAAGGTGTCGCCTTTGACTGGGAAGCGAAACAAGAGAAGGCGTTCCAAACACTGAAACAGGCCTTGTGCACCGCACCGATACTATCCCTTCCCGAAGAGATAGAAGATTTTGTAGTGTATTGCAATGCATCAAACCAAGGACTTAGTTGTGTTCTTATATAGAGAGGGAAGGTTATTGCTTATGCCTCCCGACAGCTTAAGACACACGAAGTGAACTATACGACACACGATCTTGAGTTAGTAGCAGTGGTATTTGCTCTGAAGATCTGGAGACACTACTTGTACGGAACAAAGAGTACTATTTTCACCGATCACAAGAGCCTTCAACACATTTTTTATCAGAAGGAGCTCAACATGCGACAACGACGATGGGTCGAGTTACTCAATGACTACGAATGCAAAATTAGTTATCATCCTGGTAAGGCCAATGTGGTAGCTGACGCCCTCAATCGAAAAGAATACACTGGGCGGAGAGTCAAATCTCTGACTATGACTATCCATTCCCACTTATCCACACAAATTAAGGAGGCTCAATTGGAAGCATTACAACCTGAAAATGTGACAGGTGAATCCATGAGAGGAATGGAAAAGAATCTAGAAATCAAGGGTGGCGGAGCGTATTATCTCATGGATTGAATCTGGACACCGAAACATGGTGGTTTCAAAGACGTAGTCATGACCGAAGCACACAACACGAGATATTCCGTTCACTCAGTTTCAGATAAAATGTATCTGGATCTTAAGAAACTGTACTGGTGGCCTAACATGAAAGCCGAAATTTATACCTTCGTAAGTAAATGCCTTACTTGCGCTAAGGTTAAGGTCGAGTATCAGAAACTGCTAGGATTACTGCAACAGCCGTAGATACCGGAATGGAAATGGGAACGGATTACTATGGACTTCGTAACCAAGTTGCCCAAGACTACGAGTGGACTCAATACCATATGGGTCATCGTCGACAGATTGACCAAATCCGCGCATTTCCTACCAATCAAGGAGACTGACAAGATGGAAAAGCTTACAAGAACTTATTTAAGGGAAATAGTGTGACTGCATGGTGTTCCGATATCCATTATCTCCGATAGAGATAGTAGATTCACTTCAAGATTCTGGCAGTCACTACAAAGTTCCCTGGGGACTAGGCTAGATATGAGTACAGCCTACCACCCACAAACAGACGGGCAAAGTGAGAGAACAATACAAACTTTGGAAGATATGCTGAGAGCCTGTGTGATTGACTTTGGAAAGGCATGGGATATCCATTTACCCCTTGTCGAATTTTCATACAACAATAGTTATCATACAAGCCTAAAGGCTGCTCCGTTTGAAGCCCTCTACGGTCGAAAGTGCAGGTCCCCTTTGTGCTGGACTGAAGTTGGCGACACCCAGTTAGCTAAAGGACGAGTTCCTGAAAGCACTCTCACCGGTCCGGAAATCATACGAGAAACGAAAGAGAAGATCGTTCAAATTCGTGAACGATTGAAAGCCTCTAGAGACCGACAAAAAAGTTACGCTGACCAAAGGAGGAAACCTTTGGAATTCCAGGTAGGAGACCACGTTTTATTGAAGGTCTCACCGTGGAAGGGCTTAATACACTTTGGAAAGCGTGGGAAACTAAATCCAAGATACGTAGGGCCTTTCGAGATTCTTGCCAGAATCGGCCCTGTGGCTTACAAGCTTAATCTACCGCGTGAACTTAGTAACATACATCCAACCTTCCATGTCTCGAACTTGAAAAAGTGTCTGTCCGATGAGACTCTTGTTATTCCACTCGACGAGATCGAGATCAACGAGAGCCTCAACTTTGTGGAAGAACCGGTAGAAATCATGGACCGAGAGGTCAAACAAACGAAACAAAGTCGCATACCCATCGTGAAGGTTCGCTGGAACGCCAAGCAAGGACCTGAATTCACATGGGAACGCGAAGATCAGATGAAACAAAAGTACCCTCATCTTTTTCTCTGATTCACTAGTATCTTTACTACTTTAAATTTCGGGACGAAATTCCCTCTAACGGGGGGATGATGTGACAACCCGATATTTCAACTCTATGTAATGAACTAAAAAGTCAAGTATTGTAAACACTTTTGTGATAATGAAATTAACTTCGAAAATAAAACGTCCAAAAAGTTTCTATTTAATTACCTACTATGTTTGATGTCATTAAACCGTGATCGTACGTAAAAAGAACGCCCAAATCTGACTTCGTATGTTGAAGTTATGATTTTTCCAAGTTCGGCTTAGCGACAGACAGCTAAAAACTCGAATCGGAGATCGAGCGGCTTTTGGATGGAATGACCTAAACGAGAATCGAAGGTCTCGAAAATGGTATTTCAGCGGTAAAAAGTCTGGCAAAAACAGACGTCAGATAAAGAAGTTATAAATTTCTAATGAAATTTTCTTAACGTGACCTTTTAAAAATAAATAATATAAATAATTTCAAATTTTGCCGACGGAATCTAAACGAAAGTTGTAGAGCGTAGTCTCACCTATGCGTGGATATAAAGAATATCGAAAACGGAGTTCGTATGAAGAAGATATGAATTTTAGAAGTTTATTAAATAAATAAAATATAAATTTTATTATTTAACCTTGGTATTATCTGAAGGCGAGTCATCAGATAGGGCTGAGTTACGCCCAGCGTACTCAAGGCCTAGGCCTCGGATCGTCCACGTCTCGCCTTATGCGAGGCTATGCCCCGTCCCATCCGGAGTCCGAAGCAGTCGAGGATGCGCTCCTGCGTGACGCGCGCGTACACCCAGCGTACCGAGGCGGTTCCCACCCCCTATAAAAGGGATGCGAGGGTTCCGAAGAAAAGGGCCATTTTCTATCATTTCTCTTGCGTTGTTGCCTCGTTTTCCGTGCCCGTGCTAACCTGAAGCCCCGGTCACTTTGCTCAAGTCCCGAAGGTCGTTTGTACTCCCGAGATTCCCGAGAATCCCGAGAAAATCCGCTTTCCCGAGAAGAAATTCTGCCCGGTTTTCATCTCGCCTTTCTTCGATCTTTAAAGTGAGTTCATACCCCTTAATTAACCTTTTAAATATTCTCTAAATGCTTTTATATGCTTTCAAAGGGGGGAAATACAAGTAAAACACACGATTATTATCATGTGTTATATAAAGTTTTATTATACACTTTTATTCAACAGAATCATATGTGATTTATAAACTTTATAGGGAACTTTCGTATGTAAAATATATCACGATAACATTATATCTTTTGAAATGAAAAATGTTGTTATATATGTATAAATTAAACACTCTGCTTAGATTGCATGTATATGTGTCCAACTTAGACACTATGAAAATTTATACTTTCACAACAAGTGATTCATTTTCTAGGGATTTCTAAACAAACGAGACACACTTTTAGAAAACTATAATAGGTATAGTTTTACGAGAACATTACTAACTCTTACATACTAGAAACACTATTTTCAAGAAGTCACTTTCGCATACAAGAACAAATGAACATTTTAACTCGTGAATCTGTTTTTATACCAAGTTTTGTGAGACATTAACTTCACGTACGTTCGAGTACACATTTCAAGTCTTTTATTATATACCAGAATCCCTTGGAGGGGGAGCCTGGTGTTTGTGTATAGATGTATACGGGCTTGACAACCCCGCGCCCTAACTGTTAGCTACAGTCCACCATTTGGGGTGACAAACGTCAGAACATTCCAACGCATGAAGAACATTGTGTATAGGCAATCCGAGTCAATAGCATGGTTATAAAACTCACATGGGGTATTAAAAATACATTGATTTACGAGGTTTTTCAAACATATTGGATATTTTATACGTACATACATTTTCTAGAAACAAACATTAGTCTTGATAGAAGGCTACATTTATGCTAGTAGAAAATATGGGATTTTCTAGGAACAAACAAACAAAAACAAAATATTTCATTTCATACAAACATTTTCATTTAATACTTATGAAACTCACCAGCTGAAAATGCTGATCTACTCTTTCAAAATTACTTGTATGTCCCAGGGATTCAGTAATTACAGGTAACAAACAACTTTTGAAGAAGGGACGCTGCGTCGTCAGCTTAAATTCATATTTTGGCATCATATTGTAATTGTTTTGCACATGTACCTTTTAACAATGTAAACTTTCAATTATATATATGATGGTTGTATTGCTTTCTTTACTATGTATTCATTTGTTATGCTACCACATGAAGTCGTCCGCCCCTGAGCGTTTCCGCCGTTCTGGTTTGGGGGTGTGACAATTTCCTTTTCTACCGTGTTACAAAGGTGTGATGATGAGTTGAGTTTTCTTGTAAAAGCATAATGTTATAGTTGAAAATGGTTACCCTTGATATGATGTAGTATGAAAACGTATAAATAAAACATATTTCTATTTATAGAACATATTGTATCCCAAGAGGTACAGTTGTGTTGTGAGGTGTTTTGCATGATAACAACTTCATATGGTAGTTAAAACAACAGTATGAAAAGTGTAGCAAAAGATCGATGTTTCACACGATTTTATCCGTGTGTTTACTTTCATCCCCCCCCCCCCCCTTGAAATTGTTTAAAAGCGGTTAAAAACGTATTTAAAGTGTGTTTGTAGGGGTATGAACTCACTTGATTGAAGTGGTTGCTTGGAAGTAGTCAAGAGAAGAATCGAGCAGAACTTCGACTAGAGAGAGTTAAAATCTCGGGATTCTCAGGGATCTTGGGAGTATAGAACTTCCTTCAGAGCTTGAGTATAAAACCCGGGGCTTCACGCAGGCAGTACTTCGACTTGAGAGAATCAGTGTCTCGGGAAATTTGGGGCGTCGGGCCTTGTTTCGTGTTCCAAGTGTTACTGGGGGCTTCGGGGTGGTTTTGAGGGGCTTAACAGAGAGTAGAAGTAGGAGAGAGGTCAGGAATGAGTAGCCAAACTCGAAAGGCTTCGATTTCTATATATAGGCTAAAAATCGAAGTTCACGTCGTGAGTTTTACCAATTCACGTCGTGAGTTTTTCCCAAATTCGTCATGGCATGCATCATTTGTCAAGTGGCTCTGAAATGCATCAGTCAGAATGTTCACGTCGTGAACACTGACAATTCTAACACAGCGTCGAAATTCGTGTCCCGAACTTCAAAAAATCATATCTTTTTCATACAAGCTCCGTTTTCGACGTTCTTTATATCCACGTGTAGCTAAGAAAAGGCTCTACAACTATCGTTTAGATTCTGTCGGCTAATTTTGACTTTATTTTTATTATATTATTTTTAATAGGCCGGGCCTGGAAAAGTTTGTTGTACTGCGATTGTCGGGGTCTTCGACTTTCGTTTAGGTTGTGTCGGCTAAAGACCGCTCGATCTCTATTTCGAGTTTTTAGCTGTCTACTGCTAGGTCAGAAACTTCGAAAAATCATAACTTCCTTATACGAAGTTAGATTTGGGCGTTCTTTTTATGTATGTTCACGGTTTAATGATATCTATGACTTTCATTTAGATACCTAAGGCTAAAAAGTATTTTATCGGGATTACGCATTATAGGCTTAACAGTGTTTTACCGGTATTGTCGCGGATCTTCGATTTTATAACTCGGATTTTAGTGTCCTTTATATTTTTGGAAACCTCGTTACGATATATACCACTTGGTATATCCCAATTATTGTTTTATAAAAGTTAAATTTTTTACCCTAATTTCGCTGGTGTTACAAAAACGTAAGGGTTTTTCTACATATAAACAAAATGTAAGAGTTTTTCTCTAAATGTTGTTCCTTGATAGAATATTATTATGAAATCTACAACTAAGGAATGTGGAATAGGAACAAGAATATGAAGATGATTGTAATTCTCGACACAAATAATTAAGAACATAGTAAATGATGGTCATGAAAGAAAAGTTATATGATTGGAAAGGAGATGGGTAGAAAATGATATAAGATATGAAAGGCGTGATTGACCAATTATAAAGTAACTTATTCTAAAACCTGATCCAAAGATATTATATGTTTGACACCATAAACAAATTCATGAAAAACTCAAACATAAAGATAAATAAGAGGGTCGTTTATGCAATTTAGTCGATTAAGGGAGAGGTTTGGATTGAAGGTTGAACCAATTAGGAGACACAAGTGATTATACCTCTCATATATTATAATGGTTATTAAAGAAAACATGTCATAAGTATGGTTTATGAAGCACTCCTCGTTAGGGTGGATTTAAAATACCTTTTAAAATAATATGATTTTTTGTAAAAGAATAATAGAGTTACATTTTCGAAAAAAACACACGGGATCATAGTTCAAAATAAGTTTAGGTTTTCAAAAGAGAGAGGTTATATCAATGTAATATCATAACAATCCCAAATTAACACAAAATCCATGGCCTTCAAAATATCATCCATAATCTCTATTCCAACTCTAATCATTAATCTAAATATATGTCAAAAAAAGTTAGGGAATTAACTACCTCTTGAGAATGCAGTGGATTCACTCATTGGAGTAAAGATGACAATAATCATACTTGATGAGTTGAAAACTCTATTAAGATCGTTTAGATTCTTAGCAAGTAAATCAGAAAGTAATTAAAAGAATGTACACACAATGAATCAAACAAGTGTTAAATGATTAAATCTGCAACACCTCGGAAGAGTTCGACTAAGAACTTCTACTGTAGAGGTGTGCTAGGGTTACAGTGCAATGAAAGAGATAATAATCAAGAAGCGTACTAATGACAATGCATGCATGCACCATAAATACTAAACCCTAATAACAAAAACACGGCTGGACAGACCCAAACCGTGATATATTGGACCGAATACAAAAGCCCAATGACACAACTCCTAGACTCAACAATCTCCCCTTTTGCGTCAATTGAGGCGAGAGATCTCTTCGGTTGAGTGAGGGTGGATTTCTTCATAGTCTTGAACAGTTTCGATATGATGGTAAGAAGAGGTTGATGAAAGTCTATATACCACCGAAGCATATCCGAAAAAATCTTCTTATCAGCTTCACTATTTAGATTACACCTATAAATGATGTCAAGAATGTGCTCTAGACAAGTGGTGGAAAACAGTTCTTTGTCATCAAGAGCGAACAAGCACTTTTGGCCTTCGGCTCTGGTGAACATGATAGTGTGATACTTCGGGTCGATCTTACCTATCCGCATCATGTTAATGTCGCTTTCCTTCCCAATTGGTTTGATTGTAGGCCTCTTACTTAAGGCAGAGGCAATCTCTTGATCCATCTTGGGAACTTCAAGAATGCAGCACACCAACATTCGCTTATGTGATCGATGATAGGCCCGTACTATTGTTGATCAGTCAGCAAAATATTTTTCAGGAGGATCCAGTCATGTGGGTTAAAGTTTGGCAAATCAGCAAGAGAAATCATATGAACCGAGTTGTTAGAGCCTCGGGTCACTTTGAACTTCACATTTATAAAATTCCCTACCGAAGTTGGTTTCAATACTTTGACCGTTGTGATCTTTTGTGCGCTCCACGTCAAGTATTGTGGTTGAGAGAATGTGAGAAAGTAGTCAATTAATTCTCGATCAACCTTCAGGTCAGGAGAGGGTACAACAACTGCTGGCTCAAAGCAATGAAATACGAAAGCCTTTCGGGTGATCGGCATGTCGAACTGAGAGTCTTTGGAATTTTCACGATCAAACGAGAGGACTGGTTCAAGCCAATGAGTGTTGGGAGACTCAATTGCTTCTTTTAAAATTTTCTCCAATGACCACATAGGAAATAGAGATTTTCTATGTTCCAATGCATCATTCGCTTTTCTTTCACTCTCTACTACTTCTTTGATGCGAAGCTTTTCTTCAAGCTCTCGGTCATTTTGCTTTATTTTGAGAGAATTTTCTTCGGTTTTGGGAGCATTTTCTTCGGTTTCTTCCTCATCATCATCACCGATTATCTTCTTGCCTTTTCCCTCACACTAGAACCCGAAGCTTCATTACCCTTCGGTTCAGTAGTGACTTTCGGTTGTGAAATGGGTTTTCTTGTTGGAGGTTGTTGTGGTTGACCCTGACTTGCATCTCCCCCTTGTTTCGGAGGGACAACAGTCTCCGGAACACCTTCAATACGGCTCAGTATGTCAAGAGTTGGTCTCAGCTTCTCAGCCAAGTGTCGTCAAACGATACTAGTAAGGACCGAATCATGAGCTTCCAGGATATTGGAGAGAAGAAAATGCACATCACCAATACAGCTTTTGATAACGACTCTCTCTGACTAGAGGTCATCATTTTCCTTGTGCGTCTGAGTGAGCTTCAAGGCCAGAGTCTTAACCTTCGTGGCTTTGAGGGAAAGTTCATCCATAACTTTTTTTCCAAGGCAAGATCAGCATAGAGTTTATCAAGGCGGACATGGATTGAAGTTTGAAGCCTAGAGTAGTCAGACTTGATGCTTTGGCGTGCTTCTTAAAAGTGTTTCTTCTCAGCTTGAAGCGAGTTGGTTAGATTGTCAACCGAGGCATTAACTGTTTGAGCATTCTCTTGAGTAGTAGCCTGAAGAGAATCTAGAAAAATATTAGCATCATAAATTAGTTTTTTGACATTTTCGATCGCTTTCTTGCAATCTTTTGTGGATTCTTCAACAGCAATTGTTGCTTTCTGGCAAGAGGAGGTGGCAGCTTCAATGGCTTTGGCAACGTTGGAAATAGATGAGTCATGTTCCTTGACAAAGGTTGCAAACATAGCCTTGATAGCGGCCTCTGAGTAAGTCTCGCTTGGAGCGGAAGAGGAAGAAGAAAGCAACTTATCGAGCTTTTCATTGAGATCCCTAAAATGTCGTTTCGTTACAGGAGCTTCAAAATCATCATCGCACTAAACTCTGTAGGGGCTATAATAGAAGGAATCAAACTGAATATCCTCTCCACCGAGAACAGTGTCAGATTCGTTTGAGTTGGGTGGTGAAAGAGGTTCAAAAGTAACGGGTGGTTCGGTTCCTGAAGCAGGCGCCCCCGTATCAGATATGTTGACACAAACTTGAGGTTCGTATGTAATTGGTATAGTAGTGATGGTAATTTCAGTGAATAAAGGGGTTGGTATTGGAATAGAAGTGGTCGTTGAAGAGAATATGGGAGGTGGGCATGGAGCAATGGTGATAGGAACAGAGTGAGTAGGAGAGGAAGGGGGTGAGTTTCAGTTACCTTGACGAGTCGGTGAAGGTGAAGGAAAAGCTCCTCGACGTGAACTCTCATGTTGAGAATCTTCATTATCGCTTGACTCTAGTTCGGGTTGTTGATCAGAAGGAACATAGTCTGAATCACTTGAAGATGGAACCTTTGGCTTGTGTGCCTTCTTCTTGATCTTTTGCTTCTTAGGAGCAGAAGGAGCTGCTTGTTCTGATTTTCGCTTTTTAGGTGTAGCAACTTTAGATGAGGGTCCTTCCTTCTTGCTTTTTCACTCAAACTTCATCCCCCGTTTCACTGGTTTATCAGCGGTATCCAACGAACGTTGTGTTTCAGGGGTGATTTGCCTCGGTCCCATAGGAGGAAGCTTCTTATATTCATTCATAAGCTTGCTTTCCCCATAAACACACTTGAACATAGATTCGGGAACTGAACCGATGAACAGAAATTTGGATGGATCGTCCACAATAGTCTTTGTCATGTGAAAAGTGGCTATAGATGACATCAAATAATCTACGATTGTTGGAATGTTGAATTTCTCCATTGCCCATTGAGTGACTAAAGTCCAAAACCTGCCGCAAGAGATTTCAGAATAACGAGAAACTGAGTTGAGGCTTTGTACTAGTTGAGTCCAAGGAATAGACCCATAGTCCATGTTGACTCCATGGTAAAGACCGTAAAGAAGAGTCATGAATGCTTTTCTTGCCCCCATCAGACCCTGCAAACCTCTCCGATGAACCCTTGAAAAGGAGAGTAAAAAGACCATTCCATTGTGGAGGAAGGCATGACTTCTTGAATTTCGTCACTATGGTAAGAACTTCGGTGTACCCCATAACATAAAACATGGTGAATAGCTAAGTCGTAGTGATCGAATCTGGGTTGATCATGGAGTCGTTGAAGACAAGCGCTAGCAACGAACAAAACCTAGCTTTTGAAATCGAAGTCTTATGGTTTAAGATCTCAAAGAAAATCCGCTCCTTGGCTTTATCATATAGCGTTGTTGAGTAGACTTGAGAAAGAAGTGACATCGGGACCGATTCCACCATGGTGAGAGCAATCACAAGTGGTGAATATTTCAGGCATTCAACCACTTGAAGCATGCAGGGATCATACTGGAAAGGAGAAAGTTCGATGATCAGGTCTGGATTTGGCATGATGGTAAGAAGCGAGGACTGTGCGCTTTGTTCATGAAGGGATGATGAGTCTGTCATTGATGAAGCTTGAAGAGAAGAAGATGAACAGTGGAGAGAAATCGCCATTTAATGCTCGAGAGAATTTTGTAAGTGTTAAAGATGTAAAAGTGAAGTGAGAAATCCCTTTATACGATTACCATGAGAGAGAAAAATCTGGAATGACGATTGTACAATCCTCTGACGTGATGCCTGAAAAGCGTGATTTCACAACTGTTACTCCGAATCACCTCTTTGATGTTAAAATGGTTCAAATTCCATTTGAAATGTGAACTCATCCTTTCGCTTTCTTTGGTATTGAAGTGCCTTCGCTCCCAAACACAGTGTAACATATTGAACCTGTAACGACCCAAAAATCGTGACCAAAAATTTCATTTTTAATTTAATAATAAAACCACAAGTGCCAACCATTCATTCAAAACATATCACTTCATAGTATCATGTCTAAAACATTATTTTATTTTATCAGAGTAAACATCCCAGGCTAAAACTCCTTTGGTGTGTGTGTCATGCGATCACCCCGACCTCTTCCCTCCGTTATCGGAAGTACCGGAAACCAAAATTGAAAACTGTAAGCATGAAGCTTAGTGAGTCTCCCCACACTACCACATACCATACACATAATCACATAAATTGGGCCTAGCCCATTGCATCGGGCCCTGCCGGGCATCGGACCGTAATCTGGTACACATATAAACATATCCACAATGCATATAACATAAACACATAACATAAATATAACTTTGGGACTACTCCCAACTGCATCGGGACGAATCCCGGCATCGGCTTACCTGGCATCGGACTCCTGCCCGGCATCGGGCTCACCCCGGCATCGACCGTATCGAGCATCGGGCTCACCCCAGCATCAGGCTTGCCCCGGCACATACACAACATAGCATATATCACACATAACATAATCACATAATCTGTATTGGGCTTGCCCCGGCATCGGACCGAAGCCCGAAACATATAACATATAACATATAAACTAGCATACATCGGGCTTGCCCCGGAACACATAACACATGGCATAATAACTAACATACATCAGGCTTGCCCCGGCATCGGGCTTACCCTGGAACAGATAACATACAACATGTAAATTAACATACATCGAGCTTGCCCCAGCATCGGACCAAAGTCCGGAAACATATAAACTACATCGGGCTTACCCCGATATACTACAACTACTTAAACGGGTCGGCATTGTGGCCTTAGACTAGTTCCTACTGGAAGAGGACTCACCACACACTGCTGAAGTCCTTCTGACAAAACCATAGCTGCTAGATGACAGATTCCCGATCCACACTATAATCTTGCAAGCAACTACAGCCACCCCTTGGTGTCCCACGGCAGCGACAGCAAGGCTCTCGGATGGCATTGTCAGTAGCAACAACTGCTTCATGAAGGCAGCCACCCGCCTGGTAGCGTTCACCGAACAGTAGAGACGCAAGAAAGCGGCAACAACGACTAATGGGAGGCATAAGGTAAAGGTAGCAGCGACGGACGAACCCGGCTGGGCGGCGACTGAAGAGATCCACAACCCTCTCGTTGACATTCCTTCCTCCGACTTAGTCGTCAATGGACCTCCAGGCAGTAGGAGGAGGCAAGGTGGTCGGGTTCAGAGGTTTGAGGCTTAAGCGGCGGTGGTCTTGGGTTTTAACGGCGACGGCTGGGGAGAATGAGAAGGAAGTGGCGCCGGAGATGGGAGACATAAGGTGAAGGTGGTAGCTGCATAAATGGTCTGTAGGGTTAGGGTAACACAAGGGTTTTATACCCGCCTCCATGAAACTTATTGCCATAATGACAGTTATGGCCCCTCCCTTCATAATTATTTTCGAAATAGGCCCCATATTTACCCCTTTAAACCCTGCCCCTTGAATTCCTTTGCAAACTAAGTCCGGATTTTACTAAACAGCCCCCATCTTCTAAAATCTTTACAAAAGTAATCCAAAATTTACCTTTTTAACCCCCATCTTTCAATTATGACATAATTAGTCTTCCCTTCTCTTTTTCTTTCAAATTAAATCCAAATAATTACCACGGAGCCCCCTGTCTTCATAAATAATTATAATTGAGTCCGGAACTTCCACTTTTAACCCTCAACTTCTAAATTATGCTAATTATCTCTTCGAGACCATCCTTTGTTATACAATTATTGATTTTAGGGCTACCTTCGTTCATTAATTTATTTATTTATCTAATAAATAAACGAGGTGTTACAGAACCAAAACCATAGATCTGAGAAATAGCCATAAGTATCATGATCAAGATTTGTGGAAAATCATAAAGATCTCCGAGCAAGAGTGTGCCAAAGGAAAAGAAATAAAACAAATTATCTGTGGGATATAAGTGATGCCAATTAAGACACGAAACAATAGATCTCGGGCACGAATCTCTTCCTTCAAAGTCAAGAGAGACTTAGAAGTGTCTGTGTGGTTTCCCGTTAAAATACAATCAGATGCTTATTAAGAAGCATTGAAAGGCATCTTTTTAGGATAAGGCTATTAGCGTGGCTTGCGCTTCAATCTCATTACGGAGCTTGATATAAGACCAAAAGTGAGATGAAGTACTTGTGAGACCAATGTGGTCTATAAAACAAGTAGGTTTGAACATTTTTCAATGACTTGGTGATGTAATAGAAATCTCAAAAACAAAATTAAACTGGATCTCTTGGGTAGAAAAGTCTTGGTATTAGACAATTTCATAAATATCGCTCAAAAATAAAAATAGATTTCTTGGTGCCTCCCACTGTAACACCCAAAGTTTTGAAGACCAAGAAAGGAAAGAAAACCCTAAGTTTAGGGGTCGACTCGGCGAGTCCAAGGAGGGACTCGGCGAGTCCGAGCGGGATCCGGGTCGAGGTGTAAGTGACCAACTCGGCGAGTCAGCCAACTGGACTCGGCGAGTCTGGTCTATGCAAGGAAAACCCTAAATTTGGGACTTTGAGCCTATTTAAGCGCCTCATTCTCTCCCCTAGGGTTCCTTTACTGCCTCTTTCACCCAGAACATTAAACCCTAGCCGTCATATCCTCTATTTGAGCCATTTGTTGCCTTGGAAGGTGCATTAAAGCTTGGAGAAGGAAGAAGGAACTTGGAGGAGCAAGAAGGGACCATAGATCTGGGATTGTGAGTTCATTCTGAGCATTTGGAGGTAATAAACTAGTTCCTGGACCCTTTTTGCACCTAGATCTATGTGTGGTTGTTGGGGCTTTTTAGCCATAATGTTATTATTTTGAGTTAGAAGCCAGATCTGAAGTTGCTACTTCAAATCTAAGCATATTATGGTCGTGAGAAGCATAAAGTAGCAGCCCTTGAGTTGATTATGGAGCCTCCTTGCCTTAAACCCTAGTTTGTGGTGTATTTTGCCTAGATCTCCTTCTCTACATGTAAAGTTTGCAACTTTACGTGAGGAATGGGCTTGGGAAAGGTAGATCTACAGTTTGGAGTCCATGCATGACTCAAAAGCCCTCTGTATGTATGGAGATCTGAATGGACTCGGTGAGTCTTTTGAGTGGACTCGGCGAGTAGCATGAAGATTTGGAGAAACTCGACGAGTGGGATGAACAGCTCGTCGAGTCAGATGAAGTTGGGCAGGAACTCGGCGAGTTAGATGAACAACTCGGTGAGTCTATTGAAGGTTGTCTTGGACTCGGCGAGTCTGTTCTTGGACTCAGCGAGTCAGGTCGCGAAAACCCCAAACCCTTCGAGTTGAGACTCGAATCAGTGAGTCGAATGGAGACTCGGTGAGTTGGACAGGTCAGGACTCGGAAATCGGTAGACTCGGGCGAGTCATGGACTGACTCGGCGAGTCGAGTCGCGAATAGAAGGACTCATAACATATGAACTCGGCGAGTATGGTTGACCTGGAAGTTTGACTTTAACCAGGACTTTGACCTTGACCAGAGTTGATTTGATTGTCTTTCGGGGGTCAGTTAGACTCAGTGTTGCATTGACATTGGTAGCTCGGGGAGCGAGTGGAGCAGGAGTTCAGAGAGTTGTAGGGCAGCAGCTAGTGGGTTCATCAGCCAGTTCAGCCAGTGCAGGTGAGTTTCCCTTTGTATGAATGGGTCTACGGCCACAATGTGGGCCCATGTAGTTATGAGTAGAAGACCCGGGGGTTAGCCCTAGGCACAGTATGCTAGTATGATGTTCGGGATGAGGTCCAATGACAGAGGGGGGGTGCCCAAGGAATGGTTATGTGATAGTTTATACTTGTTGTCTGCGTGATACTTGTATGTGCCTTGTAGGGAGGTGAGTGTGGGCGAGGTCCTGTGTCTCACCAATTGCAGAGTGTGGATGGTGTTCCGCACCTCATTAGCAGCAGGTCGGGGGCGAGGCCCAAGTTAGGGAAAGAGTGAGTGTGGGCTGGGCCCATATCTCACTATCAGTAGGAGCATGGATGGGGTTCCATGACTCATCAGTAGAGTTCGGTTGTTAGGACCGGAGGGTAGTCAGACGCCCCAGAAACATCTGACAGCATGTGATGATATGTTTATATGTTGGCAAGTTATGTTATATGTGATAGTGGTAGTAGGAGGGGGAATAGTCCCCAAGTTCGGTCGTTAGGACCGAAGGGTAGATCGGACACCCCAGATATGTCTGATAATATGTTATGTTATGATATTTGTGATAGTAGCTGAGTGTGGGCAAGGCCCGTATCTCAAAGATAGCGGATTGTGGGCGAGGCCCGTACCTCCATGAGTGTGGGCGAGGCTCGTATCTCCTGGTTGATTAGTATATGATTGTATATACTTGTATATTATGAGTTAGCGGTTAAGTGTGGGCAAGGCCCGTATCTCTCCGAGAGTGGAGTGTGGGCTAGGCCCGTATCTCCCAGATAGTAGAGTGTGGGTGAGGCCCGTATCTCCCGGCTAGCGAAGTGTGGGCAAGGCCCGTATCTTCACGAGTGTGGGCGAGGCCCATAACTCCTAGCTGAATGTTGTATGTTATATGCTTGCATGGTATGTGGTAGGGTGGGGAACTCACTAAGCTTCGTGCTTACGGTTTTCAATTTTGGTTTCAGGTACTTCCGGTAGCGGAGGGAAGAGCTCGGGGTGATCGCATGGCACACACCATAGTTTAGACAGCCTGGGAATGTTTACTCTGATAATGTACATGTATTTTGGAAACTAATACTCTGTTTATGTTTGAAATGATGAATTTGCTTAAAGTAATGTTTTATTAAAAGAAATTTTTAGTCTGAAATTTTGGGACGTTACACCCACTCAAGTGGTTTTGTGAATACTTGGGTGAAAACTAGAACGTTTGATTGTTCACCGTCAATTCATTGTAGGTGTTGGATTTTGGGTTTCACTTAGCACGTGGTGAAACAAAACTAAGATCATTAACACATATGTTGTGTAACCGTAAACCTCAGTGGTAAATTTTGAGAGTCTCAAGGGTTACAAGTGTGAAATGAAATATGATGGAGAAAGGAGTTGAGGTGGTTAAAGAACCGAAAGTACCTCTGCTATGCGAAAGTGACCAAGCAGTTAACTCTTGACTATATATGGGAAGAGTAAGGTAGCTCGTGATTTAAGTGATTTTATTAGCCTGATTGGAAGAATCGATTTGTATATATTGAATCATTAAAGCTTCACTTGAAGTCTTTAAGGCTTCGGTCACATGCAGCAGCATGCTTCTAGGGACACTTAGCTAATACAATGATAGAGAGAGTTATACCTGCCCCAGCTCCACCATTGGAAGTTGTCCATGAGTCCTTTCAATGTGATATTTTTGGTATTTTGATTTTATTTGTGAAAAAGAAGAACGAATAAAACTAAACACAAAATAAAATATTTTTGATCAATTTGATTTTTCTAAAAACTAACAATAAAAAAAAGAAAAAAAAAAAATATATATATATATATATATATATATATATATATATATATATATATATATTTGGATTTTATGAATTTTCTGAAAAGAAATAAAAACAGAAAAGAAAAGAATTTTGGATTTTATGAAAAAGAAAAGAAAAACATAAAATTAATTGAGAAAAGACATACATAGTATACAAAAATTATACAACCGAAACTTCACCTTTGGAGTGATGAAGCGAACTGGACCGAGCGTTCGGTTCATTTCGGTTCCCGAAAAATTGGGAACCGAAATAGACCGAGCGTTCGCTCTATTTCGCTTGCCTACTTTTAATGAGGCGAAATTGGTTTTGGTACTGATTCAGCTTCCATCATTCCTAAGCCTTGGAGTATTTTATTAAAGTTTTCTTCAGGTAAGGCTTTCGTGAAAACGTTAGCTAATTGATCAGCGGATCGAACAAAGTGGATTTCAATGTTACCATCTTCTACATGATCCTTGATGAAACGGTACCTCAGTGCTATATGTTTCGTTTTGGAGTGTTGCACTGGGTTGTGACAAATCCGAATAGCGCTTTCTGAGTCACAATAGAGGGGAATTTTCTTCATATTTAGTCCATAGTCCCTAAGTTGACTTTGAATCCATATAACCTGTGGAGTGCAAGATGTTGCGGCGATGTATTCAGCTTCGGCCGTAGAAAGAGACACATACGTTTGTTTCTTGGATTGCCAGCTAACGAGTTTTCCGTCAAGGAATTGACACCCGCCAGTTGTGCTCTTTCGGTCTAGACCACATCCTCCCATATCAGCATCAGAGAATGCTTGAACAAAGAAGCCAGTTTTTACTAGGTACCAAAGACCGAGAGACGAGGTTCGCTTCAAATACCTAATGATATTTTTCACAGCCACCATATGAGGTTCATGTGTATTAGCTTGGAACTTGGCACGATAGTAGACATAAAACATAATGTCAAGTATACTAGTTGTTAGATACATAAGAGACCCTATAATCTGACGATAGAGTGTCATATCAGCAGCTAGTTTCTCCAGAGATGATGTTAACTTCATTTTGAATGTCATTGGAACATTTACTTTAGAATCTCCCATCATACTGAACTTCACCAGTAGAGTCATTGTGTAAGCCTCTTGATTAATGAATATGCCTTTGGATCCCTGTCTTATGTTCAGTCCAAGGAAAAAGTTAATTAGACCCATTAAGCTCATCTCAAACTTAGTCTCCATCAACTTCCGGAATTCAACCGTTAAGCTAGGATTCGTAGAATCGAAGATGATGTCATCGACATAAATTTAAACGATCATTAGGTGTTCACCCTCTTTCTTGCGAAAGAATGTTGGGTCAACTGAACCTTGTTTGAATTTAGACAAATTTAGAAAGCGAGTTAGTGTTTCATACCAGGCACTCGGGGCTTGTTTTAGACCATAAACCGCCTTGTCCAGAATATAGCAATGATCAGGATACTTCTCGTTCACAAATCCAGGTGGTTGCTCAACGTACACCGTCTCTTCTAGTTCTCCATTCAAGAACGCACACTTGACATCCATTTGAAAAACTTCGAAATTCTTGTGAGCAGCGTATGCCAGAAAGATCCGAACTGATTCTAACCTTGCTACAGGAGCGAAGGTTTCTTCATAGTCTATACCTTCTTCCTGACAATATCCCTTAACCACTAGGCTTTCCTTATTACATATCACGTTCCCTTCTTTGTCCATCTTGTTCCGGAATACCCATTTTAAACCAACCACAAATGCATCCTTTAGAGTGGGAATCAATCTCCAGACTCGATTTCGCTCAAATTCATTTAGCTCGTATTGCATTGCCTGCACCCAATCAGAGTGATCATTTGCAGAATTGATTGTTTTCGGCTCAATCTTGGAAACAAACGAATTAAACATACAGAATTCTACTTGAGAGAATAAGGCAGTTTGCTTCACTTTTAGTTGAGAGCATGTAAGAACTCCTTCATGTGATTCACCAGTTGAATTTTTGGATGATCTCGTGTCCATTTTGTGAGTGGAGGGAAATTCGGATCATGAGCAGGATCCAATTCAGCATTTATTTCTTGTTCAAATTCTGATTGAGTGTCGTCATCATTCGTATTACGATTCTCCCCCTCGAATAATGAAACAAATTCAACAACAGGTTCAGAATTCTCCCCCTCAATTGGACTTTCATGGTTCTTCGTTGGAGATGGGTTCTCCCCCTAGAAAGGCAAATGAGATTGATTTGGTAAGGACGAACCCTCCCCCTCGAATGTGGTGCGGTCGTTTGTGGGTTCGCTTGGACCTTGAGGTTCGCTTAGACCTTGAGGTTCGTTATCTATAGCATTTGCAGCTTCGTTGATTATCTTCTTTAGGTTGTCAACCTTGTTATCAGCCGCTTTCGCTTCAGATAGAGTTGCATTCTCCGGTTCATCAAAGAGCAGCATGTACTCTTCAAACAAATTTGACATAGGAGTCATGACGTGACCTGTTTGTGGAAAGATCTCCTCCATTGGACTTTCGGTGGATTGAAGTTTCTTCACGTAATTGTCATCAAAAGTGACATAATAGGTTTCTTCTATCATCTTTGATCTTTTATTCAGAACCCTATATGCCTTGGAGGTAAGAGAGTATCCAAGAAAAATCCCTTCGTCTGCCTTCACATTGAACTTGCTTTGGTTCTCTTTAGAATTAAAGATAAATCCCCAAGGCGAACTGCTCGGCCGAATGAACCCTTTGTCTAACAGCTCCTGCAGCTGTGTAGACAACTCCTGCATCTCAGGGGGAGCTAATCGATACGGTGCTTTGGCTATCGGAGCCGCACCAGGAATTAGGTCGATCCCGAACTCGACCTGTCTCTCAGGAGGTATCCCCGGCAAATCTTCGGGAAACACGTCCGGGTAGTCTCGAACAATAGGAACATCATCAACTGTCATCTTGCCCTTCTCCCGGGCATCCAAGACGTAAGCTACAAAGTCGGCGCAACCCTGCTGAACATAGCGCCTCGCCCTTGCGGCGGAACAAAAGGTCGGTCCCCGCTGTGGCTTCTCGCCCTGAATCACTAACTCTCCCCCACTGGGACTGCGGACCCTCACTAGCTGAAGCTCACAATCAATCACCGCCCCATTGGGGCTTAGCCAATCCATGCCCACAATAACCTTATTCCCTCGCAGAGGAATAGGTACCAGATCCACTGAAAACTGCTCGCCAAATAACTGAAGAGAACACCCTCTATGCACCCTGTCGACCCTCACGGTCCTATCATCTGCTATCTCAACCTCTAATGGACCATCCAGCTCCCCTGGAGCCCTACTAAATCTCTTGCTAAGCGCAAGTGATACGAATGATCGGGTAGCCCCCGAATCGAATAATACCAAAGCAGAAATGTCGTTCACAGAGAACGACCCTGAATAAAACATACAATCATAAGCAATATTCAATCAATAATAATAAAGAGATAAAGGGAAGATACATACCCGTCACCACATCAGGAGTCGCTCGCGCCTCCTCTGCTGTCATCTGAAACGCCCTACTCTTCGCCACTGGCGCATCAGCTCGGCCCTGCCGGCCATCTGTAATCCTCAAGGTAGCAGGGGCAGGTGCAGCCACCTTCCCTGCTGCAGCTAAACTCGGACACTGGGACTTTTTATGTCCCCTCTGATTGCACTGAAAGCAAATTAGATCTGATGCTGCGACGGCAGTAGCAGGGGCCGTACAATCCCTACTCAAATGCCCAATCCGACCGCACTTGTAGCAGCCGGAACTCCCTGCCTTGCACGCTCCCTCGTGCAATCTCCCACACTTGCCACATCGACCGTGGCTCTGCTGACTCCTAGATCTGTGATCTGAAACCTTGGGCTTTTTGCCCGAACCGCCTGAACCCGAAACCGCCTCTGGTTTCCTCTTCTTCTCCATCTCGAGATCAATCTCCCTCTCCCGAGCCCTAGCAATCATATCTTCCAGCGTTTTACAGCTGGACCGGCTCACAAACTGGCGGATATCGCTCCGCAACATCTCATGATAACGGGCCTTCTTCATTTCCTCATCAGCCACGTACTGAGGAACGAGAAGAGCCCTCTCCCTGAACTTGGCGGTGATCTCCGCCACTGTCTCTGTAGTCTGGGTGAGGTCCTGAAACTCCCTAGCCAACTGCTGCACCTCAATAACCGGTGCGAACTCCGCCCTGAACCTGGTAGAGAAATCAGCCCAAGTCATGGCGTCCAATGCTGCGTCATCTCCAATGGAATGTCCGACCTCCTCCCACCAGTCCCGTGCCCTGTCCTTCAAAAGACAGGATGCCAATCTAACCTTGTCCCCCTCGGGACACCTGCTAGTGCGGAAAGCGTTGGCCACATCCGCCAACCATCTGGTACTCGCTATGGGGTCCCGCGCCCCATGATAGTCCGGAGCTCCACATGCCCTGAACTCCCTGAATGTAAGGGTGCGCGACCCCATCATGGCCGCCACCTCGGCACGGAAGGTGCCCAATCTCTCATCCATCAGCTCTAGAATCCCCTCCTTGATCGAACCGAAGATCACAGGAGTCTGCTCTATAATGATACGCGTAATCTCCGAAGAAAGAAACTCTCGGGTCTGCTCATCCATGCGCTCATCCCCCGAGCCTGAACCTGATCCCTCCCCGGCACCTCCGCTGCCGGCTGCTGGTCTCGAACGCAAAACCACCATTCTGAAACACATCACAACTACATCAGAAAACGGAAATATCTCAAGGGATCATTGATACTACAACTAGCTTCCTGGTCTTGTCTCAGCCTTTCTTGATTCGAGTACGGATCCTCTGCTTTCAATAGTACGGGCCCATACTACCTTCCACATCTATCCGTACTTTCTTCAAGAACTGCTTTGGCTCCACCAAGTCACTTTTACTACTACTGTTCTCTGCTACTCTCATCCTAGGCTTGCCCTTAGGGAAATCTCAGACTCAACTCAACTAGTCCTCAGCTGCTGAGAGTCTCCTTATAATGCTAATTAACCACCACCTGAACACCATCACATGTGACGAAGGTTAGATAATCCTTCAAGTAAAGGACCCGTCCCTATAACGGTTGGACTCAAACAAGAGCTGCGCAATAGGGCCAGTTCCAGCACTCTGGGATTATTCAACCCTGATCACATGTGGTGTGACGTGTTCACCTAATGGCTAACTTCCATCACTTAGAACTCCCACAAAGCACGAAGCAAACAGCATTCGGATAAAGGAAACATATTCAGGCAAAACTATTCTCAAAACGAGAAACTGTACTAGCATACAATGCTAAGATCACACTATCAGGCATAACCTAAACAGGCTATCCTACTGCTATCTGCTCAATACTAGCATGCAATACTCATAAAGCTGTAACACATAAAGCAGGCACATAAGGCATCCTCCTAGATCCTTAGTCCTATATCAGCATGCTGTTCTACTGAAGCTGGAACAATTAATCATAATAATAAAACTTGTATTGGTAATTTGGGAGTACTTACTTGAGCTCGGCTGATCGCATGCACCACACCCTTATCTCGTTTTAAAAATTTTCTTTCTTTCTAAGTGCTTTCAAAATTCTTTTAGAAACATTTTTATTTTAAAAATCTTTTTATTTCCCCCTTAGTTTGAGTTCAGATACACCCGGAAGTGTATCCGAATCCCTCAAACCAGGGCTCTGATACCAACTTGAAACGACCCAAAAATACGACCCAAAAATTTCGTTTTTTAACATAACCAAAAACCATAATCTGAGTGTCATATCATAAACCATACATGATGTATCTCAAAATAATAATAAAACACTGTGCGGAAAACCGTATCATATCCATGCCATATAAAAATCAAGAACCAAATCAACTCCCAGGATAAAAGCTGAAGCTGTGGTGTGTGCGATGCCATCATCCCGAGCTCTTCCCTCTACAAGCGGAAGTACCTGAAACCAAAACTGAAACTGTAAGCACGAAGCTTAGTGAGCTCCCCCAAACTACCACATACCATACAATACATATAAATCACATACTGGGCCTTGCCCACTGCATCAGACCGACGTCTGGAACTAGCTGCATCGGACCGAGAGTCCGGAACTAACTGCATCGGACCGAAATCCGGAACTGGCTGCATCGGACCGAAGTCCGGAACTAACTGCATCGGACCGAAGTCCGGAACTGACTGATCATGACATAGCATAACACATAACAACTATTATAATCACACATACTGCATACTGCATCGGACCGAAGTCCGGAACACATACACGAATATGCTTGAATCACAAAGACATCAAGCACTCTAGCTACTGCATCAGACTAAAGACCAGAACTACTGATAATTACACGGGCCGGCATTGCGGCCGTAGACCCGTTCCTACTAAAGGGAAACTCACCTCGTGAACTGGCTGCTGAGTGTATGGCTCTGGAAGCTAGCTGCTGCTGCTCCGGTATCTCCCCGGCTACAAGTCCATAAACACACTCAATCAAATACAAAACACTGCACTGGGTAAAATGACTCTTTTACCCTTGGTCAAAGTCAACTCTCAGACAAAGTCAACTCTCGGTCAAAGTCAACCCATAGTTGACCTGACTCGCCGAGTTGGGCCGCCAACTCGCTGAGTCCCTATTCTCACTCCTCGACTCAACTCGCTGCTACTCGTCGAGTATGGCATCGACTCGACGAGTACTCTCCCGATCCAAGAACTCAGACAATCTTCATCCAACTCGCCGAGTCCTATGAACAACTCGACGAGTTGTTCTTGAGCTTAAGAAGATTGCCTTGGACTCGCCGAGTTGTATGAACAACTCGCCGAGTCCCCCGATTACTGAGTCTACCCTCAAACTCGCTGAGTCCACTCCCTTACTCACTGGTCCCACTCGATACCGCTCGAAAGGAAGAAATCGGGGACTCGCGACTAGACTCGCCGAGTCGTTCTTCCAACTCGCCGAGTCACCGCCATGCAACTATTCTACACTCGATTTTGATCAAATCCAGTACATACAAATGATAGATCTGAGTCCAATAAGCTGATTTACCATGTAAAGTTTCCAACTTTACGTGTACAAACGCATGAACAAGGGAATAAATGCTAAAAGATGCTTAAAAGGGGTAGATCTAGGGTTAATGTGCAAAATAGCTCCATAAAGGCAATAGATCTGGGCTCTACAACTCCTAAATGAACAGATCTAAGGTTATCTCGGCATAAGAGAGCTTCCATATCAACATAAGGCTTTAGAAAGGCATAAACAAGATCTAGAAAGGGTTTCAAAGCATAAAGGGAAGGAAATCTGAAGAATACCTCAAAGAGCTGTTGCTTTCCCTTGAATCTCTGCTCTACAATCCTTCTCCTTGCTCCTTTCTTCTTCTCCTTCTTCAAGCCTTCACAATTAGCACACAAAATCACTTAGAATCGCTCAAGAACGAATTAGGGTTTTCTCACAGCTTTAGAGGGTGAAGGAGGCGGGATTGGGGGCTATAAGGTGGCTTAAATAGTGGGCAACCCGGGGATTTAGGGTTTCTCCCAGACGGGCAGACTCGCCGAGTCCAGAATATGGACTCGCCGAGTCGCCAGCTAATCACGTGCTCGAAATCCCGACCCTACTCGGCGAGTCAGGCTATGAACTCGCCGAGTCCCTCTTGCAAAACTTCAAAATAAATACCAAGGAATTACCATACCGGACACGGGTCGTTACACATTCCATAGCCTTTTATTGTGCCATATGAGTTATTTCCATACTTGACACATCCACCATATTTTAGAGCTCTAAACTCCCTCAGTTCTTCCCTTCTCCCTATCATGTGACGCGAGTAGCCACTATCAATATACCATTTGTCGTCGAACTGATCGTCACGAATAACCTGCAAAAAATCAAGCAGATTTAGGAACCCAAAATTGCTTGGGTCCACGTGAGCTTTTTACAGGACAGGGAATAGCAATAGAAAGATCAACCAAGTATGTTCATTTTATTAAAGTGGTTTCGTCTTTCCTTTTGATGGTGAAAACTTTAATTTTATTGGCTTTTCGATTTGTTTGAATCAGACTATGGAATTTTATTTTGATTCTTAACAAACTTGTCTTCTTGTTTCCTAGAGTTAGTTGTCGTCTTCTTCGTTTGTGTTTCGTATTCTTAGACGAGCTTTCCTTTTCCCTTGACATCCTTGTGAGGATGTTGTTTTGGTTGAGAATGAGGAGGATGGGATTTGGGGCCAAAGCTTGTCTTTCGGTTCTTGTCACTACTAGATTTGGGATCAAAACTGCTTCTTCCGTTCGTTTGTCTACAAGATTGGCAGTAAGTGCATGGATCAGAGTTTCCCTTTGATCTTTCTTTCACCTTGAGATTGAACGCCTTTTCTGTGTGAACATAATTGGAGTTTTGGGATTGCCAAAATTGCTTCCTTTCATTGAGATTCTTTTGATATCTCCTGTTTCGCTGGCTTTTTTGTTCAGCAAGTTGCTTTTGAGACTTGTGAATGTTTACTTTCAGCTTCGGTCTCTCAGCATGAGTTTCACTCCTTAATGAAGAGGTTTCGCTCGCCACTTTCGCAGGTTCGCTTGGAATCTCTTTGGTACCACTTGTGCTTGGTACATCAAAGCTTGCAGGCTTGTTGAGTGGTTCTGCCACATATCTGCCTTTAACTCTCCACGAGGTTCTCTCTGATAAACCAACATTCTCATCTGCATTGTCAATTGGAGCAGAACAAAAATAATTATCAAAGCCGCCTGCGTGTCTTTGTTTACTATGGCTGTAAGTTCGGTTGTTTGTTTCTAAGTGACCCCTGTTGTGGTGTATACCTGATTTGGTACAGTTTGTATCTTTTGACATACCATAGCCTTCTGTTTCAGATCTTGGGACATTCGAGCGAACTCAACCAAATTTTCAGATATATGACCTTTGGTAGGTTCGGTTCCGCTTTTGACAAATTCAGAACAGTCGACTTCATCCTCTACAGATATGTCCCTCATATCACTGTCCTTATCAAATTCAAAAGTGTTTTCCACATTTTTTTGTTTTCTGAACTCAACTTGGCATTCAATGAGTCAAATTCCTGCATGATTTCGGTCTTGACTTTCAATTTATCGTTTTCGTCCAAAAGGTTTTTAAGCATGTCCTTATGGTCTTTGGACTTAATAAAGGACTCGATTTTGTCCAGACCGATCTTATAGGCGTCAGAAATTTCATATGAAAAAACAATAGATTCACAGTTAAGACCATCAACATCGACTTCGTCCTCTTTTAATTCAAGGAAGGGAAAAATCATTTTATGAATCTTTTTACCGATCTCACAATCTAAATGCAATTGAGTGATATTAGTATATAAACGTTTAGCAATCAAGCAAAAAATGTTTCTTTGTTTCAAAAGCTTCAAATTATCATGTTGCAAATAAATCACTTCATCTTTTGGCCTAACTAACTCCACTTCCTTCTTCTCTATCCACATCCTTCTCTCCTCACTCTTGGAAGATACCCTGCTGAGTTGATCAGTTAGGTTAGAATTTGCTAGGCGATTTTGTTTTAGACTACCACTTAAACTAGAAAACTTGAATTTTAATTCGTTTAATTCCTTTTCATAGTTTGTTACTGGTATTTTTAGTGATTCAAGAATGGATTGTACCTTCTTGATTAACTGATCGCATTCGTTGATCTGCTCACCCATCGGTTTGGCAACGAAGCACTTGTCTTCACTTTCCTTCGCATCTTCACCTCCACCATCGGTTGTGTAGCATCTCATTTGTGACACTCCAGCAGTCACCATTAAACACCTTCCAGCAAACTCAATGTTATCTTCCTTCGCCACAAAAACCTTACCATGTGTGGGCTTGCAAACTTCTTCGTCTTCAAAGTCTGTAGACCAGACTTCTACGCCTTCGAACTCATCATCAACAATGTTTTCCTGCACAATTAAAGCATTCATAGAATTGCTAATGGTTTTCTTCTTTATTTCTTCCAGTTTGCGCAGGTGATACGCTTCATCATCTTCTCCATCCTTCTTCTCGAACAATTTTCTCAACATATAATCTTTGGCAAAGTGATTTTTGCTATGACAGAAATTATAATCATATCCAGAGTCACCTACAAGCTTGCTCTCCTTCTTTGCTTCTTCTTGTTGAGGAACATTTTTAATCTCCTCTTTCACTTTTTCAAAACTGTAGCTCCCTTGCCAGTTTCGGTTCTTGGAGGTAGGAAACTTTTTACGAGCAAACTTCTTGGGATTAGAGACCATCAATGCATATTCTTCGTTTTTCAGATCACATTCAGAAAGATCCAACTCTTCTTCTTCTTCAGCCACGCTCTTGCCCTTTGAGAGAAGGGCCAAAGATCCCATACTAGAAACCACATTCATCTCCTTAGTCACAACGCTTTCATGTGATTTGAGTATTCCCACAAGCTTCGCCAACAAATAGGTTTTGAACTATTCATGAGCTTGTACAGTTGAAACCACCTCCATCCATTCGGGTCTCAGGCCATTCATGAAAGTGACCTTCTGCTCGATTACCTCTCTACCAATTCCATGCTTGATCATCTTGCTGAGAAGATGATTGAAATGATCAAACGTTTGAATAAGTTTCTCTTCGGGCTTTTGCTTGAAGTCACCGAACTCAGAGAGCAACAGAGTTTGTATTTAGTGCTCTAAATCTTCATCTGTAGAATATAGCTCCTTAAGCCTATCCTAGATTTGTTTAGCTGTTATGCATGTACTAACTAGACGAAACGCATCAGATTATAAGGCAAATATGATCATCCTCATAGCTTTGATGTTGCTCATCAGTTTGTTCTTTTCGTCTTGAGGAACTTTCTCTACGTCAATCATAAGCTGATTGTATTCCTTTTGCATCTTGATGATTTTACTCGTTCCAAAATGAGCGAACGGACCCACGGTGATCGCCTCCCATATTAGATACCCATTTTCCTCTGAAAGAAGAACATAGTCCTCAAAGTGATGCGTCCAGACTTCATAATCATGAGTGTATAAAATCGAGATTCTCGTGATAGATCCGATACTGTTGGATATGTTGATGGGGTTTGATTGAGAGTCGTCGTGTGACATGATGATTCGGTTTGATAACCTGCCAAGAATCATACTATTAAACTGAGTTAGGGTAAGATCGAGATCTAAGAGTTGCATCAATAACAAGATGACGGCTCTAATGAAAACGATGATAGTGGAAACCCTAAAACCTTATTCAACAGAAGAGATGTGTATGGATTACACAGTCTCCTGCTTTGATACCAATTGATGAGTTGAAAACTCTATTAAGATCGTTTAGATTCTTAGCAAGTAAATCAGAAAGTAATTAAAAGTATGAACACACAATGAATCAAACAAGTGTTGAATGACTGAATCTGCAACACCTTAGAAGAGCTCGACTAAGAACTACTGTAGAGGTGTGCTAGGGTTACAGTACAATGAAAGAGATAATAATCAAGAAGCGTACTAATGACGATGCATGCATGCACCATAAATACTAAACCCTAATAACAAAAACACGGTTGGACAGGCCCAAACCGTGATAATATTGGACCGAATACAAAAGCCCAATGACACAACTCCTAGACTCAAGTCTAACCCCCCCCAAATCAATAAAAAAATATTCAAACCTTCAACATATAAACATTATCAAATCAAGGGCGTAATTGTCCTAAATTTGAAGTTAAAAGGGTATAATAACCCATAATACCAAGTCAAAGGGTATACTAACCCAAAATCCATAGTTAATGGCTTATTACCCATAAGTCATAACCCAAAGTTAAAACTTCAACATACTCAAATAAGCCAACAAATCCGATATAAGCTAATAATGGTTAACTAACAAGATCAATAAGCTTTAAACCTTAAACATAATCAAATAGAAAAATCAAACAACAAATTGTTTCAATAGTGAAATATTAAACATCTACCCCAATCCAATGTCAACCTCAATAGTCCAATCTCATCTTTGATGGTTATTTAGGACTTGTATATGAATGACTGTATTCCAAACATACATACCCCAAACCTACTCAACTTTAAAACAAGGTGACTTATAAACCATCACACAAGCACAACCCAGAGGGGTAGATAACTTCACTTGTGAATAATGAGGATTATCTAGAAATATACTCACGGTCAATGTAATTGTCAAGTCCTATATGGATATCATAAGTGACACCTACAAATTCCCAACCTAAATGAATGCATATAAGAATGCCAAAATATTTTTCAAAAGCTTAATCTTTTCAAACAATCAAAACATATTTCCAAAAATAACTTTCATGCAATTTACAAACAATACATATAATAGGCATTTAACACATAAGGAAAATTATATAAATCAAATCAATCAAAACAACAAAGTATATAAGGACATGTACTCCCCGTAAAATCACAGCAACAAATTTTGATGTTAATTCAGTAACTTTAAAGCTAAAATGGTCTCTTTATCACTTCCTAATGATATATTTAAGATGTTACTAAAATGATCAAAATACCCTTGAGAGGGTGCCTAATTTTCTTAGTCTCATTTTGCTTGTTATAACCATATATGGAAGTTTCGGAAACAATTGGAGGTCAAGTGTTTACAGATCACGCTTTAAAAATCAATTTTGAACATTATAAAAGGTTACATGGTCATGTAACTTATTCTTGGTATTTACACATCTATGTAAATTTACACATGACAACCTAAAATTTGAGTTTTTACTATTAAGGAATGTACTTGGCTCCCATTACTCCCAAACTTCACCAATGAGCCTAATAAATTAAATAAATCTTAATATCATTATTTAATCTTGATAAGCTTCTAAACATCTTATTAAACCATGGAATGCTCGATTCCTAATGGATTCATGGGTTAAAATTTATGATTTCATAGTTGTTACAACTCAACTTTAATTTTAATCTTCAAAGTCATTTCCAACCAAACCAATCATCATTAATCCAATTTCCACATGATCTAGTGCTTCTATTCCTAGTAATTTCCATCATTACATGATTCAAACACATTGACCATATCTTCAAAAGCTCATAGTTTACCATGGAAGCCTAACTCAACTTTATACCCAAATGGTGAAACTCATGGTGATTGATGATTATCCGACTTAAGAATTTTTTTTAATAAGTTAAACAAAGTTAATTTAGTCATCAAAATAAATCAAACTAAGTCACACATGATTCCACCATGGATGGAGCTTCCAAAACCTCAAATCCTCATCAAACTCCACAACAATCATTTACGGTTAGATTCCATGGAGTTTAGGAGTTTGGATGATGGGAACATCACTAAAATAAACTACAAACATCTTATAGGAGTATAATTTTGGATTTGGAACCAAAGTAAACCCTAGATCCAATTTCGAGTTAGAAATAAGAAAACTATACCTAAAATGTCTTGGTAATTATCTTTAGCTCTAACCTTCTTCTTAATCTTCAAACCATAGCCTTAGATCACACTATAGAGGCTTCAAATCATAATTTTCAACCATAGATATCATTTCTAAATTGTTTAGGAGAAATAAGAGATAAGAGAGTTAAATAACTTTTTATTTCAAGTCCACATCTCAACTTAACCATTAGAATTTTTAAGTTCAAACTTTGGCCACCATTAAATAACCCACTACCAAACACTTTTCATCTTGACATAATAAGTCTTACCCCACTATAGGCATAACAAAAATGGTCCAACTTACTTAATTTGGTTGATTCACCTAGTCAAACCATCTTTTATAAAGTTTTCACCATCATACCCTACTTTCATAATGTTCTCCAATTTGATTGTAATAATCTTTTAAGTGGAATTCCTAACATTGAATATATCAATGATAATTAAATTAACTAAATTTTATTTTATTCAATTATTATCATTTCTTTTTATTTTCTAAGATTTTTATTTTCACATAACAGTAAACCGTTTATGTCAAAATCAAAATGTTGCAATTTAATCGGAAAAATAAAGTTTTACTGATTAAATCAAAAATATGTCATAAGAAAATGTCTTTCTTTATAAAACAATAGGCATGTCTACTATTTTTATATTAGAAATATACAAGTAAAAGAAAATCGATGGAAGTTAGGGCATCCAACTTAGGGCATCCACAATACATTAAACTTCAAAGAGTTCAATAGATTGTCACGTCATCTTTCTACAATCCATACAACTTTATCATTTTTTCCCTATAATGCATTGAACTCTATAAAGTTCAATAGAACATTACAAAATGTACGTTATAGTAAATATTTAAGAATTAAAAAGTTTCATTTTTCTCATTGAAGAGTTCAATGGTCATTGAACTCCAAATTCATTGAATGTCAATGTAGGATCTTACAATGGTAGAGTTTCATCCATTGAATGACACATAGACTTGTCACCTCATTCAACTATCTCATTAAACTCACCATTGTGGATGCTCTTATAAAAAGACAAGTAAAAATCGATGAAACTTACCAAAAAAAAGTCAAAATAGTTATATTTTAAAAGAAATTTATGATCTAATTTAAATAAAAATATTATGTTTTAGCTATTATTTAATGTTACTCTTATTTTTTATGAAAATATTGAAATTATAAAATAAAAGTAGTTGTAATTTCCTATGTTTGTAATTGTTCTCGATTTAACTTCCCTTGTACTGTTTCTTTGCCGCTTAGATGGCTAGTTTCAGGCTTTCTTTATATATCATATTTGCCATTTCCAAAAATAAAATAAAAATAGTTTAAATGAGGACTTATATGATCTAATACTTTGAACTCTACCATGTCTAGTTTCAGGCTTTCTTTAATGAGAACAACTCAAATCGTCTAACAGCCTACATTGTCTCGACTGCTTGGAGCAAGCTATTTGTATGGGAAGCTTTGTCAATAAATTTTAAGTTTGTGGATTTTTATCTAGATTTCGGATAGATGATTATGTATTAATATTTTGTTAATTTGGAACTTTCTTACAAATGTCACAACCCACATATTTTCTTAAGAACGTTGCTTTCTATTTTGTGTCTGAAACAATAATGTTCCTCGGGATGGATGAAATTGAGGCGATTTGCCTTCGACTAACCTACGATTTACCACCATGACCAATACCAAAAAATATGGAGCCTTGGCATGTTGAAGGAGCCATTGATCCCCTTCTACTCCCTCCCTCCCTCTATGTGGTTCTTATGAGCATTTAGATTTTAGGGTTAATTTATTGTTTCCTTTTTAATGCTTCAGGCTTCTAAATATCTATTCTATCTACCCTAATAAATAAGAATGATTTTGCCACATGTCATTCTCTCATTCAATTGGCCACATGTCATTTTGTGGTTATTTTGAATTAACTTTTATTCCACATGTAATTTTGTGGTTTTTCTATTTTATCAAATTTCATATGATATTTAAATTTAATAATAAATGCATATAAATTTCATTAATAGACTTTCCTTATAATTTCAAAATTACTAAAATAAAATCTCATTAATTTTCTTTGGTTATTTATCTAAATTATTTGTTTAAATTTAAAAGAGAAAAAAACACTTTAATTTTATTAATTCAATATTTTTTTTTCTTATAAATTCAAATTTTTGAAATTTTTATACATATGTAATTGTTTTAAATATATCCATGTAATACATGAGGCTTACACCTAGTTGGTTTATTATATGGGATTAATTGTCTTAATTTTTTGATTTAACAAAAAAAAACACCTTGATATTTTACAATGAACAAACATAAATAAAAGTCTTCACATAACTATCTAACAAACAGGTAACCTTTTATCACATTAAGTTATTAGTTTTAATAAATAGGTTAGTATCTTGTTTCATGAAACACAACTTCATTATATGAGCTTACTTGGATTAATGTTGTTTATTTTAATGAAATGTTATTTTAATTATTCATAGTGATCAAGTTTTTGTGAAAGTACATTTAATAAATTTAAATTATGAATATATCATTACTTTTTGTATTTTAGCATGCAGAGGTAAATCAAAAGTATTAATTTATTAGATGTACAACTCTTTATACACGATGTACAAATTAAAAACCTTGTACTTAATTTCGCTCATTAAATGAAAATTGTCTGCAACAACTTTAATGCTAACATTTAATGATGTTAACTTCCTTCCTTCTTAAGCATGATGATCCGCACACGTCATGCCTAATATCCATATCTATATTATTTTAAAATTTTATAGTCAAACTTTGACTTTTAGAATGACAAATAAACCCTTCCTTTAAGCAAAAGAAAATAGAAAACAAAAACTAAAATTACAAATTTTGCTTTAGTGGAGTACTTTGGTTATACAAACTAAATATTCGAAGACGTGATAATAGGATTAAACGAGGAGTAATACCATTTATAGCTGGAAAGCTAATTGTTAGTTATGAACTAATATGAATATGGTTTGTAAAAACTAAAAATACCTTATAAGTTAGATTATAAGTTAGATTGCAACGTAAAACTAAATAAATTGACATTTACAAATATATATATATATATATATATATATATATATATATATATATATATATATATATATATATATATATATATATATAACTAAAAAATAGATAAAATTAAAGACATATTTAGAATATTTTTGAAAAAACTCCATAAATTATTTGAAAATAGTCTATCAACAACAGCTTATAAACTAGTTCGTAAGCTAAAATAAATTACTTTTTTATGATTTTACCAAACAATAAATTCTAATATACTAACTTATTTTTGCCAAAAGGCATAAAAACCTATTAATTTATGTGTGGGAGTATTTAAATATATGTACAAGTCCAATCAAAATTTTGAATAGTCGGTTTTTAGACACATGTTGATTACTAATTTTATAGTTTTGAAATATTCAGATTATTTAAAATCTGAATTAAATATTTTAAGTTTAATACTTACTTGGAAATGATTAACTAAAGCATAATCTAAACCAAAAATAACAATGTCTTTTGGGCATGTGATATCTAATGGTCTGGGCATATTAAGGTGTTGGGCCTATATAAAGTATTGGGCTTATTTCAATATTGGGAAAATCTAAGAGGCTTTGAGCCTTAATTATAGGACCTTCGTATCATATATATTTGATCATTGGATTAGAATTGTCATTAAATATTTTTCTTAAGGAGGCTAAATGTGAAAATATTTTCAACTTGGGTGAGTTCAGAACAAACCCTAAGTTAAGGGACTAAGTATGAACATTGAGGAAACTTATGAAGTCTTCAACCCTAAAGGCTAAAGCTTGTTCCCCAATCATTTCATAAATGTATTTGAGTTTGATCACGGAAAGAATCGCGAATTTAAAATTAGATTTACTGAAACTCAGTGTTACAATTCTACAAAGTAACAGATAGCTAAAATCTGCATGTTCTGATGCTAAAAATATTATGAACTTACCCTTTTGTATCCACTTTGATTTTCCAATTATGAGATGTTCGTGGCCCTGTCACAATGCCATCATAATATTTGGAATCAAGCTTTTGTTTGTTCCAATCTTTGATGAATTCTGCAAATAGTTTACGTGCAGATTCTGAAGAAAGATCTGAGAAGAACATGTCTTTCTCATCTTTGAGCCATGTGGCAAATTCATTGTTTTTGGAGAAGTAATCAGCGTCTGAAAGCTCCTTGAAATTTGATATCTGAAAACATTCAGTCAAAAGCTTCTTCATATACTTGAAGTTCAATAACTTTCTGCTAAAAACTTTTGAATTAAGACAATTGAACAGGACTCACCACACGACGTTCATGCTTGTGGTGTTTACTTTTGTGTTTGTGCTTCCCTTCTGAATAAATGTTAGAACAATTGAGAAACAGTAATCAGCTTGTTGTTCAAATTAAAGGGATTATTGGCAAGATACCAATTGCACAAGAACAAAGGTATCAGATTCATCAGAAAGCTAAAAATTGGGTATCGTATCTTCGTGAATGGAAAACAGAATGCGCAGACAGACAGACGAAAATCCCTAATCGCACTAAGTAGCTTGATTCTGTATCTAATCGCATCGAGAGTGTTTATACTAAGACGATACTCGATAACAAATTAAACCCTAGCTTTCCTCCATTTCAGAAACAAATCAACAATTGAACTAAAACTGGATGTAAGCTCATGATGTAGCGAAGCGTACCTTTTGTACTTGAAGATTTATGCGATTTGTGCTTCCTATCGGAGTCTCTCTCTTTCTTATCACTCTTTGTTTCTGAACTTCTACGCCTTTTGTTCTTCCCTTCATCTACAAAACACGAGTATCCGCATCAATTCGTATTGAAAACTGTATAAACACAGAAATATGATAACGAAGATAATGAACAAGAACCTTCCGACGAGAACTCAGCCGGAGACCTCTTCTTTTTCGACTTCCGATCGGTACCCATGTTGGACTCGTCGTCCAAAATCGAACATTTTTAAAGCGTTCATTGTCCAAAATCTAAACATTACTGTGATATTGCCGACTATGGCCCCTTATCTTTCGAACTTGTCAAATTGCACCCATTAAAAGTTCGAATATTTATGTAAAATGGAATTCTTAAGTGGGTTTTGTTTTGGATCAAGTGAGATTTCAGATTTCCATTTAATTATAAATAAATAAATAAAGGTTCATCGTAAAAACTTGTAAATGGAGAACTAGGGTTCATTAAAATTAGCAGCTATTAGCACAAAGTTTAGCTTTTATTTGATACAAAAGTAACTATAATCTTTTAAACATATAAAATTACAAAAGATATTTTGTAAAATATAAAATACAAATGTATTTTTCGAAAGGCAAATATAGTAATTTCTTGATTAATAAGTAGGAGTTTTTTTGTTAAACACCACATGATGCGCAGTGGCAAAGCTTCAATATTTCATTTGGGGGCGAAAACATAATTTGTATAAAAATTGGTCAACAGGGGGCCATAGTCAAAATTTTATATTTTTTGGACTAAATATGTATAAAGTTAAAGCATAGGGACTATTAATGCCAAAAAAATCAGGGGGGCCCACAACCCCCCCCCCCCCCCCTAGCCCTTGAAAAGATCCGTCCATGATGATGCGGCTTCTGCCACCGAACAATTTTTTTTTTTTTTGAGCTTTTCTTTCAAAAGCTAGAATCTAAAACGTCACAAAAGGTTCATGTGGAGCACACCCTTAATGTCGATTTTGTAGATATGCAAAAAATTTCAAGTACCTTTTATTCGGTTTAACCATATAAAAATCGTAAGAAGTTAACTATTTGCTACACTAAATTTATATGTTAGGGAAAATTTCATGTATACCCTTGTTAAATAACAAAATATCGTATTTATCCAGCTTAAAACCTAAATATCGTATTTGTGCTTCTTGAGTTTCAAAATATCATATTTGCCCAAATTTATTTTTTGAATATTTTTTAAAATCGTTTAATCACTTCAAGTATTTATAATCAATTTAACTTAAAGTTTAAAGGCTAATTGACCAACTTGCCCATTGATCTTAAACCCTTTTCCTGATTACGTAATGGAAGCTACGACTATGATCTGCACCAACTAAAACCAGCTTCATCCAATGTCGCCATCAACAGCATTTGTACAACAAAGAAGCGGGAAGATGGAAATTAAAGTCGGATCAAGTAATTGAACGTGAAACATAGACTGATATTGTCAATTTTGATAATCGATCAAACAATTCTGATTCATAACATTTTGATTGGAATTTCATATTATAAAATTTTGATTAAAAGTTCTGATTTTTGATTACTCAACTAGTAATTAAGTAGATCGATGTTTTTCATCTTGAACTATAACCTATGCGTTCTCTGTTGTTACTGATTCTAAAATCCAATCATTTGGCTACAATGATCCACTTATCTTCCTAATTTCCAGACAAATTACTATTATCATTTATTCTTGAAATAAGTTAATCGGTTCACCTACTAGATTATCCTTGCATCTTGAACCAAAAACATAATTATTTCTAGAATTAGGTACCATATGAACCATAACCAAGCATGAAGTACCATTGTAAGAAGTGAAAAGGAACCCAAACATCATATGTAGACAAGAAGAAAAGCACATAACTTATTAAAAACCAAAACGAAATTTGCCAAACTAGGGCTTAAAATTACATCTATGAAAGTAAATGATCAAGAAATTGATCCTCTCAATTGAGGTGTGATAGACCCTTGTTGAATCTATCGCATACTAACAAAATCACTTGATAATATTAAGATAATTCCCAGTCATTCGAGAGGAAAGGGGCTCTCCAAAAGAACAAAGTTCTAGTTCATAAAAATTCTTAGCTATCTAAACATTAACCCCTGACGGGTATATATACTAGACATGACCAAGGAAAGATACTCCAAAAGGAGTGGTCCCTCAAACAAATAAGGGACAAAGATAGTGCTCCCAAAATAACCAATAACAGATAAACAAAAAAAAACAAAAGGACAAAACTACCCCTGGACCCCAAAACAGAAAATAAAAAGACTCAAATAAAGCAATTAAGCTAAAAGCATTTCAGAACTGAGTTGGGGCTTATCAAGGTGGTTAAGGAAGGAATTTACGCCATGTATGTGGAAAAGGTTTCAAACATGAAAACCCATTTTGATAAGAGTAAAATCAAAGGCCACCGATAATTTGTTGGTAGTTAATCGATGTGGTTAAGAAACGAACTTCACCTTATAGAAAAATTGGGAAGTCTGGTTGTTGGTGTCACCTTTATTCCTCCTTCTGATAAATACCTGGTAATTGATCAATTGGTTTCTTGATATTGAACAAAGGGAAAAGGCGTAGTTTGAAGCCTGCATGAATTCAGTGATACAGTACTTGATTTCCAAGGTTAGTGGTAACTTGGTCATGTGAAAATGGTTGTAATATTCAAGGACAATATGGTCAATTTATATTTTTGTTTTATATATAATAATTATAAAACACAATATTTGATTATAAATTATTAAAAAATAAGATTTTGGATAAATATGATATTTTAAAGGTTAACAAGGGCAAATATGATATTTAGGTTTTAAGCTGGGCAAATTTTGTTGTTTAACAGGGATATACAAGAAATTTTTCCTATATGTTAATAATGTAAGACATGGCTTTTGTTTTGAGTTTAGTGATGCAAAACCAAATAGATCCTTTCACCAACACATAAGTTCTTCAAGATAGTCAACAAGTACATAACGGTTCTAGTCAAAGTCAAACACAGCTTAATCCATTAAATTTCTGACACCTGGAAATCTTTTAACTTGAAGAAAACTTAAAATCCCAATACAAACACAAATAACTATTCCACCTCTTGAAGATAGTCTTCGATTTGAGCTGCAGTTAAGACTCTACAAAAAATAAAATTACAAAATTATTACAAGCTAACTTAACAAGATGTTAATAGTCAGATTCATTATTATAATGCAAAATTATAAAATTACCTGAATGTTTTGTCTGCCTCAATCACACCAATCTCAATATTTTTTCCAGAAATTTGTCCTTCAAATCTGAAATACATATTAAAGGACAAAACTTAGGTGTTGTTTGTTTTTTAACTTAAGGGATACGGAGCTTAATGCATACAGATATATAAGGTTGTTTTTTTACACAATACAAACAGAATAACTTAATGGATTAAGTGAAAGATTTGGCCACTTTATGTATTAAGACCCTTCCTATTACAAGATTGGCCTACTTTTGTTTTTCAATGCAAGCTCACAAAAGGGTAAAATAGTCATTTACTCCAATTCAAACAAAAAAAAAAAGAAACAGACTTTGTATATACAGTTTTTAACTTAATACAGTATGAACAACTTATAAAAGAATGTATCAAAAAAAACACTTTAAACTCCTATAATTTTACAAATTCGCCCTCGTTTTTTCCTTCAACTTTCTATATTAATTTCTCAAATGTTTTCTAATCATTAAGTAAAATTCAAGATGCTTTGCTTACCCCTCCTTCAATGTTAAAATAGCTGTGTGTATGGCATCCTCAAGCTCCATATCATCAGTGTACCTACAATTCAAAAATATTTACAGTTATTAATAATAACAATTTTGTTGCTTCATATTTTCTTCACATTTCCAAATGTCTATGAAAAATTAAGGATTCTCACAATCATAATAAGTTAGTAACACACCTCTTTTCAAGAAATGTTTTTGCATTAGACACATTCTTTCCCATGGCAGAAGCTTTCCATGAGAAATATGAACCTGAGGGGTCCACCTGCATCAAATACATTTCCACACAAAATACACCATTTAAAAAAATGTTAATATATAAAAGAATAATGTAACCAATTTACATACCTGATATAGTTGAGGACCTTTGTCATCATAACCAGCAACAAGGAGTGAAACACCAAAAGGCCTTACACCACTACACAAAGAACCATATGTTAAAAGCTGAATGTAAGAGTTCCACTTAAAATATGGAATATTTAGTAAGTAATTATTATAAAAAATAAAAACAAAAACTTATTTTTCACCATCAAAAAGGGTAAGAAAAACAAACTTACCCAGATTGAGTAAACTCTTGCATAACAGCAGCAGTTTCCCTTACAAGTTGTGTAACAGGGATTGGCTCCTGCAAATATCATATCAAACAAAAATTCAAATTTAAAAGGCTTAGAAATTGCTGAAGATTATCTAAAAAATAAAACTAAGGAGCTGTTCCTTTTTTTCCCATTAAGTCCAGTATGAATGTATAGTTGTCCAAATTAAGTGCTTAACCCATTAAGTAAAAAAGAAACAGCCCTAAAAGTGTGAATGGGACAATAAGCGTACTTTGTATAGTCGATGGTATTGTTCTGCTTGCTTCCTGCTCTTCCTGACTAGAACTCTAGAATCAGGCCCCATGCCACTGGAAATGAAAATAAAATGCAATTTAAAACATGTATAATAATCATAGCTGCTATTCTGCATAAAAATGTTTGGTTTGAATTTTTGAAACCTTACCTATATACAACTCCAATGTTAGGAGTCAAAATCTGAATCTTTTGCACCTGAAATCAACAAAACAATATATCAGATACAGTACAAATATTTAAGAAGTAAAAGTGAAAATTGAAGTGGATTTGATATTTTGCTTTGTATTAGAATGCTAGAGTTTAACAACTAATGCTTTGGATATATAATTTGTAATTACCGATGTCTCATCGACTAAGATTGATGGGAGCTTCTTTTCAGTTGCAATTACAACTCCATTTGAAGCTGCAATAAGCATTTGAACAGGTAAGATTTGATAAATAAATCAAAATATGCAACAATAATTACTGTGACAGCGATAACTATGATGTTCTATAAGTTGTTAATAGCTATTAAAACTAATAAGGACCAAAAAAAAATCATGAAACTGGAGTTACCTTTTATCCCCAATGAAGTTTGCCCAGAGCCAACAGCTGTGAGGGCATGTTCAATCTGAACAAGCTTTCCAGAAGGGCTGCAACAACAGATAAAACCAGATAAATTTTCCTAGATACATATGTGTCCATACATACCATCTAATGTATAAAAATACAGGTTTGGAAACTCAGATTTCATGGTTTTAAATTGGAATACAAGAAACGTCATTTTAATTTTTAAGCATATACAAATCCGAGGTTAGTGTATATCTGAGATTAGTGGACTAGAGAATAAACTCGATTATACCTGAAAGTAGTAAGAGAGAACGAGTACTGACTGTCACCCATGTCGTATAGAATATCAGTGAAAGACCCTGCATAGTGCAAATCGTAAATGACTATCGATCAAAAACTCTCTGGCTGATGATAAACCCTAAATTCAAAATCATGTATCTCGTAAAGGGTAAAGGTTAACGATAAATTCACAGACAACAGTGATCATTTACACGAAATGTTAGGGTATACTGCACTCAAAAGGAAGATGATGGCTAGCAAGTGTAACAGAAAACTTTGGATCTGAAATTCATGAAAGATGCTTGATCGTGCTTGTACATGAATCAATGAATGGGCATATAAACATTACGTACCTGTGGAGCAAATTAGGATTCGGGATGTGAAAAATATGCCTAAGAATTTTCGATGTGGTGATCTTGAGTGACGATTTTTGGACCGATGGAGATTATGAAGGTGAAGAAGGGTTCCTTGTTGGCTTGGAGGGAAAGAAAGACCTAAAAGAAGTAGACAATGAGAACTCCGTTTTATTTTCAATTATTTAAGGGCCAAAAAATTAAATTTTAGCAATAGTTTTATGCAATGTTTTAAAACCCGGTTTTTTAGTTGAATCAGTATATTGATCAGTTTTCGGTACAGTCGGTTTAACCGGTTCGACCGCCGGGTGAACCGGTTTCTATATTTTTCATGTTTTTTTCTGTTTTCCTACACATACATACATATAGAAATTAGGAATTTGATGTTTACAAGTTCAAACATTAAAAATACATATAAAAATAAGTTGTAGATGAATCCAAAAACATTAAAATAACACATAACCATAAGTTTTAGTATTTTACATCAATATATATACGTTAAAAAGAAAATAAAGTATAATACCGAAACGAAATATAGTTTTTGATGAATACAAAAACCTCAAAAGAATTTATAACTTTTACCATATGTTTTTTTTAGAGAAAACTAAATAGATTTGAAAAAAATCACCAATGTTTATTATGTAAATGGTTCTTTTTTATGTGTTTTTATTCGGTTTAACCGGTTCAACCGGTTTATTTTGACCGGTTCAACCGTTTTTTTCTAAAAACCGGCCGGTTTAACCTGGTTCAGAAATCAATATAAAACCGGTGATAGTTGAACCGCTCTCTCTCCCGGTTCCCAGTCCAACCGGTTCGACCGGCCGGTTCAAACCGGTTTTTAAAACATTGGTTTTATGAATCAATCATATCAAAAATAATTTAGCAGATGATAAACTAAAATCACTAGTAAATTATTAAATAAAAATTCTTACATTAAAAATATGGATGAATATTATCAATAAAATTAAATTATAATTATTTTAATAAAATAAATAAATGCTTATCTCAAACTATATAATATTAATTATTATTACTAACGTAAACCACAACCTTATGATCTTCTAAACTTTCGAACCTACCCGCATAAACTCCCTATTTACAAAAAAAAAAATTAGTTTCTAGTTTCCTCCGCTTCTTCTTCCCCACGTTCGGCTAACCCTCTTCTCCTTCGATTGCTCACCTTCCGTTTTATTAGCAACTAGGTGTAAGACCCGTGTACTACACGGGTTTTATTAAAAATAAATATTTAATATCAATATTCAAACATTAAATTTAATATCAATATTTAATATCAATATTAATTTTAGAGCTCTCATTAATTATGACATTTATTACATTATAATATATCATTCTTTTTCAAGGAAGCATTTATTTCTCTCAATATTGTAACTGAAATAAGTTATGATATGTGAACAAATTAGAAAATTACATGTGGAAATAAATAAATTCTAAAAATCTATTAAAATACCATGTGTCCAAATAAATGAGGTAATGACATGTGGCAGAAAATGAGTTTTATTTATTAATATAGATTAACTGGTGATCCGGACAACTGCCCACGTTTCCCTGGTCTCTCGGAACTCTGTATATATAAATAGAGCTCCATTGGCATTTGGAGCAGACATCTACGTTCTTGTTCAATTTCATGTTTAATCTCTCTCCCTCTCAAACCTTAACAAAAAGAAAATCGTCTTCTTTTGTAGGTCTCTACTCCCCAAATATTTCTGAGACGTTGATATTGGTTTTAGTATATTCGTTTATGGTTGTTTTTATTTCAGTCTTGCCCGTTTATGAAATGTTTAATATGATTTGCTATTGAGTCACAGAGAGAGAAGGCAAAAGTTGATTGGTAGCGATGGTGGAGAAATCAGGTGAATCTGTTTATAATTAACTATGTTTACGTTTTGATGTCTCTTTATGGTGCTCATGGAGTTATTCTTTTACTTCTATTTCATTCGAAATATCACCTCCTCTTAAAATTGATTTAGGTTATTAGATTCCTCAATTTAGGGATTCTCTTTTTCCTTCCTATTTGATGTGGTTGATTTTGTTTTCGGTTATTGATTTTGTTGTTGTTGGTCATTATTTTTTAGGTTAATAGATATGGATGCATTAACAAAAAGAGGGTGGAAGTCGACAATCCTCAGAGTATTTTTCCATTCTTTGTTCTTCCAAACAAATAGACTTTGTGTTATGCAAAGATTGAAGCCTTCAGCCATCATTGACTTCAAATAGGCTTTGGTGTCTTTGTAAGGGTTGTTCTTCAAGTGAAAGGCTATTTCATTTGTTCATTTTAGAACATTATTAATTTGCCTTGATTTCATGAAAATATTGCAAGCTTTTTGGTGAATTTAGATAAAGCTTTTGGAAAAATTGCAAGCTTTTTGTGAAATAGTCGAAAATTTGGACTTTTTTATTGTAAGAGGAATACATGATTTCAATCGATTAACCTTAGCAGGCTATGTTATTCTTAGAGCTCAATATTTTGGTTAGTTTTGTTCACCTGGAAGCTAGCAGCCCCAACCCTTATATCAGACCATAAATCACACCATCGGTAACAATTTGTTATGTTTATTTGGTTCACGATCTTCTTTTTTGACAATATGTTTACCTTTGACATAATATATGATGTATTATATTAAGAGAGTATACAACATCTTGTAGTAGCTCGAGACTAGATTAATTTATATATTTTAGTTGTCTATTGATAAGTAAATAATTATTATTTATGTTCAGTGTTCCGGGGCCATTGAACTGATTTTTTGGTGTTGTATATGATTCACCATACAACCATACAACCAAAAACATATATGCTTACTACAACTTGAAACCTCCATCTTATAAAATGGTAATTCTCTTTGTTATCTTTTCTCTCTCCTCCCTATTATCTTTCCCATTTGCTACCCATAGATTTCATGTTCTACTCTTTACAGTATGCTCTAGAGCCATATATAAGCCAGAGGACTCTTGAGGTGCATTGCGGAAAGCACCATCGTGGTTATGTGGAAATTTTGAACAAGTATCTATGTATTGTATGGATACACAATGGATGAATTGATCAGAGTGACATATAATAATGGGAATCCATTGCTAGAATTCAATGTTGCTACTTAGGTTTGAACAACTCATGAGCTCTATTCCTGTTTTGGAAAATGTTTGGAATCATGATTTCTTGTGGGATTTTGTAGGTCTGGAATCATGATTACTTGCACAACCTCTTCTAAGTTTGGATATATATATATATATATATATATATATATATATATATATATAAGGTATGAAGATCTCTCTCTCTGTCACACACATATTCACACACATACATGATTGTTAATAAAATTCCACTTGTCCCAAAAATAAGAAATAAACAAATATATAACACATATTGTGGTTCCTACAACAATTGGTTGAGGTCAACATGGTCTATTTGTTTTATTTTTTAAATTTAATGATCTTAAAATATAAAAAAGGGTTTAAAATATAATATATATATATATATATATATATATTTAAAAATCTATTCAGGAAAATATAATATTTTAAAGGAATATTAGGGAAAATATGTTTTTTAGATATTAGGTTGGGTAAATATAAAATTTTGATGTTTAATAAGGACATATATAAAATTCTCCTTTATGTTGGATTGTTATTCGATAAAAGCCATGAAAGTAGAAACAAGACTAATAAATTAATGTTGTGTTGTTATTCAATGGTTTGTTGGTGAGTGGTTGGTTTTTTTCAGAAAAGTATGTTGTCATTTCTATCATTTACTCAACATATAGGATCAAAAAATGGCAATGTACTTTTGCATAATAGAGCTAACTATGATGCTTAAAATGGTTGTTTTTGCATAATGGACTTAAACAGAAAAGTGCATCGCTACTTTTTATTGGTTCAAGCTTTTTCAAAAGTATGATCCTATTATGGTATGTATTCGAGTTCTTTTATTTAATGTAGAAACCTAGGTTGAAGGTGCCTTTTAGTTTGGAGCTCTATCGTCTAGGATATAGGTACTTCACTTTCGGTTTCTATTATAATTGATGCAATTTAATATTCAAATTTCAAACCAATCGGTTTGTTATTAAAACTTTTTTTACCTCGTTAAGTTTAATAGTAGTGATGGTGATCTCGGTTAAACTACTTTATTGATTCACCACTAATTTCAAGATTTAATGAAGCCTACAACTCAACTGTTATTGCTCCCAAGAAGAAATCATCCAAGGGTTATGCCTCATCATCGTCGACTGAACCGTTCCTCAGAGACACCACTTAACTGTTTTCCTTGGATCCCATGGACTATAACAAGTCCATCCAGGTTATGATCGAGTTCATATCCCGTCATCCCATCGTCGTGCCACTCACGAAAATCCCCAATCCACCCATTCCACTTTGTCTCCTTCATACAACCTTTGAAAGAATCAAAATCGAATATGGAGTCCTAGAAATCAAGATTACAGGAGATCATATTGTACCAGTTTCCAAGCAAACCTTCTTGAAGGCTATTGGGATTCCAGAAAACCATAAGGGCTTTACAGTTCAAGAGCCATCGTCTGAAGAGTTTCATACGTTTCTCAACCATATTTGGTATGTTGAAGAGTTTAAAGTGAAAAAGTTCAAGAAATCTGCAGTTCCTGATCTAGGGACAGTTCTCATGCACCTCATCCTTCGAGGTATGTATAGGAAACATGGAGGAACGGACAATATGAGCAAAGATTGGCTCTACGTCGTCTAAAACAGTTTTCTGGGAAAACAAACGTCGTTAACCTAACCTAAGTCTTGTGGCAAAACTTTTGGAAGTTTGTTGTACAGAGAAAGCCTCTGGAGATATCGAGTGTAACGCCCCGATTCTCATGTATTGTTAATATGAGTTTTTGGATTAGGCCCTACTCGATGAGTTGGTTTACCTACTCGTCGAGTACCAGCGAGAAGGATCGCGGGTTAAGTGACCTACTCGACAAGTCCATATCGGGACTCGGCAAGTAGGAGCTGGCAAGTGAAACCCTAATTCCCCGGGTTTGCACCCCTATTTAAAGAGACCTTAGCCTCCCTTGGACATCCTTACAGTTCCAAAGAACCCTTGAGAGCCTTATTCGTGTGTGTGTGTGCCTTGTGTGTGTGTGTGTGAATCTTGAAAAAGAGTCCTTGGAGGGAGAAGACTTGGAGGAGAAGGAGATTTAAGCAATTGGAGTGTGGGAATCAACACTCATCTCAGATATCAATTTCAAAAGGTACCCAAACCGTCATTCTCCTTATAGATCTCTTTTATTGGGTGAGTTTTAGGGTTTTCATGGAATATCAAGTTGGTATGATGAGCTATGGGCTAGATCTGAAGTTGTAACTTCAAATCTGAACTCTCTTTGGAATCTAGAAGCATAAAGTTGCAGCTTTAGTCGTGATTGAGTTCCCCTTTGTGCATAAAGACCCATAAATAGCTTAGATTTGCCATTTTGAGCCTTTAAAGCCATGTATGCACGTAAAGTTTGCAACTTTACGTGATAAGCATGCCCTGGAAGCTTGGATTTGTGATTTGGAGCCGTTGCATGGCTCAAAATGGACCTGTATGGGAAGAGGACTGAATGGACTCGGCGAGTCGCATGAAGATGGCCATTGAACTCGACGAGTTGAAGAACAACTCGGCAAGTCCGATGAAGATTGTCAAAGGACCTGACGAGTTGAAGAACAACTCGGCGAGTCGGATGAGTTTTAACCAAGTCTATGTTCGTGTGTATATTCGTTGAGTCGCAAGGAGGGAACTCGACGGGTGGCCTTAAGGTTTGATCAGGATTCAAAGGAACTCGACAAGTCACCTCGATGACTCAGCGATTTGGATCGTGCTTCAAGGGACTCGGCGAGTAGCTGGGTGTACTCGGCGAGTTGAGGGCAACATGGACTGTTGACCTTGACCGAGGACTTTGACCTTGATCAGGGGTTGACTATTGGGTTATGGAGTACCTTATAAGGTTAAAGGCTTATGCATATATTGAACTATGGTTATAGGTCGTGGGGCCTGTGGCGAGTGATCTGAGAGTTGGAGTTTACCTTCCGAGTCGACATTTGCGAGGTGAGTTATCCTTGCTATATCGATAAGGTCTACGGCACCAAGGCCGACCCTTTAGTTGTTATTGTTATGGCATATTGCATCTGGTTATGATTTGTTAGTTCGGAATCAAGGCAGACAGTATGTTATGCTTTCATGATTCGTAGGGATTGGTGTGTTAGTGACCTAATAGGTCGGTACTCTAGTTACAGGAGAATTCTATGATTGTGATCAGTGAGATAGATATGTTTGATGTTTGTATATGCCAGTATATGATAGCTATGGGCACATGGTTATTTGCTTGTTGGTTGGGTTGAGGCGGTCCTGCTTTGTGTTGAAGGCCAACGTACCCTATGAGCGGTCCAGGGAGACTGTAGGCCCACGTGGTGGACCAATCATGCCGAAGATTCGGGATAGATTTAGACAGACTGTAGGCCCGGTAGGGCGCTCCAGTCAGACCGATGGCCCATTATGCATGATGATGGATTGATTGTTACTGATATGGTATTGTCAGTGTGGTATTGGTATTTTGGGGGTAGCTCACTAAGCCCTCGGGATTACAGTTTTCAGTTTATTGTTTCAGGTACATCAGGAGACCATGGAAAGGCGAAGTCGTGACCGTACCGCTCCTCATCCTTATGTTATGATTTTTGGGACACTCTGATGGAAAATGATTCGAAAACATTTTTGTAAACAATGTTTTATGGTTTTTATTTATGATCGAAAAAGTTTAAATTTGGCGTAAAATTTATGAATGTTACAAGTTGGTATCAGAGCCTTGGTTTGAGTGAATTGGAGGAACACTCGTGTGAATCCAGTCTCAAATCAAGGAGATTTTCGGGAAATAAATTTTAAATGGTTTTCAAAATAAGGATGGGGGATGCAGAGGGTACGATCAGCTAGAGCCTGTAAGTGAACCCCAAAATACCATACAGTTATTTGATATTATGATATGTTAAAACAGCATGCTAGTGCTAGGCTAAGGATCTTCAGGAATCGCATGATAGCCTTTCCTGATTATATGATGCCTATTAGCCTAGGGTTTCTTATATATGGAATTGACATCATAACTGTAGATGTTTGGTGTATGCATCACGGCTGTGTATAATAAAGATCTTATATCCTGAGAATGTCTGATTCGACCTTAGTGTAGGATTGGATATTCGAAAGTTTATGGGTTCAAGCATTACATGCAGCTAGCGTGCACCGTCGCTGCTGGGGATGATGGAAGTTTCATGGATGTGTGAGTTATGATAAGTGGTGAGGCTAGATGCGAGATATATGGTATTCCCCCTAGAAGTGGGGGTTGGGCGCATTTCTATGTCGATGATATTGTTAGGGCGTTGTGATGATACTTGAGACAAATATGGGTAGGTGTGGAAGGTAGTATGGGCCCGTACTACTGAAAGCATAGGACCCATACGCGTAGCAAGGAAATCACAACCTCTGGGGTTTTTGGGGTTTCGGTCTCCTGACATTATGTTATTTATCTGATGACTTGTATATATATATATATATATATATATTCCAGTATGGTGGTGACGAGACGTGTTGCTTCGGGATCCGGATCGAGATCGGGATCAGGATCAGGGTCAGGGGACGGAGGGTTGGAGGTTCCAATAGCACCTGAGCCCGTGGTTCAGATAGGGATAGAGGAGTTGGATGCTAGGATCCGGGAGATCATGCACGAAAAGATTGCTGCTGCGTTCCGAGCGCAGCTGCCAGAGATGTTTGGGTCGATTAAGACCGCGATGGTTGAGTACTTTGATGAGCGATATGCAGCTCTAGCAGAGACAGCTGCCGATGCAGCCACTTCGGCTGTAACTGCGGCAGGGGGTGGAGGAGGAGCCGACAGGGCTTTCCAGTATCGGGACTTCGATAATACGAAGCCACCGACGTTTGATGGTACACAGGATGCGATTAGGGCTATGAGGTGGTTACCTGACGTGGAGGGCTGTTTCTTCACGTGCTCATGTCTTGCTGACCAAAAGGTCAGGTGTGCCCTGAACCTACTAAGGCTTGGGGAAAAGGACTGGTGGAGGCTCACGATTGGGTCGTACACTGATGATCAGCGGGCTGCTGTAACTTGGGAGCAGTTCAGAGATATGTTCCGCACCTGCTACGTTCCACGCGTTGAGCGGGAGCTGCTTGTGCAAGAGTTTTTGACATTAAGGCAGGATGGGGAGTCTATGATGGAGATTACCCGTATGTTCACGGAGAGGGCTATGTTTTGCCTGGAGTTTGCTTCAGAGCAGTCTCAGATGACTCGTTATCTAAGTATGCTCAAGACTGATATTCAACAGTTTGTGTCTACTCAGCGATGTGATACCCTCCTGGACCTTTAGGAAGCCGCACGGCGGCGTGAGTTGGAGATAGAGCTGCGGCTGAAGGAGCAGCGTCAGGCACCGACACAGTCTCAGCCGGCGCCTAAGCGGTCTAAAACCGTTGATACACGGTCCGGTGGTCATCAGAGCCGCACTTGTGGAAAGTGTGGCAAGGCTCATTCGGGGGTTTGTCGAGTAGGAAGTGGGTGCCACAAATGTGGCAAGGAGGGGCACTATGCCAGGGACTGCCGTCAGTCTGCCCCTCCAGCTGATATGAGGATTTGTTACCATTGTCATCAGGTTGGTTGTGTGAAGACCAACTGTCCGCAACTTGCCACCAAGCCTGCGCAGGGTTCCGCGCCAGCTGCTGCGAGGATTGGGGATGGGTGGCCAGTCAAGTTGGAGCCTCCGAAGGCTCAGGGTCGCGCCTTCCAGCTCACGGCCGAGGAGGCCAAGTCCGCATCAGATGTGGTTGCTGGTACGTTTCTATTCTCAGTCTCAGTTATTGTATATGTGTTATGATTATTGATTGTACCTGTGATTAGGTACGTTTTTAGTGAATTCTTTGCCCGCTTTGGTACTATTTGACTCGGGGGCGAGTCGGTCGTTTGTATCTCAGACTTTCTCTAGAGGGTTCAGTGTGCCGATGAATGATCTTGAGTGTCCGTAGCGAGTTTCGATCGCCAACGAGCTTGGGGTTTCTGCTTCTTCGGTCTACCGGGGATGCGAGTTAGAGATTTTCGGGGTGTCCTTCCCGATAGATTTGATTCCTATCCCCATGGGGGATGTATGCGTGATTGTAGGGATGGATTGGCTTAGCCATTTTGGTGCCATGATCGACTGTGAGGGACAACGGGTGGTGGTTCGAACCCCAAGTGGGGGAGAACTTGTAATATATCGTGAGGGCACCAGGTTGGGATCAGGGTTTTGTTCAGAAGCCAGGGCTTGATATTATATTCAGCACGGGTGTGTAGGTTATTTGGCTTATGTGGCGATACGTGGGTTAGAGAGCAGCTCTCAGTTTCTGAGGTCCCGGTGGTGAGGGAATTTGCTGATGTGTTTCCAGAGGAGTTACCCGAAGTGCCTCCGGGGAGGCAGGTTAAGTTCAGGATCGACTTAGTGCCAGGTGCGGCCCCTATCGCCAAGGCGTCGTACCGACTGACACCACCTGAGATGCAAGAGCTGTTGGGCAAGCAGTTTATTCGTCCAAGTAGTTCACTTTGGGCAACACCGATCCTTTTCGTCAGGAAGAAGGACGGTTTGCACGGGATGTGCATTGACTATAGGGAGCTGAACAAGTTAACGGTGAAGAACCGTTATCCACACCTGAGGATAGATGATCTTTTTGATCAGCTGTAGGGTGCGTCTTGGTTTTCCAAGATTGATTTGAGATCAGGATACCACCAGGTCATGGTGAGGGAGGAGGACATGGAAAAGACCGCGTTTCAGACTCGTTATGGCTATTACGAGTTCGTAGTGATGCCGTTTGGGCTCACCAACACGCTAGCGGTATTCATGGATCTGATGAACCGAGTCTGCAGACCGATGCTCGATCGTTCGGTCATTGTGTTCATAGATGATATCTTGGTGTATTCCAAGACTTGAAAACAGCATGAGGAGCATCTTAGGGAGTTGCTAGGGGTTCTGAGGGGAGAACGGTTGTATGCCAAGTTCTCGAAATGCTAGTTTTGGTTACGAGGGGTCTAGTTCCTCGGACATCTCGTTAAACAGGAGGGGATTTTGGTCGATCCGGCCAAGGTGGAGGCGGTAATGCAGTGGGAGACTCCGAAATATCCCTCATACATCAGGAGTTTCTTGGGTTTAGCAGGGTATTATCGGAGATTCATTCGTGATTTCTCCAAAATTGTCGTACCCCTCACTCGTCTAACGAGGAAGCGGGTGGATTTCAGGTGGGGCCCTGAGCAGCAGAGGGTGTTTGAGACCCTCCGGCAGTGTTTATGCGAGGCGTCGGTGTTGACACTCCCCGAGGGAGTGGAAGATTTTGTGGTATTTTGTGATGCATACATCACAGGCTTGGGGGCAGTCCTTATGTAGAGGAGACGAGTGGTAGCTTACGCGTCGCGACAGCTGAAGCCGCATGAGACAAGATACCCCACGCACGATCTTGAGTTAGGAGTGGTGGTCTTCGCTCTCAAGATTTGGAGGCACTATCTGTATGGGGTCCGTTGTACTATATACATGGATCACAAGAGTTTGAGACACATCTTGGACCAGCCGAACCTGAACATGAGGCAGCGCAGGTGGCTGGATGTGGTCAAGGACTATGATTACGAGATCCTTTACCATCCTGATAAAGCGAATGTGGTTGCGGATGCTCTGAGCTGCAAGTCAGTTGGGTCCTCGACCCCAACCAGGTGTATGAGGATAACAGTGGATTCCCCACTGGTGGTTTTGATTAGAGATGCTTAGATTGAGGGCATGAGGCCAAAGAACTGGAAGTTGGAGAGGATTAAGGGCGAAAGCTCCCGGTTTGTTCAGGATAGCCGCGGATTGTTGACCCGCTACGGTCGGGTTTGGGTTCCGATGTCCGGAGGGGTCCAACAGACAGTGATGGAGGAGGCTCATAAGTCTCGTTTTTCAATTCACCCGGGAGCCACCGAGATGTACCGCGATTTGAGTTCGAATTATTGGTGGCCTGGTATGAAGCGAGATATCGCTTGGTTTGTTGAGAGGTGTTTGATCTATAGGATGGTCAAGGCTAAGCATCAGAGGTCGCATGGTAAGTTACAGCCTCTGGAGATTCCCATGTGGAAATGGGAAAGGATCGCAATGGATTTCATCACGAAGTTGCCGAAGACGGCAAGGGGGTTCGATGCTATATGGGTCATCGTGGATCGATTGACCAAGAGTGCTCATTTCCTAGCCATACGGGAGAGTTCGTCGGCAGAGAAGTTGGCCGACCTGTACGTCAGAGAGATTGTCTCTCATCATGGGGTTCCGGTTTCTATCGTTTCCGATCGAGATGTCAAATTTACTTCCCGTTTTTGGCAGAAGTTCCACGAGGAACTGAGTACACAACTGCATTTTAGTACGGCGTTCCATCCACAGACTGATGGGCAGAATGAGCGGACCATTCAGACTCTCGAGGATATGTTGAGGGCGTGCGTTATTGATTTCGATGGGAGTTGGGATTCCCACCTACCGCTTGCGGAGTTCGCCTACAACAACAACTATCATTCCAGTATTGACGCCCCACCTTTCGAGCTGTTGTATGGGCGGAAGTGTAGGAACCCAGTCTGTTGGGGCGAGGTTGGGCATAGAGTGATGGGTCGGACAGAGATAGTTCTGCAAACTACCGAAATGATACAACAGATTAGACAACAACTGCAGACCGCTCAGAGCCGGCATAAAAGTTATGCCGACCGACGTCGATCTGAGCTGGAATTTCAGGTGGGTGACATGGTTCTTCTAAAGGTCTCACCCTGGAAGGGTGTGACCCGCTTCAGGAAGAGGGGAAATTTGGGTCCCCGTTACATTGGGCCGTTCAGGATTATCGCCAAGGTTGGCGGGGTGGCTTATAGGCTAGAGCTTTCAGAGGAGCTTAGCCGAATCCACAACACATTTCATGTTTCACAATTGCGAAAATGCATTATGGACCAAGAGGCAGTGGTATCTTTGGATGACATTCAGGTTGATGAGCGCCTAAATTATGTGGAAAGGCCTGTGGCGATTTTGGAAAGGAAGAAGAAGATTCTGCGGAACAAGGAAATACCTTTGGTAAAGGTACAATGGGAACATCGAAAGGGATCCGAGTAGACATGGGAGCTGGAGGCGGAGATGCGCGAGCATTACCCCACATTGTTTATTCCAGCGGACTTCGAGGGCGAAGTCTAGTTTAAGTGGGGGAGAGTTGTAACGCCCCGATTCTCAGGTATTGTTAATATGAGTTTTTGGATTAGGCCCTACTCGACGAGTTGGTTTACCTACTCATCGAGTAGCAGCGAGAAGGATCGCAGGTTAAGTGACCTACTCGACGAGTCCATATCGGGACTCGGCGAGTAGGAGCTGGCAAGTAAAACCCTAATTCTCAGGGTTTGCACCCCTATTTAAAGAGACCTTAGCCTCCCTTGGACCTCCTTACAGTTCCAAAGAACCCTTGAGAGCCTTATTCGTGTGTGTGTGAAGCTTGAAAGAGAGTCCTTGGAGGGAGAAGACTTGGAGGAGAAGGAGATTTAAGCAATAGGAGTGTGGGAATCAACACTCATCTCAAATATCAACTTCAAAAGGTACCCAAATCGTCATTCTCCTTATAGATCTCTTTTATTGGGTGAGTTTTAGGGTTTTCATGGAATATCAAGTTGGTATGATGAGCTATGGGCTAGATCTGAAGTTGTAACTTCAAATTTGGACTCTCTATGGAATCTAGAAGCATAAAGTTGCAGCTTTAGTCGTGATTGAGTTCCCATTTGTGCATAAAGAACCATAAATAGCTTAGATTTGCCAATTTTAGCCTTTAAAGCCATGCATGCACGTAAAGTTTGCAACTTTACGTGATAAGCATGCCCTGGAAGCTTGGATTTGTGATTTGAAGCCGATGCATGGCTCAAAATGGACCTGTGTGGGAAGAGGACTGAATGGACTCGGCGAGTCGCTTGAAGATGGCCATTGAAATCGACGAGTTGAAGAACAACTCGGCGAGTCCGATGAAGATTGTCAAGGGACCCGACGAGTTGAAGAACAACTCGGCGAGTCGGATAAGTTTTAACCAAGTCTATGTTCGCATGTATATCCGTCGAGTCGCAAGGAGGGAACTCGACGGGTGGCCTTAAGGTTTGATCGAGGATCAAAGGAACTCGACGAGTCACCTCGATGACTCGACGAGTTAGATCGTGCTTCAAGGGACTCGGCGAGTAGCTGGGTGTACTCGGCAAGTTGAGGGCAACATGGAATGTTGACATTGACCGAGGACTTTGACCTTGATCAGGGGTCGACTATTGGGTTATGAAGTACCTTATAAGGTTAAAGGCTTATGCGTATATTGAACTATGGTTATAGGTAGTGGGGCTTGTGTCGAGTGATCTGAGAGTTGGAGTTTACCTTCCGAGTCGACATCTGCGAGGTGAGTTATCCTCACTATATCGATAGGGTCTACGACACCAAGGCCGACCCTTTAGTTGTTATTGTTATGGCATATTGCATGTGGTTATGATTTGTTAGTTCGGAATCAAGGTAGACAGTATGTTATGCTTTCATGATCCATAGGGATTGGTGTGTTAGTGACCTAATAGGTCGGTACTCTAGTTACAGGAGAATTCTATGATTGTGATCAGTGAGATAGATATGCTTGATGTTTGTATATGCCAATATATGATAGCTATGCGCACATGGTTATTTGCTTGTTGGTTGGGTTGAGGCGGTCCTGCTTTGTGCTGAAGGCCAACGTACCCTATGAGCGGTTCGGGGAGACTGTAGGCCCATGTGGCGGTCCAGTCATGCCGAAGGCTCGGGATAGATTTAGACAGATTGTAGGCCCGATAGGGCGGTCCATTCAGTCCGATGGCCCAGTATGCATGATGATGGAGTGATTGTTATTGATATGGTATTGTCAGTGTGGTATTGGTATTTTGGGGGTAGCTCACTAAGCCCTCGGGCTTACAGTTTTCAGTTTATTGTTTCAGGTACATCAGGAGACCATGGAAAGGCGAAGGCTTGATCGTACCGCTCCTCATCTTTATGTTATGATTTTTGGGACACTCTGATGGAAAATGATTCGAAAACATTTTTGTAAACAATGTTTTATGGTTTTTATTTATGATCGAAAAAGTTTAAATTTGGCGTAAAATTTATGAATGCTACATTGAGTCTAAGATTCTGGGCTCTTACTATCCAACAACTCTACCAAGAGAGGCGTGAACCAATTCCGATCGACGCAATTCTGAAAGAGGTATTTCTATCTTTCAAAGCTATTAACACTTATCGCCTTCCGAACCATGCATCTTTCGGACCTATTCGTAGATTGCCTAAACACATGTTGGCCACCCTACCATCCGAGTCCCTTCATTTGAAACCTCATTTGGAGACTTCGATTTTGTATAGCCCTACACAATCTATCCATGTCTCCATTGAGCCTACCTCGGATGTGGCCAAGCCAGTCTCGACTGGTGGAAAGAAAAAGAAGGCTGCTAAAAGGAAAACATCTTGCTCTAAACCAAAAGCCTTAAAGAGAACCAAAGTCGATAGTTCCTCTCAATAGGAAACTATCAAAGACATTCTGACTGAATCTGGTCATCCTCTCACCCATCCTGCACACTCTTCTAAAGTACCCTTCGGAGTTTCAAAATCAATTGCACACACTCACGGGGAGTCTCCTCATAATCCACCCTCACTTTCCTAACAAGGTGATGTCGGTGTTGAACATAGTTCCTTGCACCCCCCTGTAACACACCCACGAGTCACCTCAGATATCACTCATTCTTCTTCTGCACAAGCACGATTCAAGGTTCCTGACTCAGATCCGAAGCATTCCGAAGTTGGAGTAGTCCCTCCTACCTTGGATGCCACAACTAGTCTGATACCTGGCAAAGGTAAATGACAACTAGGTTCTGATGATCCCGATTGGTTAGATATTGTTAGCAGGGCTCACTTCAGGCATCCAAATATCACACAATCACAGGTCGAATCTACTCTTGTTTCCATGAGGAACAGAGACATTCAAAGCAACCTTCCATTTGTTGGTCCATCTGATTAAGTCATTGACCACGAGTTTGCTTCAGGAGAGACTCTTCAAGACAACATTCCGAAGTCCTCTCACCATTATGCATTACATGCAGATCCTGATGAGGAACATTCATTAGAATTTATGATGATAGTGTCTCCATTGCAGCTCCTCATGTTCTCTCATCTTTTCACATTTTGCAGAAACCATCTTCATCCAGGCCCACTTATGACTCCAGTCTCTCATCATCTTCATCTGTGACATCCCCATTTTCACGGCCAGAAAAGACCGATTATGTTTATGCTTTATAAAAATCAGAGTACCCTTTTTATAAAAATATTGCGGAATTTGTTCCCAGTAAAACATGATAAATACATTATCAAAGCACTCCCAAAGAAAAGTATTTTTATTCATTTCAAAACATTTGGGATGTCATCGTCAATACAGAAACATAAGCATAAACAGAACTTACATTCATTATCACTAGTGATTTATATCTCCTTAATCTCTCAGTGTAATGTGACTTCATATCAACACTTGTGATATAAATAAACTGAGTGGGTCAGGTTGGGAAACCTGGTGAGTACATAGGGATTTCAATCCCACAATGTTATACCATATATATAGTTTAAAACGCACAAAATATACAATTTCACCATATATATAAACAACTCGTATTCCACCCTGTCGATCCTCACAACGAGACTATCCATACTCTCGGACCTAAGATTAGCCGTTTTACCTAATCCATACTCCCGGATCAGAAATGAACGACTTTACCTAATCCATACTCTCGGACTAGGGACGAATGACTAATCCATACTCTCAGATTAATGATGAATGATTATGCCTAATCCATACTCTCGGACTAGGGACAATGACTATGTCTAATCCATACTCCTGGATCAATGACATATACTAAGGTTTTATTCTCTGAGTATAATTCACTCGTACTCGTAAGAAAACACTACCCAATATTCCTCATAATTAATTTAGGTTTACTCTTTATCCTAATTCAACATATATAATCAGGTATGTTCTTTAACAAGTATCCCAAGCAACATCAAATAATTCGCACATAAACATATATATTTAATACTTCAATCGATACTTGTATTAAAATCATGTTCATGAAAGGGACTATGCACTCACTTGAAAAGGTGGTGATTCCGAACTCAGACAGCGCTTCGCTTCTTAAAAAAAATAATTTCCTTCGACGAAACCTAGTATTATTACCACTAGAGTTTAGTCTATTATTCGTCAAGGCTAATTCATAGTCTAGCTATTATTACTATTATATAAGCATTAAACAATACTTATATAATCCATAATAATAGCCCAAGTACTTATTATAAGTTCCTAATAACGTTACTATAATTAAATAAAAACTATATTAAAAATAGCGTAGGCGTAGCTCACTTACAACGGGTTTTATAGAAAACCGAGCTTTGCTTGGAGCAGCGTTCCCGAGTTGAAAATACCTTCTTCTCGGAGCCGTCGAGCACTCCGGGGCTTCCGCCTCGTGCTAGGGAGGTTCCCTAGGCTATTCGGGGGGTTTCGGGGCTAGAGAGAGGTTCTAGAAAGAGAGTAAAAAGAAGAAAGAATGGGAAAGGTGTGAAGAAAATGAGGGTGGGAGAGGTTCTATTTATAGGGTGAAAATGGCTGAAGTTGGTGCCACATGTCACCATCTAGTGGCAAGACTTGGGGAGAAAGCAATGACCAAGATTGTGCCACATCACCCATTTTCGCACAACACACTTCCGACTTCTAAAATCCGTAACTTTCACATATGACCTCCGTTTTTGACGTTCTTTAAATCCATGCGTAGGTAAAAATAAGATCTACAATTTTCATTTTGACTCCGTAGGCTAATTCTCGGCCGATCTTAAATTTAACAGTACGAGGAGGTTATATTGTTAAATGTCCGCGTAAAATTCATAACTTCTACATACAGACTCTATTTTCATCTGTCTTTTTACCATTGGGTTCCTATTAATGAGATCTTCAATTCTCATTTAGGTCACGTAGGCCAAAAACCACTCGAACTAAAATTCGAGTTTCGGGTCGTGCACTGTTATGCCAAATCTTATAAAATTCATAACTTTCTCATACGAAGTCAGATTTGGGCATTCTTTTTTTATATGTTCTCAGTTTAACATATACTACAGCTTTTATTTGGATCAATAAGGCTAAAAAGTCATTTATTAAAAATTCACTATTTACATCTCCTGGTGCCGTGCCGGTTTTGTCGTAAAACTTCGATGGACCATAATTTCTTCGTTATAACTCGGATTTCAGCGTTCTTTATATGTACGGAACCCTTGAGACATATTATAAAGATTGGTTAAGATTATTTATTCTAAATAATCTTTTGTCAAAAAGTCGTTTTTGACCCTTATTATCTCTAAATTGACTAGCCTAGATCTACGGGCGTTACATCATCCAAACCAGTTGATGAAGAAATTCATATTGATGATCAAGCTCACAACACACATGGAGGTGAAATAGAAGTAAATCCTCCCAAGAATGATCAAACAACCAACGCCAACAATCCTAGCCCTTCCGAACCTCCAGTCCATCATGAGAGTGAGAAAGCCAAATCTGAGAGTTCCACCTCGGACACAGGATCATCAGCTGAAAACTATGTTGATCCCTTTGCCTTGTTGGAACTCCGAGACAATGTCTCTACTGCTGTCTCCAATGTTGAATCATTAGACAATTCGATTGCCGAAATTGACTCAAAACTTGATGCCAAAGCGCCTGGTCTTGACACTAAGATGGATGCACTTCTCCTTTCCCTCTCGAAAGTCAAGAAACCAGGTCCCTCGGATGAAGAAAGGGCACAATATTTGGATCAACTCATCTCCCTCCATTACAAGCACACCATTGAGGATGTTGAGCAAAAGTATAACTCAAGTCTTGATCACTACCTCGAAACCATCACCACCATGCTGAAAGTTCACGATGATATGATCAGCTCCACCAATGATCCGATCAAACAAACGCATGTCCAACATGAAAAAGTAGATTCAAAGAATGGAAAAGGAGATAAAGAAGAAAAACGAGATGAATATTATCATGCAGCAAGTACTCATCAAACTCCTCCAAGACTGATGGAATATTATGGATGTCCCAAACAATAAGTTCGATGAAATGCTTTCGATCCTTGCCACTCTACTCAACCACCTCAAAGCTCAAACTCCAACTGCTGAAGCATATGATGTCCTTACCTTGCAGATGAACACCAGTTTTCAGAAGGTGTTTGATCGACTCTCAGAATTTTAGCACTCGACTTTGCTTACCTCGGTTGCCAGGCCATCCGATGCAAGAGGGGGAGAAAACTCAAGCAACAGAGATCAATCTATCTCTTGGAAGTCTGCCTCGGAGTTTAAACTCCGAGATGAATCTGATGATGATTCTGTTGAAATCATTCCTATAGGCACTCCATATGGTGATGATGATGATGAAGATGACAAGTACATCTCAAATGTTGTGGTAGGTATTCAAGCTCCAAAGAAATTTCTGGCAAAAGTTCTTTCCGGGGAAGAGCAAAGGTTATGGTCTGTTGTCTCATGGCCATCATCCTTAGCTGATATTCTACAAAGAAGCCATGAAATGGCTAAGGCAAAGACTGCTCACAATTGATGCCTTCCAAGCCACTCAGTCGATGTTGCCTCCAATTCCCTCGCCAAGAATAGCTTCAATTGATGAAGGTTCTCTACTTCGGAAACCTGACAACCTCCCGGAAGAGCCTCTGATTCCTCCACCTCCAGAGTTCACCATCTATGAGAACATACAACATGTGATTTATGTTCTCAACAAGCAAGAAGATAAAGGAAAAAAAATCCTATCTTGGAATTCCAAAGTTCCGAACATACCACCAAAAAGTCTGAAGGTTGGTCCCAAGCTCAAATAGATCAGGCCCTGGAAGAGAGCATTTGAATCCAAGCTCTCAAAGGCAACCCCAATCCAATGTTAGGGATTTCCCCACTCAATAGAGAAGGAATAATCAATGAATTGGACATTGTGTCATTCATGTATTACGATCTACCAACTCAGGACTCGAACCAGATTGATCTTCCTGTCTCTTCATATGACAAGTTCTACATCAAATTTGCTCCACTCCACCCAGAAGATGATCCTCAAATGATCATCAGAAACCGAAAGAGAATGACTGAAGACTTTATACTCCTTGAATGCACGTCCCTAAAAAGAAGTGTGGTCGCGGAAGAGAATAACCAAGATATTTGGGTTCAGAATGTAGGTTTTGACAAAATTTGACTTAGACTGTATGTTGCATCGTTGCTATGTCTATCGGAACAAGTCAACACAACTCACCATCACGAATGCCGACTTCTCCTCGATTAATCCAAATGACATCTTGACCATTGCTGCACATTTCCAAACTCGTAAAGACAGTTAGATAAGCATTGTTGCCTACAGTGTTGCTATGAATTATCTGAATGATTATGTTACAAAATTTTGCAGAAGTGAATTCGAACTTGCTTATTTGTTCAGAACTGAAAAGTTCTTGGAAAAGATAGACTACAAGTTGCCTGAAGCTGAAATTTTGACAGAAGGGCCAATTGATGAACTTGTGTCGGGGTATGTCTACTTGCAAAAGAAGGCAAACAAGAAGGACTTCTGTCACACCCCAAAATCGAGAACGGCGGAAACGTTCCGGGGCGGAGGACGTCATGTAATGTATCACAACAATGTAAAGTAGTAAACAAGCAACAACATCATCCATTGCATTTATAGTATAATTTTAATTACAAGTGTGGTCTTTCATAGTATAAGACAACATAATAAATAATCAAAATAAAAGAGGAGTCTTGACTTCTCCGTCTTCACAAAACCTGGTCGTCGTACCTATCTATTTGTGACCTGAGAATACAAGTTTATTTTGAAAGCGAGTATCAGCAATAAAGCTGGTGAATTCATAAGTATTAATGTGTCTTTGATTCGTAAAAACTGTAAAGTAAAGACTTGTAAACATTTGGAAAAAGTTGGAAAATGTTTGTAAGTAATTGTAAACGTTTGAAAACCCTAGGCAATCCTATTTCCTACTAGTATAAAAGTAGTCTTCTACCAAGACTCAACTGTTTTGAAAGTAGTCTTCTACCAAAACCCGACTGTTTTGAAAGTAAGCATCACTGTAAATGTGATGGTTTTTCCCTGTTTAACTATTATTATAAAAATTATAGTCTACCTCGTCGATTATGTGTATGAGTCACAATATAAAGGTAATAAGGAAAAATAGTTTATCTATATCAAATATACCCTACCTCATCGTTCATGTGAATGTGTCACAAAGTAAAGGGAGGAGAATAATGTAATAACTAAAGATGTATCCTTTTGTAGTAGGATATTCACGGCGTGGAAACTCGCCGAACAGTACAACCGTGGACACTCGTCGATGCTCCTTTTCCCTTCTATAGCTAACAGCTTCGGGTGTGGAATGGTAAGTCCCGAAATGTTTGTAACAGATCCTATGTAATAGTATCTATTAAACGTATTAATGTAGACATGTTCATGTAAGCATATCTCTATAAACGTATCTATGTAAATGTACTCATGTAAGCGTATCTATGTAAATGTATTCATGTAAGCGTATATATGTGAGCGTATTCATGTAACATATAATGTATTAGTATGGACTCATGAATGAACCGACTCTTGTGTGATTCCTTGTACTTGGAATTGTAAGTAGTATCTCCTAACTATACCTATTATAGTTATTAGTAATGTACGAGTATAACCGAAAGTATACCTTTGCTACTCAAAGGTACTGAACTGACTAGTGGAACCTTTATACCTATATATGTATACATGATATATATTTAATATTTAGACGACATTCAGACGAGCAACCGATACCCTAAGGCCACATCCCAACGAGGAAAAGGAAATAAAGCGAGCTAACCGTCCTAAGTCCTTTAAACATTACTTATATAGCTATACATATATGGGCATGCATTTGACAATATAAAAGCGTAAAAGAAGTTTTCTAAAACCTTTGAAAAGTTTAATACTAAGAAACGATGACCCGATGTCAGTTTATAAAACGATTGAAAGTATTTTGTTTGATAAGACAGTTTAAGTATAAGGAAAACCTTTGTTTGAAAACACCTTTGTAACAGAGTTTGAAAGGAAGCTTACAGTGTGTAAGATATTTTGATAAAGAGTTTTAAACATGTAAAAACGTTTAAGAAATTCATTTGAAGAAATCTGTTTGGTAAAACAGTTAACGTATAGTAAATCCATTTGCATGCTAGTTATTAATCACATGTGACTGATATAATAAATAAACACGATTCAACTTGTATTCCCCCCATAAAGCATTTATAAACATTTAAAAGCATTTAAAAGGTAAATTAAGGGGTATGAACTCACTTGATAGATTGAAGAAGGTGAGACGAAAGTCGAGCAGAACTTCGACTGGAAAGAAGTCGATTTCTCGGAAATCTCGGGACTTCGGGACTTGCATCATGTGTTCGAGGTGTTACCGGGGCTTTGGGGTAGTTTAGAGGGGCTTAATAGGGTGTAGAAGTAGGAGAAATGATAGAAATGAACAACCAAAGTCGGCTGCCCTCGATTCCTATATATAGGGTGAATTTTGGGTCTCACGTCGTGAGTTTTTCATTACTCATGTCGTGAGTCAGCTCTGATTTGCTCATGGCATGCGTCACACGTCAAGTGGCTCTAGAAGGGTCATTCAAGGGGCTCACGTCGTGAGTTTTACAAAACTCACGTCGTGAGTTCTGACACAGAGTCGGGATTCGTGCCCCGAACTTCAGAAATTCATAACTTTCGCATCCGAGCTCCGTTTTCGACATTCTTTATATGCACGCGTAGGTGAGATTATGCTCTACAACTCTCGTTTAGACTCCGTTGGCTAATTTTGACTTTATTTTTAATATATTATTAATATATTATCTTTATATTATTTTTAGTAGGCCGGGACACGAAAACTCCGTCATAAACCCATAACTTCTTCATCTGACGTTCGTTTTCGTCAGACTTTTTACCGTTGCGCTACTATTGTTGAGACCTTCGATTCTCATTTAGTTTGTGTTGGCTAAAAGTCTCTCGATCTCCATTTCGAGTTTTTAGCTGTCTACTGCTATATCCGGATCTTGGAAAAATCATAACTTCCTCATACGAAGTCAGATTTGGACGTTCTTTTTACGTACGTTTACGATTTAATGATGTCTACAACTTTCATTTAGATACCTAAGGCTAAAATTTATTGTATTGAAACTTCGCGTTTTATGTCTATCAGTGTTGCCGGTTTTGCCGAGAATCTTCGGTTGGTCATAACTTCTTCGTTATAACTCGGATTTTAGGGTTCTTTATATGTACGAAAACCTTAATACGATTCCTACTACTTTATTCTACCCAAATAAGATTTTAGGAAAGTTAAATTTTGAACTAAATTTTACTGGTGTTACATTTTATTGTCTCGAAATATCGGGTTGTCACAACTTCTTCCGAGTCCTTTACAAGCATCTCGTCCCCTCCAAAGCTCTTCAAAAGTTCATAAAAATACAGCTAAGTCAGAAGCCCCCGAGCATGTGAATTCCAAGTTTATAAGTCAACTTCAATGGTATCTTGAAGTCCGAGATTGGTTGTACAAAGCTCACATGTTCATTCAAGAAGAAACCAACTAAGCTGACTAGATTGCTAAGTTCACTTAGGGGGAGATTGTTGGAACCTGAAAAGTGAACCTCTAGCAATCACAAGTATGAAGATCCGAAGTTAGCAATTTTCGAAGAAGATATGGAGTCTGAAATGAAGAATTAGTCCGAGGTGGTGGAAAGATCCGAGATCAGTCTGTCAGTTTGAACATTTATTGTTTCTTGTCTTATTCATGATGTAATGTTTTATAGGACTTATCTTTTGTAGATCTTTTAGATGATCAGTTTTTAGTGACTGATTATTAACCAGTCCTAGGAATGTATCCAAGTTTGTACGATGTTCCTCCTTTCCTATATAAGGAGTGATTTGAATGACAAGAAAATAATGCATTGTTACTCCAAAGATAGCAAAAATTCTCTTTGTTTTACTTTCACTTTTCTCTCAAGTTAAGATCTTTCTCAAACATTCTTCTTGTTCATTTATTTTCTTTACATTGATTATACTCCTAGCTACTTCATTTAATATTGTGTACTTTGTTGAATATTTCATTAAAGTCCTAACTGGTATTACCAGATTCGACGAGAACAACTAATTAAGTGTAGACATTGATCTTAAAGATTAACTCAAGGTTTGAGTTTTCAAACCGTGTCCTTGCGCATTGATTTCTTGTACTCACAGATTTTACACCAGAAGGAGGAGACAAAAGGGAGAGGATTGAAGAAGAACTATCATGACTTTTAATTTTGGGAGATTTCATTCCCCGCTAGCTATTAAACTATGAAGATGCGATTTTCATGAAAAAAAATTATAAAACAACATTCGTATACGACATGATTTTTATGATAGGTTCCCTCCATGCTCTTATTTTTTTGTTGGGACACTAATTTTAGGGCACACACAAATGTGTGTCCTCTATCCTTCAAATTTTGGAAAACTGACATTAATTTTAGGACACATAAATAATGCGCATCCTCAATCAGTGTGTGTCATTGTTCGTGTGTCATTAAAGGGGTATTTTCTAGTACCGTCGAGCGGTTCACCTTGGGGAGAACTGATTTTTATTTGTGTAAAAAGAAGGACAATTCTTATCGAAGGTGCATAGATTACCGGGAGTTGAATAAGTTGATAATGAAGAACCATTATCCACTCCCGAGGGTTGACGATCTTTTCGACCAACTGTAGGGTGCATATTGGTTTTCCAATATTGATTTGTGGTCAGGATACTACCAAATGAGGGTCAGAGAGGAGGATATGGAGAAGACAACCTTTTGAACTCGATATGGTTATTATGAGTTCGTGGTGATGCTATTTGGACTCACCAATGCCCCTACAACATTTATGGATTTTATGAACGGGTATGTAGCCTGATGGTTGATCTGTCAGTCATTGTGTTCATTGATGATATTATGGTCTACTCTAAGACTTGATGGGTTTTGATCATAAGAACATCCTATGTGCTCATACAAACCCTAATGCTTGGATCTAGGTTTCTCTATTGTACATGCAATTCATCCAAGACTATAAACCCTAGATCTAGTATATGTTAATCAATATAGCATATAAATCAGGGTTTAGATCATACCTTGATTGTTATGTAGCAATAACAATCTCAAATCCTTCTTGTATTGACTTTAGAAAGCTTAGAGTCACAAATGTCACTCCTCTAATGGTTCACAAACACCAAGAGCAAGAAGATGAAGATGAGGAGAGAAGGAGGCTACCAAAAACATGTGGAAACCCTAGATAACTAGTTCACCACGTTTTTGGAGCATAAGGGTTCTATATATAGTGAGGCTATTAGGGTTATCTAACAAGGAAACCCTAATTTGGATGCTTAAGCCCTAAGCAACCAATGGACTCCTTTCCTTAAAGGCCTTGGACGATTTCTAATGGGTTTCCCCATAGAATTCGTCCACTCCTTAATATAAGGCAATCCATAGCCCAAATGCAATTATCTTATAATTACAATTCTAGTCCCTTAAGTTTAATTAATCTCTTTTAGTCACAAACTTAATTCTTATTAATTCTTGACTAATATTAATTAAACAATATGATTTCTCCTTTAATATATTATTCCCATAATATATTAATAAATCATATTTAATCCTTTCTCTCCATAATTCATCCTATCAAGTTGCTTTGGTGAAGGCAACCCAAAAGGACCATGCACCATCGAGTCAAGTACATACCAAAATAGTTATGGACTTAGACACTAATCCAACAAGACTAGGGAGCGGCATGAGTGTAATACCGTGATTTTTCACCCAAAAATTTCCTTTTATTTTTGACCAATTTATATCATAAAACGTTAGCAGAAGTCTTATAAATAAAACATCATCAATGTTATTTAGAAAAAATTTCAAAAATAATTCATCAAAATACGAAGTTGTAAAACTCAACCAAATCAAGTATCAAACCCAAATGTAAATGAAAGATCATATGAAGTCTCAAACTGGTATCATAACTACTAACCAAAAGATTATAACTACCAAAAAGATCCCAACCTCACCAGGTCATCAATATCAAGCTACCTGTACCAATGAAAATTCCACAACAACAGACAAGAAACAAGTGTCAACATCAGCACAGTGTGTCAATCTCGAGCACATAAGCATGAAAACAAAACATACACATACACTATGTCAAGTCGTGCAATCACATCAATCCATGCAACATACATCGATAATTCTATATATATATATATATATATATATATATATATATATATATATAGAGAGAGAGAGAGAGAGAGAGAGCTAGGTTCAGGTATTCAAAGTAATTATTGTGTTATTGTATGCATCAATGTATCATTTAAAAAGGGTAAATATGTAATCTTACATTTAATTAATTATGGTAAATATATAAATCAATTAATATCCCTTTAATTTAGGAATATCAGCTTTAATTAAAGCCCAATTTCTAGTATATATATCATCACGTCCGCCTCTTCCCTCTTCTCTTCTATTCATCGTCGCCCCCAACCTTTTCCCTCACATCTCCCTCTCATCTGTACATGGCATTAGATCATCGATTACTTCACCACAACATCCTCCATCGATAATCATCGTTTTTCTTCTTCAAGATTCCTACATGGGTGCCCACCCACCTCCATTATCTACTTCTGATCTCCACCCATCAAGAAACCTAGGTTTCTTCTTCTTCTTCTTCTTCTTCTTATCCCTTTCTTCCTTACTGATCATCACATCCTTCTTCCTTACTTCGAATGTTGATTTCTTCCCCATCGCTTATGGTTCTACTGTATTGATGTTTTTTCATGACGTTCCGGTCATTGACGCCGGTGGTAGAAGAATGCGGTCGACCAGCGGTACCATGCCCAAACACCTATACAGGTAAAATCTAGCTCTTTCTCGATTTCTGTGTTTTTTTTCAATAAGAACCGATTAATTTGAGGTTAAATAGGGGTTTTCAGAACATAAGTAATCGTAGGGCGTCATCTCTATTACAAATTGCAAGTATGAATTTTAGTTGTCAACATATGGTTGAAAATTAGCTCTGTGATCTCTACAGAGCAAGTGATGTATGTTGCAATGTTCATCAAATATTCTCCTTCTTAACAGGTTTGATCCTCTATCCATCCCCTTTGTTGGTTCGTTAAAATTTCCAGCTGCAGGCCGGACCTACAGAATGACACTGCTTCTTCGAAGTTTAAATCTTGGTGGTCAGGTGCGTTGTTTTGGGTTCGATCGGACCAATCGATTACATACCCCATGTATCGATAACAGGTTTGATTTCTATTCCCCTTTAGTTATTTCTTCGTTTTATAAATCAAACCCCTAGCATTTTATATATGATTTACTTACTGATTTATGATCTTTTTCCATTTTGTAAGATGTTGTTTGAGTCTTTGAATGGTCTAAACATAGTTGGGAATAATATAAGCTTGAAATTATTCTCTAGGAAGTGAACCAAAAACTATTATTAGGTTTTTAGACTAAAGATATATGACCGAGCAGTTGACCATAACTTACTACCAGTAGCAAAGGTAACATATGGAAGAACACAAAAATAATTCTTTGAGAATATTACACACAAGGTGTTTGTAGAAATGCCTGAAAGAGAACTTGATGTTCAAATTCTTGAAGAACACAAAAATAATTTATGAGTTCGTTATTTGTGTTACTTGATTATAACATGTAGTATGAGTTCTCTTTGAATTAGTAAAATTTGTTTTATTTTTGTTGTATAAAAGCATTCTCACATAGTTTTGTTCTTACATAATTCAATTTCATGACAATTATTCTCATAGAATGAATGAAGTACATGATGATCAATGCCCCGAAGGTTGGATGAATGTGTGTGGGATAGACATGAACAATCCTCAATGGTCACCGATCTTCCATAAAAATGCATACTCATTGTCATATGAGTTCGTTATTTGTGTTACTTGATTTTAACATGTAGTATGAGTTCTTTTGAAATTACTATTTTTTTGTATAAAAGCATTCTCACTTAGTTTTATTCTTACATAATTAAATTTCATGACAATTATTCTCATATAATGAATGAAGTACATGATGATCAATGGCCCGAAGGTTGGATGAATGTGTGTGGGATAGACATGAACAATATTAATTTATTTGCTTTGCTTTAACTACTATTAATGTCCCTCGCTAACTAGGGTCTATTGCATCGCTAACACTGCCCAAATAAAGACCCTATTCACTAATAATGTGACCTGGTGACCTAGTGCACCAAATAGGGTGCGGATCCCACCCGTAACACTGTCTATGGTTCTCCACTTTCGCTACTCCTACTTTGCATGTATGGATACAATGTGTTGTCGTTTGAGGGTGGTATTTGGTACCTCCACGAGCATACCTACACCCAAACGTGATGTTTGTACATGACATCCAAGATTGCCGACATCACTCTAGTCCCAGTATAGCAACATGCACCCGAACCATGTCTCGAAATGGTCAACTAGAAAACCATTTGACGTCGACTTGGCTAAAGCTCTTTTCCTCCAATGATATCCTTACACTTCGATATCCCATAAGGGCACGCACCTAAGTTGGGTTACTACCATTTTTAACTTGTAATGTGTATTACCCTTTTATTTTAATTAATTATATAATTAATTAATCCTCTCACATGGGAAAAACTCACACCTCAACAATACCATTATGTAAACATGCTAGTGAATTATTATTATAGTTAATAAAAGGCATATTACATCTCCAATCACACATCAAAGGTATAATCACATAAATATACATAGAATCAATTAGTAATATGTAAGAGTTACACCTTCCATAAAAAAACTTCTAGCATGAATATCCTAATTTCATTCAAGAATGACAAAATAGAAATATAACATGCATATAATCACAATTTAATCACAGAAATAATCTTCACTTCTAGCATGGTCCTAACTTTCTCAATTTGCACTAAATAATTAATTTAAGAGTTCTAGAATACAAAGGATTCCTAAATTCAGTTGCATCATCAATAGATTTACATGTCCATGTTATAATTAAATCTTGAAATTTAGTTTATAACATCACATAACATGAATTAGTCAAGAACACAAGTATAGGTGAACGTTATCTTTCCAAACAAGTGCTTAAACAACTACAAAAATGACTCACCTCAAATTCAAGTTATGGGAATAAATGAATTAAGGAAGACACTCTCCAAGAGGTGACTAAGAACCCTAAAAGGTTGCAAAAAATCTTGATTCGGAACAAGAAATCAAAATAGAAAACAAAGTCTAAGTTTCATATTTTGATGTTTCACAGCCTGACCCATGTTCATTATTTTGAGCGTAAAATAGAATCTATATCTCCAAACGTGTTGTTATTGGACTTCATGGAAACTAGACTCGATTTCCTACAATTTCATATCTCTGGGGAATCTCATAGTTTAGACTAGATAGATCTCTACAACCCTCTCAAAACAGATCGATAATTATGTCTAGATTTCTAACTTTGAAAAACATCACCAAATAGTTCAAGGATTAAGACAAGGACTCGAAAAATAGTGATGTATGGTAAGAGAGTCATGTATACCTATGGAAATATGATGAATTTCTAGGATAAGAAGAAAGGAAGAAGTCTTGAACCCAACAAAGAAGTATCTCCACTTGAAGGCACCAAAATCACCGCCACAATCTCTTAGATTTTCACCACCACTTCAAGTATGGAAATGTACTCAAGAACTCACTTCAAAGTAGTGTGAAGGCTACCAATTATGGTTTAATCCCGGATTTAGGGTTAAGGGTTACTTAAATACATCATAACTTTCATTTTAGGTCCTTTAAGTGTGGGAAAATGACTCCATGACCCATTTATATGATAAAGTATCATTTTCTTGCACTTTGACTCCTAAGAGTTAACTTTAACCTTCTTAAAAGTAACCTAACAATGATACATAATGGAAACAAAATGATACTTGGAGTGTTAAGGAAGGATAGGTTGTATGCTAAGTTCTCCAAGTGTGAGTTTTGTTTACGAAAGGTCCAGTTCTTAGGGCACCTCGTCAATTAGAACGAAAATTTGGTCGATCAGACCAAGATCAAGGCGGTTATGTAGTGAAAGGTCCTGAAGTCTGCATTTGAGTTCTAGAGTTTTCTTGGGATAACAGGTTACTATTGGAGGTATCCAAGATTTCTTCAAGATTGTTGTTCCTTTCTCTCGCTTGACAAAGAATAGTGTAGATTTTCGTTGGGGGGCTGTGCAGTAGAATACGTCTGAGACTTTGAGGCAAAAACTATGTGAGGCCCCGGATTTGACCCTTCCATAGGGTGTTGAGGATTTTGTGGTGTATTATGACACTTCGATCATTGGTTTAGGGGCAGTGCTCATGCAACGAGGTAGAGTTATCGTGTATGCTTCCAGGAAATTGAAGCATCACGAGGCTATGTATCCTATGCATGATCTGGAGTTAGGGGCGGTGGTGTTTGCCCCCAAGATTTGGTGACACTATCTTTATGAGGTCCTTTCACTATTAACACAAATCACATGAGTCAGAGATATCTCATGAATCAACCAAACTTGAATATGAGGCAGCGCGGGTGGATTGACGTGGTCAAGGATTACAATTGTGAGATCCATTACCATCCGGGGAAGGTGAACGTGGTTGTTGATGCCTTAAGCGTCAAGGCGGATAATGCTCCTGTTCGAGGCTTATGTTTGAGGATGAACATCATTTCACCACTTATGGATTTGATCATTGAGGTTGAGGTCAAGGGAATCAAGAGGGAGAACTGGAAAAAAGAGAGGATCAGGGGTCAGACTGATAGATTCATCACCGACAGTCAATGGTTATTGACCCGGTGTGGACAAATTTGGGTTCAAGTTTCTGATGGAGTCCATCAGACATTATTGGAGGAGGCACATAAGTCCAAGTTCTCGATTCATCCTGGAGCTACAAAAATGTATCGAGAATTGAGACTTAGCTAATGGTGGTCGTGCATGAAGAGAGAGATGACTTGGTTTGTTGAGAGGTACCTGACCTGTTAGAAGGTCAAGGCCGAAAATTAGAGACCGCATGCCCAGTTATAGCCTTCGGAGATTCCCATGTGGAAATGGGAACAGATCACCATGGATTTTATCAAAAAACTGCCAAGGACGACTAGGGGTTTGACGCTATTTGGTTGATTCTAACGGTCTGACCAAGAGTGCCCATATCCTTGCTATTCGGGATAGTTCTTTGGCTATGAAATTGGCTGAAATCTACGTGAGAGAGGTCATTTCTTGTCATAGTGTGCCTATCTACATTTTATTTGATCGAGATGTCTGATTTACTTCCAGGTTTTTAGAAGCGGTTTCTTAGGGAGTTAGACACGACATCGCATTCAACACGACCTATCATCCGCAGACTGATGGGCAGAGTGACTGGACTATTCAGACACTTGAGAATATGTTGAGAGCCTACATTATTGATTTTGGAGGGAGTTGGCTAGTTGGGACTTATACTTGATGGGTTTTAGCCATGAGAACTTTCCTATGTGCCCATGCAAAACCCTAATGCTTGGATCTATGCTTTCTAATAAACATGCTTTGAATCCAAGACTTCTAATTACTAATTAGGTTAAACAAGGACATTGAAACAGATCTAGAATCATACCTTTGAGTTCCTTGTTGATCTTGAGGTCTTGGAGCTTCTAGAGTCACAAATGTCACTCCTCTAATGGCTTACAAACACCAAAGCAAGGAGGATGATTTGGGAGAGAGGAGAGGGGAGGAATTTCGACCAGAGGTTCCTTACTTTAGGTCAAGTGTCGAATTCCATCAGCCATGGGGTCTATTTATACTTGTAGACTCCTTAAGGATTACAGATAAGTCCCTATCAGATAATCTTCTCTTAAGGCTATCCAAATCCATTCCTAGATAACTCTAATGGACGATTTTAGCTATCCTAATCCTCTTAGAATTCGTCCATAGTATATCCAAATGGATTTACAGTTTAAAGCTTAACTATCAAACAATTGACAGTTTATACCCCTTTATTTAATTAATCTCTTTAAGTCACCAAATTAATTCTAATTAATTCTATGACTTATATTAATCAAATAACAAATATATTATTCATTATATTATTCCCATAATATATTAATAATATTTATTCTCTCTTAATAAATCATCCTATCAAGTTGCTATGGTGAAGGCAACCCAAAAGGACCATGCACAACCGGATATAGTTACAGCCTTAGACACTATTCCAACAGTCTCCCACTTGGATAAGTCTTAGTAACTATACAAGTACAATTTGGCTTGCAATCGTAGCTCTCAAAGACGCTGTCAACTCTGATCTAATCAATCTTGTCCTTCAGATAAGGGAACGTACAGTCCTCTGTTAGATATCATGCTGACAATCCTATGGAATGGTTAGTCAAGCATTTAGGTTTCTCGATCTCTGATTTATTTGACATAGAACTTAATCGAACACATCAATTCAGTTCTGACCGGGCCCGGCACATAAGTCAAATCAAATCATCGAGCGGCCGAGATATCGCTTTTACCTTCTTAGATAAAAGTTACAGATAAACTTCGACTTATATGCATTTACTTATTCATTTACCAACTATACACAACAATACGTTTTATAACACCAAGTTACTGATGCGTTTTCGTATTATCAATGTACAATCAATTAACAAATAATAAACCATATATCTAGGTTTTAAGACTATATGATATTATCGTCTTGCGATCACCTTTTATATCTTATTCCATAAGGTGATTCCAGCAAGCGCGGGTTTATTCCAATGCTCAAAACTAGTTCATAAGCACTCATGAACGTTGCAGCAATCCTTTGCTATGTCTAACAACATTTAGACATTCTACACACCAATTCACGACAATCTTCTTTCATATCTACTTCCAACATATGAACGATTGTGGACCATTTGAATAATTCGATTATTCCTAATAACCTCAATTATTCTGGAAGTCAAAACATGCAAAGTGAAACAATAGCTAAACAATTAACATAAGATAGTAACATTACTCATAAATAAAACTCCTTTATTTAATCATCAAATGTCAATTACATTTATCTATTACACGTTTCTAATACTATCTAATCTATGCTAATATCATCCTTCAGCCCAATACTCCTAGCATGCTGCAAGTGCTTAACCCTACTCAGTCCCTTCGTAAGCGGATCTGCTGGGTTATCTTCTGATGATATCCTCTTAACTACGAGTTGTCCTTCTTCTACACGATGTCTAATGAAGTGATACTTTCTGTCGATATGTCTTGATCTACCATGATCCCTCGGTTCCTTGGTTAAGGCAACCGCACCTTCGTTATCACAGAAAATCTCCATTGGCTCCTTTATGGCAGGTACGACTCCAAGATCACCGATGAAGTTCTTTAGCCATATTGCCTCCTTCGACGCTTCGCTCGCTGCAATGTACTCTGATTCGCACGTTGAATCAACTACGGTTTCCTGCTTGGAACTTTTCCATGTCACTGCTCCTCCATTTAGGGTAAAGACCCAGCCCGACTGCGAACGGTAGTTGTCCCTGTCGGTTTGAAAACTGGCGTCACTATACCCTCGCACCTTCAAGTCATCACTTCCTCCGAGGACTAAGAACCATTCCTTCGTCCTCCGAAGGTACTTAAGGATATTCTTCACCGCTATCCAATGGGCTTTGCCAGGATTCCCTTGATATCTGCTAACCATGCTCAAAGCGAAGGCTACATCAGGGCGAGTACAAGTCATAGCGTACATGATTGAGCCAACTGCGGAAGCGTATGGTACTTGGCTCATTTCTGCTATCTCAGCTTCAGTACTCGGACTTTGAGTCTTACTCAATTTGGCATTACTTTGTATCGGTAGTTCTCCCTTCTTTGAGTTTTCCATACTAAAACGTTTTAGTACCTTCTCTAAGTAAGTATTCTGACTAAGTCCAATTAGTCTCTTACTTCTTTCTCTTATTATCCTTATTCCCAAAATGTAAGAGGCCTCTCCGAGGTCCTTCATAGCGAAACACTTCCCGAGCCAGGACTTTACCTCCTGCAGAGTCGGGATGTCGTTTCCTATGAGTAATATGTCATCGACATATAGAACGAGGAAGCTTACTATACTCCCACTGGCTTTGACATATACACAAGATTCGTCTTCGCTTCGTACAAATCCAAACTCTTTGACTTTCTCATCGAAACAAAGATTCCATCTGCGAGATGCTTGCTTAAGTCCATAAATGGACTTCTCAAGCTTACACACTCTATCCGGATGCTTCGGATCCACAAACCCCTCTGGCTGAGCCATGTAAACATCCTCAGCCAACTTTCCGTTAAGGAAAGCGGTCTTGACATCCATTTGCCAAATCTCATAATCATGAAATGCGGCAATTGCTAACATCACTCTAATAGATTTAATCTTCGCAACTGGTGAGAAGGTCTCATCATAGTCAACTCCGGGAGTTTGAGTAAAGCCCTTCGCGACCAATCGCGCTTTATATGTGTGTACGTTCCCATCCACATCGGTCTTCTTCTTGAAGATCCATTTGCACCCAACGGTCTTACGTCCGGGCACGTAATCAACCAAATTCCAAACTTGGTTATCATACATGGATTGGATCTCGCTATCCATTGCCTCTTTCCACTTTACAGACTCCGGGCCTGCCATGGCTTCCTTGTAGCTATTAGGTTCATCAAGATTTACTAGTGTACCATCACTAATATACGTGTCCCCTTCGGTAGTAATATGAAAGCCATAAAACTGGGGATGAACTCTAACTCTATCGGAACGTCTAAGAGGTAAGGATTCGTCAATTGGTTCAACCGGAGTTTCCTCCTCGGGTTGAGTGCCAGCGGTAGAGGTTCCTTCATCCATCGACTCTTGAATCTCTTCAAGTTCGATTTGCCTCCCACTGTCTCGTTGGCTTATGAGTTCTCGCTCTCGGAAAACTCCTCTCCTCGCAACGAAGACAACATTGTCCTTCGGTCTATAGAAGAGATATCCAAAGGATGTCTGCGGGTAGCCGATGAAAATACATCGCTCGCTTCGAGGTTCAAGCTTGTCGTGAGTATCTCGTCTTACGAAAGCCTCGCAACCCCAAACCTTGATATGTGCCAACGAGGGAGCTTTCCCTGTCCACATCTCGTGAGGTGTTTGGCAACCTTCTTAGTAGGGACTCGGTTAAGGATATGGGCGGCAGTCTCTAAGGCATACCCCCAAAAAGAGATTGGTAGTGAAGCACGACTCATCATAGAGCGAACCATATCCAATAAGGTTCGATTACGCCTTTCTGCCACACCATTTAACTGCGGTGTCCTAGGAGGCGTCAATTGCGAAACTATTCCACACTCCTTGAGATAATCGTGGAATTCAAGACTTAGGTACTCTCCTCCTCGATCGGATCGAAGCATCTTGATTTTCCTGCCCAATTGATTCTCCACTTCATTCTTGAACTCTTTGAACTATTCAAAGGTGTCTGACTTTTGCTTGATTAAGTAGATATACCCATATCTACTATAGTCATCGGTAAAAGTCACATAGAAGCGGTTCCCATCCTTCGTGGTTGATCTAAACGGTCCACATACATCGGTATGTATTAGGTCCAATAGACCCTCGCCCCTTTCACAAGTACTTGTGAAGGGCGACTTAGTCATCTTTCCAAGCAAACAAGACTCGCATGTGTCATCTTCCCTAAGGTCGAATGACTCCAACACTCCATCCTTTTGGAGTTGGGCTATGCGTTTCTTGTTGACATGTCCAAGACGACAATGCCACAAGGAAGCTTTATCCATACTAGTGGAAGAATCAATATTCAAAACATCATTTCCAAAGTCATCAACAATCATAACAGTTTCATATATTCCATTACATGGTATAGCTTCAAAGTAAAAGACACCATTTAGATAAGCTAAAATAGAACCATTCTCATTATTGAAAGAAAATCTAAATCCTTGTCTAAATAAACCATGAAATGAAATGATGTTTCTTGCCATTTCTGGCGAATAGCAACAATTGTTCAAATCTAAAACTAAACTATTCCTAAGCACTAAGGAATACACTCCAATCTTGGTTACAGGCGACGATCTTCTGTTCCCCATGATTAGATTGATCCTTCCTTGCTCCACATCCCTACTTCTTCTTAGTCCCTGCACATTAGAACAAATGTGATAACCACAACCGGTATCAAGAACCCAAGAAATAGCATGATTAGAATCGTTAGATTTGATTGTATATATACCTGTGAAAGATGGCTTGATCTTTCCTTCTTTGATTGCTTGCAGGTAATCCGGGCAGCTTCTCTTCCAATGTCCTATCTTGTGGCAGTGGTGGCACTCTGCCTCCTTCGGGTCAGAGCAGGGCTTGGCGGGATCAACTTTGGTCCCACTAGAAGAGGCACCATCTCGGGCTTTCACCTTGCGATAGTTCTTCGATGAAGCTTTCCTCTTCTTTCCCTTCCCTTGTCCAATAGCCAAGACAGGAGCAGCGGGCGGATTGGGAGTAGGTGCAACAGACTTGTCTTTAAAGTTGCTCTCAGCAACCCTCAAGAGACCTTGGAGCTTGCTTAGGGTGACCTCTTCTTTGTTCATGTGGTAGGTCATCCTAAATTGATTGTACATCGGAGGCAAAGAGTGAAGCACCATGTCGATCGCCAAATCCTCACCGAAGTCAACATTTAACTTGCGAAGGCGGTCGACATACCTTTGCATCTTTTGCAAGTGCACGGTAAGAGATTCTCCATGACCCATCTTCGCGGAAATCATGTTAGTGAAAATCTCGTACCTCTCTTGTCTTGCGTTTTGGTGGTACCTTTCCAATAAGTCTTGGTGCATCTCGTACGGGTACATGTCCTCGTAGGAATTTTGGAATTCGGAGTTCATGGTGGCGATCATGATGCAGTGTACCTTCGTTGCATCTCGCTCATGAGTTTCAAAGGCGGTGATTTCGACTGGAGTAGCGATTTCGGTGTTGATTTTCTCGAGCTTCTCATCAAGGACATACTCTTTGTCCTCATAGCGAGCAATGGTGCGAATGTATCTTATCCATTCGCTAAAGTTCGTTCCATCGAAGGTGACCTTTTGGCAAAGGCTCATCAATGTGAAAGAACTAGCAGCAGCGTTGTTTGCGTTCGACATCTACAATTAGACAAGGACAAAGATAGATTAGAATAAGAATCCCTAATTATCACCCAATAGGAAAATTAGGGCTAGGATCCAACAATAACATTTACATACTAGAAAAGGGATGCCGTAATCTAACATGCAAATAAATTGAAGGTAAGTGAATGACGATTCACTAATTCTCCATCACGAAACTTAAACTATTAGTCCTAAGTGTTTTTGAGAATTCCTAGGTTCGGATGAGATTCATTGAAACTATTCAATGGCATGTTTAAATCTCGATATGCCCCTCTTGTTTGTGACTGGGATGCCGAGGATCACAAAGCGGGTGTGAATTACCATGCAAATTCACATGGCGCCTTCATTGTAACAATCACCTATTTGATGTGCCGGTAAACCACACACGCTCCATCGAACTATGATAAACAACGAATCACCCTTTGCCACCTTCGCTTAGAACCAATTAGTGTGCCGGTAAACCAAACACGCTCCACTAACATCTTAGCAAGGTGCAAAGTGTAATTTCATGGGATTGCATCAATTCACTTTTCCTAAAGTAACTAGGATTGGGAAATTTTAAAATATGTGTAGTTACTTTATATTTCTTATTATACTTTTAATGAGAGGATGAGGTTGCCCTATCCTACCCGTTCGGCTAACGACCCTCCACCAATCAAGCAAGCGGTGGGTGTGAGTGTACACCCATTAAGCGCCATTTTATAGGCCGCAACCTTATACCCACCTTATAGATCGGCTTCGTGAATGAGGCCTACTAACGGTAAGACTAGCATTTAGTTATACATATATATATTATTCTAGTAATATCATATTAGTATAGGGTTGTATTTTAAAACTTTTAAAATCTTGGGTTTGAAATTTAAGTTGTCTAAATTAAAACTTTTAATCACAAAAGTAAATTTCAAAACATGAATGTAGGTTTTAAACATTTAAAACATGGAGGATCAAATAACAAATAATTCCAATTAACAATTAATATCCTAATTATCTATATTTGATTTATTCAAGATTTCTTTTTAAGATAATTACCAAAATAATCAAAATAATCAATTAATTATCATATAAGGAAATTAAATATTTAATTAGTTGATAATTACCTTTAACTAGATCAAGATAATAGTTATATTGTTCAGAAAAACGAATTAACATTGATCTAATTAGTTTATGGTAAGTTAAGATAAGATAAACACAAAGAAATCCCGAATCTGGCCATTCCTGACGCCTGGACTCGCCGAGTGCACAAAGGGACTCGCCGAGTCAGGCCTACTCGCCGAGTCCACTTTGAGACTCGCCGAGTCCATGACTCAGAAACCAAAAATTCGAATTTTGCAGGTTTGTTTCAGTTAATCAAGCAACAATTTACAGAAAACCAAGCTATGCTCTGATACCACTGATGGGTTTTAGCCATAAGAACTTTCCTATGTGCGCATGCAAAACCCTAATGCTTGGATCTAGGCTTTCTAATAAACATGCTTTGAATCCAAGACTTCTAATTACTAATTAGGTTAAACAAGGACATTGAAACAGATCTAGAATCATACCTTTGAGTTCCTTGTTGATCTTGAGGTCTTGGAGCTTCTAGAGTCACAAATGTCACTCCTCTAATGGCTTACAAACACCAAAGCAAGGAGGATGATTTGGGAGAGAGGAGAGGGGAGGAATTTCGACCAGAGGTTCCTTACTTTAGGTCAAGTGTCGAATTCCATCAGCCATGGGGTCTATTTATACTTGTAGACTCCTTAAGGATTACAGATAAGTCCCTATCAGATAATCTTCTCTTAAGGCTATCCAAATCCATTCCTAGATAACTCTAATGGACGATTTTAGCTATCCTAATCCTCTTAGAATTCGTCCATAGTATATCCAAATGGATTTACAGTTTAAAGCTTAACTATCAAACAATTGACAGTTTATACCCCTTTATTTAATTAATCTCTTTAAGTCACCAAATTAATTCTAATTAATTCTATGACTTATATTAATCAAATAACAAATATATTATTCATTATATTATTCCCATAATATATTAATAATATTTATTCTCTCTTAATAAATCATCCTATCAAGTTGCTATGGTGAAGGCAACCCAAAAGGACCATGCACAACCGGATATAGTTACAGCCTTAGACACTATTCCAACAGTCTCCCACTTGGATAAGTCTTAGTAACTATACAAGTACAATTTGGCTTGCAATCGTAGCTCTCAAAGACGCTGTCAACTCTGATCTAATCAATCTTGTCCTTCAGATAAGGGAACGTACAGTCCTCTGTTAGATATCATGCTGACAATCCTATGGAATGGTTAGTCAAGCATTTAGGTTTCTCGATCTCTGATTTATTTGACATAGAACTTAATCGAACACATCAATTCAGTTCTGACCGGGCCCGGCACATAAGTCAAATCAAATCATCGAGCGGCCGAGATATCGCTTTTACCTTCTTAGATAAAAGTTACAGATAAACTTCGACTTATATGCATTTACTTATTCATTTACCAACTATACACAACAATACGTTTTATAACACCAAGTTACTGATGCGTTTTCGTATTATCAATGTACAATCAATTAACAAATAATAAACCATATATCTAGGTTTTAAGACTATATGATATTATCGTCTTGCGATCACCTTTTATATCTTATTCCATAAGGTGATTCCAGCAAGCGCGGGTTTATTCCAATGCTCAAAACTAGTTCATAAGCACTCATGAACGTTGCAGCAATCCTTTGCTATGTCTAACAACATTTAGACATTCTACACACCAATTCACGACAATCTTCTTTCATATCTACTTCCAACATATGAACGATTGTGGACCATTTGAATAATTCGATTATTCCTAATAACCTCAATTATTCTGGAAGTCAAAACATGCAAAGTGAAACAATAGCTAAACAATTAACATAAGATAGTAACATTACTCATAAATAAAACTCCTTTATTTAATCATCAAATGTCAATTACATTTATCTATTACACGTTTCTAATACTATCTAATCTATGCTAATATCATCCTTCAGCCCAATACTCCTAGCATGCTGCAAGTGCTTAACCCTACTCAGTCCCTTCGTAAGCGGATCTGCTGGGTTATCTTCTGATGATATCCTCTTAACTACGAGTTGTCCTTCTTCTACACGATGTCTAATGAAGTGATACTTTCTGTCGATATGTCTTGATCTACCATGATCCCTCGGTTCCTTGGTTAAGGCAACCGCACCTTCGTTATCACAGAAAATCTCCATTGGCTCCTTTATGGCAGGTACGACTCCAAGATCACCGATGAAGTTCTTTAGCCATATTGCCTCCTTCGACGCTTCGCTCGCTGCAATGTACTCTGATTCGCACGTTGAATCAACTACGGTTTCCTGCTTGGAACTTTTCCATGTCACTGCTCCTCCATTTAGGGTAAAGACCCAGCCCGACTGCGAACGGTAGTTGTCCCTGTCGGTTTGAAAACTGGCGTCACTATACCCTCGCACCTTCAAGTCATCACTTCCTCCGAGGACTAAGAACCATTCCTTCGTCCTCCGAAGGTACTTAAGGATATTCTTCACCGCTATCCAATGGGCTTTGCCAGGATTCCCTTGATATCTGCTAACCATGCTCAAAGCGAAGGCTACATCAGGGCGAGTACAAGTCATAGCGTACATGATTGAGCCAACTGCGGAAGCGTATGGTACTTGGCTCATTTCTGCTATCTCAGCTTCAGTACTCGGACTTTGAGTCTTACTCAATTTGGCATTACTTTGTATCGGTAGTTCTCCCTTCTTTGAGTTTTCCATACTAAAACGTTTTAGTACCTTCTCTAAGTAAGTATTCTGACTAAGTCCAATTAGTCTCTTACTTCTTTCTCTTATTATCCTTATTCCCAAAATGTAAGAGGCCTCTCCGAGGTCCTTCATAGCGAAACACTTCCCGAGCCAGGACTTTACCTCCTGCAGAGTCGGGATGTCGTTTCCTATGAGTAATATGTCATCGACATATAGAACGAGGAAGCTTACTATACTCCCACTGGCTTTGACATATACACAAGATTCGTCTTCGCTTCGTACAAATCCAAACTCTTTGACTTTCTCATCGAAACAAAGATTCCATCTGCGAGATGCTTGCTTAAGTCCATAAATGGACTTCTCAAGCTTACACACTCTATCCGGATGCTTCGGATCCACAAACCCCTCTGGCTGAGCCATGTAAACATCCTCAGCCAACTTTCCGTTAAGGAAAGCGGTCTTGACATCCATTTGCCAAATCTCATAATCATGAAATGCGGCAATTGCTAACATCACTCTAATAGATTTAATCTTCGCAACTGGTGAGAAGGTCTCATCATAGTCAACTCCGGGAGTTTGAGTAAAGCCCTTCGCGACCAATCGCGCTTTATATGTGTGTACGTTCCCATCCACATCGGTCTTCTTCTTGAAGATCCATTTGCACCCAACGGTCTTACGTCCGGGCACGTAATCAACCAAATTCCAAACTTGGTTATCATACATGGATTGGATCTCGCTATCCATTGCCTCTTTCCACTTTACAGACTCCGGGCCTGCCATGGCTTCCTTGTAGCTATTAGGTTCATCAAGATTTACTAGTGTACCATCACTAATATACGTGTCCCCTTCGGTAGTAATATGAAAGCCATAAAACTGGGGATGAACTCTAACTCTATCGGAACGTCTAAGAGGTAAGGATTCGTCAATTGGTTCAACCGGAGTTTCCTCCTCGGGTTGAGTGCCAGCGGTAGAGGTTCCTTCATCCATCGACTCTTGAATCTCTTCAAGTTCGATTTGCCTCCCACTGTCTCGTTGGCTTATGAGTTCTCGCTCTCGGAAAACTCCTCTCCTCGCAACGAAGACAACATTGTCCTTCGGTCTATAGAAGAGATATCCAAAGGATGTCTGCGGGTAGCCGATGAAAATACATCGCTCGCTTCGAGGTTCAAGCTTGTCGTGAGTATCTCGTCTTACGAAAGCCTCGCAACCCCAAACCTTGATATGTGCCAACGAGGGAGCTTTCCCTGTCCACATCTCGTGAGGTGTTTGGCAACCTTCTTAGTAGGGACTCGGTTAAGGATATGGGCGGCAGTCTCTAAGGCATACCCCCAAAAAGAGATTGGTAGTGAAGCACGACTCATCATAGAGCGAACCATATCCAATAAGGTTCGATTACGCCTTTCTGCCACACCATTTAACTGCGGTGTCCTAGGAGGCGTCAATTGCGAAACTATTCCACACTCCTTGAGATAATCGTGGAATTCAAGACTTAGGTACTCTCCTCCTCGATCGGATCGAAGCATCTTGATTTTCCTGCCCAATTGATTCTCCACTTCATTCTTGAACTCTTTGAACTATTCAAAGGTGTCTGACTTTTGCTTGATTAAGTAGATATACCCATATCTACTATAGTCATCGGTAAAAGTCACATAGAAGCGGTTCCCATCCTTCGTGGTTGATCTAAACGGTCCACATACATCGGTATGTATTAGGTCCAATAGACCCTCGCCCCTTTCACAAGTACTTGTGAAGGGCGACTTAGTCATCTTTCCAAGCAAACAAGACTCGCATGTGTCATCTTCCCTAAGGTCGAATGACTCCAACACTCCATCCTTTTGGAGTTGGGCTATGCGTTTCTTGTTGACATGTCCAAGACGACAATGCCACAAGGAAGCTTTATCCATACTAGTGGAAGAATCAATATTCAAAACATCATTTCCAAAGTCATCAACAATCATAACAGTTTCATATATTCCATTACATGGTATAGCTTCAAAGTAAAAGACACCATTTAGATAAGCTAAAATAGAACCATTCTCATTATTGAAAGAAAATCTAAATCCTTGTCTAAATAAACCATGAAATGAAATGATGTTTCTTGCCATTTCTGGCGAATAGCAACAATTGTTCAAATCTAAAACTAAACTATTCCTAAGCACTAAGGAATACACTCCAATCTTGGTTACAGGCGACGATCTTCTGTTCCCCATGATTAGATTGATCCTTCCTTGCTCCACATCCCTACTTCTTCTTAGTCCCTGCACATTAGAACAAATGTGATAACCACAACCGGTATCAAGAACCCAAGAAATAGCATGATTAGAATCGTTAGATTTGATTGTATATATACCTGTGAAAGATGGCTTGATCTTTCCTTCTTTGATTGCTTGCAGGTAATCCGGGCAGCTTCTCTTCCAATGTCCTATCTTGTGGCAGTGGTGGCACTCTGCCTCCTTCGGGTCAGAGCAGGGCTTGGCGGGATCAACTTTGGTCCCACTAGAAGAGGCACCATCTCGGGCTTTCACCTTGCGATAGTTCTTCGATGAAGCTTTCCTCTTCTTTCCCTTCCCTTGTCCAATAGCCAAGACAGGAGCAGCGGGCGGATTGGGAGTAGGTGCAACAGACTTGTCTTTAAAGTTGCTCTCAGCAACCCTCAAGAGACCTTGGAGCTTGCTTAGGGTGACCTCTTCTTTGTTCATGTGGTAGGTCATCCTAAATTGATTGTACATCGGAGGCAAAGAGTGAAGCACCATGTCGATCGCCAAATCCTCACCGAAGTCAACATTTAACTTGCGAAGGCGGTCGACATACCTTTGCATCTTTTGCAAGTGCACGGTAAGAGATTCTCCATGACCCATCTTCGCGGAAATCATGTTAGTGAAAATCTCGTACCTCTCTTGTCTTGCGTTTTGGTGGTACCTTTCCAATAAGTCTTGGTGCATCTCGTACGGGTACATGTCCTCGTAGGAATTTTGGAATTCGGAGTTCATGGTGGCGATCATGATGCAGTGTACCTTCGTTGCATCTCGCTCATGAGTTTCAAAGGCGGTGATTTCGACTGGAGTAGCGATTTCGGTGTTGATTTTCTCGAGCTTCTCATCAAGGACATACTCTTTGTCCTCATAGCGAGCAATGGTGCGAATGTATCTTATCCATTCGCTAAAGTTCGTTCCATCGAAGGTGACCTTTTGGCAAAGGCTCATCAATGTGAAAGAACTAGCAGCAGCGTTGTTTGCGTTCGACATCTACAATTAGACAAGGACAAAGATAGATTAGAATAAGAATCCCTAATTATCACCCAATAGGAAAATTAGGGCTAGGATCCAACAATAACATTTACATACTAGAAAAGGGATGCCGTAATCTAACATGCAAATAAATTGAAGGTAAGTGAATGACGATTCACTAATTCTCCATCACGAAACTTAAACTATTAGTCCTAAGTGTTTTTGAGAATTCCTAGGTTCGGATGAGATTCATTGAAACTATTTAATGGCATGTTTAAATCTCGATATGCCCCTCTTGTTTGTGACTGGGATGCCGAGGATCACAAAGCGGGTGTGAATTACCATGCAAATTCACATGGCGCCTTCATTGTAACAATCACCTATTTGATGTGCCGGTAAACCACACACGCTCCATCGAACTATGATAAACAACGAATCACCCTTTGCCACCTTCGCTTAGAACCAATTAGTGTGCCGGTAAACCAAACACGCTCCACTAACATCTTAGCAAGGTGCAAAGTGTAATTTCATGGGATTGCATCAATTCACTTTTCCTAAAGTAACTAGGATTGGGAAATTTTAAAATATGTGTAGTTACTTTATATTTCTTATTATACTTTTAATGAGAGGATGAGGTTGCCCTATCCTACCCGTTCGGCTAACGACCCTCCACCAATCAAGCAAGCGGTGGGTGTGAGTGTACACCCATTAAGCGCCATTTTATAGGCCGCAACCTTATACCCACCTTATAGATCGGCTTCGTGAATGAGGCCTACTAACGGTAAGACTAGCATTTAGTTATACATATATATATTATTCTAGTAATATCATATTAGTATAGGGTTGTATTTTAAAACTTTTAAAATCTTGGGTTTGAAATTTAAGTTGTCTAAATTAAAACTTTTAATCACAAAAGTAAATTTCAAAACATGAATGTAGGTTTTAAACATTTAAAACATGGAGGATCAAATAACAAATAATTCCAATTAACAATTAATATCCTAATTATCTATATTTGATTTATTCAAGATTTCTTTTTAAGATAATTACCAAAATAATCAAAATAATCAATTAATTATCATATAAGGAAATTAAATATTTAATTAGTTGATAATTACCTTTAACTAGATCAAGATAATAGTTATATTGTTCAGAAAAACGAATTAACATTGATCTAATTAGTTTATGGTAAGTTAAGATAAGATAAACACAAAGAAATCCCGAATCTGGCCATTCCTGACGCCTGGACTCGCCGAGTGCACAAAGGGACTCGCCGAGTCAGGCCTACTCGCCGAGTCCACTTTGAGACTCGCCGAGTCCATGACTCAGAAACCAAAAATTCGAATTTTGCAGGTTTGTTTCAGTTAATCAAGCAACAATTTACAGAAAACCAAGCTATGCTCTGATACCACTGATGGGTTTTAGCCATAAGAACTTTCCTATGTGCGCATGCAAAACCCTAATGCTTGGATCTAGGCTTTCTAATAAACATGCTTTGAATCCAAGACTTCTAATTACTAATTAGGTTAAACAAGGACATTGAAACAGATCTAGAATCATACCTTTGAGTTCCTTGTTGATCTTGAGGTCTTGGAGCTTCTAGAGTCACAAATGTCACTCCTCTAATGGCTTACAAACACCAAAGCAAGGAGGATGATTTGGGAGAGAGGAGAGGGGAGGAATTTCGACCAGAGGTTCCTTACTTTAGGTCAAGTGTCGAATTCCATCAGCCATGGGGTCTATTTATACTTGTAGACTCCTTAAGGATTACAGATAAGTCCCTATCAGATAATCTTCTCTTAAGGCTATCCAAATCCATTCCTAGATAACTCTAATGGACGATTTTAGCTATCCTAATCCTCTTAGAATTCGTCCATAGTATATCCAAATGGATTTACAGTTTAAAGCTTAACTATCAAACAATTGACAGTTTATACCCCTTTATTTAATTAATCTCTTTAAGTCACCAAATTAATTCTAATTAATTCTATGACTTATATTAATCAAATAACAAATATATTATTCATTATATTATTCCCATAATATATTAATAATATTTATTCTCTCTTAATAAATCATCCTATCAAGTTGCTATGGTGAAGGCAACCCAAAAGGACCATGCACAACCGGATATAGTTACAGCCTTAGACACTATTCCAACAATACTTCCCTATAACTTAGTTTTCATACAATAACAACTATCAATCCAACAATGGTGCACCTCCTTTTGAGCTTATGTATGGGAGGAGGCGTCAAAATCTGTTTTCCTAGGGTGAGGTAAACCATAGGGTCGTGGGGAGAAATTAGGTGGTGCTCTAGATGACCAAATTGATTTACCAGATCAGACAGAGGTCGCAGACAACACAAAGCCGACAAAAGAGTTATGCTGACAGGGAACGGTCCGAGTTAGATTTTCAGGTTGGAGATATGGTTGTGCTAAAGGTATCACCCTAGAAGGGTGTTATATGCTTCAGGAATCGAGACAGGTTGCCCCCTGGTTCATCGGACCTTTTCGTGTGGTAGCCAGAGTGGACAAGGTGATTACCGATTAGATTTACATGAGGATCTAAGACAGATTCATAGCACTTTCCATGTTTCTCAACTTCGAAAGTGCTTGGAGGATGATACATTAGTGGTCTGATTAGAATATATTCAGGTCGATGAGCACCTGAATTATGTTGAGAGGCCGATGGTGATACTAGATAGGAAAATAAAGGTTTTGCGTAACAATGCGGTGCCCTTAGTTAAAGTTCAGTGACAACATCGGAAGGGTTTTCGAGTGGACTTGGGAACCTGAGGCGGAGATGTGCGAGCACTACCTAGAGCTATTTTCGGATGAGGATTTTGAGGACAAAATCTAGTTAAAGTGGGGGATAATTCTAACACAAGTTCCAGGTTTGTATTTCCTTTGTGTTTTTTTTAGAAATTAAAGACTTAAATATGAAGTTTTTGTTGGCCACGACATGGTGGGGGGAGGCACCACGGTGTGGCCTCACTCGTTGAGAAACGCACATTGTTGGGTCTAAAATTGGTTTATACTTTGCTTTTCTAAGCATTTATTGTTTTATCATTTGGGTTGAAAACTAATATTGGGATTAATTGTAGCTTGGACCGAAAACCCATGAGTTTTCGGTCTAGCATTGGGTTTTCAGTCCGGCCTTGAGTTTGTGGCCCATGTATATATAGGTGTTACGTGGGTGAGGTGAGAGATTCTCTCAAGGTGCTTAAGTGTGTGTTCGTAAGGTGTGAGAGAAAGTTAGAGAGAAGAGTGTGTGTGTGTGTGTGTATGAATCTATGTGTAAGGCGATTCATTCCAACATTGAATACATCATAGATTCTTCTTCTTCTTCTTCTTCTTCTCTTTTATGTTGATCTGAAATCATCCAATTGATTGGGATTCCGCACCATCAATTGGATCTGATTGTATCAATCAATTTTTTCAGATCTGGAGCTCATTTGATCTTATTTTTGAAAGATTTTTGCGTTTTTGGATAGATCTCGGCAAAATAAGGGGGGTTTCTTCTTCGCGTTTTTCCTAAAAACGAGTTTTTGAGCAAGTTTTGGAGCAAAAAGGTGAAAAAACACTGTTTTTCGTCAAGAACAGCGATTTCCGAAGTGTTTTCGGTCTTTGAAGGGCTTTCGGTCGGATTTTCGGCCGGAGCTTTCGGTCCAAGGTTGGCACGTTTTCGGTCCACGGCTCAGCAGCTTCGCGTTTTCGGCTTCGCACCTTCGTCATCGCATCGCATTCAAAACCTCGTCCTTGCAACAGCGTCCAATAAAAATATAAGCGAAGTTGGAGATGCCTAGGATCGAACCCGGGTGTCCTCCAAACACAACCACGCGCCTTTCCAACTTGTCTAGGAGGCTCTTTGTGTCATCCTTCCGAAATTTAAAACATAACTTGTCCTTTTCGGTTTCAACTTTCGAAAATTGGCACTTTTAACCCCAAAAGTCAATTTCTTTTATTTTTAAATTCCATTTTTTTCCCAAAAATTTTAGTTTTTAATTTTAGACTTTATTTTTAACTTTTGACTTTAAAATTTTGACTTTGACCTTTAAAGTTTGACCTTTGACTTTAAAATTTCAAATTTAGCTTTTCGGTTTGACTTATGAGTTTGACTTTTTAAATTTGACTTTTAAGGTTGAATTTTAAGTTTTTAGTCAAAGGGCATTTTTTTTTAATAAAAATGAGTTCCTCATCCATTCCAGTAAATGAAGTTTCATGTACTCCATCTTGTGTTAAAACTATGAAATTTTTACGAGAATCAATAAGTCTAATCAAGAGAGAGAATGAGGACCTAAAATATGAAAGATACGCCATTAGGAAAGAACAAAAACCGTTAAAGCTCAATTAGAAACCAAAATCAAGGATTTCTGAAAACTCCAAGAAGATTACAGCAACAAGTGTGAAAATTATGATCACATTAAGAAAAAACTTGCTGCTGTAACTGAAGAACTTGATGCTTTGAAAATTAAGTGTGGAAAAAAAGATATTAGTTTCAAAAATTATACTGCGTCAAGTCAGACGGTCGAGTCCTTATTTGAAACCCAATTAAAATTCAAAGATAATCAAAACAAGGGTCTAGGGTATGATTGTGTTCCTCCACCTTTCATTCATAATTATATATCCATACCTTTGACTCAGGAAGAGATTGACTGAGAACCATTTATGGTATACGGTAAACCAGCTGTTGAACAGGAAACTGAGGGTGTTGAGCTGAACGATACTAATGCTTCTACTTCATGTGCAGGTAAAGTAGCAGAGAATGAGAATAGGGAGAAAACAATTGAACAATCCAATGACTCCTTGAACTCTGAATCTATTGCTTCGAACTCAACTGCTTTTGATCAACCTGCTGTTGGTAAATACAGGCCACCAATTCACGCTAAACAGAGTGCCTACTGTAATTGTGCTTGTAGGAACAACCAGAAACAAGGCAAGGATACGCCACCAGAAGCAGGAAGAAACAACTTCACAGTGAAGAAAAAGACTTGTTTTCACTGTGGAACACCTGGACACATTGCCAGAAATTGTCCTAATCGGGCATACGTTCCCTACTATGCACAAGGATGGCAAAACGCGCAAAGTGGGAGATTCTACAAAAGAAATCCTTTGAGATCATGTTCAGACAATGGCGACTGGAATGCCATGAAGGGCAAGAATCAAACCCACAAGACCAAGAATCAAAATCCCATGGGCAAGAAAGGAATGTCGGCCAAGAAGCCAAATCCAAGAGATGCTCCCGTGAAGCCAAAATCAAAGTCATCTCAATGGCCGAAATCAAGATCAAAATCAAGTACTGAGCCACCCATCCGATCGAAAAAGAAATGGGTTAAACCTAACTACAAATGGGTACCAAAGGCTCAATCTCCTAAATCTCCTAATGATTCTAATATTTCTACATCTTCTGTTTGTGATAAACAGGACATGTCATGGGAGAAAGTATCGTATTTTGATGAAAAAGGTTGAACCAGTTTCAAAATGGTCTGGGTTCCAAATACCAATTGATCCCGCTCTGTGTCAGAGCAGCTATTGTGACAACCCGTAATTTATTTCGTCATTATAACCCGTTCCCGTTAATAAAACCGTTTCTATTCCAATTTTTCTGTTAATTTTTGAGTTAAGTTAATTAAATTGAGACCTTTATTATGACCTCGTGAGTGTCCAATCCATTTGAAACACGTGAAAACACCCCAATATTTTTTATTTGGAAAATTTTTAGTTTTGACCACGTCGGGTTACGACAACTAAATCGGGTACGACCATAAGCCTCGTTTAACGTCAGTATCGGGTAGATTTCCACCGAGTCTCAAACTCAAACCATATATAAATTTGAGAGAATCTCATTTGAAGCTTTTTCACTCTCTCTCACTACTCTCTCTCTTCAAAACCAAACTTTGATCCAAAAATCACCCATTCAAGCTCCAAATTGGTAAGTAATCCCTCCTAACTGATAGTTTAGCTTGTTTATCCTTCAAATCTGTGTCTAAATCATCCAAAAGGACCAAAAACATGTGTTTACGGTCCAGGAACAACCCCAAACCGCAAACACCCTTAAATGGGGTTTTGGAGCCCCAAAACCCTTCCAAACCATTTCTGGAGCTTAACAATGACTTAGGGGCTTACATGAATGGACTTAGAACACCAAAATCTTGATTTTTGGGGAGTAAACATGAGTTTACGGCCCAAGAGCATGCTTGGACCGTAAACACCCCTTCTAAGGCTGTAAACACCATTTAAGGTGTTAAAATGCCCCTTAAACACCTCCTATGCCTTGGAATAATGTCTAGAACCAACCTCCATTGTGTTAGGGACCTTAAACATGAAAGAAACCACCCCCTTAGGATATTACGGCCGTAAATCCCCCAAGGAATGGTTCCTAGGCCGTAAACTCCTATAAAGTGGTCAAAATGGTGCCCTAATTTCCTTCCATGGCTTGTACTTTGGACTAGAACCACTTGTGCTTAACCTAGGATCACCAAAACACAAAAGAAAAGGGTAAGTAAGAGTTTACGGCCGTAAACTCTATGTTTACTGCCGTAAACTCCCCATAATGGTCCATTTGATGGTTTAATCCCTTCCAATGCCTTAAAATTGATCCTCGCCTAATTCCACAAGTGTTATATGACCATTAAGCATCCAAGAACACACCACCCATGAGTTTACGGCTGTAAAATCATGGGGATATGGTCATTAGGCCATAATCTCCCTTAGGAGTTTACTCCTTAAGAGCAAACTCCATATCTAGACCTTACACCTCCTTAGATGCTACCCGGACCACTCCTAACACTTGAATTGAAGTGTTTTCGCGCCTCGGGGTGTATATTCTTATTTAATCAGTAGTTCAAGGTCTAATTAGATACAATTATGTATCTCTTCATATTATATAGGAACCTCGCATGTGTTCAAGCCCTGAACTGACACTTAGCATCCTAGCCGACACATTTCTCGACTGGTGAGTTCATACCCCTACACCTTTTTTCCGTGTTTTTCAATGTTTTCAGGGGGGGGGGAGGAATACAAGAAAAAGTACAAGGAAATCTTGTACTCAACTTATTATTTCATTTAAAATGTTTCATATTGCGTATGCTTTTGACACTGGAAACCATATTAACCAATCGTTTGACTTGCAGAGTTAGTTTTCAAACTAATTGCGAAACTTATTATAAAATTGTAACATCCTAAAATTCAAGGCCAAAAATTTCGTTTTAATTAAGTTATTACATAAAACCATCAGTATAAAAACATTCATAATAGTATCTCGTGTCAAACTAAAGTGTCAATATTCAAAACATATTATCATAAAACCATATCAGAGTGTAATCCCAAAGATCTCATGTGCGGAAAACATAGTGTGATGCACTGCGATCAAGCCGACTCCTTTCCTTGAAACACGAAGTACCTGAAACCAAAACTGAAAACCGTAAGCACGAAGCTTAGTGAGTTCCCCCATCATACCACATACCATACCATCATATAATGAACAACTAGGAGATACGGGTCTCGCCCACACTCATGGAGGTACGGGCCTCGCCCACACTCCGCTAGCTGGGAGATACGGGCCTCGCCCACACTCCACTATCTCTGAGATACGGGCCTCGCCCACGCTCAGCTACTAAACTGTGACATCCCCAATTTCACGGCCAGAAAAGACCGATTTGTTTATGCTTTGTTTTATAAATCAGAGTGATCGTTTAAAGAAAACGGTTGCGGAATTTGTTCCCAAAATAAAATATGATAGCCATTTATCAAAACATTTCTCAAAGAGAATGTATTTTCATTAAATAATAAAACATCGGGATGTCATGTTCGTTACAGACCAAAAGCATAAACAATATAAAATAGATCTTACAATAGTTATTTATAACTACTGATCTATAATCCAAAATCTCTCGTCAAGTCCACCAACTTATACCCTTGTGCCATTACCTGTAATGAAAAGAAAACTGAGTGGGTCAGGCTTGGGAGCCTGGTGAGCATATAGGGTTTTCAACCCACAATAATATAATTATTATATTTAATCAGCAAACAATCAACCCAATTACCCATCCCCATTATCTTCTTAAGGTTTTACCCTAAGAACCAACTATCCTTCATTCATTTATTCCTAAGGAATTGGCACGAAATCCATTGCTGCCAAAGTTTATTTATCAAGTACTAAATCCATAGCTATCAGGTGCTAACTCCATAGTCACCAAGGTTCACTTAACAAGCGCTAACTCCATAGTTGCCAAGACTTACTTAACAAGCGATAACTCCATAGTCGCCAAGGTTTACTCAACAAGCGCTAACTCCATAGTCGCCAAGGTTTACTCAACAAGCGCTAACTCCATAGTCGCCAAGGTTTACTCAACAAGCGCTAACTCCATAGTCGCCAAGGTTTACTCAACAAGCGCTAACTCCATAGTCGCCCAGGTATACTCAACAAGCGCTAACTCCATAGTCACCAACTATCCCATCTACCCAAGTTCTACTCAACATTTTCGTAGATATAAATACTTACACAGTTTAAATCATTTAACACTTGTATAAAACATCAACTGCACGCCCATCTCAAATAGACAAATAATGCATAAACACATAGCACATATTTCATAGCAAATACTTCATATTTATGTGTTAGAAGAGAGTAACTACACTCTCACACATATAAACAACAATATACTTAATACACTCAAACCATACTTGTATTATTATCGTGTTTATGAAAGGTAGTATACACTCACTTGATCAGAAGATGATCAGACATCACTACGGCTTGCAGAATTAGTATATCTCCGCAGATCTGGAAGATCTTCACAAAAATTGAACTTCTCGCAGGCAGAGCTTCGGCTCGGGAATCACGCTCTTCGGGATTCTCGGGGCTTCGGATCTTGCTTCGGGACTCGGGATTGATACCGGGGCTTCAGGACACTTCGTGCACGCAAAACGATGCAAAACGGGAGAGAGAAGAGAGAAAAAGAGCAAATAAGCTGGCTGCCCTCGCATCCTATTTATAGGTGGTTGGAGCCTCGGAGTACGCGGGGCGTATAGGCGTACGCGTCCGAAACGTCACTGCATGCGTCATTCGAAGAACTCGAGTGCGAAGGTCGTCATGCTTCGCTGTACGCGGGGCGTACTTCGGATGAGTCTGATGACTCGTCTTCGGATAATACCGGGATTTAATAATTAAATTTAATTATTAATTCTTTAATAAACTTCGAAAATTCATATCTTCTTCATACGAACTCCGTTTTCGACGTTCTTTATATCCACGCGTAGGTGAGACTATGCTCTACGACTTTCGTTTAGACTCCGTCGGCTAATTTTGACTTTTATTTTTATTATTTATTTTTAATAGGTCGGGACATAAAATTTCGTTATAAATTCATAACTTCTTTGTTTGACGTCCGTTCTTGCCTAATTTTTCGTTGTTTCGCTACTAACAACGAGATCTTCGATTCTCGTTTAGATCGCTAAGGCTAAATATCACTCTAACGTAAATTCACTTTTTTACGTCATTCAGCGTTGTGCCGGTTTTGTCGCGAAACTTCAACAAGTCATAACTTCTTCGTTATAACTCGGATTTTGGCGTTCTTTATATGCACGGAAACCTTGTAACATATACTAGAACTTAGTTAGGATTATTCATCCTAAATAATCTTCTATCAAAAAGTCATTTTGATGCTTATTGTCTCTAAATTGACTAGCCCTGATCTACGGGCGTTACATAAACCATAACATACAAGTATATACAATCATATACTAACAGCTAGGAGATACGGGCCTCGCCCACACTCATGGAGGTACGGGCCTCGCCCACACTCCACTATCTCTGAGATACGGGCCTTGCCCACACTCAGCTACTATCACAAATATCATAATACAAACATACTATCAGACATATCTGGGGTGTTCGAACTACCCTTCGGTCCTAATAACCGAACTTGGGGACTATTTCTCTCCTACTACCACTATCACATATAACATATCATGCCAACATATAAACATATCATCACATGCTGTCAGACATATCTGGGGTGTCTGACCTACCCTTCGGTCCTAACAACCGAACTCTACTACTATCACATATAACATATCATGCCAGCATATAACATATCGGGTAGTAGCAATCATCTAACATACAACTCCTACTGGTGGGCTGGCATTGTGGCCGTAGACCCACCGCTACTGCAAGGTAACTCACCTCACACTGCTGAAGTCCCGAAGACACAATCCCATACTTGCTGAAGTCCCGCACACTCAACCCCAGCTGCTGGATGACAAATTCCCGATCTGTCAATATCAAAACATCACCCAATTAATAATTGGGTCCCACTACATAACCATAAACACTTACTTTGGGTAATTACATTACCCCAAGCTTGGCTTATTCAAGCCCAAGGCCCAACCCGTAGGCCCAAAGTCAACTTGGAAATCAAAGCCCAACACATGGCCTAATTTTCCAAATTTGGCCTAGGCATATACATGGTCTCATTCTGAGGCCCAATATCATATAATCATTAAGGCCCAAAATATGGCCCATCTATGGCCCAATTTTCCAAATTGGGCCCAATCCCCTTACATGGGCCTTACCCTAGGCCCATTAAATTATTCTAGTCTAATTACTTGACTTTGGATGGCCCATTAATAACCCGATCATCAAGGCCCAAAAGGAAGGCCCAACAATAAACCCAAGTGAAATTAGGGTATCCCATAAAATGATGATTAGGGTTAAGTTTCCTACTTAACCCATTAAGGACTTAATCCATTAAGTCCATTATCGCTTAGATTAATCTTTGCCAAAGTTTATTATTTAATATCTCAAGTTATTAAATAATTCTCGTGTGCTTCCCGATTAATTCTCAAAAATTAGAGTTTAATTGGCATTAGTGTTTTCCAAAGCAAAGCCTAACCCATTTATTAACTTGTTGGGCTTCTAGATCAATTAGGGCTTTATTGGGCCTACTAGGCCCACTAGAATGTCATTAAGCCCATTAGGGTTTTATTAGGGTCGATTAAGGTTTTATTAAGCCCATTAAGTCTTATTAGGCCCATTAGGGCTTCCTTGGGCCCATTAGGGTTTCAAACCCTCCAGACGGATCAACACAATCGAGACAAGGCACACCGCCACCCGACACGGCGGCCGGTAGCGGCAGCCACCACCCTAAGGTGGTGGTTTTCAAGTTCTTTTCATTATTCCCTTTTTTTTACAATGTGAAATACCGAATTTATCCACACACACATACACTAAAATAAACACACTAAAAACATAAACACACACAATGGTGGTTCATGGCGGTAGCCATGGTGGTTCTCTTCTCCATTCTCCGACTACACAACCCATAAAACACGAATACTCGTCCCTTGCTTGAAAAACGAACCCAAATCACCCACATATGGTGACTGGCGACGGCAGCAGCACCCAAAACGGCGGTGGTTGCGGTGATAGCCACTGCCTCACGGTGGTGGCGGCTGTTCTCTTGATTCTCAGTCGTGCGACCACACCCGAAACATGATCTGAAGGCTACAACTCTCCCAACTCCGCCACTATAGGTGGCCCACGATGACTGGAAACCCTAAAAAAAATGGCGGCTAAAGCCTACCGTCGATCCCAATCAACACAAACGACATCAAGTTACATAACGAACGGAGAAGAAGAAGTAGATGGTAGCGGTGGTCCTTACCGTGAGCTCCCTATGCTCTCACGTCCAAGACAGCAATGAACGCAACTTGGTCCTTCGGTCTCGGTGGTTCCCCGGTGCACACAGCGCCTCCGTCAGGTGAGCAATGTTGGTGGCGTTTCATCGACGAGTCAGCAGGCATGACGGTGGCTGTCGGCTTTTGATGATGCAAACGGCGACTGAGGAGGTTCCCATGGTGGCGGCTATTGGAATGAAGTAAGAGGGTGACGGCTGAATAATAAGCTAGGGTTTGGGTTAAAACTGGGGGTGACGGGTTTATATACCCCGATCCCCCAAACTTGTTTCCATAATGGCAAGTTCAGCCCCTCCTTTCCATTTTCTTTAAAAAATGTGATCCAATATTTACACTTTCAACCCAATCCATGGAGATCCCTTACAATTTAAGTCCCATAAATTATCAAACAGCCCCCAATATCTTAATTATGACATAATCAGCCCTTCCACCTCATATCCTTTTAAATTAAATTCAAATAATTACCACGGATCCCCTGTCTTCATAAATATTTATAAAATGAGTCCCGGACTCACACTTTTAACCCCCGACTTCTAAAACTGTGGCAATTAACTCCTCGAACCGAACACCCTGCATATATAATTATTTATTTTAGGCTACCATCCGTTCATTAATTTATTTATTTATCTAATAAATAAACAGAGTATTACAACTCTCACCCACTTAAATTAGATTTCGTCCTCGAAATCATTCCTTACCATTCCTTACTCGCCCAACCACTCTAGTAGCATGGTCACCAATCTGGGCACACCCTAGCCTTCCTAGGGTAGCCAAGACCAATCCTCATAAATCCCTAAAATCCATAGGTGAACGAATTCCTCGCCACAAGATCTCATTTACCTAGTCTGAAATCTGTTGCCAAGTGATAGTCTGATTCCCTGACAGACTACTCATAATGGATCATTATTGTTGAATCTAGTCCGTTCATCCCTCAACAGGCTACTCAACTTCTGATAGCTTTAGGTTCTCACTATAAAACAGGTTCACAAACCCAATTATCCCTGCAGATCACTTATACTTGGACAAGGCTCAGCTGATCCCGCTGTGAGTGACTTGTCACTCCCTAAACCAACCAACTATTTCGTCCGCATATGCAACTAAAACATACATACTATCACTGACCAAACTTTGAAACTGCCCGAACACTGAACTGCCTGAAGCCGTATACACTGTTACATAACTGCTTACCAAAAGCTACCGAGACCTCCTGGGTCTCAATTCGCTTGCCAATCCTTTGAAACACTGGGTTCCCATCCGACTGCGGAGCCAAAGGACCCCCATACTTAGTCGCCTCACACAACTACTGAACGAAATCCTTCTTTGGAACTAGTTGCCACTAGTTATCATGCCACTGTGACTCTACTACTTTATGATCTAACCGATCAAATCCATACGTCGAATCCTGTCATCATCAAATCCAAGGATAAAAGTGATCGCTACCTAACCAATGGTAGCCTTATCTCACACGTCCTGAAGTAGTCCGTTGCTTCTCTGATCTCATAACTGTAGTGGCGCTCCTACAGTCCTATCACTGGCTCAACCAGATCTAATCCATCTGGGTAATTCCGAAATCCAATCTGTGGATTTCCTTATCCTTACTGCTACACCCGAACTGGTGGGTACTATTGTTCCTTTTGCATCCTAACAACGCGCTCACACTGTCTACTAACCTAGTGAATGCTACGGCTACACCCGCAGTCTCACAACACTCTATCATTAACTGACCGCTAGTGAATGCTACGGCTACCCCCGCAGTCTTACAACACTTTCCATACCATCTGACTACTAGCGAATGCTACAGATACCCCCGTAGTCTTACAACACTTCCCAAACTAGGTCGAACACGCATTCGACCTAACACACAACTGAACTTGAGTCCTAACCGGAACTCAGATCTGGTTCCCAAAACCTGCTATCATGTGACCCCACTGTATCAGTACCGTACCCATGCCCGTGATCAAAGCGTCACAGTAAACCATGAAATCATCTACACCCTCCTGCAGGGTGAGAATCAGTGCCTCGCACAACTGCTGTCTGAGAGTATTGAAGGCTGCCTGCTGCTTGGCCCCCAACGAAAAGGTCTCCGACTTCTTGATCAGTCGGGTCAAAGGAACCGCAATCTCGTAGAAATCCCATATAAATATCCAATAATAACTCGCTAGACCCAGCAGACTCCGAATCTCAGATGGAGACCTCGGAATCTCCCACTGCATCACGACCTCTATCTTGGCCGGATCAACTAGAATACCCTTCTGGTTGACAAGGTGGCCAAGAGATTGCACCCCACGCAACCAGAACTCACATTTGGAGAACCTTATGAAAAGTCTCTCCCCCACTTAGATTCGACTAAGTCCTCACGACATGCGAGAATTGAAGGATTCCCAATCCGTCTCGCTTTCTAATATCCCACTAATGACAAAATGTGCTTACCAATGCTAGCATTTAATCACCGATTAAACCTTAAGATCGCCCATCCTCTGAAATCTTGAGGAGTACTCTTGAAATCTGTTCCATTCTGACACCTCAATTCATCTCCCAGGCTGACCACTGAAGACCTTAATCTTCACTCTGACTGATGAATCCTCGTTCTCATTTCCAATCTTGCAGTACGACTGAACTCTAACCGAACACAACTCATGCGAAAATACAATTCTCTTGATCATCCAGTGACCAACCACTTATGCATCTAACATCCGCGACTGACACTACCCTCTTCCTGTCACTAGTTCCGTCCTAGAAACGGTAGTGCCTTGAACTCCAAAGTTCATCCATAAACAATTTCCGACCATACCTGAACAATGATAGGATCACTAAACGCTGACTTCACTGGAAAACTATCACTCCAACCCTGATCGAGTATTCTCTAAATAATACTCCTACATAGATCTCGACAAGGATCCGAAATAATACCGGTACACGTGGAACCCACTCCGCAAGATGCATCCCTGTGTGGGTTCATCAAGGACCTTTCAGCCTGCATGATGGCATATATAATCCTTGATAACCCAACACTAGCAGAAAATCGACCTGAGATCTAACTTATCCAAACTCACTCGCAAACCCAAAGCGATACGTATTCCAAACATCCATCTAATAGCAGTAGAAGATGGCATACCCTCAACATCTGGAGGAATCCTAATCACCTCCAGCTGACATGATCAATCCTGCTACCCTATAGCAGCCTAAATCCTTGAAGTGACAAACTCCCTTGTGTACTCCCTCGTACGCGCTGCTCTGACTCAGGCCCTGCTGGCCTTTCACCCGATGATCAGAAGTCATGGGTCTTTTCCCGGGATCCTCTACTATACGCACCTGGCACGCACCTCTCTTTCCAGCGTGTTCCCAAATCGATCCCGCATCTGCAACTCTTGGAAATCATATCCTTCAGGGTCTGACACCCTGTCACTCTCACTAGATCGCTTGCTAAAGGCTAAGCTGCAACAACTGGAACATCCTCTGTCCCCAAACTGGGTCACAAACTCTTCCCTGAAGCTTCTTAGATTCTCCAAGACTATCACTGATTCGAGTATGGATCCTGTGCTTTCAGTAGTACGGGCCCAATACTACCTTCCACACCTATCCATACTTTCCTCAGCAATCCTCTCGGATCCTCTATGTCACTTCCTCAAACTGGTACACCCAAGTCTAACTAAGCCTCACTACTAACTCACTGAAATATATCCTAGGCTTCCCTAGGTTCCCGAACTCACCCAGTCCTCAGCTGCTGAAAGATTCCCAATAATGTCAACTAGCTACCTTATGAATATAGCCACATGCAACAGAGATCAGATAATCCTTCGAGTAATAGACCCATCCCTAGAACAGTTGGACTCAAACAAGAGCTGCGCAATAAGGTCAAATCTATCACTCTGAGATTATCCAGTATGTGCCACATGTGACTTAGCATATTCACTTAATAGTTAGCTCACATTACTAAGAGTCCCACAAAGCACAAAGCAAGCAACATTCAGACAATGGAAAATCCAACCATCATATTCCAATCAAATCATTCTATCCTCTAATCAGGAATCTGTACATACAATTCAAAGGCTCATACAATCAGGCATAACCTAAACAGGTTATCCTATCACTGACTGATCAGTACTAGCATGCAAGTCTACAAGCACATACAATAGGCATATAAGGCATCCTCCTAGATCCTTAGCCCTAATCTAGCATGCAATTCTCACAATCATATCATATCATACCATAACATAACATGTATGGGTATCTTGGGGAAAACTTACTTGAGCTCGGCTGATTGCACGCATCACACACTTTGTCCTTCTCAAAGTTCCTTTCTCTTTTCAGATTCTTTTCAAACTCCTTTTTATAAAATGGTTTTACTTTTGAAAATTTTCATACCAAGCCCTTAGTTTGAGTTCAAACACACCCGAGAGTATGTCCGAATCCCTCAAACCAAGGCTCTGATACCAACTTGTAACATCCCAAAATTCAAGGCCAAAAATTTCATTTTAATTAAGTTATTACATAAAACCATCAGTATAAAAACATTCATAATAGTATCTCGTGTCAAACTAAAGTGTCAATATTCAAAACATATTATCATAAAACCATATCAGAGTGTAATCCCAAAGATCTCATGTGCGGAAAACATAGTGTGATGCGCTGCGATCAAGCCGACTCCTTTCCTTTAAACACAAAGTACCTGAAACCAAAACTGAAAACCGTAAGCACGAAGCTTAGTGAGTTCCCCCATCATACCACATACCATACCATCATATAATGAACAGCTAGGAGATACAGGTCTCGCCCACACTCATGGAGGTACGGGCCTCGCCCACACTCTGCTAGCTAGGAGATACGGGCCTCGCCCACACTCCACTATCTCTGAGATACGGGCCTCGCCCACGCTCAACTACTAAACTATAACATATAAGTATATACAATCATATACTAACAGCTAGGAGATACGGGCCTCGCCCACACTCATGGAGGTACGGGCCTCGCCCACACTCCACTATCTCTGAGATACGGGCCTTGCCCACACTCAGCTACTATCACAAATATCATAACACAAACATACTATCAGACATATCTGGGGTGTCCGAACTACCCTTCGGTCCTAACAACCGAACTTGGAGACTATTCCCCTCATACTACCACTATCACATATAACATATCATGCCAACATATAAACATATCATCACATGTTGTCAGACATATCTGGGGTGTCTGACCTACCCTTCGGTCCTAACAACCGAACTCTACTACTATCACATATAACATATCATGCCAGCATATAACATATCGGGTAGTAGCAAACCTAGATGATATCACAAAGACAATCATCTAACATACAACTCCTACTGGTGGGCCGACATTGTGGCCGTAGACCCACCGCTACTGCAAGGTAACTCACCTCACACTGCTGAAGTCCCGAAGACACAATCCCACACTTGCTGAAGTCCCGCAGACTCAACCCCAACTGCTAGATGACAGATTCCCGATCTATCAATATCAAAACATCACCCAATTAGTAATTGGGTCCCACTACATAACCATAAACACTTAATTTGGGTAATTACATTACCCCAAGCTTGGCTTATTCAAGCCCAAGGCCAAACCCATACGCCCAAAGTCAACTAGGAAATCAAAGCCCAACACATGGCCCAATTTTCCAAATTGGGCCTAGGCCTATACATGGTCTCATTCTGAGGCCCAACATCATATAATCATTAAGGCCCAAAATATGGCCCATCTATGGCCCAATTTTCCAAATTGGGCCCAATCCCCTTACATGGGCCTTACCCTAGGCCCATTAAATTATTCTAGTCTAATTGCTTGACTTTGGATGGCCCATTAATAACCCGATCATCAAGGCCCAAAAGGAAGGCCCAACAATAAACCCAAGTGAAATTAGGGTATCCCATAAAATGATGATTAGGGTTAAGTTTCCTACTTAACCCATTAAGGACTTAATCCATTAAGTCCATTATCGCTTAGATTAATCTTTGCCAAAGTTTATTATTTAATATCTCAAGTTATTAAATAATTCTCGTGTGCTTCCCGATTAATTCTCAAAAATTAGAGTTTAATTGGCATTAGTGTTTTCCAACACAAAGACTAACCCATTTATTAACTTGTTGGGCTTCTAGATCAATTAGGGCTTTATTGGGCCTACTAGGCCCACTAGAATGTCATTAAGCCCATTAGGGTTTTATTAGGGTCGATTAAGGTTTTATTAAGCCCATTAAGTCTTATTAGGCCCATTAGGGCTTCCTTGGGCCCATTAGGGTTTCAAACCCTCCAGACGGATCAACACAATCGAGACAAGGCACACCGCCACCCGACACGGCGGCCGGTGGCGGCAGCCACCACCCTAAGGTGGTGGTTTTCAAGTTCTTTTCATTATTCCCTTTTTTTTACAATGTGAAATACCGAATTTATCCACACACACACACACACTAAAATACACACACTAAAAACATAAACACACACAATGGTGGTTCATGGCGGCAGCCACCATGGCTGGCGGCCATGGTGGTTCTCTTCTCCATTCTTCGACTACAAAACCCATAAAACACGAATACTCGTCCCTTGCTTGAAAAAACGAACCCAAATCACCCACATATGGTGACTGGCGACGACAACAGCACCCAAAACGGCGGTGGTTGTGGTGATAGCCACCACCTCACGGTGGTGGCGGCTATTCTCTTGATTCTCAATCGTGCGACCACACCCGAAACATGATCTGAAGGCTACAACTCTCCTAACTCCGCCACTATAGGTGGCCCACGATGACTGGAAACCCTAAAAAAATGGCGGCCAAAGCCTACCGTCGATCCCAATCAACACAAACGACATCAAGTTACATAAGGAATGAAGAAGAAGAAGTAGATGGTAGCGGTGGTCCTTACCGTGAGCTCCCTATGCTCTCACGTCCAAGACAACAACGAACGCAACTTGGTCCTTCGGTCTCAGTGGTTCCTCGGTGCACACAGCGTCTCCGTCAGCTGAGCAATGTTGGTGGCGTTTCATCGACGAGTCAGCAGGCATGACGGTGGCTGTCGGCTTTTGATGATGCAAACGACGACTGAGGAGGTTCCCATGGTGGCGGCTACTGGAATGAAGTAAGAGGGCGACAGCTGAATAATAAGCTAGGGTTAGGGTTAAAACCGGGGGTGATGGGTTTATATACCCCGATCCCCCAAACTTGTTTCCATAATGGCAAGTTCAGTCCCTCCTTTCCATTTTCTTGAAAAAATGTGATCCAATATTTACACTTTCAACCCAATCCATGGAGATCCCTTACAATTTAAGTCCCATAAATTATCAAACAGCCCCCAATATCTTAATTATGACATAATCAACACTTCCACCTCATTTCCTTTTAAATTAAATTCAAATAATTACCATGGAGCCCCTGTCTTCATAAATATTTATAAAATGAGTCCCGAACTCACACTTTTAACCCCCGACTTCTAAAACTGTGGCAATTAACTCCTCGAACCCAACACCCTGCATATATAATTATTTATTTTAGGCTACCATCCATTCATTAATTTATTTATTTATCTAATAAATAAACAGAGTATTACAAAAATGATATATTTTATATCTTATAAATGATTTTCCATATTTATTTACTGTTAAAATCATTATTCTTAGAACTTTAGACACGTCCTCTGTAACACTCCACAGAGATACGCGAGTGGAGGACCACCTTTGTAACTAGAATCTCAAACAGGATTTTCCGCATTATTACTTGTAAATTTGTTATTCTTAAGATTGGAGACATGTCCTCTGTAACACTCCATAGAGATACGCGAGTGGAGGACCGCCCCTGTAACCAGAATCTCTTAGAAGGAGAGCGTGAGTTGAGTGTATAGATCTACACAAGGCTGACTACCCCGCACCTTGCTGCTAGCTACAATGGGACTGGCAGGTCTACGGGTGATAAAAGTCATAAATGATAATGGCCTTCCTTTGCCATATCTAGTTTATCGTATGGTTATAGAACTCGCAAACTTAGATAATAGATATTTACTTTTAAGTAATAATGAACTTAGTACATTAATAACCTTAGGAATTAACTACCTACCTAATAGTTTTATATACATGTTAAGACTAATGCACTTTTCAAGGATAACTAGGTTTTTAGAATACTTCATTAACGCTACAAGTATGGTAGATACTTGTACACCGCACGTAATTTATATTAAAATACTTCATATTTATGTGTAAGATGAAAGGGACCATGCAAGAGACCATTACAATGGAAGGAGTAAGTGAAGTATTCAACATTCCTCCTGTCGTCGAGGAGAAAGGAAGGAAGTCCAAGAAGAGGGATCAATCGGTAGATGCCTTGGTAAGCTTAGAAAACAAGCTTACAAGGACAAAGATTAACGTCGGTGAGATCCTTGAATGGAAGGATACTGTCGATCAATTCGTTGCTGAGATAAGTGACACGAGCGATGGATTGAAGGAGCCCATCAGTGTTATCAAGGAAGAATTCCTTGGACTTATCAACACCATGTGGAGTGAGTTCCGTGAGAAGGTAGACACATTATATGCCGAAGTAAACCTGTGCAAGGCCTCAATCACTGGAGGGACCATTGCAAGAACATTTCCGCACACAGAAGCACCCAAACCATTAAAGTATGGAGGTAAACGAGACCCCAAAGAACTTGACGAATTGTTTTGGTCGATGGAATGCTACTTCAATGCTAGTCAAGTGAAGGACGACAAGACGAAGGTAAATACATGCGTACTTTATCTATGCGAGAGTGCAGCTCTTTGGTGGCGAAGGAAGCGCGGTGATATTGAAAAAGGATTATATACCATAGACACATGGGAAGAATTCAAGAGGCAACTCAAGAGACAATTCTGCCCACATAATGCTGAAGACATAGCGATGAAGAAACTTCGTGGGCTAAAGCATACGGGATCCATCCGAGACTATATAGTCGAGTTCACGAGCTTGATGCTAGAGTTACCCGACATGCAGGAGAAGGACAAACTTTTCTATTTCATAGATGGACTACAATCTTGGGCCTACAACGAGCTCAAGAGGAGAAATGTCAAAGACATTGACGAATCTATTGCCGTGGCAGAAGTTCTAATGGAATTTCAAAAAGAAAGCACGGTTAAGAAGAATAGTGTGGGAGAACAAACTATGACGGAACCGGAACCGGAACCAAAACAAAACACACCCCAACCATTAAATACGAAAGGAAAAGAAATCGAAGGAAGAAACCGAAGAGAAGAGCGAAAGGAGATCAAGTGCTACTTGTGTGATGGTCCTCACTTGATCCGAGACTGTTCGAAGAAAAAGACTTTCTATGCGATGGTTTTGCAAGAAGAAGAAGACAAAGCACAAATAAGCTCAATGCGTTTTCTGAACTCAACATCGAAAGATGGGATAAAATCTTCTAAGAAGGAAGAAAATAAAGGAGGGAGTCTCATGTTCGTCGAAGTTAAACTGAATGCAAGGAACACTAAGGCACTAGTAGATTCTGGAGCAACACATAGTTTCATTGCAGAGGAAGAAGCAAGGAAGTTGGGTATTCGTTATACAAAGGAGTTAGGTCGGTTGAAGGCTGTCAACTCTCCATCTAATCCAATCCTTGGAGTTTCTCGTGGAATACCCATGAAGATTGCTGAATGGGAAGGGACCATCGACTTGATAGTGGTTCTGATGGACGAATATCGCATGGTACTAGGAATGGATTTCCTGGATATGGTATGTCCTTGTTCGTTCGAAAGAGACAACACCATACGTATAACCAAGGGATCAACTATCCATATAATTCCATTGGAAAGAAGAAAGACAAAAGCTCGATCCCTTTCAACTATGAAGATGTGTTATGACCAGAGCAATATAATCAAGAAGAAGATGAAGCCAAAAGGGAAGTTCGAATAAGCGAGGCACATTTGAAGGAACATGGATCCATATCCCACATGAAGAGTTACTCAAGGTTTTACGAGGCTGAGAGAAGAAGTAGGATTCAAAGTACATTGAGAAATAAAACCACGCCTTACTCGAAGAGATACTTTGGAGAAAACAAAAAGACACGAAGTAGCCCCATGACAAGATCGAGACATATGTATAGAAGACTTAACGAGGAAGTCAAGGGTTTAAGTGGGCGAGGGTGTCATGGACCAAGTTTCTGGAAAATTCTACAATCGTCTAGAGAACTCCGAAACAATCAAGTATAATCGAGAAGTCTCCGGAGAGATCAGGAATGCTCTACGAGACTCTGGAAGATGCTAGAATATTGTAGATGTTCGTGGAACAAAGGAGAACGATCCGGAATAATCAAGAGGACGCTAGACGAAGCTAGAATGACCCGGAAGACTTTGGAAGGATCTAGAACACGCTAGATCATACAAGAACGATTTGGATAATGTCGGGACGAATTAGAGATTTCTAGAGCATCGTATACAAGTCTACCATATTCTAGAGTCTTGTAAAATCCATGTATATAATAGGAAGAGTCTAGATTAGTCATGAATGATCGGGACCTAGAAACTTCCATTTGAGGAGGTGTAAGGTTCCTATAAATAGGGGGAGGACTCATTTGTCCAAACCATCAAGAAGTTGCCTTGTAAAGAAGTTGAGTTATATAATAGAATCTTTCTTGAAGTGTCCATTGTCGTAACTCTTGCTTCCTAAGTTCGTTAGTACATCTAGATCGTCGAAGTTAGCCTGACTTAGTCGGAGAAGCACTAAGTGGCACACGGTATTGACTAGTCTAAAAGAGTCATACCGTGACACGGGGCACGGGTTGATGTGTTCGACGGGGACGTCGAACCCTATAATGGGGGGTGAAAGTGGGTTAGATCTGATCTCACATCGGCTGGGAAGGAGAACTAAGCATTCCTTATAAGGGTTATGGATACCTTCCCTAACACAACGCGTTTTAAAGCCGTGAGGGCAGCATATCCTATAAGAACTCTGCAGTTAAGCATGCCCGGGCGGGAGTAGTACCAGGATGGGTGACCCCCTGGGAAGTCCTCGTGCCGAGTGGCCCAAAGCGGACAATATTGTGATACGTGCCAGAGGGGGGTGTTACATTAACCCATGGAGCATGAGGAATATGGAAGGTCATTAGGTTTTACATGGTGTAACCTTAATCATGCCACATTATATAAGGACTCCTCTAGCTACTAAAATTGGCATTAGTGTATGTGAGAAGAGCATAACCGATTTTTGTGTGAAAAGATACTCTGTCTCAAGTCTTCCATTTGTTGGTGGTCATTTGTGGTTCCACTTGAGGCATTCACATTATTGGTGCTAGGCTCTTGAAGCTTCAAGGTTTCAACTACACTAAAAGGTATGTCATCTAACTAGATTTTTGTAGTATAGTTACTCCATTGTATGCTAGTTAGGATGATGCTTTGGAATTTTGAAAATTTTCATGTATATTAGAGAAAACATAGATCCAAAGCATTTAGGGTTGCATGCACACCATATGAGTGTTAGAATGCTCAAAATCTCATCAGTGGTATCGGAGCCTAGGATTGTTTTCCAATATACTTGATGCTACTTGCTTTCAAATGCTTGTAAAATCAATTTTCTGCCTTCTGGACAGTGGACTCGCCGAGTCCCCTCACAAATCTGACCAACTCACCGAGTCAGTTCATGTACTCGATGAGTTGGAGCTCCTGAGTGCAGATTTTCGAGTTTTAAGGATGGAATTGGACTAGGATCATTACCCTAAATTGTTTTTGAACCTATAAACCTATTTATGATGTGGTAATGATCATGCTAATCCAATTTAAAAGATAATTGTCAAAGTTTCATGTTTTGTATTAGTTTATGTGATTAGGCTAATTACATGAAATTTGTTTGATTTGAATTGTCTTGTTCATATGAGTTTAATTGTATCTTCTATGAATTATTTGATTATTGTATTAGTTAAATAAATTTATTAAATTTTTTAATGGGCTCCATATCTTGTCCTTAAGTTATGAATGTTATGGAACTTGAAAGGTCTTTTCTATTAAAGATGTCATTAAACTCATATGTGATGGACTTGAAGAGTTTTGCTAAGTTTCAAAACTTGTCCTCAAGTTTTGGAATTTGTAAAGTCTCAATAAATGAAACTTTAATTCCAAACCTTAGAATTTTAAAAGTTAAAATTCAACCCTTATACTTTATCGTATTATAAGTTAATAATATATATATATATATATATATATATATATGTGTGTGTGTGTGTGTGTGTGTGTAAGATCAAGTCAGTTTTATTGTTAGTTGGACTCATTCAAGAAGCTGGTCTATAAGGGGGGTATACGGTTACTGTCTATAAATTGGTGGTTTAATGGGTGTCCACTCTCACCCACCGCTTCCTTGTGGTGGAGGGTCGTTAGCTGAACGGGTAGGACAAAGACTATAATTCTCATTAAAAGTATAATGATAACTATAAAGTAACTAAACCTTTAAATTCCCAATCTAAGTTACTTTAGGAAAATGTGAAATTGATACTAATCCATGAAATTACACTTTGCACCTTCCCAAGTCGTTGATGGAGCATGTGTGGTTAACCAACACATTAACTTGGACTAGTAAGGGTGGTAAAGGGTATCTTAATGTTTATCATAAGGTCAATAGAGCGTGTGTGGTTAACTGACACATTGATTAAGGTGATAATTGACATTGAGAGTACCAAGTACATTTACATGGTTATTCACACCTTGTTTGTGATCCTCGGTATCCCAGTGAATGGCATAATCGAGATTTAAACATGCCATTGAATCGTTCAATGAATCTCAAAGGATCTAGGAATTTCAAATCCAATAAAAACTTAATTAACAAATTTCGTTTTCATGGTAGAAATTGGTAAATCGTCATTTACCTACCTTTAAATATTTTGCAAGTTGGATTACTGCATCCCTCTTTCAAATTGTAAAATATCGTGCTGGGTCCTAGCCTTAATATTTCATTTTGGGTGTTATATTAAGGACTCTTTATCTAATCTAAACTTTGTCTTTTTTTTCCAGATGTCTTCCAACACCGCTTTTGGCTCAAACCCTACTGACTTCTTCTTTCTCATGAACCTTTGTGGTAGTGTCATCTTTGATGGTTCTAACTGTTGGATAAGGTGTCTAAGTCCATAACTATTTCTGGTATGTACTTGACCCGACCGGGCATGGTCCATTTGGGTCGCATGGCACCATGCAATTGGATAAACTAAAATGAGAGAAATAACACTTATGGTTTATTAATAAATTATAAGTTATAATATATTAATAATATTATTTAATTAGTTTGATCAAGAATTAATTAAGTGATCAAAAGATAACTAATTAAATATATGGGTTGATTATGTAAATCATCCATAACTTGTATAGTGGGCTAAGAGGCTCCATGGATTATCAAGTTGGGTTAAACCCATAGGATACTACATGGATGCTCCATGGGAGTTACAAACCCATGGGTCATGGAAATGAAGAGTCATGACCCATTAGGGTTTACATGGTGTAACCCTAGATGTGTCAACACTATATAAGGAACCCATTCTCCACCAAAATCGGCTACACAAGAACAAGTGAGGGCTAGGCCGATTTTTCAAGTGTGTATTCTCTCAAAAAGTTTAATCCTTTGCATTTGGTGTTGTGTGAAGCATTTGAGGCATCACACTTGGGGTGCTAGGCTCACAAGGTTTCAAGGATCATAAGCAACAACAAGGTATGTTATTCTATCTTTCATTCAAGTTAAAAATTGTTCCCCATGTATGCTAGATAGGAATATAACCTTGTAATTCAACTTTGCATGATAATTAGACAAACATAGATCCAAGGTTATTAGGGTTGCATGTACACTTAGGAAGTGTTAGAATGCTCAAAACCTATCAGTGGTATCAGAGCCTCGGCTTGTTTGTTGATTTTTTGTGCAAACTGTTGAAAAAATCGTTTTTTTGTTTTCTGCTCATATGAACTCACCGAGTCCATGGGGGGACTCGACGAGTCCATGAACAAATGCAAGCTACTCGTCGAGTCTATTCTTGCACTCGACGAGTAGAGGCTGCAGTTTTCAGAAATTCGACATTTGTTGCTGGAAATGGACTAGAAACATTACCCTAAACTGTTTTGGTACTTGAAAACTTGTTTTAGATGGTGTAATGTTTATGCTAATCCATTTACAATGGAAATTATCAAAATTACAAGTTTTTAAGTGTAATTTTTGATTCTTGAAAGTGTTCATATTCATGTTCTTGAGCTTATGAAGATTATATGATCATAGGAATTGTTTGTAACCTTCATGGTAGTTTAATTCATGATCATAATGTGTTTTAATGGAGTCCATAACTTGTCCTCAAGTTATGGAAAACCAAAAGTCACACTTTTATTAAAGCCATTAAAAGAGTCTTCATTTTTATTACTCAATTAACTCACAAGTTATAAGAAATGAAAAGTTTTGAAAGTTTACAAAACTTGCCCTCAAGTTTTGGAACAAGTAAAGTCTTGATTAAAACTTTAGTTCCAACCCTTAGAATTTTAAAAGTTAAAATTCAACCCCTATACTTTATAATGTTATAAGTTAATAATATATATATATATATATGTATGTATATATATATATATATATATATATATATATATATGTATGTATGTATAAGATCAAGTCGTCTTACTGCTAGTACGCCTCATTCACGAAGCCAGTCTATAAGGGGGGTATAAGGTTGTTGCCTATAAAATGGCAACTTAATGGGTGTCCACTCTCACCCACCGCTTCCTTGATCGATGGAGGGTCGTTAGCCGAACGGGCAGGACAAGGACTTATAAATTCTCATTAAAAGTATGATGAATGTTATAAAGTAAATAAATGTTTTATTAAATTCCCAATCTTAGTTACTTTAGGAAAAATGTGAATAAGGTGCTAATCCATGAAATTACACTTTACACTTTGTTTAAGTCATTGGTGGAGCGTGTGTGGTTAACTGGCACACTAACTTGGACTTAACAAGGTAGGTAAACGGTGACTTAAGGTTTATCATAGTATCGGTGGAGCGTGTGTGGTTTACCGGCATATCGATTGAGTGATAAACTTTAAGGGTACCAAGTGATTTGCATGGTTACTTCACACCTCGTTTTGTAATCCTCGGTATCCTAGTCACAAAACTTGGAGGGCACATTCGAGATTGAAACATGCCTTTGAAAATTTTATTAAATCTCAAAAGAATCTAGGAATTTCTAAGAACTAATTAAAAACCTAATATTTATATTTCGTTTTTCATGGTGGAAATTGGTGAATCATCATTCACCTACCTTTAGAATATGTTATAGCTTGGATTACGGCATACCTCTTCTAAGTTATAATATATTGTGATTGGATCCTAGCCTTAATATTACATTTGGGTGTTTTATTAAGGACTCTCTTAATATCTAAACTAATCTTGTTCTCTTCTTTCAGATGTCTTCAAACAATGCTGCTTCTGGCTCTAATCCTAATGGCTCCTTTACCCTGATGAACTTGTGTGGGAAAGTCACTTTTGATGGATCAAACTTCAATGAGTGGATCAGAAACATCAGGATGATTACTTGTTACGAGGACAAAGAATATGTCCATGACAAGGAGCTTAAGGAGATTGATGAGTCCACTGCACTCCCAAGGAGATCGCTGACTTTCGGGCACATGAAAGGGATGCTACAAACGTAGTGTGCATCATGTTGGCCACCATGACAACGAAACTCCAAAAGTCCTATGAGGACTTCTACCCTTTTGAAATGCACCAAGATCTGATGGAAAGATACCATCAAAGTGCAAGACAAGAGAGGTATGAAATCATCTGCTCCATCATAACAACCATGATGAAGGACGGGGAATCCGTCACGAACCACATGCAGAAAATGCAAAGGTATGTGGATCGGTTGCTGAAATTTAATGTGAACTTCCCTGAGGAGCTTGCAATAGATATAATTTTGCACTCCTTACCATCGTGATATGATCAATTCCGCATGACATATCACATGAATAAGGAAGAGGTCACACTTAGCAAATTCAGGGACTCCTCAAGACCACAGAAACAGGTCTTAAGGGTAAGTCGGTTGTTAACACTCCTACTCCAAACTCTGCCCCGGTTTTGGCAATCGGGAAAGGTCGAGGGAAGAAGAGGAAGAGATCTTCGAAGGGTACCAAGGCTAGGACCCTTGATGGCTCTTTTTCAAGTGGAACCAAGAAAGGTTTCATCACTCCTTCTTCTGACCCAAAAGAGGCTGAATGCTTCTATTGCCATGAAAAGTCACATTGGAAGTGGAACTGCCTAAATACCAGCAAGATGTGAAGGATGGGAAAGTTAAACCCAACCATGCAGGTATTTACACTATCTTATCTAATAACTCACCCCATTCTAACTCTTAGGTCCTTGATACCGGTTGTGGTATTCATATTTGTTATGATTTGCAGGGACTAAGAAGAAGTAAGAATGTGGAGCATGGAAGAATAAACTTAATCATGGGGAATAGGAAAGCTTTACATGTCACCAAGATTGGAGTTTATACTTTATCGCTAAGTAGTGGGCTTAGTTTAGATTTGAATAAATGTTGTTACTCGCCATAAATGGAAATAAATATTATTTCCTTTCATGAATTGTATAAACAAGGTTTAACCTTTTCATTTGATAATGAAGTTGGTTCGATTAATGCTTTCTTTAATAATGTTCTTTATTTTAAAGCATTACCTTGTGATGGTGTGTATGAAACATTATATGTGGTTGATAACTTAGGAAATAATGTATTGTGTATTGATTTTGTTAATGATAATAATTTGGATAAAGCATCATTATGGCATTGTCGTCTTGGACATATAAGCAAGAAACGCATAAGCCAACTCCAAAAGGATGGAGTATTGGAGTCATTTGACCTAAATTCAGATGATAGTTGCGAATCATGCTTACTTGGAAAAATGACAAAGTCACCCTTCAGAGGTTCTTGTGAAAGGGGTGAAGGTTTGTTGGATCTTATACACACGGATGTGTGTGGACCCTTCAAACATGCCACAAGGGATGCTAATCGTTATTATTTGACTTTTACTGATGATTACAGTAGATATGGATATGTCTACTTAATTAAGCATAAGTCAGAGACTTTTGAAAGGTTTAAAGAATTTAAACAGGAAGTCGAGAATCAAGTGGGCAGGAACATTAAGATGCTTCGATCCGATCGAGGTGGTGAGTATCTTAGTTCAGAGTTCCTCGACAATCTTAGGGAATGTGGGATTGTCTCACAATTGACACCTCCCAGGACACCTCAGTTGAATGGTGTAGATGAGAGGCGTAATCGAACCTTGTTGGGTATGGTTCGTTCCATGATGAGTCGAGCTTCGCTACCAATCTCATTTTGGGGGTATGCCTTAGAGACTGCCGCCCATATCCTTAATTTAGTCCTTACAAAGAAAGTTGCCAAAACTCCTCATGAGATGTGGACTGGTAATGTACCTAAACTAGACCACATCAAGATTTGGGGTTGCGAGGTGTTCGTGAGACGCGAGACTCATGATAAGATCGAACCTCGAAGTGAGAGATGTATTTTCATCGGCTACCCACAACAATCCTTTGGTTACCTCTTCTACATACCTAGTGAAAATATGGTCTTTGTAGCTAGGAGGGCTGTCTTTCGAGATAGAGAGTTCATAATCCAAGGAAACAGTGGGAGGCAAGTTGACCTTGAAGAAATTCAAGAGTCAAGCAGTGAAGGAACTTCAAACCCTAGCACTCAACTTGAGGAGGAAACTCCTGTTGAGCCAATTGACAAGTCTGTACCTCTGAGGCGTTCCACAAGGGTTAGGAATGCACCTGAGCATTACTATGGATTCCATATTACTACAGAAGGTGATACACTTATCAGTGATGAGACACTGATAGGTCTGGATGAATCTAACAGTTACACGGAAGCCATGGCAGGCCCTGAGTCAGCCAAGTGGGCAGAGGCAATGGACAGCGAGATACAGTCCATGTATGACAATCAAGTTTGGAACTTAGTTGAGAATGTACCAGGTCATAAGACTGTAGGGTGCAAATGGATCATCAAGAAGAATACCGACATGGATGGTAATGTACACACTTATAAGGAACGACTAGTTGCAAAGGGTTTCTCACATACTCCGGGAGTTGATTATGATGAGACCTTTTCTCCAGTGGCCAATATTAAGTCTATTAGGGTTCTGTTAGCCATAGCTGCATTTCATGACTATGAAATATGGCAAATAGATGTCAAAACTGCTTTCCTTAATGGAAAGTTGGCTGAGGATGTTTACATGAGTCAGCCAGAGGGTTATGTCAATACAGATTACCCTAATAGAGTGTGTAATCTTGAGAAATCCATTTATGGGTTAAAGCAAGCACCTCACAGATGGAATCTTTGCTTTAATGAGAAAGTCAAAGAATTTGGCTTTTCTAGGAGTGAAGATGAATCTTGTGTATATGTCAAGGCTAGTGGGAGTATAGTTAGCTTTTTGGTATTGTATGTGGATGACATACTACTCATAGGAAATGACATCCCAACTCTATAGGAAGTCAAGTCCTGGCTTGGGAAGTGTTTCTCTATGAAGGACCTAGGAGAAGCTGCCTATATTCTAGGGATAAGAATCTTGAGAGACTGGAGTGAAAGACTAATTGGACTTAGTTAGAGTACCTACTTGGATAAGGTGCTGAAGAGATTCAGCATGCAGGACTCCAAGAAAGGAGAGTTACCCATCCAGAGTAACGCCAGATTGAGTAAGACACAAAGCCCTTGTATTGAGGCTGAGATAGCAGAAATGAGTCGAATACCTGATGCTTCGGCTGTAGAATCGATCATGTATGCTATGACATGTACTCGACCTGATGTAGCCTTTGCCTTGAGCATGGTTAGCAGGTATCAGGGAAACCCTGGCAAGGCACACTGGATTGTGGTAAAGAATATCCTCAAGTACCTACGGAGGACTAAGGACTGGGTCATTACCGTCGGTGGGAGTGATGACTTGAGAGTTGTAGGGTATAGTGATGCTAGCTTTCAGACTGACAGGGATAATTTCCGCTCTCAGTCAAGCTAGGTCTTTACCTTAATCAGAGGAGCAATTTCTTGGAAGAGTTCCAAACAAGAGACAGTGTCTGATTCCACTTGTGAATCAGAGTATATAACAGCGAGCGAGGCAGTGTTTGGCTGTCAATCCAACAAATGATGGGATAAAATAATATTAACAAAGCTCAAATCACTTCTATTTCTAATACTAAAAATAGTATAGAGTAAGTAGGGTCGATCCACAGGAATACAGGACTTCTTATCTTACCATATTTTCACACATAATACAAATAATATTAAAATGGGGGATTGTGTTTGAACTTGAATTAAACTTCATAAATAAGAAAGATTGATAACAAACACAGTAAAAGAAGTACATTTCCGATTCTGACTCTTATACATGTATTATGTTGAAAGATGTAATATGATTATAACTCATGTTCAATCTAGGTTGGTAAGTTGGATATTAATAAACTCTAATATCCAAATTGGCATAAGTATTTTATTCAAAACAAGCTCTTCAAATAAAACTTCATTTAATTGATTCAATTCAAATAAGCTCTTGCATCAAATCATTAAATGACATTAAGTTCTTGCACTAATTACCAACAATGTTTAACATTCCTCTTAAGCTTGGGAATATAAACATTTAATCTTTGATTGCACTAATTTTGATCTAATTACAATCAAGTAAGTGTGTGTTACTAACATCAAATCATAAAACATATACGAATTTCATAATTTGATTAACTAGATTGATTAGAACCCTAATTCATTGATCAAGTGAAAAAGAGAACCAAACAAACACATGATTAAGATCAAATCAAATATTACTAGATGTTAAACACAAGTCAAATTCAAGTTACAACCTAACAACACATACTTAAGAATTCAGATTCGGAAATGATAATGAAATCAACCACACATGTCTAGGTTGAACTACAAATCAAACAAGTTTAAACTTCAAATTAACTTACAAAAAGGAAATTAAAGTGTTTCCAAGTGTTAATCTACTTGCCAAAGTTCTGAAAATCGCCTTCTTTCTTCCCAAAATCCGACCTAACTCCTCACAAAACCGATTGTCTCAATTATAAGAGGATAAAACCACTTTAAAACTGTCGAGACGTTTACACGGACCGTGTAAATTAAAGGATGCCATTTACACGGCCATGTAAAAAATAAAAGTAGAATGATTAATCTTTCAAGGTCTTCGAAGTAGACTGCCCTTGCATGTACGTTTACACGGCCCGTGTAAATTAAAGGGGAGCATTTACACGGCCGTAACTCTGTCTCAAGTTCTTTTTAACTTCCTCCAACGATTTCCAACCTTCAAAAAGTCCCTGAAATATCATAAAAGTGTGTGATGGAATTGCATCATGAAAAATCCCGAAAAATATGCAAAATGCATGAGTTTAAACCTAAATGCAATGCACTTTTATGAACTAAAACTACAAAATGAATGCATGAAATCCACCTAACAAATCTCCGCAAGCTTGAACCTTTCTTGTCCTCAAGAAAGAACAAGAAGTTTAAACCGGAGAAAATAAAATAAAATAGAAGAAAAGAAATTAAAGTTAAAACTATTTGAAACTTAATGCATGAAATTAAAACAAACATGAAAAGATCCAACCCAATTACCCTGTTTTGTACCATAGTTGAGAATGTACCTGTCATGCCTTGAGCTAAGTTGGCTTTAATCTAAAAATATTATATGATAATAGAAACAAGACTTTGGTCACTCCCTAGTACAACTCAGCAGAATCAAAGATCACAATACTTATTCCTTTTCGATATCATCAAGTCAATTCTTGGAACAAATTATGGTCTTACTCTCGTGAAATTATATGTGACAAAACATGTTCAACCATCTTTGTTTCATAAAATATAACAATGTCCGATTCCAGCTATTTGTTGGTTAACAACAATCTTTTTTTGAAAAATATTTTCTAAAAATTCCCTAATATTTATCCAGATTGGTTACAAACTTCAAACCACTTACACCAGTCGAAGTAATTAACATTCAGTCCAATGTCATAAATTCAAATCCAAGTCCAAGGGAATCTTTTGACAACCAAGTATTTTTCCTAAACACAATATCTAATTAAACTATAAACACAACTATATACAAACTTCCTAATTACATTTTTTTTATTTTTTTTACAAATAAAGCTCATGGCTTTCTTTGAAATCCGTGTAACGGGCTTGCAACCAACACATCCAAATCAAATGACCTTAGTGTGCTAGATTTGAAGAGATCCCTCGGGTTTACTTGCCCGAACCTCAAAGGCCACATATTAGCTTTATTTGCTATTATTAAGTTCATGACTTTCTATGGAACCCGTGTAGCGAACTTTCAACCCAATCAATCCCAAACAATTTAGCTTTAGGTGATTAGGTGTAGAACACCCCTCAGAGTTTACTTGTTCGAATCTCAAAGGTCACAGATTAACTTAATAATAGTTTTTTTTTTTTATTTTTTTTATTTTTTAAGATCCATTATTATTATTATTATATAAATATAATTAACTAAGTTAACACATAACACTTAATTTATTTATTTGGCTGATTTCTTTATATTTTCGTCCTTGACTTTTCTGTTATGGGACATCTCACGGTCTATTACCGTGAGGGACTTCTAGACATTTTTCGGGGGACTATATGTTAACATGCAAAAACTCGTAAGTATAGTTGAAAGCTATGTCCTCAAGCAGGGTATATAAAAGGGAATGAGTAGAAAGGACTTTTAAGAGCGCTGGAAGGCGGGACATTGAGATTTTGCATTTTTTTATGAACTTTTGAATTTGGCATTTTAAGTTCAATTGAGCATTACTACTTATAAGACCGGTCATATGTCCCAAAGAATCGACTCATACCTGGTGTTATGCTCTAGTGTTGACAATCTTCTCATTTTCTGCTTTGCACAAGTAGCTTCGGGAGATGTGCACGTGTGTGATTAACTTGCTTTTAGATTTTTCAATAAAAAGAGCAAGTAAAATCTCAATGCACACAACTCACTTACAATCTCAACTGTTTTGAGAAGATTTGGCTGCTTGGGATTGGATCAATTTTTTTTTATAAAGAAAATGCAAAAATTTAGATGCAAAATGCAAAAAGTATAATAAAAATAGAGTAGAAAGAAAATCTTTTTGGTTTTTGAAAATTTTTCTAAAAAAAAATGACAGAAAAATAATGCAATGCAATGCAATATGTACAAAATTTACATGCAACCTACATGCAACGGGATAATGCATGGATGGATGCCCCTCCCCAAGCTTAAAATAAGCATCGTCCTCGATGCTTGGAGAGAGGCATAGCCGTCCTATTGAGGACCGGGCGGTTGGTATGGAGGGAACTGTGAAGGATAATCTGCAGGATAGTAGGGAGGCCATTGGGGTTGAGATGTTGATGGTGGCTGCGGCTGTGTGGGGAGTACAAGAACTCTATGGATATCGCTCAGCAGGTGATGAATGTTTCGGTTGTGCTGCTCTTGAGCGGCCCATCTTTGATCCTGTTCAGCCCACCGCAACTCTTGTTAGGCCCAATGCTCTTCTCGCAAGTTACGGTAGTCCTGAAAATCAGAAGTGATTTCAGCGACACCCGTATAAATTTCTACGACTTCCTGCTGTATGCTAGTGTAATGGTGGTTCAAACGTGCAAACTCGCCCATATAAAGATTGTGTTCAGAAGAAGAAGTGGGACGAGATGAGCTAGAGGCACCAGCAGTAGGAGCAGGAGGAGGAGAGGGTGGAGGACTATGATCTACTGTAACACCTAAATTGGATCTGAGTTTCCAAGTGGTTGATGGAATGTCATTGGCTAAATTGAGTATCTTCTTGTTTCTGCTGTCTATGCGTAGATACTCTTTCCCATCTACTGTCTAATGAACATCCCAAGTGGGAAGGCGGTGGAAGAGATGCATTGTTTCCATAACATCAATGGATAGACGAGTATGGCCCATGACTATGTTTGTTGGGTTATTGGGTAAATGGAGGCCAAGATGCTCGGCAATAACAGAAACCATGCCTCCACAATGTAGCTGCCCACCATGGCTCGTAGCACTTCTGAGCATTTTTTGAATAACCCAACCCCCAAAATGAGGGACTTCTGCAGGCTTATGAATCATACACCATAAGACTTCTAGCTCTTTCTTATTAGCCTTGCTAATCTCTTCTTGAGGGAATAAGAGAGAAGCAATGATCCGGTGGGCGACTTTCAAGACCGGATGGATAATGCTAGAAGCTTTGGCTGTGCCTGACTGATAGTCATACTCACAAGAGATGCTTCTCCAAAAATTTGTACAGTTTTGCTCAAAAATGATATTTTTTCTTCCCTTTGCTGTGTATACATCTCTTTTTGCTTTGGGAGCACCAATCATATCACAGAGGATGTCAGCATGAAACTGATGGGTTTGATTGAGCAAACGGAAAGTCAGGAGATGGGTTTGATAGTCAAAGGTAATGGAAGACAAAAGTTCCAACATCGGTGTTTGGTAACTAACTGCATGAAGATTCAAAAGACCCTCCCATCCTATGTTTTTAAAGAGTTTGTGGACACCCTTATAGATATGTAAATCTTTGAGGGCTTGGATGTACACAAAATTTTGAGCACCCATTGTTCTTGTAACAAGATTTGCATACAATATCTCCTCTCTATTGGTCTAAAAAATAAGACCAAATTCATAAGGCTTGTCCATGGGATGTGGGTCTTGTTCATCCTATGAAGTTCCAATTCTAGGTCTTTTACCCCGGGAAGCCATTACCCAAATGAATCAACAAAGAATTGCACACAATTAAGACAATTGAAGCACAAGAACTAGCAAGTCTCACCAAAAATCACCCAAAAAAAAGAATGTGGTTCTATCTAAATGCACAAAGTAAGAGTTTGGAACAATTATACCGATTTGTTCTTGAAAATGGTGGTAGAGTGATATCCAATGCTTCCCCAAGCTATCCCCAAGCTTATCCTACAAGAAATTTCAAGCATTAGGTCGAAATTTTGAAGTTCAAAAATTCTAGGTTTTTGCTCAAAAACCCCAAAATCGGCCATGAGAGGTTGAAATAGATGTGAAAGATAAAGAAGATGAAGAAAAGAGAAGAATTTCATACCTTGGAGCTTGATTTTTGATGCAAAATTGAGGAAGATTGAGTATTTGGAAGGGTTTTTTTCGAAGGGGGCAGTAGGGAGAGAAGAAATCGTAGGTATTGAGAGAAGAATGAGTTAGAAAAATCGAGATTTGACCTTAAAATCGTTCAACTCTGTTTTTGCGTTTACACGGCCCGTGTAAATTAAAGGGGAGAATTTACACAGCCGTGTAAATCCCTGAATCAGATATACCGCGTTTAATCGTTTACACGGCCCGTGTAAATGAAAGGCATAAGTTTACACGACCGTGTAAACTTTTGAAAAGGCCAAAAAATTTGAATTTTTTTCACTTTTTGAAATTGCAACCCGCTAAACCTCTACTGCCCGAAAAATGATTTTTAACCCTCTTTTAGCATGAAAAACAACTTGGAAGTTTGAAAAAAAAGAAAATACAATGAAAATATACGAAATGACAAAAATACCCCCGGGTTGCCTCCCGGTTAGCCGCCCCTTTTTAATGTCGTTGGCTCGACTTTGCCCCAACTATTTGTGCTTTAGTCTGGATATGTGGGCCTCTCTAACATATCATCACTCCTCACATGCTTCTTGTCATCAATAAACTCTAAAATCTCCAACACTTCATTATCCATATCAAACTTCTTTGCAAGCTCTTTGGCTTTGTCCTTGTCTAGTTTCCGTGACAAAACTAATTCTAGAAATTCATTGTTAGACAAGTTCAAACCCTTTTTTGTTGAGGGATTGATCAAATTGACAAAATTAACAGATTGAACATCAAAAGGAGTCTTTTTTGCTTCATGCACATTGAAGTTGATAACTTCACCATCAAATTCCATAATCAAAGTTCCATTGTAGACATCGAATTTTGTTTTAGAAGTTTTAAGAAAAGGTCTACCCAAAAGTATGGAACTTGAACTTGGAGAGTCATCATCTCCCATATCTAAGACATAAAAATCAGCCGGGAAGACAAATTCATCGACTTACACTAACACGTCCTCTAATACTCCCTTTGGGTGTACCAAAGACCGGTCAGCAAGTTGGATGATCACACCGGTTTTGCTCAATGTTCCTACACCAATTGATTTGAAAAAGAGAATATGGTAGGACATTTACGGATGCACCTAGATCAAGCATAGCTCAGGGTACATAAAGATTTCCTAACTTGCAAGGCACGGTAAAGACACCGGGATCCTTGCACTTCGGGGGCATCCTCTTTTGCAAAACCGCGGATACATGCTCCCCAACCGTTACGACTTGATTTCCTTTTAATTTCTTTTTAGATACATAAAGATCCATAAGGAACCTTGCGTATCTAGGTACCTGCTTGATGGCCTCGAGGAGTGGAATGTTGATTTGAACTCTCTTGAACATTTGCATGATCTCATTCTCCTCCCGTTCTTTCTTCGTGCTCTTTAATCTTTCGGGAAATGGAGCAGGTGTGGCTTTAGACTCAGTGATGAAGGGCTTCTTTTCAATTGTTTTCTCTTCATCCTTCTCTTTTTTAGTTGTCTCTTCAACTACTATTTCTTCTTCCTTTTGATCAACCGACAATTTTGGACCATCATAACTCTTCCCGTTTCTCAATGTGATGGCACATACATTGTGCCTTGGGTTTGCTTCAGTTTGGGCAGGCAACTTTCCTTGAGATTCTAGTTTGCTTACGGAAATAGCAAGCTGTGGAACATGTTTCTATATGTTCTTTATGCTTGCTTTTGTCTCTTGTTGGAAAACTTGTGTACTAGTTGCCAAACTTTTCACTATGTCCTCTAAAGGCATACTTGATGAACCCGCTTGCTGAGGAGGGTGTTGTGGTTGCCTTGGCTGAAAGTTTTGTGGTGGAAAAGGTAGTCTTTGTTGGTATTGATGTGGTTAACTTGATTGGTAGTTCCCTTGTTGACTTCCTCCCTAACCTTGATTGTTGTTCCATCTTTGATCACCTCGTGGCTGCTCATATCCCCTTTGACTAGATCCAAGAAAACCTCCCATGGCTTTTGCTTCTTCATAATCTTCCTCTTGAAGTTGAGGGCACATGTTGGTTGGATGTCCAACTTGTGTACAAATACCACAAGGTCTAACTGTTGGTGGTTGCACGCCCTTGTCTTTTGCAAGCATCATTACTACCTTAGTCAACTCAGAAAGTTGACTTTCAATTTTTGGAGTAGAAATTTCTTTCACCCCCTTGGTGCATCACTGTACCACTCTTCTTCTTGGACTGTATGCTTGGACTCTTCTGCCATGTTTTTGATAAGAACTCTGATTTCTGTTGGAGTCTTATCAGCTATAGATCCACCACTTGATGCATTGAGTAATCTCCTATCCCAAGATGACATTCCTTCACAAAAATACTTCAGCAACTGATATTCTGTAATCCCATGTTGTGGACATCTTGAGCACAATTTCTTGAACCGTTCCCAATAAGAATGCAAGGCTTCTCTCTTTTGTTGCTTGATACCAATTATCTCTCTACGTAAAGCTGAAGCTTTCATTTCTGGAAAATATTTATCCAGAAACATCCTTGCAAGTTCATTCCATGTTGTGCCTGACCCCGGTGGTAAGTCATACAACCACTCCTTGGTTGAATCTTGTAAAGCAAAGGGGAATGCCCTTAACTTGATTTGATCTTCTGTGACTTCATGTGGCTTCATACCCACACAAACAACATGAAATTCCTTAAGGAATTTATGTGGGTCTTCATTCTCAAGACCACGGAATGAGGGTAACAAATGGATGAGTCCAGACTTGAGTTCAAAGTTGATTGTTGTAGGGTAATTTATGCACAAAGGTTGTTGGGTGACATCTTGAGTGGCCCATTGTCTAAAGGTTTGTTCAGGTGGTGGATGTGGAGGATTTTGATTTCCTCCATGGTTGTCTGCCATGGTAGGAGTAGGTGAAGATGATGGGGTGATACTTTTGGATGTTGAAGAGGATGTGGTTGATGGATTTGATGAAGAAGCTCCGGATTGTTGTTGTTTCTTTAAAAGTCTTGCTTGCTTCCTTCTCTGTTTAGCAGATTTTTCTATCTCCAAATCAACTGGTAAAGGTGTACCTGTGCGAAAAGATCTTGGCATAAACAATTAGTACTACCGTATCTCTGGCAACGGTGCCAATTTGTTTGGCTGTCAAACCAACAAATGATGGGATAAAATAATATTAACAAAGCTCAAATCACTGCTATTTCTAATACTAAAAATAGTATAGAGTAAGTAGGGTCGATCCACAGGAATACATGACTTCTTATCTTGCCATATTTTCACACATAATACAAATAATATTAAAATGAGGGATTGTGTTTGAACTTGAATTAAACTTCATAAATAAGAAAGATTGATAACAAACGTAGTAAAAGAAGTACATTTCCGATTCCGAATCTTATACATGTATTATGTTGAAAGATGTAATATGATTATAACTCATGTTCAATCTAGGTTGGTAAGTTGGATATTAATAAACTCTAATATCCAAATTGGCATAAGTATTTTATTCAAAACAAGCTCTTCAAATAAAACTTCATTTAATTGATTCAATTCAAATAAGCTCTTGCATCAAATCATTAAATGACATTAAGTTCTTGCACTAATTACCAACAATGTTTAACATTCCTCTTAAGCTTGGGAATATAAACATTTAATCTTTGATTGCACTAATTTTGATCTAATTACAATCAAGTAAGTGTGTGTTACTAACATCAAATCATAAAACATATACGAATTTCATAATTTGATTAACTAGATTGATTAGAACCCTAATTCATTGATCAAGTGAAAAAGAGAACCAAACAAACACATGATTAAGATCAAATCAAATATTACTAGATGTTAAACACAAGTCAAATTCAAGTTACAACCTAACAACACATACTTAAGAATTCAGATTCGGAAATGATAATGAAATCAACCACACATGTCTAGGTTGAACTACAAATCAAACAAGTTTAAACTTCAAATTAACTTACAAAAAGGAAATTAAAGTGTTTCCAAGTGTTAATCTACTTGCCAAAGTTCTGAAAATCGCCTTCTTTCTTCCCAAAATCCGACCTAACTCCTCACAAAACCGATTGTCTCAATTATAAGAGGATAAAACCACTTTAAAACTGTCGAGACGTTTACACGACCTGTGTAAATTAAAGGGTGCCATTTACACGGTCGTGTAAACAATAAAAGTAGAATGCTTAATCTTTCAAGGTCTTCGAAGTAGACTGCCCTTGCATGTACGTTTACACGGCCCGTGTAAATTAAAGGGGAGCATTTACACGGCCGTGTAAACTTCTGAGAAGCCAAATTCTTCATTCTCCCACTTCTTTGCTCCAAAACTTCTGTAACTATGTCTCAAGTTCTTTTTAACTTCCTCCAACGATTTCCAACCTTCAAAAAGTCCCTGAAATATCATAAAAGTGTGTGAATGGAATTGCATCATGAAAAATCCTGAAAAATATGCAAAATGCATGAGTTTAAACCTAAATGCAATGCACTTTTATGAACTAAAACTACAAAATGAATGCATGAAATGCACCTAACAGGCAGCAAAGGAGGCGATATGGCTGAAGAACTTCATTGGAGACCTTGGAGTTGTACCAACTATTAAGGATCCAATGGAAATTTTCTGTGATAGTGAAAGTGCAGTTGCCTTAGCCAAGGAACCAAGGGATCACGGGAGATCCAGACACATCGACATAAAATACCATTTCATCAGACATCGAATAGAAGAAGGACTCCTTGTGGCAAAGAGGGTATCATCGGATGAGAATCCAACAGATCCCCTCACGAAGGGACTGACTCAGGTTAAGCATCTCCAGCTGCTCGGAGCATAGGGCTGAAGGATGATTTTAGATTTAGTAGTTAGATAACCTGGAAATTTGTAAAGTGTAATTGACATTAGATGATGAATAAAAGGTGTTTTATTTATGAGTAAAGTGTTGCTATCTCTTGTCGATCGTTTACTATATTTCTTTTGCATGTTTTGACTTCCAGAATAATTATGTTTGGTATATCATATTATTCGAACATCCACAGTCGGTCATATGTCAGAAGTAGGTATGAATCAAGACTGTCATGATTGGTTGCAGAGGTCTAAGTTGTTGGACATGGCTACAACATTCATGAGTGCTCATAAGTTCTGAGCATTGGACTCAACCCACGCTCACTGGAATCACTTCATGGAATTTATCTCGAGTGATCGTGAGACGGTAATATCATATAAGTCTTCAAACCTAGAGATATGATTTGTTACTTATGAGTTGGTTATGCATTGATTGTACGAAAACGCATTGGTAACTCGATGTTATAAAACGTGCTCTTGTGTATAATTCAATGAGTAGTAAAACAAACATATGAGTCGAAGTTTATCTATTCCTTTTTGGATTAGATGCTGATATCTAGTCCCCTCGATGATTTTGTTTTGACCTATGTACCGGGCTCGGTCAGAACTAAGTTGATGTGTTCAATTAAGTTTTTTGTCAAACAAATCGGAAATCGGGAAACAAACCGTTGGACAATAAGTAAGACATTGTTCCATGTAATTGTCCGGCTGATATCTAGAACAGAGGATTATATGATCACTTATCTTAAATGGTGTATCAACATCTTCTCAGTTCCGAGACCTTGAAAGAGCTACAATTGCCGATCGGTTCCTGAAGTCATACTTGCAGTTATAGTTATTAGACTTATCCAAGTGAGAGACTGTTGGATAAGGTGTCTAAGTCCATAACTATTTCTGGTATGTACCTGACCCGATCCGACATGGTCCATTTGGGTTGCATGGCACCATGCAATTAGATAAACTAAAATGAGAGAAATAACACTTATGGTTTATTAATATATTATAAGTTATAATATATTAATAATATTATTTAATTAGTTTGATCAAGAATTAATTAAGTGATCAAAAGATAACTAATTAAATATATGGGTTGATTATGTAAATCATCCATAACTTGTATAATGGGCTAAGAGGCTCCATGGATTATTAAGTTACGTTAAACCCATAGGATACTCCATGGATGCTCCATGGGAGTTACAAACCCATGGGTCATGGAAATGAAGAGTCATGACACATTAGGGTTTACATGGTGTAACCCTAGATGTGTTAACACTATATAAGGAACCCATTCTCCACCAAAATCGGCTACACAAGAACAAGTGAGGGCTAGGCCAATTTTTCAAGTGTGTATTCTCTCAAAAAGTTTACTCCTTTGCATTTGGTGTTGTGTGAAGCATTTGAGGCATCACACTTCGGGTGCTAGTCTCACAAGATTTCAAGGATCATAAGCAACAACAAGGTATGTTATTCTATCTTTCATTCAAGTTAAAAATTGTTCCCCATGTATGCTAGATTGGAGTATAACCTTGGAATTCAAATTTGCATGATAATTAGACAAACATAGATCCAAGGTTATTAGGGTTGCATGTACACTTAGGAAGTGTTAGAATGCTCAAACCCATCACTAACTTCAATGATTGGATCAGGAACATTAGGATGGTCACTCGCTATGAGAAAAAGTAATATGTCCTAGACAAGGAGTTTAAGGAAATTGATGAGTCTTCTGCTACTCCTAAGGAGATTGTTGAGTTTAGGGAACATGAGAAGGATGCCACCAAGGTAGCTTGTATCATGCTTGCCACTATCTCGGCTGAACTCCAAAAGTCCTATGAGGACTTATACCCTTTTGAGATGCACCAGGACCTGATGGAAAGATACCATCAGAGTGCTCGTCAAGAGAGGTATGAAATCATCTATTCCATGATAAAAACTAGAATGAAGGATGGTGAACCCATCACGGGCCACTTGCAGAAAATGCAAAGGTTTTTGGACCGGTTGCTAAAGTTGAATGTGAACTTCCGTGAGGAGTTGGCTATAGATATCATTCTACACTCCTTACCTCCATGTTATGATCAGTTCTGCTTGACATATCATATGACCAAGGAGGAGGTCACACTTAGCAAACTTCAAGGGCTTTTGAGGACTGATGAAACCCGTCTCAAAGAAAAATGTTTCTACTCCTACTGCAAATGCCCTTGTTCTAGCAATTGGACAAGGGAAAGGGAAGAAGAGGAAGGCTCCCTCAAAGAGCCACAAGGTAAAGACTCTTGATGGATCCTTTTCAAGTGGGACAAAGGTTGGTTCTGCTGCTCCCTCTTCCATTCCTAAGGAAGCAGAGTGTTTATATTGTCACGAAAAGGGCACTGGAAGTGAAGCTGCCCCAGATACTTGCAGGATGTCAAGGATGGGACGGTTAAACCCACCCATGCAGGTATTTATACTATTGTATCTAAAAACTCATCACATTCTAACTCTTGGGTTCTTGACACAAGTTGTGGATTTCACATTTGTTCTGATGTGCAGGGCCTGAAAGGAAGTAAGGATGTGGAGCACGGGAAGATAAAATTGATCATGGGGAATAGGAAGGTTTCACATGTCACCAAGATTTGAGTTTACTCTTTATTGCTTTGTAGTGGGTTAGAAATAGAGTTGAATAATTGTTGCTACTTGTCTGACATGGCGAGAAATATTATTTCCTTTCATGGTTTGTACAAACAAGGCTATAGTTTTTCATTTGATAATGAAATTTGTAACATCTGGAATTTCAGGTATTTTATTTATTCGTTGAATTTCAAGTTTTATGGAAGAACTCGGCGAGTTGATGCGTAGACTCGCCGAGTAGAGACGCGAATCATTATCCGGGTGGATGGCTGGACTCGGCGAGTCGCCCCAAGGACTCGGCGAGTCCACGCTGTTTAATGAAACCCTAATTCCTCGGGTTTGGGGCTTATTTAAAGGGCCTTATGGCCGTCATTTGCGGCTACCAGACCCCAGAGAGAAACCCTAAGTGAGCTAGAGCGTTTGTGAGAGGAAAGGAGTCATTTCTTGATCATTTGTTAGTGTGTTTGCAAATAGAAGAGGACCAAGACAAGAGGAGGCTAAAGAGGGTGCTAATCCAGTGATTCCAGGGCTCAGAGACTTCATTTTGAGGTATTCATTCGACCCTTCTTCAGTTTATGGTGTAATTCTTAGAGTTAGGGCTTTTTAGCCCCTTTAGAGGATGGTTATATGAAGTAATTGGTCCCTTCTCGTGTTGGTGCTATAGATCTGGACCCAAAGAGGTCCAGAGACCCTTTTCCCTGAGCTTTATGGGTGTTAATGGAGGTTATGAGCTTAGGATGTCATTTTAGAGGTCATATCTTCAAATAAGGCCTTTGAGCCTTTGCATGAGCACCAAGATGTTAGCTTTACGTGATTATAATGCTTTGGGAAGCTGGATCTACGGTTTAGAGGAGCGGATCTGACCTGAGGAGGTCAGTTTAGCTTGAGCATGGCATGAACTCGCCGAGTCCAATAGCCGACTCGACGAGTAGGATGAGGGTTTTCCCGATAATCACACAGTTGGTGACTCACTGAGTTGGGGAAGTGACTCGGTGAGTCAGAGGGAATCTAGAGGATAGAGTGCACGATGGTACTCGCCGAGTCAAGAGCCGGACTCGGCGAGTTGGGTCGGGACATTTCACATATTGTGATCAGTGATGATTTGCAGAGTTGAGGTTGACTCAGTGAGTCGAATGAGGACTAGGAGAGTGAAGAACACGTGTGGACTCGCCGAGTCACAGTTGTGCACTCGGCGAGTTTGGTCAAGGTTGACCGTTGACTTTGTTGACTTTTAGGGTTAGTCAATGTTTGGACCTTAGAGTCATCGGAAGGGTAGGATAGTCTTTTACCCTTCCTAGAGGATGTATATAGAGAGAGAGAGATTAGCCTAGCCCTGAGGGTTGTATTAATTAGAGTATTTACTTCATGTGATTAGGCAGGGGCTAGACCAGAGTTTACCGAGTCAGAGATTTACTGAGATATCCGAGGTGAGTCTTCTCACTATACTTTACCTTGAGTAGGTAATCAGAGTTATGTGATATAGTGATTGTATGCTATATATGTGTTATGTGTTGCACTACATGATTCTTTGTGATTTATGCTGTGCATGTTTACAGAGTTAGAACCTGAAGGTTCACAGAGATAGAACCTGAGGGTTCACAGAGTTTGGGTGCACGAACCCATAGAGTTATAGCCTCGAGTGGCTAATATGTGTTATATATGGTATTTTGGGGAACTCACTAAGCTTCGTGCTTATAGTGTTTTATGTTATGTGTTTCAGGTACGAGTGAGGATCGCGGGAAGGCGCCGACTTGATTAGTACACACATGGGATTTTTATGTTATGAGATCTTGGGATTGATATATGTTATGAATTGAGTTTTAAACAGTGATGTTTTCCTGAATAATGAATGAATTATGTTTTTATAAAATGCGAAAAATTGTTTTGAAATTTATGGTGTTACAAGTTGGTATCAAAGCCTTGGTTTGAGGGGTTCGAGTACACCTTCGGGCGTATTTGAACTCAAACTGAGGATTTGAGAAATATTTTCAAAAGAGAACCAAGTTTTCTAAAAAGAGTGAAAGATTTTTGGAAAACGCAGAGCAGAGTCGTGTGTACAATCAGTCAGCGCCCGAACGGTGATTTCCCAAAATACCCTTATGTTATATGTTTATGAGTTTGATATGATGTATTATCGTGCTAGAGTGGGCTAGGTATTCCTATTAGGACTAGAGTGGCCTGATTTGTGATGCCTTAGCCTAGGGGGGTGAGCTGCTATGAGATGCTTGAGAGTGAGTAGGTAGCAGTGAGGAGCTTATGAGAGATCTGTTAGAGAGTGGGTTATGCATAATAAAGTACTTGGGACTTGAGATCCTAAGAGGAGGACTTGGGGTGTATACTGATACGGTGTGGACGGTAGTATTGGGCCTGTACTTCCAAAAACACCGGGGCGGTGTACAGTTCAAGTAAGAATATCCGGGATGCCAGGAATCAAGGAAGGATGAGTTATCGAGTGCGAGTATGATCGAGTCAGTTTCTAATATATCGTATGTTGTATTTCAGAGGTAGATCATCCATGAGGAGGTGGCTGCGGCCATCAGGGCAGAGATACCAGAGATGTTCGGGTCTATTAAGACCACGCTGATTGAGACTTTTGACGAGCGTTATGCCGCTCTTTCTGAGGCTGCTGTTGCAGCGGCCACCGCAGTCGTCGCTGCTGCTAGGCCGCAGGGGGGTGACTCGTTGTTGTTCAGGGAGTTCAGCAACACGAAGCCACCAGAGTTTGATGGGACGCAGGATCCGATTGCAGCGATGAGATGGGAATCTGACATTGAGGGGTGTTTCTATACATGCTCGTGCCCGGAGCACTTGAGGGTTCGGTTTGTGCTGAACCAGCTTCGCCTGGGGGCGAAGTACTGGTGGAAGTTCGCGACATCACACTATTCTCCAGCAGAGCTTGTTGCGGTGACCTGGGAGAGGTTCACCACCATGTTTCGTGATGAGTACGTTCCCTCGGTGGAACAGGATCGGTTGGCACAAGAGTTTTTGACCCTCAGGCAGGGTACGGAGTTGGTTACGGTTATTACCAGGATGTTTCATGAGAGGGCGATGTTCGGGAGTTCGTGGCGAACTCCTCGTACCGGACATTTGCCGAGCTTTAGGCAAATGCCCGAAAGAGGGAGATCAAGCTAGAGACTCAGGCTAGGGAGGAGGCGGAGTCTCAGGGGAGGGATCGGCGACCGGCGTAGTCCCAGCCGGTAGCCAAGCGGGCCAATCCCGCTGATTCCAGAGCAGGGAGCCAGAAGGGCCGCACTTGTGGAAAGTGTGGCAAGGGTCATGATGGAGTTTGTAGAGCTGGATCTTGCTACAAGTGTGGCAAGGAGGGGCATATGGCCAAGGACTGCCCCAAGGGGTTTGCAGTGTGTTTTCACTACAACCAGACCGGACACCGGAAGGCCGAGTGTCCGCTACTGCGAGGGTTAGCACAGGGAGCTTCTCAGGGGTCTATCCCTGCTGCTGTTAGAGCTTCTGATAGTCGGCCGGTGAAGACCGAGACGCCGAAGGCTCGAGGGAGAGCCTTCCAGTTGACTGCGGAAGAGGTCCGCACAGCGCCCGATGTCGTGGCTGGTATGTATTCTTTCATGTATTTATTTTAATGTTTGAGATTTTGTGCTTATATTATGATATGCGTATGTACTTTTCTTGTGAATTCTGTACCTGCTTTGGTGTTATTTGACTTGGGTGCGAGTCGATCTTTTATATCGTTGTCTTTCAGTCAGCATATCAATATTAGTCGATAAGCGTTAAGTCGACCTCTGAGAGTCTCCATCGCCGACGAGAGAGCAGTGTATGCCACGGAGGTGATTCGAGGATGTGTACTCGAGATTTTCGGTGTAGAGTTTCCTATTGATTTGGTCCCAATTGTGATGGGGGACGTCTGTGTCATCGTAGGCATGGATTGGTTGAGCATATTTGGAGCAGTTATCGATTGCGAGCGGCAGCTGGTGACTATACGAGACCCAAGTGGGGGAGTTCTTACGGTGTACGGCGAGGGTACCCGTCCCGATTCAGCGTTTTGTTCGGCTGCTAGAGTGAGGCAGAGTCTACAGCAGGGCTGCAGTGGTTTTGTAGCGTATGTGATGGATACGAGAGTTGATGCAGAGAGACTGAGTACGGTTGAGGAGGTTCCGATAGTACGTGAATTCCCGGATGTCTTTCCCGAGGAGTTACCGGGTGTGCCTCCCAAGAGGCAGGTTGAGTTTCGCATTGATTTGATTCCAGGGGCAGCACCTATTGCCAAGGCGCCCTATCGCCTTGCACCTCCAGAGATGCAGGAGTTATCCTCGCAGCTTTAGGAGCTGCTGGGGAAGGGGTTTATACGGCCGAGCAGCTCGCCGTGGGGAACACCGATCCTTTTTGTGAAGAAAAAGGATGGTTCGCACCGAATGTGCATAGATTATCGAGAGCTGAACAAGTTAACGGTCAAGAACCGTTATCCTTTGCCGAGGATCGACGATTTGTTCGATCAACTGCAGGGAGCATCTTGGTTTTCCAAGATTGATATGAGATCTGGATATCATCAGATGAGGGTGCGCGAGGAGGATATCCAGAAGACCGCATTCAAGACTCGTTATGGGCATTACGAGTTCGTGGTGATGCCATTCGGGCTCACCAATGCGCCTCCAGCGTTCATGGATCTCATGAACAGGGTATGCATACCGATGCTGGATCGATTAGTGATTGTGTTCATTGACGACATTTTGGTATATTCGAGATCCAGGGAGCAGCATGAGGAGCATTTGTGAGAAATCCTCAATATGCTGAGATTGGAGAGGCTTTATGCCAAATTCTCCAAGTGCGATTTTTGGTTACGAGAGGTCCAGTTCCTTGGTCACCTCGTTAACCAAAAGGGGATTTTGGTTGATCCGGCCAAGATCGAGGCGGTGATGAGTTGGGAGGTGCCGAAATCTCCTTATGAGATCAGGAGTTTTCTAGGGTTGGCCGGCTATTATCGGAGGTTCATTAGGGATTTCTCCAAGATTGATGTTCCTCTCACCAGGTTGACCCGGAAGGGTGTGGTGTTCAGCTGGGCCCCAGAGCAGCATGCCTCATTTGAGACTCTACGCCAGAGATTGTGCGAAGCCCCGGTGTTGGCTCTTCCCGAGGGAATGGAGGACTTCGTGGTGTATTGTGACGCATCGATATCTGGGTTGGGCGCGGTGTTGATGCAGAGGGGGCATGTGATCGCGTACGCATTGAGGTAGCTGAAGCACCATGAGGCAAGGTATCCCACCCACGATCTAGAGTTGGGGGCTGTGGTGTTCGCCCTCAAGATTTGGCGCCATCATTTGTATGGGGTTCAGTGTACGATATACACGGACCACAAGAGTTTGAAGTATTTGATAGATCAGCCAAACCTGAACATGCGTCAAAGGAGATGGTTGGATGTAGTAAAGGATTAGAACCTGAAGGTTCACAGAGATAGAACCTGAGGGTTCACAGAGTTTGGGTGCACGGACCCATAGAGTTATAGCCTCGAGTGGCTAATATGTGTTATATATGGTATTTTGGGGAACTCACTAAGCTTCATGCCTACAGTGTTTTGTGTTATGTGTTTCAGGTACGAGTGAGGATCGCGGGAAGGCGCCGACTTGATCAGTACATGTGACATTCGCAATTTCACGGCCAGAAAAGACCGATTTGTTTATCCTTTGTTTTATAAATCAGAGTGATCGTTTAAAGAAAACGGTTGCGGAATTTGTTCCCAAAATAAAATATGATAGCCATTTATCAAAACATTTCTCAAAGAGAATGTATTTTCATTAAATAATAAAACCTCGGGATGTCATGTTCGTTACAGACCAAAAACATAAACAATATAAAATAGATCTTACAATAGTTATTTATAACTACTGATCTATAATCCAAAATCTCTCGTCAAGTCCACCAACTTATACCCTTGTGCCATTACCTGTAATGAAAAGAAAACTGAGTGGGTCAGGCTTGGGAGCCTAGTGAGCATATAGGGTTTTCAACCCATAATAATATAATTATTATATTTAATTAGCAAACAATCAACCCAATTACCTATCCCCATTATCTTCTTAAGGTTTTACCCTAAGAACCAACTATCCTTCATTCATTTATTCCTAAGGAATTGGCACGAAATCCATTGCTGCCAAAGTTTATTTATCAAGTACTAAATCCATAGCTATCAGGTGCTAACTCCACAGTCACCAAGGTTCACTTAACAAGCGCTAACTCCATAGTCGCCAAGGCTTACTCAACAAGCGATAACTCCATAGTCGCCAAGGTTTACTCAACAAGCGCTAACTCCATAGTCGCCAAGGTTTACTCAACAAGCGCTAACTCCATAGTCGCCAAGGTTTACTCAACAAGCGCTAACTCCATAGTCACCAACTATCCCATCTACCCAAGTTCTACTCAACATTTTCGTAGATATAAATACTTACACAGTTTAAATCATTTAACACTTGTATAAAACATCAACTCCACGCCCATCTCAAATAGACAAATAATGCATAAACACATAGCACGTATTTCATAGCAAATACTTCATATTTATGTGTTAGAAGAGAGTAACTACACTCTCACACATATAAACAACAATATACTTAATACACTCAAACCATACTTGTATTATTATCGTGTTTATGAAAGGTAGTATACACTCACTTGATCAGAAGATGATCAGACAGCACTACGGCTTGCAGAAGTAGTATATCTCCGTAGATCTGGAAGATCTTCACAAAAATTGAACTTCTCGCGGGCAGAGCTTCGGCTCGGGAATCACGCTCTTCGGGATTCTCGGGGCTTCGGATCTTGCTTCGGGACTCGAGATTGAGACCGGGGCTTCGGGACACTTCGGGCACGCAAAACGATGCAAAACGGGAGAGAGAAGAGAGAAAAAGAGCAAATGAGCCGGCTGCCCTCGCATCCTATTTATAGGAGGCTGGAGCCTCGGAGTACGCGGGGCGTACGCGTCCGAAACGTCACTGCATGCGTCATCCGAAGAACTCGAGTGCGAAGGTCGTCATGCTTCGCTGTACGCGGGGCGTACTTCGGATGAGTCCGATGACTCGCCTTCGGATAATACCGGGATTTAATAATTAAATTTAATTATTAATTATTTAATAAACTTCGGAAATTCATATCTTCTTCATACGAACTCCGTTTTCGACGTTCTTTATATCCACGCGTAGGTGAGACTACGCTCTACGACTTTCGTTTAGACTCCGTCGGTTAATTTTGAATTTTATATTTATTATTTATTTTTAATAGGTCGGGACAGAAAATTTCGTTATAAATTCATAACTTCATCGTTTGACGTCCGTTCTTGCCTAACTTTTCGTCGTTTCGCTACTAACAATGAGATATTCGATTCTCGTTTAGATCGCTAAGGCTAAATATCACTCTAACGTAAATTCACATTTTACGTCATTCAGCATTGTGCCGGTTCTGTCGTGAAACTTCAACAAGTCATAACTACTTCGTTATAACTCAGATTTTGGCGTTCTTTATATGCACGAAAACCTTGTAACATATACTACAACTTAGTTAGGATTATTCATCCTAAATAATCTTCTATCAAAAAGTCATTTTTGACGCTTATTGTCTCTAAATTGACTAGCCCTGATCTACAGGCGTTACAATTATCTCCCCCTTAGGATGATTACGTCCCGGAATCATCAACGAAATAGGATTCGTATACTGACTCCATAAGTTATCTCTCCATCCTAAGTAATAACCTTGATGCTCAATCCTGCATCTGCTCTTCGTACTACGTTGGACTTTCGATCGACATCTTTAAGTTACAAAATAAATCCTTATTGTGGACTCCTTCTTCTAAGGATAAATACATTCATTTATCTATTGTAACTAACCGATGGGTCGTGCCCCGATGACCGCTCATCATGGTCGGACTCAATTTAATATGACCACTAGGGTCGGAATAACCATCATCCTACTAGCCATTACCGAAACAAGGGAAATGACAAACTTGAATAAAACGAAATCAATTACTAGCTTCTTGGTAACCTTGTGACTTTCCCTGATCCAAGCGTGAGTCCTGTGCTTCCGATAGTATAGATCTCTACTACCATTCACACCTACTCATACTCGTCCCAAGCATTGTCTCGCAGTTAACCAAGTCACCATACATAAATCATATAATCATTCAACACATCAGATAACAAAACCAGGGTCTATATTAATTCTTGAAACTATTACACAAAAGTTCAAGTTCACCCTATACTATGCCTCTAATAGGCTATGCTTCATGATACAGACTTTATATATTAATATGAAGTCTTCATCTTTTAATCCTCCCATCCTTTTCTACTTCGTTGAGGAACATGTTGAATGCCCTTGGCTGTGGAGGTGTATTTTTCTTTGGGCAGTCTTTAGAAATATGCCCTTCTTCGTTACATCTATATCACACCTTCTTGAGGGGTGCGCACTTGTTGGCATAGTGCCCTGTCTTCCCACATTTGTAACAAGTCATCTCCTCGCTACATTTCCCGAAGTGTTTCTTCTTACACTTCTCACACTACTTAGCTTCATCTCGTCCCCCGAATTTCGAGAATTTTCTTTCTTTGTCGATTATTGAAGATCCTTCATGCTTCCTTTTCTCTCCAACTTCAGCTCTTTCCAGACCCTTTTCTATTATTTGGGTCTCAACATTATTGGCTGCCCAGATGGCGGCTTTCAGAGTGGTTGCTTGCTTGACTATCAGACCAAAGTCCGCTGGTAATCCATTGGCAAACTTGTTGACCTTGGAAAGTTCAGTTGGAATTAGGTATGGAATAAGCTTCATCTTCTCCGTAAAGCTCGTAGCGTATTCAGTGACTCTCAATTTTCCTTTCTTCAGATTCTGGAATTCATTGTTGATTTCCAGAAGATCTTGCTCAGAGTAGTATTGCATTTTTAGTTGCACCATTAACTCTTCCCAAGACATCTTGCTAGCTTCCCCCTTGGGCAATCGAACCAGCCAGTAACTTCCACCAGCTCAGTACTCCAGATTTTAACAGAGGGATTGCAAGAGCAGTCTTCTTTCTGTTGCTACACTCGCAACTTTCAAACATTGTCTCCATTTCGGAGATCCAGTCCATGACTTGCACCGGTGTCGGGCTCCCAGAAAGACATGGTGGTTTGGATGCCATGAAATCCTTGTACTTGCATCCACGTCCGTCATTTCCTCCATCCTGGTTGTTTTGGCGAACTATTGGTGGGTTGGCTTGACCAACGGTCCCACTATAGTTTCCTCCTTCAGAATGCCCTCCATTTACTTCGGGCTCTTCAACTTGAATTGACAATTCTTCGCGATTCTGCCTAATCAGACGTCCGGTTTCTTCCATCTGATTATTCAACATTGCCTGGATCATCACTTGAACTCCGGCCATTGTCATTGGTTCAGGCGCTGCTGCTACAACAGGTATTTGTTCAATCACTGGTATTTGATTCCTGTTTTCATCAGCATTTCCAACTCCACTCCTCGTTCTCACCATTTTTGATCTATACACCGAATAAGGTGAAATTAGATCCTTATTCACGATAGATATTCAAATCATCCTCATCACTCCGAAACGTTTACATACTAGTTCTAATATCATAGACGCACGCTTAGAATCCTAAACACATAAGGTTTCCAGATCCGGTCGGCAACAGACCATAGATCCGAACAATTAACATCATATATGGCAAACATATAACAATTAGCACATAATAGCATTTTAGGCAATTTTCCTAAAATAAACTAGTGCCTGTGTCAATTTAGGTGTACTACCTAAAATATAATGGACACACTCAACTCACAATCATTGCTTAGCATTCTAAGTTTAAGTCTAGAAATAAATCCATATTCCTAGTTCGCTTAAACTAATGCTCTGATACCAACTGTGACAGCCCCAATTTCACGGCCAGAAAAGACCAATTTGTTTATGCTTTGTTTTATAAATCAGAGTGATCGTTTAAAGAAAACGGTTGCGGAATTTGTTCCCAAAATAAAATATGATAGCCATTTCTCAAAACATTTCTCAAAGATAATGTATTTTCATTAAATAATAAAACCTTGGGATGTCATGTTCGTTACAGACCAAAAGCATAAACAATATAAAATAGATCTTACAATAGTTATTTATAACTACTGATCTATAATACAAAATCTCTCGTCAAGTCCACCAACTTATACCCTTGTACCATTACCTGTAATGAAAAGAAAACTGAGTGGGTCAGGCTTGGGAGCCTGGTGAGCATATAGGGTTTTCAACCCACAATAATATAATTATTATATTTAATCAGCAAACAATCAACCCAATTACCCATCCCCATTATCTTCTTAAGGTTTTACCCTAAGAATCAACTATCGTGCATTCATTTATTCCTAAGGAATTGGCACGAAATCCATTGCTGCCAAAGTTTATTTATCAAGTACTAAATCTATAGCTATCAGGTGCTAACTCCATAGTCACCAAGGTTCACTTAACAAGCGCTAACTCCATAGTCGCCAAGGCTTACTCAACAAGCGATAACTCCATAGTCGCCAAGGTTTACTCAACAAGCGCTAACTCCATAGTCGCCAAGGTTTACTCAACAAGCGCTAACTCTATAGTCGCCAAGGTTTACTCAACAAGCGCTAACTCCATAGTCACCAACTATCCCATCTACCCAAGTTCTACTCAACATTTTCGTAGATATAAATACTTACACAGTTTAAATCATTTAACACTTGTATAAAACATCAACTCCATGCCCATCTCAAATAGACAAATAATGCATAAACACATAGCACGTATTTCATAGCAAATACTTCATATTTATGTGTTAGAAGAGAGTAACTACACTCTCACACATATAAACAACAATATACTTAATACACTCAAACCATACTTGTATTATTATCGTGTTTATGAAAGGTAGTATACACTCACTTGATCAGAAGATGATCAGACAGCACTACGGCTTGCAGAAGTAGTATATCTCCGCAGATCTGGAAGATCTTCACAAAAATTGAACTTCTCACGGGAAGAGCTTCGGCTCGGGAATCACGCTCTTCGGGATTCTCGGGGCTTCGGATCTTGCTTCGGGACTCGGGATTGAGACCGGGGCTTCGGGACACTTCGGGCACGCAAAACGATGCAAAACGGGAGAGAGAAGAGAGAAAAAGAGCAAATGAGCCGGCTGCCCTCGCATCCTATTTATAGGAGGCTGGAGCCTCGGAGTACGCGGGGCGTACGCGTCCGAAACGTCAGTGCATGCGTATCCGAAGAACTCGAGTGCGAAGGTCGTCATGCTTCGCTGTACGTGGGGCGTACACTAGTACGCGGGGCGTACTTCGGATGAGTCCGATGACTCGCCTTCGGATAATACCGGGATTTAATAATTAAATTTAATTATTAATTATTTAATAAACTTCGAAAATTCATATCTTCTTCATACGAACTCCGTTTTCGACGTTCTTTAGATCCACGCGTAAGTGAGAATACGCTCTACGACTTTCGTTTAGACTCCGTCAGCTAATTTTGACTTTTATTTTTATTATTTATTTTTAATAGTTTGGGACAGAAAATTTCGTTATAAATTCATAACTTCTTCGTTTGACGTCCGTTCTTGCCTAACTTTTCGTCGTTTTGCTACTAACAACGAGATCTTCGATTCTTGTTTAGATCGCTAAGGCTAAATATCACTCTAACGTAAATTCACATTTTACGTCATTCAGCGTTGTGCCGGTTCTGTCGCGAAACTTCAACAAGTCATAACTTCTTCGTTATAACTCGGATTTTGGCGTTCTTTATGTGACATCCCCAAATTTCTCGGCCAGAAAAGACCGATTTAATTTATGCTTTTTAAAAATCAAATTAGAGAAATCTTTATAAAAGATGTTGCGGAGTTGGTCCCCAAAACAAAATATGATAAAAGTTTGTCAAAATCTTTCTTTAAGAAATATATCATTTCCTTTTATATCAAAACCTCGGGATGTCATGTTCCAATACAGATCAAAAGCATAAACAAGACATTATAAGCCTTACGACAATTATTTGTAACTACTGGCCTATAATCCAAAATTCACTCATCATCATCATCCGACTATGCTCGGGGTCCTCTACCTGTAATATAAACAACTGAGTGGGTCAGGCTTGGAAGCCTGGTGAGCATATAGGGTTTTCAACCCACAATACATAAATTTATTATGTTTATACATCAATCAATCAACCTAACTACCCCAAACCCCATTATTTTATTTATTTCTTAAGGGTTTACCCTAAGAATCAACTACCACTCCTTCCTAAGGATTCATCCTAAGGAATAAACACAAAGTCACCTCGTGACCGGGGTTTATACAACGGGCACTAATTCCATAGCTGCCAAAGTTTATTCAACATGTGCTAAGTCCATAGCTCTCATTTATCGACAGTATTATTTACAGGTGTTCTCTCCTGCAATACATGTCAATGGGTTTTTAGAGTACAACAAATGAACATATAGTTCATTACACCTACAGGTAGCGGGCCTGCTAGTGTTCCATAGACTGTCTAGAATAGTCCATGGTTGTCATCCATACTCTGCTGAATGACGGGGGCCAACAATTTGGGTAAGTGATTCTCTCAAATTTTCACCACTCACCCTTAACTTATGATCAATATTATTGATCATCTCCTTTATCCAACTCACCTTTCATCATACCCACTATTTCATCTACCCATGTTCTACCCAACATATTTTGTAGATAAAAAGCATATACAGTTTAAAACTTGTATAAAACATCAATTCAACAGTCACTTCAGTCAAACAATTAATATATTTACACATAACACGTATTTCAAGGTAAATACTTCATATCTATGTGTAAATTGAAAGTAACTACACACTCACTTATTTTGGTGAAAATCGGGCAACAATTCGTTTCCTAAAACGATCGTTTCTAATAAAACCGAGAGTTTTATTGAGAAACCGGGCTCTGCGAAAGGTCGGGCTTTGAAACCGAAAAGATAAATTTTCCGGGCTTCTCGGGCACTTCGTGGGGTATTCCGGGCTTTACAATCGATACCGGGGCTTTGCGGGATGTTAAGATGAAGAAAATATGGAGAAAGGGGCTAAAAGTGGCAAAATTTCAAAAGTAACCGGAAACCCTCGCAGGTACCCTTCTATTTAAAGGGTCCGAAGTTTGATCCAACGACTGAGAAGTCTCCGGATCCGACGGCTAAGAGGCTTCGCAGAGGGTCTCGCACATGCCTCGCATGGCTCGCACCTGGCTCGTACATGCGAGGGCTCGCTGTCGGCTTCTAAGTGGACCGCGGCTTGCTGGCGCACCTGCGAGGCTCGGAGCTAGGCTATGTGAGGCTCAGACACACGCGGCAGCTGGGCGAAGCTTCGGCTGGGGAGCTGGCTGCTTCGGATTGGGCCTCCTCCTCGGTCGAATCAGAAGAGGACACGTGGCTCGCATGACTCAGCAGCCTCGGTGACTCAGCAGCTTAATGACTCAGCAGCCAGGTGACTCAGCAGGACACGTGTCACTTTCTAAGCGAGGGTGACGTGGCAATTGTGTGACTATGCGAAATTTCTCAGTTTTCGTGCCAAAACTTCTAAAATCCATAACTTTCGCATACGAACTCCGTTTTTGACGTTCTTTATATGCACGCGTAGCTAAAATTACGATCTACAACTTCCGTTTAGACTTCGTTGGCTAATTTTGACTTTAAATTTTATATTATTATTTTTAACAGACCGGGACATGAAATCCGTTAAAAATTCATAACTTCTTCATCCGACGTCCGTTTTCGTCAGACTTTTTACCGTTGTGCTCCTAATGACGAGACCTTCAATTCTCGTTTAGGTTGTGTCGGCTAAAAACCGCTCGATCTAAAATTCGAGTTTTTAGCTGTCTACTGCTACGCTGAAACTTCGAAAAATCATAACTTCCTCATACGAAGTCAGATTTGGGCGTTCTTTTTATCGAACTTCTCGGTTTAACGAATACTACGACTTTCGTTTAGATTACTAAGGCTAAAAAGTAGTTTATCAAAAAATCACTTTTTACGACATTCAGCACCGTGCCGGTTTTGTCGCGAAACTTCAATCGGTCATAACTTCTTTGTTATAACTCGGATTTTGGTATTCTTTATATCCCCGAAATCCTTGTTTCGAGAACTACAACTTTATGTAAAGATATCGGGCTTATCTCATACTTTAATTTTGACGCTTATTTTTATTTTTAATTAATTAAACCCTAATAATTAAGCATAAAACACATAATTCACATAAAATTCACATAATTCCTTTTCATTTCTTCTAAATGAGTTACAAAGGTTAACCTAGACCATTATGTCAATATTAATGCCTAGCCTAGAAACACGGGCGTTACACTTTATATGCACGGAAACCTTGTAACATATACTACAACTTAGTTAGGATTATTCATCCTAAATAATCTTCTATCAAAAAGTTATTTTTGACGCTTATTGTCTCTAAATTGACTAGCCCTGATCTACGGGCGTTACAGTACAGACACGAGATTTTTATGTTATGAGATATTAGGATTGATATATGTTATGAATTGAGTTTTAAACAGTGATGTTTTCCTGAATAATGAATGAATTATATTTTTATAAAATGCGAAAAATTGTTTTGAAATTTACGGTGTTACAAAACTGGTGCTATAAATGCTTATTATAATGGTGATTTTTATTTTAAAGCATTATCTTGTAATGGTGTATATGAAACTGTGAATGTTGTAGACAACTTAGGAAATAATGTGTTGCATATTGATTCTTCCAATGAATTGGATAAAGAATGCTTTTGGCATTGTCGTCTTGGACATGTTAGCAAGAAACGCATAAACCAACTCCAAAATGCTAGAGTTTTGGAGTCATTCGAATTAAGGTTATATGACACTTGCAAATCTTGCTTACTGTGACATTCCCTAATTTCTCGGCCAGAAAAGACCGATTTAATTTATGCTTTTTATAATAAAATCAGAGAAATAAGATGTTGCGGAATTTGTTCCCAAAACAAAACATGATAAAAGTTTATCAAAACTTTCTTTAAGAAATGTATAGTTTCATTTCATATCAAAACCTCGGGATGTCATGTTCCGATACAGATCAAAAGCATAAACAAGACATTATAAGCCTTTCAACAGTTATTTACAACTACTGACCTATAATTCAAAAATCCCTCATTGTCCTCCGACTATGCTCGGGGTCCACTACCTGTAACGTAAAAAGCTGAGTGTGCCAGGCTTGGGAGCCTGGTGAGCATATAGGGTTTTCAACCCACAATAATAATAAACTTACTAAGTTCATCAATCAACAATAACCCTGATTAACCGTTCCCGTTATCCTTACTTTATGTCCCTAAACACTTATCACAAGGGACCTAGCCTAAAGAATATCATCGGGATGGACACTACTGCTAAGGGGTTTCCCCCAGCCATACACGTCCTAAAGGCAACCATGAGGGGGATGGAGTACATCGAATGAACACTCTCAGTTCATTAACACCTACAGGTTGCGGACCTGCTAATGTTTCCCACTGGACTGTCTAGAAAGTCCGTGGTCGTCATCCAAACTCCGCTAGATGACTGGATCTCAAAACTCATCGAGGCCTCTCCTCAATTTTATTTTATCATACATCACTATCTACCCATGTTCTACCCAACATATTTGTAGATAAAAATACTTATACAGTTTAAAACTTGTATAAAACATCAACTCAACAGTTACCTCAAATAAACAATTCATATATCTACACATAGCACGTATTATAAGGTAAATACTTCATATCTATGTGTAAAATGAAAGTCACTATACACTCACATGATTTGATGATAATCGGGCAGCAATTCGTTTCCTAAAACGATCATTTCTAATAAAACCGGGAGTTTTATTAAGAAACCGGGCTTTGCAAAATCCGGGCTTCGAAACCGAAAAGATAAATTTTCCGGGCTTCTCGGGCACTTCGTGGAGTATACCGGGCTTTACAATCGATACCGGGGCTTTGCGGGATGTTAAGATGAAGAAAATATGGGTTTTGGGATTAAATATGGATATTTCTTAAAAATATCCGAGAAGGCTCGCAGCCTTCTATTTATAGGGAAGAGCTTCTGATCGGACGGCTGATAAGGAGCCACGCCTCGCAGATCCGAGGGTTCTTAGGGAAGGCTCGCACGAGGGCTGCGCGTGCGAGGGGCTCGGTGGAAGCTTCTGATTGGACCGCGGTCTACTGATGCACATGCGAGGTTCGGAGGCTAGGCGGTGCGAGGCTCGGTCCAGCTGCGAGCTTCGGATTGGGCCTCCCTTCGGTCGAATCAGAAGAGGACACGGGGCGACACGGGGCAGTCTCGCATGCGAGGGAAGGCAACACGTCTTTCCAGGTGGCTTCGGTGACTCAGCAGGTTCCGGATACGTGGCACATGCGAAGCGAGGACACGTGGCACTTCCGGGTGAAGCCTATCTATGCGAAATTTCTCGAATTTTGTGCAAAAATCTTCAAAAATTCATAATGTACGCATACGATCTCCGTTTTTGACATTCTTTATATGCACGCATAGCTAAAATTACGCTCTACAACTGCTATTTAGACTTCATCGGCTAATTTTGACTTTAAATTTTATATTATTATTTTTAACAGACCGGGACAGGAAATCCGTTAAAAATTCATAACTTCTTCATCCGACGTCCATTTTCGTCAGACCTTTTACCGTTGTGCTCCTAATGATGAGACCTTCAATTCTCATTGAGGTTGTGTCGGCTAAAATCGCTCGATCTAAAATTTGAGTTTTTAGCTGTCTACTGCTAAGCTGAAACTTTGAAAAATCATAACTTCCTCATACGAAGTCAGATTTGGGCGTTCTTTTTATCGAACTTCTCGGTTTAACGAATACTACGACTTTTGTTTAGATCACTAAGGCTAAAAAGTAGTTTATCAAAAACCCACTTTTTACGACATTCAGCACCGTGCTGGTTTTGTCGCGAAACTTCGACATGTCATAACTTCTTCGTTATAACTCGGATTTTGGTATTCTTTATATCCCCAAAATCCTTGTTTCGACCACTACAACTTTATGTAAAGATATCGGGCTAATCTCACACTTTAATTTTGAAGCTTATTTTTATTCTTAATTAATTAAACCCTAATAATTAAGCATAAAACATATAATTCACATAAAATTTACATAATTCGTTTTCATTTCTTCTAAACGAGTTACAAAGGTTAACCTAGACCATTATGTCAATATTAATGCCTAGCCTAGAAACGCGGGCTTTACAACTCTCTCCCCCTTAGGATGATTCTGTCCCCTGAATCACACAACGACAAACAACTACGGGTAGCGACTCACTATGTCACTCTCCGTTTCCTAGGTGGGATTTGGCCCATTTATATGTTTCCAACGTACAAGCACTAAATCGACTATCTTACGTTACAACTTCTTAGTCTTACAGTTAACGATTGCGTCAGGTTCTCCAATTAACCTCTTGTTTTCATCCAACCTTAATTTAGAAATGGGAATTATGTCGGGCACACTTCCCGTGAACTTTCTCAAATAACACACATGAAAGGTGTTATGAATACTCTCTAGTTCTTCTGGTAATTCTAGCTTGTAAGCTTGATTCCCGATCCTCTAAAGAAGTTTAAATGGTCCAATAGACCTTGGACTCAACTTTCCCCTTCTACTAAATCTTATAAGTCCCTTCCACGACGAGAATTTAAGTGAAACCGAATCTCCAACTTCGAATGATATCGGTTGTCTTTTCTTGTCAGCATAGCTCTTTTGAGTAGCTAACATCTTTTTCCCTAATCACTTACAACTTTTCAGCAATCTAATGGACTATTTCAAGTCCCATAGACTGCTTTTCCTCAGCTTCCAGCCAACATGATGGCATCCGAAACTTTTCCCCATACAAAGCGTGATAAGGTGCCATCTTAACGCTTGAGTGGAAACTATTATTATAAGTTAATTATACTAGAGATAAGTGTTCATCCCAGTTACCTTGAAATCCTAGGGTACATGCTCTCAGCATATCCTCCAATGTTTGAATCGTTCATTCGCTCCGACCATCGGTTTGCGGATGGTAAGCTGCATTCAAACACAACTTGGTACCCTATTCCTCTTGTAGACTCCTCTAAAATCTTGAGGTAAAACGGCTGTCACGATCGGATATAATCGTTAGCGGAACACCGTGAAGCCTCACAATTTCCTTCATGTAAGAATTCGCAAGTTTATCCATAGACCATTTCTCTTTGGCTGCTATGAAATGCGCACTCTTAGTGAAGCGATCAACGACCACCCAAATCATGTCGTGACCGTTCCTTGTTCTGGGCAGTTTAGTCACAAAATCCATGGTGATGTCTTCCCATTTACCCATGGGTACGGGTAAAGGTTCTAAACTCCCATACAGTTTCTAATGTTGTGCCTTAACCCTAGCACAAGTTACACACTCGGCCACATACTTAGCAATATCGAGCTTCATCGTGGGCCACTAGTAATAGGGTTTTGGATCCCTATACATTTTTGCGCTGCCGGGATGAATCGAGTACATGGTCTTGTGAGCTTCTTCCATCAGAAGATCTCTTACTCCGCCCGTCTTAGGTACCCAAATCCTATCTTGGAATACCTTTAACCCTAGGTTGTTTGTACCGAATACTAACGTTTTGCCCAAACGTTCTTCCTTTCGGTCATTTTTCTCTAAAGCTTCCTCTTGAGCTTTCTTTATACTTTACACAATTGTTGAGACAACTTCAATTCTCAACGCTCTTGGCCTTTTCTTTTCAAGGTTTACCTTCCGACTGAGAGCATCAGCAACAACATTTGCTTTACCAGGGTGGTAAAGTATCTCACAGTCGTAGTCCTTGAGTAACTCTAGCCAGCATCGTTGCCTCATGTTCAATTCCTTCTGATTAAAGAGATATTGGAGACTCTTATGATCAGTGAAAAGTTTACACTTTGTGCCATAAAGATAATGCCTCCATATCTTTAGGGCGAATACTACCACTGCCAACTCCAAATCGTGAGTGGGGTAGTTCTTTTCATGCTCCTTTAATTGCCTCAATGCACACACTATCACTTTATCCCTTTGAGTCATAACACAACCTAACCCAACTCTAGAGGCATCACTTTAAACTATGAAGTCATCAACTCCGTCAGGCGACGAAAGAGTCGGTGCTTCACACGACGTCTTCTTTAACTTCTCAAAGCTTCCTATGCTTCTCATTCTAAGTATAGACAGCTCCTTTGTGGGTCAAAGCTGTCAATGGAGTCGCGATCGAAGAAAAGCCTTGGATAATTCAGTGATAATATCCAGCTAATCCTAAAAAGCTTCAGATCTCCATAGGACTTTCAATCGTAACCTTCGAGTTACAGAATAAATCCTTATTGAGGACTCTTTTTTCTTGGAATAAGTACTTTCCTTTGTAACAGACCAATGGGTCATGTTCTAATGATCTCTCATTGTATACTGCACTACTTAGACTCATATCTCCTTAGGACAATTTTTCGGAACAAACTACACCTTCCTTCATGTTCTAATGTGATACAATCACAGCTCAACATGTATTATTCCTAAATATCAACGTCTTTAACAATGAGTGCGATAATTCTGTTAATCGCTTTAATCAACTTTTACTTCAATCTTCTGGCTTAAGTCAAATGCTACATCGAACTTGGTTCTCTAAACCACGTAACATACTCATCTTAGTCAGACTCGATTCAATATGACCTCTAAGGTCGGAATATGTAACACTCGTGTTTCTATCCTAGATATTTATATTGAGGTTAACCTTTGTAACTCATTTTGAAGAAATGAAAAGGAATTATGTGAATATTATGTGAATTATGTGCTTTATGCTTAATTATTAGGGCTTAATTAATTAAGAATAAAAATAAGCGTCAAAATTAAAGTGTGAGATAAGCCCGATATATTTACATAAATTTGTAGTGGTCGAAACAAGGATTTCGGGGATATAAAGAATACCAAAATCCGAGTTATAACGAAGAAGTTATGACCTGTCGAAGTTTCGCGACAAAACAGGCACGGTGCTGAATGTCGTAAAAAGTGAGTTTTCGATAAACTACTTTTTAGCCTAAGTGATCTAAACGAAAGTCGTAGTATTCGTTAAACCGAGAAGTTAGATAAAAAGAACGCCCAAATCTGACTTCGTATGAGGAAGTTATGATTTTTCGAAGTTTCACCTTAGAAGTCGACAACTAAAAACTCGAATTTTAGATCGAGAAATTTTTAGCCGACACAACCAAAATGAGAATTGAAGGTCTCGTCATTAGGAGCACAATGGTAACAATTCTGACGAAAACGGACGTCGGATGAAGAAGTTATGAATTTTTAACGGATTTCCTGTCCCGGTCTGTTAAAAATAATAATATAAAATTTAAATTCAAAATTAGCCAACGAAGTCTAAACGGAAGTTGTAGAGCGTAATTTTAGCTACGCGTGCATATAAAGAACATCAAAAACAGAGCTCGTATGCGAAAGTTATGGATTTTAGAAGTTTTGGCGCGAAAAACGAGAAAAATCCCCAAAACCGAGGAATTTCGCACACGTGGACTTCGGCCACGTCACCCTCGCTTCGCATCCGACGCGTGTCCAGAAATTGTTGAGTCACCGAAGCCACCTGGCGAGGCGTGTCATGATCTTCTCGAGTCCGAGGTTCGGTCCAGTAGAAATGCGTCGCGTGCCTCTTCCCTCGTACGTCCGAACCCTCGCAGGTGCCATGAACCCCCTCATCGGATCCGGACTTCGGTCCAATCACAAGCTACCAGCAAGGCCTTCGCACGCGCAGACCATGTACGAGCCACCTCCCTGCAAACCTTCGGATCTTCGCCACCTGGAGGCTTCTCAGCCGTCCGATCAGAAGCTTCCCCTATAAATAGAAGGGTGTGAACCCTCCCGGCTAGAATTTAGAAATTGGCAATTTTGGCCCCTTTTTCACTATTTTGGCTATTTTCACATCCCCTGAAGCCCCGGTACTTATTCCAAAGCCCGGAATACGCCACGAAGCGCCCGAGAAGCCCGAAAAATTTATCTTTTCGGTTTCGAAGCCCGACTTTTACAAAGCCCGGTTTCTCAATAAAACTCCCGGTTTTATTAGAAACGATCGTTTTAGGAAACAAATTGTTGCCCGATTATCATCAAATAATCTGAGTGTATAGTCACTTTCATTTTATACATAGATATGAAGTATTTACCTTATAATACGTGCTATGTGTAGATATATTAATTGTTTATTTGAGGTGACTGTTGAGTTAACGTTTTATACAAGTTTTAAACTGTATAAGTATTTTTATCTAGAAATATGTTGGGTAGAACATGGGTAGATAGTGATGTGTGATAAAATAAAATTGAGGAGAGGCCTCGATGAGTTTTGAGATCCAGTCATCTAGCGGAGTTTGGATGACGACCACGGACTTTCTAGACAGTCCAGTGGGAAACATTAGCAGGTCCGCAACCTGTAGGTGTTAATGAACTGAGAGTGTTCATTTGCTCCACTTCATATCTATGTGTAAAATGAAAGTGACTATACACTCACATGATTTGATTATTAGCGGAGTTTGGATGACGACCACGGACTTTCTAGACAGTCCAGTGGGAAAAGATCGATTTAATTTATGCTTTTTATAATAAAATCAGAGAAATCTTTTTAAAAGATGTTGTGGAATTTGTTCCCAAAACAAAACATGATAAAAGTTTATCAAAACTTTCTTTAAGAAATGTATAGTTTCATTTCATATCAAAACCTCGGGATGTCATGTTCCGATATAGATCAAAAGCATAAACAAGACATTATAAGCCTTTCAACAGTTATTTACAACTACTGGCCTATAATCCAAAAATCCCTCATTGTCCTCCGACTATGCTCGGGGTCCACTACGTGTAACATAAAAAGCTGAGTGGGTCAGGCTTGGGAGTCTGGTGAGCATATAGGGTTTTCAACCCACGATAATAATAAACTTACTAAGTTCATCAATCAACAATAACCCTGATTACCCGTTCCCGTTATCCTTACTTTATGTCCCTAAACACTTATCACAAGGGACCTAGCCTAAAGAATATCATCGGGATGGACACTACTGCTAAGGGGTTTCCCCCAGCCATACACGTCCTAAAGGCAACCATGAGGGGGATGGAGTACAACGAATGAACACTCTCAGTTCATTAACACCTACATGTTGCGGACCTACTAATGTTTCCCACTTGACTGTCTAGAAAGTCCGTGGTCGTCATCCAAACTCCGCTAGATGACTGGATCTCAAAACTTATTGAGGCCTCTCCTCAATTTTATTTTATCACACATCACTATCTACCCATGTTCTACCCAACATATTTGTAGATAAAAATACTTATACAGTTTAAAACTTGTATAAAACATCAACTCAACAGTTACCTCAAATAAACAATTAATATATCTACACATAGCACATATTATAAGGTAAATACTTCATATCTATGTGTAAAATGAAAGTGACTATACACTCACATGATTTGATGATAATCGGGCAGCAAGAAGGTTTCCAAAAACCTCACGAGATGTGGACTAGGAAGGTTCCCACATTAGACCACATCATTTCATGAGACGCAAGACTCACGACAAGCTCGAACCTCGGAGTGAGCGGTGTATTTTCGTCAGCTACCCGCAAAATTCCTTTGGATATCTCTTCTATAGACTGATTGACAATGTTGTCTCCGTTGCGAGTAGTGCAGTCTTTCATGAGCGAGAGCTTGTATTCCAAAGGGACAGTGGGAGGCAAATTGACCTTGAAGAACTTCAAGAGTTAACTGATGAAGGAACCTCAAACACTAGCGATCAACCTGAGGAGTAAACTCCAGTTGATCCAGTTGACGAGTCTGTACCTCTGAGGCGTTCCGGTAGAGTTAGAGTTCCACCTGAGTTTTATGGTTTCCATATTACTGCAAAAGGTGATACATTTATCAGTGATAGCATACTGGTAAATCTGGATGAATCTAACAACTACAAGGAAGCCATGTCAGGCCTCGGGTATGCTAAATGGAAAGAGGCAATGGACAACAAGATTCAGTCCATGTATGACAATCAAGTTTGGAACTTGGTTGACAATGTACCAGGTCGTAAGACAGTCAGGTGGAAATAGATCTTCAAGAAGAAGACCGACATGGATGGGAAAGTACACACATATAAGGCGCGAATGGTTGCGAAGGGTTTTACTCAAACTCCGGGAGTTGATTATGACGAGACCTTCTCACCAGTAGCAAAGATTAAGTCTATTAGGGTTATGCTAGCCATAGCTGCATTTCATGTTTATGAAATATGGCAAATGGATGTCAAAACCGCTTTTCTTAATGGAAAGTTGGCTGAGGATGTTTACATGAATCAGCCAGAGGGGTTTGTCAATGCAAAGTTCCCTAATAGAGTGTGTAAGCTTGAGAAATCCATTTATAGATTGAAACAAGAATCTCGCAGATGGAATCTTTGTTTCGATGAGAAATTCAAAGAGTTTGTGAGGATGAGTCTTGTGTATATGTCAGAGCTAGTGGGAGTATAGTTAGCTTTTTGGTACTATATGTGGATGATATACTACTCATAGGAAATGACATCCCAACCCTGCAGGCAGTGAAATCCTGGCTTAGGAAGTGTTTCGCTATGAAGGACCTTGGAGAAGCTTCCTATATCCTAGTGATAAGGATATTGAGAGATAGGAGTAAGCGACTAATTGGACTTAGTCAAAGTACCTACTTGGACAAAGTGTTGAAGAGGTTCAACATGCATAATTCCAAGAAAGGTGACTTACCGATCCAACACAATTCCAGACTAAGCAAGGCTCAGTGTCCGAGTAAAGAAGCTGAGATAGTTGAGATGATTTGATTACCATATGCTTCCGCTGTTAGCTCGATCATGTATGTTATGACTTGTACTCACCCTGATGTTGCCTTTGCTTTGAGCATGGTCAGCAGATATCAAGGGAATCCTGTCAAGGCTCATTGGACTGCGATGAAAAATACTCTCAAGTACCTGCGGAGGACTAAGGACTTGATCCTTACAATTGGTGGGAGTGATAAATTGAGAGTGGTGGGGTATAGTGACACCAACTTTCAAAACGACATAGCTAATTTCCGCTCTCAGTCGGGATGGGTGTTTACCCTGAATGGAGGAGCAATTACTTGAAAAGTTGCAAGCAGGAGACTGTAGTTGATTCAACGTGCGAATCAGAGTACATAGTAGCAAGAAAAGCGACAAAGGAGGAGTTATGGCTGAAGAAAATCATCGGAGACCTTGGAGTTGTACCATCTATAAAGGCGCATGTGGAGATTTTCTATGACAGTGATAGTGCAGTTGCCTTTGCCAAAGAACCAAGGGATCATAGAAGGTCTAGACACATCGACAGGAAATATCACTTCATAAGACACAAGATAGAAGGACTCCTCGTGGCAAAGAGTGTATCATCAGATGAGAACCCGACAGATCCCCTCATGAAGGGACTGAGTAGGGTTAAGCATTTACAGCATACAAGGCGCATTGGGCTGAAGGATGATATTAGTTTTAATGATTAGATAGATGTTTTGAAACTTGTAATAGATAAAATGTAATTGACATTTGATGCTTAAATAAAAGGTGTTTTTTATTTACTAGTATGGTACTGTCTCATGTCAATTGTTTACTATTGTTTCATTTTGCATGTTTTGACTTCCAGAATAATTGTATTATTCAAACTATCCACAGTCGATCATACGTTGGAAGTAGGTATTGAATCAAGATTGTCATGAATATGGCTTGTAGATTTGTCTTAATTGTATTAGACATAGCAATGGTTGCTGCAACATTCATGAGTGCTCATGAGTATTGGATATAACCCACACTCACTTTTATCACTTCATGGAATTTATCTCGAGTGATCGTGAGACGATAATATCATATAATCTTCAAACCTAGATGTATGAGTTGTTGACTATGAGTTGGTCGTACATTGATAGTACGAAAACGCATCGATAACTCGATGTTATAAAACATACTGTTGTGTATGGTTTAGTGAGTAGTTAGTATAAGCATATATTGTCAGAGTTTATATATTCCTTTTAGTCCTTGGAGGATTAGAAGCGATATCTTGGGCCCCTTGATGATTTTGTTTTGACTTATGTGTCGGGACCGATCATAACCAAGTTGATGTGTTCGATTAAGTTCTATGTTAAAGGAATCAGAAATCGGGAAACAAACTAATGGACAATACGATTGACTGTGTTCCATGTGTTTGTCCAGCTGATATCTTAAGAATAGAGGATTCTATGATCACTTATCTAAAATGGTACGTCTAAGTTCGAAAAAGGCATTTAAGAGCCACGATTGCTAGTCAGATCCTGAAGTTATACTTATAACTATAGTTATTAGACTTATCCAAGTGGGAGACTGTTGGATAAGGTGTCTAAGTCCATAACTATATTTGGTATGTACTTGACTCGAGAGTAGCATGGTCCATTTGGGTTGCACTTCACCGGGACAACTTTAAGGATGGACTTTTAAGAAGAGGATAATTATGATTTATTAATATATTATAAGTTCTAATATATTAATATGAGATCATATTATTTAATTAGTATTGATCAAGAATTAATTTGGAATTAATTTTGTGATCAAAAGAGACTAATTAAATATAAGGGGTTGATTTGGTAAATCATTCATTCTTATAAAGTGGGTTAATGATCCATAGTTCTTTATGTTGGGCTAAACCCATGTGGTGACCCATGATACTCCATGGAGGTTTTAACCCATGGAGCATGAAGGATATGTAAGGTCATTAGGGTTTACATGGTGTAACCCTAATCATGCCACATTATATAAGGACTCCTCTAGCTACTAAAATCAACACTAAAAATCGGTTATGCTCTTCTCACATACACTAGTGCCGATTTTAGTAGCTAGAGGAGTCCTTATATAATGTGGCATGATTAGGGTTACACCATGTAAACCCTAATGACCTTCCATATCCCTCATGCTCCATGGGTTAAAACCTCCATGGAGTATCCATGGGTCACCACATCGGTTTAGCCGAACATAAAGAACTATGGATCATTAGCCCATTTTATAAGAATGAATGATTTACCAAATCAACCCCTTATATTTAATTAGTCTCTTTTTATCACAAAATTAATTCCAAATTAATTCTTGATCAATACTAATTAAATAATATGATATCATATTAATATATTAGAACTTATAATATATTAATAAATCATAATTATCCTCTTCTCAAAAGTCCATCTTTCAAATTGTCTCGGTGAAGTGCAACCTAAATGGACCATGCTACTCTCAGGTCAAGTACATACCAAATATAGTCATGGACTTAAACACCTTATTCAACAGTATGATCAAGTCGGGCCCTTCCCTTTCAAAATAATAGCACCTGGACATTTTAAACATGAAACCTTAAACACAAAGCTTATTGAGTTTCCTAAAACACCACATAATCGTATGGGCCCCGCCCACAATATATCGGGCCCCGTCCATCCAATCGAAACGGCCTCGACCATATTACATAATGGTCCCCGCCTAATTCACATAACGGGCTCCACCCAATTCATATAGCGGGCCCCGCCCAACAGGAAAATGGGCCCCTGTCCATCATTCCAATTGCACCAAAACACTAAAATAAGCTCCAAAATTGAGGAAATGGGACTAGGTTTTGCTTCAAGGCTTTTGGAGGTGATGGAATCTGAAAGGATGCCCTAATATTGAGTTTAGAGGATTTTAATATGGAAGAAACCCTAAAAGATCATGGGCTTAGGCTTCCACAGCCACCACGTCATGGCAACCCTCTTGTCACGTCGTGGTGCTCACCAGAAATTTGCATTTCATAAAATCCATTCCACGTCGTGGACATTCATGCACGACTTCGTGGCAAATGTTTTTCCTAAAAAACCATACCTTTGACTCCTTCATGTCATCAACTGATCCATTCTGAAAAACGGGTGTTACAACTCCCCCCCCCCACTTAAATTTGATATCGTCCTCGGATTAGGTGTCTAAGCCCATAACTATATTTGGTATGTACTTGATTTGATTATAAGCATGGTCCTTTTAGGTTGTCTTCACTCATGCAACTTGAAAATATGGCAAGTGGGGAGAGAGTAGAATTTATTATATGAATAATAAATTGGAACTCAAAATGATTTTATTAATATATTACAAGACTAATATATTATTTGGAAATCATATTATTAATTAGTAATTAATCAGAAATTAACTTGATATTAGTTTTGGGATTAAAGGAACTGATTAATAATGAAGGGACTATTTTGCAAATCATTGATAGTTGAAAAACTTGGCTGATGGACTCCTTAATTAGGAGTGGACGAAATCCTATAGGGAGGCCCTATAGATTTCGTCCAAGGGATCTTATGGAGGAGTCCATGGGTAGCTTAAGCCTTAAGCAGGAATTAGGGTTTCCTCCAGAAACCCTAGTAGCCCAAACAACTATATAAACCCCCTAATACATGTGAAAATCGGCTCATGCATTCCAGATAGAAACCCTGCCAGATTTCTAGCATCTCTCCTCTCATCATTTACATTAAGTGTTTGTAACTCCATTAAAGGTGCAACACTTGGGGCACTAACCTTTCAAAGGTCAAGGATATTCAAGGTTAACTTGTTATTGGTACATAACAAGAGAGGTAACATATAAACCCTACTTTATATGTTAATTTCGAAAATTGTATGTTGGTCTTAGCATTATTGCTTTGGAGTTTGTATTTGCATGTTCAATATAGGAAAAATTAGATCCAAATCAATTAGGGTTGCTTGATCACAAAGGATTGTAGTTACGCTCAAAACCCATCACTTACGATGTCCCACCGATAGTTGCAGAATGGAATACACTACCAACTGCTGAAGCTGACAACCTCACACATGGATGCATAACAAAACTTTGAACAAAATCCTGACAGAAAAATGCTAACCTAGCGTATACATCAACACGACTCTAAAAACCCTTAAGTCTAGGAAGGGAATGACTAATATAACCAACAACAAGTATGTTTCAACCTAAGTGAATGCTACGGGCCAAATCGTAGTCCTACATCATGACCGACTTAATTTAGCCAACAGTCTATTTCAATCATATGAATGTTGTTGCCCTCCCATAGTCTTATAACACTTTTGCAATTGCCATTGGCCCCCCAATGGTATTTCGAACAAACCTACAAAGGTAGCAAGAAAAACTGACATGAGATGGACCTCTAGTCTACTAGACTCCATCAGGTTTTCAAGACGTGCTTCGAACCCCCAGACCTTAATCACACAAGAACAGACAGAGTGGCCCTCACACAACCCTCAATATGGACCTAGACACTAACCTAAACTTGCGTTGCTGACAATGCTTCAATATTTCAGACGAGATAACCTTAACTCTTCAACATCTGCTTCCCTGATTACAACTGATTGCTGAACACTATTCCTTTCATAAGCTTCAATTCGGACAACAACCAAAACCAACTATCGTCGTGTCCTTGAATATGAAACTCCGGGATGAACTACATTTGGAAATATTTCCATCTAACCCAAGAGGTTCTTCCCCACTTGGATTTGTCGAAACTCTGAAGACTTCATAACCACTCGAATTTCCAAGCCACCCAATAACTTCAAAATGTGGTTCTTAACATCCATACATGACATCACCAAGCATAATAGGATCTAAATTTCTCAAACAACACTCAAGAGCTCCAACATACGACAACAACCCATAATGAAAAGATCCCAAGAGTTCCAACTTGTGATTACACTCCCACATCAATAAGCAACCCCAACCATAAAACCTTCCCAACTCAGGCTGTAACACTCTAAAAATTCAAGCCAATTTAAAATTTTCAAAGACAACCCAGTTTCGTTAAGTCATTACAAAATGGTTTTCAATAAAATTATTATCAGAGTCTTCCCAGAACCATATCATAAAACATCAACATGAGGAGCGGAACGATCACGCCTTTGCCTTGCCACGGTCTCCTGAAGTACCTGAAAAACATTAAACCACAACTGTAAGCCCGAAAGCTTAGTGAGATACCCCCAAAATACCAACCACATATACCACGCATAACATATCACAACCCAACAGAACAACCATGCACTTCGGGTCTACTGTGTGACTGGTCTGCCCTATCGGCCTTCAGTCCACCTGGTCCACCCTCTGAGTCTATCCATATCCATCGAGTCTGCAGTGTGGTTGGTCCACCCGCACCGAGCCTTCAACCCACCTAGTCCACTCTCTGAGTCTACAACATGACTGGTCCGCCCGTACCGGGCCTTCAGTCGGCCTGGTCCACTCTCCGAGCCTCGGCACGTCTGGTCCGCCCTCGTGGGGCCTACAGCCTATCCGGACAGCTCGTTGGGCCTTTGGGATAACCGGTCTGCCCTGGGTATGTTGGCCTAAAACACAAAGCAGGACCCGCCTCAACCCAACCCCAGTCCAACAACCATGTGCACATAAACATACAATCATATGAAAAACTGTTGGATAAGGTGTCTAAGTCCATAACTATTTCTGGTCAGTACTTGACCCGACCCGGCATGGTCCATTTGGGTTGCATGGCACCATGCAATTGGATAGACTAAATGAGAGAAATAACACTTGGAGATTATTAATATATTATAAGTTCTAATATATTAATAATATTATTTGATTAGTTTGATCAAAGAATTAATTTAGAATTAATTAAGTGATCAAAAGATAACTAATTAAATATATGGGTTGATTTTGTAAATCATTCATATCTTGTATAGTGGGCTAAGAGGCTCCATGGATTATCAAGTTGGGTTCCACCCATAGGATGCTACATGGATGCTCCATGGAAGTTACAAACCCATGGGTCATGGAAATGAAGAGTCATGACACATTAGGGTTTACATGGTGTAACCCTAGATGTGTCAACACAATATAAGAGTCCCATTCTCCACCAAAATCGGCTACACATAAGAAAGTAGAGGGCTAGGCCGATTTCAAGAAGTGTGTATTCTCTCAAAAGTCTTTCCAAGTGCATTTGGTGTTGTGTGAAGCATTTGAGGCATCACACTTGGGGTGCTAGGCTCATAAGGTTTCAAGGAACACAAGCAACAACAAAGTAAGTTATTCTATCTTTCATTCAAGTTAAAAATTGTTCCCCATGTATGCTAGATAGGAATATAACCTTAGAATTCAACTTTGCATGATAATTAGAAAAACATAGATCCAAGGTTATTAGGGTTGCATGTACACTTAGGAAGTGTTAGAATGCTCAAAAACCATCAGTGGTATCAGAGCCTAGGCTTGTTTGTTTGTTATTTGTGCTTAAAAGTTGAAAAAAGTCGAAAAACTTGCCGTCTGCCTGATGAACTCGCCGAGTCCATGGGGAGACTCGTCGAGTTCACTTGTATCTTCAACCTACTCACCGAGTAGGTTCATGCACTCGGCGAGTAGGAGCCATAGAGTGCAGATTTTCGACTTTAGTTGTTGGAAATGGACTAGAAACATTACCCTAAACTGTTTTGGTACTTGAAAACTTGTTTTAGATGGTGTAATGTCTTTGCTAATCCATTTACAACAACTAGTTATCAAAATTACAAAGTTTTAAGTGTAATTTTGATTCATGAAAGTGTTCATATTCATGTTCTTGAGCTTATGATGTTTAGATGATAATAGGAATTATTTGTAACCTATGTGGTAGTTTAATTCTTGATCATAATGTGTTTTAATGGAGTCCATAACTTGTCCTCAAGTTATGGAAAACCAAAAGTCACTTGAGCTAAAACCATTAAAAGAACACAAGAGTTAGAAAAATGAAGAGTCTTCATTTTTATTACTCTAATAAACTCATAAGTTACAAGAAATGAAAGGTTTTGAAAGTTTATAAAACTTGCCCTCAAGTTTTGGAACAAGTAAAGTCATGTTAAAAACTTTAGTTCCAACCCTTAGAATTTTAAAAGTTAAAATTCTACCTTTATACTTATAATATTATAAGTTAATAATATATATATATATATATATATATATATATATATATATATATATATATATATGTATGTATAAGATTAAAGTCGTCTTACCGCTAGTACGCCTCATTCACGAAGTCGGTCTATAAGGTGGGTATAAGGTTGTTGCCTATAAAATGGCAACTTAATGGGTGTCCACTCTCACCCATCGCTTGCTTGACCGGTGGAGGGTCGTTAGCCGAACGGGTAAGACAAGGACTTATAAATTCTCATTAAAAGTATGATGAATATTATAAAGTAACTAAATGTTATATTAAATTCCCAATCTTAGTTACTTTAGGAAAAATGTGAATAAGGTGCTAATCCATGAAATTACACTTTAAACTCTGTTTAAGTCATTGGTGGAGCGTGTGTGGTTAACCGGCACACTAACTTGGACTTAACAAGGTAGGTAAAGGGTGACTTAAGGTTTATTATAGTATCAATGGAGCGTGTGTGGTTTACCGGCACATCGATTGAGTGATAAACTTTAAGGGTACCAAGTGATTTGCATGGTTACTTCACACCTCGTTTTGTGATCCTTGGTATCCCAGTCACAAAACTTGGAGGGCACACTCGAGATTGAAACATGTCTTTGAAAATTTTATTGAATCTCAAAGAATCTAGAAATTTCTAAGAACCAATCAAAAACCTAATATTTAATATTTCGGTTTTCGTGGTGGAAATTGGTGAATCGTCATTCACCTACCTTTCAAATATGTTATAGCTTGGATTACGACATACCTCTTTTAAGTTATAATATATTGTGATTGGGTCCTAGCCTTAATATTACATTTGGGTGTTTTATTAAGGACTCTCTTAATATCTAAACTAGTCTTGTCCTTTTCTTTCAGATGTCTTCAAACAATCCTGCTTCTGGCTCTAATCCTAATGGCTCCTTTACCCTTATGAACTTGTGTGGGAAAGTCACTTTTGATGGATCCAACTTCAATGAGTGGATCAGAAACATCAGGATGATTACCCGCTACGAGGATAAAGAATATGTCCTTGACAAGGAGCTTAAGGAGATTGATGAGACCACTGCAACTCCCCAGGAGATCGCTGACTTTCAGGCACATGAAAGGGATGCTACTAAAGTGGCATGCATCATGATGGCAACGATGACAGCGGAACTCCAAAAGTCTTATGAGGATTTCTACCCTTATGAAATGCACCAAGATCTGATGGAAAGATACCATCAAAGTGCACGACAAGAGAGGTATGAAATCATCTGCTCCATGATAACAACCATGATGAAGGACGGGGAATCCGTCACGAGCCACATGCAGAAAATGCAAAGGTATGTGGATCGATTGCTGAAGCTTAATGTGAACTTCCCTGAGGAGCTTGCAATAGATATCATTTTGCACTCATTACCATCGTGTTATGATCAATTCCGCATGACATATCACATGAATAAGGAAGAGGTCACACTCAGCAAACTTCAGGGACTTCTCAAGACCACATAAACAGGTCTTAAGGGGAAGTCGATTGTTAACACTCCTACTCCAAACTCTACTCTGGTTTTGGCAATCGGGAAAAGTCGAGGGAAGAAGAGAAAGAGCTCTTCAAAGGGTACCAAGGCTCAGATCCTTGATGGCTATTCTTCAAGTGGAACCAAGAAAGGTTTCGTTACTCCTTCTTCTGACCCAAAAGAGGCTGAATGCTTCTATTGCCATGAAAAATCACATTGGAAGCGGAACTGCCCAAAATACCAGCAAGATGTGAAGGATGGGAAAGTTAAACCCAACCATGCAGGTATTTACATTATCATTTCTAATAACTCACCCCATTCTAAATCTTGGGTCCTTGATACCGGTTGTGGTATTCATATTTGTTGTGACTTGCAGGGACTAAGAAGAAGTGAAAATGTGGAGCAAGGAAGAATAAACTTAATCATGGGGAATAGGAAAGCTTTACCTGTCACCAAGATTGGAGTTTATACTTTATCGCTAAGTAGTGGGTTTAGTTTAGATTTGAATAAGTGTTGTTATTCGTCAAAAATGGCAAGAAATATTATTTCCTTTCATGCATTGTATAAACAAGGTTTCACCTTTTCATTTGATAATGAAGTTGGTTCGATTAATGCTTTGTTTAATAATGTTCTTTATTTTAAAGCATTACCTTGTGATGGCGTGTATGAAATAGTATCTGTGGTTGATAACTTAGGAAATAATGTATTGTGTATTGATTCTCTTAATAATAACTTGGATAAAGCATCATTATGGCATTGTCGTCTTGGACATATAAGCAAGAAACACATAGGCCAACTACAAAAGGATGGAGTCTTGGAGTCATTCCACCTAAAGTCAGATGATAGTTGTGAATCATGCTTACTTGGAAAAATGACAAAGTCACCCTTCACAGGCTCGTGTGAGAGGGGTGAAGGTTTGTTGGACCTTGTACACACGGATGTGTGTGGACCATTCAAACATGCCACAAGGGATGCTAATCGTTATTATTTGACTTTTACTGATGATTACAGTAGATATGGATATGTCTACTTAATCAAGCATAAGTCAGAGACTTTCGAAAGGTTTAAGGAATTTAAACAGGAAGTCGAGAATCAATTGGGCAGGAACATTAAGATGCTTCGATCCGATCGTGGTGGTGAGTATCTTAGTTCAGATTTCCTTGACTATCTAAGGGAATGTGGGATAGTCTCACAATTGACACCTCCCAGGACACCACAATTGAATGGTGTGGCTGAGAGGCGTAATCGAACCTTGTTGGATATGGTTCGTTCCATGATGAGTCGAGCTTCGCTACTAATCTCATTCTGGGGGTATGCCTTAGAGACTGCCGCCCATATCCTTAATCTAGTCCCTACAAAGAAAGTTGCCAAAACTCCTCACGAGATGTGGACTCGTAAAGTACCCAAACTAGACCACATCAAGATTTGGGGTTGCGAGGCTTTCGTGAGACGCGAGACTCATGATAAGCTCGAACCCCGAAGCGAGAGGTGTATTTTCATCGGCTACCCACAGCAATCCTTTGGTTACCTCTTCTACAGACCTAGTGAAAATGTGGTCTTTGTAGCTAGGAGGGCTTTCTTTAGAGAGAGAGAGAGAGTTCATAAGCCAAGGAAACAATGGGAGGCAAGTTGATCTTGAAGAAATTCAAGAGTCAAGCGGTGAAGGAACTTCAAATTCTAGCACTCAACTTGAGGAGGAAACTCATGTTGAGCCAATTGACAAGTCTGTACCTCTGAGGCGGTCCACAAGGGTTAGGAATGCTCCTGAGCATTACTATGGACTCCACATTACTGCAGAAGGTGATACACTTATCAGTGATGAGACACTGATAGGTCTAGATGAACCTAACAGTTACGCGGAGGCCATGGAAGGGCCTGAGTCAGCCAAGTGGAAAGAGGCAATGGACAGCGAAATACAGTCCATGTATGACAATCAATTTGGAACTTGGTTGAGAATGTACCAGGTCGTAAGATAGTAGGGTGCAAATGGATCTTCAAGAAGAAGACCGACATGGATGGTAAAGTACACACTTATAAGGCTAGACTAGTTGCAAAGGGCTTCTCTCAAATTCCTGGAGTGGACTATGATGAGACCTTTTCTCCAGTAGCCAAGATTAAGTCTATTCGGGTTCTGTTAGCCATAGCTGCATTTCATGACTATGAAATATGGCAAATGGATGTCAAAACCGCTTTCCTTAATGGAAAGTTGGCTGAAGATGTTTACATGAGTCAGCCAGAGGGTTTTGTCAGCAACGAGTACCCTAATAGAGTGTGTAAGCTTGAGAAATCCATTTATGGATTGAAGCAAGCACCTCGCAGATGGAATCTTTGCTTTGATGAAAAGGTCAAGGAATTTGGCTTTTCTAGGAGTGAAGATGAGTCTTGCATGTATGTCAAGGCTAGTGGGAGTATAGTTAGCTTTTTGGTATTGTATGTGGATGACATACTACTCATAGGAAAAGACATCCCAACTCTGCAGGAAGTTAAGTCCTGGCTTGGGAAGTGTTTCTCTATGAAGGACCTAGGAGAAGCTGCCTATATTCTAGGGATAAGGATCTTGAGAGATTGGAGTAAAAGACTAATTGGACTTAGTCAGAGTACCTACTTGGATAAGGTGCTGAAGAGACTCAGCATGCAGGACTCCAAGAAAGGAGAGTTACCCATCCAGAGTAACGCCAGATTGAGTAAGACACAAAGCCCTTGTATTGAGGCTGAGATAGCAGAAATGAGTCGAATACCTTATGCTTCGGCTGTAGGATCGATCATGTATGCAATGACTTGTACTCGACCTGATGTAGCCTTTGCACTGAGCATGGTTAGCAGGTATCAGGGGAACCCTGGCAAGGCACACTGGACTGCGGTAAAGAATATCCTCAAGTACCTACGGAGGACTAAGGACTGGGTCCTTACCCTCGGTGGGAGTGATGACTTGAGAGTTGTAGGGTATAGTGATGCTAGCTTCCAGACTGATAGGGATAATTTCCGCTCTCAGTCGGGTTGGGTCTTTACCCTAAATAGAGGAGCAATTTCTTGGAAGAGTTCCAAGCAAGAGATAGTGGCTGATTCAACTTGTAAATCAGAGTATATTGCAAGCAAGAGATAATTTCCGCTCTCAGTCGGGTTGGGTCTTTAGCCGACACGACCTGAACGAGAATCGAAGATCTCGTTAAGGGTAGCGTAACGAGAAAAAGATGGGTGAAAACGGATGTCGGATGAAGAAGTTATGAGGATTTAACGGACCAATCGTGTCCCGGCCCGTTAATAATATAAAATTTAAAATCGAGCCAAAATTAGCCGACGGAGTCTAAACGAAAGTTGTAGAGTACGTTCCCACCTTCGCGTGGATATAAAGAACGTCGAAAACAAAGGTCGTACGCGAAAGTTACGAATTTTTAAAGTTGAAGTATGAAAATACGAAGTCTGTTGCGAGGCTGATGACGTGGCTGCATTTGGGCCGCCCATCGCTGATGAAGGAACGCGCTTCGGATGATGACACCTGCCCTCGCTGTACGCTCCGCGTCCGAAGCCAGTACGCCCTGCGTACCCTCGCCCTTATCTCTTCCGGAGTGCAAGCCAGCTGGACCGAGGTGCCGCCCTTATCCGATGGTTACGCCCCGCGTAGGTCCGAGGTACGCCTAGCGTACCGAGGCCTCGCAGGGCTATAAAAAGGGGCCGATTTTCCTTCATTTTTCACACCTTTCTTCACTCTCTCTCTAACTTCTTTCTCTCTCTACAACCCCAAAACACCTCTAAACCCTAGTTAAGCCCCTTAGCACCCTAGGGAAGCCCCGAGGCTCCCGGAGTCCCGAGAAAAAGGAGTTTTTCGGTTTCGAAACGTTGCTCCAATCAAGTCCCGGTTCTCGATAAAATTCGCTGTAAGTGTGCTACGCTTACGCAATTTTTAATATAGCTTTCAAATAATTATAGGAATGTTATTAGGTCCTTAAAATAATTATTTGGGCTATTATTATGAGTTATATCAAGTATTATTAACGCTTAATAATACTCGGACTAATTAATTTGTCGCGGTTATCGTTAAACTAAACCCTAGTGGTATCGATACTAGGTTTTATCGAAGGAATATCGTTTTGAGAGTATCGAAGCGCTGTCCGAGTGCTGAGTCACCACCTAACCAGGTGAGTGCATAGTTACTTTCAGCTTACACATAGATATGAAGTATTTTATATAAATTACGTGCTATGTGTGCATATTATCTGAATACTTGCTATCTATGCTGGATGAACATTGTTATACATGTTTTCAATGATTTAAACTGTATATGTATTTTATATCTACGAAAATGTTGGGGTAAAACATGGGTAGATGTAATAGCTGATGTGTGATAAAATGATGAGAGGCCTTGATGTTGATGTTGTTGTTTCTGTCATCTAGCGGAGTATGGATGACGACCACGGACTCTTCTAGACAGTCCAGTGGAACACTAGCAGGCTCGCAACCTGTAGGTGTTTGTGAACGATGTGTTCACCGGTGTACTCCATCCCCCACATGGTTGCCTTTAGGACATTTATTGCTGAGGAATCCCCTTAGTAGTAGTGTCCGTCCCGATGATGATCCTTAGGCTAGGTCCCTTATGATAGGTGTTTAGGGACGTAAAGTGAGGATAACGGGAACGGGTAATCGGGTTATTGTTGATTGATGAAATTAATAAACTTATTTATTGTGGGTTGAAAACCCTATGTGCTCACCAGGCTCCCAAGCCTGACCCACTCAGTTTTATGTATTACAGGTAGTGGCGCATGAACATAGATGTGATGTTTTGGACGAGGGATTACGGATATAGGCCTGTAGATATGAAATAATGTAGTAAGGCTTATATTGTACTGTTTATGCTTTTGATCTGTACGAACATGACATCCCAAGTCTTTTAATGAAATACATTTCTATGGAAATGCTTTTTCTTTATCATATCTTGTTTTGGGACAAATTCCGCAACACTTTCATTTAAAATGTAACTCTGATTTTTAAACAAAGCATAAACAAACCGGTCTTTTCTGGCCGTGATTTTGGGGATGTCACAGTTGGTATCAGAGCATTAGTTTAAGCGAACTAGGAATTTGTAGGATTTCTAGACTTAAACTTAGAATGCTAAGCGATGATTGTGAGGTGTGAGCACTAGCTTATTTTAGGAATTGTGCCTAAAATGCTTTTATGTGCTAAATGCTTTGTGCATGATATGCTGTTATTTGTTCGGATCTATGATCTGTTGCCGACCAGATCTGGAAACCTTATGTGTTTAGGATTCTAAACGTACGACTACGATATTAGAACTAGCATGTAAACGTTTCGGAGTGATAAGGACGATTTAAAACGTCTATCCTAAATAAAGATCTAAATTCACCTTATTCGGTGTATAGATCAAGATAGCAAGGACCCGTAGCGGAAACGTGATCGCAAATGGAGATAGGAACCAACCCCCAGTGGCTCAGCAAATACCTGTTGTAGAAGAAGTTGCACCTGAGCCAGTCACGATGGCCGGAGTGCAAGCGATGATCCAGACTATGTTGGATCGTCAAATGGAGGAAACCAGACGTTTGCTCCAGCAAAATCGAGAGGAAGAGACTATTTAGATCGAACAACCCGAGTTGAACGAAGGGCAGACTGAGGAGGGAAACTATAGTGGGACTGTTGGTCAAGCCAACCCACCGATAGTTAGGCAAAACCACCAGGATGGAGGAAATGACGGACGTGGATGCAAATACAAGGATTTCATGGCATCCAAGCCACCGAGTCTATCTGGAAGCCCGACACCGGTGGAAGTCATGAACTGGATCTCTGAAATGGAGACGATGTTTGAGAGTTGCGAGTGTAGCAACAGGCAGAAGACCGCTCTCGCGGTTCCTTTGTTGAAGTCTGGAGTACTAAGCTGGTGGAAGCTACTAGCTGACTCAATGCCCAAAGGTGAAGCAAGCAAGATGTCGTGGGAGTATTTTCTGGTACAGTTGAAGATGCAATACTGCTCTGAGCAGGATCTTCTGGAAATCAACAACGAATTCCAGAATCTGAAGAAGGGAAGAATGAGCGTTACGGAATACGCTGCAAGATTTACTGAGAAAATGAAGTTTGTTCCTCACCTCGTCCCAACTGAACTCTCCAAGGTTAACAAATTTGCCCTCGGATTACCAGCGGACTTCGGTCCAATGGTCAAGCAATCTACCACTCTGAGAGCCGCCATCTGGGCTGCTAAGAATGTGGAGACCCAGATACGAGAAAAGGGTCTGGAGAGAGCGGAAGTGGGAGAGAAAAGGAAATTTGACGGATCCTCAAGGTCCGGTAAGAAGGGTAGATTCTCGAAGTTTGGTTCGAGAGGAGGAGGATCAGAAGCGAAGTGGTGTGACAAGTGCAAGAAAAAGCACTCTGGGAAGTGTGACGGAGGGGTCACTTGTTACAAATGCGGAAAGCCTGGGCACTATGCCAATGAATGCACGTTCACTAAGAAGGTCTGTTATGAGTGCAACGAGGAGGGGCACATTTCAAGGGATTGCCCGAAGAAGAAGGAGACGGGAAGACCCAACATACCACCGAAGCCGAAGGCAAGAGCCTTCCAGATGACGCTCGAGGCTGCAAAGGAGGCAGCGGACGTCGCTTCAGGTACCTTTCTTGTAAATGGTTTGCCTGAAAATATACTATTTGATTCCGGAGCCAACTACTCCTTTGTGTCGCATAAATTTGGTGGGAAATTAGCATTGCCTGTAGAAAAACTAGATAATACCCTGATTGTAGAAGTTGCCAGTGGCAAATTCGTACCTGTTAGTAATCATATTAGGAACATCGTCATTGACCTAAACGGAAACGAATTCCACGAAGAGCTATTACCCATAGAGTTAAACGGTTTCGACATCGTTTTGGGTATGGATTGGCTTAGCGCTAACGATGCTGAGATTCAATGCCGAAAGAAGATAGTAAAGGTAAACCCACCCGAAAAAGAATCATTTATGGTGTACGGGGACAAATGCAGAGTGAATTCTGGAATCATCTCCCTGATGAAAGCCAGGAAATGTTTGTCAAAGGGATGTGCATCATACTTGGCATTCGTAATCGATGCCAAGAAGGAGAAGAAAGAGGTGCAGAATATACCGGTTGTGTGTGATTATCCGGAAGTCTTTCCCGAAGATCTTCCCGGATTACCACCTGATAGACAAGTGGAGTTTCGTATAGACTTGTTACTAGGAACAACACCAATAGCAAAGGCACCTTACCGATTAGCACCGACGGAGATGAAGGAGCTCATGACGCAACTTCAGGAGCTGTTGGACAACGGTTTTATTCGACCTAGTTCATCACCCTGGGGAGCTCCGATGTTATTCGTAAAGAAGAAGGACGGAAGCATGAGGATGTGCATAGACTACCGAGAGCTGAATAAGGCAACGGTAAAGAACAAGTATCCATTGCCGAGGATTGATGACCTATTCGATCAGCTGCAAGGTTCGAGCTACTTCTCAAAGATCGATCTTAGGTCAGGATATCATCAGCTGAAGGTGAGGGAGCAGGATATTGAAAAGACTGCATTCAGAACAAGATATGGACACTACGAGTTCTTGGTTATGTCATTCGGACTAACCAATGCTCCCGCAGCATTCATGGATTTAATGAATAGGGTTTGTAAACCATTCCTCGATAAATCTGTGATAGTGTTCATCGACGACATTCTCATCTACTCGAAAAGCCAAGAGGAGCATGGCAAGCATCTACGGGAAGTATTAGAAGTGTTGAAGAAGGAGAAGCTTTTTGCAAAGTTCTCCAAATGCGACTTTTGGATACGGGAAGTCCAATTCTTGGGTCATGTTGTTAACCAGGAGGGAATAATGGTTGACCCCGCAAAGATCGAGGCTGTAATGAAGTGGGAACGTCCAAAGAGTCCCACGGAGATTCGAAGCTTTCTAGGATTAGCCGGATATTATCGACGATTTATCCAAGGCTTTTCTTCGATAGCTGCTCCATTAACAGCTTTGACTCATAAAGGAGCCACATATACATGGAGTGAGAAACACGAAGAGGCGTTCGAGAAGCTAAAGAAGAAGTTATGCGAAGCACCGATACTTTCTCTACCCGATGGAGTTGAAGACTTCGCAGTTTACAGTGATGCATCTGGAGTCGGGTTGGGTTGTGTTTTGACCCAAAGAGAAAAGGTGATAGCATACGCATCTCGACAATTGAAAGAACACGAAAAGAACTACCCCACTCATGATCTGGAGTTGGCAGCGGTAGTTTTTGCCTTAAAGATATGGAGGCATTACCTCTACGACACAAAGTGCAAGCTCTTCACTGATCATAAGAGTCTCCAGTATCTCTTTAATCAGAAGGAGTTGAACATGAGGCAACAACGCTGGCTAGAACTTCTCAAGGACTACGACTGTGAGATACTTTACCACCCAGGTAAAGCAAATATTGTTGCTGATGCTCTCAGTCGGAAAGTCAATCTGGAAAGGAAAAGGCCAAGAGCGTTAAGAATTGAAGTCGTTTCAACGATTGTCGAAAGTATCAGGAAAGCTCAAGAAGAAGCTTTAGAGAAAAATGACCGAAAGGAAGAACGTTTGGGAAGAACGTTAGTGTTCGGTACAAACAGTCGAGGACTGAAGGTATTCCAAGATCGAATTTGGGTACCTAAGACGGGAGGAATAAGAGATCTTCTGATGGAAGAAGCACACAAGACCATGTACTCGATTCATCCCGGTAGCACTAAAATGTATAGGGACCTAAAACCCTACTACTGGTGGCCGACGATGAAGCTCGATGTTGCGAAGTATGTGGCCGAGTGCGTAACATGTGCGAGGGTTAAGGCACAACATCAGAAACCGTATGGGAGTTTGGAACCTTTACCTGTACCCATGGGTAAATGGGAAGACATCACCATGGATTTTGTGACTAAACTGCCCAGGACGAAGAACGGTCACGACATGATTTGGGTAGTCGTGGATCGTTTCACCAAGAGCGCACACTTCATAGCAGCCAACGAGAAGTGGTCTATGGATAAGCTCGCAAATGCTTACGTGAAGGAAATTGTAAGACTTCATGGTGTTCCTCTTACGATTGTATTAGATCGTGATAGTCGTTTCACGTCAAGGTTTTGGAGGAGTCTACAAGAGGAGTTGGGTACAAAGTTATGTTTGAGTACTGCTTACCATCTGCAAACTGATGGCCAGAGCGAAAGAACGATTCAGACACTAGAAGATATGCTGAGAGCATGTACCCTCGAATTCCAAGGGAATTGGGACGAGCACTTACCTCTGGTAGAATTTTCCTACAACAATAGTTTTCACTCGAGCATCAAGATGGCACCTTACCAAGCCTTGTATGGACAAAAGTGTCGTACGCCGTCTTGTTGGCTTGAAGCCGGAGAGAAGCAGTTTATGGGCCCCAAGATAGTCCATGAGACTGCCGAGAAGTTGAAGGTGATTAGGGAAAGAATGTTAGCAGCTCAAGATCGTCAGAAGAGCTATGCTGACAAGAAAAGACGACCGATAACCTTCGAGGTTGGGGATTCCGTTCTACTTAAAGTCTCACCATGGAAGGGACTTATACGATTTGGGAAACGAGGAAATTTGAGTCCAAGGTTTATTGGACCGTTCAAAGTTCTTCAGAAGATTGGGAACCAAGCTTACAAGCTGGAATTGCCCGAAGAACTCAATGGTATTCATAACACTTTCCATGTGTGTTATTTGAGGAAATTCACGGGAGATGTTCCCGACATAATTCCAATCTCAGAGTTAAGGATGGATGAGAATAAAAGGCTCATCGAAGAGCCTGAGGCAATTGTTGACCGTAAGACTAAGAAGTTACGACGCAAGATGGTCGACTTGGTGCTATTCCGATGGAAACATTCGAATGGGCCGAATCTCACTTGGAAAACAGAGGATGACATGATGAGTCGCTATCCACATCTGTTTGCTGATGCATGATTCCGGGACGGAATCATCCTAAGGGGGAGAGAATTGTAACGCCCGGGTTTCAGGGCTAAGCATTTTTGTCAATGTAATAGTCTAGGTCAACTCTTGTAACTCTTTTTGAAGTAATAAAGATGAAATATTTGAGTATTATGTGAATTATGTGTATTTATGTGCTTATAATTTAATTATAAATGTATAATTAATAAATAATAAAAATAAGCGTCAAAATTAAAGTATAAGATAATCCCGATATCTCTACATAAAGTTGTAGAATATTTCTCAAGGTTTCCGTACATATAAAGAATGCCGAAATCCGAGTTATAACGAAGAAGTTATGACCCGTCGAAGTTTTACGGTAAAACCGGCACGGCACCGGGAAGCGTAAATAGTGAATTTACGATAGAGCAAGATTTAGCCTTAGCGATCTAAACGAAAGTCGTAGAATATGTTAAAATAAGAACATCGATAAAAAGAACGCCCAAATCTGACTTCGTATGAAGAAGTTATGATTTTTCGAAGTTTCGGAATAGCAGTGTACAGCCCGAAATTCGAATATTAGATCGAGCGGTTTTTAGCCGACACGACCTGAACGAGAATCGAAGATCTCGTTAAGGGTAGCGTAACGAGAAAAAGATGGGTGAAAACGGATGTCGGATGAAGAAGTTATGAGGATTTAACGGACCAATCGTGTCCCGGCCCGTTAATAATATAAAATTTAAAATCGAGCCAAAATTAGCCGACGGAGTCTAAACGAAAGTTGTAGAGTACGTTCCCACCTTCGCGTGGATATAAAGAACGTCGAAAACGGAGGTCGTATGCGAAAGTTACGAATTTTTAAAGTTGAAGTATGAAAATGCGAAGTCTGTTGCGAGGCTGATGACGTGGCTGCATCTGGGCCGCCCATCGCTGATGAAGGAACGCGCTTCGGATGATGACACCTGCCCTCGCTGTACGCTCCGCGTCCGAAGCCAGTACGCCCCGCGTACTCTCGCCCTTATCTCTTCCGGAGTGCAAGCCAGCTGGACCGAGGTGGCGCCCTTATCCGATGGTTACGCCCCGCGTAGGTCCGAGGTACGCCTAGCGTACCGAGGCCTCGCAGGGCTATAAAAAGGGGCCGATTTTCCTTCATTTTTCACACCTTTCTTCACTCTCTCTCTAACTTCTTTCTCTCTCTACAACCCCAAAACACCTCTAAACCCTAGTTAAGCCCCTTAGCACCCTAGGGAAGCCCCGAGGCTCCCGGAGTCCCGAGAAAAAGGAGTTTTTCGGTTTCGAAACGTTGCTCCAATCAAGTCCCGGTTCTCGATAAAATTCGCTGTAAGTGTGCTACGCTTACGCAATTTTTAATATAGCTTTCAAATAATTATAGGAATGTTATTAGGTCCTTAAAATAATTATTTGGGCTATTATTATGAGTTATATCAAGTATTATTAACGCTTAATAATACTCGGACTAATTAATTTGTCGCGGTTATCGTTAAACTAAACCCTAGTGGTATCGATACTAGGTTTTATCGAAGGAATATCGTTTTGAGAGTATCGAAGCGCTGTCCGAGTGCTGAGTCACCACCTAACCAGGTGAGTGCATAGTTACTTTCAGCTTACACATAGATATGAAGTATTTTATATAAATTACGTGCTATGTGTGCATATTATCTGAATACTTGCTATCTATGCTGGATGAACATTGTTATACATGTTTTCAATGATTTAAACTGTATATGTATTTTATATCTACGAAAATGTTGGGGTAAAACATGGGTAGATGTAATAGCTGATGTGTGATAAAATGATGAGAGGCCTTGATGTTGATGTTGTTGTTTCTGTCATCTAGCGGAGTATGGATGACGACCACGGACTCTTCTAGACAGTCCAGTGGAACACTAGCAGGCTCGCAACCTGTAGGTGTTTGTGAACGATGTGTTCACCGGTGTACTCCATCCCCCACATGGTTGCCTTTAGGACATTTATTGCTGAGGAATCCCCTTAGTAGTAGTGTCCGTCCCGATGATGATCCTTAGGCTAGGTCCCTTATGATAGGTGTTTAGGGACGTAAAGTGAGGATAACGGGAACGGGTAATCGGGTTATTGTTGATTGATGAAATTAATAAACTTATTTATTGTGGGTTGAAAACCCTATGTGCTCACCAGGCTCCCAAGCCTGACCCACTCAGTTTTATGTATTACAGGTAGTGGCGCATGAGCATAGATGTGATGTTTTGGACGAGGGATTACGGATATAGGCCTGTAGATATGAAATAATGTAGTAAGGCTTATATTGTACTGTTTATGCTTTTGATCTGTACGAACATGACATCCCAAGTCTTTTAATGAAATACATTTCTATGGAAATGCTTTTTCTTTATCATATCTTGTTTTGGGACAAATTCCGCAACATTTTCATTTAAAATGTAACTCTGATTTTTAAACAAAGCATAAACAAACCGGTCTTTTCTGGCCGTGATTTTGGGGATGTCACAGTGTCTAAGTCCATAACTATTTCTGGTCAGTACTTGACCCGACCCGGCATGGTCCATTTGGGTTGCATGGCACCATGCAATTGGATAGATTAAATGAGAGAAATAACACTTGGAGATTAATAATATATTATAAGTTCTAATATATTAATAATATTATTTGATTAGTTTGATCAAAGAATTAATTTAGAATTAATTAAGTGATCAAAAGATAACTAATTAAATATATGGGTTGATTTTGTAAATCATTCATATCTTGTATAGTGGGCTAAGAGGCTCCATGGATTATCAAGTTGGGTTCCACCCATAGGATGCTCCATGGGAATTACAAACCCATGGGTCACGGAAATGAAGAGTCGTGACACATTAGGGTTTACATGGTGTAACCCTAGACGTGTCAACACTATATAAGAGTCCCATTCTCCACCAAAATCGACTACACATAAGAAAGTAGAGGGCTAGGCCGATTTCAAGAAGTGCGTATTCTCTCAAAAGTCTTTCTAAGAGAATTTGGTGTTGTGTGAAGCATTTGAGGCATCACACTTGGGGTGCTAGGCTCACAAGGTTTCAAGGAACACAAGCAACAACAAGGTAAGTTATTCTATCTTTCATTCAAGTTAAAAATTGTTCCCCATGTATGCTAGATAGGAATATAACCTTGGAATTCAACTTTGCATGATAATTAGACAAACATAGATCCAAGGTTATTAGGGTTGCATGTACACTTAGGAAGTGTTAGAATGCTCAAAACCCATCAAAAGTCACATCCAATCAAACTGATCTAGCAGATCACATAACATAACATACTCTAAGCAGGATACCGACCTAACCAGTTACTAGCATAACATCATCCTATATACCAGGATACCGACCTTAACCAGGTCTCTAACATAGCATCATCCTATATACCAGGATACCGACCTTAACCAGGTCTCTAACATATACCGTCCTAACTATCAGGATGCAAACATAGCAAGCAACAACATAACAACGATACCCGAATTACAATTCGATAAAGGGCCGGCCTTGGTGCCTTAGACCCTGTTGATATAGTGAGGATAACTCACCTCGCAACTGCCGACTGAAGAGATAAGATCACGCAGCTCCAACCTCTGACACGAGCTTCACCACTGATTAATAGCCAAAACACTGAACTCAATAAATACCAAAATACCCCTGGAAGACAACTGGTCAACACCAGACTATCTCTACCCGCCGAGTCACCCTGATGACTTGTCGATTCCCTATGCTCTGAAACTCCCATAACACGACTCAACTCGCCGAGTCGCCCCAAGACTCGCTGAGTCCCACAACTCTGAGTCTAATCGCACTCAACTCACTGAGTCATCCCTTGACTCACCGATTTACAGCTCAACCAGGAAAGGTTAGGACCTCACGACCAGACTCGCCGAGTCCAAGGCTATCTTCAACCAACTCGCCGAGTTGTTCTTCCAACTCATCGAGTTGCTGGCTATCTTCATGAAACTCGCCGATTACACTCATGTGACTCACCGAATACCACTAGCTCTTAACCCATACAGAGGCTTTCCAAGCCATGCAGGGTCTCAAATCCATAGATCTACTCTTCTACAAGCCATCCATAACGTAAAGTGGCAAACTTTATGTGAATCCAAAGAGATCTAAGCATAATATACTCTAGGGGTAGGGTTTGGGACTAAAAGGCTTCATCAACAGCTCTTCAACAGGGACTTTATGCTCCTTTGGATCACCATTACACTAGATCTAAGGTAGCAACCTCAGATCCAACCTCCAAGCTCAAGATAGCACTAGATGTACCCGCCAAAAATCCCTCAAATGATAGATCTAGATGGACATAAGCTCAAACAGCAAATTATTACCTCAAATGAAAGCTCGAACTAAAGAATAAGCTAAATCTCTACAAAGCCCCTTGCTCCAATCTTCTTGCTCTTTAATTTCCTTCCAAGATTCCCTCCACAAAGGCTCCAATCTCTCACAAGGAAAGCTCACACGAATCAAGGGATTCTGGAACTCAAAGGGAAGGTAAAGAGGCTGGGGAGAGGTCATCATGTTCTTTATATAGGGCTCAACCCCCGAAATTAGGGTTTTCTCCACACAACACCAACTCGCCAAGTCCACCCACCGACTCGCCGAGTTGGCCACTTACCACGTGACCAGAATCGCGAGCCTACTCGCCGAGTCTACCCATGGACTCGCCGATTTGACTATCCACATTTTCACTTTGAACCCTAAACTTGCACTTCTGAACTCAGGATGTTACAATTCTCCCCCACTTAAATTAGGCTTCGTCCTCGAAGCCTGCTGCAACACAACTCCAGAAACTACTCTCGCAATGCACCACCTAGCATTAACCAAACCAGGTTCCTCAAAACACTACCATCGAACCCGAAACCTAACTCTTCCCCTGCGGTGTCCTGACCACCGCCACAAGCTGGCTACTGGCTTCATCCTCTGATAACCACACTTATCAACCAAGTACCACTCCATGGTACTTTTCTCGTTCCAGATCACAACAATCACTTGACTCTTACGAGCTAGATATAACCTTGAACCACCGGGATCCCGACCCAGTACTGCACTGCTATCATTTCCTTGCTAGACATATCCTTCACCGAATTCACGGATGAGACTTAACCTACTCCCTTTCTGAGTCCAAATCTATCCCTTCCATGCTGACAGGAGGACATATCGTTCAGCTTTAGAGCAACTCCCATGAGTTCTCCTCCGCAATCACATACACATGCTGAACTGGCTCTAGCATTCTCGGGTTGGGAAAACCCGACGACACCTCCAAACATCTCCCAGGATGAATTACCACTACGTGCATAATTTCTTGTTCACACCAAACTGAGAATCCAAGGCTCCATCCTTGCGTCCCTTCCGAACCCCTTTGGCTCTACACCCTCGGAACTCCTTTCGAGACCTCCGCAGACATCCAACCCGGATGTGATTCCATACCACCGGCGCAAACACCCTGCTCAATCATACCTCCACACTACTGCTTTCACTTCTGTGAACTTACACTCCTCTCGGAGCTACATACCTTTCCGTTTCCTTATCCAAGGAAATCTACTTGGCCACCTTGTCACTACAACAAGTGCCACGGTGCTCTCCCAACGCTAAATCATTCCCTTATAGCATAACCGCTATCCCATGCACCTCACATGCTCTGAATCTGCTCGCAAGGACTCTCGAGTCCATGCACTACCTTCCACTAATCATGATCAATACCTAGGGCAGACCTCCTGATGCTATCACATCGCAACATACTCATTCCAACTCCTCATACAGATCTATCAACACATGTAGAGTCTTCAGCATGACTGGACCGCCTTATCAGGCCTTCAGCCAATCTGGACCACTCTCAGAACCTTCAGCATGTCTGGACCGCCCTCCAGGGCCTTCAGCCTGTTTGGACCGTCCTCCGAGCCTTCGGCCTGACTTGTACACCCACCGACCTTCAGTCTATCCGGACCGCTTGACTAGCATTTATCATCCCGAATTATCCCTTTGGATAACTCTTCCATGCATATTGTTCTAGCCCTCTAGGGGTTCCGAACTCTAACTCCATCCTACCTATTCAATCCCGGCCTGATCCTAGGCCTTCCATAATCAATCACCCTATTTACAAAACCCTTGGTCTATATCCCACCCCGCTTGCCTGTCACTTGCTCAAACCAGCCTACGCTCTTGGCTGACAGAACCGCTGCTGAATCCCAAACAGCTAATCAACCTCTCATGCTTGTCGATCTTCCGGAGAATTTTCCAATTCTCCCCACTTAGAGCACTGCCTATCAACCACCGATCGCCACAACCGACCTCCCTTAACAACCCTACACAACACATTTCCTTACACGCGAACCGATTCCCACTAGAATGAACAACCTTCACAAAATCCCATATCAACACTGATCATCTCGGACTTGAAAGAAGTCCGACCTTCAGTTAACCATTCTTCAGACTGCAGATGCTACCCGACATTCAGACCAAAAGCCTGATTTCCCACTAATAATCCCCATGGATGATAACCAACAAAACTCCCAATACCAAAACCCTTCACCATACCATAATCACATAATGAGACTAGTAGATATACAATACTCCATAATAATCACAAGATAACAGAATATCAAAAAGGAACATACCCGCAGTTGCATCCGGCACTGCCTTGACCTCCTCTGCTGTAAGCTGAAAAGCATGATCCTGAGCCCTCGGGGGCTCTGCTCCACCCTGACCTCCACTCATAATCCTCAATGTGGCCGGTGCTGGAGCCTACACCGACCTCCCAACCAGTTGTGGACAGTTGGCCCTCAGGTGACCAACCTGATGATACTGATAGCAAATCCTCATATCATGGGCTGGGGCTGACTGATGACAATCCCTCGCATAGTGCCCCTCTCTCCCGCACTTGCGACACGTACCACCGGACCTACAAGCTCCGGCATGACCCTTCCCGCACTTCTCACAAGTGCGGCTGCTCTGACTGCTCAAACTGAAATCAACGGTCTTAGATCGTTTCGGTGCCGGCTGCGACTGTACCGGAGCCTGCCTCTGTTCTCTCAACTGTAACTCGATCTCCAACTCCCGCCGCCTAGAGGCTTCCTGCAACTCCAACAATGTCTCGCACCTCTACGTAGACACAAACTGCCTAATATCCTTCTTCGGCATACTCACATATCGGGACGTCTGGGCGTGCTCAGAAGCAAACTCGGGGCAAAACATCGCCCTCTCAGTGAACATCCTGGTGATCCCCGTCACCGTCTCGGAATCCTGCTTCAGCTCCAGGAACTCCTGAGCTAATCTCTCCCTCTCAACTCGCGGAACATAACAAGTGCTAAACATGTCCCGGAACTGATCCCATGAAACCGCAACCCTCTACGCATCCGAATACGATCCCGTGGTCAACCTCTAGCAATCCTTCGCCCCGAGCCTCAAAAGGTTCAGAGCAAACCTCACCCTCTGATCAGCAGGTCATGAGCACGTGAAGAAACACCCCTCCACGTCTGACTACCATCTCATACCAACAATCGGGTCTTGAACTCCATCGAAGGTAAGGGGCTTTGTATTATCGAAGTCCCGATACTGAAAACCTCTACTGGCTCCTCCCCCTACCGCTGCTATAGCCGTTGTAGCTGCCGCGGCAGCCGTCTCTGTAAGAGCTGCATAACACTCATCAAAATACTCAACCATAGTGGTCTTGATCGACCCAAACAGTTCCGACAACTCAGCCCGGAACATCGCAGCAACCTCATCATACAGGATCTCATGAATCCTAGCATCCAACTCGTTTGTTCTCATCTGACCAATAACCTCGGGCGGTACTGACCCACCCTGACCGCCCTCACCTGCTCCCGATCCTGATCCAGATCCGCTCCCAGCATGCCTCGTAACCACCATACTGAAAATACCGCAAAACATCAGACACTCTCCCAGAACCCCGGGAACCAACTCCCAACCCCACCCTAGAGGTTGTGGCTTCCTTGATACGCGTATGGGTCCTGGGCCTTCATTAGTACGGGCCCATACTACCTTCCACACCTACCCATATTTATATCAAGTATCACCACAACACCCTAGCGATGATCATACATAACAAGCGCTCAACCCTCACTCCTAGAGGAACACTGGAAATCTTATACAGAAAGAAACCCTAGGCTAGCAGGCATCATAAATCAGACAACATTATCATGAAATCCTGAAGATCCCTAGCCTAGTACTAGCATGCTGTTCTATCATAGCTCAAAAACAAATATCATGTATGGTATTTTGGGGTTACTTACTGGATCCAGCTGATCCTACCTCCACGTCCTCCTTTTCTTCATTTTGAAAACCATTTTAAATTCTCTTTCAACAACTCTCCTTGATTTGAGACTGGATTCCACAAATGTTCCTCCAATTCACTCAAACCAAGGCTCTGACACCAACTTGTAACACTCTAAAAATTCAAGCCAATTTAAACTTTTCAAAAACAACCCAGTTTCATTAAGTCATTACAAAAAGGTTTTCAATACAATTATTATCAGAGTCTTCCCAGAACCATATTGTAAAACATTAACATGAGGAGCGGTAAGATCATGCCTTTGCCTTGCCACGGTCTCCTGAAGTACCTGAAAAACATTAAACCACAAATGTAAGCCCGAAAGCTTAGTGAGATACCCCCAAAATACCAACCACATATACCACGCATAACATATCACAACCGAATAGAAAAACCATGCACTTCGGGTCTATTGTGTGACTGGTCCGCCCTACCGGCCTTCAGTCCACCTGGTCCACCCTCAGAGTCTATCCATATCCATCGAGTCTGCAGTGTGGTCGGTCCGCCCGCACCGGGCCTTCAACCCACCTGGTCCACTCTCCGAGTCTACAATATGATTGGTCCGCCCGCACTGGGCCTTCAGTCGGCCTGGTCCACTCTCCGAGCCTCGGCACGTCTGGTCCGCCCTCGTGGGGCCTACAGCCTATCCGGACCGCTCGTTGAGCCTTTGGGATAACCGATCCGCCCTGGGTATGTTGGCCTACAGCACAAAGCAGGACCCGCCTCAACCCAACCCCATTCCAACAACCATGTGCACATAAACATACAATCATATAACAATTCACATCCAATCAAACCGATCTAGCAGATCACATAACATAACATACTCTAAGCAGGATACCGACCTAACCGGTCACTAGCATAGCATCATCCTATATACCAGGATACCAACCTTAACCAGGTCTCTAACATAGCATCATCCTATATACCAGGATACCGACCTTAACCAGGTCTCTAACATATACCGTGCTAACTATCAGGATGCAAACATAGCAAGCAACAACATAACAACGATACCCGGATTACAATCCGGTAAAGGGCCGGCCTTGGTGCCTTAGACCCTATTGATATAGTGAGGATAACTCACCTCGCAACTGCCGACTGAAGAGATAAGATCACGCCGCTCCAACCTCTGACACGAACTTCACCACTGATTAATAGCCAAAACACTGAACTCAATAAATACCAAAATACCCCTAGAAGACAACTGGTCAACACCAGACTATCTCTACTCGCCGAGTCACCCTGATGACTCATCGATTCCCTATGCTCTGAAACTCCCATAACACGACTCAACTCGCCGAGTTGCCCCAAGACTCGCCGAGTCCCACAAATCTGAGTCTAATCACACTCAACTCACCGAGTCATCACTTGACTCACCGATTTACAGCTCAACCAGGAAAGGCTAGGACCTCACGACCAGACTCGCCGAGTCCAAGGCTATCTTCAACCAACTCGCCGAGTTGTTCTTCCAACTCATCGAGTTGCTGCCTATCTTCATGAAACTCGCCGAGTACCACTAGCTCTTAACCCATACAGAGGCTTTCCAAGCCATGTAGGGTCTCAAATCCATAGATCTACTCTTCTACAAGCCACCCATCACGTAAAGTGGGAAACTTTATGTGAATCCAAAGAGATCTAAGCATAATATACTCTAGGGCTAGGGTTTGGGACTAAAAGGCTTCATCAACAGCTCTTCAACAGGGACTTTATGCTCCTTTGGATCATCACTACACTAGATATGAGGTAGCAACCTCAGATATAACCTCCAAGTTCAAGATAGCACTAGATATACCCCCAAAAATCCTTCAAATGATATATCTAGATGGAAAAAAGCTCAAACAGCAGATTATTACATCAAATGAAAGCTCCAACTGAAGAATAAGCTAAGTCTCTACAAAGCCCCTTGCTCCAATCTTCTTGCTCTTTAATTTCCTTCCAAGATTCCCTTCACAAAGGCTCCAATCTCTCATAAGGAAAGCTCACACGAATCAAGGGCTTCTGGAACTCAAGGGGAAGGTAAAGAGGCTGGGGAGAGGACATCATGTTCTTTATATAGGGCTCAACCTCGAAATTAGGGTTTTATCCACACAACACCAACTCGCCGAGTCCACCCACCGACTCGCCGATTTAGCCACTTAACACGCGACCAGAATCACGACCCTACTCGCCGAGTCTACCCATGGACTCGCCGAGTTGACCATCCACATTTTCACTTTAAACCCTGAACTTGCACTCCTGAACTCGGGATGTTACACAGGCAATATCCCAATCTTAGATAAACCAAAAAGATCCTACCAATGCACAAATTATCTAATAAAACTCCCTGCTCAGAGGAAGATTCCAAAATTAACCAGAATGTTGTCAGAACCACGATCGGATCGACCCCATTACACACCCTGCTGGCGCGACCTGCCAAAGTTGGGTTATGCATAGATCTAAGGTCTTAGCTGAAAATTGAACAATGCCACTCTGACATCCTAACTTCCTAAAACCAAAGTGAAACAACCAAAATCGAGTCTACAATAATCAAGAATTCCACAAACAAAAATTGAGGGTACATATACCAAGGAGACAAGATGTACATCACACAAAACTTGACGAAAGATTGATGCATCCATAACACCTTCAACCGATACAACTCAAGACCTTTGAACAATTTCAACTGATGGCGATGAGCGAAATAACCATCCATCGAAAGTGGATAGATAACCAATCAAATGGTTCAATTTACTATTGAACAAAGCCCATGCAAAAATATACATACCAAACTCCGAAGCTGATTGATAGATCAACAACCGCTCTTCACCTACTACAAATAGCGGTTGATACAACGAGCTAACCGATCCTTCAAAAACTGGTATTCAACCTGAGCGACTTAAGAACTTCTTAACCTAATACTTTAAGTCCCCAAAAGGGACTATGGTCAAAATAAGATCTTCATCTAACGATTTCCGATCAATACTAGAAAAACAGCCTTTTACGACGCTCATTGCGCGTCGTAAAAGGCTCAGACGACGCGCAAATGCGCGTCAAGGAAGGCCATGTCATAAAGAGAGATGACGCGCTTTTGCGCGACGTCGATAGACGACCCGCATTTACGATGCTCATTTACGACGCGCAATTACGACGCGCGTTTACAACACGTAATGCGTATCAAAGAAGGCCCTGTCAAAAAGGAAGACGACATGTATTTGCGCGTCGTAATCTTACGATGCACGTGTTAATGACACGCAATGCGTATCAAGGAAGCCCCTGTCAAGAAAGGCCATGTCATAAATGAAGATGATACACATTTTTGCGTATCGTAACTTTAAATGTTAAAAAAAATATTATTTATAGATTTACTAATTTTCAAATTAAATTTGCGTTTAATGTCTCATAACAAAAAATAAAATACTATATACAAAAAATACAATCTATTGCATAAAATTTAATATCATACAAATAATCGATCCATGGAAAGATAAAACAAATCAATAGAAGTTGTTTTCTCCCTATACATGATTATTACATACTAAATAACAAACTTTATTTCATATTCATACATATGATTACATTATTCATTAAGAAAAACATATACCTACAGCTAGACTTGGAAGATCCATGATTGAATATGATTTCCAATGTAACTTCGATCCAAATGAGAAGTAAATACCTTACTGAGGACATTACACTTCGACATTCTTCAAACTTTGTGTAGATTGTGTATGCAATGTCCAAAACTGACATGTCATCTGGTCCAGGGAGGTATCTACAAATGTACAAAAGCATTTAATTAACACATATAATAATTGCAGAATAGGATTCAAGATTAACAAGTACATAACATAATATGAAACTACTCATAAAAACAAGAATGCTCAACAGTTTAAGTTTACAACCACAAATAGACAACATAAAATGACTCATTTAAACTTGGTATTTTACCTTGCTGAACTTGTTAGGTGCAGACAGGTTCTTTTATAATTTGTGATGTCTACATTTAAAGAAGAAGCCAAAATCATTCCCATCTTTCTGTTAGCCTCGTCCACCACCTCTCAAAACCTGAAAATCAAAGCACAAAAATGCAAATCACTATAGATTTTTGTACATCATTTTTGCAAAATATAACTATAATGACTTGCAGACATACAAATTATGATAGCTGAGGACTACCAAATGCAACAAACATTAGTTTAATCTGAAAACCTTCACATATAAAAACAAGGAACATGAAAATATATGTAAAGTTCTAACCTGGGAAACTTCAACTTCTTCATTAAGAATAAACAAATCAATAAGAAATTCACATATTTCAAACCTGTGAAATTATATTAATGAACATTAGCATATTTTGCACCCACCAAATAAAAAAAATTTACTTTAAATTAGAAGTAAAAAAATGATGAAAGATGTTTACTGAAATATTGAATTAGCTGAACTGCCACCTTCACACTCCGGTCAGAAGTTTGTTAATCAAATATGATCACTCTTGGACACGGGCATTAAACTTAATAAAGAATAAAATTTTGCTTTCCATTTGCTTTTCTTATTAGGACATTATAATTTAAAAATTCTTCTACATATCCTTTCTATTTGGATAACATATGCTATAAATGGTATATATTTTTCAAAGAAAGCACATTGCTATCTGTTGCATTCATTTTTTTTATCTCAAGAAATGTCTCGATTTTCATTAATTGGTAAAAAAATTTAAGTTTTGTTCAGTTTTTACCTGATTGTACTTGGCTAAGCGCTCTCCACGAGAAGGAGAGCCTGCTTTGATTTGACAAGAGGCAAGACCAACCGCCAGGTCAGCAATGAAAGAATCATCAGTTTCCCCACTTCTCTATGATATCACCACCATAACTTGGAACCACCATAATCGGTCAGCAGATTCATACACATTTGAGAGGTTAAAACATCTTAGAAAACTTCCTCAGGGCATTATGGTCACATAAATGCTATACATATTCTTCCTCAGGCAGTTTCACTGTTGTGTAAATGCCTGCACTAGCTAGTGCGCCAAGGATGGGAGCTGTAAGGTAGATCCATATGCCTTTGTAGTTATTTGCAGCCATTGCTGGTCCCAAGGTTCTTGCTGAGTTCATTGATGCTCCTGTCAGTGGCCTATATCATTTCAACAATGGGAAAAATGTGAACAAAGAGGGAACCCCTTTTTTTTAAAAAAAAAACTTCTATCAACATACCCAGTTATCAGAATATTAAGAAGGTTCAATTTATACGTACCCAGCTATAAGAATATTAAGCATGACAGTTGCTCCCACAGCTATTCTCGCTACCTCGCCAACCTGTGGTGAAATAAAAATCAGGTTACAATTATTTGAATAATTGCAAATTTTGTCTATGTTCATGTATATGTAAAATTTCCATAGCCAATTTTATATTAATACTATAAACTAACAAATATATATATATATATATATATATATATATATATATATATATATATATATATATATATATATATATATATTACCCATGAAGACCAGGGGTAGATGGGTGATATACACTTGTTAAGCCTAATTGTCTAGCAGCTGAAGCAGTGATTTCGCCAATGCATGCAACAGAACCCTCCTATGTCTGTGGTTCAGGTAGAAGATCCACCGAAGCACTGTTTCATGATAAATATTAACAGATTAGAGGACATTTTTTTGGATTTATTTTTCAGGTTTTATGTTTTTTTGGTTGCATATAGCAATAAAAATAGCAATGAAAGAAATGGTGTCTTCTTGAAGTCAAAGTCCATGAAAGCATGAGGAAGATATTTGTTGAATTTCACAATATATTATAACAAAAAAGTTCAAGAACTTTATATCTAAGAATACAAATTATTGGAGTGTAATGGAGACTGAGAAAACCTCTAAATAAATAATCAGATAAGCTTCAGTTCGGTTAAGCTTTTTAAATTAGGTCATAAAACAAAGCATTGAACTAACCCCAAAATTTATGTTCTAAAATAACAAAAAAAATGTGTTATCAAATTAAGGAGACCCTGACTTAAGAAACAGGAAAAAGTTGTAGACTTATTTTTGAAGTATAGGGAAACTACAAAGTAAATTCTAAAGTAGAGGGGAAAAAAGAAAAGTGGCTTTAATGATGCTATTAGTTTCTTGAATGGCATTGGATCCACAAGGACTCAATCAAAGATGGTAAACAAAATTATCTCCAATACTTGTTGTAAGTAAAAAGTGAACTGTTAAATTTTAAACTGACTCTAATACAGAATCTGCCCTTTGATAGGGAGCTGATAATGTTATTTTTGAGAGATTAGCAAGTGGAAATGATGAATTAAAGAAAGTTTCACGTGAAAATTTGGAGCAACATGGAGAAGCTGGATTGCGAACTCTTTGTTTGGCATATAAGCATTTAAGTCCAGACATGTATGAAACTTGGAATGAGAAATTTATTCAGTCAAAATCTGCTCTAAGATATCGTGAAAGAAAATTGGATGAGGTAATAAATGAGATTCCATTTCCTTCAAAATTTACAAACAAAACAACATTTATATTTATATTTAAAAACATGTGAAACTCCACTGCTTCTTCAAAGTTGCTTTCCCCATTTGGAGGCCCTAAATACCAAAATATATAAATAAAATAAAAAAGATTAAATGTTCAATCATTTTTAACAGAAAAGGACTCTAACCTAGTCTATTTGTAGGAGGGTAATTTGGGAATCCACATTCATCTTTAGGAGACAATTTTCCCACCTGTATCACTTCATCTCTGGAAGATTCAAATCCAGAACAAACAACCACATTACACGAAAGCAAAGGATAAGAAAGATTCACATCACTATCTTCTTGACTCTCAGTGACAAAATTAGCAGTTTGCCCTTGGTTCTCAGTCACACCAGTAACCACTTCTATATCACCAACATGCTACTAGCTTGCTTTTGAAGAACGCTATTCCAACCATAATCACCTTCCAAGCCCATTTGTTGAACTTCTTGATGAGGTAAGATTTTGATGGACTATATACAGTTTACAAACTCACTGAAATGCATACACGAAAAACCCTAAATTATAAAAAAACAATAAAAAATTAGAAAATAAAAATAACCCTTTTAAAAATTTGATTAACCTGACCAGATCCCTCGGCTACTTGAATGACAGTTAAGCCCTTTGTCTCAAGCAAAGATTTAAGATGGCTTAGGAAACCATGACATCCATGCAACTCAAAGGGTAATTATGGTATTAATGGTAATTACTAATTACCTGATGAAAACACTATTAATTTCACAAACCCAATACCACTAAAACAATAGTGTCCATGTGACCATGTGTATGTTTGTTTGTCTTTTTGGATTTGTCATTGGTGTTAAGGTAGCATCTGCATTTCATCACTGCACAAGTTGTATGATCATAAGGACCTGAAGGAAAATGAAAATAAAGACAATAACAATTGAATCCAAAAGGTATTAATGGTATATGAAAAAAAACAGTAGATATACTTTGAGAAAGGAAGTATGAAAATACAGAACCTAGAAATTTAAAAAAAAAAGATTATTGCTTTAAGAGATTTCTCTTCTTTAAGTGTTTAGATTTGATACAAATACAAACCTAGCTTGTTTTTTTATACGAATACAAACCTAGGCTGTTTTTTGATAGAAGGATTTCTAGGGGAATGATCTCTTGTTTCATAGCAGGGGAGATTATAGATTCACCTGTCATAAAGTGTGATACTAGCATCATGAATTCATTTAACACATACCTCACCAACAACAGTTAATGGAGTGCCTGTTGGAAGAACACGTTCAATTCTCTTGACTCAAAGCATCTACAAAACAATGACATTATAAGCCATACTTAGCATCATGAATTCATTTATATGCATACATAAAAATAATGTAACAAATTAAGACATTCCATACCTTGAGACCTTGTAGATAATCTAATGTTCCACGAACAAGTGATCGTCCTGACTCCTCAAATACTTCACTTCCAACAGTTAACACCAAACCAGCAGCACCATGAGCTCCAACAACATATACATGAGCACTTCCATTGTCCTAATAAAAAAATGTAAAATTAAGGACATGATTTCAATGCGTTTATGTGAGAAAATGGAACAGACAGTCAATAAAATTCTTACATTGAAAGCACAAGTAGCCAACATATTGATGAGAAATGCAGGTTACCATGTCATGTTATGGAATTCCTTATGTAATGCAAACAATCAAATCCAGTTCAACCTCTAATGCTTCCATGATTGCTGCTGCAGCAAATGGTGGAGGCACATATACAGATGCATTAGCCTTGGTTTCAGCTTTTGCATCTGCAACTAAGATGAAAACAGGGATCCCTAAATGCTCTGTTCCACCCTTCTTTGGGGTAACTCCACCAACCTACAGAAGTCAAGAACAAGGTTCAAAATAAACTAAAAACACTTTCAGAGCTACATGTTGAAATTATTTATATACATTTGTTAGATCATTATTAAATTGTGTCCAGACTAAAGAATGTCATTTTCGTAATTAATAGTACAAAATCAAACAATCATTTTACAGATCACCATTACACGAACATGGATGTCACTGGTCGTACCTTCCACTGTAAACCTTCTAAGATCTGAAGCTCCATAACTAGAATATCTTTCTGTTACCAGTGTTTAGTCTATGTATTAGATCGATGTTATAAAAAAAATACGCAGTATGTATATGTATATATAGGAGAGAGAGAGAGAGAGAGAGAGATAAAGAAAGAGAGACTTGTAGTTGGTCACGTATTACCTGCATCAAATCGAAATTGAGGGAATTTTGATTTCATAAGATGAATTTGAAATGGTATATAGAACCCTAAATCACCTTCTAGGTTTAAAAAAGGGGAACCGAAAGTAGATCGATGGAGTTGGGTAGACCGGAGGTGGAGCGGGACTGGGGACACTCAATCGTAGGCGAGATCCAGAACCGTAAACGCCTGATGTCCAAAAATTTGTTGCTAAAACCTAGAGAATCGACATAGGTTTTCCCGGTACAGACCTGTGCTCGAGTAGAGATCCGATGAGAAGATTAACAAGTAGCGGAGAAGTGGATCGGAGAGGAGAGAGAAGGAGGGAGAGGGGAGAGTCGATTATGAAGATGAAAGGTAGAAAGAAGGTTGAAAAGAAGGGTTTTCAAAATTTTGGGATTTCATTTCCCCCCGTTGTCTACTAAAAGCGCCTTTCATTAAAATTATAAAGCGACACTTACAGAGGACGCGCGTTTAAGTTAAAGCGCCCTCCGTGTTTTTAATTTTTTTTCTTGAGACACTAAATTAAGGGCACGCAATAATGCGTGACATAAATCCTTAAATTTTTTAGAGACATTACACTATTTTAAGGGCATGTCCTTTTACGTATCATTAATCAGCGCGTGTCGTAAAAAGCGCGTCATTAAAGGTCTATTTTCTAGTAGTGGATGGCGGACAACAAACACGTCCCTGAAGGCATGAACCCGACGACAACTGACTCTATACTCGTGGTGTGACCAAACCTTAATTATTTCACAACCATGAAGGATTCTGATGAATACTTTAGAACACAACGAAAACTTCCTAACTCTAAGAACTTTTATGGTAGCCTACCTTCCTTCTATTATGTTGTAGCACACCCAGACCAAAAATCTTGCATTCTTACACATTATAGATTTCCCCTGATTCAATGTTCTAAAACCACAAATCAAATTGTCTGTTAATCCTTCAATCAAAGTACTTAATCCTTCCCCACTTAGGGTTCAAACTATTATCGACTAACGTATGCAATCCTTACACTAGCTTAGCCAGGTACACATTAACCTTAACTCCTGGTATGCAATATGGCAAAGGAAGATCCTTAGAATAATGACCAATCGATCATAAAGGAACCATGAACCTTAAATGGAGAACTAAAAAACGTTCGTCGGTATTATAGCTTCAAACTCAAGAAAAACGATCAATATACAATTTGATTTATAAGGCACCTCGAGGATTGAACCCTGCTCCATTAAATTTTATAGATGCTCCAATCACAGTTCTAACAAACTAACCGTACAAAAGGACTATCTAAGGCGAAACAACACTAACCAGGAACATATTCATTCTAGATAGAAATGTAATGATAGAATCGAAGATAAAAATACATACCAATGATTTCTTGAGGCTCGACCTTGACCTCCCTGCTAGACGACGGGTGTTAGGGCTTTCACTTCTTCTGCCACCTGCATTGGACAGTCACGTTTAATATGACCCGACCGGTGATAGGGGAAACATATCCAATCCTTCTTACAATCATGGACGACATGCCCTTTTTCTCCACATTGTAGCGTTTGAACTTGTAATAGACAAACTCGTGGGTTCCCCCACACTTGCCGCAAATATCGAAGTCCCTCCAACTTCTAGTACCGAGGTTAGTTGTATTGAACTCTTTGCCCATCACCGGAAATGTTGAATCATGTGCCCGATTTCTCTTCCCTTGTCATGTTTCCACATCAAGATCTCCTCCCCTATCCGCCTCAACAATCTATTCTACAGTTTTAATGACTACATTCTGCTCCTTAAACTTGACAATTAACCCGTCATAGATTTGACCAATAATATCAGGAAGCTCCTGTAAGTCCCCAATCTGCTTGTATATCAATCAGATCCGTTTGTTGGTGCGGAATCCCAATCAAACGGATGATGTCAAATCAAAATAGAAGAGAAGGAGAAGAAGAATAATATAAATCTTGTATGTATTGATATGAATGAAGATCCGGATACAAGATTCATACACACACTAACACACACTCGTTGTTCTCTCTAGTTTCTCTCTATAGAACACCTTAGAATACACACATAAGCTCCTCTAGACCGTACACTCTCTTCTGTTCATCAATCCCTCCTCAACCACCTAACACCTATATATATATATATATATATATATATATATATATATATATATATACTTGGGGAATATGGGCCTAATGGGTTTACAGTCGTAAACACAACCATAAACACTTTTATGGCCGTAAACATAGAGTTGTTTACAATCCTAGACATAAAAATAAATTTTCCTAGAAAAGCAAAGTATAAACCATAATTTTGACCCAACAACTCCTCTAATAAAATATGTGAAACCTCAGTGGCAATCCAATCGCGTAGTCCTTCTTTGTCTGCATCAATCTCTAAGTACTCTACTTCCAGTCGGGTAATCAACATTATGTTGAACAAAAAAATAACTATCATCTCATAATCAAAGTGTCATCATTATCCTATCATATTTTACCTGCTACTCAGAAACCCGTACATCAACCCTCAACGAACTTTATAGAATCTCTGCGATTCTCCTCGATTCGAGTTGTAACATCCAAAATTTCAAAACAATTAAAACTTTTCAAAATCACCCATTTTATTAACATTGTTGCAAAAAGGTTTTCAGTACATTATTAGACAGAGTAATTTCCCAGGTTCATATCATAAAACACCAACGCGAGGAACGGTACGATCACGCCTTTGCCTTGCCACAAGCTCTTGAGAACCTGAAACATAAAACCACAACTGTAAGCCCGAAAGCTTAGTGAGATACCCCCAATATACCAACCACATATACGCCCTTCCAGGCCACGACCTTCCGGTCCATACATATCGCCTTCCGGCCCATAACATATTGCCTTCCGGCCCATAACATATTGCCTTCCGGCCCAAAGCATAAAATGCATACATAGCATAACAAATCATAGAACGACCCTGCATACCGGGTCACACCTCAGATCTAGCAATCATACACATAACACATAATCATATAACAGTTCACAGTTAGCAATTGATCAACAGATCACATAACAAAGCATTACTCTAACCAAGATACCGGACTAACCAGTCACTAGCATAACATAATCATAGGAGTCAGTCATCATACTAATTATAAACATACGCCTTTCTAGGCCATGACCTTCCGGTCCACATAGTAATGCCTTCCGGCCTGCAACATATAATGAAAACTACCCGGATTCCCATCCGGTAAAAAGGGGTCGGCCTTGGTGCCATAAACCCTAACGATATAGTGAGGATAACTCACCTCGAAACTGCCGACTGAACATATAGCTCAAGCTGCTCCGATCACTGATACGATCTCCACCTCTGAACAGTCACCAATGCACTGAACTCAAACAATAAACAACAATTACCAAAATACCCCTGGAACCACTGGTCAATCCTTGGTCAAAGACAAGGTCAAAGTCAACCCCTGACTGACCCTACTCGTCGAGTCAACCCTGTGACTCGCCGAGTCCCCCTACTCAGAACTTCACTTAACCCGCGACCTAACTCGCCGAGTCACCCCGAGACTCGCCGAGTTCAACGACTCCGAGTCCACTCGCCCTTGACTCACCGATTCATTAAGATTCCCTTTCTACACGTCGAGTATTCCCTTTTTACTCGACGAGTTCCTCCTGGAAGAATCGCGGGGCCACCCCGACTCAACTCGTCGAGTCTGAAGAACAACTCGACGAGTCCCAGTTATTCTTCGAGCTACTCGCCGAGTCTGTTCATCAGACTCGTCGAGTCCATGCCATGCAGTCGATCAAACTGCTTCCTGAGATAAGTATTGTCCCGAAATACACAAGCATGGGACCCTCTGGACCTCTAAGGTCCTAATACAGGGTTATAGTCGTTTGGGGACTAGGGTAACACTTAATCTAATCACAAAGGGGTTCCATAAACCCTAATTCCATGACACATCAACATAGCAGAGCATAATTCGAATTCTTACCTGAATAATGTGCCCTCTGTGTCCCCAAATCCTCAGAACGTGACTCCCTTGCTGTTCCTTTAGCCAAGCCCTTCTCTTCCTTGCACCACAACCCTTCCAAGATCAACAATGGCCCTTAAACTTTGCTCCAGATGCACCCAATCGATTTAGGGTTCTTCTCAGAAGGCCAAAATGAACAATGACGGCCAATAAGTGCCTCTTATACGTTCCAACCTGAACGGTTAGGGTTTTCACCAAACAGCGCAGACTCGCCGAGTCCATATCTGGACTCGTCGAGTCCAGTCGCGAACCCGCGACCCGATCTGCGATACTACTCGGCGAGTCTAGGCTCCAACTCGCCGAGTCCCTTCTTAAAACACCCCCAAATCATAGTTATATCAATATTTGAAATTCCGGGCTGTTACAACTCTCCCCCACTAGAACTAGACTTCGCCCTCGAAGTCTCACTCTGAAAATAGCTCCGGATGCTGCTCCCGCATCTCACGTTCCAGCTCACCGGTCATTTCCGGCCCATCCGGTGCTGCTACCGAACTAATACTAGAGATATCTCCTTATACCTCATAGCCTCGATCTTCCGATTCCTGATGACCACTGGTCTCTCAGCACAATTCCGTACCGCATCCACCTGAATTTCTCCTAATGGGACTACTGCCGACTCGTCAGCTAAACACTTCCTCAATTGCGACATATGAAAGGTGTCGTGGATCTGTCCCCACTCCGCTGGCAACTCCAATCGATAGGCTACCCGGCCTATCCTTGCAATCACCCGAAATGGCCCAATGTACCGGGGCCCCAACTTTCCCTTCTTCTTGAATCGAATCACTCCTCTCCAAAGAGAGGCCTTCGGGAGTACGAAGTCGCCGACCTGAAACTCAAGCTCGGATCGGTGGCTGTCTGCATAACTTTTCCTGTCGGCTCTGGGCGGTCAATAACCTCTGTCTCATCTGCTGAATCTGCTCTGTCGACTGAAGCCCGATCTCTGTACTGCACATCACTCTCTGTAACCCAAGAATTACCCAAGATGCAACTCTGCTCTAAATCCCAACAATCACTCGACCAATAAGGGTTAGGAAACCATGAACCACCGGATCCCGGATCCAAAGCCCACGTTGTCCATCCCGGACCAACTGAGAGATCCATTCTCACTCTCAGAGCAACTCTCACAAGTCCTTCTCTTGCCATCACATACACCTACTGAACTAGTCCCAACACCCGCAGGTTGGGAGACCCAATACACTGATGATATTCTCGAACATCTCCCAAGATGAACCATTACATCCATCCTACACTCTGATCAGAATCACACGGAGAATTTAATATTCTCTCTCCCCCTGCATCCCTTCTGAGCCTCAACAGACATCTCCAACCCAGATGGGTTCCTACTTCGCTGCCGCGAACACGATGCTCAAGGCCATACTTGAAATACTCTAATCATAACTCTGCTCTGCAGCTTTCATTCTTGTGAACTTGTACTCCCCTTCGGAGTTACACACCTTTCCCTTTTCCTTCCAAGGGACCCTCTTGGCCATAATGCCACTCCAACCGGTGCCACGGTGCTTGCCCTAAGCGACACCACCCTTTTTGCGTAACCGCTATTCACATACTCTGGTTCTCATTGCAGGGGCTCTCAATCCCATGCACTCTCTCCATTCATCAAAATCACTGCCTCAGCTAAACAAGATCACTAACCCGGGGCCAGACCTTCCAATGCAATCATACTGCAACATACACGATCCGCAATCTCAAACTGATCCAGCAATACCAACAGAGTCTCCAGCATGGCTGGACCGACTCTCATAACACATTCTAGTCACTCGAGGCTATATCTCTGTGGGTCCGTACACCCAAACTCTGCGAACCCGCAGGTTCTAACTCTGGGAACCTTCCGGTTCCAGCTCTAGAACATGCACAACATAATCCCGTGGGATTAATGCAGTACAACCCATCACGTACCTCAAACGTACCAATACTCTGATCGCAAAATTCCGATTACTTACTCAAGCTTGATCCCGGCCTCCTCTCAGGCCTCCACAATCAAATGCCCTAGGTTTGTATCCCGCCCCGCATACCCGACACCCGCTCTCGTCGGCCTATACTCTGAGCTGACAAACACTGCTGAATCCCAACAGCTACGCACCCTCACATACTCATCGATCACCTGGAGAATTCTCCAATTCTCCCCCACTAAAGCACTGACTAACTGCCATCGATCGTCATTAATGACCTTTCAGAACAACCCCGCACAGAGAGAACATTTACACACTGACTGTTTCTCACCAGCATAGGCAACCCTCAACAAAACACATCTCTTCCCTGATCAGTCCACTCAAAAGAATCTGATCTTTCAATTATTCACTCTACGACTGTAGATGTTACCCGACATTCAACCCAGTGCCGCATTTCCACTAACAATCCTCACGAACGATAACCAACGAAATTCCCAAACAATAACCCATAACCAACCCACAACCTGCCAAAGGATGAATACCACATCGAAAATCGCACAAGACTACCGGCACCAAAACACCAAACTATAACCATACCAAACCATCAGGGAACAACGAATGTCAAAGCGAAAACTTGAAGTACCAAACCATAACCATGCCCAACCCGCGAAACAACGAATACCGCATCAAAATCCACACAAGATACCAGCACGAACAATACACCACAATCAACGCAAGGCAATCGAGACATCAAGAAAACCTCATACCCGCAGCTGCCTCCGGCACTGCTCCGCCTCCCTCTGCCGCAAGCCGATAAGCACGACCCTGAGCCCTTGGGGCTCCGCTCCATCCTGTCCTCCTCCTGAACTCCTCAAGGTGGCCGGTGCTAGAGCCTGCACCGGTCCTGCAGAAAGCTGTGGACAGTTGACCATCAAATGTCCAACCTGCCGACACTGATAACAAATCCTCAAATCCCGAATTAGCACTGACTGCCGACAATCCCGTGCACCGTGCCCCTCCTTTTCCGCACTTGCGGCATGCACCACCAGACCAGCAAGCTCCGGTGTAACCCCTCCCACACTTCTCATAAGTGTGGTCGCTCCGATCCCCCATTCTAACATCTACGGTCCTGGACCGTTTCGGCGCCGACTGCGACTGCATCGGGGCCTGCCTCAACTCACGCAACTGCAACTCAACCTCTAACTCACGCCACATGGCGGCCTCCTGCAACTCCAACAAGGTCTCACACCTCTACGCAGACACGAACTGTCTGATATCCCCCTTGAGCATACTCAGGTATTGGGACATCTGAGCCTGCTCCTAAGCGAACTCAGGGCAAAACATTGCCTTCTCAATAAACATCCTGGTGATCTCAGTCACCGACTCCAAATCCTGCTTCAGCTCAAGGAACTTCCGAGCCAATCTCTCCTTTTCATCCCGCGGAACATAGCGAGTACTGAACATCTCTCTAACTGATCCCCTAAAACCGCAGCCCTCTGCGCGTCAGAATATGACCCCATGGTCAATCTCCACCAATAGGTCCAGAGCACACCTCGCCCTCTAATCAGCAGGGCGTAAACTCGTGGAGAAATACCCCTCCACGTCTGATAACCATCTCATAGCAACAATCGGGTCCTGAACCCTATCGAATGTGGGGGGCTTCGCATAATAGAAGTCCCGATACTGAAAACCCCGACTAGCTCCTCTCTTTGCCGTTGCTACAGCCGCTGTAACTGCCGCGGCAACCGTTTCTGCGAGAGCCGCATATCGCTCATCGAAATACTCAATCATGGCGGTCTTGATCGACCCACACAACTCCGGCAACTCAGCCCGGAACAATGCCGCAACCCCATCACGCAGGATCTCACGAATCCTCGCATCCCGCTCGCTCGTGCTCGTCCGATCGATAACCTTCGACGGCACTGACCCACCCGGAACTCGTCCTCCAGCTCCCGATCCTGATCCGGATCTGCTATCATCATGCCTCGAGATCTCCATAATGAAGACACCCTACCAATCTCAAACACTTCCCAAAATCCTGGGATCCAACTCTCGCAACCCTACCCTAGAGACCATGGTTTCCCTGATACGCGTATGGGTCCTGTGCTTTCAGTAGTACGGGCCCATACTACCTTCCACACCTACCCATATTTGTATGAAGTACTACCACAATACCCTAGGGAACATGCATAACAACTATCAACCCTCACCACTAGAGGAACACTGAGAACATCCCATAAGGGACCCTAGGCTACAGGCATCACATATCAGGCAACATTATCATGAATTCCTGAAGATCCCTAGCCTAACGCTAGCATGCTGTTCTATCAAGCTAAAATAAACAAATATCATGTATGGTATCTTGGGGTTACTTACTGGCTCCGGCTGATCGTACCTCCGCGTCCTCCTTTTACCAAATTTGAAAACCATTTTAATTTCTCATTTTAAAATCCTCCTCGATTTGAGACTGGAGTCACACGAATGTTTCCCCAATTCACTCAAACCAAGGCTCTGATACCAACTTGTAACATCCAAAATTTCAAAATAGTTAAAACTTTTCAAAATCACCCATTTTATTAACATTGTTGCAAAAAGGTTGTCAATACATTATTAGACAGAGTAATTTCCCAGGTTCATATCATAAAACACCAACGCGAGGAACGGTACGATCACGCCTTTGCCTTGCCACAAGCTCTTGAGAACCTGAAACATAAAACCACAACTGTAAGCCCGAAAGCTTAGTGAGATACCCCCAATATACCAACCACATATACGCCCTTCCAGGCCACGACCTTCCGGTCCATACATATCGCCTTCCGGCCCATAACATATTGCCTTCCGGCCCAAAGCATAAAATGCATACATAGCATAACAAATCATAGAACGACCCTGCATACCGGGTCACACCTCAGATCTAGCAATCATACACATAACACATAATCATATAACAGTTCACAGTTAGCAATTGATCAACAGATCACATAACAAAGCATTACTCTAACCAAGATACCGGACTAACCAGTCACTAGCATAACATAATCATAGGAGTCAGTCATCATACTAATTATAAACATACGCCTTTCCAGGCCATGACCTTCCGGTCCACATAGTAATGCCTTCCGGCCTGCAACATATAATGACAACTACCCGGATTCCCATCCGGTAAAAAGGGGTCGGCCTTGGTGCCATAAACCCTAACGATATAGTGAGGATAACTCACCTCGAAACTGCCGACTGAACAGATAGCTCAAGCTACTCCGATCACTGATACGATCTCCACCTCTGAACAGTCACCAATGCACTGAACTCAAACAATAAACAACAATTACCAAAATACCCCTGGAACCACTGGTCAATCCTTGGTCAAAGACAAGGTCAAAGTCAACCCCTGACTGACCCTACTCGTCGAGTCAACCCTGTGACTCGCCGAGTCCCCCTACTCAGAACTTCACTTAACCCGCGACCTAACTCGCCGAGTCACCCCGAGACTCGCCGAGTTCAACGACTCCGAGTCCACTCGCCCTTGACTCACCGATTCATTAAGATTCCCTTTCTACACGTCGAGTATTCCCTTTTTACTCGACGAGTTCCTCCTGGAAGAATCGCGGGGCCACCCCGACTCAACTCGTCGAGTCTGAAGAACAACTCGACGAGTCCCAGTTATTCTTCGAGCTACTCGCCGAGTCTGTTCATCAGACTCGTCGAGTCCATGCCATGCAGTCGATCAAACTGCTTCCTGAGATAAGTATTGTCCCGAAATACACAAGCATGGGACCCTCTGGACCTCTAAGGTCCTAATACAGGGTTATAGTCGTTTGGGGACTAGGGTAACACTTAATCTAATCACAAAGGGGTTCCATAAACCCTAATTCCATGACACATCAACATAACAGAGCATAATTCGAATTCTTACCTGAATAATGTGCCCTCTGTGTCCCCAAATCCTCAGAACGTGACTCCCTTGCTGTTCCTTTAGCCAAGCCCTTCTCTTCCTTGCACCACAACCCTTCCAAGATCAACAATGGCCCTTAAACTTTGCTCCAGATGCACCCAATCGATTTAGGGTTCTTCTCAGAAGGCCAAAATGAACAATGACGGCCAATAAGTGCCTCTTATACGTTCCAACCTGAACGGTTAGGGTTTTCACCAAACAGCGCAGACTCGCCGAGTCCATATCTGGACTCGTCGAGTCCAGTCGCGAACCCGCGACCCGATCTGCGATACTACTCGGTGAGTCTAGGCTCCAACTCGCCGAGTCCCTTCTTAAAACACCCCCAAATCATAGTTATATCAATATTTGAAATTTCGGGCTGTTACACGAGTATGGATCATGTGCTTTCAGTAGTACGGGCCCAATACTATCTTCCACACACATTTGTACTTTCCTTAAGAATCACCCTGGATCCTCGAAGTCAGTTCCTTATAACTAGACTCATAGGTCCTTGCACTAAACAACACATTTGAAACTTCCTAGGCTCTTATAGGATTTCACTTCCCATATAATCATGTCATGACACTGTTCCTAATCCATTAGGAACCCTACCTCACCCTGCTCTCAGCTGCAAAGGAAACTTCTACTAATGTCAACTAACTACCTCATGAATACAATCACAAGTAAAAAAGATTAAATAGTCCTTTAATTGAAAGATATTGTTCTACAATGATTAGACTCAAACAAGAGTTGCGCAATAGAGCCAATTCAATCATTCTATAACTATTCAGTCTTTGTGGCATGCAACCTAGCTTATTTTAATAGTTAACTAACACCAATATAGGCCTCACATAACACAAAGCAAGCGGCATTCGAGCAAAAAAACCGATTGGAAATAAGTCATAATAAATACTAGTCAATTCTCACACGCACTTCTTGAAGATCCTTATGCATCTCTAACAGTTTACATATCAAACATAAAAAGGCATCTCTCCCTAGCAAGCATTCTAGCATGGAACTTGAGCAGATCCTTAATCTAACTTCTAGCATGCATACCATACTATAACACATAACATATCAACATGTATGGGTATTTTTGGGAAACACTTACTTGAGCTCGGTTGATTGAATGCATCACACCCTATTTTATTTATAAAAACCTTTTAAGAAAAATCTTTTCCTTAATCTATTTAAAAGATTTTATAAATCCCCAGTCTGAGTTTAGATACACTGAAAAGTGTGCCAGAATCCCTCAAACCAAGGATCTTATACCAATTTGTCATGTCCCAAAATACTAAGTAAAAGTTTCATTTTAAACAACCAAAACCATTCATTCATTTGTTCAAAAGATAATTAGAGTATAAAGTATTCTCAAAACAGCAGATTGTATCAAATTGATAGTACAAAATAATCCTATGGGGGATGTAGTGCAATCAAGCCGAGCCCTTCCCCTTTCGAACCAAAAGCCCCTACAACATTTTAAACACGAAATTGTAAGTAGAAGTGGCAATCGTGTCGTGTCATGTCATGACGGGTTCGTGTCATGTCGAAACACTAAACGGGTTGAAAGTGCTTAACCCTAACACGACCCATTTAATTAATGTGTCGTGTCGTGTCAACCCGTTTATTTTCGTGTCGAGTTCGTGTCGGGTTTTGAGTTAGGGCTATACCTCGAAATATGTCATGTCATGTGAGGTTAAAAGATTGAGCATGTTGAAAGAGTAGGAGTTAGGTAGGCAGAAAAGAAAAGCTAATAGTTTGAAGGCATAATAGATAAATTCATAGCAAGTTCAGATGAAAAAATTAAAAGAGTGGGAGTTGGGGAGGAAGATGACAAAGGTCATGAGGATGCGAGAGTGGTGAAAGAGACTGGGTAGTTTGGGAGAGAATGTAAAAATTGAAATGAAGTCTTGATCTAGACGGCTAAGTCATTTCAACATAAAAAAAACAATTCAATTCGAAGGCTTTCTTTTACTTATGGTTTTGATTTTATATCTTTCTAGTTTATTTAAGTAATTCAAAATACTTGCATATAAATAAACAGGTCATTTTCGAGTCATATTCGAATTGAAATTCTCAACCCTAACCTTACCCATTTAATTTTCGTGTCGTGTCGTGTCGTGTCAACCCGTTTATTTAAACGGGTTGAAATATCTTACCCAAACCCGTTTATTTCGTGTCGGGTTTCGTGTCGTGTCAATTTTTTCCACCTCTAACTGTAAGCACAAAGCTTAGTGAGTTCCCTAAAATACCACATAACCATATGGGCCCAACCTAAAATATATCGGACCTCGTCCATCCAATCCAAACGGGCCCCACCCAACTCATGTTTGGGCCCTACCCATTATATATAACAGGCCATGCCAATTATATATAACGGGCCTCGCCCAACATATAATGCAAGAGTCACAAAGACTCACATTATGAACACATTCAACAAATATCAATCTCACACAATCGGAAAGGGGTATTGCGCACCTCCTACGAAAACATATAAGGTTAAACCTTAGTATACCTTCTAAAAGTAGCCCTTGAATAAAACTCAAACCATGTCAAAAAGTCAACAGTCAAATTCAATATCAATTGATCTCCATATCGTGGTCATCCTTTGGCCACATTATGGCACCTTCTCTATAAAACAATCGCGGCGAGTGAAATCGCCACATCGTGGAAATCATGCCACTACGTTGTGGCAATTGCATTGTGAACAACTTAATTTATTAAGCTCTCAATCTATTAAACCCTAAGCTCATATTTTCTATAAGGCTTCTTGGGACACTAAAGGACCATAAAAATCCTTGCTTTGATAACATGCATATCTCATTTATATCATTTGTTCAACTAGGTCAAAAGTGGTATAAATAGGAGTTAATATTCATGCATGATCTCAATAGTAACATAACTCTTCATATCTAGAACACCTAACCCTCTTGGGACCACAAGGATCAATAAAGTTGCAAACTTAATTGAATCCAACAAATCCAAACACCAAAACATGAAGAAAAGCCAATAAAACTTATATCTAAAAAGAGCTATCTAACAAGTTCCAAAAAAGAGGACTTACAAAGATCCATAAGGTGGTCTTAGAGGTAGGGATGAGTTGTGTTAGATGCAATTTTATGCATCTTTTATATTAGTTTTTATTAGGATTTTGCATCATATATTTTATGCTTTTTCATGTGCATTAGTATAAATAATGTTCAACTCATGTTTATCACTAGAATTCTCGTACTGATCATGTTTTTATGTCGTTTTCAGATATTTCATGTGGAGTGGTACTTTGGGAGCAGATTGGATGCATATTTGAAGCTTAATGGAGCTAAAACACATGAAGAAGCTAGAACCTAGGTTGGGTTTGCTGAAACTGAATAGTTCGCGTATGGAACGCGTGTTTTATGAAAAATACGGCCATGCTTCTCACCAAAATGCGGTCACATTTGTGCTTCGAGGATTTTCTAGACCAAAAATAAGTATAAAAAATTTAGCCAAAAAATGCAATCGTGGATCCCTGAAAATGCAATCGCATTTCTCCTTCGATGTCTTAAAAAGTTTGAAATTAAATTACCAACATACTTCATTAAACAAAGTTTCTTAGAGTTTTAACCAAGCATTTTTACCAAAAATTTGATGGTGCTTTTCTTTTTCTTGCTCCAGAAGTTGTTGGCTCATATATAAAGACTCCTTTCTGATAAGTTTAAGCCCTAGACGTTCCTAGACGACGAAAAATGATTTTCAGAGACGATTTTTTTGCTTTTTTTCATCACTTTAAAGATCTGAAGGTTGTAGATCATCTTAATAATTTAGTTTAGTATGATTTAGTAGCATAATGTCTATTTTCATTAGTTTTGATTAGATTTTAGCCAAGCTTGGTTAAACCCTTGATTTGAGTTCTGCATTCATGAGTACTTTTCATGTAATTAATCATTAGACTTGGTTTTTGATTTGTGATTGTATCTTGATTTTTCATTTTTATGCGTAATGAATGTTTGATTTTGATTATTTTTAGCCTGATCACCTAATTTAGGATTTATTCATTCTACTTAATTAGTTATTGAAATTTGTAATTGTTTTGATAAACTGGTAATAAGTAACAAGTATCGTATTGGTTCCGTGTTGGGATTTAATTCTGATATAAACTGAAATTTCATATTTTTACGCTTCTAAGCTTGTGCGAAGTATTGAATATTGTTGGGAATTTTACACAAGTTATAATGTTGCTTTTCTAATTTGATTAAGAGCATGTTTGATTAAATTAGTAAAAAAGTTAGGATTAACTGAAGAGCTTGTTTTGGTTAATTAATTAGGTTAAAGAGAATATACTAGAACTTGTTAATTATTCTATGTACCAACTTAGATATAACACACTTTGAATAACCATGTTAATGTTGATTGCACGCTTAGCAAAGTGAAAGCATAACTGAATTCATTTTTTATTATCGAATTTTCTTTAGCTTATTTCATTGTTATTTTAGTTATTACTTATAAACAAAATCCCCCTTTTATATTTTTTCTTTTTTGACTAGTATGTGCATTTCGCAAAGAGACATTGACTTTTAGGTTGTGTCCTTGTGGATTCGAACCAACTTCCTTGTTCCATCCTTTAGTGCATTCGAGAAGTGGTATTTTATTTGTTTCAGACATACGCGGAAACGTCTTAACAAATTGGTGCCTTTGTTGGGGACACAGTGTTGCTAACTGTTTTATGGAAAGATCTTTCCATACATGTGATGTAGTCTTCGATCCATGAATTGAGAAAACCGTGAGGAAGCTGAAGAAGCAAACAAAACTTCGGAAGCAACAAACGGGTTCCTCAAATCCATCGTTCTCCTTACCGCTAGAAATCACCATACCACAAGGCAGTCCCTTGTGGAGCGACCCGAACCCAGTTTTTCATTATTCAAAAACATACCTCCATCCTCACCTTATCACAACCAATTTAAAAAATATTCCTCACTACCTTCTAAAAGATCTGAATCCACATACTCTTCTAAAACCAATTCTGACAAATCAGCCATGAGTGAAGGAGAACCCAAAGAGATAACTCTCAGAGAATGGGATACCAGAGATGTTACTCAACAACCTCTCTGCATCACCTTCCCAGAAACCCATAATTTTGAGCTGAAATCCAAGCTGATACACCTTCTTCACACATAAAGAGGATTAGAAAACAAAGATCCACATAAATTCCTCATGGAATTTCATGTGGTATGTACTGGAATGAAGCCACGCGCCATAACAGAAGATCAGATAAAATTCAGGGCATTCCCCTTTTCACTTCAAGACTCAGCTAGAGAATGGATGTATGAGCTCCCATTCGAGCCGATAACCACGTATAATGAACTCACGAAATTGTTCATAGAAAACAATTTTCCAAAAACGCGAGTTTTGAGCCTTCAATGCGAGATCCTTAGTACCAAACAAGGAAAAAGATAAGCTTTGAATACATACTAAGAGAACTTCAAAAAGCTACTTGTTCGGTGTCCACAACACATAATCAATGATTACCAACTCTATAATTGTTTTTGTGAAGGTCTGAAGCTATGGAGAGGCGTCTAATTAATGCTTCATGTGGTAGATCTTTAAGCGACCTCACACCAACAAAAATCCGGGAGTTGATAGAAAAGTTGGCTATTTAGTCAAAACATTCTGGTAACAAAGAAGAGTGGTATCCTGACCATCCAAGGGGTGTCAATGAAGTTAATTTGCATCATCTAGAAGCCCAAATTTCCGAACTGACGAAAGCAATTTTACTGCTGACAAAAGAAAAAAGAGTTGTAACCATGAAAAAACAATATGGAATATGCCTGAAGACTGACCATCCCACCGATATGTGTTATAACAACCGTTCTAGCAATTAATCCATTATATATTTAAGTATTCGTTTTGGGTGGCCGCGACGTGGTGGAGCCTCACCATGATGTGTTAATGTTTTCATGGATTACAAAATTTAAAGACCCGCCACAACGTGACCATATGTGCCACGACGTTGCATCTGATTTTAGTGAAACCCTAATTTTCAGTATTTACGCCCTATTTAAGGAATCATGAGGCTAGGGTTTATTCATCCTCAACCTCCATCACTCTCAAACCCCCAGAAAACCTAACACTTATCTTCCTTGAAGCTTTTAGAGCCCATTTGTTAGCTTTTGGTGGTTTTGAAGGAAGTAGAAGAAGATTTTGTGCAGGAGACCAGCAAGCAACACACCCCAATCTCTGAAAGCACCTTGTTGGACCCTTTGTAAGGCTCTTGACATAGTCTTTTATCTCCTCTTTAGATATCTATAGTTATTTTTCACAATAAACTCTTTTATTGGATTTTGAATGGAGCAAAGAGATAATGTTTGAAACTATATGAATCTTAGGAATCCCAAAGACATATATCATATAGATTTGATAAATGGTTGTGATTTGGAAATCTAGCATGAGCTTTAGGTCCCATTTCTTCTTTTGGACCTAGATTTGAGGGAGGACATGCATGGGGCATGCATGTCCATAAAATTCACATTTTAAAGGATTAACAGGACACCTCGAGGCTTTTTAGAAAGTTTGGGCTTGTATCTTCTATGATTAAGGACTTAAAGGATGAGTTATACCTCTTAAACGACCTTTAGAACCTAGGTTTAGAGATTTTGTCTTAATGGATAAAGTTGGAAACTATATCCATTAAGACGATGGGACGGAGTAGATATGGGATTTTGAGCCCCTAAAAATGAGTTAATAGCAGCTTAACTCAAATAAGCCATTCAAACGGGTCCCCACAGCTTGGCGACCAGAGACCAGTCGACTATTTCATCGTTTTGTGCCCACGACGTTGCCAAGGAAGACCACTGCGTAGAGGGGTGCTGATGGCATTTTGACTTTTTTGCCTTTGATCGTTGACTCTTTGACCTAAGTTGAATTTTGGTCAACTCTTAGTTTTTGGAAAGGTAGACTAATGGTTTACCTTGTATGAACGTCTAAGGGGTATAACACTTGTGATTCGATAGTGAGAGCAGTAACAATTGATTATCACTTGAGAGTTGAGTCTGTTCAATGTACTTATGGGTCGAAGGCACCAACACCGACCCAATGGTTTATGTTTGTAGGATTCTAGTTGTCTTTGTGACTCTTGCATGTATTTGTATGCATACCGAGGGGTGGGGGGATGTCGGGCATGGACAAATGTATATTTGGCGGGGTCTGATACTTCTATGGTATGTTGTATTTTGGGGAACTCACTAAGATTTGTGCTTACAGTTTTATGTTTATGTCTCAGGTACTCACCGTTCCAAGGGGAAGAGCTCGGTGTTATTGCATCACATCCGCCAAGATTCCGCATTTATGATATGAGTTGTACTATGATAACTATTTATTCATTTTCACACTTTGATGGGTTTTAAAATGAATGACTGGTGGTTGTGTTGGCTTAAAAACACTTTTTTACCTAGTATTTTTGGGATGTTAGATGTGTCAACTATTGCAAGAAGACACAATTTTAGTAAAAGCCGTTCGAAGCTATCAACAAAATTTTCAGAATAATTTCCAGCAATGATAAAAATATCAAAATCCGCCTAGATTCCACCAGAAACGAAATTTCCACCAACAGTCAGGTTTGCAACAAAATTTTCAGAATCAGTAATAATTTGTCAGCTCTTGTATGGTATTGGAAGACCCAATTAAAAGTTTAGCCACCAGCACTCATGCGTTCCAGAATTAAAGTTGAGCAAGTATCAAAAACTTGGAACAACAAATGTCTCAACCTACCACTTTTGTGGGTCGACTGGAACCTCAAGGTAAATTACCGAGGTAAACTGAAAATAACCCGAAACATAACACGAGTGCAATCACCTTGAGAAGTGGGAGTATTTACGAAGGCCAAAACGAACTAGAAAAAGAAAAAGAAGAAAACATGGTTAACGAAGAGGCTGAAAACAAAATTGAAAAGGTTATAATTGAGAAAAAAAGTTGAAAAAGAAGTGGAAGAAAAAGAAACTCCCAAACAAGCAAAGTTAGTTCTGAAGGAGTACAAGCCAGTGCCACCATTCCCATCTTGACTGAAAAGCATGAAGCACAAGCGAGGGGACGTGAAAATCATGGACACCTTTCATAAGGTGGAGGTAAATATTCCCTTACTATATATTATTAAACAAATTCCTCATTATGCCACATTTTTAAAAAATCTGTGTTTCAAAGAAAAAGTTAAAAATGAATGAAACACTAAAAGCTGGAGAAAAAAATCTATTCTATTTTACAAAAAGGCTTACCTCCAAAGTGGAAGGATCCGATAATTTTTTCTATTCCATGTAAATTGGGTAGCCTAATTTTTTCTAAAACAATGATTGAATTAGGTGCTTCAGTCAGAATCCTTCCCTTATCTGTTTTTGAAAAAATAAAATTGGGATCTTTACAAAAGACCAAGACTATTATTTAGTTGGCTGACCACTCGATAGTACACCCAAAAAGTGTATTGGAGGATGTTCTTGTCCAAGTGAATGAACTTATTTCCTGTAGATTTTTACATATTGGACATGGGCAATTTGGACGTATCAGACAAAAACTCAATTATTTTAGGAAGGCCTTTTATGAAAACTGTTAAAACGAAAATTGATGTTTTTGCTGGTATACTTTCTATGGAGTTTGATGGGGATGTGGTTAACTTTAATATAAATGATGCTGAACCTCCAACTGATAATCTTTTTGTTAACTTTCTGGGTATGAACAGTCATTTGTCTGAGGACTGATGCGAGTTTTCTAATGATTTTGTGCAAGAAAGATTTTTAGACATAAAATTATCCCATGATGCATCAAAGGAGCTGAAAGGAAATATTTTTAGACATAAAAGTATTCGATGATGTGTCAAATGAGATGAAAAGAAATAAACTTGGAGAAGTGAAACAAGATATGATTTCTGTTGAAGGAGCTGATAAGAAGCTGACATAAAAATGCAGGCTTAAGGTAGAGAATATGAGTTATGCTAAGGAAGAATAAAAAAAAAAAGCTGAAAAGGAAAAAGCTAGGGGAAAATGAGGAGAAGATTTCTAAAAAAAGAAGACCAAAAAAAGAAAAAGAATCCAAAAGACTAAAGAAGAACGTTTCATCTGATAAAAATATGAAAATCTTTCAGTCTTGTGTGCACGTACCAGGTCTGAAATCTTTGCCATGTTTGAGGGGACCTGGAGTGAGAAAGAAAAGAATTAAGCTGAAGAGGAGTCCCAACCACACTGGTTAACAAATATGGTTGGGCAAACCAGAGCCAACGACTTTAAAAAGGGCAGCTTTCCGAGGGGCAACCCAATGCGTAGCTTATTTTTTCATTTTCAAGAAAGAGAGGTCGCAGCTTCAAGAAAACTTGAGGAAACCAAAGAATCTTCTAGAGTTGCTGAAAATTAGATTTTTCGCCTACAATTTCGTCAAAATCAAAATTTTCTGCAACATATCAGGTGCATTATTTCCTAACCGCAACCTTGTGTTTTGATATGTTTTATTAAGCTGTGCATTCCTCTCTGAGCATTGAAGAAAATGATTCATTTTAAGCTTGGGCAGGTGGTTAGTATGAAAATTTGCATTTTCGTTTTAAATTTTAAAATTTTCAGTTTTTCCATTAAAATTTTTGTTTTATTTTCTATATTGCATTGCATAAAAAACATGAGAAAATTTAATTAAAAAAAAAGTATTTTCTATTTATGTTTCTGTTTATTTTTTTGCATTATAAAGAAAAAAACCCTAAAATATTTTTTTTAGTTTTTAGTTTATTTTCTGTATAAAAAAATAAAAAAAAAAGTAGAAAAAGTTACATGATATGAGGACGTTTTTTGTATTCGATAGCTTTATAAAAGTGGAAAATGAAAGTCCTAAGAGACCGGATCAACAATGGTAAGTTCAGTAATAATTATCATAACCAGGGGTCGCACAACACCGTGAACTGAGATGTCAGCTGTAAATAATAAAAGAAGTTGTATGCTGAAACATTGCGTGACCGGAGATAAAATAATTTCAAAACTAATTTCTTTGGAATGTTAAACAAGAACCCTGATCTATAAGTTTGGATGCCAGAGAACATGGTTCTATTTATTCACACGTGTTACCCTTCACAGTAACAAAAAGTCTTGTATCATATTCACATAACCAACAAAAATGAAGAAGCGAGCAAAACTGTCATATCCAAGCTCGTAGCGGGTGCAGATAGTCAAATCTGGCACCCAAGACAAATTTCAATTACTTAATTAAAGAAATTTCAAAAATAAAATAAAGATGATTGAAGAACTCAAAACATGAAGGCAAAAGATACATGATTCACTTTTCAATCAATTCAAGAGCAATATCAAAGACAAATCTAGCGCGACTAAAGAACTGTGTGGTATGATACATGATATTCTCAGAAAAAGTGAAAGCATAGAGTTCTGACACCTACGGGAGGGTTGAATGCTTCGACGAAAGCTAATTTGACTGAGGTTCTTAAGGATGGGTCGATCCTGGTTCTTAATTATTTAGTCATAAAGACATGAAATTCTGAAACATGTTATTCTCGCGATCAAGGTTAAATAAGGTATAAAGGTTAAATAAAAGTTATAGTTGGTTTATTGGTTCACACCGTCGAGCTTCTTCCTGAATTTGAGAGTTTGTGAAAGATGGAAGGTATTATGAATGTCGTGTAGGTAGTGATTCTATTAGAGCTTCCTCGTTGTGAAGTCTAATCATGTGAAAAAAAAGAGTGAATTATTTTTAGTTTTTTTTAAAGTTTAAGTTTTAAGTTTCCTTAATTTTATTCTAAGTTTTTTTAAGTCATCTACCTCTTTCCATGTTTTTATAATGTATAATCTTTTTATTACTTGAGGGCAACTAAGGTTTAAGCTTGATGAGATTTGTTAGTTGTTTTTATGCATCTCTTATATTAGTTTTTTAGCATTTTGCATCAGATTTTATGTTTTTTTCATGTGTGTTAGTATAAATAATGTTCAACTCATGTTTATCGTTAGAATTTCTGTACTGCTCATGTTTTTATATCATTTTCAGATATGTCAAGTGGAGCGATACTTTTGGAGCAAATTGGATACATATTTTGAGCTTAATGGAATACTAAGTAATTTTTTTTAGTTAACTCAAAACATCCATTCACTCATTGCAAATCAAATATTTATCAGAGTACAAAACAAATCATAAAATCAAGGTTGTCAAGATCGAGATCTTACGTAGGATCGTTTATGGGTTTGTGAGATCGGGATCGGGATCCTAAGATCCCACATAATAAAATATAATTTTAATTTATAATTTTTAATCATGAAAAATATTTCAAACATTCAATTTTTTGTTCAAAGTTATAAAAACTTCAAAATATTAGTCATAAGTCACAACACAAAATGATTAACGGTAAATTGGTAAATGGTAAAAGATATAAAATGGTAAAAATAATTTCATTTGCAAAAAAAAAAATCAAGGGAAGGTAGGACCGGATCGGATCTCGATCCTACCTACAATCTTACGATCCTACCTGCGATCCTACCCCAAATACAATTCGTTTACGATCGGGATCGTTTTTCATACGTAGGATCGTACGATCCTATGATCATGATCACGATTTTGACAACCATACATAGAATGAAGAACACATGTGGATGTTGTGCGATCATGCCAGGCCTTTCCCTTTCGAACTAGAAGTACCTGAAAACATTAAACCACAAACTGTAAGCACAAAGCTTAGTGAATTGACCAAAATCAGTAAGCCCAACCCTGGGGTATGTTTCAACCCAATACACATTAATAGGCCTAGCTTAGGGTATATTTCAACCCAATACATACAATACACATCAATGGGCCCAGCCTGAGGTATATTTCAACCCAATACATATCAATGGGCCTAGCCCTGGGTTATATTTCAACCCAACGTATAATAGTACGCCTAACCCTAGGGTATATTTCAACCCAATACATATCGATGGCTCCACCCTGGGTATATTCCAACCTAATACATACATGCAAAAGTTCCAAAGACAATAAGCATTCTACATAACAGAATCTAGTAGGTCGGCATTGGTGCCTTCAACCCACGAGTATAGTGAGAAGATTCACCTCGATCGGTAAATGAATAGATCTCAACCATTGATCGGATCGAGAGTTCGAATGGGACAAGTATTGAACCGAATGTTTACCATAGAAGCCCTAGTCCACCAATTTCAATTTTGGATAGATTACGTTCCTTATTTGCAAAAAATCATTGTGACTTCAAAAAAAATTAAGAATTTTTGAATTCAAAAAACCAGGGATTGGATAAGGAAATAGGACAGAAAATGAGGAAGAGAGTCAAGACTGGAAGATATGTAGAGCATCGATTCAAATCCCTGGTTTTTTTGGTTTTTAAATGCAGCATAAACAGGTGAAGATCACGTTCTGATTTTGCTGAGGGGTGTGTAGAATAAACCAAATGGGCAGTTTCGGGAATTCACATAGAAAATTAAGCGAGAAAACCGATTTGGGGAGGCTGATTGATTGCCATGTGGTAGAGTTAGTACTCTTTTATTAGGATATAATATATGGGTAGTGATTTGTACACAATAATTTTTCTCTATACACAATAATTTGTCATTTATAGAGTTATACAATACAATATTTTAAAGCACAATTTGTTGTGTACGGAGAAAATTGTTGTTTGCCTTCTATGTACATTGTATTGTAAAGTTCTATCCTCAGTGTTTACTCTTTTTAAGGTAACTTTATTTTTTCTTTAAAATAAAGTTCTACTTTATTTAACATACAAAAGTTATAAACATAAATTTTAAATCTAAATTCACCTTAACTTCCTAAGACAACAAATATATCTTAATTAAGTTTTAGCTCTCCATATGCATGATGGGACGTTACTCTTGTCATAAAGTAATGTAACCCAACAAACACATTCATTAATAACATATCTCACACGCTATTGTTTTTGGTGCGTGATAATGTACTCCTTGGTCAATGTCTAAGGAATGATGGAAAAGACCTAGCAGCAACAGGCCTTGGCAACCGTTGGGTCGCTAAGTTGTCATTAATCCTGCCAAACCTCTATTTAGAGCCTGAATGTAGAATAGCTATGCTCCAAGCGAGTGAGTCTGAATGGGCCTGAAAACTGTTTTACTAAGGAACCAACAAAACAATCATTTTTTCGTTGCTTTGCATATATCAATATCAATCTCTATTTAAAGATGACGGAAAATCGTGAACATTGATATATTCGTTTTTTTTTTCGATAAAAAACATGACCCCAAAATAATAAAACAAAAAATGAAATGAGTTTTTGGATTTAATTAGATACATGCACGTCCAATATACAAATCTACAACTTATTTTAACGGGTCCATCACTTTATATTCCCACTTATGATTGGTTTCTTAGTTCCTTGATTAATAATGGTTCTTTATTAAAAAAAAAAATTCTCTCTCTCTCTCTCTCTCTGTGTGTGTGTATATATATATATATATATATATATATATATATATATATTTGCTTATAAAAGATAATTATTCCATTTTATATGATCATCTACCCTAATAAATAAGGGCCACTTAAATCGCTATATATACATGTGATTTTAGTATCACTTATTGTAACAATATAACATTAACAACAAAAAATATATATGAAGGTTCTTAAGTCTTTTTTTGTCATATGTTTTTGTTTTTTGATTTGCACAACTGATATTGTTTGTGGTAAAATTCTTTTTGGAGATGAGAAGACATCCCTTAAACATGGTGAGAGTATTAGTAAAGCTACATGTTCCACAGCAGGAATAAGATGTGGAGTTAGTGATTTTGCAATACATGGAGGAGGACGTGTCGAGAGTCATCTCACCACAAGGCTAAAGGGTGATGTTGGAAAAAGATACAGCAGTGTTGCTAAAAAAATTTCCAATGGTTCAAATAAAAATATACGAAGAGGATGTGTGAAAGATGATGGTGGTTGTAATGATGTTAGTGACCTCAACAATAATGGTTACCACATCTACTGCACAGGTATCTGCAATATATTTATTAGTAGTAACAACACTGACAGTAACAATGGCAGTGGAAACATCATTGGCAAAGGCAACGGTACCACCAATCGTAGCATCAGCGGCACCAACAATGGAAATATCATCAGCGTCGGCAATAGCAATCACAACAGTTCGAGATCAGGAGAAAATACCTATGGACAATGATGACATTCAATCACAAATACAACTTTTTAAATAGAACGGGAGCAAACATTTTTCAATCCAAATCTACTTTTAAATAAACATACATGGTTTGACGATAAAGCCAAGATGCATATTTTATATCTTCTTGGGTATTATATATGTCATTAAATTAATAGAGGATGTCATATGTTCATCTATTGTTATATCTACATATACTCGCTTTTATCTAATCAAAATTTTAAAATTTCGATTTTAAGTATTCTATACGTTTTTCTTTATATTTATTTTTTTATATCACAATTTATTGTAATTTGAAGAACATAGAATAAGTTGCCCAAAGAACACCATAGACTAAAACAAACCTTTCGCGAGGGGTGATTTGACACAATGATTAAGAACACTAAAAGATTTATGAATTCATGATCTTGCTAATGATTTTAATTTTAAAAAAGCATAGGTTTTGTTTATTGACAAAGGGATCCACTTTTTATTTGGTGGGTTGAATTTTGTCTATGTGATTCAAATTTTATATATGTTATTTTCATTACTTTATAATTTTATATCTTTATTTATATATTCATAAGTCCATAAAAGAAATAGCAGAGTGGTGAATGAAGAAAAATGACAATTGTTTGAATTTTTATTTGTGATTCTTGTTTCAAAGATCAAATCATTAAGATAATTTATATCAAAAGTATTAAAAAAAGTCAAGTAAATAAAATTCGTGTATTACCATGTAATATAAGGACAAACTTTGTAGCTTATATTTAACTTTTTTATATTATTTTGAGCTAACTTTTGTATGGTTATTTAACAATAAATATATCTGAGAACCTGAATTAATTACAACTATCAACAGAAAGCTCGACAAAATATTAAACGAATTAAATTAACCCTTTAAAAAACTCATTATCTTTACATGTGGTGATCTCGTCAAAATTATAACATTTAGCAAAACTATGTTATAACTTTATATTGCCCATCGCCCAACCCCTTGAACAACTAGAAAAATGACTTTTAATGATGTGTAAGTAACATACCTGTTTTAATGACACACAAAGGAGTGTGTCATATTTTGTAAAATTTTAAACGTTTACGACATACATAAATGCATGTCGCCGTTTATTTTCATAAAATGAAATTACAAAAAAATAAAATAATAGAGACCCTTTTTTGTCTAAAATGCTAAAATAAAGTTTTTTTTTTTTTGTGTGTGTGTGTAGAATGTTCTTGTATCATTTCATGGTTAAGTTATTTGTCATTCAACCATCTCATATAGACTTCTTCTAAAAGTGCAATATGAAAATATCAGTTCTGTAATTGAGGGGACTGAATTAGATAGTAGATTGAAGCAAGTTGGTGTCCTAGCAACCATGGCTATTTATCGTATCTTGACATACTTGTCTTTGAGGCATATAGGTTAAATAAGTCATGAGTGTTTGGATAATCAATAGCGACTATCGATTTTTTTATTTTTTATTTTTATTTTTTTTCTTTTGCTTTTGCTTCATACTGATACAAGAGGTGAGAATGAAGCATAGGTTAAACCGTTAGAGGCTTAGAGCTATATACTATAGTGACCTGAAAAAGAATTTGTTCATATTTACGTACAAATATGTGAAATCGCTATTTGAGAGGTTTACTTGCTATTATGTATTGACATTATTGATGTTCATAGTCGACATTAAGTTATCTATTGATTGTAAAACAATTACATATAACAAATTTAAGCAAAATATGTGGAACTTTATAGAAAGTGATTCATCCAAACAAGTGATAGTCATATGGTATATACTCTCTCATAATTTATGTACATTATCTATTAAATTCTTCTTGTCTAAAACTAATTTTGAAACTAGAAGTCGCTTATTTGATATTAAAGCCAGGTGTAGGTTTTTTGAGAAGCGATACATCTGATCGTTTTGTTGAAATGGAGTGTGCCTATGAAAAGAGACTGATTTAATGGTAGAATTTGGAATGGAAAAAAGGTCAAGGCATAGAACTACAGTGTTCTCTCATGATTCTAACTGGCGGAGGTAGAAAGGGTAGATCAACGACATAGAATTGCAATTAGACGTTGTGAAGTCTCCATGCAGACCACTCTTGATTTTTTTAATAGTTTGACCCAAATATTTTATAACTTTACGTTTTGAAATCTTAAACTTTTGAAAATCCACTTTAAACCCACCTACTAATGGTATTGTACAACTCACTTATAAAGCTTTAAATCATGGGAAATTGAGTAATCTTACCTATCTTGTCTTAATAAATAAAGATCATTTTTTGTTAAATGTCACCTTCTTATTAAATTTGTCACATGTAATTTTCTGATTTTTTTTTAATAAATTTAATTCACAATGTCATTTTGTGTGTTTTTTTTTAATAAATTCAAATCATACTAATATTTATATATGTAATATTACAATTTGGTTCATATTAACCAATAAGGATCATTTTGTGTGTCAATTTTATTTATAAGGAAAAAAATGAATACTTATGCGAATTTGATAATGGAAATAGATTAATTCATAGTTGATGTAAATACATAAACATAGTTTTCACCATATGAAGATGATATGGGAAGTGAAATGACCACTTGTAATTTCATGATTAATAGAGTGATTTAGTTTAAGTTATAGCAAATTATGGTTCATGCTTCATCGATTTGTTTTTATTAAAAGTATTTAGTAATTACTAATTTCATGATTGCTAGAGTGATTTGGTTGCAAATACGTGAAAGCCCAATTACTAGATGTTTTACATCTTAGATTGGAGGTGCCAAGTTTTAATCCAGGTGTTGATAAATTCTACTAACTTGAAGATATTAACTTCTAATCACTAACCGACAGTAAAAAAAATATAGTGATTTGGTTGAAGTTATTGCAAACTATAGTTAATGCTTCAACAATTTCGTTTGAAAAAAAATACCAAATAATTTATTATTTCAGTTAAATCCAATTAAAATATATCATTTTAATATTCGTTAATGTTTAATCCTTCGTTTTTAATACTTACCTTTTAAATCAATCCATGTAATACACGAGTTTTTAATAGAAGTAGACAAGATATTGTGAATGCTTTATTAAGTTCTTCCTACATCCGGTTAAAATGCAAAGTCCTAAGATTAACAAAAAACATGAGGTTAAATGTTCAAGCATATGATAGTGAATAAACAACATTTACAAACTAGCTATCATACATACTTATAAAGCTAGCATTTTTTTCTTGAATCTCATGCATTTGAAACCCCCATTCTTTTTTCCTTTCACCACATTCATTTGAAACTTCCATGACTTTTCAATTTCTTTATAATAATAATTATAATTTGTTAATTAGGTTAGATAAATATCAAATCTAAAGTGTAATCATATATAAACTAAATTTCAATATTAAAATAATATCTTTAATTCTACTTATAAAATTATGTTTTTTAACTTTTAACATATTATACTTAATTTATTAGTTTTAATATATTGTTGGATGTAAACCATTATCATTTTAAAGGTATAGTTTTTGAACAATTTGTATAAAATACTTAAATTATTATTTAAAATATAACATTATAGACTCAACTTAAATATAAATTTTATTTAACTTAAACAACCCAAAGATTATTTTATAAATAGTTAAAAGTGATAAATTGTAGTGTCTTTCTAATAATGATTATAAGTTGGTTAATAAGGTTAAATAAATATCAAACCTAAAGTGTAATCATAAATAGACTAAATTTCAATTTTAAAATAATATTTTTACTTCTATTTATCAAGTTATGTCTTTAAATTTTAACATATTATACTTAATTTATTTGATTTAAAATATTGTTGGATGTAAACCATTATCAGTTTAAAACTATAACTTTTAAACAGTTTGGACAAAATACTTAAATTGTTAATTTAACTATAACATTATAGTGTCAACTTAAATATAAATTTCAGTTCCACTAAAAAACCAAATAATATTTCGTAAATAGTTAAAAGTGATAAATTATAGTGATAAATGCAAAAACTAAATTGTAATATCAGTTTAACTAAAATATTTCCTCAATATATTTATATAATCGTTAAAAATTTTCAAATAAGTAGCTTAACATAACTTATAATAACAATAGTTAAAAATAACTCTATATAAATGATTATATTGTTACCTTTAAAATCAAAAAATAATGTTTGATGTTTTAAATAACTATAATGATAGAAAATAAAACATTAAGCAGAAACTTTTTAAAAAATTAGTTAAAAATAACAACAACTATAAATAATATTAAATCATATATAATATTTAATTTTATTGATGTGTAACTCACGAGTAGAAGTCATTCAAACGATTGAGATTATGATGTTATAATAGATGTATATATATTATCATATAATTCAAAATAATCAATATATTATATCAAATTAATATACGAATTATTATATCAAATTTAAAAACAACGTTACTGTTATATTTTAATATATATATATATATATATATATATATATATATGTAAAGACTTCAACTATATAAGTGTTTCTGCACATTACAATGTCAACTCAAATATAAATTTCAGTTCCATTTAAAAAACTAAAGAATATTTTGTAAATAGGAAAAAGTGATAAATTGTAGTGATAAAAGAAAAAAAAACTAAATTGTAATCTCAATTTAACTAAAATATTTCTTAAATATATTTTTATAATCGTTAAAAGTTTCCAAATAAGTAGCTTAAAATAACTTAAAATAACAATAGTTAAAACAACTATATATAAATGATTATATTGTTAGCTTTAAAATAAAAAAACAATGTTTGATGTTTTAAATAATTATAATGATATAAATTAAAACATTAAGCAAATAAATTTAAAAAAAATCAATTAACAATAAAAAACAACTATAAATAACATTAAATCATATATTATATTTAATTTTATTTATGTGTAACTCGCAGGTAGAAGTTATTCAAACAATTGAGATTATGAAGTTATAATAAATGTATATATTATCATATAATTCAAAATAATCAATATGTTATATCAATTTAGTATATATAAATTATTATATCAAATTTAACAACAACGTTATTGTTATATTTAAAAAAATCATATATTTGTAAAGAGTTCAACTATATTGATGTTTCTGCGCAACGCGCGGACATTCGCCTAGTTAGATATATGAGGATGAAATGTCGATGATTTAAATGATGGTAAGACAATTATGAATATTGTGATGATCTTCTCATTAATGATTCTTTTAATCCTATTGGTTCATTAGTTGAATATGTTTATTTTATTCAAAATTTTATTTTTAAAAAATGTATAATATTAAGATTTTGATATTTAGCTTTTTTTTTAATCAACTCGTGTAGTACATGAGTCTGACATTAAGTATAAAATATAAATGAGTTTTAACCATTTTTTTAGTTTTTGAAAATAATAATTTTCTCCTGAATGCCTCATTCTGGACACATTCCAGACTACTTTTCAATTTACTTCAAAAAATGTTCAATTGTGGGTTTGATCTTCAAATTTCGGAATTATTTTTTGTTTCCCCCCCCCCCCCCCCCTTTTTTTGTTTGAAAAAATATTCTCACTTATGTCCAAAATGTCCATTTCTAAGTGTTTAATATCATCGTTTTCAATAAAATGTATGATTTTATGCAATAATATCATATATAGTTCATATTTACTATATATGTTTAACTTTTTATTAACTTAAGTAAAAAGACAAATTGTTTTCTCGAAATTTTGGAACTGTTTTTCAGATACCAACTTGTTTTTGAAATTACGAAGTCCATTTTCTTTCTGCTGAAATCCGAAATTTTAGTCCGGAATGCTAACAGTAGTCCAAAATGCCCTTTCGGAATCAATAAGAAAAAATGTTTTTTCTTGGTCTGAAATGCTCATTCCACGCAAAGTGGTTATTTTTGCTAAAAAAAAGATCGTTACTTTTTTCAAATAAACATTATAAAGTGGTTAGATTATTCAATTTCCCTTAAATTATTCATTACAAGAAAAACATATGTGATTTGCATATTAATTTAATAAATAAACCATTAAAGTATGGGGTATATAATGATTTAAAAGACTAAAGGCTCATTAGGGATGAGCGTGAGACGGAAGCGGTATCGACTAGTACCATTCCCGATTTTCCTAAAATACAAATTTGACCGAAATTGAATCCCGAGTACCGAACCGAATTAACATTACTGGTACCGGTACCGGAAATGGTACCAATTTTCAGTACTAGCACCGGTACCGAATCTTGAATTTTATAATTATAGAATACTGAGTACTATCTCATATTTTTAAATTCGGTATGGTTGATACCGGTTTCGATACGATACGAGTACGAGGTCAAGATTTAACGCTCATTATTTGGTCCACACTCGCACATAATTAGTTTTTAACTATAAACTATGTATATGCATGTTACATGAGAGCTAAGAAGTACGATATATGACACTATGTTATATTTCTTGATTACAATTAGTTAAGATTAAATATAAAAGCAAATATTATATCTTTAAGTCAATTGGTTATTAAATAAGTGTTGGTGACTTTAGTGTAATCAACATATTTTAGTGTAGTTAGTATTAATTTCTAGACAAACTGAGTTCAAGTTACTCACCGAGCGTGAATGTGAGAGGTGCATGCTCGGAGTGATAAATGTCGACAAAAAGTGCCACCAAAAATGCATATTTTCCTAGTGAAGCTATAAAATATGTGAAACACACACACACACACACACATATATATATATATATATATATATATATATATATATATATATATATATATATATAAAGAGAGAGAGACAAAGATAGAGATAGAGAGAGAGAGAGAGAGAGAGAGAAGTTCCATAGAATCAATAAACATTTTAACATCATTATGATCACTTTTCCAATCATTTTTTAAAGCTTATCTTGTATCGAAAAAAAAAATTAAAAATAAGTAAATTCATCAATTTTCAACCACTTTTTATATTGATATTCGAAAAAAAAATTATGTAAAATATACACCATATACACATATCACTTACAAAATGCATTTTTTAAAATTTTTTTATCAATGACCTTCTGTGTAGAAATGTCTTAGCCAATTAAGACATTTTTTTAAAGAAATAACTAGAAAAAAATGTGCATATATCTACAAACTCAAATGTCCATATGTATATTTTATGATGTGCACATATGTAAACTATTGTTTATACACATAAGAAGAACATCGTCATCAACAAAACCCTTAATATCATTCTAAACGTATGAAATATACTTGAATAAACATTATATATATATATATATATATATATATATATATATATATATATATATATATATATATATATATATATATATATATATATATATATATATATATATATATATATATATATGAAAATATGCATATGAAGAACATCTTAATAAGAAAATAAGATAAGACATTTCTATAAAATAGGATTCGTTGAAATAAAAAAAACTTTTTTATTGATATTCGTGCACATTTTACGTTATATATATATATATATATATATATATATATATATATATATATATATATATATATATATATATATATATATATATATATATTAAAAAATAAGGAATTGACATATATTTTTTTTAGAAGATAAGCTTTATAAAAATGGTTTTCCAAATGATGTGCTTATGATGCAGTATTATATATATATATATATATATATATATATATATATATATATATATATATATATATATATAATCATTTATGATCATACATGTAAAAACATTTATAATCATATATGATTATACATCTTTGTCTTATAGTCATTTACGATTAAGAATATCTCGTCATGTCAGTGCACTGCACTGAAACGTTAGAGCAACACATAAAAAATATGTGGTTGATGTTGAATGATAATAATAAGAGTAAATTACACGAATGGTCCTTATGGTTTAGGGTAATTTGCACGTTTGGTCCCTAACTTATTTTTCTAACTCGGAAGGTCACCGTTGTTTGTTTTTGTTACGCGCTTGGTCCAAGAGTTACCTAAAAAGATTATTTTGCCCTTGATTTTTTAATTTATTTAAGTAAACACACCCCCAACCTCATCCCTCACCTTCCCTTACCTACCCCGCCATTTTTATCTGTTTAAATAATAGTCTTTTTAGGTAAGACATAGACCAAACGTGTAAAAACACAAGCAGTAGGGACCAAACGCATATTAAAAACAAACAATGGGTACCTTCCGAGTTAAAAAAATAAGTTAGGGACCAAGCGCGCAAATTACCCAAATCATAGGGACCATTCGTGTAATTTACTCTAATAATAATAATAATAATAATAATTTATTGAGTTTTATATGATCATCTACCTAATAAATAATCCCCATTTATATCTCTATATATACATGTGATTTTTTATCTCTTATTGTAAGTCATCAGCACAACATCAACAAAAAGCGCACATGAAAATTCTTAAGTATTTTATTGTTATATCTTATTGGTTTCTTATTTGCACAATTGACTTTGTGTATGGTAAAAAGCTTCTTAAAAAGGAGAGGACATCTCTTGCTGGACATATTATGGGTATTCGTAAGGTTGCACTACATGGACCAGGACGTGTGGAGGGTCATCTTACAGCAGGGTTAAGTGGTGATATTGTAGGACTGTACAAGGATAAGAAAAAAGAATCACTAGAGGGAAATCTTGGTGGAATGTTCAGTGGAGATATTGAAAAAAAATACGTGAGTGATATCGAACAACTTCCCAATAGTTCAAATAAAAATATACGGGAAAGGTGTGTGAAAGGTGATGGTGGTTGTTATGATGTTAGTGATGACAAAGACAATGGCTACGACAAAGGTGTTCGAAATATCTTTGACAGTAGCAACAACAATGATAATGGAAATGGCAGCAAAAACATCATCGACAAAGGCAGTGGCATTGCCAACAGTAGCAGCAAAGGTAGAAATAGCGGAAATGTCATAAACGTTCGCAATGGAAACAATTCGGGATCAAAAGGAAATAGTACCAATGGACAATGATGATCTTCAATCACAATTACAATCTTTAAATAAAATGGAAGCAACCATCTTGCTACCCTAATCTAAGTAAACATGCACGGTTTGCCGATAAATCGAAGATGTATGTTTTATCTCCTTACTTCCTTAGGTATCATATGTCATTGAATCAATAAATAAACAATAAATAATGTAATATTTTCATCAGTTGTTATATCTACACATGCATACCCTCTTTATCAAACAAAAATTATAAACTTTTGATCATAGCTAACAAGTCGTAAGTATTTTGGATCTTCGAAAGCATCTTCCTAGAAAAATTCAGTTATCCACATGAAATCGTTAATGAGTTATGAATTATCATCATTCAAGTGTGTTTTGTTTTTCAAATTACAATTTAATGTAAATTGAAGATGAACAAAAAGTAAATTATGAATTTATGGTCTTATTAATGATTTTAATTTTGAGAAAAACATATAGTTTTTTTTTTTTTTTTTTTTGACAAAGTGATCACAATGTAGGCTTCTTTCATTGGCATTACCCTCATGTTTTTTATCCATGCTTCATGATTACGGTAATTATTGAGACGCATGACACCAATGATACAACAAAGTCCGTAGAGGTTTAAGGAGTGACGGATTGATAGCTAGAGTCTTCTTGCTTAAGATGGATTCTTCAAGACATTTTGATCATAAGAGAAATACCAGGTCAGATATAGTCTAAGGAGTTGTCTTGAAATTACACTTTGACATTCAAGTTAGAGAGAGAGAGAGAGAGAGAGAGAGAGAGAGAGAGAGAGAGAGAGAGAGAGAGAGAGAGAGAGAGAGAGAGAGAGAGAGAGAGAGAGAGAGAGAGAGAGAGAGAGAGAGACTGTTGAAAATATTCCCACTACACAATATGCTGGGTAACACAAATTGGTTTGTATGTGCTTGTATGGGTTACACACTTGACCTACTTAGAAAGAAAGAACAAACAAATAAATAAAGAGGAGATTAATTTGTTATTTATATAAATAAATAATCAAATATTAATTTGGTTAAATTTCTATTTATTAATATGTTAATAAATAATTAGAAATTAATTGAATAGTTATTTATTAAGAATTAATAAATAATAAGGTGGATTAATTATGTAAAAAAATATATTAATTATTTGTAATAATTAATACATAATTAAATGGGAATATAATAATACTATCATTGAATTTAAATTAGAAAAATATAATTTTGGCCACCTAGTAGCCATCCCCTCCCCTGCTCTTGATCACCGACTCAGAAACCTCGAAGTTTCTTTTGGGTCAAAATTCTTCTGCTCCATAACTTGAGTTCTTATTTGCTTGTCATTGAAGGGGGCGGTACTGTGAAAATGATTCTTGTAACACCCATAAAAATCATGCAAATTTAAAACTTTTTAAATCATTCAAAAACCAATAATTATTACAAATTTCTTTTCAAAATGGTTTCATGTAAGAGTATCCCATAATCAAATCATAAAAATATAAGGAGGTGCACGATCACGCCTTCGCCTTCCCGCCATCATCAGAAGTACCTGAAACATAATCAACAACTGTAAGCTCGAAGCTTAGCGAGTTCCACCAAAATACCAACGTCATACAATCATAATCATATCATAACAAATAAACAACATGCATAATGAGCCATAAGCCTGATTGGATCGCCTCGCAGGGCCATCAGTCTATTTGGACCGCTCTCTGACCCATCGGCACATCTGGACCGCCTCGCAGGGCGTTCAGCCTATCCGGACCGCTCATCAGGCCTTCAACCTGACTAGTACGCCCTAACAGGGTCTGCAGTCTATCTTGTCCGCCCTGGGTATGTTAGTGCAAGCACAAAGCATGACCGCCTCAACCCAACCTTCATTCAAACAATCATGTGCACACAAATATCATACGCTAGCTAGCATGTACAGATAGTCATACATATCTAACAAATCACTAACACAATATCAACCTATAACCAGGATACCGACCTAACCGATTTCTAACATAGCATCATCCTATATCCAAGATACCGAACTAACAGGTCACTAAGCATATCCTCATGCAATAAACCCGAATACAAATCTGAAAAGGGTCGACATTGGTGCCTTCGACCCTGTTAGTATTGTGAGGACAGCTCACCTCACAAGTAGCTCGGGATAATAATGTCAAACTCCTCAAATACAGCTCCCAACTCAATCACCTACATCCACTAATGATCCATTTCTATAAATGTCCAAATTACTAAAATACCCCCAGAAGTCAAACAAGTCAACCATTGGTCAAAGTCAAAGTCAACGATCAAGGTCAAGGTCAACAATCCATGTTGACCTAACTCGTCGACTGTAGTCCACTAACCCGTCGAGTTCCTTCAGAACTCGAGAAATTGTGAAAGCCCCAATTGACTCGCAGAGTTTCTAGACAACTGGTCGAGTCGATGTGGTGTCCATAATGTCGGGAAAACCCTAAATAACTTGCCGATTCATCTCACTAACTCGCCAAGTCCATGAAGAAATCAAAAATGGTTAATCTTCATCCGACTCGTCGAGTTGACCGTGCAACTTGTCGAGTCCCTTCAGTCTATTTCTCATTTAGATGCTTTTGCGTGCAACCAAAGCTCCAAACTGTAGATTTAGGCTCCTAGGGTGTTGTTATCACGTAAAGTTGCTAACTTTACGTGCATGCAAGGCTCCTTGAAGCTAAAATACTCATAACTAGCCTAGAAGAAGGTTTTGGACATGAAGGAGGGCCTAAGCTTCATAAAGCTTGACACTTTATGTCTATAAGGGCCTAGAGGAGTCTAGATCTAAAACTATGCCCTTGTGAGAAGCTCAATCCGCAAGTGACTCCATTTTTGCACCAAAATGCCCATATTCTCACATAAGAAGAGATCTAACAAATGGAAGGCCAAGGCAAAAGCTTTTTACCTTCAAATGCAAGCCAAGACGATGTAGACACTGGATCTACAAGCTTCTTCTCGTTCCAAGCTTCTTAATCTTCAAACTTTTTCAACAAATGCACTAAAAACAAACTTTAGCCTCTCACACACTCAATAATAGGGTTTAGATCGATTAGGGTTTCTTATGGCCATCAAAAGGTGGTAAGGAGGCTGGAGGGAAAGACTTAAGGTCCTTTAAATAGGGTGAAAACCCTAAAATTTAGGGTTTCCATGCACAACCTCTACTCGTCAAGTCGGGGTCCTCTGAATCGTCGAGTAGAAGTGATAAATCACGTGGGCTGACTAGGTTCGACACGACGAGTTGAGGCCTCCAACTCGTCGAGTTCCTTCAATAAAATGAATATAAAGCTTTTAAAATTTATACTTGGGAGTCGGGATGTTACAATTCTTGGAGATCCACTTGAACTAGACTTCATCCTCGAAGTCTACTGCGGCAAACAACTCCGGATAATGCTCTCGCATCTCTGCCTCCGGCTCCCAAGTCCACTCGGATCCCCTACGGTGCTCCCATTGTACCTTACCAAAGGTACTTCCTTGTTCCGTAGAACCTTCACTTTCCTTTCCAGAATGGCCACTGGTCTCTCCACGTAGTTCAGACGCTCGTCGACATGTATATCATCCAATGATACCACTGCCTCCTCATCTAATATGCACTTCCACAACTATGAAACATGGAAAGTGTTGTGGATCTGACTAAGCTCCTCTGGGAGATCCAATCTATACGCCACCTTGCCAACCCTGGCATTGATCCTGAATGGCCTAATGTATCGAGGACCCAACTTCCCCCTCTTCCTGAAGTGAATCACACCCTTCTAGGGTGAGACCTTCAGGAGTACCATGTTACCGACCTGAAATTCCAACTTAGATCGGTGTCGATAGGCGTAACTCTTCTGCCTACTCTATGAGGTCTGCAACCATTGTTTGATCTATTGAAACGTCTCGGTAGTCTGCAGAACTACCTTTGTCCATCCCATCACCCTGTAACCGATCTCACCCCAACAGACTGGGGTACTACATCTTCGTCCATACAATAGCTCATATGGCGGAGTGCCAATACTAGAATGAAAATTGTTGTTGTGTTAGAACTCTGCAAGGGATAGGCAGGAGTCCCATCTCCCACCAATGTCAATAACGCAGGCTATCAACATATCCTCGAGAGTCTGTATGGTCCTCTCACTCTGGCCGTCTGTCTACGGATAATAGGCTGTACTGAAGTGCAGCCGCATGCCCAGTTCCTCGTGGAAATTCTGCCAGAAATGGGAGATGAACCGAACATCGCGGTCTGAGACAATAGAGACCGGTACCCCATGGCGAGCAATGATCTCGTGGATATACAAGTCGGCCAGCTTCTCGGCCGATGAACTCTCCCGTATCGCTAAAAAGTGGGCGATCTTGGTCAATCGATCCACGTTGACCCAAATAGCGTCGAAGCCCATAGCAGTCCTCGGTAGCTTGGTGATGAAATCCATCGTGATCTGCTCCCATTTCCACATGGGAATCTCCATAGGCTGCAGTTGACCATGTGGCCTCTGGTGCTCGACCTTGACCATCCGGAAAGTGAAGCACCTCTCAACGTACCATGCAATCTCCCTCTTCATGCATTGCCACCAGTAACTCAATCACAAATCTCGATGCTTCTTGGTGGCCCTCGGGTGAATAGTGAAGCGAGACTTATGAGCCTCCTCCAGAACAATATGTCTGACCTCACCAGACATTGGAACCCAGACCCGACCGCAACAGGTCAATAATCCCCGGCTATCCTGCACAAAATGGGTGTTCTCACCCCTGATCCTCTCAACCTTCCAATTCTCTTGTCGCATAGCCTCAGCCCGAGCTTCCCTAATCAAGCTCACAAGTGGAGAATCCATTGATATCCACATACATGTTGCTGAAGTAGAAGATCCAACAGACTTGCGGCTCGGAGAATCTGCAACCAAGTTCGCTTTACCCAGACGGTAAAGGATCTCGCAGTTATAATCCTTGACTACATCCAACCACCTGTGTTGTCTCATGTTCAGGTCCGGCTGATCCATGGTGTGCCTCAGACTCTTGTGGTCCGTGTATATGGTATAGCAGACCCCATAGAGGTAATGTCTCTAGATCTTAAGAGCGAATACCACCGCTCCCAACTCCAGATCATGAGTAGGGTATCTCGTCTCTTGCGGCTTCAACTTCCAGGACACGTAGGCTATCAACCGTCCTCTCTGCATGAGGACCGCTCCCAGTCCCGTGATGGATGCATCACAAAACATTACAAAATCATCAACCCCCTCCGGAAGAGTCAATATTGGAGTCTCGCAAAGTCTCTATCTTAGCGTCTCGAATGCAGTCTGCTGCTCAAGGTCCCACCGGAAGTTCACCACTTCCTCGTCATACGAGTGAGAGGTACCACAATCTTGGAGAAATCATGTATGAATCTCCGGTAGTACCCTGCCAATCCCAAAAAGCTCATGATATCCGAGGGAGATTTCGGAACCTCCCCCTTCATAACCGCCACGATCATGTCCGGATCGACCAAAATCCCCTCCTGGTTAATGAGATGTCCAAGGAACTGAACCTCTCGTAACCAAAAATCGCACAACGAGAACTTGGCATAAAGTCGTTCTCGTTTCAGGACTCCCAGTAGCTCACGATGGTATTCCTCATGCTACTCTCATGTCTTGGAGTACACCAACATATCGTCTAACTTGTTTAACTCTTGGTAGTCGGTGCACATCTGGTGTAAACCATCATTCTTCCTGACAAAGAGAATCAGTGCTCCCCATGGATAACTGCTCGGATGAATGAACTACTTTCCCAACAGTTCCTACAGCTGTGATGCCAACTCCTGCATCTCTGGTTGTGCCAACCGGTACGTCACTGTAACGCCCGTAGATCAGGGCAAGTCAATTTAGAGGCAATAGGCGTCAAAAATGACTTTTTGAAGGAAGATTATCTATAAGGATTAATCTTAACCAAGTTGTAGTATATGTCACAAGGTTTCCGTGCATATAAAGAACGCCAAAATCCGAGTTATAACGAAGAAGTTATGACCTGTCGAAGTTTCGCGACAGAACCGGCACGACCCAGCGCGACGTAAATAGCGAATTTAAGGTAGATAGATATCTATCCTTAGTGATCTAAATAATAATTGAAGATCTCATCGATAGTAGTGCAACGACGGAAAGACAGACGGAATCGGAGTTCAGATGAAGGAGTTATGAATTTCGAACGGAGTTTTCCTGTCCCGGCCTACTAAAGATAATATATAAGTAATATACTTATAATATATTAAAAATAAAGTCAAAATTAGCCAATGGAGTCTAAACGAGAGTTGTAGATCATAATCTCACCTTCGCGGCGATATAAAGAACGTCGAAAACGAAGTTCATATGCGAAAGTTATGAATTTCTGAAGTTCGGGGCGCGAAACCCCAAAACTGTCAGAGACCACGACGTGGCAAGCAGTGCCACGACGTGGCAAGTGTCCTGACACCTCCGGAAGGCCCCCAGATGCAACTTGGGATGACGCATGTAGTGACGACCAAGCCCACGACGTGGAAAAAGGTTTCCACGACGTGGCAAGGGCCAAATTTTCCCTATAAATAGATTTCAAGGGCCAGCCGTTTAGGGTTGCTATTTTCTCTCTTCTCTCTCCCGTTTTGCATCGTTTTGCGTGCCAGAAATACCCCGAAGCCCCGGTATTATTCTCGAGCCCCGAGGCAAGTCCCGAGATCCCGAAGATCCCGAGAAGTGCGGTTCCCGAGTCGAAGCTATGCCCGCGAGAAGTACGATTTTTGTAGAGATCTTCCAGATCTGCTGAGGATTTCTACTTCTGCAAGTCGTAGTGCTGTCCGATCATCTTCTGATCAAGAGAGTGTATACTACCTTTCATAAACACGATAATAATACAAGTATGGTTTGAGTGTATTAAGTATATTGTTGTTTATATGTGTGGCTGTGTAGTTACTTTCTTCTAACACATAAATATGAAGTATTTGTTATGAAATACATGCTATGTGTTTATATGTTATTTGTCTATTTGAGATGGGCATGGAAATTGGAGTTTTATACAGGTGTTAAATGATTTAAATTGTGTAAGTATTTATATCTACAAAATTGTTGGGTAGAACATAGGTAGATGGAAATTGTTGGTGACTATGGAGTTAGCGCCTATTGTATAAACCTTGGCGACGATGTGACTTCGTGCCTATTTGATGAACCTTGGCGACTATGGAGTTAGCGCACGTTGAGTAAACTTTGGCGACTATGGAGTTAGCGCTTGTTGAGTAAACCTTGGCGACTATGGAGTTAGCGCTTGTTAAGTGAACCTTGGTGACTATGGAGTTAGCACCAGATAACTATGGATTTAGTACTTGATAAGTAAGCTTTGGCAGTAATGGAATTCATGCCAAATTTCTTACGAATAAATGGATGAAGGATAGTTGGTTCTTAGGGTAAAACCTTAAGAAGATAATGGGGATGGGTAATTGGGTTGATTGTTTGCTGATTAAATATAATGATTATATTATTGTGGGTTGAAAACCCTATATGCTCACCAGGCTCCCAAGCCTGACCCACTCAGTTTTCTTTTCATTACAGGTAATGGCACAAGGGTATAAGTTGGTGGATTTGACGAGAGATTTTGGGATTATAGATCAGTAGTTATAAATAACTATTGTAAGATCTATTTTATATTGTTTATGCTTTTGGTCTGTAACGAACATGACATCCCGAGGTTTTATTATTTAATGAAAATACATTCTTTTCGAGAAATGTTTTGATAAATGGTTATCATATTTTATTTTGGGGAACAAATTCCGCAACCGTTTTCTTTAAACGATCACTCTGATTTATAAAACAAAGCATAAACAAATCGGTCTTTTCTGGCCGTGATATTGGGGATGTCACAGTTAAGTGGGTTAGATCTGATCCCACATCAGTTGGGAAGGAGAACTAAGCATTCCTTATAAGGGGTGTGGATACCTTCCCTATCACAACGCGTTTTAAAGCCGTGAGGGCAGCAGATCGCATAAGAACTCTACAATTAAGCGTGCTCGGGCGGGAGTAGTACCAGGATGGGTGACCCCCTGGGAAGTCCTCGTGCCGAGTGGCCCAAAGCGGACAATATTGTGATACGTGCCAGAGGGGGATGTTACAGTCACCTTGGCGATAGGGGCCGCACCTGGCATTAGGTCGATCCTAAACTCGACCTGCCTCTCTTGAGGCACTCCGGGTAACTCCTCCGGAAAGACGTCAACAAAATCCCTGACTACTGGAACCTCTGAAACCATGGTATGATCCCTAACCCGCATATCCACCACGTACGCTAGATAACCCGCACACCCATGGTGAATATACTGTCTGGTGGCTGAGCAGAACCTTGAACCCAACCTGGTGCCCTCGCCGAAGATAGCCACTTCTCCCCTACATGGGGTTCGAACTACCACCTGCTGACCCTCTCAACCGATCATGGCACCGAAGCGACTAAGCCAGTCCATACCCCCAATCACACATACATCCCCCATGGGAATCGTAATCAAGTCTATCGGGAAAGATACCCCGAAGATCTCCAACATGCAACCCCGATAGACTGAAGAAGCAGAAATCATGTGTTCCTCTGCGATAGAGACTCGCAATAGACACTCTAGCTCTCATACTGGCAAATCGAACTCCCTACCGAATGACTGAGAGACAAACGACCAACTCATCCCTGAGTGAAATAATATCAAAGCAGGTAAGGAATTCACTAAAAATGTACCTAACATGGTACAACACATATAAGCATAAAACAAATATAACCAGTGAGATAAGGGATAAAAACATACCAACAACCATATCCAATGCTACCCTGGCCTCCTTTGCTGTAAGCTGGAAGGCGCGTCCCTGAGCCCTCGGGGGCCCTGCTCTACCCTGACTCCCATCAGTAATCCTCAGTTTAGCCGGTGTTGGAGCCTGCGCCGACTTGACAACAAGCTGTGGACAGTTGGTATTCACGTGACCAACTTGATGATAGTGGTAGCAGATCCTCATATCTTGTACTGGGGCTGGCTATTGGCAATCCCTCGAAAAGTGCCCCTCCTTTTCCCCATTCGCAGCACGCACTACCAGATCTACAATCCCCCGAGTGACCCTTCCTACACTTGCCACAAGTGTGGCCCTGCTGGCCTCCCAACCTAGAATCAACGGTCTTAGACCGCTTTGGCGCCGGTTGCGACTGCGCTGGGTTCTGCCTCTTCTCCCGTAACTGTAACTCGATCTCAAGCTCACGCCGCCTGGCGGCCTCCTGTAACTCCATCAATGTATCACAACGTTGGGTGGCAACAAACTGACGAATGTTAGTCTTGAGCATGCTCAGATAATGTTTTATTTGAGCCTGCTCAGAAGCAAACTCCGGGAAAAACATATCCATGTCAGTGAACATACGGATGATATCCGTCACCGTTTTCACACCCTGCCTCAAATCCAAAATATCATGTGCCAGTCATTCATGCTCAACCCGTGGAATGTAGCGAGCGCGGAACATATCCCTGAACTGCTCCCAAGTAATCGCAACTATTTGATCATCACTGTAGGACCCTTTCGTCAACCTCCACCAATCCTTTGCCCCAGACCTCAGCAAGTTCAGGACACATCTTACCTTCTGGTCAGCAGGACATGAGCACGTGAAGAAACATCCCTCCACGTCAGACAGCCACCTCATGGATACAATCGGGTCCTGAATCCCCTCAAAAGTTTGGGGCTTCGTGTTATCGAAGTCCCGGTACTGAAAATCCTGACTCGCTCCTCCCCCTGCCGCTGTTACAGCTGTTAAAGCTGCTGCGGCAGCCATCTCAGCAATGGCTGCATAGCGCTCATCAAAGTACTCAACTATGACGGTCTTAATAGACCCAAACATATCCAACACATGTGCCCGAAACAGAGTAGCAACCTCATCATGCAGGATCTCTCAAATCCTAGCATCCAGCTCATCTGACCTCATCTGACCAATGACCTCGGGCACTGCGGGTCCCTCCTGACCGCCATCTCCTGATCCTGATCTGGATCCAGTCACAAAGCGTCTAGGAACCACCATGCTGAAAAATATACCCGGAAGATATCAGACATTCCATATAATCATCCGAGAACCAGCTCCTAACAAAGCCCTAGGGGTTGCGACTTCCTTGCTACGCATACGGGTCTTGTGCTTTCAGTAGTACGAGCCCATACTACCTTCCATACCTACCCGTATTTGTCTCAAGTATCATCACAACGGCCTAACAATATACATAAGCATGACGTGCACTCAATCCTCACTCCTAAAGGAAGGCTAATGTAACGACCCAATTTTCAAAACAAAATCATTTTTAAATAGTCAAAAACATTTTCCATAAACCATAAAATCTCAATACAATTGTTTTCAAATTCTTAACAATAACAATATTATTCCAATCATCAGAGTGTCCCATAAAAACGCCTGAGAGAGAGTGCATGTCGCGTCATCAAGCCTTGCCCTTGCCCTTGGGCTCAAATGTACCTAAAAAAAATCCACAAACTATAAGCTAATGCTTAGTGAGTTCCCCAGAGCATACCCCACACACAATCCTCATAAACACGTATAATATTAGCTATAAAAGCTACATATACCACATAAGTCATGCATACAAACATATAAGGATGTCGTGGGCTCCTCCAAAGGTCTTACTCTAATATGCCATGGGCTCCTCCACATGGTCTTAAACCTAAGTGTCATGGGCTCCCCCATGGTCTTTAGCTGGAAAGCCATAGGCTCCCCCACATGTTCTTACATCCAAGTGCCAAGGGCTCCTTCCATGGTCTTTACTTGAAAAGCCATGAGCTCCTCCACATGGGTTAGAGAGATAAATATTGTAAAGAGAGAATGAAATTTTGGTGTGAAAAACTGGCTGCCCTCGCACCCCTTTTATAGGTGCGAGGCTTCGCACTACGCGGGGCGTTCAGCAAGTTACGTGGGGCGTAACTTTGAATAAGGTCAGCAGGTGGCAAGCTCCGGATGGTGCGACGTGGCTTAAGCTGGACCGAGGGAAGGCTTGCGTACGCGGTGCATTCCGAGCTCGGACGTTGGGCATAGCAAGGGGCGACGTGTCTTTCATCCGAAGCGAGGCGTGATCAGCAAGCAATGGCTAGGATCTTGCCAGGTCATCAGTCGAGCAGCAGTCTTCGCAAATTCGAGTCTAAACTTTAAAAATCCGTAACTTTTGCGTACGAGCTCCGTTTTCGACGTTCTTTATATCCACGCAAAGGCGGGAACGTACTCTACAACTTTCGTTTAGATTCAGTCAGCTAATTTTTACTTTATTTTAAAAGTTATATTATTTAACAGACCGGGACACGATTGGTCCATTAAAAATTCATAACTTCTTCATCCGACGTCAGTTTTCGTCTGTCTTTTTATCGTTATGCTACAATTAACGAGATCTTTGATTCTCATTTACGTTGTGTTGGCTAAAAACCACTTGATCTAAAATTCGGATTTCGGGTTGTACACTACTGAGCCGAAACTTCGAAAAATCATAACTTCCTCATACGAAGTCAGATTTGGCGTCCTTTTTATGGAATCTCTCGGTTTAACGTATTCTACGAATTTCGTTTAGATTGATAAGGCTAAAACTCGCTTTATCGTAAATTCACTATTTACGCTTACTGGTGTCGTGTCGGTTCCGTCGCGAAACTTCGACGGGTCATGACTTCTTCGTTATAACTCGGATTTCGACACTCTTTATATGTACGGAAACCTTGTAACATATACTAAAACTTGGTGGAGATTATTTATTCTTAAAAATATTTTGTCGAAAAGTCATTTTCGACCCCTATTATCTCTAAATTGACTAGCCCGGATCTACGGGCATTACAATTATCTCCCCCTTAGGATGATTACTTCCCGGAATCATCAACGAAACATGGCTCACATGATGACTCCATACACTATCTCTTCTGTAATGACCCAATTTTCACGACTAAAAGTTTCTTTTAAAACATTACTAAAACCATATTTATAAAAACCGTTTCATAATTCGTAACATAATTTCATAGTAATAATTCAAATCATAAACTTATTATCAGAGTAAAAACATCTCAGGATAACTGACTATGGTGTGTGCACTGCAACCTCTCCGAGCTCCTCCTTTGAAAACTGAGTACCTGAAACCAAAAACTGAAACCATAAGCACGAAGCTTAGTGAGCTCCCCCAAACTACCACATACCATACAAGCATATAAAGCACATATTAGGCCTTGCCCACTGCATCGGACCGAGGTCCGGACTAACTGGGGCCTTTCCCCCTGCATCGGACCGAAGTCCGGAACTGACTGGGACCTTGTCCCCTGCATCGGACCGAAGTCTGGACTAACTGACTGGGACCTTGTCCCCTGCATCGGACCGTGAAGTTTGGAAACTGACTAGGACCTTGTCCCCTGCATCGGACTGAAGTCCGGACTAACTGCATCGGACCGAAGTCCGGAACTAACTCAACATGGCATGGTATAAACATATCAACTAGCATGAATACATATACTGCACACTGCATCGGGCCGTAGCCCGGAACACATAACACATAAATCCTGTCTGAGCCACGAAGGCATCAAACATACTAACTACTGCGTCGGACCAAAATCCGGAAACTACTGCTAACTAAGCGGGTCGGCATTGTGGCCTTAGACCCGTTCCTACTGGAAGGAAACTCACCTGCAGTGCTGGAGTTCTTGCTGATACCCTGCTGACTGCTATCTGACAACTCCCGCACTGCTACTCCAATGACCTCCAATCTACTAATACCAAATATAACACTTAGTCCCAAACTGCCCTTCAATGGTCAAACTAAGTCAACTCTAGTCAAAGTCAACCCTCCAGACTGACTCTACTCGCCGAGTCAGCCCGTTGACTCGTCGAGTCCTTATATTATGAAACTCTCATGATGCGACTCAACTCGCCGAGTCACCCCAAGACTCGTCGAGTTCAACGAGTCCCATCCTGCTCAACTCACCGAGTCACCTCCTGACTCACTGATTCGAGGCTTAACCAAAAAAAGGTTTGAGGTTCTGCGACCAGACTCGTCGAGTCCAAGGCAATCTTCAACAGACTCGCCGAGTTGTTCTTCCAACACGTCGAGTTCCTGCCTATCTTCATCCAACTCGCCGAGTCCAAGGCAATCTTCAACATACTCGCCGAGTTGTTCTTCCAACTCGTCGAGTTCCTACGCGACTCTAAGTCTGATATCTAGCCTGACTCGCCGAGTCATCTCCCAGACTCGCCGAGTCTTTTCGTGTATTCTCATAATCTCGAGTCACAGAGCTACTCCTTTGCTCCAAACAATAGATCTGGGTTTCTAGAGTCCATTAGCAACATATAGTTGCTACCTTTACGTGCTTCTTGTCTCATAATACCAAAACCAAGATAGAAAGGGACTTAACTCTTAGGGAAAGGCTTTTGCATAACAACTAGAAAGGCTTTCTGCATCAATGATTCATATAGAACTCAGATCTGGAGTTTCAACTCCAGATCTAACTCATGCTTCAAGATCTCATCAATATTTCTCTAACCAAATCCTAAAACTCCATGAAAGTTGAAATAGAAAGGAGAAGGCCAAGGATAACAATTCCTTACCTCCAAATTGACCTCCCACTGAAGTATAATCTGGATTTCTTCTAGTCTCCTTGATCTAGGCTTCTTGATCTTCAAGATTTCCTTCACCAAAACTAGATCTTGCTCCAAAAAGGATTATGGCGGCTAGGGTTGGGTATTCTAGGTGAGAGAGACTGTAAAGGAACCCTAAGGAAGAGAATGAGACATTTAAATAGTGCATAAAGTCCCAAATTTAGGGTTTTTCTCTTCAGACCAGACTCGCCGAGTCCACTTGCCGACTCACCGAGTTGGTACTAACTTTACACCCGGATCCCGCTCCGACTCGTCGAGTTCCTCCTTGGACTTGACGAGTCGACCCTCTTTAACTTATGGTTTTCCTTTCTTTCTTGAACTTTTTGATTTCGGGTGTTACAACTCTCCCCCACTTAAACTAAACTTCGTCCTCGAAGTTCGCTATGGCCAACTGACCTGAGATCTGCCTCCAACACTCTGTCTGTGAAACCTAACACCCGCTGAATATCTCCGCTGGCCTTCCGCCCAGTCATTCTGACTATCATTAATCCTTGTGGATAATAATCTTGGGTTCACCCCCTTTTTCCTTGTGCGTTCTCTGGACTCCCCAAGTCGACATTCCATAACCAACTACCTCCCCTATCACTGTGAAGGACCGTACCCTTCACGATGTCCATCACTCCAGCCACTCCCAGTGCCGGTCACTATTTTCAGTACATATTGAATACTTCTTACTGCTATAACTTAGTGCTGAGCACACGTCCCGACGAATGGATCAGATAATCCTTCGTGTAAATGATTCACCCCTGCAACGGTTAAGACTTATATGAGAGCTGCGCAACAAGGTCAAACCCTCCCCTTTGAGATTATCCAACCCTGTTGTGAGAGGCGTAGCTCCCTCGGTCAACTTGTTGCCTCTACCATACTTCCCTTATCGTTACTACTACTGGCTTGAAAATTCTTTTGCCCCTCATCCCCTACAGATGCACTGAGACCACCCTGGTCCTACTAATCTGCCTGCACTTGCAACCCAGCACAAAATTACTACTGACCATCACACTGCAACTATCCAAAAACACTGAACTGCCTGAAACACTGAACTGCCTGAAACACTGAACTGACTGAAACACTGAACTGCCTAAAACACTGAACTGCATGAAACATTGAACTGCCTGAAACAAGGAACTGCATGAAACACTGAACTGCTATATGGCTGCTTCCCAAAATATCTCAAGACCTTCCTGGTCTCCAATCATCTGTCGGTTATTTGCAACACCGAGTTCCAACTCAAATGTAGAGTCCAAGGACTCCTCACTTAGTCGCTCCCACGACTTCTGAACGAATTCCTTCTCCGGAATTAGCTTCCACTAGTTATCCTGTCACTGTGGCTCTAACAACCTCCGGATCCACCGATTTGGTCCAAACGTCACATCCTGACATCATCAAATTCAAGACTAAAAATGATGGCTCGCAGACTAACAGTAGCCCTTAACATACACGAACCCAAACGGTCCACTGCTACCCTGATCTCATAACTGTGGTGACGATCCAACTGGCGAATCGCCGGCTTAACCATAACTGAACCATTTGGGAAATCCGAAATCTAACCCGTGGATTCCCATATCCTCACTGCTGCACCCGAACTGGTGGGTACTACTGTTTCCCCAGCGTCCAAACAACGCGCTCATGCTATCTACTAACCTGACGAATGTTACGGCTACATCCACAGACTTACAACTCCCTAATACTACCTGGCTGCTAGTGAATGCTACAGCTACCTCCGCAGACTTACAACACTCTACTACTATCTGACTGCTAGTGCATGCTACGGCTACCCCCGCAGACTTACAACACTCTACTACTGTCTGACTGCTAGTGAATGCTACGGCTACCCCGCAGACTTACAACACTACTACTATCTGACTGCTAGTGAATGCTACGGCTACCCCCATAGACTTACAACACTCTACTACTATCTGACTGCTAGTGAATGCTACGGCTACCCCCGTAGACTTACAACACTCTACTATTCTAAGGACATCCTGACTATCCCTAGTCCTGCTAGTGATTCCTCATCCTGATTTCTCAAAACCAACCCTCAGTCATCGAATGCTACATCAACCTCGACATCTTATATCCTTGATACACTTAGCGCTCCGTCGAGGAATTCTCCGGCTTGGTTCCCAAACCAACCGTCTACTACTATGGATACATGAAACTATCGTTGGGAAGTTTCCAAACCCCCAACTCCTGAATCCACACAACCCTGCATGTCGTTTCTGCCACTGACTACTAACACGAAAGCATTTTTTGCAAACCGTTCTCAAGATCCTCATTCCGACTCACTAGAGTCCTACAGGCGGTCCTCCAATCCTGCATTCCCAACTAGCTACTAATCATCTCGATTACATGAACTAACTGTTGGGAAGTACCTCAAACTCCCAATCATGAACCCATCAATCAAACAGTTGTTGCACTACTATCTTTTCTTCTCCGAGGTCGTGTACTCATTCGGGGTCTGCGTGCTCTTACCCTTGTATACTCGGAGGGTTCTCCTCCACTTGGATCCGGCTAACTCCTTACTGCTCACTGGTCAAAAGGATTCCTCAACTTTCTTTCCATTTAAAAGGGCGATCTGCTGTCCGCCAACGTTTACCTCTGTCGGCGCTCCAACTAACTTTTACCAGATCCGAACCATTCTTGCTATCTAACTGAGCACCCTTTAATCCTTAACTGGATTGCTTTAGTGACTGCATCCTGAGAACCTGCGTTTGGGGTGCACATCCCCAACCCACTTCCCTACTGTCCGCTGGCTACCTCATTGGAAGCTCTAAATTGTCACTACTAAGGATTTAATTGATCAATCCCGAATGACAGCTTTCGAAAGTAGTGAGGCATTACTGATTCTTACACATACATACTACAGTCACTGCATCTAAAGTAACCTGATCTAGAGGGGACGACCTCCAATTTACCATTCTAATTCCAAGGTATGCAGATGGCATAAAACTTCGTCACAAGCAGGTAATATAATACCCTAACACATGTGCCTATTGATATCAATGCAACAACATAACAATAATATCATGAATAATAATTGACAGGAAGGTAAAAGATACGTAACCCCAACATCCAGTGTTGCACGAATCCTTGTTGAAATCATCTGGAATACTCTACTCCGAGCTGTGGGCGCCCTTGCCCGGCCCCGGCAACCGCTGGTGGTACTCGAAGTCACAGGGGCAGGAGCTATCACCTGCTCTTTTGTATACAAACTCGGACAGTGGGCCTTCTTGTTGCCCCTCCGACTACAATGGATACATATCGGGTCAAGTTCCTGGGCGATGGTAACAGTACAATCTCTGCTAAAATGGTCAATCCGGCCGCACTTGAAACATCCAACGTCACCACCACTTCTACGCCTGCACGCACCCTTGTGCGTCCTATCACACTTCCCGCATCGATTGTGGCTCTGATAGTCCCTCAATCTCAAATCCGACCCCTTGGGCTTCTTGCCTGAACCCGTAGCTACCTGTGTCTCATCCGTTTTCCTCTTCCTTTCCGAATCCCCGCCCGTCTCTCGCTCCTGTGTTACCTTGTCGACCCCATCCGTCATCTGAACAACCGCTGTCTGATCGTGAAGCTTCGCAGTCAACCTATCAGTGATCCTCACGACCATGTCGGGCAGCTCCTCGCGAATGGCTCGCAAAACCTCCTCAACTATCCAATCATGCAGAGGTCTCTCTTGGAGATAGGGTGCCCCACTCACTCCCGTCCCCTGATGGCAAAAGCTAGAAATGGGATCTCCCGCCCTGATGGATCCCTGAACTCCATAAGAATCGGGCTCTAGACAAGCCCCAATCTGTCTTGGAACTATCCCGGCCCTAAAGGCCTCAAGATGACTGTCCATAAGCTCCACAATGGCCTCTCTAACCGAACCAAAAAGCACTGGAGTTTGATCAATGATGTTGCGCAATATCTCTGCGGGAATGAAATCCCTCATCTGATCATCAAGCTGCCCAGCTCCAGAGCCCAAGCCAGATCCGTCCCCGGTACCTGAACTGCTAACTGGTAACTCGCGAAATGTTACCATGCTGAAAATATAACACTTCCTTATCAATATACACACCGCTGCAGAGGGATCTCTCACACACTCTACAATTTCCCTGGTCTTGTCTCGGCCCCTCTTGATTCGAGTACGGATCCTCTGCTTTCAGTAGTACGGGTCCATACTACCTTCCACATCTATCCGTACTTTCCTCAAGAGTTACCTCAACTCCACCATGTCACTCTACTGCTACTGATCTCTGATACTACCTTCCGAGACTTGCCCTAGGGAACCTCTGACTCCACCCAAACCAGTCCTCAGCTGCTGAAGGCCTCCTTGTAATGCCAATTAGCCACCACTTAAATACCATCACATGTAATGAGGCTCGGATAATCCTTCGAGTAAAAGACTCGTCCCTACGACGGTTAGACTCAGACGAGAGTTGCGCAATAGGGTCAAATCCGGCACTCTGAGATTATTCAACCCTGACCACATGTGACGTAACGTATTCACCTAATGGCTAACTCCCATCACTCAGAGTCCCACAAAGCACAAAGCAAGCAGCATTCGGATAAAGGAAACATACTCATGTAAAACTATTCTCATAACAAGAAACTGTACTAGCATACAATGCTAAGCTCATACTATCAGGCATAACCTACACAAGCTATCCTACTATTGTCTACTCAATACTAGCATGCAATTCTTATCAAGCTGAAACACATAAAGCAGGCACATAAGGCATCCTCCAAGATCCTTAGTCCTATACTAGCATGCTGTTCTACTGAAACTGAAACTGAACTGATAAGAAGCTGAAACTAAAACTGATAACATAAACATGTATGGGTAATTTGGGAGTACTTACTTGAGCTCGGCTGATTGCATGCACCACACCCTTTTTCTCTTTTCAAAGTTCTTTTCTTTCAAAAAAATTCTTTTCGCTTTTCCCAAAACTCTTTTCTTTTCTCAAAAATTATTTTCAAAAACGTTTTTCTTTTGAAAACCTTTTACCGTTTCCTTAGTTTGAGTTCAGACAAACCCGAAGTGTATCCGAATCTCTCAAACCAAGGCTCTGATACCAACTTGTAACGACCCAATTTTCATGACTAAAAATATCTTTTAAAACATTACTAAAACCATATTTATAAAAACCATTTCATAAGTCGTAACATAATTTCATAGTAATAATTCAAATCATAAACTTATTGTCAGAGTAAAAGCATCCCAGGCTAACTGACTATGGTGTGTGCACTGCAACCTCTCCGAGCTCCTCCTTTGAAAACTGAGTACATGAAACCAAAAACTGAAATTGTAAGCACGAAGCTTAGTGAGCTCCCCCAAACTACCACATACCATACAAACATATAAAGCACATACTGGGCCTTGCCCACTGCATCGAACCGAGGTCCAGACTAACTGGGGCCTAGCCCCCTGCATCGGACCGAAGTCTGGAACTGAATGGGACCTTGTCCCCTGCATCGGACCGAAGTCCGGACTAACTGACTCGGACATTGTCCCCTACCTCGGATCGAAGTTCGGAAACTGACTGGGACCTTGTCCCCTGCATCGGACCGAAGTCCGGACTAACTGCATCGGACCGAAGTCCGGAACTAACTCAACATAGCATGGCATAAACATATCAACTAGCATGAATACATATACTGCATAATGCATCGGGCCGTAGCCCGGAACACATAACACATAAATCCTGTCTAAGCCACGAAGGCATCAAACATACTAACTACTGCATCAGACCGAAATCCGGAAACTACTGCTAACTAAACGGGCCGGCATTGTGGCCTTAGACCCGTTCCTACTGGAAGGAAACTGTTGGATTAGTGTCTAAATCCATAACTATTTTGGTATGTACTTGACTCGATGGTGCATGGTCCTTTTGGGTTGCCTTCACCAAAGCAACTTGATTGGAGAAATAAATAAAGAGAGAGGTTATTATGGTTTATTAATATGTTATAAGAATAATATATTAAAGGAGAAATCATATTTGTTTAATTAATATTGGTCAATAATTAATTAAGAATTAATTTTGTGATCAAATGTAATTAATTAAACTAGAGGGGCTGAATTGTAATTATGTGATAGTTACAAAATAAGGTAAGGATTATCTTATTAATAGGTTGGACGCTTATCTTATGGTTACTTGATGGGCAAGCAACTAGATAAGGATAAGGACTAAAACCCTAATCTCTACACCTATATAAAGACCCCCATGGCTCATGAATTCGTCCATGCCTTCCCAAGAGGTCCTAGAGACGAATTCTAATACCTCCCCTCTCTCTTTATACCTTCTCCATTTGCTCTTGGTGTTTGTAAGCCATTAGAGGAGTGACACTTGTGACTCTAAGCCTTCCAAAGTCAATTCAAGGAGGAATTGGGATTGTTATTGCTACATAACATTCAAGGTAATATCATAAACCTAATTATATGTTAATATCGATTTCCATATGCTAGAATTAGGGTTTATAGTCTTGGATTCAAAGCATGTACAAAAGAGAAACCTAGATCCAAGCATTAGGGTTTGTATGAGCACATAAGATGTCTTATGACCAAAACCCATCAGTGGTATCAGAGCCTAGACTGGTTTCTATTGTATTGATGCTTGATATGTTTGAAAAATTCGATTTTTTGGTTTCTGGAGGCTGGACTCGCCGAGTCCATGCAGACTCGACGAGTCCAAGCCTGACTCGATGAGTCAACTCGTCAGATGGAGGGTATTTCGCGATTTCTTGCTGTTTTTGCTTATGGATTGTTACCTTATCATATTAGATCAATATAAATCCGATTTTTTGATATATATGACTATATTTTTGATCTAATTCAATATATTTATCAATTAATAAAATAATTGTTTCCTTATGTGATAATTGATTAATTATTTTGACTAAATTGATAAATTGTTTTGCAAGAAATCATTAAATAAATCAAATATGGATAATTATGTAATTAAATGTTAATTTAGATTATTTGTTATTTGATCATGTTGTTATGAAAAATTTCATATTTTCCCCTTAGGTTTTATAGTTTAAATTTGAACCCAAAAGTTTTGTTGTTTTGAAATTTAAATAGTTGAAACCCTAATGTTTTGAAATATGTTTCAAAACTTGCCCTCAAGTTTTGGAATTTAAATTTTGAATTAATAGTTTAATTTTGATATGCATTTAAATTCTAAACCCTAATGTTTTGAAATGTTTCAAAACTTGCCCTCAAGTTTTGGAATTTAAAAGTTTAATTAGGAATGTTAAATTCTAAAACTCTAGTATTGTTTTGAAAAAGTTCAAATCACACCCTTATGGTTTTATTAATTAATTAAGGTGTATAATTAAAAGAGGTTTAATAAATCCATAAAAGTTTAGGTTTACAATTTAATTGAATTAAAAGTATAATTGTTAAATTAGAGCACCTAATATTTTAAAAGTGTAAAATACACCCTATACTATATATAACATTAAAAGTCTAACATTATATATATGTATGAGTAAAAGTCAGTCTTACCGTTAGTAGGCCTCATTCACGAAGTTGGTCTATAAAGGGTGTTTAAGGAAATTGCCTATAAAATGGCGATTGAATGGGTATCCACTCTTACCCACCGCACTCTTGACTAGTGGAGGGTCGTTAGCCGAACGGGTAGGATAGGACGAAACCTTCCATTATAAGTATAATGAATTATCAAAGTAACTAAATGTTTTCATAAAATTCCCAATCTTAGTTACTTAGGAAAAAGTGAATTGATGCAATTCCATGAAATTACACTTTGTGCCCTTGCGAAGACGTTAGTGGAGCGTGTGTGGTTTACCGGTACACTATATGGTTCTAAGCAAAGGTAGCAAAGGGTGACTCAATGTTTGTCATAGTTCGGTGGAGCGTGTGTGGTTTACCGGCACATCAAATAGGTGACTGTAACATGTGAGGGCACCATGTAAGTTTGCATGGTTATTCACACCTGCTTTGTGATCCTCGGCATCCCAGTCACAAACAAGATGGGCATATCGAGATTTAAACATGCCATTGAAAGTTCAATGAATCTCAAAGGATCTAGGAGTTTTCATAGATTTAAAACTTAAATTTCTTTTTCGTTTTTCGTGGTGGAAATTAGTGAATCGTGATTCACTTACCTTCAAATATTCTGCAATTAGGGTTACGGCATCCCTCTCCCGAGTTGTAGAATATTGTATTGGGTCCTGGCCTTAGTATCTCATTTGGGTGATTTACTAAGGACTCAATCTATCAACTAACTTGAATTTGTTTTTCTCCCATTTTGTAGATGTCAAAGTTCGACAACTATGGTCTTCCCAAATCCCGTGGAACAAGCATTCCACATGAAGATGGTATTCCACGATTCAATCGAGGAACGAGAAATCATGCTTCACTTCCTCCTCCTCCTATTGTTCTCCCCAACCCACAAGATCGAAGAATTGAAAGGTTCAATATCACTAAGGCCCTATTGGAAATGAAACATGAAGATGGTAAACCCGTGTGTGCCCACGTTCTAGGAATGAAATCACACATTGATAGGTTGATAATGTTGGGTGTGTCATTCCCAGATGAGTTGGCTGTAAATTGGGTTTTGCAATCACTTCCTAAATCATATAATGAGTTCAAAAGAAAGTATTATATGATGGATCATGACAACAACCTCATTGACCTAACTTACATGCTCATTGCTGCTGAATCATAAATGATTTGGCAAAGCAATGAAGCGTATTTGTTGAAAAAGTCAACCTACCATGCTTCCGAGGACGTTCTAGGAGAACCAACCTGCGTTTACTTCCAAAAGAAAGGGCGTTGGATACAAGTCTGCCCAAAGAGCCTGAAGAGTCCAGAAGATGGGAGAGTCAAAGAGTATGGTTGCGCTTCAGGTAAAATCCACTATCTAACTCCATTAAGTTCCTATTCATTAATTCTTAATACATAATGTAATAAGATTGCATTTGAATGTTTTACAGGATCGGTGAAAAGAAAGGAAGCTTGGTGAAAGAGCAAGATGAATCTAATCACAAGGAATGGATCTTGATCGCATGGACTTGAAAGATTAGATTTTGAGCTTAGATAGTTATGATAGAGTTGTTATAAATTTTTCTTTTGAAATACATAGTTTTCATTGGATTTTGCATTGTAAGGACAAATGTTTTCCGCTGCTTTTATAAATAACATAAATTTTCATTTGACTTATTTATTGATTTGTTTATTTCCTTGCAATGAAATCGTTATGAAAATTGGTGTTTGCATATTTCTACAACAAATGGATATGATTCTTATTTATGGTGTTTATGGAAAAGTCGAGAATTTACCAAATAGGGAGAGTTTCTCATCGCCCAAGTTTCAATTGGACAAAAATTTGGAATCATGCAACTTGGTTGCACGATGAATGAGAAATTTCATATTTGGAAATTAGACTAATTCATTGACAAAGTGTCAAGTGAAGGACTTGGAGATCGAATACACAAAGTTGCGTGTTGATCAAGTCCACCATAAAAGTAACAAAGATATTCGTCATGATCTACTAAAGGTTTAGTAAATATGATTATACTTACAAGATTAAGTGTAATTCTGAATTGATTAAAGGGTTTCGATCAATAGCAGAACGAATAAGAAGAATCAAGTAGGCAGAAAGATAAAAGTTTCTCCATTCTAAGAAGATGGGAGAGTACCTTTTATGCTTTATGATAGGTCTTAATGATTAAGAACCATATCTCAATTGATCCTCTAAATGAGTCTTAGTACAATTGTATGTCTAAGAAGAGGAATCAAGAATTGAAGAAATGGTTAAATCAATAAGTCAATCATACTTCGTTCCAATAACAAGTCTTAAAGTTAAGATTGTGACATCGAGTGAAAAAGTAAGGTTTATAACATTCATCAAATGTGGAAAGTTGTGATGTCTTGGATAAGACAAAGACCAACTAGGACCAATTTATGAAGTATTTTGATATGAGCTACACTAACTCTTGGATATTTGTTTGTCAAGAAATGGTTATTGACAAGAGAATCTTATATGTCAAGGAGTCAGTGGGAGTCTTAATGGTCTTGAAAAGTTTCAAGAACAAATAAAATAAACCTTAACGATCATCACTAGCACACGAGTTGAGGTTTACAACCTATCGTGTTGACATTATTTTGTTTCTGTGCCAATCCAATCGAGTTAATTATGCATGTGAGTTCTATGAGTTCTCATTTTGAACGCATAAAAGGCAAAGCACCTTAATCAATGAAAGGTACATTGATAGGAAAAGGTGAGCTGCTTAACTACTTGGAAGACATGGTGGGCAGCTGTGCTACCATAAGGCAAGAAATCAAGATTAAGAAAGTTCGGTCCATATGAGTTTGAATTTGTCGTAAACTTTGGTTTTAACAAATTCTCATGGATAACACATACGCCGTTTAAATCTAAGTGTCATAAGATTTCCTCCTTCATGAAAATGATTGTGAGGAAATGCTTTCACTAAGAGAGATTTTAAGAAGATAGTGATTGTAAAATTGCATTCTCGAATTCGATTATGGTTACGGTATCCCTTTCTATAATTTGAATTGTGAGGTTTGACAATTAGTCTTAAGTGTTTAGACACACATATGAACTATCGAAGACAAAGGTGTATAAGTTCAAGAAGCCTTGATAAAAGATTATCAAAGCACTAAGTATGAGAAACATGAACTTAAGAAATTCAGTATGCATTGTTTTCTGAAAGGTAAGATGTGTATGAATACATGTCGAAGCTAGTGGGAGCATAAGTGTTATGTTTTGTAATAATCATCATGATAGTGGGAGCATAAATGTTATGATTGTATGATTATTAAGGCACGTATTGCAAGTTGGCAATATTAATTATAGAAAACAAGAGTTATACATTGCAAAGTCGTAAGGGTTGTAAAGTTGTTTTGCTATAATTAAGGGAGAGAATATTATGCTTCATTTCAAATCTAATGGCTTAGGTTGAGAAATGTTAATAAATTTAGTCAAGGGTACATAGTGTGTTCTTAAAATTTCAATTATGATTACGACATTCCTCTTCACAATTCGAATTTTGAGAACATAGCAAATAAAACATTATGCGTGGTGTCCCATACGCTTCGGGTATAGGATCGATTGCAAATGCTTTAATGTTTGACCATTCTAAATTTTTCCAAATGTCTAGCGCATTTAGAGGGAAAAGGGACTAGAATTGGTTTTGACTAAAATAATTAAACAACTACCAAAGGACAATCCAAAGTTCGACGAGGATTGGTCGTTTGTGAGTAGATGGAAGTATAGTATTGGAAAATATGGAAATGTTTCCGTATTGGATGGACCATATCGACTTTATTATGAATAGACAACATTCTATTAAGAATAAGTTGTCATATGGAAAATATGGAGGCGTGTCCATATTGGGAATTGAATATTGAAAATCTATGACTAGATTAGAAACTTTTATGCAAAAGGATGTTCAAAGGAATGTACTTTGAGTGAGAGACATCATATCTAAGGAATTGTCTTGTAACAATCTCCGATAGAGGACTTTGTAATATCATTGGCAATAGTCTATGTGACTTTAGTGCAGTGACATTACAAAAGTATCATTGCATAAAATGTTAAAATCTAGCATATTCTATAAGTGGTAAGAATTTGATATTCTTAAACTTATGAAAAATGGATTTGGAGTTGTGAAATGAGAATGATTGGAAATGTGTTCAATGTGATCTATTTCACAAAGTAAGAACCATAGGTAAACATTGTGTGCATGCTAGGAGCATGGGACAAGTGTAATAATTCAAGTAAGAAGTTGATTACCCGAAACGACAAATAATGAGTAATCAATATGGTGATAAATAAAAAGGTGTTTTATTTATGCTCAAAGGGTTGAGGCCATATGGGATTAGTATTATTCTTATGTTTCACATTTGCATGTTTTGACTTCCAGAATAATTGAGTTTATTAAGAATAATCGAATTATTCAAACGGGCCACAGTCGTTCATATGTTGGAAGTAGATATGAATGAAGACTGTCATGAATTGGTGTGTGGATTGTCTAAAGAGCATTAGACATAAGCAAATGTTTGCTGCAACGTTCATGAGTGCTTATGAATATGAATTTGAGCATTGGATTAAACCCACGCTCACTTGGATCACTCCATGAATTGTATCACGAGTGATTGGTGAGACGATAACATCTTATATTCTTGAAACCAAGATGTGTGAGTTGTATCTTGCAAATCGGTTGCACATTGATAATATGTAAACGCACTAGTAACTTGGTGTTATAAAACATATTGTTGTGTGTGATTTGGTTAGTGAGTGCAAGCAAGCATTGTATCAAAGTTTATCCGTTCCGTTTATCCAAAGAAGGATAAAAGCGATATCTTTGGGCCACTCGATGATTTAGTGATGACAAACGTAAATGCTCGGCCGGGCTAGGGCTAATTTGATTTGTTCAATTAGTCAGTCGTCATGAATCGGAAATCAAGATATAGTACAAAGAGAATGATTTGAAATCATATCTCATACGATATCTAGAATGGAGGAATATATGATCCCTTATCTAAGGACACGCGTATCTGATAGGATTAGAGTTGACAGCAGCTTTGGAAAGCTACGATTGCAGATCAGGATCTGAAGTCATACGCAGAACAGTTGTTAGACTTATCCAAGTGGGAGACTATTGGATTAGTGTCTAAGTCCATAACTATTTTTGTATGTACTTGACCTGATGGTGCATGGTCCTTTTGGGTTGCCTTCACCAAAGCAACTTGATTGGAGAAATAAATAAAGAGAGAGGTTATTATGGTTTATTAATATGTTATAAGAATAATATATTAAAGGAGAAATCATATTTGTTTAATTAATATTGGTCAATAATTAATTAAGAATTAATTTTGTGATCAAATGTAATTAATTAAACTAGAGGGGCTGAATTGTAATTATGTGATAGTTACAAAATAAGGTAAGGATTATCTTATTAATAGGTTGGACGAATTTAAGGTGATAAGGCCTTAGAATTCGACTAGGATAAGGGTTTTTCAAGGCTTATCTTATGGTTACTTGATGGGCAAGCAACTAGATAAGGATAAGGACTAAAACTCTAATCTCTACACCTATATAAAGACCCCCAAGGCTCATGAATTCGTCCATGCCTTCCCAAGAGGTCCTAGAGACGAATTCTAATACCTCCCCTCTCTCTTTATACCTTCTCCATTTGCTCTTGGTGTTTGTAATCCATTAGAGGAGTGACACTTGTGACTCTAAGCCTTCCAAAGTCAATTCAAGGAGGAATTGGGATTGTTATTGCTACATAACAATCAAGGTAATATCATAAACCTAATTATATGTTAATATTGATTTCCATATGCTAGAATTAGGGTTTATAGTCTTAGATTCAAAGCATGTACAATAGAGAAACCTAGATCCAAGCATTATGGTTTGTATGAGCACATAGGATGTCTTATGACCAAAACCCATCAGAAACTCACCTGCACTGCTGGAGTTCTTGCTGATACCCTACTGACTGCTATCTGACAACTCTCGTACTGCTACTCCAATGACTCCCCAATCTACTAATACCAAATATAACACTTAGTCCCAAACTGCCCTTCAATGGTCAAACTAAGTCAACTCTGGTCAAAGTCAACCCTCCAGACTGACTCTACTCGCCGAGTCAGCCCGTTGACTCGTCGAGTCCTTATATTATGAAACTCTCATAATGCGACTCAACTCACTGAGTCACCCCAAGACTCGTCGAGTTCAACGATCTCTGAGTCCCATCCTGCTCAACTCACCGAGTCACCTCCTGACTCACTAATTCGAGGCTTAACCAAAAAAGGTTTGAGGTTCTGTGACCAGACTCGCCGAGTCCAAGGCAATCTTCAACATACTCGCCAATTTGTTCTTCCAACTCGTCGAGTTCCTACGCGACTCTAAGTCTGATATCTAGCCCGACTCGCCAAGTCATCTCCCAGACTCGCCGAGTCCTTTCGTGTATTCTCATAATCTTAAGTCACAAAGCTACTCCTTTGCTCCAAACAATAGATCTGGGTTCGTAGAGTCCATTAGCAACATAAAGTTGCTACCTTTACGTGCTTCTTATCTCATAATACCAAAACCAAGCTAGAAAGGGACTTAACTCTTGGGTAAAGGCTTTCGCATAACAACTAGAAAGGCTTTCTGCATCAATGATTCATATAGAACTCAGATCTAGAGTTTCAACTCCAGATCTAACTCATGCTTCAAGATCTCATCAATATTTCTCTAACCAAATCCTAAAACTCCATGAAAGTTGAAATAGAAAGGAGAAGGCCAAGGATAACGATTCCTTACCTCCAAAGTGACCTCCCACTGAAGTATAATCTGGATTTCTTTTAGTCTCCTTGATCTTGGCTTCTTGATCTTCAAGATTTCCTTCACCAAAACTAGATCTTGCTCCAAAAAGGATTATGGCGGCTAGGGTTGGGTATTCTAGGTGAGAGAGATAGTAAAGGAACCCTAAGGAAGAGAATGAGACGTTTAAATAGTGCACAAAGTACCGGATTTAGGGTTTTTATCTTCAGACCAGACTCGGCGAGTCCACTTGCTGACTCGTCGAGTCGGTCACTAACTTTACACCTGGATCCCGCTCCGACTCGTCGAGTTCCTCCCTGGACTCGACGAGTCGACCCTCTTTAACTTATGGTTTTCCTTTCCTTTCTTGACCTTTCTGATTTCGAGTGTAACATCTTCATCCTAAATAATAACTGTAACTTTCATGTTTCTTTGAACGAGTATCTAACTCTAAGACTTCTTGACTGTAGGCAGTGCTCAATCTTGCACTTGCTCCTTATCTCACGTTAGACTCCAAATTAAGACCTTCAAGTCACAATCTCGATCCTCACTAAATACGAACTTAAGATAAGTTCTTTTATTACTACAATGGATCGATATATCATATTCTAATGACCTATCATCGTATGTTGCAACGCTTAGACTTAGGTCTTTTAGAGTCTTCCAGAACAGACTATACCTTCCTTCATGTTCTAATCACATATTAAAAGGTAGCATTTCTAGCTACAAGCAACTATCGTGATACCTCTACTGATCGCTTTGATTGTCTTTCACTTCAAGCTTTTAGCTTAAGTCAGATGTTGCATTGGACTTGGTTCTTTAACATACTTTTCGTAGCCGGATTCAATTTGATAGGACTGCTAAGGTCGGAATAACAATCATCTTCTTAGTCATTACCAAAACGATGGTAATGACATTCTTGAATAAAATGGTATCAATTACTAGCTTTTTGGTAACCTTGTGACCTTCCCTGATCCAAGTGTGAGTCTTGTGCTTCCGATAGTATAGGCCTCTACTACCTTTCACACCTACTCATACTCATCCCAAGTATTGTCCCGCAGTTTCCCAAGTCACCATACAAGAAAATCACATAACAACTTAACACATCAAATATCAAAACGAAGGTTTTGTATCATTCCTTGAAATGATTACATAGGTGTTCAAGTTCACTCTAGACTATGCCTCTAAAAGGCTACATCACGTGTTACTATCTACACAACTACTTCATAACTCGTTCTCTTAATGTCAAGCCTTCACTCCTGAATCCTTGCATTGTCATCTGCTTCGTCAAGGATCATTAGAAATGCTCTCGACTTTGGATTTGGCGGCACATTTGGCTTTGTAGCCCCTTCTCTCTTTGGACAGTCTTGCTTGAAGTGTCCCTCTTCACCACACTTAAAGTTGACTTCTTTCTTGGTTGTGCATTTGCTGGCGTAATGAACAGTCTTCCTGCATTTAAAGCAGGTCATCTCTTTAGAGCATTTCCCGATGTGCTTCTTTCTGCACTTGTCACACCATTGCGTTCCTTCTTCGAACTTCTTTGAACCAGACTTCGAGAATTTTCTCTTCTTGTCGGACCTTGAAGATCCTTCAAACTTTCTCTTCTCCCCAACCTCCATCTTGTTGGAGGCTCTTCCCTTGATCATATCTTCAACAAACTTGGCAGCCCAGATAGCTGCCTCCAGAGTAGGTGCCTGATGTACTGGCACCGCGTATTCCCATGGAAGTCCCTTTACGTACTTGTTAATTTTTGTCAGCTCGTCCGGGACAAGGCGCAAAGCAAACTCCATCTTGTCCGTGAAGTTGTTGGTGTATTCATCGATGGTCATGCTTCCTTTCTTCAAGGTTAGGAATTGGTTTTCTAGCTCGAGTAGATTTTGGACTGAGCAGTACTTACGTTTGAACTGCACCAAAAACTTTGCCCACGTCAATTGCAGGGGCTCATTGGGGCTTAGAGTCTTCCCCAAGGTATTCCACCAACGTACCGCGCCTCCTCGAAACTGACACACTACAAACGTGGTCTGTAGTTTCCCTCTGCAACCGCACGTCATGAAAGCTAACTCCATCTCCAAGATCCAATCCATGACCTCGATCGGATCTTCCTTTCCAGTGAAAGTCGATGCCTTGTAAGTCAGAAAATCCTTGTACTTGCATCCATTCCTCTCGACTCCGTCATCTTGGTTGTTTTGTCGAACTATTGGTGGGTTGACTTGACCAACGGTTCCACTATAGTTCCCTTCCTCAGTCTGCCCTTCGTTCAACTCGGGCTGTTCGATCTGTATGGTCGCTTCCTCTCGATTTTGTTGGAGCAAACGTCTGGTTTCCTCCATTTGACGATCCAACATCTCCTGGATCATCGCTTGCACTCCGGCCATCGTTATTGGCTCAACAGTGGCTACCACAACCGGTATTTCCTCAATCACTGGGGGTTGGTTTTTGTTCCCATTTGCATTCACGTTTCCGCTACGTGTCCTTGCCATCTTGATCTATACACCGAATAATGTGAATCTAGATATTTATTTAGGATTGACGTTTAAATCGTCCTTATCACTCTGAAACGTTTATATGCTAGTTCTAATATCATAGTTAAACGCTTAGAATCCTAAACACATAGGGTTTTCAGATCCGGTCGGCAATAGACCATAGATCCGAACAAATAACAGCATATCAGGCACAAACATTTAGCACATAAAAGCATTTTAGGCACAATTCCTAAAATAAGCTAGTGCTCACACCTCACAATCATTGCTTAGCATTCTAAGTTTAAGTCTAGAAATAAATTCATATTCCTAGGTCGCTTAAACTAATGCTCTGATACCAATTGTGACATCCCTATTTTCACGGCCAGAAAAGACCGATTTTGTTTATGCTTTATAAAAATCAGAGTACCTCTTTTAATAAAAATGTTGCGGAATTTGTTCCCAGAAAAACATGATAATTGCGTTATCAAAGCATTTCTAAAGAAATATATTTTTATTCACTTTTAAAACATTTGGGATGTCATCGTCAATACAAAAACATAAGCATAAACGGAACTTACATTCATTTACACTAGTGATCTACATCTCTTTAAAATCTCTCAGTGTAATGTGACTTCATATCAACACATGTGATATAAATAAACTGAGTGGGTCAGGTTGGGAAACCTGGTGAGTACATAGGGATTTTAATCCCACAATGTTATATCATATATATATATATATATATATATATATATATATATATATATATATATATAATTTAGAACTCACAAAATATACAATTTCACTTTATATGTATAAGAAACTCTTATCCCACCCCGTCGATCCTCACAACGAGACTATCCATACTCTCAAACCTAAGAATAATCGTTTTACCTAATCCATACTCCCGGATCAGAATGAACGACTTTACCTAATCCATACTCTCATATTAATGACGAATGGTTATGCCTAATCCATACTCTCGGACTAGGGACGAATGAATAATCCATACTCTCGGATTAATGAAGAATGATTATGCCTAATCCATACTCTCGGAGTAGGGATGAATAACTATGTCTTAATCCATACTCTCGGACTAAGGACAACTGACTATGTCTTAATCCATACTCTCGGACTAGGGACAATGGTTGTGTCTAATCCATCCTCCCAGATAAGTGACATATACTAAAGTTCTATTCTCTGAGTATAACTCACTTGTACTCGTAAGAAGATACTACCCAATATTCCTCATAATTAATTTAGGTCTACTCTTTGTCCTAAATCATCATATATAATCAGGTATGTTCTTTAACACGTATTTCAGGCAACATCAATTAACTCGCACATAAACATATAATTAATACTTCAATCAATACTTGTATTAAAATCATGTTCATAAAAGGGACTATGCACTCACTTGAAAGGTGGTGACTCAACACTCGGACAGCACTTCAATACTCTCAAAACAATTTTTCTTCGATAAAACCTAGTATCAATACCACTAGAGTTTAGTCTAACGATAACCGCGACAAATTAATAGTCTGACTATTATTACTATTATATAAGCCTTAAACGATACTTATATAACTCAAAATAATAGCCCAAATAATTATTTTAAGGACCTAATACATTACTACGACGTGGGGCGTTCAGCAGGTTACGTGGGGCGTAACTTCGGATAAGGTCGGCAGATGGCAAGCTCCGGATGGTGCGACGTGGCTTAAGCTGGACCAAGGGAAGGCTTTTGTACGCGGCACGTTCCGAGCTCGGACGCTGGGCGTAGCGAGGGGCGACGTGTCCTTCATCCAAATCGAGGCATGATCAGCAAGCAACGGCTAGGATCTTGCCAGGTCATCAGTCGAGCAGCAGTCTTCGCAAATTCGAGTCTAAACTTTAAAAATCCCTAGCTTTTGCGTACGAGCTCCGTTTTTGACGTTCTTTACATCCACGCAAAGGCGGGAACGTACTCTACAACTTTCGTTTAGACTCCATTATCTAATTTTGAATTTATTTTAAAAGTTATATTACTTAACAGACCGGGATACAATTGGTCCATTAAAAATTCATAACTTCTTCATCCGACGTCCGTTTTCGTCTATATTTTTATCCTTATGCTACAATTAATGAGATCTTTGATTCTCGTTTAGGTTGTGTCGGCTAAAAACCACTCGATCTAATATTCGGATTTCGGGTTGTACACTACTGAGCCGAAATTTCGAAAAATCATAACTTCCTCATACGAAGTCAGATTTGGGCGTTCTTTTTATGGACTCTCTCGTTTTAACGTATTCTACAACTTTCGTTTATATTGATAAGGCTAAAACTCGCTTTATCGTAAATTCACTATTTACGCTTCCCGGTGTCGTGTCGGTTCCGTCGCGAAACTTCGACGGGTCATAACTTCTTCGTTATAAATCGGATTTCGACGCTCTTTATATGTATGGAAACCTTATAACATATACTACAACTTGGTTGAGATTACTTACTCTAAAAAATCTTCTGTCGAAAAGTCATTTTTAACCCCTATTATCTCTAAATTGACTAGCCCGGATCTACGAGCGTTACATATACCACATATCACAAAATGAGCCGGCCTTGGTGCCTTTGACCCATTGGTATGGTGAGGAGACTCACTTCTCGTGAATGATGAACAAACAAGATAAGATTAGATACATCCAACACACTGCTCCAACTCAACTACCTATAATCATCACGTGATTAACTTGTCACAATCCCGAAATACCATAATTATCCTCAAAGTCAACCCTGGTCAAAGTCAAGGTCAACAGTCCATGTTGACCTCAACTCGTCGAGTGCATCTAGCAACTCGTCGAGTTACCTGAGTAACTCGTCAACTCGCCGAGTTACGTATGTAACTTGTCGAGTTCCTCAATGTCTAGAAGACCGAAAACTCATGTAGACCGAAAACTCCAATCCTTCATAGAAATCACTTCAGAATCTCAAAAATGGGAAAATCCTACCCAACTCGTCAAGTTGGCTAAGGGACTTGACGAGTCCCTTAAGTCCTTCTTGTGTTCGGACGTTTTTAAGCTACCCCAAAGCTCCAAATTGCATTTCTAGCCTCCTAAGGCATGGTTTCCACGTAAAGTTGCAAACTTTACGTGCATGCAGGATCTTAAATGCCAAAACCAAGCTAAGGGTGGGGTTTTAGCCAAAGAGAAGGGCCAATGCTTGATAAATTTAGTGACTTTATAACTCTAGGGACTTAGAGGAGTCCAAATCTGAAGTTACAACCTCATATCATGTCCAATACCCGAAATAATCTACAAATATACTAGAAATGACCTTAAACCCAAGAAAAAGGGTAATCTAATGCTAGAATGATCAACAACTTGTTACCTTCAAATGGATACTGAAACGTTGTAAATGCTAGAGCTACAAGCTCCTTCCCATTCCAAGCTTCTCAACCATCAAACTTCTTCAACAAAATGCACCAAAAGCACTCTCTTAGCCTCACGAGCATAAGGAAGCAACAAAGAACGGCTAAGGTTTATTCTCTGGGTAATGAAGTGGTAAGGAGGCCACAAGAGGCGGATTAAGTCCTTTATATAGGGTGCAAACCCTAAAAGTTAGGGTTGTCCTTTGCAACGCCTAGTCGTCGAGTCGGGGCCTTCCGACTCATCGAGTAGGATCTAAATCTCGTGTCCTCATAAATGATCTCTACTCGATGAGATGGAGCTCCCCAAATCGTCAAGTCCTAGCATAGAACCCCAAACTCGACGAGCTGGAGCTCCCCAAATCTTAGGCTATAGGATCCTAATTATGTACAACTATGATGCATACACTAAGCAACTATAGTAATGGTGTCAATTTCATATAAGGAAAAAACCTAGGCTATCAGGCATCATATAATCAGACAATTCTATCATGCAATTCTTGGAGATACCTAGCCTACAACTAGCATGTTGTTCTAACATATCACAGTACCAAATAATTGCATGGTATTTTGGGGTTTACTTACTAGCTCCGGCTGATCGTACACTTTGCATCCTCTTTCGTATTTTGAAAACCTTTAAAATATTAGTTTGAAAACCTTTTTCCTTAGTTTGAGACTGGATTCATACGAGTGTTCCTCCAATTCACTCAAACTAAGGTACTGATACCAACTATAACGCCCGTAGATCAGGGCTAGTCAATTTAGAGACGATAGGCGTCAAAAATGAATTTTTGATGAAAGATTATTTAGAATGAATAATCTTAACTAAGTTGTAGTATATGTTAAAAGGATTCCGTACATATAAAGAACGCCGAAATCCGAGTTATAACGAAGAAGTAATGACCTGTCGAAGTTTCGCGACAGAATCGGCACGACACAACGCGACATAAAAAGTGAATTTATGTTAGAGTGATATTTAGCCTTAGCAATCTAAATGAAAGTCGTATAATACGTTAAACCATGAGCGTGCATAAAAAGAACGCCAAAATCTGACTTCGTATGAGGAAGTTATGATTTTTCTAAGTTTCGACTTAGCGGTATGCAGCCCGAAATACTCGATTTGAGATCGAGCGGTTTTTAGCCGAAACAATCTAAACGAGAATCGAAGATCTCGTTGTTGGTATCGAAGCGATGAAAAGTTAGGCGAGAACGGACGTCAAACGAAGAAGTTATGAATTTATAACGAAGTTTTCCTGTCCGGGCCTACTAAAAATAAATAATTAAAAAAATAAAATCAAAATAGCCGACGAAGTCTAAACGAAAGTTGTAGAGCGTAGTCTCACCTACGCGTGGATATAAAGAACGTCGAAAACGGAGTTTGTATGAAGAAGATATGGATTTCCGAAGTTTATTAAATAATTAATATTTAAATTTAATTATAAAACCCGGTATTATCCGAAGGGGGAGTCACTCGAGTTCTTCGGATGACGAACGCAATGACGATTTCGGACCAGTACGCCCCGCGTACAGGCGTACGCCCCGCATACTCCGAGGCTCCAGCCTCCTATAAATAGGATGCGAGGGTTCCGGGCTTATTTTCTCATTTCTCCTCGTTTTTGTGCCGAAGCTCTGCGTGTAAACCCCCGAAGCCATCCCGACACCCCGGATCTCATATCCAAGTTAAGAAGGAAGTTTTACGCTCCCAAGATCCCGTGAAGTGCAATTCCCGAGTCGAAGCTCTGCCCGCGAGAAGTCCGGTTTTTGTGGAGATCTTCCAGATCTACCGAAGAATACTACTTCTGCAAGTCGTAGTGCTGTCCGATCATCTTCTGATCAAGTGAGTGTATACTACCTTTCATAAACACGATAATAATACAAGTATGGTTTGAGTGTATCAAGTATATTGTGGTTTATACGTGTGAGTATGTAGTTACTTTCTTCTAACACATAAATATTAAGTATTTTCTATAAAATACGTGCTATGTGTATAATATAAAGTTGTTTATACGTGTGGGTGTATAGTCCCTTTCATAAACACGGGTATAATACAAGTATTGTTTGAATGTATTAAGTATATGTTTGGGAGAGTGTGTGGTTACTTTCTTCTAACACATAAATATGAAGTATTTGTTATAAAATACATGCTATGTGTTTATATATTGTTGTTTATTTGAGATGAGTATGGAATGAATGTTTTATATAGTTTTTAAATGAGTTCAACTGTATATGTATTTTATATCTACAAATATGTTGGGTAGAACATGGGTAGATGAGATAGTTGGTATGTGATAAAATGATGAGGTATGAAAGATGATTAAGAATGATATTGGTAGATGCACCAATTAAGAAATGTCATAAAACTAGCAGATGCGCTTGAGAATAATATCGGTAGATGCACCAAGTAGTGAATGTCGTGATCTTGGCAGATGCGCCAAATAGAGATTGTCATAACAATAGTAGATGCGCTTATAGGATAATCTTGGCAGATGCACTTATAAGATAATGTCGGCAGATGCGCCTAAAAGAGAATGTCATAAACCTGGTAGTCGCGCCTCATAGTGTGTGACGTAATCCTGGCAGAGGCGCTTAAAGGATAATGTTGGCAGATGCGCCTTATGTAGCAATGGAAGTTTGTGTAAATTCCTTAGGTCAATCCTTAGGAATGAATGAATGACGAGTAGTTGAATTCCTAGGGTAAAATCCTAAGAAAGATAATAAGGATGAGTAATTGAGTTGATTGTTTGATGGTTGAATATAATAATTATATTATTGTGGGTTGAAAACCCTATATGCTCACCAGGCTCCCAAGCCTGACCCACTCAGTTTTCTTTGCATTACAGGTAATGGCACAAGAGTATAAGTTGGTGGACTTGACGAGAGATTTTGGATTATAGGCCAGTAGTTATGAATAACTGTTGTAAGGTCTATTTATTATTGTTTATGCTTTTGGTCTGTATCGGAACATGACATCCCGAGGTTTTATTATTTAATGAAAATACATTCTCTTTGAGAAACGTTTTGATAAATGGTTATCATATTTTATTTTGGGAACAAATTCCGCAACCGTTTTCTTTAAACGATCACTCTGATTTATAAAACAAAGCATAAACAAATCGGTCTTTTCTGGCCGTGAAAATGGGGATGTCACAGATGGTATCATAGCATTAGTTTAAGCAAACTAGGAATTTGTAGGATTTCTAGACTTAAACTTAGAATGCTAAGTAATGATTGTGAGGAGTGTGTCTAAAATATGTTAGGTAGTACACCTAAATTGACACAAGCACTAGTTTATTTTAGGAATGATGCCTAAAATGCTTTTATGTGCAAAATGTTTTGTGTGATAGCTATATTGATGCTATTATTTGTTCGGATCTATGGTCTGTTGCCGACCGGATTTGGAAACCTTATGTGTTTAGGATTCTAAGCGTATGGCTACGATATTAGAACTAGCATATGAACGTTTCGGAGTGATAAGGATGATTTGAATATCTATCGTGATTGAGGATCTAATTTCACCTTATTCGGTGTATAGATCAAAATTGGTGAGAACAAGAAGTGGAGTTGGAAATGCTGATGAAAACAGGAATCAACCACCAGTGATTGAGCAAATACATGTCGTAGCAGCAACACCTGAGCCAATAACCATGGCTGGTGTGCAAATGATGATTCAAACAATGTTGGATCGTCAGATGGATGAAACTAGGCGGTTGCTTCAACAGGATCGTGAAGAACTGTCAATTCGTGTGGATGAGCCCGAATTAAATGAAGGGCACTCGGAAGGTGGAAACTTCAGTGGGTCTGTTGATCAAGCCAACCCACCGATAGTTAGGCAAAACAAACATGATGGAAGGAATGATGGAATGGGATGCAAGTACAAGGACTTTCTAACTTGCAAACCATCGACCTTCAATGGAAAGGAGGATCCGATTGGAGTTATGGATTGGATCTCCGAAATGGAGTTAGCCTTCATGACGTGTGGTTGCAGAGGTAAGTTGCAGACCACTTTCGCAGTACGTCAGTTCAGGGGTGCGGCTTTTCGTTGGTGGAACACCTTGGGGAAGATCCTAAGTCCTAATGAGCCATTGCAACTGACCTGGGCAGAGTTCTTGGTGCAATTCAAGCGCAAGTTCTGCTCGGCCCAAAACCTGCTAGAGTTGGAGAACAAATTTCTGATATTGAAGAAAGGCAGCATGTCAGTGGATGAATACACTAATGCCTTCACAGACAAGATGGAGTTTGCTTTGCGCATCGTCCCAGACGAACTGACAAAAGTCGACCGGTATGCAAAGGGACTCCCTTGGGAGTATGCGGTGCCAGTGCGTCAGGCACCTACTCTAGAGGCAGCTATTTGGGCTGCCAAGTTTGTTGAGAATATGATCAAGGGGAGGACTGACAGTAAGGTTGAAGTTGGCGAGAAGAGAAAGTTAGAAGGAACTTCAGGTTCTAATGAGAAAAGAAAATTCTAGAAGCCTGGAGGAGGAGGAAGGGATGAGGCAAGGTGGTGCGATAAGTGCAAGAAGAAGCACTCAGGAAAATGTGGCTTGGAGGTGACATATTTCAAGTGTGGAAAGCATGGGCACTACGCCGATGAATGTATTTTCAACAAAAAGGTGTGTTACGAATATAAAGAAGAGGGGCACTTCAAGCAAGACTGCCCAAGGAAAAATCAAGCAGCAAGGCTAGAGGCGCCGCCAAAGCTAAAGGCAAGAGCATTTCAAATGATCCTTGATGAAGCAGATGGCAATGCAAGGAATCAGGAATGAGGATTTTATATCTAAAGATCAAGTTATAAAGTAGCAATATGAAAAGTATCATGTGTGTAGCCTATTAAAGGCATAGTATAGGGTGAACTTGGACTTTTGTGTAATCGTTTCAAGGAATTAATATAAACCCTAGTTTTGCTAACTGATGTGTTGAATGATTGTCTGATTTTCTTGTATGGTGACTTGGTCGACTGCGGGACAATACTTGGGACGAGTATGAGTAGGTGTGAAAGGTAGTAGATGCATATACTACCGGAAGCACAGGACTCGCACTTGGATCAGGGAAAGTCACAAGGTTACCAAGAAGCTAGTGATTGATTCCATTTTATTATGGTATGTCATTACCTTTGTTTCGGTAGTGACTAGTAAGATGTTTCTTGTTTTGAACCTAGTGGTCATATTTAAATTTGAGTTCGACTACGAGGAGTATGTTACGTGGTCTAGAGGACCAAGTTAGATGTAACATCTGACTTAAGTCAGAAGGTTGAAGTTAATGCGATTGATAGTGTCGTTCTCGTTGTTAAATGAAGTTTGTAGGTAGAAATGCTACATGCTGAAATGTGATTATATCGCACTAGAATATGAAGGAAGGTATATTCCATTTTGGAATTTAACTCTAAGAGACCTGAGTCTAAGCATTGCATCATTCAATGAGAGGTCAGTAGAGCACGACCCATCGGTTTGTTACAATAAATAAAGGAAAGTATTTATCCTGAGAAGAAGAAGGAGTCCATAATAACGACTTATTTGGTAACTCGAGGGTTACGATTGAAAGTACAACATAGTACGATAAGCAGATGCAAGATTGGGCATCGTCTGCGGTCAAGAAAGCCATAGAGTTAAATACTCTTTCGAGGAAACATAGAATTTACGGTTATTACCTAGGATGAAGAGATAGCGTATGGAATCATTGTACAAGTTCTATTTTCGTTGATGATTCCGGGACATAATCATCCTAAGGGGGAGATAATTGTAACGCCGGTAGATCAGGGCTAGTCAATTTAGAGACGATATGCGTCAAAAATGAATTTTTGATGAAAGATTATTTAGAATGAATAATCTTAACTAAGTTGTAGTATATGTTACAAGGATTCCGTACATATAAAGAACGCAGAAATCCGAGTTATAACAAAGAAGTTATGACCTGTCGAAGTTTCGCGACAGAATCGGCACGACACAGCGCGACGTAAAAAGTGAATTTACATTAGAGTGATATTTAGCCTTAGCAATCTAAATGAAAGTCGTATAATACGTTAAACCATGAGCGTGCATAAAAAGAACGCCCAAATCTGACTTCGTATGAAGAAGTTATGATTTTTCTAAGTTTCGACTTAGCGGTATGCAGCCCGAAATACTCGATTTGAGATCGAGCGGCTTTTAGCCGAAACAATCTAAACGAGAATCAAAGATCTCGTTGTTGGTATCGAAGCGATGAAAAGTTAGGCGAGAACGGACGTCAAACGAAGAAGTTATGAATTTATAACGAAGTTTTCCTGTCCGGGCCTACTAAAAATAAATAATAAAAAAAATAAAATCAAAATTAGCCGACGAAGTCTAAACGAAAGTTGTAGAGCGTAGTCTCACCTACGTGTGGATATAAAGAATGTCAAAAACGGATTTTGTATGAAGAAGATATGGATTTCCGAAGTTTATTAAATAATTAATATTTAAATTTAATTATAAAACTCGGTATTATCCGAAGGGGGAGTCACCGGGCATAGGGGTGTAAACGACCCGAGCCGATCCTGAGCCTGACCAAGCTCGAGCTCGGCTCGTTTAATTTGAGGAAGCTCGAGCTCGAGCTCGATCTCGATTCGAGCCTTAAAATGAAGCTCGAGCTCGGCTCATGAACAATTTAGTGGGCTCGCGAGCCTAATCGAGCCTAAACGAGCCTCTATGTATATATATATATATATATATATATATGTGTGTGTGTGTGTGTATGTGTGTGTGTGTGTGTATATATATATATATATATATATATATAGAGAGAGAGAGAGAGAGGCTCATTTAAGCTCGTTTAGGCTCGCGAGCCCCATTAATTGAAGCTCGGCTCGAGCTCGTTTAGTAAACGAGCCTCATATCTAGGCTCGAGCTCGGCTCGGGCTCGTTTAATTCGATCTCGAGTCGATCTTTTAACGAGTCGATCCCGAGTAGCTCACGAGTAGCTCGGCTCACTTACACCCCTAACCGGGCATATCCGAAGTACGCCCAGCGTACTGCTGTACGCCCCGCGTACAGCGAAGCATGACAACCTTTGCACTTGAGTTCTTCGGATGACGAACGCAATGACGATTTCGGACCAGTACGCCCCGTGTACAGGCGTACGCCCCGCGTACTCCGAGGCTCCAGCCTCCTATAAATAGGATGCGAGGGTTCCGGGCTTATTTGCTCATTTCTCCTCGTTTTTGTGCCGAAGCTCTGCGTGTAAACCCCCGAAGCCATCCCGACACCCCGGATCTCATATCCAAGTTAAGAAGGAAGTTTTACGCTCCCAAGATCCCGTGAAGTGCAATTCCCGAGCCGAAGCTCTGCCCGCGAGAAGTCCGGTTTTTGTGGAGATCTTCCAGATCTACCGAAGAATACTACTTCTGCAAGTCGTAATGTTGTCCGATCATCTTCTAATCAAGTGAGTGTATACTACCTTTCATAAACACGATAATGATACAAGTATGGTTTGAGTGTATCAAGTATATTGTGGTTTATACGTGTGAGTATGTAGTTACTTTCTTCTAACACATAAATATTAAGTATTTTCTATAAAATACGTGCTATGTGTATAATATAAAGTTGTTTATACGTGTGGGTGTATAGTCCCTTTCATAAACACGGGTATAATACAAGTATTGTTTGAATGTATTAAGTATATGTTTGGGAGAGTGTGTGGTTACTTTCTTCTAGAGATTGTCATAACAATAGTAGATGCGCTTATAGGATAATCTTGGCAGATGCACTTATAAGATAATGTCGGCAGATGCGCCTAAAAGAGAATGTCATAAACCTGGTAGTCGCGCCTCATAGTGTGTGACGTAATCCTGGCAGAGGCGCTTAAAGGATAATGTTGGCAGATGCGCCTTATGTAGCAATGGAAGTTTGTGTAAATTCCTTAGGTCAATCCTTAGGAATGAATGAATGACGAGTAGTTGAATTCCTAGGGTAAAATCCTAAGAAAGATAATAGGGATGAGTAATTGAGTTGATTGTTTGATGGTTGAATATAATAATTATATTATTGTGGGTTGAAAACCCTATATGCTCACCAGGCTCCCAAGCCTGACCCACTCAGTTTTCTTTGCATTACAGGTAATGGCACAAGAGTATAAGTTGGTGGACTTGACGAGAGATTTTGGATTATAGGCCAGTAGTTATGAATAACTGTTGTAAGGTCTATTTATTATTGTTTATGCTTTTGGTCTGTATCGGAACATGACATCCCAAGGTCTTATTATTTAATGAAAATACATTCTCTTTGAGAAACGTTTTGATAAATGGTTATCATATTTTATTTTGGGAACAAATTCCGCAACCGTTTTCTTTAAACGATCACTCTGATTTATAAAACAAAGCATAAACAAATCGGTCTTTTCTGGCCATGAAAATGGGGATGTCACACCAACTTGTAACACCCATACAAATCATGCCAATTTAAAACTTTTTAAATCATTCAAAAACCAATAATCATTACAAATTGCTTTCAAAATAGTTTCATATTAGATTCGTTTGATGGTGCGGAATGCCAATCAAACGGATGATGTCAGATCAAATAGAAGAGAAGGAGAAGAAGATGATGATGAATCTTGTATGTATTGATACGAATGATGATCCAGATACAAAGACTCACACACACTAACACACACTTGTTCTTCTCTCTCTCTCTCTCTCTCTCTCTCTCTCTCTTACACCTTAGAATGCACACACTTAAGCTCTTCTAGTGTTCATCACTCTATCCCTCACACCCCTCACCCCTATATATATATATATATATATATATATATATATATATATATACAAACGGGAAACATGGGCCGTAAACAGGGTTTACGGCCGTAAACACCCCCTTGGCATAAACTTGACCGTAAACACATAAGATATTACATAAAAATACAATTTCCTAGAAAAGCAAAGTATAAACCGAAATATTGACCCAACAATCTCCCCCTTGGTTTATAGATTTCTTTTCTTTTCTTAAATGACCCAACAAGCTCCCCCTAAAAAGTAGCTGGTTTTTCTTGTTAATCTTCATTGAGAGCTTGGCTTCAGCATTTATCTTTAATGAATGACTTCATCTTGAGCAGTTGGGCATTTCTTCAAAATTTTGGCATTGAACGCACATTGGGTGAGGAGGCTTGATGTACTGATTCTTGAAAGATAGCGCTTTCAGCTTGAGAATCTTCAGAGAGAACATCAGAGAGAACTGAACTTCTAGATCACTTCAGCAAGTTTAAGATAGCAGCAGACTGATTGAGGAGGCTTCAATGCAATCCGTCACATATTCTTCAATTTCAGCTTCACCTTGCTTCTGGGGTTGAAGGTTTGAATGTCGAAAGAATAATCTTCATTTCTTGCTCCTTCGAATGTGAATTCTTCGATGCTCACGGACGAGGCTTTGGCTCAGAAATCTTCAACACAAACTCCATGAGTCTTATCTATACCTGAAATCACTTTTCAAGACAAAACAAATCTAAAAGAAAACTTAGCACACAAATTAAAACAGAAACAAAAATATTTTTGGATTTTTGATTTTTCTGAACAAGAAATAAAACATAAATAACACTATTTTTGGATTTTTAATTTTTCTGATTTTTCTTTGATTTTTGAATTTTTCTGATTTTTGATTTTTGATTTTTGAAACTATGACAAATTTAACAAAAATAAAAATGATATCTAACTTTAAGAGTGATTTGGGATCAAAGTTTTTAGACAGCCTTTATCCACTTGTCGGTACCTTTCATATTCACATCTTTGTCTGGTCGATCGTCGGTATTGTTGTCCACTTAAACACGAAAAATTGTGACAAATTTTGGACATACTATTTGTTACAAGACATGTGAACTTAAGTTCCTAGATATTATATCTGATCCTAAGTTCCTAGATACTACATCTTAAGGACCATTCATCTGACGACGACCAGGGATATTGTGGTCCACCTAAATTGAGCAGCAAGATCTATAGACAATCTTTGAGTGTTCAATTTTAATTGTACTAGAACATGTTTCCCACTTCCTAATATGCCCCAGCCATCAAGAACTTCCAGAGTACTCCTTACACCGGGTGAGCAGACAATCATTCAGAGAGAGAACAGATTCAGATTGCTATTACTTATTGTTTCAGGGGGGTTGACAAGTAGAAGGTTGCATATGCTGTGTACCAGGTCGGATTGGAAGTCACGCAAAGGAAACAACATATGGCTAACAGATACGAGGAATTTCATATATATAACATGCAGAGAAATAGAGTTGCATATGTTGTGTACCAGGTCGGATTGGAAGTCACGCAAAGGAGATAACATATGACTAACAAACAGAAAGAAAGAAAACGATTTTCTACAGACCTAATTTATCGGAATTTACCAGTCGCCCCATCCAACCGGAATTAAGGATAGAATCTGCACATTGAGAAAAAGTTAAACCACGGTTCCAAGTACGGGTTCATTTAATGTGACGAGTGGATTCCCATATATATCTCCCTGCTCAACCTATCCGAGCGTCGTATTGTAAAGCTGAACGGATCTAACTAGGTTAAAATTTGTCAAGACTAAGAATTTCTTAAGTTCAACTCTGCCTAGTCATGTCCATTTAAAATTTTTCGTGCCTACCGACGCATCAAACCAGAGCATAGACCCTTCAACTTCGGGTACATTACGTAAACTCAGGTTTCCTGTTATCACATGATCATATCACTTCCCAGAACATCTCCCTCAAGTACATTTCATAACCAACATATTTTTTATTTTTTGATTTTCTGATTTTCTAATGTTTTTGGATTTTTAAAATTTTAAAATTTTTGTTTTGTTTTTATTTCTCCGCCTAAATTTGTGCATAGGAGAGAAATGAAAGTAAATGCGCAAATTTAAACTATCCTAAAACAAAAATTAGTCATTAAAGCGAATCAGCTTAAGAAAAAATCAGGAGTATAGGGAAGAAAAAACTCAAACCGTAAGTCACCGATTGAATTGGCCTCCAGAAGGTCTGAGAACAGCACGCATAATCTCAGAACAGATCTGAAAATTCTTCATGTCATTAAGCACTAACCCCGTTTGTGATCTCTTCCTTTCTTCCTTTCTTCCTTTCCCGCAAAAGGACACATACTCTCAAACAAAGGTCTGAATGTTGTACAGTTGAGAGATGTCCCCTATCATGTGCCTGGAACAGCCACTACCAACAAACCAAAGTTTGATGATATGCCTCCATAGTTGCTCCGACACAGAGCGGGATCAGTTGGTCTTTGGAACCCAGTCCATTTTGAAACTGGGTCGACCTTTGTCATCCTTGCACGGTACTCTCTCCCATGACATATCCTGTTTATCACAAACACAAGATGAAGAAATATTAGAGTCATTAGTTGATTTGGGAGAGTGAGCCTTTTGAATCCATTTGTAGTTGGGTTTAACCCATTTCTTTTTTGATATGATGGTTGGCTCAGTACTTGCTTTTGATCTTGATGTCGGCCGTTGAGATGACTTTGATTTTGACTTTACAGGATCATCTCTTTGATTTGGCTTCTTGGCCGGCATTCCCTTCTTGCCCTTGGGATTCGGATTCTTGTCCTTTGGAGTTTGATTCTTGGCCTTGGGAGTTGAATTCTTGTCCTTTTTGGCATTCCAATCATCAATGTCTGATCGTGATCTCGAGGGGTATCTTTTGGAGTATCTCCCTCTTGGCGCGTTCTGCCATCCTTGTGCATAGTAGGGAATATATGCGTGATTTGGACAATTTCTGGCAATGTGTCCAGGTGTTCCACAGTGAAAACATGTCTTTTTCTTCACTGTGAAGTTATTTCTTCCTGCCCCTGGTGGTGTATCTTTGCCTTGTCTCTTGTTGTTCCCACATGCACACTTGCCACAAGAACTTTGTTGCGTTGGAATTGGTGGCCTGTATTTCTCAACAGCAGGTTGATCAGAAACAGTTAAGTTCGAAGCAACAGATTCAGAGTTCAAGGAGATGTTGGTTTGTTCAATGGTTTTCTCCTTGTTCTCATATTTTACTACTTTACCTGCACATGAAGCAGAAACATTAGTATTTTCAACCTAAATAAATCCTCCTGACACAAATTTAGCTGGTTTGCCATATCGAAGATGTGCCTCCCTGTCAATTTCGTCCTGTGTCATAGGGATGGATGTGTAGTTATGGTTGAAAGGTGGAGGAACACTATCATACCCTAGACCCTTGTTTTGATTTTCTTTTAATTTTAATTGGGTTTCATATAAGGACTCGACTGTCTGACTTGACGCAGTATAATTTTTAAAACTAACGTCTGTTTTTCCACACTTAATTTTTAAAGCGTCAAGTTCTTCAATTACAGCAGCAAGTTGTCTCTTAATATAGTTATAATTTTCACACTTGTTGCTATACTCTTCCTGAAGTTTCCTAAAGCCTTTGGTTTTTGCTTCTAATTCAGCCTTCAAGGGTTTCTGTCCTTTCCTGAGTTGATATCCTTCATATCTCATGTCCTCAACTTCTCTTTTAAATAAATCAATTTGTTCCCAAAGAAATTTAATCGTAGCTTAACAAGCTGGAGTACATGTAACTTCAGTGACCGGAATGTTTTTAGAACTCATTGTTTCTCTACACTTCAAAGCATCAAGTTCTTGAATTACATCAGCAAGACTAAGATGATTGAGATCTTTTGTCTTCTTGATGATGGCCACGTTCATATCCCACGATTTCGGAAGTGAATTCAACAGCTTTTTGTTTATCTCAGATTTGGACGAGAAGATCCTAGCTATATTCGTCTCAGTAGTGAGTGTAGTAAATCGCTGCAACTGAGTTTCGAGGGTTTCTCCAGGGATATAATCGAACATGTTGAAGTTTTGTCTTAATATCTCTTGACGACTCTCTTTCATGTTTTCAATTCCCTTGTAAACTTCAAAAACAAAAAAAAAACACAACTAGAAGTCAAACTTAAATTTAAAAATGCCCTTTGACTATAAACCTCAAAAGTCAACCTTAAAAGTCAAATTTAAAAAATCAAACTCAAAAGTCAAACTTAAAAGTCAAACCGAAAAGCTAAATTTGAAAATTTAAAAGTTAAACGAAAAAGTCAAAATTTAAAGTCAAAGGTCAAACTTTAAAAGTCAAAATCAAAATTTTAAGTAAAAAGTCAAAAATAAAAATTAAAAATTTAAAAACTAAAATTTTTGGTTGAAAAAAGAATTTAAAATTAAAGGAAAATCAATTTTGGGCTGAAAATGACAAAAATGCGAAAGTTGGAAGCGGTAGGGAATGGTTAAGTTTAAAATTTCAAAGTGAATGCACAAGGGGTTGGCTAGCCGAGATGGTTAGGCGCTTCGGTTGCTGATCCGGAGGTCGCAGGTTTGATCCTCGGCTCCCCCAAAGCACATCATAATTTTTTGATGCGAGGTGAGGCTTCTGTGATGCGATGCGAGGCGAGGTTGCTGCGACGCGATGCGATCCGAGGTGCGAGGACGTGCGAGGCTGCTGATCGAGAAGGCGTGCGAAGCTACTGATGCGATGCAAGAACGAGGCCGTGGTTTCAAGAGTTGGAGTTCTCAAGTTTGAACCTCGGCACCTCTAAATCCCCTATCTTTTTATACTAAAGAGCTGTTGATGCGAGGACGAGGCCGCAAACTCCGGACCGTGAACACGTTTCCGGCCGTAAACTCCGGCGACCGTAAACACGTTTACAGACGTAAACTCCAGACCGTAAACCCTTCAAAGACCGTAAACTCTTCAGAAATCGTTGTTCTTGACAAAAAAAACAGCGTTTTTTCACCCTTTTTGCTCTAAAACTCGATCAAAAACTCGTTTTTACGAAAAATGCGAAGAACAAACCCCCCCTAATTTTGCGATATCTATCCAAAAACGCAAAAATCTCTTCAAAATAAGATCAAATAAGCTCCAGATGATACCAATTGTAAGTCCCTAACTATGCTTGTGTATCAATCAGATCCGTTTGATGGTGCGGAATGCCAATCTAACGAATGATGTCAGATCAAATAGAAGAGAAGGAGAAGAAGATGATGATGAATCTTGTATGTATTGATACGAATGAAGATCTGGATACAAAGACTCACACACACTTGTTCTTCTCTCTCTCTCTCTCTCTTACACCTTAGAATGCACACACTTAAGCTCATCTAGTGTTCATCACTCTATCCCTCACACCCCTCACCCCTATATATATACACACGGGAAACATGGGCCATAAACAGGGTTTACGGCCGTAAACCTGTTTACGATCGTAAACAACACCTTGGCCATAAACTTGACCGTAAACACATAAGATATTACATAAAAGTACAATTTCCTTGAAAAGCAAAGTATAAACCAAAATATTGACCCAACACAGAGTATCCCAAAAATCAAGATCATAAAAACGCGAAGAGGTGCACGATCAAGCTTTCACTTTCCCACGATCATCCGAAGTACCTGAAATAATAACTAAAATTGTAAGCCCGAAGCTTAGTGAGTTCCCCCAAAATACCCGCACAATACGTAAGACACATATAATAACAACATACTATGGGCCCAATCAACCATCGGGTTGGAATGACCCATTCCCTCAACCATCAGGTTGCAAAGCCAAAATATTATGGGTTCAGGCATCCTCAGGATGGTATACCCTCGGCCCACAACCATCGGGTTGGAATGACCACATGCAATGAGTCCAATCATCCTTGGGATGGAATACTCACGGCCCACAACCATCGGTTTGGAATTCCCCGGTTTGTTGGCTCTCGCACAAAGCAGATAAGCCTCAACCACCAATCAACCATGTGCACATATATCAAATAATCACATAACAGTCTATAGACAGACAAACCGATCTACAAATCACTAAGCATAGCAACATACTATCTACCAGGATACCGATCTTATTGATCATAACCACATAGAAACATGCTATCTACCAGGATACCAATCTAACAGATCATACTATCAATAAAGCAGGATAACAATCCAAAAGGGCCAGCCTTGGTGCCTTCGACCCTTCAGTATAGTGATGAAACTCACATCACAAGTAGCTCGGGATGAAAATTGTGAAACTCCCTAAATACAACTCCAAACTCAATCACCTACATCCACCAATGATCCACTTCCATAAAATTCCAAATTACTAAAATACCCCCAGAAGTCAAACTGGTCAACCCCTGGTCAAAGTCAAAGTCAACGGTCAAGGTCAACAGTCCATGTTGACCCAACTCATCGAGTGTAGCTCACTGACTCGTCGAGTTCCTTCAGAATTCAAGAAATCGTGAAAACCCCAGTTGACTCGTCGAGTCCATGTAGTGTCCAAAATGTCGGGAAAACCCTAACTAACTCATCGAGTCATGTCATCAACTCGTTGAGTCCATGCAAAAACCAAAAACGGTTAATCTTCATCCGACTCGTCCAGTTGACCATGAAACTCGCCGAGTTCCTTCAGTCTATTTCTCATTCAGATTATCTTACGTGAAACCAAAGCTCCAAGCTGCAGATCTAGGCTCCTAGGGTGTTGTTATCACGTAAAGTTGCTAACTTTACGTGCATGCAAGGCTCCTTGAAGCTAAAACATTCATAACTAGCCTTAGAAGAAGTTTTGGACATGAAGGAAGGCCAAAGCTTCATAAAGCTTGAGGCTTTATGTCCATAAGGGCCTAGAGGAGTCCAGATTTGAAACCATGCCCTTGTGACACGCTCAAATCTGAAGGTCACCCCCATTTTGCACCAAAAAGCCCATATTCTCATATAGGGAGAGATCTAACAAATGGAAGGTCAAGGTAAGAACTTTTTATCTTCAAATGCAAGCCAAGACAATGTAGACACTGGATCTATAAGCTTGCTCTCTTTCCAGGCCTCTTAATCTTCAAGCTTCTTCAACAAATGCACCAAAACACACACTTTAGCCTCTCACACACTCAATGATAGGATTTAGATCGATTAGGGTTGCTTCTGGCCGTCAAAAGGTTGTAAGGAGGTTGGAGGAAAGGGCTTAAAGTCCTTTAAATAGGGTGCAAACCCTAAAAATTAGGGTTTTCATGCACAGTCTCTACTCGTCGAGTCGGGGTCCTCCAACTCGTCAAGTAGAAGTCATAAACCACCGGGTTGACTAGGTTCGACACGACTAGTAGGGGCCTCCAACTGGTCGAGTTCCCTCAATAAAGTGAATACAAAGCTTTTAAAAATAATACCTGGGAGTCGGGATGTTACACTTGGTTTATAGCTTTCTTTTCTTTTAAATCTTCTCTTTGTTCATGACGTTCAACATTTATCTCCGATTTCTTTACAGCTTCAAGACGAACATATGAATTTCTGCATAAATGAATTAATCTTGAATAGTTGGACTTACTTTCAAATTTGACTTTTAACGCACATAGGGTAAAGAGGCTTCTTGTATAGGTTCTTGAAAATCAGCACTTTTGGCTTTGAAAAAATTCAGAGATAACTATAGAGACCGATTCTATTGGATCAATTCAGCAAGTTGATGAGGCTTTAATGCAATTCGTCACATAACTTCAAAAACAACTTCACATTTCTTCTGGGGTTGAGAATTTGTGTGTTGAAAAATAATCTTCACTTCTTGTTCCTTCGAATGAATATTCTTTGTTGATCACAGATGTGTCTTGAAAAGTAACCATGACTAAAAATTCCATGTGGATCATAGAATCATAAAGACCCTTCTCACAACAGTTGTTCAAGGACCCAGCCTTGGCTCAGATGGAGACTACTCGCAGTATCTGTGTGAACACGGAGGAACGCACTACGATTTGTTGAGTATCAGAGAACTACTCGTGGCTAGTTTTGATGTTAGCCCCTGTGTATCCTCAATCAAACTGTAACATCTGGATTCCCAGGTACATTATTATTCTTTATTTTGGATATTTTTGAGGGACTCGGCGAGTTGATGCTTAGATTCACCGAGTAGAGTCGCGAATTCCATCCAGTTTAAGGACTGGACTCGGCGAGTCGAGTAGTGGACTCGGCGAGTCCGTGCTGTTTAATGAAGCCCTAATCCCTGGGGATTGAGACCTATTTAAAGGGTCTTATAGCCACCAATTGCGGCTACCAAACCCCTGAGTGAAACCCTAAGCGATCTAGAGCATTTGTGAGGAAGAAGATGCCATTTTTTATCCTTGTGTGGGTGTTTTTGCGAGAAGAAGGTGACCAAGGCAAGAGGGTGCTATTATGTGGATTTCAGAGCCTAAGGACTTCATATTGAGGTGTATATTCGATCCTTCTTCAGTTTTGGGTGTTAATCCTTGAGAGTTAGGGTTTCTAGCCCATCTAGAGTATGAATGATGGTGCAATTGGTCCATTCTTGTGTTGAGGCTTCGGATCTGGATCCAAAGAGGTCCAGAGACCTTAACTCCTTGATCTTTATGGGGTGACATTAGGTAATATGAGCTTAGGGTGACATGTTGAGGCCATTTCTTCAAATAGAGCCATTGGGTCTTTGCATGGGCATCAAGATCCAAAATTTACGTGTTTATATTGCTTAAGGAGGCCAGATCTATGGGTTAGAGGAACGGATCTGACCTCAGGAGGTCATTTGAGCTTGAGCATGGCATGAACTCGCCAAGTCCCAAGAACAGGCTCGACGAGTAGGGCTAGGGTTTCCCATAGTTCACTCAGTGAGTAACTTTTCGAGTTGGGGGAATGACTCGGTGAGTCAGAGGGAAATAAAGGACTGGAGTTCAAGGCGGAACTCGCCGAGTTCATAATGGGACTCGGCAAGTTGAGTCGAGGAGGCCCCGCGATTCATGCCAGGTGTAACCCGTCGAGCAGGGGAAAGACTCGACGTGTCATGCGAGACTAGAAGGATAGTGGACACGTGTAGACTCGCCAAGTCGCCCAAATGTACTCGGCGAGTCGGGTCAAAGTTTGACCATTGACTTTTGTTGACTTTGAGGGTTTGGTCAACATTGGGGTCTTTGTGTCAAGAGAGGGGTAAAATGGTCTTTTACCCTTCTGAGGGTGCCAAGAGAGGGTTGAGTCTAGTCTCGAGAGGTATATTTATGAGAGTATTTACTTTGTGTTTAGGCAGAGGCTAGACCATATTTCTACCGAGTCAGAGATTTAACGAGACATCTGAGGTGAGTCTTCTCACTATACTTTACCTTGAGTGGTAATTAGAGTTATGTGACAGAGTTATTGTATGTTATTTATGTGATGTGTTGCACTGCATTATTTCTATGTGATTTATGTTGTGTGTATATCAGTGTGTATCAGAGTTAGAACCGGAAGGTTCACAGAGCTAGGACCAGAGGGTCCACAGAGTTATAGCCTCGAGTGGCTAGTATGTGGTATGTGAGGTATTTTGGGGAACTCACTAAGCTTCGTGCTTACCGTGTTATGTGTTATGTGTTTCAGGTTTTCCTCTCGGAATCGCGGGACGGCACCGGCTTGATTGTACACACCAGAGAAAGAGTTATGAGGATCCTGGATTTTTAATGGAGTTGTTCTTTGTAATTGAATAAAAGAGATTTTTATACGAGATATTATGAAGAGTATGCATTTTAAAAATGAAAAATTGTTTTAAATTTTCACGTTGTTACACAAAGATCTCAATACATTTTTTCAAGTTAACAAGTTAACTTGGCCCTTGGCGAGATGTTCAATGGTTTCTAAATCTCAACTGAGTGTACCATTCTAGTGCCAGTGAGAGTTAATTAGGAATAGCTCACAAAACCATCCTGTGACAAATATATGAGGAAATATTTCCATAGATTAGCATGACACGAGGTCAAGTCCATTTGGCGAGACAGTCAGCGATAATCATGCCTTGTGAGGTACATCGCCCTAGTGCCAGTAACTGTTAATTCCTTACCTATGAAGAATGTATCCGAGAATACATTTGAGTCTCCGCAATGTTGCATCCGATTCCACTCAATTGTGCTTCCAGGCGGACCCAACCCTGTTATCACATACATACACTTCAGGTAATAAAAAACGGATTCCACTCAATTGTCTGATTTGTTCAGCAATTCCTAGACTTGTTGCAGCTGCAGTAATCAGGATTTTATGATTTTTTTGTCAATTGAACATTCAATCTGGGATTACAACTGATGAATATGTCACCTACACATCTAGAATCTCGAATTGTTGAAGTCCCTGTATCAGTTTCATAATTCCTTTTCCATATATGCTTTTCTTTTAGGTTACAACTGAAACCACAAGCTTAATTTTGGTTCTGGAATATGAAGATTTGGTCATGTTCTTAATAACATTTGCCTCCATATAAGAAGCGACTCATATGGTGATTCACTGTTTGGGATAAAGGTCTTGCCACCAGGTATTCAATGAATTGTTTAAGTGAGTTGAGTTCTTCTGTTTTCTTATCATCATTTTAGTGTTTTGCCTGTAATTTATGACTCTACAACAAAATTTCGTATCGGGTACACCAAACTGTGATGCATGTCCAATGAGAGCCGAATGTAGACACTTTGCTAATGCTTTTGCAAGGTATAGGAATCTATTATCTATGTTTTTTTCTGTTTTTAATGGCTTTAATGGTAGATAATGAAGCACTTCATGACTGACATTTGTAATTGTATGGTGCAAGGATTTCCCTACTTGGTCCATAGGAAAAAAAGATAGTGGCTTCAAATTGAAGACGAAGCTGATAATAAAAGTGAAGGGTGTTTTGGGAAGAAATTTGAACTAATTATTGAAGAACCAACAACACCTGAGCCAGAAGTCACGAAACTATCACTAAGTGACATTGAGGAACAATACTTTGAAGATTCAGATGAAATCCCAACTATCAAACTCAACATGGAAATTTTGTAATAATTAATTACAGTAGCTATATTTTTTTAAGAACTAGCATTGTACTTTGAGAAATTCATGATATATAGCATTGAACTTTTAAAATTTTGTAATAGTTAATTACAGTAGCTATATTTTTTTATCCTTGTATGTTTTAATTGTAATATATACAATTTTGGTCTTTAAAGCATATATTTGGAATTATTTAAAGTTTGGTCCCTAAACTTTAAATTTGCACCATATATACAATTTTGACAACAAATGCAAATCCCTGAAAGAAAAACTAAAACAAAATATTTATTTATGTCACGTACTAACAAAAAAACCCATCAATTGAACCCTAACTAAGAACATTTTCAACTTAAGCTAACAAAAAATTTCTAAACCAACTAATTTCATGAGACTTTTTCATGTAGAACCCGAAACTCCCGAACCATCATGCGATTTTGTATCCTTTCCACGTAACCTTCTAGATGTGGATGTTTCATTTTGATCGGAACTTTGAGATGCTGGATTTTTACATGTCTTTTCACGGTGTCCATACTCTCCACATCGCAAACACTTGTGTCTTCTTTTAGACTCGTCCGATGATTTATTCTATTTTTTCTTGGTCGTCCAGGTGGGCGTTTGATAATAGGTGGATAAATTTTCTCTCCATTTTTTTGCGCCCATTGATCCTGTCCGGGCATCGGAGCAATTTGAAAAGCATATGCAGCTTTAAAGTTCTCTATAGTGAAATATGGATCAATATATTTATCCCAGTTAGCATCCCTTATATACGCAATAAAAGCCATTGCATGTACACATGGTCGGCCCTGAACTTGCCACACTCGAAAACTACATTTTCTTTCATCTTGGTTGACCTCCCAACATGTTCCCTTGTACTTCACTTCAGCTTGATTCTCAGAACTTCTAGTAACTTCATACTCACCCAAGTTCTACATGAAAATTTATATATGAATTATTGAAGTAAAAACTAAAATAAATATAATCATTTAACTGAATTATTTAACATGCTTACCTTAGCGATGTCGTTAAGATGGTTTTTAGCAATAGGAACCAATGTGTCATTCCATGTATTCACCAAATTTCTTTTCTTATCAAACCGTTTCATAATCTTTTCCCTAATTGCATCAAGGAGATCAAGCACAGGTTTATAGCGCAATTTACCAATCCAAGAATTAAACGTTTCTGAAATATTATTAGTGATGTAATCACACTTAGAAGTAGTACCAACCTTGCTTCTACTCCATATTTTTTGTGGTTGGTATTTAGATATGCGATGACCTCTTCATTTTTATCACTAATTTCCTTCAATAATCTGTTATGCTTGGTAGAACGGTAGGTTTTGGCAGCAGACCATAGTTTTTTGTTAAAGAAGTCCCCACGAAAGTGTTTCTTGAAGTTGCTATATAAGTGCCTCATACATTCTCTATGCTCAACATTAGGATAAACATTCACCATGGCTACTTCTAACCCATTTTGCATGTCTGATGAGATAACAAGACCATTTGGCGTTCCAATTTCTTTTTTCAGTGAATCAAGAAGCCATGTCCATGATTGTGTGTTTTCTGATTCAAGCACACAATATGCTATTGGAAAGATAGAATTGTTACTGTCAATACTAGTTGCTGCGGCTAATACACCATTGAACTTTCCTTTTAAATGGCAAGCATCAAGACCAATATACGGACGACAACCAGCAGCAAACCCTCTAGAACAAGCTGCTAAACAAATAAAAAACCTTTTGAAAACTTTCTTTCCACCAACTATGTCAAAGTCAATTTCAACAACGCTTCCTTCGTTCCTTCGTAATAGTTCTTCTTTAAATTCATCCATCTTCATGAAGGAGTCTTCCCACTTACCATACATGTTGGTATAAGCTTGATCTTTCCCTCTAAAAACTTTTAGGTATGGCACATCAACATTGTAAGTTTTCATAATCCAATTTCTAAGCTCATATGGAGAGACCTCTCCATCAGATTTCAACTTGTCAGTAACTACATTAGCAATCCATCCTTGAGTGGCTCGTTTATTGCCACCCTTGTTGCTGCGAGTGCAAGAATGTACTTATACCATTTTCTTAACCAAAAAAAATGAAATAAACATAAATATATTTTTAATATGAAGCATGTTAAATATAACTTAAGGTATACACTTACTTCAAAGGTAACTGCATCTTGTGTAATAGAAGCATGAATTCTCCACTTGCACTCTAGGTTTTCACACCTTGCTGTGAATCGTGTCGGGTCACTTTTTTGAATGTAGTAGTTAAATTCATTTATGACTGCATAGTGGTTCAAAGCTCTCCTAAAATCAACCACATTTTCAAATTTTGATCCGACTTTCATGCTTATACTATTCTTACTAGATGAGTAAACTACATCATCATCATTCGTTATATCATCTTCATTATCAGAACTGAGATGACTGTGATAACTTTCTTCACTAGGACAAAGGTCTGCATCATACTCGTTGTGTGGTTCATCTCTATTGGCACACAAACGGTTAGTATGATTATTAGAGCCGAGGTTATTCTCTGTTGTCACATAAATGGTTACTTGTTTCTCACTTCCATGTATGCCAAGCATAGCCATGAACTTATCATCAGAATCAAGCACAATAAGGGATTTTCTGGTGCATACTTATCAACATAAAAAATAGAAAATTTTGGGTTGTTCTTTGATGAACGTTTAACCACTTCTTCATGTAGTTGACTAAACTTGTATAAAAATGTGTCTATGTGGATACATTTTTTAGAGCCAAAGCAATATATTTTCCTACAATTATTCTTCGTTAGCCGAAAGTAACCTCCATATTTCAATTTTAACTTGAACTTGGATGTTGATATAGGCCTGAAATTGAAAATTATTTAGAGAAACAATCATACAATTTAGTAAATGTCTAATTGAATTAACATTAAGATATTCGCATAAACATACTCGATTCTTGGAGACGTATCCCTGATCTCCCATATGGGTTTTGATGTGTCATGAAGGGTAATATCTTTTGTTTGAGAATTATCTTCCGACATTGGTTTGTATCGCCTATAAAATATAATTCTAAGTCGTTGATAAGAAAAAAAAAGATATAAAGGTATAAAAAAATGACTACAAATATCAACATTGCATAACATTGAAACAATAGCTAAGAGTAGTTGATTCAGATATAAAGGTATAATAACACCACTACAATTAGTTTTCTTCATAATATGATGGAATCATCAAACAAATTAGACAAATTATATGCAGCTGCAATAAGTGTAGGAACTGCTGAACAAATCAAACAACAACATAATCAAAATTAGTTTTCTGATTAGTCTCTTCCCATGAAGTCATGTTTTGACATCAATTAGTTTTCTAGTTAGTCTCTTTTGTTTTGACATCAATTAGTTTTCTTCATGATATAATGGAATTATTGACAAATTAGACAAATTATATGGAAAAGGAATTATGAAACTGATACAGGGACTTCAACAATTCGAGATTCTAGATGTGTAGGTGACATATTCATTAGTTGTAATCCCAGATTGAATGTTCAATTGACACAAAAAATCATAAAATCCTGATTACTGCAGCTGCAACAAGTTTAGGAATTGCTGAACAAATCAAACAATTGAGTGGAATCCGTTTTTTATTACCTGAAGTGTATGTATGCGATAACAGGGTTGGGTCCGCCTGGAAGCACAATTGAGTGGAATCGGATGCAACGATCGGAAGTGTTGGGAAGGCTCGATCGTGAAGCTGGAGGTATTGACAAGAGAGGCTTGATCGTGAATTGTGGGGATAACGCTAATGATCGCTAATCTGTGAATCGTGAATTTGAAATTAGAAGGAAGGGTATTCTTGTCCATTATGAATGTATTTTAATTATAATGATTTAATATTATGAAAAACAATTATAAATCAATAAAAAATAACAAAAAAAAAAACAGATTTGGGTATATATGATATTAAAAAACATTAGGAAGGGCAAATACGATATTTAAAGTTTAGGCCGGGTAAATACGATATTTAGCGGTTTAGGAAGGGCGTATATGAAATTCTGCCAAATCTTTAATAGGCAACCCTCGAACAAGATCATTTTTGGCAAGACAATTTAAATTCTTTGCATTTGCGTAACCTAGGCCACAATGCTAGAGTATAGTATTTTATTCAGAAGTCCTTGAGAATAATCAAGTAACGTTCTCTGGGATGTTATTATTCATGTCAACGATGTAGGCATTGTTTTGACGTTCTGATCTCACCAAGATCCATTCTTCTGGTATGACGATATCATACTTTAGAATTAAGCACTCCTTCTTGGTGAAATGTGTTGATAAATCTCTATCGTAGATTTGATAGACACTCAGCAAACTATGTTTCAATTCAGGAATGAAGTTGACATTTTCAAAGTTCAATACACCATTTGTAACTATCCCCATTTGAGTGATCTTTCCCTTTTCTCCTCCCGCAAAGTAGACATAACCACCATTAATGTTTTGAATGTCGTGCAGTTGTGATATATCTCCTATTATGTGCCTGGAACAACCACTATCAACATACCAAGGTCTGATGATATTCCTCCATAGCTGTTCATGCACATGTTGCAGGATTAATTAGTTTTGGGAACCCAGTCCATCTTGAAACTGGATTAACTATTACTATTAACCTGGGATACTCTTTCCCACACCATATCTTGTTTATCAAATAAAGATTTTAAAGAATCTGAAGACCTTTTTGGACTAGTTGTTGATTAAGAAGGAAGGAATTTAGGTACCCAATGGTAATTTGGTTTGTGTACTTTCTTGTTAGACTGAATGGGACCCTTTTTACTTGAATTTGGGTTGGTACTGCCTTTTGATTTATGCTTGTATTGTGAGTGTAAGCTAGAGAACGACCCTTGAGATGACTTTGACCTCACCTGATTTGGTTTGGTTGAGCCATCTCTTGAGTTAGCTTTTGTTTTGTCCCTGGAGGCCTGATTCTTGGCCTTGTCATCATTCCAATTGTTATTACGGGGACATGACCTCGAGGGATTTCTTTTGGAATACCTCCCCCTTGGCACGTTCGTCCATCCGAATTCAGAGAAGGGACCATGAGAATGATGTGGACAATTTCTTGCAATGTGACCTGCAGTCCCACAATTAAAACAAGTCTGTCTTTTCAAGAAAGTGTTACTTGAGCTAGCTTTTGGTCCGGAAGAGTCTTGTTTCAAAGAATCCCCACACGCACATTTATATTTATCAGATTCTTTCACAAATTTACGTGGCTTAAAATTTTCAAACACAGGACTATTTCAATTTGAATCAAAAGCAACATCACCACAATTTTATAAAGAATCCAAAACAGCAGTTTTATTATCCTTTTTTACACAATTATTTGAAATGGAAGCAACAGAAACATTAGTTTTTGAGAAGTTTTCAACAGAGCTATCATTATTAAAGTCCTCCTTGCCCTCATCTTCCACTAATACTTGATCTGCACATGAGGTAGAAACATCAGTATCGTTCACCTCAACACTTTCAGTGGAGCCAGGTTGTTCAGTCTTAACTGAATCTGATACAGGGGGTTGGTCATATTGAGAAGGTCTTTCTATTTCTATGGTCTCAGAGGTAGAAATATAATTATCATTAAAAGGAGGTGGAACACTATGATACCCTAAGTCATTTTTCTGGTTATCTTTCCATTTTAATTGTTTCTCTATCATAGATTTAACTATTTCACTTGACACATAAAATTTCTTAAAGTTAAATTCAGCATCTTAAAATTTAGCTTTTAACGCATCAAGTTCGACAGTTAATTTAGCAATTTTTTCTTTAGTATAACGATGATGGACACATTTGGTGCTATATTCTTCCCTCATCCTAATTAAATCTTTATTTTGAGCATCTAGTTTTTCTTTAAGACACTGGTTTACTTTCTTAATTTCATTGATTTCATTTTTAAGATCGAAAACCTCTCTAACTAATAACTCATTATGCTCACGATATTTATTAACTTTATCTATGCAAGATTTAGAGCATGAAACTTCACTGACCTCTTTAGTGGAAGGAGTGGTGGAGACTATGAAAGCAAACTGCAACTCCATCATCTTCTCCCTAGCTAGATCAGCATCCTCACCATCTTCAATATGGGAAAGATTAGCTCTTCCATCTTCAGTAATATTAAGAGCTTGCATCCGATCTTCCCACAAGAACTGTTGTGCCACCATATCTTGCTCATTATTCTGAGGTGCTTCTCTGTTGTTTCCTGCTAGAACCAAAACCCTCTCAACATTATTCTCCACTTTAGGCTTAGTTCACTCACGAGCAAAATGACCTGCCTCATGATAGTTGTAACACCATAACTTGCTCTTATTGAAGCCCACTTTCTTATCCACATTTACTCCCTAGTTGTTCTTTCTAGTTCGTTGAGTGAACTTCTTTTCCTTGAACACTGCCATAGCAATTTGCCATTATATATCCATTTCTTCAACATCCTCAGGGTGAATCTGATCGAGTTCTCAAATCATAACTGGAGGAACTAATTCACCAGCAACAAGCATTATAGATTCATAAATCCAACCACCAGAGCCATGTTTTCTTCAGCTCCTTTGTCAGCTGTTGGAGTCTACGAGGTGGAATTGGACGTAGAGGAGTTGGGAGATATCATTGGTAGACCAAAAGATGGAGGAGCATGATGTGATGGTATAGCTGAAAATACATTGTTAGTAGATGCTCCTAAGCTTGCAGTTGAGTAGGAATTGACATGATTAATTTCCCTCTACTTGTCATCCATGTCACAAGCTTTGATTATAGCCATCACTTCAGCAAGAGAGAGCTTGCTCAGGTCCTTATTCTTCTTGATCATAGACACATTCATATCCCAATTCCTGGGAAGTGAATTAAGCAGCTTCTTATTTATCTCAAAGCGAGGCAAAACAATTCCAACAGTGCTCATTTATGTGTTGAGAGGAATAAAACGTTGTAACTGAGCTTCTTTGACGAAGTAAATCCTGTCTGCTTTGCTTCATATCCTCATTCCCTTCATACACCTCAATCAATGCTTCCCATAAATCCTTAGCAGATGTATACTCCCGGAAACCTTGAGCAATGTCAGTGGACAGAGCCATGGTAAGAATAGCCAGTGCCTTTTCATCATCCTCAATCTTATCGAAATCCTCATTAGTATAATCTTCGATTGGTTTGTCAACTATAGTTTTAGCTTCGTCATCCAGAGTGGTTGCAATCTTGACTAGACCTCTTAGGAAGCTTCTCCATACTTTGATATCCTTCATTTTAATATACTTTTCAAATCTGAATTTCCACTTAGGAAATCCATCAGCAGTCAGCAACCGGGGAATTCGAGTTGTAGTCCCCATGATTGAATCAAGATCACTTTGCATTGTAGAAAGAGAAGAGTTGTAGGAATCGATTATAAACCAAAAAGTACGAGATTTAACCGCAAACTACTAAATTTGACCGAAAAATCAAAAATCCAAAAATTATTGACCGAGAATCCTTCAACCAAAAACGCTGACCGAGAACGTGACCGGAGACCTTGTTTTCATCGAGAACCTTGACCAAAAACAAAGTTTAACCGAGAACTAGGCATTTGACCTAGTTGCTGATAGAGAATACTGACAGAGAATACAGGTAGCCGCCAAAAACGTCCATACCAGTTTGAAAAACTTCCAAAAATACCGGAAACACGAAATCTGTAATATCTCAAAACTAATTTCGATCAAAATCTTCAATAAATGAAGAACACGAAGAACAAACAAAAATATTTTTCGTAAAAACAAATCAAAGCGCCAGAAAACTCCAAGAACAATTCCAAGAAAAAATTGATAATTTGCCAAGTCGATTGATACCGATCCAAGCTCTAATACAAATTGTAAAACCCGTTCTTTAGTATCAATAGAAATCACAAGAGTTGATGCGGAATCCCAATCAAGTGATTAATGCTAAACAATTATTATCAATTAAGAACACAATAATGAATCTTCAATGCATACTATATTGAAAATAGTCTAATACATAAGATTCTTAATTTGCTCTTGGTTCTCTCTAAATCTCGATCACAGTTCCTTAGGATGACCAACTAACTAACTCTATCATTCATCGCCGATAATACATTATATATTAAACCTAATACAAAACCTTAACAAGCCCAAGCCCAAGCCCAACCGAAATCCTATAAGCCCACCGAAATCACAAGGTGGTTTCGGTCCAAACACCACCGAGGATATAGAGAATTTGGTCTTAGACCGAGACCACTAAAAGCCAACAAAAATAAAGTATAAACCATTAATTATGTCCTAACAATATCATCTTATATTTTATTTATACCTATCTTATATTTTAAACCGATTCACAAGTATGAATTATAAAACCATTCTTTCCACACATTATATTAAAAGAAAAAAAATAAAACAAGACGGTAGAAGAATTCATTATGAATACAAAAAATCATGGATTGCTTTTTTCGATCTTTAATAAAAATAGTATAATGGGTTTTTTTTAGAACAACACATTATATTAAAAGAAAAAAAAATAAGACGGTATAAGCGATAGTTACATAGTGCAATTAAACATCAAAGAGCTAATCAAAGATGACCAATCTAACTACACCAGATTAGACATATGCTTAATCTAATTGATAGTAAATAGATGTTGTAAGCTTTTAATCCATGTTTCGCTTTAACTTCATAAGACAACAAATTGATCACTAACTAACTTTAGCCCGACATATTGATGATGTGACATTACCCTTGTCATAGAGAAATGTTAAACAATAATTACATTGGCTAATAATGTATTTTACTCACCGTTGTTTATTCCATGGTCTCATTTGAGCACGCTAACATTCTTATCCAACAAGTTGTACATTGTTCCCGTCTCATATATTTTTTGTAATTCAAAGCAAATTGTTCTAAAGAGTACTAGATTCGAGCAATGAGACACAACAACAATGCATTAGTTGAGAATAGAAGGGAAGGGTTGTTAGGGTGGACATGTTTTGATTACATTATATTTGATTCACAATTACTTTCAACTGTTGACAATAGTCATTACCTAATGGCTTTAATAATATTTTGGGAATCATATATTTTGCACCTTGTTGAAATTTGTTTTACTAAAGTGTAAAGTTAAAACAAAAGGGGGATGCAAATGTAGGAATGAGGTGATGTGTATAAATTATGAGAACAAAGATGCTTGGAGGACACACATTGATATGGCTTACAACGAGAACTGAGTGTGATGATGGGGATAAAGTCGTCAAAACTCAAAAGATGGATGGTACACAAGGGATGGAGAAGGAATGTGAGGGCAGGGTATGGTGATTGACCCTATATAATAAAATCAATAACAATAATAAAAAAAAAATAAGAAAATATAACAGTAGAAATTATCTTTTCATTTTATATAAGGTTAATAGATTATAAAAGACGAGATCACAAAAAAAAAACATGACACAAACACTTTCTGGGACAATAAATGTTTAAAAAAAACTTTAAAAAACAACTATAAATAAAACGGGAAATTCTATATGTACCCCCACTCATCCAATTGCATTGTGTGCCCTCAATATGTGTATAATAGTGCTTATGTATCCCATGATCGTTACGATTTATGTGAATGAGGATAGTACATATAGTAGCACCCATATAAAATATATGTCAGGACAAAAAGTTTAATTTTTCCGTGGATCAAAGAGTAGAGTGTGATAATCTTTTACCTTTTATTTTTCCTCTTTCATCTTAGTTCATCTTAATTTTTTCTCACTCTCTCTCAACTTTTCAAAACTTATCAAATTGTCACACTTTATTCTCTTCATTTTTTAAGTTCAACTAAAATATTATTTTAATAAAAATATAGTTAAACACAAAATTAATAAATATGGAAATTTCATTTCTAGAAAATAAAAATTATATAATAAAATAACAATAAAAATTAAACTAAAGTATAACGATAATTAAAGGGCCTCTTCTCACTCTAAAACATGAACGTTGAGCTTCTTTCTTAGAGCATATGGTATGGACAATCTAAAGTGGTGTTATAACAAGAAGCAACAAGATGAGGGGTGGTGTTCATGGTATTATAACATCATGTTAAGAGGAGAGAGATAGAGAAATATAATTTGGCAGCCAATAGGTGATCACGTTTCTTCTTGTCATGGAGGCAACAAGAAGCACCATAACAAGATGCAACAAGAATGGTGGGCGGTGTTTTTGATGTTATAATGGCGTTATGGGCTGCCAACTCAGCCACAACAAGAAGCAACACGACCCACACCGTATGCTCTTATGATTGTGACAATGACAATAAATGTATTTGAGAGAAAAGATAGAAGATAATATAAAAATGTTAGAAGAGGTTTATATATATATATATATATATATATATATATATATATATATATATATATATATAATTGACAGTTATGTTTATGAAAAGTAAAAAATAAAATGAAAATAAACTTTGATTTTTCTTAAAGTTAATAAATATACAAAACAAGTTTTTGGAGCAACCCAACCCAAGCGTTTCACTTTGACTTGTGAAATAATACTTTGACAAAATGAATTATTAAGATAATTAACTTTTCGGTATGTTCATATCTGGGTAACTATCTTTTTTTTATACACATCTAGGTAACAAACTTGTTGGAAGTGTTCACATATGACCATTATGACCTGCTATAGCAGGTTAAATCCTAGATGTGAACGTTATCAACAAGTTCATTACCTAGATGTGTACAAAAAAATAGTTACCCAAATATGAACAAAACGAAAAGTAAAAGTAAATTACATGAATGGTCCCTATGGTTTGGAGGAATTTGTGTTTTTGGTCCCTAACTTATTATTTAAACTTGGATGATCCCTACTGTTTATTTTTGTTGCGCATTTGGTCCATGTCTTACCTAAAAAGACTATTGTGACCTTATTAATTTATTTTTTTAATTAATTTTCTTATTTATGTATTTTTTATAGTAGGGACCATCCGAATTAAATTTCTCAAATGTGGTTTCAGGTTTACGGTGAGGAGATACAGATATGTGGGGTCTATTAATTTTTTTTAAATATATAAAAAATAAATACATAAATAAGAAAATTAATTAAAAAAATAAGTTAATAAGGGCACAATAGTCTTTTTAAGTAAAACAGAGACCAAACGCACAACAAAAATAAACCATAGGGACCATCCAAGTTAAATTTCTCAAATGTGGTTTGAGGTTTTTGGTGAGGAGATACAGATATGTGGGGTCTATTAATTTTTTTAAATATATAAAAAAATAAATACATAAATAAGAAAATTAATTATAAAATAAAATAATAAGGGCACAATAGTCGTTTTAGGTAAGACAGAGACTAAACGTGTAACAAAAATAAACAGTAGGGACCATCCGAGTTAAAAAAAAATAAGTTAGGGACCAAAAACACAAATTCTCTCAAACTATAAGGACCATTTGTGTAATTTATTTTTAATTTTCGTTTTGTTCATATTTGGGAAAGTATTTTTTTTTGTACACATCTAGGTAACGAACTTGTTGAAAATGTTCACGTATAGGATTTAACCTACTATAACAAGTTATAATGGTCATATGTGAACACTTTCAACAAGTTTGTTACTTAGATGTGTATAAAAAAAAGATAGTTACCTAGATGTGAACATAGCGAAAAGTTAATTACCTTAATAAGTTATTTTCCCTAATACTTTTGGCTCAAACTCGTTTTGACTTGTTCCCCTACCCATCTAATTGCCCACCTACAAAATTGGGGCTGGCTCATATGACTAACATTAAGGTTCTAATCTAACTATTAACTAGGAGGTCATGGGTTCAATCCCAGACAGAGGAGATATATAGTTATGTGTCGTTCAAAAAATATATAATTTCCCACCTCAAATAATGAAAGTAAGCTTATGATTTACAAATGTTACCTATTACATCCAACTAAATGATAGTATATATTCTTCGATGTAATAAATATTTCACACCACACATTCCTATCCAGAGTGTAAGGAGAAACTCATGTGTGAGGCTGGCGTGCCCGGCCAAAGGACGCGTGAACACCTCCCCAATGGCCGGTGGGTTGGTTGTGATGGCTTCATGAAGACGGACGCTCACGAGGGTTTTGATTGGCTGATCTTTTTTACTGTTGTTGTCGTTGGACTATTAAAAAAATCTTTTTCAATTTTAAATTTAATCTCTCTCTCTCTCTCTCTCTCTCTCTTTCTCTCTCTCTCTCTCTCTATATATATATATATATATATATATATATATATATATATATATATACAATTTATATATATTTTTACATCTAAAGTAACACATACTTTCAAAAAAAATGGATAATTTTTTAGGTTTAATATCTTCTTCATCCAATAATGATGATGATTATGATGACGAGTTGATTTTGCACACGCCGTGGTACGTGAGAGAGGTGAAAGTTTAAATGCCGAGAAGAAGCATAGAAAATGAATCAACCGGGATTGTATCACGACAAACGAACTTTTGGTATGTGATTATTTTGCCCCTGATAGTTTATATGATCTATCGAAATTCAAAGAACATTTTCTTATTTGTAGAAATTTATTCTTACGTATAGCTAGAGATTTGGAAAATAATTATGAATATTTCAAATTTAGATGGGGTGCTAGAGTTAAACGTGGTTTTACTATAATACAAAAATATATAGCCGCTTTTAGACAATTGGCTTACGGCATAGCCACAAACGCATCAGATGAGTATTTGAAAATGTCTGAGAGGACGGGTCGAGAATATCCATATCTTTTTTGTGATAATGTTATAGAGCTTTTATTGGTACATATACTTGCGACATTCGATTAGAAGTAATGTCGAACAGTTGTATGTTGTGCGTCAAGCTAAACATGGTTTTCCAGGGATGCTTGGTAGCATTGATTGTACACATTGGGAGTGAGCAAATTGTCCCAATGCGTGGTGAGGTTAATTCATGCGAGGTGATTATGGGGTGCTAACTGTTATATTGGAGGTGGTTGTTTCACATGACCTATGGTTTTGGCATGCATTCTTTGGTATGACAGGGTTAAACAATGACCTCAATGTCCTTGGAGCGTCTCCACTGTTTAACGACATTTTGTAGGGTAAAGCACCGAGCATGCCATACGTTGTGAATGAAAATGAATATAAGTATGGGTATTACTTAGGTGATGGGATATATCCTAAGTACGCTATATTTGTCAAGTCATACATATATTCGGCCGATGAAAAATGAAAAATGTTCAAGTAAGCATAGGAATCTGCAAGGAAGGATGTGGAACGGGCGTTTGTGTAACGATCGTTTCCTAGGTATAAATTTATTTAATTCTTCAGTTTATTTATTGGGCTATAATTGAATTGTTATTGTGAGTGGACCACTTTTTGGGCTGAAGTGTAAGCAGCCCATAAGCCGTACGCGGGGCGTAACCCCCTTGTACGCTGGGCGTACTGATTAAATGAAGCGCGGGGAGGCTGAGCGTACGCGCAGCGTACCTTATGGTACGCCCAGCGTACGCAACCAGGTGGCAAACCGTAATTTTAGGGGTTGAGGCGTATTTAAACCCCATTATAGCCTCCAATTTGGCCTCCTCAATTATCATTCACTCCATAGAAACCCTAGTTCATCCCCTTTGCTCCTTGCTTGTGTGTGTTTGATCTTTTAGCTTATTTTTGTGAAGAAGGAGAAGAAAAGAAGTGGAAGAAGAAGAACTTGAGCATCTTGAGCTCATAGATCTGGGATCATCCTTTTTTTGGCATTCAAAAGAGGTATAAAGCTTCCAACTTTCCTCTTGTAAGTTTAGATCGAGGAGTTTTTGGAAGTTTGGACCTTTTAGGTCCAAAGGAAGGACCTTTATCTTGCAACTTCGTTTTTGGAGCTTGGGATTGCTATCCTTGAAGCTCAAGTGTCCCCATAGCAGTAAAGTTTCAATCTTTGTGGCTTATATGGAACAATGCAGGAGATCTAGTTAGTTTTATGGAAGTAGAATGTTATTTGTGGAAGTTTGAGCCTTTATGAGACTTGTAAGCCATCAAGTAAGCAACTTTATGGTTTAAGTCATTGAATAAGCTTATGATATGGATTTGTAGCTTCTGGATCAGATTATTAAGCACTTAATGAGATGTTAGCTTAACAGAGTTGTACGTTGGGCGTACAAGGAAGTACGCGCCGCGTACAAGCCAGCAGCCGGTACACTCAGCGTACCTTGGTGTACGCCCTGCGTACGCTGCCAGTTTGGACTTCGAGTATTGGGCCTCGGTGTGGGCTAGGTTTCAGGATTAGGGTCCTTGGGCCTTTATGGCCCATCAGAATTCAGTTTCTAAGGACCAAGGATTTAGTATTGGGCTTATGTAAGGCCCAATAAAAGGGTTCTAGGCCCAATATAGCAAATTGGGCCATTAGTGGGCCTTTAGTGGGGCCATAGATGGACTTAGAAGGAATTAAGGATTTGGGCCATGTTGTGTCCCACACCATAGTAGGGGTAAAATGGTCATTTTACCCATAGACGGATCCCTTTTCTGATTTAGTATTTTATTTCCCATGATAGCTGGGAAGCAGCCGGAGCAGCAGTCAGGGATTTCTCATTCAGGAGTTCAGCAGTCAGCATCACGAGGTGAGTTTCCTTCCAGTAGGAACGGGTCTAAGGCCACAATGTCGGCCCGTTTAGCTAGCAGTAGTTTTCGGACTTCGGTCCGATGCAATAGTTAGTATGTTTGATGCCTTCGTGGCTCAGGCATGATTTATGTGTTATGTGTTCCGGGCTACGGCCCGATGCAGTATGCAGTTTATGTGTTCATGCTAGTTGATATGTTTATGCTATGTTATGTTATGCTCAGATAGTTTCCGGACTTCGTTCCGATGCAGTTAGTTCCGGACTCCGGCCCGATACAGGGGACAGGGTCCCAGTCAGTTTCGGACTTCGGTCTGATGCAGTTAGTTCCAGACATCGGTCCGATGCAGAGGGCAAGGCCCTGGTTAGTTCCGGACTTCGGTCCAATGCAGTTTCCGGACTTTGGTCCGATGCAGTGGGCAAGGCCCAGTATGTGTTATATGATATTATATGGTATGTGGTAGTTTGGGGGAGCTCACTAAGCTTTGTGCTTACAATTTCAATTTTGGTTTCAGGCACTTCCGCAAGTAAAGGGAAGAGCTCGGGTTGATGGCATCGCACACACCACAGCTTCAGTTTGTCATGGGAGTTGTTTTAGCCTTTCATAGATGTGATTTGACACAGTCTTGATACAATTTTCTCGTAATACTTTGCTATGATTTTGAGATATTGACGTATGGGTTTATTTTATGATATTGACATGCTGTTTTTAGTAATTATTAAACAAAAAATTTTGGGTCGTATTTTGGGATGTTTCAGTTTGGAGTCCTCAAACAAAAGTGGCACATAATCAAATATCCGGCACGGACATGAGATAGGGCAAAATTAACGACGGTGTTGACTGTTTGTATTATTTTACATAACATGATAATAGAAGAAGAAGGCGAGACTATTTATACGTATACTACGAACCATATATTTAATCCACCTGCAGTAATACAAATCGGCATCCCGTCGTACATCACAAGGTTTTGGAAATACAAAACCTTGAAACACATCACAATCTACGTCACGATTTGGCCGAACACATATGGGAAAGACAATTCGAAGGGCAAAATAACAATGACAAGGAAGAGGATGAGAACGGTGACGACGAGAAGGATAATGACGGTGACGACGAGGAAGATAAGTATGACAATAACGATGAGTAGTATTTTTTATGTTTTCTATGTTTTTTTAGGTTTTAAATTTTTATGTTTTCTGAGTAATGTAATGTTTTATTTGGTATATTTTATGTTTTTTTGGTAATTTATGTTTTAATTTTTTTTTATGGTTTTTAAGAAATTTAGGATTAAATTTGTTTTTTTAATTAATGTAAAATATGTGTTTATGTTTTAAATTATTTTCTATTTAATTTAATGTCAAAAAAATAAAAAATAAAAATATAATATTGTAGAGTGGTAACCATTTTCAATAGCTAATCGTTTGGTAGTGACTAGTGAGCTTGTAGTGGAGCTAACTTAGTACAGATTTGACAACATTTTTTGAATAGGTTGAATGTGACCACTCCCCGTAGCCTAAAGATATAACCATATTATATTGAGCTATTTTATATGGATGAAAAAATTATATCTATTTGGTATACAATAAAGAGTATATCTATTATATATAAGAAAACCTTTAGGTTTCTATAAAGGAGACTAGTCACTTTAATTGAAATTACATTTTTCACCATTACAGTTTAATAGTTTTCTCATTTTGATTCTTTTGCCGCATGAAACATTATTCTTTAAAATGAAGTTATAACCCTTACAATTTAATAGTTTTTTCATTTTGGTTAAAAGGAGACAGTCGCTTAAAATGAAATTACATATTCAACCTTACAATTTAATAGCTTTTTCATTTTGCTTCTTTTGCATGAAACATTATTTTTTAACATGAAGTTACACTTTTAACACTTACGATTTAATAGTTTTTTTATTTTGGTTCTTTTGCCGCATGGCACATCATACCTTGCTATCTTAATTTCTGATTTTTATCGTTTATTTTTTCAGCTACATAAATAACTCATCTACAACTATTTGATCTCTCTCCATAATATTGTCACGTTTTTACCACCGCTCTCAATCCATTCTTTTACTTTTCAATTATCTTTCTCCATCGGTTCCTCATTCCACCACTTCCAACTTTCTCACCATCTCTCATACGCTCTCCCTTTGTATGAAATGAGAGGCTTTTTACGACCACTCCCAAATTTTATTCATACATATTTACAATTTGAAAATATCAAATTATCTTTTTGTCTAATATAAGCAATGTAGTTTGCTTATTAACTGCAAAATATGGAAATGTTAGTGATAAATGGAAGATGGTCGACTTTATGAAGAGGATATTTTTGATGTATATATGAAACCATATTATATGAAGGTTCTGGATGAAACTAAGAATACATATATCTACATTCTTAATATATATGAATTACTGACATTTTTCATGGGAGTAATCATATTTCTTTTCTTCTACACAAGCTAATATCTCGTTATCTTATATTCTCTATTATTTTGTTCTCTGGTACTTTATTTTTCTTCATTTACCATTAGACAAAAAAAAAATACCGACACATCATCACATTATTGGCCCTTTTATAATTATGAATAATGTCATAAACAACACACTTATATATTCAAATAACATTAACAATGACAACTTCGATCATCCAAATGTCACTTTCATATAATCCATAACGACTCCATGAATTCGTGACGATACTAGGCCTGGACGGCCTTAGTGCTTGCCTAGTATAGAGATATGATAAATCTTTATATACATAAGTGGCATACTTTGATTAATAAACATAAGTAGCTTACCATGATCATTTTGTTCGTCTTTATTGAGTTTTTGTTTTTTAAAAAAGAAACAAAAATATGGTATCGTTTTCGATAATTTTTATATATAATTGTAATTACCATTTTAAAAAAAGTGTTTTGATGATTTTATCATGGGAAAACTCCATAAAAGTCCTTATATTTTGACCTCATAATCGATTTAGTCTTTTTAATTTTTTTTTATTCAGCCAAGTCCCAAAAATTAGAACTTGTATTCAATTTGATCATTTTACTCGGTCAACATGTCATCCAACTTTCAAAAATTACATTTTAACCCATATTTTAAATTTTATTACAAATTTGGACCAAAATATACATTTTTGGCCAAATTTCAAGTTTTTACAAAATCATCCTAAATTTTGTTTTTTTTACATATGTTTTTCTAAAACTTTTATTTCAAATATGTTTTTTGTTCTATAAAATCATATTTATACAAAAACATATTTCCACCTAAAATCGTTTTTACTATATAAAAATGTTTTTCTTTAAAAAGATTTTTGTATGTGAAATACCTATATAAAAATAATTTTTTTATGCAAAATACTTATTTATAAATACATTTATATTCTTAAATACCTATTTATAAAAACATAGTTATCTAAAATTGCATGAAATACACTTATGTAAAACACATTATTATACTCATATATAAAAACTTATTTTTTTTGTAAAAAACACATTTTTATACAAACACGTTTTCATAGTAAACTTATTTGTATATATTTATGTATACAACCACGTTTTTATATAAACACGCTTTATAAAAATATATATACAAATACTTATTTATACAAACATGTTTTTATACAAAGAAAATATATGCAAACACCTATTTTATAGTAAACGTGTGTGTGTGTGTGTGAGTGTGAGTGTGTACATAGAAACACGTTTGTATCCAAACATGTTTTTATACATTAATATATATAAATGCGTTCACTATGAAATATGTGTTTGTATAAAAATGTATTTGTATATATTTAGGTATAAAAACGTTTTTGTATACAAACTTGTTTGTATACATAAATATATATATATATATATATATATATATATATATATATATATATATATATATATATAAATATGTTTACTATGAAATAGGTGTTTGTATTTTATAAAATATATTTGTATATATTTCTATAAGATACATGTTTGTATACATTTTTTTTTATAAAAATATGTTTGTATAAAGACATGTTTTTATACATTTTTTTATAATAAAAATGTTTTTGTATAAACAAATATTTGTTAAAAAAACGTGTTTGTATACATAAATGTATACAAATACGTTTATTATGAAATAAATGTTTCTATATATTCTTTTTATAAAAACGTATTTGTATATATTTTTTTATAAAAACAAATTTATGTATATTTATGTTTTTATATGCACACAAAATCTTTTTTATGTAGTTAATAAATTCATATTTTATAAAAGTCTTTTAAGGCATATATGGGTATAATAATGTATTTTACACAATTTTACATAACTATGTTTTTGTAAATAGGTATTTATAATAAAAATGTATATTTTAATAAATGGGTAGTTTGCATACAAATTTTTTTAAAAAGATATTTTGCATACAAAGATATTTTTAGAAAACATTTTATATAAAATGTAGTTTTTTTTAAGTGAAAATGTAATTTTTTGTATAAATATAATTTAATACAGCAAAAAAACATAATCGAAACAAAGTTTTGAAAAAAACAAGTTGTACAAAATAAAATTTAGGATGAATTTGTAAAAAATTGAGTTTTAGGCCAAAAGTGTAAATTTTTGACCAAATATGTAATAAAACTTAAACTCTGGGCCAAAATTGTAGTTATTGAAAGTTAAATGACCTATTGACCGGGTAAAATAGTCAAATTAAATATAATTCATGATTTTTTGACCTAATGAATAAAAAAAATATAAGGACTAAACCGACTATAAGGCCAAAACATAAGGACTTTTATGGAGTTTTCCATTATCATATCATACATATTTACAATAAATGAAATACTAATATATATATATATATATATATATATATATATATATATATATATATATATATATATATATATTACACAAATAATTTTAAATAAAGCAAAGTTTATTCAATTTTAGTAGATCATCTACCCTAATAAATAAGTGCCTATTTAAATCCCTATATATTCATGTTATTTTCTTATGAACATTGAATGCCATTTATACAAACATTAACAAAAAGCACATATGAAGGTTCTTAAGTATTTTGTTGTTATATTTTTTTGGCTTTTGATTTGCACATTTGACATTGTATGTGGTAAAAAGCTTGATGGAGAGAATACATCTCTTAGATATGGTCATGGTATTAGCAAGGGTAGTTGTTCCACAACCAGAGTAGGATGTGGATTTGCTGATGTTGCAATACATGGAGGAGGACATGTTGGGGGTCATCTTGTAGTAGCAAGGCTAAGGGGTAATCTTGGAGGAATTCGGGGAGGTATTGAAAAAAGTCATGTGCGTGATACTAAAGAACGCCCCAATGGTTCGAATAAAAATGTACGGGGAGAATGTCTAAAAGATGATGGTAGTTGTAGTGATCTAAGCGATGAGAAAACCCATAGAAACCGAAAACGAAACAATAACATGTCATGCACTACTGGTGTTTGTAATATTTTTAATAGTAGTGGCAACAACGACAGTGATAACGGAACAGGAAACATCATTGGAAAAGACAGTGGCATCACTAACACCCGTATCAATGGTAACAATAGCGGGAATACAATCAATGTTGGCAATAGCAACAATGTTGCGGGATCAACAAGTAATAATACCGCTGGAAGCAAATGATGATCTTCGATCACAAATATGACTTCTTAAATGAAGTGAGAGAAAACATCATTCTACCCTAATCTATTTTTAAGTAAACATGCATGGTTTGATGATAAATAGAAGATGAATATATTATATCTCCTTAGGTATCATATATGTCATTAAGTTAATAAATGAATAAATGATGTAATATCTAATATTTTCATCGATCTATTGTTATATCTAAACATACCCTCTTTTATCAAACCAAAACTATACACTTTCAATCATAACTAACAATCCATAAGTATTTTAGATCTCCGAAAGCATCGTCCCAAAAATTTCAAACATCCACATGTAACCATTATATTTTAGATCTCCGAAAGCATCGTCCCAAAAATTTCAAACATCCACATGTAACATTTAATGGTTTATGAATTTTTATCATTCAAGTGTTTTTCCATGTCATAATTTATTGTATTTTGTAGAGCATAGAATAAGTAGCGGAAAGAAGACCATAAAGTATAAAAACAACCTCAGTGAACAAGAACAATTGAAGATTTATGAATTCGTTTTACTAATGGTTTTTTAATTTTGAGAAAACATATCAGTTTGTTTTGACAAAGCGATCATTTTTTTATTCAATGGGTTAAATGTGAGATCCTCGTTTTCATGGCCGATTAAAAAAAATTATGCTTATTTATTTTAGAGTATAAAACTTAATTTGCGGAATTTGTTCCCAAATCATATATTTGAATATTTCCAAAGAAACATTTTTCATTATATAAAAACTTTAGAATGTTATCGTCAATACAGACACATAAGCATAAACTAGTTTTAATAGGCCTTACAACAGTTTATTATACTATGGCCTAACAACTCCTCGAATCACTCATCACCCTTGTGCCTTCGTACCACTACTTGTGATACACAGAAACATAGTGGATCAAGCTTGGGAGTCTGATGAGCACATAGGGTTTTCAACCCACAATAATTAAGTTCTTTAATTATGTATTTCACATCAAATAATTTACCCATTATCCATTCCCGTTATTCCTACATATTGATCCTAAAATACCGATCTCAAGGGACCTATCCTAAGGATCATTATCAGCAACGAGTAGACAATACGGCTTGGGGTGTTCCTTTAGCAATATATGTCAATAAGGCAACCATGGGGGATAGAGTACACCGAAATCAATGACACACGCCCTCAACATGTCCTCGAGGGTCTGAATAGTCCGCTCACTCTGGCTGTCTGTCTGCGGGTGGAATGTTGTGCTGAAGTGAAACCGCATGCCCAGCTCCTCATGAAACTTTTTCCAGAAGCGGGAGGTAAACCTGACATCCTGATCAGATACAATGGAAACGGGAACCCCATGGCGAGACACGATCTCGCGAACGTACACTTCGGCCAATTTCTCGGCTGATGAGCTCTCCCGTATAGCCAAGAAATGGGCACTCTTGGTCAATCGATCCACGATGACCCATATAGCATCAAACCCCTTCGCCGTCCTTGGCAACTTGGTAATAAAATCCATCGTGATCTGTTCCCAATTCCACATGGGAATCTCTAGAGGCTGCAACTTTCCATGCGGCCTTTGATGCTCGGCATTGACCATCCTACATGTCAATCACCTCTCGACGTACCATGCGACCTCTCGCTTCATGCACGACCACCAATAGTTCAAACTCAAATCCCGATACATCTTGGTGGCCCCTGGGTGAATAGAGAAATGAGACTTATGAGCCTCCTCCATAACCGTCTGCCTAACCCCAACCGACATCGGAACCCAAACCCGACCACATCGGGTTAATAGTCCCCGACTATCCCGCACGAACCGGGTATTCTCACCCTTGATCCTTTCTAACTTCCAATTCTTCGGTCGCATGCCCTCCACCTGGGCATCTCTGATCAAACTCACAAGTGGAGAATCCACCGCTATTCTCATACATACCGCGGGAGTGGAAGACCCGGCTGACTTGCGGATTAAGGCATCCACAACCACATTCGCTTTACCAGGATGGTAAAGGATCTCGCAATCGTAGTCCTTGACTACATCCAGCCACCTACGCTGCCTCATGTTCAGGTTCGGCTGATCCATGATATGTCTCAAGCTCTTGTGATCCGTGTAAATGGTACAGCGGACCCCATAGAGGTAATTTCTCCATATCTTGAGGGCAAAAACCACCGCCCCCAGCTCCAAGTTATACGTAGGGTATCTTGTCTCATGCGACTTCAGCTGCCACGATGCATAGGCTATCACTCGTCCTCTCTGCATGAGGACCGCCCCTAAACCTGTGATGGATGCATCACAGAACACCACAAAATCCTCAACTCCCTCCGGGAGTGTCAAGACTGGTGCCTCACACAAACGCTGACGGAGGGTCTCAAACGCCCTCTGCTGCTCGGGGCCCCACCAGAAATCCACCCCCTTCCTCGTCAGATGAGTGAGGGGTACTGCAATTTTGGAGAAATTTCGTACGAACCTCCGGTAGTACCCTGCCAATCCCAGAAAACTCCTAATATCTGAGGGAGATTTCAGAATCTCCTATTGCATAACCGCCTCGATTTTGGCCGGATCGACCAAAATCCCTTCCTGGTTGACGAGATGCCCGAGGAACTAGACATCTCATAACCAGAACTCGCACTTTGAGAACTTCGCGTACAACCGTTCTCGTCTCAGAACTCCTAACAACTCTCGCAGATGCTCCTCATGCTGCTCTCGGGTCTTGGAATACACCAAGATATCATCTATAAACACTATGACCGAGCGATCAAGCATCGGTCTGCATACCCGATTCATCAGGTCCATGAACACCGCTGGCGTGTTAGTGAGCCCAAATGGCATCACCACGAACTCATGATGTCCATAACGAGTTCGGAACGCGGTCTTCTCCACGTCCTCCTCTTTGACCCTGACCTGATGATACCCAGACCTCAAGTCTATCTTGGAAAACCAAGATGCGCCCTGCAACTGATCGAAGAGATCGTCGATCCTCGGGAGTGGGTAACGGTTCTTCACCGTTAACTTATTCAACTCCCGATAATCAATACGCAGCCGGTGCGAACCGCCCTTCTTCCGGAAAAAAAAAGAATCGGCGCTCCCCATGGAGAACTACTAGGTCGAATGAACTGCTTGCCCAGCAGTTCTTATAGCTGCGACGACAGCTCCTGTATCTCTAGTGGTGCCAATCGGTACGGCGCCTTAGCGATAAGGGCCACACCTGGCACCAGGTCGATCCTGAACTCGACCTGCCTCTCCGGAGGTATCCCTGGCAACTCCTCCGGAAACACATCCGCAAACTCCCTGACCACTGATACATCGGAAACCAAAATCTGATCCCTAACCCGCGTATCTACCACATACGCTAAATAACCCGCACAGCCGTGCTGAATGTACTGCCGATCCCTGGCAGCTGAACAAAACCCTGATCCCACTCTGGTGTCCTCGCCATATATCACCAGTTCTCCCCCACTTGGGGTTCGAACTACTACTCGCTGCCCCTCACAGTCGATCATGGCACCGAACCGACTAGGCCAATCCATGCCTACAATCACACACACCTCCCCCATGGGAATCGGAATCAAATCTACCGGAAAGGACACCCCAAAAATCTCCAAGTCACACCCTCGATAGACTGAAGAAGCAGAAACCCCGTGTTCATTGGCGATAGATACTCGCAACGGACACTCTAACTCGCCCGCTGATGCACTGAACTCCCTACTAAAAGACTGAGATACGAAGGACCGACTCGCCCTCGAGTCAAATAAGACAAAAGCAGGCAAAGAGTTCACTAAAAACGTACCTAATCACAGGTACAACAGATATAGAAAACGAGATAAAGGGTAGAAACGTACTAGCAACCACAACTGGTGTTGCTCTGGCCTCCTCCGCTGTAAGCTGGAAAGCACGACCCTGAGCCTTCGGAGGCTCTGCCTTGACTGGTCTCCCATCCGTGATCCTCAAAGAAGTTGGCGCTGGAGCCTGCGCCGGTTTGGTGGCGAGTAACGGGCAGTTGGCTTTCAAATGGCCAACCTTATCACAATGGTAACATAACTTCATACTCGGTATCGGAGCGGCCTGGAGACAATCCTTCGCATAGTTCCCCTCCTTGCCACACCTGTGGCACCCACTAATGGCTCGACAAATCCCGGAATGAACCCTGCCGCACTTTCCACAAGAGCGGCTCTGCTGACTCCCAGACCTCAAATCAGCGGTCTTTGACCGCTTCAGCACCAGCTGTGACTGTGCCGAGGCCGACCGCTGCTCCCTCAGCTGCAACTCAATCTCTAACTCCCGCCGTCTAGCGGCCTCCTGTAACTCTAGAAGAGTATCACATCGCTAGGTAGATACAAATTGTCGGATATCAGTCTTGAGCATACTCAGATAACGGGTCATTTGAGACTGCTCAGAAGCAAACTATGGGCAGAACATCGCCCGCTCAGTGAACATACGGGTGATCTCCGTCACCGACTCCCCATCCTGTCTCAAACTCAGAAACTCCTATGCCAACCGCTCCCGCTCAACCCACGGAATGTAACGGGCGTTGAACATGTCTCTGAACTGCTCCCATGTAACAACAGCTCTCTGATCATCAGCGTACGACCCAGTCGCCAGTCTCCACCAGTCCTTGGCCCCAAACCTAAGCAGGTTCAGAGCACACTTGACCTTCTGGTCAGCATGACACGAGCAAGTGAAGAAACACCCCTCCACATCTGAAATCTATCTCATAGCCTTGATGGGATCTTGTGTCCCATCAAAAGTAGGGGGCTTCGTGTTATCGAAGTCCCTGTACTAAAAACCTCTACCAACTCCTCCCCCTGCCGCTGATACAGCTGATGCAGCTGCTGCGGCGGCTGTCTCTGCAAGGGCTGCGTAGCACTCATCAAAATACTCCACCAAGGCGGTCTTAATCGACCCGAACATCTCCGGTAAATGAGCCCGAAATGCAGCAGCAACCTCATCATGTAGGATCTCTCGAATCCTGGCATCCAACTCCTCTGTACCCATCTGCACCACCAGCTCAGGTGCTGTCGACCCCTCCTGGCCTCTGTCCCCTGATCCTGATCCCGAACCGGATCCAACCACAAAGCGCCTCGTCATCACCATTCTTAAACATACCACAAAATATCAGATAATCCCTATAAATAGCTGGGAGCCAACTCCCTACTAATCCTAGAGATTGTGACTTACTTGACACGTGTATGGGTCCTGTGCTTTTTGTAGTACGGGCTCATACTACCTTCCACACCTACCCATATTTGCCTCAATCATCGTCACAATTCCCTAACTGAATACACAACATGGCGAGCGCTCAATTCTCACCCTAGAGGAGTGATAAACATCTCATAACTGACCTCCTGGCCTCACTCAACCCACCTATCCATGAAACTTCCACCAACCCTGTAGCACTAGTGTATGCTAGCCATACATAACGTTGGACCCTATAGACTTTCGAATATCCAATCCTACCCTAAGCTCCCAATCAAACAAGAACAGAACATAAGGCCAAATCAAACATTCTCAGGCTATAAGATCTTAATTATATATAACTGTGATGCATACACTAAGCAACTACAGTAATGATGTCAATTTCATATAAAGGAAACCCTAGGCTAGCAGGCATCATGAAATCAGACAATTCTACCATGCAATTTCTGAAGATCCCTAGCCTAGTACTAACATGTTGTTCTAACATATCACATAATCAAATAACTTGTATGGTATTTTGGGGGTCTACTTACTGGCTCCGGCTGATCGTACACCCTGCATCCTCCTTTATTTATTTTGAAAACCTTTTTAGAAAAATCATTTTGAAACTCCTTTCCTTGATTTGAGACTGGAGTTACACGGGTGTTTCTCCAATTCACTCAAACCAAGGCTCTGATACACACTTGTAACACCCAAAAATTTCAAACCAATTTAAACTTTTAAAACATGTCAACTTCATCAAAATATTACAACTTTGTTTTCAAAATATATTTGATCAGAGTATTCCCAGAAACATAAACATAATATGAGGAGTTGTACGGTCATGCCTTCGCCTTGCTGCGATCCCCTGATGTACATGAAACAATAAACTAAAACTATAAGCCTGAAAGCTTAGTGAGTTACCCCTCAAAATACCGATACACATACAGTCCACATAACCATGTCAGTAATAACATATCATAACAAGCTGAACAGAATAACACATAACGAGTTTACAGCCCTACAGACTGTAATACCCACGAGCCCACAGTACAAGTCTCCCTTAGCCCGTAGCTGGAATGCTCTCGAGCCCACAGTACGAGTCTCCCTTAGCCCGTAGCTGGAATGCTCCTAGGGTTTGTTGGCTACCGCACGAAGCAGTACAACCTCAACCCATCTCATATAACAAACACATAACGTAACCACTGAGCAAGCAATAATCACATAACGTCATAGGTAGTCCTACAGATCTACCTAACTGGCATAACCACTAGAATGCAACACTAACTCGTACTCAACCTCTAACACTTCTAGGATAACATATCCAATGGGCTGGCCTTGGTGCCTTAGACCCCTTAGTATAGTGAGGATAACTCACCTTGCAACTGTCGTCTGAAACTAGAAAGCTCGACTCCTGGATCACCAACACGAACTCCACCACCTATAGTTACCATAGAACCCTTTTTCATAAGTCTCCAAATTACCAGAATACCCTCAGAAGTCAACTGGTCAACCCTTGGTCCAAGTCAAAGTCCACAGTCAAATTCAACAGTCCATGCTGACTCGACTCGTCAAGTGCAGTTCACCAACTCGTCGAGTCCTTCCTGAACTCGAGAAGTCGTGAAATCCCTTATTGGCTCGTCGAGTCCCCTTTTACCTCGCCAAGTTCATTTGTCCAATAATTGGGAGAAACCCTAGCCGACTCGTCGAGTCTTCGAACGACTCGCCGAGTCCAAGGCAATCTTCAACAAACTCGCCGAGTTGTTCATCCAACTCGTCAAGTTCATGGCTATCTTCAACGGGCTCGCCGAGTTGTTCATCCAACTTGCCGAGTCCTTGCAGACCTTCATCCATGCAGACGCTTTTAAAGCCATGGCAAGGCTCCAAATTATAGATCCAAGCTTCTATGGCATGTTTATCACGTAAAGTCGCAAACTTTACGTGCATGCAAGGCTTTAAGACCCTTAAATGGCAAAACTAAGCTTACAATGAAGTCTCACACTTGAGGGAAGGCTCGTAATAGGCAAGGCTGATGACTTTATGGATCTAGAGGTCAAAGAGAGTCCAGATCTGAAGTTACAACTTCAGATCTTAGCTTAAACATGGGGAGCCTTTCATAAAACCCATCCAAAAGAGGTCAAAAGAGAGATGAGCTAAAGGAACAACTTAATACCTTTCAGGGAGTGACAACTGATGAACCTCCTAGCTCCCCACGAGTTCCTAGCCTTGATTTCCTTGCTTCCCCAAGTGTTTCCTTCTTCAAAGTTCCTCCTCCAAGCTTGAACACACCAAAAGAACACACACACACACACGATTTAGGGCTTGAGAGGGACAAAGGGCAGTAGAGGGGAGGCTGGGGGAGGCCAATGATCATTTAAATAGGGTGCAAAACCCCGAGATTTAGGGTTTCATCTGCCAGCTCCTACTCGTCGAGTCCCTTCTTGAACTCGGCGAGTAGCTCATTAAAATACGTGGCCAACCCGCTGCTACTCGACGAGTAGGGCAATCAACTCGTCGAGTAGCCCTTGAAATCAAGGACTCACACACTAAGTCAATACCTGAAAATCGGGGCGTTACAAAATCAGAATGCTTCTTTTTGCACTTCTCGTGCCATTTTTCTTCTCCTCCACCTACAAAATTTCTGGAACCAGATTTTGAAAATCTACTCTTCTTGTTGGACCTTGATGGTCCCTCAAACTTTCTCTTCTCTCCTACCTTCGCTCTCTCCAAACCCTTCTTCCTAATTTGGTTCTCCATGTTCCTTGCTGACCATATGTCCTCCTTTAGAGTCCTTGCTATCTTTACCATTGGACCAAAGTTTGTCGGTTGCAAGATTACACCTGGTGAACACTTAGTTCAAAAACACATACAGGTTGCAGGCCTGCTAGCATTCCACTGTACTGTCTAAAATAGTCTGTCGTCATCTATATTCCACTAAACGACTAGATCATCTTTAAAGTCAAGGCCTCTCATAATCTATTACATCTTTCATATCTCTTCATCTATATCATCTTTCATCTACCCATCTCTACATAGGTATATATATATATATACATATATATTTTAAATCAAGTAAAACATGTATAATCGTTCATCTAGCATAGATTTTAGGAACACAGATAATAGGTATATATAGCATGTCATTATCTTAAGTACATCATATCTATGTGTAAGATGAAAGTAACTATGCACTCACTTGTTAAAGTGATGACTCAAAACTCAGACAACATTTCGCTTCTAGCAGCAAACTTTTCCTTTGACATACCCTAGTATCATTATAACTATGTCTTAGCCTAATATTCTACGTGACTGAAAATAGTCTAGACCTATCAATTATTCCAAAGAATATTGATAGTTTTATCAAATAAGGATCAGCCAGGAGGACAGTTGGGAGGTAGGACCATTTCAACGTATAGCCATTCTAAAATCCAACAACCAAGCCAACGTGACCATTCTAGACACCTCTCCCGTAAGAAGATTGATCAATATTATGACTTGGAATTACTGATAAATCTTATTTATAGGTTCATAATAACGACTATGACGTATAAATATAAATTACACTAAGATAAGGTCGAGTGTAATTTAACTTACAGAGATTCCCTAGACAAAAGTTCGAAAATTGTAATGGCAGAACTCCATCCTACTAGCACCTTAGATGTGGGGCTTTAAGGGATATCATGTCTTTACCAGATACTTAGAACTAAGGAAATTTTGGGATTTTGGCCTTAGATGGGGCATCTTAGGCTATTTATAGCTAAATTTGGGATGCATGGTGTGCAAATGAGGTGCACGTCATGCATTTTAAGGCAACGTCTCCCAACCACTTTGTGCCACGTGTCGGCCTCTCTATGGTCAGCGTTTTCACCTTTTACAAGCGTGCATTGTGTACCTCGCGTGCACCACGCACGAAACAAAATTCCAAAACCATTATCTTTGTAGCTTTTATGTAGACCTGGCAATGGAGTGGGTTTGGAGCGAATCGACCTTAATCCAAACCCTTTTAACAAATTCCAAAACCCGATCCAAACCCTCTCCGTAACCCGTAGGGTTTTAAATAATCAAACCCATACCCTTATCCACCGAATCAACAGATATCCAAACCCGCCTCGTAACCCGTAGGTTTTTTGAATAATCAAACTCATTTTACTTAAATCATAAAATCACATTTGTTAAATAGAACAAATTTTGATTTAAAAAACACATTATGTACTCGAAGAGTTTCGATTGGAATTAAATCATTATTGTAGTTACTTCCAATTGGTTTTTGACCCTCGATTGCATTAATAGAGAATAGCAGTTACAAACTTTCTTTTGATTGATAAAAAAAATTATTGACTCATAAATGAAATTGGTGATTATATGATGAAATATAAATGAAATGACATCATGATTCTTGGGAGAAGACTGGAAGTCTATAAGTTGAGTCCTCGAGTCCTATGTAAAAACAATTTAGTCTTTGGAGTTTTGATTGGAATTTAAAGTAAAACTTAGGCAGTATAAAATATAAATGTATAATTCTAAAATTTATACGGGGCGAGTTATAAATGGAGTGGATCGGTAATGATCCATACCCGACCCTTTTAATAAAAGGGTTAGCGGGTACGGGTCGTTAACGGGTAAATGGATCAAAAACTATGCTCCAAACTCATATAATTGTTAAGGGTTTGGATCAGATCAGGGTCAAAGCACCACTCCATTGCCAGGCCTACTTTTATGTCACACATTCCTTGTGCGCGACTGAGTTTTATATCTTATAAAAATCATATAATTAATTATGAGTCGGATTTCTACGAAATGTATATTTTCGGGATCAAGACGACATGTATTTTCTAAATATATAATAATATATATGTTTTGGCGCACTTATTTTTACAATTTACTGGCGATTCGTTTGATTTTTCCTATTGTATTATATTATTATAATCATGAAACACATAATATTCACATAATTCTTCTTTATTACAGCAAATAGGTTACAATTGTTGACCATAACTATTACATCATCTTATTAATGCCTAGTGAGAAACGCGGGCATTACAACATAACTCTTTTGATGGTTTTGAGTTGCTAGTATTCTTTCTTTGATCACTTTTAACTTCTTAGCAGTCTGATGGACAATCTCAGGACCCATAAACTACTTCTCTCTGGCTTTAAGCCAACAAGATGGCAACGACACTTATATCCATACAGTGCATGATAATGTGCCATCCTAATGCTCAAATGGTAACTATTATTGTAAGAAACTTCCACCAATGGTAAATTCTCATCCCAATTACCCACAAACTCCAACGTACAAGCTCTCAACATATATCTAGTGTTTGAATCATTCTCTCACTTGGACCATCAGTTTGTGGATGATAAGGATTACTCAAACATAGTTTTGTACCCATCTCTACGTGTAGACTCCTCAAAAATCGATAAGTACAAAACTTATCACGATCTGAAACAATTGTCAAAGGGGCACCATGATCTTTCACTATCTCTTTCATGTAAACTTTTGCGAGTTTTTCCATAGACAATCTCTCTTTGAATGCTATGAAATACGCACTCTTCATCAATTGATCCACAATCACCCAATTTATGTTATGACCAATCTTCATCCTAGGTAATTCAGTCACAAAATTCATGGTGATGTCTTCCTACTTACCCATAGGTACTGGTAAAGGTTCCTAATTCCTATACAGTTTCTGATGTTGCGCTTTAACTCTTGTGCATGTCACACACTAATCCATATACTTAGTAGCATTGAACTTCATCATCTACCACCAGTAATATGGTTTCAAATCCATATACATCTTGGTGCTTCCAGGATAAGTAGCATACATGGTTTCATGAGACTCTTCGATGAGAAGATCTCTTATACCTCCCGTCTTAGGCACCCAATTTTTGTTTTGGAATACCTTCAACCCTTGGTTGTTTGTTCCAAACACTAATATTTTCCCAAACATTCTTCTTTTCAATTTTCTTCTTTTCTAAGGCTTCCTTATGAGCTTTCTTGATACTTTCTACAATCATTGAGACAATTTCAATTCTTAGCGTTCTTGGCCTTTTCCTCTCTAGGTTTATTTTTCTAATCAAAACGTCTGCTACGACATTCTCTTTTCAAGGGTGGTAACATATCTCACAGTTACAATCCTTGAGTAATTCTAGTCATCATATTTTCTCATGTTCAACTCCTTTTGCTCAAAGAGATACTGAAGAATCTTATGATCAGTGAAAATCTTACACCTCATGCTATAAAGATAATGTATCCATATCTCCAACGCAAAAACCACTGCTACCAACTCCAAATCACGAGTGCATTAGTTATGTTCATGTGCTTTCAGTTGTCTAGATGCATATGCTATCACTTTATCTCTATGGGTTAGAACGCAACCTAATCCAAGTCCATATGCATCACTGTAAACTACAAAGTCTTCAACTCTTTCGGGTAAATCAAGGATTGGTGTTTCTGATGGGTTTGAGCCACAAGAACATCCTATGTGCTCATGCAAACCCTAATGCTTGGATCTAGGTTTCTCTAATTGTACATGCATTCATCCAAGGATTTTTAACCCTAGATCTAATGATAATAACTCGAAATTATAATGACCAAAACAAATCTAGAAGATTACGTCTTATTACTTGCTTGAATATTCTTCTTCCTTGAGCTTAGAGTCATAAGTGTAACTCCTCTAACGGCTTACAAACACCAACTAGCAAGAAGGCAATTATGAGAGAGAAGAGAGGATGCTAAAATCATCCCTAGGGTTTCTCTTGGAATCAAGTGGCCGAAAATTACATATAGGGGTCTCTATTTATACTGTAGGCTTTTCTGCCAAAACCCTAATGGACAACTTAATCACCAAGCAGCCCATGGAACCTTATGGAATAGGGACTATGGATGAAATTTTGATGGATCCCCATCATAATTTCGTTCCCCCTTTAATCAATAAGGTTTCCCAACCCTAAATCCAACTATCACACATTTGACAGTTTAAGCCCCTTTATTTAATTAATCTCTTTTAGTCACCAAATTAATTCTTAATTAATTTATGACTAATATTAATTAAATAATATGATTACTCCTTAAATATATTATTCTTATAATATATTAATAATCATAGTATCTTCTCTCTTTCTCCATAAATTACCCTGTCAAGTTGCTATGGTGAAGGCAACCCAAAAGGACCATGCACAACCGGGTCAAGTACTTACCAAATATAGTTAAGGGCTTAGACACTAATCCAACAGTCTCCCACTTGGATAAGTCTAGTAACTATAATGTAAGCATATTCCGATTAACAATCGTAGCTCTCAAAGACGTTGTCGAACTCTAATCTTATCAGTAACCTGTCCTTTAGATAAGGAATCGTATAGTCCTCTGTTCTAGATATCGTGCGGACAATTACATGGAACATAGTCATTCTTATTGTCCAACAATTTGTTTCTCGATCTCAGATTCATTTGACATATAACTTAATTGAACACATCAATTCAGTCCTGACCGGGCCCAACATATAAGTCAAATCAAATGATCGAGGGGCCCTGATATCGCTTTTACCCTCTTAGGATAAAAGGAACAGATAAACTTCGACTTATATGCATTTACTACTCACTAATCAAATCTTACACAACAATGTGTTTTATGACATCAAGTTAGTGATGCGTTTTCGCATTATCAATGCACAACCAATCAGCCAACAATAAACCATATATCTAGGTTTTAAGACCATATGATATTATCGTCTCGCGATCACTCGTGATAAATTCCATGAAGTGATTCCAGCAAGCACGGGTTTATTCCAATGCTCAAAACTTGTTCATAAGCACTCATGAACGTTGTAGCAAACCTTTGCTATGTCTAATACCTTTTAGACAATCTACACACCTATTCATGACAGTCTTCATTCATATCTACTTCCAACATATGAACGACTGTGGACCGTTCGAATAATTCGATTATTCTTAAATAACTCAATTATTCAGGAAGTCAAAACATGCAAAGTGAAACAATAGTTAAACAATCAACATAAGACAGTAACTTTACTTATAAATAATACTCCTTTATTTAATCATCAAATGTCAATTACATTTATCTATTACACGTTTCTAAACTATATAATCTAAACTAATATCGTCCTTCAGCCCAATGCTCCTAACGTGCTGCAAGTGCTTAACCCTACTAAGTCCCTTTGTAAGCGGATCTGCTGGGTTATCTTCTGACGATACCCTCTTCACTACGAGGAGTCCTTCTTCTACCCGATGTCGAATAAAGTGATATTTTCTATCGATATGTCGAGATCTACCATGATCCCTCGGTTCCTTGGTCAAGGTAACCGCTCCTTCATTATTATAGAAAATTTCCATAGGCTCCTTTATGGCAGGTACAACTCCAAGGTCTCCAATGAAGTTCTTCAACCATATCGCCTCCTTTAATGCTTCGCTCGCTACAATGTACTCTAATTCGCACATTGAATCGGCTATGGTTTCTTACTTGGAACTTTTCCAAGTCACTGCTCCTCCATTAAGGGTAAAGACCCAGCCCGACTGCGAACGGTAGTTGTCCCTGTCGATCTGAAAATTGGCGTCACTATACCCTCGCGCTTTTAAGTCATCACTCCCTCTGAGGACTAGAAACCATTCCTTGGTCCTCCGAAGGTACTTAAGAATATTCTTGACTGTGGTCCAATGCGCTCTACCAGGGTTCCCTTGATATATACTGACCATGCTCAAAGCGAAGGCCACATTAGGGTGAGTACAAGTCATAGCATACATAATTGAGCCAACTGCGGAAGCGTATGGTACTGGGCTCATTTCTGCTATCTCGACTTCGATACTCGGGCATTAAGTCTTACTCAACTTGGCATTACTTTGGATTGGTAACTCTCCCTTCTTTGAGTTCTCCATACTAAAACGTTTTAGTACTTTGTCCAAGTAAGTATTCTGACTAATTCCTATTACTCTCTTACTTCGGTCTCTCACCATCCTTATTCCTAAAATATAGGAAGCCTCTCTGAGGTCCTTCATAGCGAAGCACTTCCCGAGCCGGGATTTAACTTCCTGTAGTGTCGGGATGTCGTTTCCTATGAGTAGTATGTCATCGACATACAATACGAGGAAGCTAACTATACTCCCACTGGCTTTGACATATACACATGATTCATCTTCGCTTCGTATAAACCCAAAGTCTTTGACTTTCTCATCGAAGCAAAGATTCCATCTGCGAGACGCTTGCTTAAGTCCATAAATGGACTTCTCAAGCTTGCACACTCTATTAGGATGCTTCGCATTGACAAAACCCTCTGGCTGAGCCATGTAAACATCCTCAACCAATTTCCCATTAAGGAAAGCGGTTTTGACATCCATTTTCCATATTTCATAATCATGAAATGCAGCAATGGCCAGCATACTAGGTGGATTATGTATCAAAAGCACGCACATGACTACATTGAGCGTATACTCGCATACGTCATGCGTACTTATTCACCACCTTTCCTCAAAAAGGGCGGAAATGGACAAGTACACAAAATACCAAGGGTTACAAGGTATACCTGGACTTAGGATGTTACAATGTGGTATGTAATATGTTAGTTGTCTTTGGGATACTTGCATGGAAGACCCAGGGGAGCCCGTGGCACTTGGATATCAGACCATGTGGGGGAGCCCATGACATTCCAAGTAAAGACCATGGGGGAGCCCATGACACTTAGATATCAGACCATGTGGGGGAGCCCATGGCATTCCAGGTAAAGACCATGGAGGAACCCATGACACATAGGTGTAAGACCCTGGTGGGAGCCCACGACATCCCTATATGTTTACATGCATGGATTATGGGATTTATATGGATTGTATGATTATGTGTGTTATGTGGGGTAGGCTCTAGGGAACACACTAAGTGTTAGCTTACAGTTTGTTGGTTGTTTCAAGTACTTCAGGATCTAAGGGCAAGGGCTAGGCATAATGGCACGGCATGCACTCTCTGGTATTTTGTTTGGGGACACTCTGATTTATGAATAATTTATTTGATGTTATGGGTTTTGAAAACAATTGTGATTGGGGTTTTATAATTCATGGATATGATTTCATTATTTAAAAATGAAAAATTTTATTGAAAATTTTGGGTTGTTACACAATACATTGAGAAATACAATATTACACCATTTTACCACATACCAGGACCACTACAACAACTACAAGAACATATATTGCATTCTTCAAAAGTCCAAGTGATATACCACCACCACCTTGCACTGTTGCTGCTACGTGAAGACCTTGAGTTGGATTTCCCAAATCACTACATCCCAATGTTGCTTGTACTCCTACATTTTAAGCAGTTGCTAAGTTATACAATTCAAACTTTTGGTCTTTGTACCATTTCGTGGGTAGTGGAGGATCTATCCAAGCAAAGTGCTCACAATCCTTGTCTTCATCCTAAAACCAAAACCACAAAATCATAATTTGTTCATCTAAGTAATGTGTAAAGCCTTTACCTTATAATTAGGCCATCCCACAAATCTTCGACATGGATTTTTTGTTGTCCGGAAGTCCACCTTCCACATACATCTCCATAATAGCACGTCTCTCTTATAACTTGGGTTGTCATAGTTCGACGAATACTTTCAACCGAAGGAGATGAAGCCATTCTCCTTTTCCCCCTTGATCGATTATTGCTACTTTTGATGAATTATGTTAGAATTTACCCCTAAACGCCTTTTTAAATTACATGTCCTCCACATCAGCCAAAGTGATCGATTACGTAAGTGGTAACCTAGTATTGGAGACAAGATGCAAACGATAGCCGGTATATGGGGTAAAATTGTAAAAAGAAAAAAAAATAGGGATGACTTTTCCGTTAATGGAATCAATCTTTAAGGACTTTAATACACATTTCCCTTATTTTTGTTGACAATCTTACCAAATTCTCCCAAAAAAGAATCTCTATAATTTGGAGTGTTTAGCGGACGAAATTCTTTAAGACCATCTCCAACCTACCTCTATTTTTTTCTTCCAAAAAATGGAGTAAATAGTATTTCATCTCCAACCCTATTTCATTTTTCACTCTGTTTTTTACCCCCAAAAAATATATTTTTTGTATATTTTATTCTTCCAACTTACATAGATTGTCAAACACACTCTTCTACTAATTTGGTTTTAACAAATATATAATATATATTTTTTTCATTACAATAATATTACATAAATAAAATTATATTTATAATACACTCATAAATAAATATATTATCATGTTTCATGATTTTAATATGTATTTAATTTTTTATATGAATTCGATAAATAAAAATAAATTTTATATGGATGATTAATTAATATAATATTATAAATATTAGTATTTAAATAAAATCTAGGAGATAAAATAAACTATAAATATATCTACTCTAATAAATGAAGGTTTTTTTTGCCACATGTCCACTTCTTCTATATTTGGACATATGTCATTTTTTAGAATTTTTAAATTTTCTATTTTCCACTTGCCATTTTATTGTATTTTTTTCATTTTATTAAATTAAAATTCCAAATTTAATATGTAAGGTAATATATATGTAAGGTATTTATTAGAAATGATTTATATATGTAATGTATTCAATACATTAAAGTCTCATTAATTTTAATAATTCAAAAAAATTCTCATTTTTTATATAAATTCAAACTTTTCAAATTGTTAAAATTTTATATTTAATTTTTTTAAAATAAACTCATATAATACATGGGTCTCACACCTAGTAAATATATAAAATATATAAAAAGATAGAATAAAACCTACACAACTTCATCACAATATATCTCCATATTTGAAGAAATAGGATAAAGTTTGAGAAGAATAGGAGAGAAAATACAGATTAAAATGACATTCGGGAGATGGACTGCTCTCAAGCTGGTGGCATGAAAGGCGCCCGTGATGTGATGTGATCGTTAAAATGAACGATGAGAAGGATGGTTTCTTGGACTGCATTATTATCCGAGTATATACTTAAATTGGCTTCGCCAAGGAAACTCTGATGCTGTTCCTGGGTATGCACCGAGTTGGTGTCATAGCTAATCAGTTTCTCTACTGGAACGCTTTGACGCCATGTTCAAGCCTCAAGTCTCTACATCGTGGGATGCACCAATTTGGAGGAACCATTATCTCAGTTTTTTTAGAGAAGGGTTTCTCGGAGATCACCAACGAGACTGTTGGAAAATCACTACATGCTTTTTGTATAAAGAATTACCTCCGTCTAAGCATATTCCATACAAATACGTTGATCAATATGTACTCAAAACACGGCAAATTCGAAGCTGCTCGCTACGTGTTCGATGAAATGCCTCAGAGAAACGAAGCTACATGGAATACCATGATCTCTGCTTTAGTTCGAGTTTCATTGTACTCAGACGCCTTTCTTTTGTTAAGTCAAATGCGTGCTCAAGGATTTGAGACAAGTGGCTTCGTTATCGCTAGTTTATTAACCGGATGCACTGGTTCAGGCTTTATGCTACATCAAGGATTTCAAATCCATGGTTTAATTTTGAAAAACGGTTTATTATATAATGTGTATGCAGGAACAGCCCTTCTAAACTTTTATACTTCATATGGATTCCATTCCAGTGCTCATAGTCTCTTTGACAAGATGCCAGAAAAGAACGTGGTATCTTGGACTTCATTGATGGTTGGCTACTCTGATAATGGAAATCCCATGGAGGTCATAAACTTATACCACAAAATGAAGCATGAAGATGTCAAATGTAACCAGAACACATTCACCACTGTGATAACTTCTTGTGGATCTTTGGAAAACGAGTCATTGGGTCTTCAAGTTCTTGGACATGTCATAAAATCTGGATTCGAATATGATCTTTCAGTGTCCAATTCTCTTATATCCATGTTTGGTAATATTGGTAGCATACAAGACGCCTGCTATGTGTTCAATCAAATGAGTACACGTGACACTATTTCATGGAACTCCATGATTTCTGCATATGCACGCAATCATTCATTCAAGGAGTCCTTTCAATGCTTTAAATTCATGCGTCATCTCCATGAAGATCTTGATCCAATTACACTTTCTGCACTGTTATCAGTATGTAGCTCCATGGACAATCTCCTCTATGGTGCTGCTGTTCATGGTTTGGTCCACAAACTAGGGTTTGATTTAAACTTATCTCTATGCAATACCCTTTTGCTATTTTATTCAGAAACCGGAAAGCTCAAGGACATGGTAAAGTTATTTGAAGAGATGCCAGATAAGGATTTAATCTCATGGAATACAATAATATCTGGTTATATACAAGAAGGGGTGCACCTTGATGCCTTGAAAGTGTTCGTTAAAATGCTTCAGAGACAAAGACCTGTAAATCATGTGACTTTTTCTAGCGCATTATCTGCTTGTTCAAACCATGATTTTTTAGCAGAAGCCGAAATCCTTCACGCACTTGTATTCACATCTGGTTTCCATGGAAACCTAATTGTTGGAAATGCTTTAGTCACAATGTATGGAAAGCAAAAGATGATGTGGCAAGCTGAAAAAGTCTTTGAAAGAATGCCCGAAAAAGACTTGGTGACATGGAACACTCTGATTGGAGGATACACCGAATGTGAACAACCAAATCAAACAATCAAAGCTTTTAACTTTATGAGAAAACAAAATGAACCCATTAACCACATAACCTTGATTCAAGTTCTTAGTTCTTGTGTTACTCCAAATCAACTTTTCAGCCATGGGAAACCATTACATGGGTATCTGATTCTTTCTGGTTTTGATTCGGATGATTATGTGAAAAATTCCCTTATTACAATGTATGGAAAGTGTAACGATTTGGATTCAAGTACACGTATTTTTAATGGGTTTGTTAACAAAGATTACGTTTCTTGGAACGCGTTTCTTGCTGCAAATGCTCATGGACATGGAGAAGAGGTTTTAAAAAGATTCACAGAGATGAAGAAAAATGGAATTCATTTGGATCAGTTTACTCTCTCTTCGGCTCTTTCTGCTGCTTCTACCTTGTCTGCTCTTGAAGAAGGTCAACAGATTCACGGTTTGACTTTTAAATCCGGGTTTGACTCGCATCAATATGTTACGACAGCTGTCACGGATATGTATGGAAAATGTGGCGAGATAAATGATGTGATGAAAATGCTTCCAGAAGCAAAGATTCGACCAATAGTGTTATGGAATATTCTAATATCATCATTTGCAAGACAAGGATTGTTTCAGGAAGCAATAGAAGCTTTTCATGAAATGGTGAAAATGGGATTTAAGCCTGATCATGTCACTTTTGTTTCTTTGTTATCTGCGTGTAGTCATGGAGGTTTAGTAGACAAGGGTCTTGAATATTATTCTTTAATGACAACAAAATTTGGAGTTCCTATTGGTATAGAACATTGTGTTTGTATAATTGATCTTCTTGGAAGATCCGGGAAGCTTCTAGAAGCTGAAAATTTCATCAAGAAAATGCCGGTCCCACCAAATGACTTTGTGTGGCGAAGCTTGTTAGCTGCGTGTAGAATTCATGGGAATTTAGAATTGGGAAAACAAGCGTTAAAACATCTTCTTGAATCAAATCCATTAGATGATTCGGCTTTTGTTCTTTACTCAAATGTATGTGCAAGTATTGGGAAATGGGACTTTGTTCATGATGTTAGATCAGAAATGGAATTTGGAAATGTTAAGAAGAAACCCGCGTGTAGTTGGATTAAGATGAAAAGAAAGGTGAGTTCTTTTGCGATAGGGGATAAATCGCACCCTGAGAGTGGAAAGATATATGGGAAATTAGATGAGATTAAGAAAATGGTTAAAGAAAGTGGTTATGTTTGTGATATGAAGTTTGCATTGCAAGATATTGATGAAGAACAAAAGGAGGATCATTTATGGAAGCATAGTGAGAGGTTGGCACTTGCATATGGATTGATTAGTACGCCGGAAGGTTCGGATTTGCAGATATTTAAGAATCTTCGTGTTTGTGGTGATTGTCATGAGGTGTTTAAGTTTGTAAGTGAGATTGTGAGGCGGAAAATTATACTTAGAGATCCTTTTAGGTTTCATCATTTTAGAGATGGTAAGTGTTCTTGTGGTGACTATTGGTAGTAAATTTTGTTCAAAATATTATTAATTATCGTTCACAAATGTGAAATATATCAAAATGTTCATAGAATTTGGGATCTCGATGTTGGGAATAATGGCCATTATAAGGTATTGATCTGGTTATCCCTTGATGCCCAAGAAAAATATGCAATAGGAGAAACATGAGAAACAAAGGAATAATAAGGAGAGTCTTGCTAACCAAAGAATTTATTGTTGGAAATCTAAAACTTGAATTTACCAAAACATAGTCCATATTTATACTAATCATAACTGAATTTTAAACAAGGGTTAATACCTTAAAAGCCATTATTTATACACCTTCGTTTTGATTTAACCCCAATTTTATTTTTTGTTCATTTGCCATTATATTTTAGAAAACGTTTCATTTTCAAGCCCTTAACCGGGTCATGATGTGTCGGTTTTGCATTTTCCTCAGTTTGCATTTCGCCCCAACATTTATGTATAATTTTGCATTTAGCCCCAATATTTTTTTTGTTACCCATTTGCTATTGTTTTTCAGAAAAAATTTCATTTTAGCCATTTTCTTTGTCCTTCAGAAGACAGGAAGCAAGTCTGACCTTGTCCTCCTCAGGACACCGGCTCGTACGAAACGCGTTGGCAACATCAGCCAACCATCTGCTGCTAGCGATGGAGTCCCTAGCCCCATGATAATCTGGTGTCCCGCAAGCCCTGAACTCCCGAAATGTCAAGGTACGCGTTCCCATCAATGCCATCATCTCAGTACGAAAGGCTCCCAACCTCTCATCCAAAATCTCCAATATACCCTCCTTGACCGTGCCAAAGATCACAGGAGTCTTATCTAGAATATTGCGCGTAACCTCAGCTGATATCAACTCCCTCATTCGTTCCTCGAGCTGCTCGGCCCCTGAACCCGAGCCTGATCCCTCTCCGGCGCGTGATCCGTCCGCTGGTCTCTCACGCAACGTCACCATGCTGAAAATATAATACATCCTCAATCAAAATATTGATCACTACTGCGAGACCAAACACACCCTACCAGGTTCCCGGTCTTGTCTTGGCCTTTCCCGAATCGAGTACGGATCCTCTGCTTTCAGTAGTACGGGCCCATACTACCTTCCACATCTATCCGTACTTTCCTTAGGAATTGTTTTGACTCCACCAGGTCCCTTATCCACTACTACTGCTCCCAGCACTATCTCATCCTAGGCTTACCCTGGGGAAACCTCTGACTCAACTCAAACCAGTCCTCAGCTGCTGAAGGTCTCCTTGCGATGCCAATTAACCATCACCTGGATACCATCACATGTGACGAGGCTCAGATAATCCTTCAAGTGAAGGACTCGTCCCTACAACGGTTGGACTCAAACGAAAGCTGCGCAATAGGACCAAATCCAACACTCTGAGATTATTCAACCCTGATCACATGTGACGTGTCGTATCCACCTAAGGGCTAACTCCCATTATTCAGAATCCCACAATGCACAGAGCAAGCAGCATTCAGACAAGGGAAAATCTAACCATGACATACTCAAGCAATCATATCAACATAGTAAGAAACTGAACTAGCATGCAACACAAACTCATAGACTCATACAAACTCATAAACTCAGGCATAACCTAAACAGGCTATCCTACTACTGTCTAATCAGCACTATCATGCGGCGCAAAAGCACATATAACAGGCACATAAGGCATCATCCCTAGATCCTTAGTCCTAATCTAGCATGCTGTTCTATTAACTGATAATCATAACATAAACATGTATGGGTATTTTAGGGTACTTACTCGAGCTCGGCTGATTGCACGCACCACACCCCTTTTCTCTTTTCAAAGTTCTTTTCTTTCTGAATTCTTTTTGCTTTTCTAATACTGTTTTTCATTCTCAAAATTCTTTTTACAAAACTGTCTTTTCATTTTTGAAAACTTTTTATCCGACCCCTCAGTTTGAGTTCAGGCACACCCGAGAGTATGCCCGAATCCCTCAAACCAAGGCTCTGATACCAACTTGTAACGTCCCAAAATTCAAGATTAAAAATTTTCTTTTAATAAAACATTACTTAAGCAAAACCATCAATCCAAACATAATCAGAGTATTAATTTCCAAAACATAGGCTCATTATCAGAGTAAAACATTCCTAGGCTGTCTAATCTATGGTGTGTGTCATGCGATCACCCCGAGCTCTTCCCTCCGCTACCGGAAGTACCTGAAACCAAAACTGAAAACCATAAGCACGGAGCTTAGTGAGTTCCCCACCCTACCACATACCATACATAACCACATACTGCACATACTGTGCCACGCCCACTATTCTGGGCCTCGCCCCCTACCTCGGGCCTCGCCCGCTACAACGGCCCCGCCGCTCCAGGCCCCGCCTGGCTTCGAGCCCCGCTCGGATACAGATCTGTTTCACTTAGGCCTCGCCTGTCATAGGGCCTCGCCCGCTAACATATAATAGCACATAATCATACTGCAAAACATAAGCTAAACATATACAATGGATCATGTCCTAAGGCCTCGCCTATCCTAGGCCTCGCCCTTGTTCTGCTACTGATGAGACATGGAACCCCGTCCATGCTCCTACTGATAGTGAGATACGGGCCCAGCCCACACTCACTCCTTCCCTAACTTGGGCCTCGCCTCTGCTCTACTGCTAATGAGATGTGGAACACCATCCACACTCTGCTATTGGTGAGATACGAGACCTCGCCCACACCCACCTCCCTATCAAGCACATACATGTATCACACAGACAACAAGTATAAACTATCATATAAACCAATCCTTGGGCACCCGCCCGCTATCATTGGACCTCGTCCTGAACATCATACTAGCATACTGTGCCTAGGGCTAACCCCCGGGTCTTCTACTCATAACTACATGGGTCGACATTATGGCCTTAGACCCATTCACACAAAGGGAAACTCACCTATACTGGCTGAACTGGCTGATGAACCCCCTAGCTGCTGCCCGGCACTCTCTGAACTCCTGCTCCACTCGCTCCCCGAGCTACCAATATCAATGCAACACTGAGTCTAACTGACCTTCGAAAGACAACCAAGTCAACTCTGGTCAAAGTCAAAGTCCTGATCAAAGTCAACATTCCAGGTCAACCCTACTCGCCGAGTCACCCTATTGACTCGCCGAGTTCATATGTTCAGAGTCCTTCTATTCGCGACTCGACTCGCCGAGTCAGTCCATGACTCGCCGAGTTTACCGATTTCCGAGTCCTGACCTGTCCAACTCACCGAGTCTCCATTCGACTCACTGATTCGAGTCTCAACTCGAAGGGTTTGGGGTTTCGCGACCTGACTCGCCGAGTCCAAGACAACCTTCAACAGACTCGTCGAGTTGTTCATCCAACTCGCCAAGTTCCTACCCAACTTCATCTGACTCGACGAGTTGTTCATCCCACTCGTCGAGTTCCTCCTCATCTCCATGCTACTCGCCGAGTCCACTCAAAGGACTCGCCGAGTCCATTCAGATCTCTATACATGCAGAGGACTTTTGAGTCATGCATGGACTAGATCTATCATTCCCAAGCTCATTCCTCATGTAAAGTTTCAAACTTTACGTGTAGAGAAGGAGATCTAGGCAAAATATACCATAAACTAGGGTTTAAGGCAAGGAGGCTCCATAATCAACTCAAGGGCTGAAACTTTATGCTTCCCAAGACCAAAATCGGCTTAGATCTGAAGTAGCAACTCCAGATCCGGCTTCTAACTCAAATGGACAACTAATCATGGCTTAAAAGGCCCCAAATCTCACAACCATAGAAGATCTAAAGGAAGGAAATGACTTAATACCTTCAATACCTCAGAAAGGCTCCACAAACTCCAGATCTGAAGCCAGTCCTTGAAGCTTCACGGATTCCCCTCTTTCTTCTTCCTTCAAATCACCCAAAAATGGCTTGGAAGCTTAAATGCACAACAATGGAGGCTTAGGGTTCGTATTCTGGGTGAGAGAGGCAGTAAAGGAACCCTAGGGGAGAGAATGAGACGTTTAAATAGGCTCCAAGTCCCGAATTTAGGGTTTTCCTCGCACAGAACAGACTCGCCGAGTCCACTTGGCCGACTCGCCAAGTTGGTCACTTACTCCTCGACCCGGATCCCGCTCGGACTCGCCGAGTTCCTCCTTGGACTCGCCGAGTTGCCCCTAAAAATTAGGGTTTTCTTTCCTTTCTTGGCCTTCCAGATTTTGGGTGTTACATTTCTTTAACCATGCAAAGGCATAAAGTCAGAGGCTTTATGGATTAGGATATCTTTTAGGGTCAGATATGAGGTTGGGGTAAAGTGTCTTAATGATTAAGACCTTAAAAGTTAAGTTTTGAGATAAGTCGTGTACGCCAAGCGTAACTCTGGCTACGCCTAACGTAGCCAGTTGCAAACCTAATCCTTTCCTACCTTGCGCTCTACGCCCAGTGTAGAGCTAAGTATACAACGTGTAACGGTCAGAGTGTTGACCTTTGACTTTCGTTTGACTTTTTAACCAATTGTGCCTTAGGTGGATTGGTGAGGGTTTTCGGTTTGGAATAGGCAAAATGGTCTTTTGCCCTAAACGTGGATTAGATTTGGCTTGGGATTAGTGGAGTATGGAAAATTACCTTAATTATTAATTAGGGTTAATTGGTGTAATTAATAGGCGGAGTCTAGTTCTGGCAGTTCGGGTATGAGTTCTATCAGTCATCTACGCAAGGTGAGTCTTATCACCATTCTTACTTATGTGGTAGAATATATTTATATATGTGATGACCAGTTGAATCTATGTGTTATTACTGTGATATGTGTTATTGTGTGCGATGAGACTTCGGGTAGTCTCCATGGTTGCTGATAACATATATCTGTTTATTTTGTGTTGTGTTGTATGTGGTATTTTAGGGAACTTACTAAGCTTCAGGCAGTTTATGATTTCGGATATTTTGGGACACTCTAATATTTTGATGATGATCTGTATTTGACATTTTTTATTTTCTTGAGATGTTTTTTATGAACAATGTTTTTATATGAATTTAAAAACGAAAAAATTGGTTTGGAAATTTGGATGTTACAGACTATCATTAGTCACCATGAGTAATACTCAGTATAAATCGTACTTAGGTCACGTCAAAGGAAAAGTCAAAGTGTTTGGTGAAGCACTGCAGAATTCTCCAGTCACCCACATAAGTCAGGTGAATGCATAGTCCCTTTCATGAACATGGTTTTAATACAAGTATTAATTAAAGTATTAAATATATATTGAAAAGTTTATATGTGAGATATATGTTTATTGTCTGGATTATGTGTTAGAAATGTATTTGATGATATATGATATGCGAACGAGATATGGTTCTAAATATGTTAAGAGATATATATCTTTTATTACATGATAATAATAATAGAAGTATTATTAAAGGAAAGGGATAAAAGTATATTAATACCTAATTATTCGTGTTAAAATATATACATTAAATTAGGATAGTGTTGTCTAAACAAAATTTGTATTGGGAGTCTACTAGTTTTGCTCGTTAATAAGGTAGGACTTATTTTAGATACCCAATTAGGATAGTGTTGTCTAAACAAAATTTGTATTGAGAGTCTACTAGTTTTGCTCGTTAATAAGGTATGACTTATTATAGATACCCAGTTCAATTATGTTTGATATCGGGTAGTCTTATTCAAGATATGTGTGTAAGTTAGGAATGGAGAGTAGAGTTCTATTCCTTGTAACTTTCAGATTTGATGGTACAAAAATACATATTGGAGTACAAATCGTATTCCTTTTTGGATGACCATAAATGGTGGTTCTAGATCAGGCAACTGTAATGATATGTCTGGTCATCTCTCATAGTAAGATGACAACACTTGATCAATCTAGATGGTGTGGGTTTATAACCTACAGACGTAGATGAAATGGGATATCATATTCATCAGATACTTTGATGGCACGAGTGCCTTTGTGAGTTTTTCTAGCCAAGGAAACCCCTAGCGGTATAGTCAAGTCCTTTCTAAATGGTTTATCTTCCTGATAATTATGGAATAGGGTCTGTAAGGATCGATTAGGGTGGGTATGTATGGGTATGAGGTTTTATAGATATCCAAATCGGAATTATTTATATATGTTGTTTAGTATTAGTTGGTTTTGTAGGGTTAAGATATATATATATATATATATATATATATATATATATATATATATATATATATATTCATATTCTAATGGGAGCTGCACCTGACATGTATTGTGAGTGGACTCTCGAAAACAATACTGTCAATAAACGAGATAACCCTAGCAGCTGTGCTCGAAGGACAATACTGGTAGCTGCGCCTCACATAAAATGTCACAATTCTGGCAGCTGCGCCTAAGTGATAGAACTAGCAGCTGTGCTTGACAGTTGTGTCATTGACAACGATGGACTTCGTACCTATTCCTTAGAATAATCCTTAGGAATGAATGAATGAGAAATAGCTGGTTCTTAGGGTAGATCCTTAAGAGTAAAGAAGATAATGGGGATGGGTAATTGGGTTAACTGTTTGATGATTAAACATAATAATTATATTATTGTGGGTTGAAAACCCTATGTACTCACCAGGTTTCCTAACCTGACCCACTCAGTTTATTTATATCACAGATGTTGATATGAAGTCACATTACACTGAGAGATTAAGGAGATATAAATCACTAGTGATAATGAATGTAAGTTTTGTTTATGCTTATGTTTCTGTATTGACGATGACATCCCAAATGTTTTAAAATGAATAAAAATACTTTTCTTTCAGAAATGCCCTGATAACGTATTTAACATGTTTCACTGGCAACAAATTTCGCACATTTTTATTAAAAAGAGGTACTCTGATTTTTATAAAGCATAAACAAAATCGGTCTTTTCTGGCCGTAAAAATGGGGATGTCACAGTTGGTATCAGAGCATTAGTTTAAGCGAACTAGGAATATGGATTTATTTCCAGACTTAAACTTAGAATTCTAAGCAATGATTGTGAGGAGTGTGTCTTTGGTAATACAACTGAATAGACACAAGCACTAGCTTATTTAGTGAAAATGCCTAACATGCTTTTATGTGCTAAATGATTTATGATGATAAATGTCTGAACGGATCTATGGTCTGTTGCCGACCGGATCTGGAAATTTTATATGTTTAGATTTCTAAACGTTTAGATACGGTATTAGAACTGGCATGTAACTTTTCAGAATAATAGGAAGATTTACACATCGGTCGTAAATAAAATTTTTCCTATCTTAATTCTCGTCATTATACACCAAACGTCTATAGATCGAATGTCTAGAACCCGAAGCAGAGTCAGGAACGCAAACGGAAATGGGAATCAACAGCCCCCGGTGATTGAGCAAATACCTGTTGTAATGGGAGCTGCACCTGAGCCAGTCACCATGGCTGGAGTACAAGCCATGATTCGTGCTATGTTAGCTGAACAAAGGGAGGAAATGAGACATATGTTGCATGAAAATAGGGACGAACCTACCATGCCCATTGAGCAAACCGAGCCGATTCCCGAGCAGTCGGAGGAAGGGAACTACAACCGCCAAGTGATTCAGGTAGGGACTCAAGGTGAACGAAGGAATGGTCTGGAGAGGGGAAAGGAAAAGGATGGGCGAAGGTATAAGAACTTCTTGAGTGCAAAACCACCAAGTCTTTACGGAAGCCTGAAGCCGGTTGAGATTATGGACTGGATCTTCGATGGAGATGGTGAGTACGGAATACTCCAGAGCATATGAGATCTCCTTTCAGACATTTTAGGGTACATAGACTCATAAAAATGCTAACTTGGCTCTTTCCTTTTATCCATGCATGAGTTATGGAGTTTTTGGTGAAGTGAAATGTTAAGGTTTTGGGATTAAGCTTTCTTTATCCATGCAAAGGCATAAAGTCAGAGGCTTTGTGGATTAGGATATCTTTTAGGGTCAGATATGAGGTTGGGGTAAAGTGTCTTAATGATTAAGACCTTAAAAGTTGAGTTTTGAGGTAAGTCGTGTATGTCGAGCATAACTCTGGCTACGCCTAACGTAGTCAACCTAAACCTTTCCTGCCTTGCGCTCTACCCCTAATGTAGAGCTAAGTATGCAACATGTAACGGTCAGAGTGCTGACCTTTGACTTTCGTTTGACTTTTTGACCAATTATGCCTTAGGTGGATTGGTGAGGGTTTGGGTTTGGAATAGGCAAAATGGTCTTTTGCCCTAAATGTGGATTAGACTTGGCTTGGGATTAGTGGAGTATGGAAAATTACCTTAACTATTAATTAGGGTTAATTGGTGTAATTAATAGGCGGAGTCTAGTTCTGGCAGTTCAGGTGTGAGTTCTATCACTCATCTACGCAAGGTGAGTCTCATCGCCATTCTTACCTATGTGGTAGAATACATTTATATATGTAATGACCAGTTGTGTCTATGTGTTATTATGTGCGATGAGACTTCGGGTAGTCTCCATGGTTGCTGATAACATATACATGTTTATTTTGTGTTGTGTTGTATGCGGTATTTTGGGGAACTTACTAAGCTTCATGCAGTTTATGATTTCGGATATTTTGGGACACTTTAAAATTTTGATGATGATCTGTATTTGATGTTTGTTAAATTCTTGAGATGGTTTTTCTGAACAATGTTTTTATATGAATTTAAAAACGAAAAAATTGGTTTGGAAATTTGGATGTTACAGACTATCATTAGTCACCATGAGTAATACTCAGTATAAATCGTACTTAGGTCACATCAAAGGAAAAGTCAAGGTGTTTGGCGGAGCGCTGCAGAATTCTCCAATCACCTACATAAGTCAGGTGAATGCATAGTCTCTTTCATGAACATGGTTTTAATACAAGTATTTATTAAAGTATTAAATATATAGTGAAAAGTTTATATGTGAGATATATGTTTATTGTCTGGATTATGTGTTAGAAATGTATTTGATGATATATGATATGCGAACGAGATATGGTTCTAAATATGTTAAGAGATATATATCTTTTATTGCATGATAATAATAATAATAATAATAATAATAATAATAATAATAATAATAGAGGTATTATTAAAGGAAAGGGATAAAAGTATATTAATACCTAATTATTCGTGTTAAAATATATACACTAAATTAGGATAGTGTTGTCTAAACAAAATTTGTATTGGGAGTCTACTAGTTTTGCTCGTTAATAAGGTAGGACTTATTATAGATACCTAGTTCAATTATGTTTGATATCGGGTAGTCTTATTCAAGGCATGTGTGTAAGTTAGGAATGGAGAGTAGAGTTATGTTCCTTGACACTTTCAGATTTGATGGTACAAAAATACATACTGGAGTACAAATTGTATTCCTTTTTGGATGACCATAAATGGTGGGTCCAGATCAGGCAACTGTAATGATATGCCTGGTCATCTCTCATAGTAAGATGACAACACTTGATCATTCTAGATGGTCTTATGAATTACGTTGCTAGTGTGGTTTTATAACCTACAGACGTAGATGAAATGGGATACCATATTCTTCAGATACTTTGATGGCACGAGTGCCTTTGTGACTTTTTCTAGCCAAGGAAACCCCTAGCGATATAGTCAAGTCCTTTCTAAATGGTTTATCTTCCTGATAATTATGGAATAGGATCTGTGAGGATCGATTAGGGTGGGTATGTATGGGTATGAGGTTTTATAAATATCCAAATCGGAATTATTTATATATGTTGTTTAGTATTAGTTGGTTTTGTAGGGTTAAGATATATATATATATATATATATATATATATATATATATATAATAACATTGTGAGATTAAAATCCCTATGTTTCTCACTAGGTTTGACAACCTGACTCACTCAGTTTGTATGCATCATAGGTATCAAGACTCAAGCCACTAGAACTTGATTAGGATTTTGAGTGATTAAAAGAAAGCTTGCAATGGTGTTCAGGACCATTATGTCTTTACACTGTAACTTATGTATATGTATTAACTATGACATCCTTAGAATTTTATTTAAGACAATTTTGTACTCAAAATATTTTTTATATATTGAAAATTTTCCACAAATAAAGTATCATCATTTCCAAAGCATAATAAAAATTATTTTTGGTTCTGAAAATTAGCTAGCTTTTTAAAAAAAAATTGTTGTTTAAATAAAAGACATATTAGCAATTTTATGCCTTTTTAGATATTTTTTACTACCATTTCGACTCTCAATGCAAAACATACTGATTATGATTTTTAAAACATTCACCAGTAAGCATTATATGCTCTTTTTAAATATTGTTTGCTTCCATTTCCTCTATGCTCTTCCATTTCCATCTCTTTAGCAAGTGCAAACAGTTATCCTTTTCCTAGACTTGTTGTAGAAAAGTCCCAAAATTTTGGTCCACCTTACGTTTTAGTCCCATATTAATTTTTTATGAGAAAGACATGAAAACTAGCTAACATTACAGTTTAACCATTTTTTACCTTTTCATCAAGTAACCTGTTGAGGTGAGCAGCCAAGGTGGAAAGGTGGTTGATTTTTTTTGTAGAAAAGTTCCAAAATTTTGGACCATTTTACGTTTTAGTCACAAATTATTATTTTAAGATAATATCCTGAAAAACGGGTTAACATTTTCAGTTTAACCCTGTTTTACATTTCAATTTAATATGCTTAGGTGGCATGCCAAGGAGGAAGGATGGTTGAGGTGGCTTGACATGGCAACTGATGTGGCATGTCACATTAGCGCCCTTCCTTAGGAAGGGAGAGGAGGTCACAGGTTCGAGTCCCCCTCCCCTTCTTTTCTCCCAAAATAAAACTGATTTTTTTAAGTAAGCAATGGCGCTGACGTGACATGTTGCCACGCCATGTCATATCAACCACAAACCTTGGCACACTGCCTCAACAAGTTAAACTAAAAATGTAAAAAATGATTAAACTGGAAATTTTAGCTAGCTTTCAAGACTTTTCCGTAAAAAAGTAATTTGGGACTTAAACGTAAATTGGCCCAAACATTTGGGGCTTTTCTATTAAAAATAAAAAAACATCAACCACATTTCCACTTAGCAGGTTGCGTTTGGAAAATGTAAAAAAGGATTAAACTGAAAATGTTAGCCGGTTTTCTAGATTATTTCATAAAAAATTGGGACTAAACGTAAAGTATGCCAAAATTTTAGGACTTTTTGCAAGAAAAAAAATCTTATTTACAAAACCTTATTTATTTGTCACACAGCCACTGATTCATCTATGCTCAAGATTTCAACACTTTTGATCAAGTTGGGCATGCAGTTCTTCTTAACATCGTCATAATAGTTGTCAACCAAATCAAGATGGATATAAAGAACAGTTGTATAAATTATCAATAAGGAGTTTCTAAACTACAATTGTTAGGATTAAGAGAGGTTTGTAAAATCAGAAAAACAGTTCCCTATTTGTTTTAGAGGGAAAACAATATGTAACGAATTATTGTTTTTAAAGGACAAACTATATCTTTTTTCATAAAAGTATGAAAAAAAAATAAACAAATAAGAAGTTGGCATAAAACAGCTACTTTTAGAGGAAAAATCTAAACTAACAAAATTATACGTGATGTTAATCAAATAGATATAAGATTTGAAAAGTCGATCCTAAACACTCCCATTAATCCATTATATCTTAAATCTATAAGTTAAAAATGGTTAAGTGAGTAAAAAAGTTAACATGGTTAATAACATGATCTAACATGACTTCATCAAGACTATAAACCCAACTTACATTATGGCATAATGATATTTTTTTTAATAAGGAGTAAGGATTGACTGGGGACATGTTATATACTCTTTTCTGGACTTAAAACATGGGACACAACCATGTTCCATAGGACATGACCCATGTTCCGCCTTTTTCTCCAAAAAGTACATTTATTTAATGGCATCATATTCTACTTCATTTAATCAGATTTCACACGCACATGTTTAGCTACTCTGTGGAACTTACGTGACCCTGTAAGGTCATCACACGACCCCGAAATCCTCATTTTGCTTATTTGAGCAATGTACTTCATCCTCCAATTTCCAAAACAATAGCATAGCTGAGTAAAAAATGGTTAACTGAGTAAAAACAATAGCATGGTTAATAATAATCACTCTGAAACTACTTATTCCATGATCTAGTGATAGAATTTACATCATCGCATAGCTATCCGGTTTGTTAATTGACCAGTTTCCCAAAAACCTTGTGAACTTCGTCCAATTTTAAGACTATAAAATCATTTTGGCAATGATGTTACCGAGCCTCAGATCATATTAATGATAATGTCATCAAACTTGTACCCTTGACATGCAATACTTGTATATGATGCATCAGTATGATTAGTTATATTGATGAAATACCCTAATAACCATCATTTATAATCATTTAGACCTATGATAACATACAGTGGCGAGGCTAGGTATAATGAAGGTGGGTTCTAGGACCCACCTAATTATTTTAATTTATATAAAATTATTATTGAAAATTTTTAGGGACTTATCTTAAAAAAAAAATTATGACCTAGCTTACCTATAATTTTTTTGAATTTGTGCAGAAAAATGTATATTGAAAAATTTGTGAATCACGTTGTTTTCTATTCTAGACTCGTCACTGATGACGTACATTGTCTCACCAACTTATTCTGTCTCATCATTTTCCATAGCTAAAAGTTTTGCAGCTTAATTTGTATGAATAAAAATATGTTGGAGATGTTCGGAAATTATGCAAAAATGTATTTCTAGAGTGCTTATAAATTATAATTATGATTCCAAAGGAAAAAAAAAAACAAACAAAAATGTAGAAAACACTAAAGAGTAAATTAATGAAATCGTCTTGTGATTTGGTAAATATTACGCATTTGGTCCTTAAATCCAACTCGTATTTTTCTTTCATTATAGTTATGTCTGAAGTAAAATACTATTTTCCCTTACTAAATATTATTAAATATTCCTTTATTGTTTATTTACCCCCAAACATAAATAAAAACCAAAAGATAGTAAAATACGATTGTTCTCAAAACATATTCAATCAATTTTCTATGATTCTCATTCCTTTGATACAACTGCCGGAAAATGTTTTGACGTATTTATACCAAACTTGCCTTTTGAGTTTTTATATTTTGGGATTTGATAAAAAAATTTAAGAATTATCATTGAAGGGCATCAATTGTTCTTCTCATTCCGTTCCAACTTCGTATTAGATTATTTATAAATATTACACTGTCACGTGGCTATAAATGTTATTATTACAAAACAAATGGCATTTAAATCGTAGAATAGTTATGTAAACCTATTAAGTAGAAAAGGATAATCTATAGAATATGAATAAAATAATTATTCTTTGTTTACATAACCATATCTGTTTTCCACCCAACTGGTGGCTCATCTATGCTCTAAGGTTTCCAACGCTTCTTAAAGAAAAATGTTGTGAAATATTAAGGCAAGAAGCTCTCGTAGCTCAGTTGGTTAGAGCACCCGTTTAGTAAGCGGGAGGTCTTGAGTTCGACTCTCAACGAGAGCAAATTTGTCTCTCTTTTTTTTTCCTTTTAAAAAGCCTTATCTCTTTCTCACACAACCAGTGGCTCATATATGCTGAAGTTTCAACTTTCATTACAAATTTCCACCTTCTAACATTGCTTGAAAACCCATCAATGCCACTTTATCCTAGGCTCTTTTTATCCACTTTGGCAATGTTGCAAACTGCATATAGATTGTTAAAATGGTGCAAAAAAAATTGATGTATAAGGACCCTAAATGCTTGAAAGAAACATTTAGCAACCAATTTGGGACAAATCAATTAGTTGGTTAAGCATTTCAACTTTAACCCTTTACTATAAGAAATGTTGTAAAATAAGAAAAGCAAGTAGCTCTCGTAGCTCAGTTGGTTAGAGCACCCGTTTAGTAAGCGGGAGGTCTTGAGTTCGACTCTCAACGAGAGCAATTTGTTTTTTCTTTTTTTAATTCTTATTTACAAAACCTTATCTTTTTCCCCACACAACCTGTGGCTCATATATATATGCTCAAGAATTGAATTGAATTGAATTGAATGAGAATTAAGACATAAACAAACATTCTTAAATACATGTAGAGCCTCAAAACATATGCAAGAATCAGCATCCTTAGGTTTCTTTTGAAGTGACATTGCTAAGTTTAATTTCACAATAGGCAGAGTGTCATATGAAGCTAAAAATTAAAAACCATGAAACAAATGCATCCATATTATCTAATTACTTATTATAAAAAAAAATGTTGTATCCCAAATAGTAAAGCAAGAAGCTCTCATAGCTCAGTTGGTTAGAGCACCCGTTTAGTAAGCGGGAGGTCTTGAGTTCGACTCTCAATGAGAGCAAATTGTTTTTTTTTCTTTTCTTTTTTCAAAACCATATACTATATATTTTTTATCACCAGATACTTCTTTCACATGAACATGTGGCCATTATTACTGAGGAGACGAAAGAAGATAAAGACATGGAAGAACATATTAACAAATACCTTATTTAAGTCCACATAGGAAATCTTGAAAAGAGAACACAAGGAAAAGACCAAAATGCCCTAGTAAGCCAAAATGTTATGAAACGGTGAAATACATTACCAAAAGGAAGAAAGGTTTCTTTTTTGGACCAAAACCATAAATTTAACAAAGCACAGGGACCAAAATGTAATTTACTCCATATCTAATTACTAGAAAAATTGGTGTAATATAGTAAAGCAAAAAGCTCTCGTAGCTCAGTTGGTTAGAGCACCCGTTTAGTAAGCGGGAGGTCTTGAGTTCGACTCTCAACGAGAGCAATTTGTTTTTTCTTTTTTTTTTCTTTTTTTACAAAACCATATGTGTGTTACACTTTTACCACACAATCGGTAGCTCATTTATGCTTAAATTTCTAAAACTTTTGACCATGGCTTCCTAATAGTTGTATGTTTGAGACTTGAGTATAGGACTTAAGTAGATTCATCATTCATGTGAAGCATTTGATTCAGGAAGATGTTAGAATCCATATATCTGCCATATGGTGGAGCAAGTGTCTACTTGTCCTTGATGAAAGATTCGGCCTCAAAACATAAAAGTGGTCCATTTTACAGAATTCAATCAGCAGCATTACCCTAGAGCCAAAAGGGGTTCTACGTTACCTATGGATATAATCAAATATATTAACTATTAACATTTAAGATGCCTACTTAATCATAGCAATAAAAACATGTTTGAACAACAATCACATATACATAATCTTGTAATCACATCAATTACAATGATATAACTGATATGGTCAAGAGATGATATCTGAATTGTAAATCTTCTTAGTTTCCATCATCTACACGATAACATATTTAGTTCCAAAGTGTTCATAGGTGGAATATACAGCTCTACATCCAACTGATATATATGCAATCAAAAGGAAAAAATTCTCGATCAAAAATCAACCCTAAATCCTTAACCAACAATAAACCCTAAATCCAGGACTATATGAAAAATAGTGATCAGTGATAAACCCTAAATTCAAAACTGAAAACAACTGTGGGAGATGGTGGCCGAAAAATATAGCAGAAAACTTTGGATCGAAAATTCTTGAAAGATGCGCGATCGGTTCCTCTAAGTAAGTCAATGGTATATGAATTCAAACATTACATACCTGTGGATCAAATCAAGATTTCATGTGAAGTAAAATTTGTATGAACGATCAGCGTAGTGCTTCTGAATCAGAATTGCTTGGATCAAGAGATTTGTAATTCACTGAGAAAGTAGGGAGACAATTTCCTTTTGGCGTTGGAGGGAAAAAGCAACAGGGGACGAACCGACGAAGAAGTGTTCTTTAAATACAGTATTATTTTGGGTAAATTACACCGGTAGTCCCTGGGGTGCATAGAAAGCCTGATTAGTCTCTATTTTCAAAAATTAACTCGGACCGACCCTCGTTTATCTACAACTTGCATGTTTCGTCCCTATTGACATGAAATGACTATTTTTCCCTTAATAATTTTTTTTATTTTCTTTTATTTATTTATCAGTTTTAAATTATAAAAAAAAAAAAAAAAAAAAAAAAACAAATATCCCCAACCCCCTTCCATTTCCGCATTTCTCCTGTAACATCTACCACCACAGTCCATCAACCACCTCCGACCACCAGCCATCTCCGGTCACCAGCAAACTCTAGTCATCCCTTATATCATGTCATCTATCATTCCCTCTTCTAGAAATCTCAAAATCAAACAACAAATCTAAAACCCGAAACCTTAAAATCAAACCACATCAAATCGGAAAATCCAAACCTCAAATCTAAAAACCCACTTGCAAAAATCAAGTGTCGGTGAAGTATAAATGGATCAGATCTATGGGTGAGAGTAAGACATAGTGGGCTAGGGAAATCAAAGGTCACCAGAGAAGAAGATCAAGAACCCACAGTGTCACCATCTCTAGCGACTTGAAGTTTGGGGACGTTAAGCATTCAATAATGGTGATTGAGCCTTGGTTACTGAGGATGGGAATCAAATGATTTTGAATCTCAAGCACAGTCTCCTCTTGGAATTATCTTTGAAGAACAAGAAATAAACTTGCAACAAAACTCCAGTAACAATCAGAATCCTTTCTTTCATTGTCGGCGTCGTTTCCAGACTTAGAAAGAAGAAGGAGATCTGATATTCCCGTGCTCCGATGAGGTCTCTATCTCCGGCGACCAGGTGGTCTATTCGTATAGGGATGTCAAAAAGTTCCGTGGGACCCCGTTCCCGTGGGGGCCCCGTCCCGTTTGGGAGATTTTTTTTAAAAAATCGGGGGCGGGGGCAAGGTTAACCCCCATTTTAATTTCGGGGGCGGGGGTAGGCAATCCCGTCCCGAAATCCCCATAGGGACCCCGTTAATAAATTACACATATATTTACATATATTAATTATATAAATATAATAACCTATAACATGATTTTGAGCTTCCAAAATTCATCAAAAAACATGTTTTTAAGCTGTTAGTATAATTTTTAACATATAAAATTTTTAAGCCTAAATAACAACTTCTTTTAGACAAAAAAAAAAGTAGCCCAAAATCAATCGGGGGCGGGGAAACGGGGGGCGGGGGCAGGGGCGGGGTGACAGGGAAATTTCGGGGGCGAGGGCGGGAGATGCACTCCCCGCCCTGTTTGCCCCCGTTGACATCCCTATATTCGTAGTGGTGATGCAGATGCTTAGATTGATCAAAGAGAAAAATTAAGTCCGCAATCCAAAATGACATACTTCTTAATAATGTTGTCATTTAAGGTAAATAAAGGGGACTCGGGGGCGGGGGTGGGAGATGCACTCCCCGCCCTGTTTGCCCCCGTTGACATCCCTATATTCGTAGTGGTGATACAGATGCATAGACTGATCCAAGAGAAAAATTAAGTCCGCAATTCAAAATGGCATACTTCTTAATAATGTTGTCATTTAAGGTAAATAAAGGGGACTCGGGGCGGGGGCGGGGGCGGGGGGACGGGGAAATTTCGGGGGCGGGGGCGGGAGATGCACCCCCCGCCCCGTTTGCCCCCGTTGACATCCCTATATTCGTAGTGGTGATGCAGATGCTTAGACTGATCCAAGAGAAAAATTAAGTCCGCAATCCAAAATGGCATACTTCTTAATAATGTTGTCATTTAAGGTAAATACCTCATTTATAATAATAATAATAATAATAGTTAGTTTAATATATATATATATATATATATATATATATATATATATATATATATATATATATAGAATCAACAATATATTAAAAAAAAAACTCTCACACAATTAGCAACTTGCTAGAGGTGGAGACAAGGTACAAGAAGTATAAGAGGGTGTTTGTTTTAGCTTATTTTTGAAGCTTTTAGCTTATTTTAGCTTATGAACTTATATTTTGGGCTTATAAAAAAAATAGTATTTTGGTTAGCTTATTAGCTTAAGCTTATGAACTTATTTTACCTAAAAATAAGCCAATTTTCATAAGTCATTTCAATTCAACTTTTTTTTTCAACGCATGAGCTTATTTATGTGTATTTAAATATTTACTCTTATTCTTCTTTTCCCAAAACACTAGAACTCTCTTTCTCAATTGTGTAATATAAGCATGTCCATTTTGGTCATTTTATAAAAAATAAACTAACCCAAACATTGTTTTAAAAAAAGTTTATTAGTTTATAAGTCATAAGCTAATCCAAACTTTTTTTACTTTATAAGCTAACAAAGCTTAAGCCCAAAAAAATAAACTTACACAAACACCCCCTAAGTAAAGAAACATCATATAATATATATATATATATATATATATATATATATATATATATATATATATATATATATATATATATAAAGACAATAATTAGTGTGATTCTAGCTTTTTTCCTCCTTGATCTTGATTTTTTCTTGTGAAAATGCAACTGGGTCATTACCCAATGTAGAATCACCCCTGACGGATTCCCTTGAAAAACAACAACCAAGTAAGGAAAAACATTTGGCAAAGCTTAAAAAATGAGCTTTTTGACTTATTACCGGTTTGATACCGGTATAAGCCAAAAAGAATGTTGGGGTAAAAAACAACTTATAGTTGTTGGTAAATTCTAATAAGTCAAAAAGTGATAAAGTAACATACCCCTTACTTATTAAAAACTTCTTATTTTACCAAATAAGTTATAAGTCAAAAAATCATAAATTTTTTTAAATAAGATTTGCCAAACACCCCCTTAATCTATACAAAAATCCTTTCCTACAAAAAGGTTTATTTAATGCTCTTAAACTTTGTCTGCCAACAATTGACAACACCAAGATTTTGATTCAAAGATTGTCGTCAACAAGGATGATGAGACTACCATGTTGTTGCAAAGTAAATGATGAATAGCCGTTGAAAAACAAAACTTATCACACTCCCAAATTGCACCAGAAACACATGGAGCTAGATGATGTGATCACTTGTGTTATGCTTTTCCATAGTGTAGAAAAGGCAACACTTAAAGACTACATTAATACTAGAAAAAATGCAAAGTTGAACAAAAAATCAACCATGATTTCAGCCATCAAACTTAAATTGACGCAAATAAAAATGATAAGATAGTCATACAACCACGTTATTCCTCAGTTGTAATAAAAATGAATTGTAGGAGTTTGTGTTTCCTGTAACACCTTAAAACATAGAAAATATAACCAACTGCGGAAACATCCTAGAAAATAGTTGTGGACTAGATATTTAACATGCACAACAACACCCTGTAGAAAATACTACACATCTTTATTGAAATTGAAATATGTTTTATTACAACAAAGAAAAATTGACCTTTATAGTAACTTTAGGTCATTTTTAAATTAAGGGTCACAAGTACAAAAAGGGCCCAAATGATCACCAAATACTTCAATTTATGAGCGTTATGTCCTCTTTTTTTGGCATATGCTTCCAGTTTGTTGACCTTAATAAACTCATCCATAAACCTAATTTAAGTCCACACAAGAGAGTTCAAAGATTCCTGTTATCAAAAGCAAAAACTCAAAACATCACAAGGACTGAAAATGTAGTTTAATCCATATCCAACTAATAAAATAAATATATTGTAAAACAGTAAAGCAAAAGCTCTCATATCTCAGTTATTGACCTTAATAAACTCATCCATAAACCTAATTTAAGTCCACACAAGAGAGTTCAAAGATTCCTGTTATCAGAAGCAAAAACTCAAAACATCACAAGGACTGAAAATGTAGTTTAATCCATATCCAACTAATAAAATAAATATATTGTAAAACAGTAAAGCAAAAAGCTCTCGTATCTCAGTTATTGACCTTAATAAACTCATCCATAAACCTAATTTAAGTCCACATAAGAGAGTTCAAAGAGAGTGGACAATGAAAGACCAATAGATACGAAAAAGAAAAATAGATTCCTGTTATCAAAAGCAAAAAATCAAACTATCACAAGGAATGAAAATGTAGTTTGATCGATGTATAACAATTAAATTAAACATCATAAAACAGTGAAGCAAAAAGCTCTCGTAGCTCAGTTGGTTAGAGCACCCGTTTAGTAAGCGGGAGGTCTTGAGTTCGACTCTCAACAAGAGCAAATTGTTTTTTCCTTTTGTCTACCAAACCTTTTGTCTAAACTTCTTGAAAATTGCTTGATCATGGTTATATAAGTAAATTGTAAAGCAACTTTTTATCAGGTGAGTTATCTTGAAAAGTGGTCGTTCATCTTTCATAAAATGATTACTTAAATGTTTAAATAAATAAATAAAGTCTAGAAATTTATACGAATATGTATTTTTGCCACGAAGACAAAAGAAACTCGGAAATTTTAGCTGTGAATTTGTTAAAAAAATCATGACATTCATTTTATTTTTGTGAGGTTGGAAAATCTTACGATTGAATAAAAATTAATATTTATGAAAACAAAATTTGTTAAAATAAGTAAAACATTTTGGGAGATGTGGATGATATCTATCTACCCGAGCTTTAATCCGGTTATTGCTTTTTTGTTTTTGTGGTCATGAAGGTTTATTTGATGTGATTTAGTTCTTTTCAAAAAAAAACTATATTATCATTTGTTTATATTTTTCTATTTAGTTTGTCTACCTAATGTTGTGACTTTTCATATATTGTGAATATCAGTTAAAAATAGGAAGTTGTAAGAAAAAAAATCTAAAATTTACAACCTTTTAAACAATCTATATGGTTATTTTGTTATAAAATACTAAAAGATAGCTATATATATATATATATATATATATATATATATATATATATATATATATATATATATGATATTTTATTAAATAACTCAAAGATATCTGGTTTTTTGTTTCTATTACCATTATAGGGCACAAGATTATAAGTAACCTAAAAATAATTGATGTTTAATTTAATTTGTAGGAATAAGTCTAAGAAGATAAGAGTTGACATAAACAAATAATAAAAGTATTATTTTCATAATATTTTATGGATAAAATATATAAAATATAAAATACTTTTATCTTTTTAGATAAAATCCACCATATTTTGTATCAATTAAGCCTTTTATACTTTTGTGTTGTCTTATTCGCAATTAGTAATTTATATCTATAAAAAAAGTATTGGAAAGCAAGTCATTAAAGAACTTTTTTTTTCAAAACGCAACAGAATTAAAATATTGTCACTGAACACCGTCTTGATTATTCATCCAATGTTTGTTTTTCTCCTTGTCTTTATGATTTGGTTTTGTTTTGTTGTATTTAAGTTCTTTATCTATTTGAATTAGGGGTTAGAGCTTCTTTCATCCTTTATTTGTTTTCTTTGTCATAAATAGTTTGTTTCCATGTATAGGCTCTCAAAAGGATATTTTTATTTCAATAGGTGTGGCCTTCTAATGTGTAATTGTATATAATTATTTATATTAATAGAACTTTATCTGAAATACCGCCATCCTTTAAAAAAAATACTCCAAGGACACAAACATATTTTTAAGATTTTAATAATTAAAGTTACATAATTAGTTCTAATGAGATGTGTTTTGGCTATAGAATATTAGGTGTTTTGTGTATCTAACAAATTTTTGTTGTTTGATAAAAAGTTATACACTAAGGGCATCCCTTATAACATCTACTAATTACTATAGTGGTGAGTGGCAACTCAACACAACATTCAATCACTAAAAAGTTGAGATACATATCATTATATCTCTCTTATTTTTTTTATTAAAATTATATATATATATATATTAAAATGTAGAGAGAGAAAGAAGCTCAAGGATTTCTATTCGTCATACTCACTCGTCTTCCCCACCACGAAGTGCAACGATAACAGCCGACCACTACCGGTCGGGGTAGTGTGCACGGACCACAACCGTTGCCACGTCAACCACGAATCAGCTCGTGGCCGGTATATGCGATGGTCTAACATTAACAAAGCCTTAATCCTAGGAAAATGGTTAATAGGAAGGTAGGAAGTATAGAAGCTTGACTTCTTTTGTAAGATGATCGGTGACTAAGAAAAAATATTAATGTCATAAAATGGCAACCAATGGTAAACAATTTGTTATATATATATATATATATATATATATATATATATATATATATATATATATATATATATATATATATATATATACTTTTCCTTTTAATTGTATTCAATATGACATTGAGTTTTCTTTAAGTTCTTATTACACCATTGAAGTAAATTTCAACCAAATAAAATGGTACTACATCCTACATGATATCCACCATGACATTCAATATGACATGATTGGTTCATATAAGTATATATGACTCTAACATTAGGTTTATATATGACAAAATTACCCGAATGAAATTCATTATAATGATATAATGAAACCAAAAAACATTAAGTGACCAATTACATATAAATATAAATTTAATAACATATTGATTACATTATAAATAATCCAAAATCAGATTAAGTACTATTTGTTTGTCATAATATTGGTTGTAACGACATTAACGGAGAAAAGACATCATAACATCTCATCATATGATTTAAGAACGGATACAAATTAAAATTTTAGTATTTTAATTTTTAAATCATTAATCCTATATCAAAGTGAATAACAAGTTAATACAAAGAATTAAGTGACCGTTTCTAAAGTTTACTCTAAAAAGAAAGAATTATAACAAAAACTCAAAAATACAGGGGCCACGTTGCAAACCCTTTTCTTCATCATCGATTCATCATCATACCAAAAACAAGTATGCTTTGGGTGGAGTGGCGAGATAAAGAGTGAAACACCGCTGCTACGTTGATCATCAACTGTTTGATCAACCGATTACAAAAGGGCTTCTCAATTTTGCATTCTGCTTGTTCATATATGGTGTTTATAGAATCTTCTCTCGGTTTCTGATCAAATGGCATCCGTCTTTCTTTCAAGAACTCTCTTTGCACATCGTTTCGTCTCGTCTTTCGCCTTCAACCAAAAACCCCAAAAATCAGCGCCCCTTTTCTTCATAAGTGTCCGCTTTTGATCATATTAATATATCCAAATTTAGTTATTTGATGTGTTGATTTGTCTTCCGCTTGTAATTATTGATGGTAGGTTGGGAATCATTTGATATCAGTAGTTAATTGGATTTTTTTTTTCTAATTCAATCGGCGATAGTTATCGATTTTCTCGTAATAATTATATTATTGTGGGTTGAAAACCTTATGTACTCACCAGGTTTCCCAACCTGACCCATTCAGTTTATTTATATCACAGGTGTTGATATGAAGTCACATTACACTGAGAGATTAAGGAGATATAAATCCCTAGTGATAATGAATGTAAGTTATGTTTATTCTTATGTTTATGTATTGACGATGACATCCCAAATGTTTTAAAATGATTAAAAATATTTTTCTTTCGGAATGCCCTGATAACGTATTTAACATGTTTCACTGGTAACAAATTCCGCACATTTTTATTAAAAAGAGGAACTCTGATTTTTATAAAGCATAAACAAAATCGGTCTTTTCTGGCCGTAAAAATGGGGATGTCACAGTTGGTATCGGAGCATTAGTTTAAGCGAACTAGGAATATGGATTTATTTCTAGACTTAAACTTAGAATTTTAAGCAATGATTGTGAGGAGTGTGTCTTTGGTAATACACCTGAATAGACACAAGCACTAGCTTTATTTAGTGAAAATGCCTAACATGCTTTTATGTGTTAAATGATTTATGATGCTAAATGTCTGAACGGATCTATGGTCTGTTGCTGACCGGATCTAGAAATTTTATATGTTTAGATTTCTAAACGTTTAGATACGGTATTAGAACTGACATGTAACTTTTCAGAATAATAGGAAGATTTACATGTCGATCGTAAATAAAAATTTTCCTATCTTAATTCTCGTCATTATACACCAAACGTCTATAGATCGAATGACTAAAACCCGAAGCAGAGTCGGGAACGCAAATGGCAATGGGAATCAAAAGCCCTCGGTGATTAAGCAAATACATGTTGTAATGGGAGCTGCACCTGAGCCAGTCATCATGGCTGGAGTACAACCCATGATTCGGGCTATGTTAGCTGAACAAATGGAGGAAATGAGACAGATGTTGCATGAAAATAGGGACGAACCTACCATGCCCATTGAGCAAACTGAGTCGATTCCCGAGCAGTCGGAGGAAGGGAACTACAGCCGCCAAGTGAGTCAAGTAGGGACTCAAGGTGAACGAAGGGATGGCCTGGAGAGCGGAAACAACAAGGATGGGCGAAGGTATAAGAACTTCTTGAGTGCAAAACCACCAAGTCTTTCCGGAAGCCTGAAGCCGGTTGAGATTATGGACTGGATCTCCAAGATGGAGATGGTGTTTGAGAGTTGCGACTATAGCAACAAGCAGAAAACCATATTTGCAGTCAAGCAACTGAAGAGCGGAGTCTTGAGCTGGGGGAAGATATTGGCAGATACAATGCCCAATGGAGAAGCAAGTAAGATGTCTTGGGAAGATTTCCTGGTGTAACTAAAAATGCAGTACTGCTCTGAGCAGGATCTACTAAAGATCCACAAAGAGTTTCAGAACCTAAAGAAAGGAAAAATGAGTGTCACCGAGTACGCTACAAGTTTTACGGAGAAGATGAAGCTTGTTCCTTATCTAGTTCCAACGGAACTTTCCAAGGTGAACAGGTTTGCCAATGGATTACCAGCGGACTTTGGTCCAATGGTCAAACAAGCAACCACTTTGAAAGCCGTCATCTGGGCAGCCAAGAATGTTGAGACCCAAATAAGAGAAAAGGGTATGGAGAAAGTTGAAGTTGGCGAGAAGAGGAAGCTAGAAGGATCCTCAAGACCTGATAATAAGGGAAAGTTCTCGAAGTCTAACATGGACGACCGAAGGAATGGAGCCAAGTGGTGTGAGAAGTGCAAGAAGAAGCACTTCGGAAAATGCGATGGAGAAGTGATGTGCTATAAGTGTGGTAGGACCGGTCACTATTCCAGATATTGTACATTAGACAACAAGAAGTGCTACGAATATGGAAATGATGGGCATATTTCAAAGAATTGTCCAAAGAAAAACGAAGCTGTAAGACCAAATACACCGCCGAAACCAAGGGCATTCCACATGATCCTCGATGAAGTAGACAACAATGCGAGGAATCAAGAATGAGGACTTCTTACATGAAGATCGGATTATGCAGTAGCCATAGTTTCGTATGATGTAGCCTAGTAGAGGCATAGTCTATGGTGAACTTGAACACCTATGTAATCGTTTCAAGAAATAATATAAAAGCTTCATTTTGTTATCTGATGTGTTAAGTTGTTTTGTGGTTTTCTTGTATGGTGACTTGGAAAAACTGCGATACAATACTTGGGACGAGTATGAGTAGGTGTGAATGGTAGTAGAGGCCTATACTACCGGAAGCACATGACTCACGCTTGGATCAGGGAAAGTCACAAGGTTACCAAGAAGCTAGTAATTGATACCGTTTTATTTAAATTTGTCATTACCATCGTTTCGGTAATGACTAAGAGGATGATTTTTATTCCGACCCTAGTGGTCATATTTAATTGAGTCTGACTACGATAAGTATGTTACGTGGTTCAGAGAACCAAATTTGATGTAGCATTTGACTTAAGTGGTAAGATTGAAATAAAAGATAATCAAATCGATCGGTAGAGGTATCGTGATAGTTGCTTGTAGCTAGAAATGCTACCTTTTAAGATTTGATTAGAACATGAAGGAAGGTATAGTCTGTTCCGGAATTTGATTCTAAAAGACCTGAGACCAAGCAATGCATCATACGATGAGAGGTCATTAGAACATGACCCATTGGTCTATTATGATAATTGTAGGAAAAAGCTTATCTCAAGCTTGTTAAAGAAGAAGTATCCAATAAAGATCGAGATCGTGACGTGAAGATCATGATTGGAAGTCCAACATGAGATAGAGAGCGGGTCCAAGATCGGGCACTGCCTGCAGTCAGGAAGTCTTAGAGTTAGATACTCGTTCGAAGAAACATCAAAGTTACGTTTACTACTTAGGATGAAGAGATAACGTATGGAGTCATCATGTGAGCCTTGTTTCGTTGATGATTCCGGGACGTAATCATCCTAAGGGGAAGATAATTGTAACATCTGTAGATTCGGGCTAGTCAATTTAAAGATAATACAAAAGATTATTTAGAATGAATAATCTTAAAGTTGTAGAATATTTCTCAAGGGTTCCGTACATATAAAGAACGCTGAAATCCGAGTTATAACGAAGAAGTTATGGCTCGTCGAAGTTTTACGGCAAAACCGACACGGCACCGGGAGACGTAAATAGTGAATTTACGATGGAGGACTTTTTAGCCTTATAAATCTAAACAAAAGTTATAGTATAAGTTAAACCGAGAACATAGAAAAAAAGAACGCCCAAATCTGACTTCGTATGAGGAAGTTATGAATTTTCTAAGATTTGGCTTAGCAGTGCACAACCCGAAACTCGAATTTTAGATCGAGCGGTTTTTGGCCTACGCGACCTAAATGAGAATTGAAGATCTCATTAATAGTAACTCAACGCTAAAAAACAGACAAAAGCAGAGTCCGTATGTAGAAGTTATCAATTTTACGCGGACATTTAATAGTATAATCTCCTCGTACTGTTAAATTTAAGATCGGACGAGAATTACGTAACGCCCCGATTCTCAGGTATTAATTACATAATAATTATTGGATGAAGCCCTACTCGACGAGTCGGTTGACCTACTCGTCGATTAGCAGCGTGGTGGGACCGCGTGTTAAGTGACCTACTCGACGAGTCTACTTTGGGACTCGGCGAGTAGGAGCTGGCAGATGAAACCCTAAATCCCGGGGTTTGCACCCCTATTTAAAGGAGCCTCAACCTCCTTTGACCTCCTTGCAGTCTTTGAGAGCCCTTAAAACCCAAATATGTGTGTGTGCCATTGTGTTATTGAAGCTTGAAAAGAGGATTTTGGAGAGAGAAGGCTTAGAGGAGAAGGCTATTGGAGCAAGTGAAGTGTGGAAATTAGCTCTTATCTCAGTCATCATCTTCTGGAGGTAACCAAATCGCCTTTCTTCTTGTGAATCTCTTCCATTGTTGAGTTTTAGGGTTTTTGGTGAAGTATTAAGTTGAAAGGATGGGTTATGGGCTAGATCAGAGGTTGTAACTTCAGATCTGGACCCTCCTTGGATGCTAGAATCATAAAGTTGTTGTATTGGTTGTGATTGAGGTCCCTCTTAAACTTGAAGCTTCATTAAGAACTTAAAATAGACATTTAGAGCCTTTATAGCCATGCATGCACGTAAAGTTTGCAACTTTACGTGATATGTATGCCCTAGAAGCTTGGATCTGTGATTTGGGGCCGCTGCATGGCTCAAATCAAATCTGTATGGAAAAAGAACTGAATGGACTCGGCGAGTCGCAAAGTGACTCGGCGAGTCATATGAAGATGGCCGTGAACTCGACGAGTTGGATGAACAACTCGGCGAGTCCGATGAAGATCACCATAAGACTCGACGAGTTGAAGAACAACTCGGCGAGTCGGATGAGTTTTCCCTAGATTATGTATGCGTGTGTATCTGTCGAGTTGCAAGGAGGGAACTTGATATGTGACCTTAAGTTTGATCGAGGATCAAAGGAACTCGACGAGTCACTCCGATGACTCGGCGAGTTGGAATGTACTTCAGGGTACTCGGCGAGTAACCAAGGGTACTCGGCGAGTTAAGGTCAACATGGACTGTTGACCTTGGTTGAGGACTTTGACTTTGACCAGGGGTTGACTAGTGGTTTATGGCGTACCTTGTAAGGTTAAGGACTTATGAGTATGATGTACTATGATGATAGGTGGTGGAACCTGTGTCAAGTGATCCGAGAGTTGGAGTTTACCTTTCGTGTCGACATCTGTGAGGTGAGTTATCCTCACTATATCGATAGGGTCTAAGGCACCAAGGTCGGCCCTTTAGTTGTTATTTTTATGGTATGTTGCATGTGGTTATGATTTGTTAGTTCGGAATCGAGGTAGACAGTATGTTATGCTTTATGATCCGTAGGGATTGGTATGTTAGTGACCTGATAGGTCGGTACTCTAGTTACAGGAGAATTCTATGATTATGATCAGTGAGATAGATATGCTTGATGTTTGTATATGCCAGTATATGATAGCTATGCGCACATGGTTATTTGCTTGTTGGTTGGGTTGAGGCGGTCCTGCTTTGTGCTGAAGGCCAACATACCCTATGAGCGGTCCGGGGAGACTGTAGGCCCACGTGGCGGACCATTCATGCCGAAGGCACGAGATAGATTCAGACAGGCTGTAGGCCCGGTAGGGCGGTCCAGTCAGGCCGATGGCCTAGTATGCATGATGATTGATTGATTATTACTGATATAGTATTGTCAGTGTGGTATTGGTGTTTTGGGGGTAGCTCACTAAGCGCTCGGGCTTACAGTTTTCAGTTTATTGTTTCATGTACTTCAGGAGTCCATGGAAAGGCGAAGGCGTGACCGTACCTCTCCTCATCCTTATGTTATGATTTTTGGGACACTCTGATGGAAAATGATTTGGAAACATTTTGTAAACGATGCTTTACGGTTTCTTTTTTATTTATGATTGAAAAAGTTTAAGTTTGGTGTAAAATTTATCGATGTTACAAATTAGCCGACAAAGTCAAAATGAAAGTTGTAGATCTTATTTTTACCTACGCGTGGATATAAAGAACGTCAAAAACGGAGGTCGTATGTGAAAGTCACGAATTTTAGAAGTCGAAAGTGTGTTGTGCGAAAATGGGTGATGTGGCACAATCTTGGCCATTGTTTTCTCCCCAAGTCTTCCCACTAGATGGTGACATGTGGCACCAAGTTCGGCCATTTTCACCCTATAAATAGAACCTCTCCCACCCTCATTTTCATCACACCTTTCCCATTCTTTCTTCTCTTTACTCTCTCTTTAAAACCTCTCTCTAGCCCCGAAACCCCCCGAAAAGCCTAAGGAACCTCCCTAGCACGAGGCGGAAGCCCCGGAGTGCTCGACGGCTCCGAGAAGAAGAGTTTTTCGGCTCAGGAACGCTGCTCTAAGCAAAGCCCGATTTTCTATAAAACCCGTTGTAAGTGAGCTACGCCTACGCTATTTTTAATATAGCTTTTATTTAATTATAGTAACGTTATTAGGAACTTATAATAAGTACTTGGGCTATTATTATGGGTTATATAAGTATTGTTTAACGCTTATATAATAGTAATAATAGCTAGACTATTAATTAGTCTCGACGAATAATAGACTAAACTCTAGTAGTAATAATACTAGGTTTCGTCAAAGGAAATTATTTTTAAGAAGCGAAGCGCTGTCTGAGTTCGGAATCACCACCTTTTCAAGTGAGTGCATGGTCTCTTTCATATTACACATAGGTATGAAGTATTTTATATAAACTATGTGTTATGTGTGCAAATTATATGTATACTTGCTATCTATGTTGGATGAACGATTTTATACAAGTTTTATATGATTTAAACTGTATATGTATTTATATCTACGTAATATATTGGGTAAAACATGGGTAGATGAAATATGAGCTGGATGATGAGTTGAGAGGTGATATAGACCATGAGGTAAGGGTGAGAGGTGGACGATGTGAGAAGCCTTGTTCCCAAATGTTGGCCCCATAATCTAGCAGAGTATGGATGACAACCATGGACTATTCTAGACAGTTCAGTGGAACACTAGCAGGCTCGCAACCTGTAGGTGTTGTGAACGATGTGTTTACCAGTGTACTCTAAAAACCCATTGACATGTATTGTGAGTGGACTCTCGAAAACAATACTGTGAATAAACGAGATAACCCTAGCAGCTGTGCTCGAAGGACAATACTGGTAGCTGCGCCTCACATAAAATGTCACAATTCTGGCAGCTGCACCTAAGTGATAGAACTAGCAGCTGTGCTTGACAGTTGTGTCATTGACAACGATGGACTTCGTACCTATTCCTTAGGATAATCCTTAGGAATGAATGAATGAGAAATAGCTGGTTCTTAGGGTAGATCCTTAAGAGTAAAGAAGATAATGGGGATGGGTAATTGGGTTAACTGTTTGATGATTAAACATAATAATTATATTATTGTGGGTTGAAAACCCTATGTACTCACCAGGTTTCCTAACCTGACCCACTCAGTTTATTTATATCACAGATGTTGATATGAAGTCACATTACACTGAGAGATTAAGGAGATATAAATCACTAGTGATAATGAATGTAAGTTTTGTTTATGCTTATGTTTCTGTATTGACGATGACATCCCAAATGTTTTAAAATGAATAAAAATACTTTTCTTTCAGAAATGCCCTGATAACGTATTTAACATGTTTCACTGGAAACAAATTTCGCACATTTTTATTAAAAAGAGGTACTCTGATTTTTATAAAGCATAAACAAAATCGGTCTTTTCTGGCCGTAAAAATGGGGATGTCACAGTTGGTATCAGAGCATTAGTTTAAGCGAACTAGGAATATGGATTTATTTCCAGACTTAAACTTAGAATTCTAAGCAATGATTGTGAGGAGTGTGTCTTTGGTAATACAACTGAATAGACACAAGCACTAGCTTATTTAGTGAAAATGCCTAACATGCTTTTATGTGCTAAATGATTTATGATGATAAATGTCTGAACGGATCTATGGTCTGTTGCCGACCGGATCTGGAAATTTTATATGTTTAGATTTCTAAACGTTTAGATACGGTATTAGAACTGGCATGTAACTTTTCAGAATAATAGGAAGATTTACACATCGGTCGTAAATAAAATTTTTCCTATCTTAATTCTCGTCATTATACACCAAACGTCTATAGATCGAATGTCTAGAACCCGAAGCGGAGTCAGGAACGCAAACGGAAATGGGAATCAACAGCCCCCGGTGATTGAGCAAATACCTGTTGTAATGGGAGCTGCACCTGAGCCAGTCACCATGGCTGGAGTACAAGCCATGATTCGTGCTATGTTAGCTGAACAAAGGGAGGAAATGAGACATATGTTGCATGAAAATAGGGACGAACCTACCATGCCCATTGAGCAAACCGAGCCGATTCCCGAGCAGTCGGAGGAAGGGAACTACAACCGCCAAGTGATTCAGGTAGGGACTCAAGGTGAACGAAGGAATGGTCTGGAGAGGGGAAAGGAAAAGGATGGGCGAAGGTATAAGAACTTCTTGAGTGCAAAACCACCAAGTCTTTACGGAAGCCTGAAGCCGGTTGAGATTATGGACTGGATCTTCGATGGAGATGGTGAGTACGGAATACTCCAGAGCATATGAGATCTCCTTTCAGACATTTTAGGGTACATAGACTCATAAAAATGCTAACTTGGCTCTTTCCTTTTATCCATGCATGAGTTATGGAGTTTTTGGTGAAGTGAAATGTTAAGGTTTTGGGATTAAGCTTTCTTTATCCATGCAAAGGCATAAAGTCAGAGGCTTTGTGGATTAGGATATCTTTTAGGGTCAGATATGAGGTTGGGGTAAAGTGTCTTAATGATTAAGACCTTAAAAGTTGAGTTTTGAGGTAAGTCGTGTATGTCGAGCATAACTCTGGCTACGCCTAACGTAGTCAACCTAAACCTTTCCTGCCTTGCGCTCTACCCCTAATGTAGAGCTAAGTATGCAACATGTAACGGTCAGAGTGCTGACCTTTGACTTTCGTTTGACTTTTTGACCAATTATGCCTTAGGTGGATTGGTGAGGGTTTGGGTTTGGAATAGGCAAAATGGTCTTTTGCCCTAAATGTGGATTAGACTTGGCTTGGGATTAGTGGAGTATGGAAAATTACCTTAACTATTAATTAGGGTTAATTGGTGTAATTAATAGGCGGAGTCTAGTTCTGGCAGTTCAGGTGTGAGTTCTATCACTCATCTACGCAAGGTGAGTCTCATCGCCATTCTTACCTATGTGGTAGAATACATTTATATATGTAATGACCAGTTGTGTCTATGTGTTATTATGTGCGATGAGACTTCGGGTAGTCTCCATGGTTGCTGATAACATATACATGTTTATTTTGTGTTGTGTTGTATGCGGTATTTTGGGGAACTTACTAAGCTTCATGCAGTTTATGATTTCGGATATTTTGGGACACTTTAAAATTTTGATGATGATCTGTATTTGATGTTTGTTAAATTCTTGAGATGGTTTTTCTGAACAATGTTTTTATATGAATTTAAAAACGAAAAAATTGGTTTGGAAATTTGGATGTTACAGACTATCATTAGTCACCATGAGTAATACTCAGTATAAATCGTACTTAGGTCACATCAAAGGAAAAGTCAAGGTGTTTGGCGGAGCGCTGCAGAATTCTCCAATCACCTACATAAGTCAGGTGAATGCATAGTCTCTTTCATGAACATGGTTTTAATACAAGTATTTATTAAAGTATTAAATATATAGTGAAAAGTTTATATGTGAGATATATGTTTATTGTCTGGATTATGTGTTAGAAATGTATTTGATGATATATGATATGCGAACGAGATATGGTTCTAAATATGTTAAGAGATATATATCTTTTATTGCATGATAATAATAATAATAATAATAATAATAATAATAATAATAATAGAGGTATTATTAAAGGAAAGGGATAAAAGTATATTAATACCTAATTATTCGTGTTAAAATATATACACTAAATTAGGATAGTGTTGTCTAAACAAAATTTGTATTGGGAGTCTACTAGTTTTGCTCGTTAATAAGGTAGGACTTATTATAGATACCTAGTTCAATTATGTTTGATATCGGGTAGTCTTATTCAAGGCATGTGTGTAAGTTAGGAATGGAGAGTAGAGTTATGTTCCTTGACACTTTCAGATTTGATGGTACAAAAATACATACTGGAGTACAAATTGTATTCCTTTTTGGATGACCATAAATGGTGGGTCCAGATCAGGCAACTGTAATGATATGCCTGGTCATCTCTCATAGTAAGATGACAACACTTGATCATTCTAGATGGTCTTATGAATTACGTTGCTAGTGTGGTTTTATAACCTACAGACGTAGATGAAATGGGATACCATATTCTTCAGATACTTTGATGGCACGAGTGCCTTTGTGACTTTTTCTAGCCAAGGAAACCCCTAGCGATATAGTCAAGTCCTTTCTAAATGGTTTATCTTCCTGATAATTATGGAATAGGATCTGTGAGGATCGATTAGGGTGGGTATGTATGGGTATGAGGTTTTATAAATATCCAAATCGGAATTATTTATATATGTTGTTTAGTATTAGTTGGTTTTGTAGGGTTAAGATATATATATATATATATATATATATATATATATATATATAATAACATTGTGAGATTAAAATCCCTATGTTTCTCACTAGGTTTGACAACCTGACTCACTCAGTTTGTATGCATCATAGGTATCAAGACTCAAGCCACTAGAACTTGATTAGGATTTTGAGTGATTAAAAGAAAGCTTGCAATGGTGTTCAGGACCATTATGTCTTTACACTGTAACTTATGTATATGTATTAACTATGACATCCTTAGAATTTTATTTAAGACAATTTTGTACTCAAAATATTTTTTATATATTGAAAATTTTCCACAAATAAAGTATCATCATTTCCAAAGCATAATAAAAATTATTTTTGGTTCTGAAAATTAGCTAGCTTTTTAAAAAAAAATTGTTGTTTAAATAAAAGACATATTAGCAATTTTATGCCTTTTTAGATATTTTTTACTACCATTTCGACTCTCAATGCAAAACATACTGATTATGATTTTTAAAACATTCACCAGTAAGCATTATATGCTCTTTTTAAATATTGTTTGCTTCCATTTCCTCTATGCTCTTCCATTTCCATCTCTTTAGCAAGTGCAAACAGTTATCCTTTTCCTAGACTTGTTGTAGAAAAGTCCCAAAATTTTGGTCCACCTTACGTTTTAGTCCCATATTAATTTTTTATGAGAAAGACATGAAAACTAGCTAACATTACAGTTTAACCATTTTTTACCTTTTCATCAAGTAACCTGTTGAGGTGAGCAGCCAAGGTGGAAAGGTGGTTGATTTTTTTTGTAGAAAAGTTCCAAAATTTTGGACCATTTTACGTTTTAGTCACAAATTATTATTTTAAGATAATATCCTGAAAAACGGGTTAACATTTTCAGTTTAACCCTGTTTTACATTTCAATTTAATATGCTTAGGTGGCATGCCAAGGAGGAAGGATGGTTGAGGTGGCTTGACATGGCAACTGATGTGGCATGTCACATTAGCGCCCTTCCTTAGGAAGGGAGAGGAGGTCACAGGTTCGAGTCCCCCTCCCCTTCTTTTCTCCCAAAATAAAACTGATTTTTTTAAGTAAGCAATGGCGCTGACGTGACATGTTGCCACGCCATGTCATATCAACCACAAACCTTGGCACACTGCCTCAACAAGTTAAACTAAAAATGTAAAAAATGATTAAACTGGAAATTTTAGCTAGCTTTCAAGACTTTTCCGTAAAAAAGTAATTTGGGACTTAAACGTAAATTGGCCCAAACATTTGGGGCTTTTCTATTAAAAATAAAAAAACATCAACCACATTTCCACTTAGCAGGTTGCGTTTGGAAAATGTAAAAAAGGATTAAACTGAAAATGTTAGCCGGTTTTCTAGATTATTTCATAAAAAATTGGGACTAAACGTAAAGTATGCCAAAATTTTAGGACTTTTTGCAAGAAAAAAAATCTTATTTACAAAACCTTATTTATTTGTCACACAGCCACTGATTCATCTATGCTCAAGATTTCAACACTTTTGATCAAGTTGGGCATGCAGTTCTTCTTAACATCGTCATAATAGTTGTCAACCAAATCAAGATGGATATAAAGAACAGTTGTATAAATTATCAATAAGGAGTTTCTAAACTACAATTGTTAGGATTAAGAGAGGTTTGTAAAATCAGAAAAACAGTTCCCTATTTGTTTTAGAGGGAAAACAATATGTAACGAATTATTGTTTTTAAAGGACAAACTATATCTTTTTTCATAAAAGTATGAAAAAAAAATAAACAAATAAGAAGTTGGCATAAAACAGCTACTTTTAGAGGAAAAATCTAAACTAACAAAATTATACGTGATGTTAATCAAATAGATATAAGATTTGAAAAGTCGATCCTAAACACTCCCATTAATCCATTATATCTTAAATCTATAAGTTAAAAATGGTTAAGTGAGTAAAAAAGTTAACATGGTTAATAACATGATCTAACATGACTTCATCAAGACTATAAACCCAACTTACATTATGGCATAATGATATTTTTTTTAATAAGGAGTAAGGATTGACTGGGGACATGTTATATACTCTTTTCTGGACTTAAAACATGGGACACAACCATGTTCCATAGGACATGACCCATGTTCCGCCTTTTTCTCCAAAAAGTACATTTATTTAATGGCATCATATTCTACTTCATTTAATCAGATTTCACACGCACATGTTTAGCTACTCTGTGGAACTTACGTGACCCTGTAAGGTCATCACACGACCCCGAAATCCTCATTTTGCTTATTTGAGCAATGTACTTCATCCTCCAATTTCCAAAACAATAGCATAGCTGAGTAAAAAATGGTTAACTGAGTAAAAACAATAGCATGGTTAATAATAATCACTCTGAAACTACTTATTCCATGATCTAGTGATAGAATTTACATCATCGCATAGCTATCCGGTTTGTTAATTGACCAGTTTCCCAAAAACCTTGTGAACTTCGTCCAATTTTAAGACTATAAAATCATTTTGGCAATGATGTTACCGAGCCTCAGATCATATTAATGATAATGTCATCAAACTTGTACCCTTGACATGCAATACTTGTATATGATGCATCAGTATGATTAGTTATATTGATGAAATACCCTAATAACCATCATTTATAATCATTTAGACCTATGATAACATACAGTGGCGAGGCTAGGTATAATGAAGGTGGGTTCTAGGACCCACCTAATTATTTTAATTTATATAAAATTATTATTGAAAATTTTTAGGGACTTATCTTAAAAAAAAAATTATGACCTAGCTTACCTATAATTTTTTTGAATTTGTGCAGAAAAATGTATATTGAAAAATTTGTGAATCACGTTGTTTTCTATTCTAGACTCGTCACTGATGACGTACATTGTCTCACCAACTTATTCTGTCTCATCATTTTCCATAGCTAAAAGTTTTGCAGCTTAATTTGTATGAATAAAAATATGTTGGAGATGTTCGGAAATTATGCAAAAATGTATTTCTAGAGTGCTTATAAATTATAATTATGATTCCAAAGGAAAAAAAAAAACAAACAAAAATGTAGAAAACACTAAAGAGTAAATTAATGAAATCGTCTTGTGATTTGGTAAATATTACGCATTTGGTCCTTAAATCCAACTCGTATTTTTCTTTCATTATAGTTATGTCTGAAGTAAAATACTATTTTCCCTTACTAAATATTATTAAATATTCCTTTATTGTTTATTTACCCCCAAACATAAATAAAAACCAAAAGATAGTAAAATACGATTGTTCTCAAAACATATTCAATCAATTTTCTATGATTCTCATTCCTTTGATACAACTGCCGGAAAATGTTTTGACGTATTTATACCAAACTTGCCTTTTGAGTTTTTATATTTTGGGATTTGATAAAAAAATTTAAGAATTATCATTGAAGGGCATCAATTGTTCTTCTCATTCCGTTCCAACTTCGTATTAGATTATTTATAAATATTACACTGTCACGTGGCTATAAATGTTATTATTACAAAACAAATGGCATTTAAATCGTAGAATAGTTATGTAAACCTATTAAGTAGAAAAGGATAATCTATAGAATATGAATAAAATAATTATTCTTTGTTTACATAACCATATCTGTTTTCCACCCAACTGGTGGCTCATCTATGCTCTAAGGTTTCCAACGCTTCTTAAAGAAAAATGTTGTGAAATATTAAGGCAAGAAGCTCTCGTAGCTCAGTTGGTTAGAGCACCCGTTTAGTAAGCGGGAGGTCTTGAGTTCGACTCTCAACGAGAGCAAATTTGTCTCTCTTTTTTTTTCCTTTTAAAAAGCCTTATCTCTTTCTCACACAACCAGTGGCTCATATATGCTGAAGTTTCAACTTTCATTACAAATTTCCACCTTCTAACATTGCTTGAAAACCCATCAATGCCACTTTATCCTAGGCTCTTTTTATCCACTTTGGCAATGTTGCAAACTGCATATAGATTGTTAAAATGGTGCAAAAAAAATTGATGTATAAGGACCCTAAATGCTTGAAAGAAACATTTAGCAACCAATTTGGGACAAATCAATTAGTTGGTTAAGCATTTCAACTTTAACCCTTTACTATAAGAAATGTTGTAAAATAAGAAAAGCAAGTAGCTCTCGTAGCTCAGTTGGTTAGAGCACCCGTTTAGTAAGCGGGAGGTCTTGAGTTCGACTCTCAACGAGAGCAATTTGTTTTTTCTTTTTTTAATTCTTATTTACAAAACCTTATCTTTTTCCCCACACAACCTGTGGCTCATATATATATGCTCAAGAATTGAATTGAATTGAATTGAATGAGAATTAAGACATAAACAAACATTCTTAAATACATGTAGAGCCTCAAAACATATGCAAGAATCAGCATCCTTAGGTTTCTTTTGAAGTGACATTGCTAAGTTTAATTTCACAATAGGCAGAGTGTCATATGAAGCTAAAAATTAAAAACCATGAAACAAATGCATCCATATTATCTAATTACTTATTATAAAAAAAAATGTTGTATCCCAAATAGTAAAGCAAGAAGCTCTCATAGCTCAGTTGGTTAGAGCACCCGTTTAGTAAGCGGGAGGTCTTGAGTTCGACTCTCAATGAGAGCAAATTGTTTTTTTTTCTTTTCTTTTTTCAAAACCATATACTATATATTTTTTATCACCAGATACTTCTTTCACATGAACATGTGGCCATTATTACTGAGGAGACGAAAGAAGATAAAGACATGGAAGAACATATTAACAAATACCTTATTTAAGTCCACATAGGAAATCTTGAAAAGAGAACACAAGGAAAAGACCAAAATGCCCTAGTAAGCCAAAATGTTATGAAACGGTGAAATACATTACCAAAAGGAAGAAAGGTTTCTTTTTTGGACCAAAACCATAAATTTAACAAAGCACAGGGACCAAAATGTAATTTACTCCATATCTAATTACTAGAAAAATTGGTGTAATATAGTAAAGCAAAAAGCTCTCGTAGCTCAGTTGGTTAGAGCACCCGTTTAGTAAGCGGGAGGTCTTGAGTTCGACTCTCAACGAGAGCAATTTGTTTTTTCTTTTTTTTTTTCTTTTTTTACAAAACCATATGTGTGTTACACTTTTACCACACAATCGGTAGCTCATTTATGCTTAAATTTCTAAAACTTTTGACCATGGCTTCCTAATAGTTGTATGTTTGAGACTTGAGTATAGGACTTAAGTAGATTCATCATTCATGTGAAGCATTTGATTCAGGAAGATGTTAGAATCCATATATCTGCCATATGGTGGAGCAAGTGTCTACTTGTCCTTGATGAAAGATTCGGCCTCAAAACATAAAAGTGGTCCATTTTACAGAATTCAATCAGCAGCATTACCCTAGAGCCAAAAGGGGTTCTACGTTACCTATGGATATAATCAAATATATTAACTATTAACATTTAAGATGCCTACTTAATCATAGCAATAAAAACATGTTTGAACAACAATCACATATACATAATCTTGTAATCACATCAATTACAATGATATAACTGATATGGTCAAGAGATGATATCTGAATTGTAAATCTTCTTAGTTTCCATCATCTACACGATAACATATTTAGTTCCAAAGTGTTCATAGGTGGAATATACAGCTCTACATCCAACTGATATATATGCAATCAAAAGGAAAAAATTCTCGATCAAAAATCAACCCTAAATCCTTAACCAACAATAAACCCTAAATCCAGGACTATATGAAAAATAGTGATCAGTGATAAACCCTAAATTCAAAACTGAAAACAACTGTGGGAGATGGTGGCCGAAAAATATAGCAGAAAACTTTGGATCGAAAATTCTTGAAAGATGCGCGATCGGTTCCTCTAAGTAAGTCAATGGTATATGAATTCAAACATTACATACCTGTGGATCAAATCAAGATTTCATGTGAAGTAAAATTTGTATGAACGATCAGCGTAGTGCTTCTGAATCAGAATTGCTTGGATCAAGAGATTTGTAATTCACTGAGAAAGTAGGGAGACAATTTCCTTTTGGCGTTGGAGGGAAAAAGCAACAGGGGACGAACCGACGAAGTATTTTCTTTCCACAAAAATGCAAAAACTTAATGTATGCATTTTTTTTTTTTAGGGATTTAGTTTTGGTTATTAGTTTCTATGTAAAAATAGTCATTCTGAAAATTAAAATAATTATAATATCTTGAGGTATTTATTTATCATTTTTCTTTCATTTTAAATTTAATATTTATTTATTTATTTTAACAATTAAAAAATAATAGCTCTCTCTCTCTCTCTCTCTCTCTCTCTCTCTCTCTCTCTCTCTCTCTCTCTCTCTCTCTCTCTCTCTCTCTCTCTCTCTCTCTCTCTCTCTCTCTCTCTCTCTCTCTCTCTCTCTCTCTCTCTCTCTCTCATGAAGAAACCAAGCACAAAATCATGTGTAAATATACACCCTTGTATGATTTCTTCCCCGTTTTTTTTCTCTCTTTTAAATCTTTAAAAGTCCAAATCTTCCATAAATTCATCTTCTATTTGTTTCCATTTCTATTGATTTTCTTGAATTTGGTTAGTCTCGTCTTTTTATCTAAAAATAATTATACAATTTGGGTCTGATATTGCAACAACCCCCAAATGACGAGCCAATTTTTCTCAAGATCTTGGAGAATGCTTAGAAAGTGCAACTATGAAGTATGTACAAACATACATGCACACACACTGTGTAAAAAGTCTATTTTTTGTGATTTATGGCTCCCCTTCTAGATAGAGGTGAAATTGGGTGATATCTTGATATCTAGCAATTACTGAGAGAAATAGACACACATAGAAGGATCGTATTTGAGATAGCGGCAGGAAGGAGGTGATGCATGCACGAAGCGAACTTGTTGTTGTTGTTTCTGGTGTAGATCGATGACGGTGGTTGCGGTATCGCTACTATCACTGGTGGTTGTTGCAATGGAGGCCGACGGTCGGAGGTCCTGATTGTGATTGTGGTGGTCAACCATTCACATTTTCTTGATTCTTCATGATTTGGACAGAAAGAAATTGAAGGTAAAACTTTGGAACCCTAAATATGATTTTTGAAATTAGTTAACTTATCATTTGGGGTTGAGTGGTTTTAGTAATCGTTTGGACCGATGTATATGTTTTTAATTGTAGGTTATCGATGTGCTTAAAGGTTCAAGGATGAAGAAACTCATGTCTAGAGAGAAAGATATATATATATATATATATATATATATATATATATATATATATATATATATATATATATATATATATATAGAGAGAGAGAGAGAGAGGTGGGCCTTTTTTTAATTATTAAAATAACTATTAGATTTAAAAAAAAATGAAAGAAAAATAAAAAATAAATACCCCAAGGGTATTACAATCATTTCACTTTGCCAAGGGACCAAAAACGCAACGAAACTACCTCAAAAGGACCACCAATACAAAAAAGTCATGGTTTGGACTAAAACCCCCAAAAAATGCATACCACAGGGACCATTTTTGCAATTTTGTGTTTTCTTTTTCCATAAAATTAATTGGTAACAGAAACCTATAAATCTTAATCCACCTTTAACGAATAATAAAAATAATCATAAGTTTAATTTATTTTAAAAAGATAACATATTTCTTTCTAGATACTATATTATGAAATAATAATGTTGGTTTTGAGGTCTGTAAGATTTGACATAAGAACAATCTAAAATCTTACATGTTTAGAATTATATTCATTCATATTGTTCTGGACATGTTGCAAAGTTTGTGAAACTGACATCAAATTATTACGGACGATAGTTCTAGACTATTACATAACAGTCCTTTTGTGACTTATTTAGTGTTGATTTCATTTTTGTTAACATCATTCTTTTTCAAGAAAATTATGTCAATCTTACTCTTACTCTGAATACGGTTAGATTGATTAAATATTCATCAAAATGACAATGTATGATGTTTTTATATTTTAGTTTACTTGGTTATTTATAAGTTTTTTTAGTTTGTCTATGAACCCGAAATAGTTCGTCATATTCTATATTTATTCGTTGTATTCCATACATAAATACATGTTTCGATTGATGTGTGTATGTCTGACAGACATTTTATTTGAGTATTATACTCGACATTAACATATATGTATGGCCTTTTCTATTTAAACATGTTAGGAATACTAAAATAATGAATCTAAAAAACTTGTTGATCAGCGGGATGGAATCTAAAAAGCCGTCATGCCAAAGGTTGTTTTTTTATTCCATATATAATTACAATTGGCTTAGGGTGCATTTTAAACAATCCAAACATCTCTTGCAAAAGACATAGCTATCCTGTTATTTTGGCCTCAAGTAACCAAATACATATAGACCAAATATGCATACAAAAGGTAATGTATTTAGCTATTGTTTAGGTTTTAGCGGACCTGTCCCAAAGGGTGAGCGATAGGGGCGACCGTCTAGAGCCAATCTTTTAAAGGGGCCCAATTTTTTTATGGAAAATGTTAAATTTAGAAGATAACAAAAGTAATTTTCTTTCAATTATTGAGCTGTTATAAAAACTTCATGAAATTTGTATATTTTAAGGGCTTATTTTTTCCTCTCGTCCCGAACCTAAAATATATTTAGAACAATCCTAGGTTTTAGCTTTGAAGAATGTTTCATAGTGTATAGCATTTCGTTATTATTTATGGTTTAGGGTTTATGTTGCATATTATAATGTATTTGTTTAGACATATATGAAAATATTATTTATTTATTTATGTTGTTATTTTCCTAAAACAATTAGTATGTGTTGTGTATGTTGCATATTGTATTTTATTTTGTTTTATGTTATTGTAATGCATTTGGTTATCTCACTTCTCGATTTACTATTTAAAAATATAGTGTCGGATGCTTAGGTTTGGATTTACCACAATCACAAAACAAAACATGTAGTTATCTCATTCCGGAATAATTAAATCCGCAATTCAAAATGGAATACTTCTTAATAATGTGGTGTCAAAGAAAGTTATGTAGCCTTCTAGGGGTCTAATAATATAAACAACACATTTAAAATACATAGATGTTGAGGATAAATTATTAAATCAAAAATAATATGAGTTCAAAAGCAATAAGAATAAGCTAACAATGAAAAACATTGTGTTTTTTTAATCAAAATGAAGTCAATTTTGATAGTTCTATACCTAATATTACATACATGACAGTCACATATTCACTTTTCCATATATATATATATATATATATATATATATATATATATATATATATATATATATATATATATATATATATATATATATATATATATATATAACTATTATTATTATTACTATTATAAATGAGGTATTTATCTTAAATGATAACATTTATCTTATTTTGGCAAAATAACAACATTATTAAGAAGTATTCCGTTTATATATTTTGAATCGGCAATATATTAAAAAAAACTCTCACACAACTAGCAACTTGTTAGAGGTGGAGACAAGGTCCAAGAAGTATAAGAAGGTGTTTGTTTTAGCTTATTTTTCAGGCTTTTAGCTTATGAACTTATATTTTGGGCTTATGAAAAAATTAGTATTTAGCTTAGCTTATTAGCTTAAGCTTATGAACTTATTTTACCTAAAACTAAGTCAATTTTCATAAGCCATTTCAATTCAACTTTTTTTTTTCAACAGCATGAGCTTATTTATATGTATTTACATATTTACCCTTATTCTTCTTTTCCCAAAACACTAGAACTCTATTTCCAATTGTGTAAGGTAAGCATGTCCATTTTGGTCATTTTACAAAAAATAAAATAACACAAACACTATTTTAAAAAGAGCTTATTAGCTTATAAGTCATAAGCTAATCCAAACATTTTTTATCTTATAAGCTAATAAGCTCATAAGTTATTAAGCTATTAAGCTCATAAGCTTAAGCCCAAAAAAATAAGCTTACACAAACACCCCCAAAATAAAGAAACATCTTATAATATATAAAGACAATAATTAGTGTGATTTTAGCTTTTTTCCTCCTTGATCTTGATTTTTTTTCTTGTGAAAATGCAATTGGGTCATTACCCAATGTAGAAATTCACCCCTTTACCATTTCCCTTGAAAAACAACAACCAAGTAAGAAAAATCATTCATTTTAATATATACAAATATCCTTTCCTATAAGAAGGTTTATTTCATGCTCTTAAACCTTGCTTACCAACAATCGACAACACCAAGATTTTAATTTGAAGATTGTCGTCAACAAGGATGATGAGACTACCACGTTGTTGCAAGGTGATGAATACCTGTTGAAAAAAAGAAAAGTTATCACTCCCAAATTGCACCAGAAACACATGGAACTAGATGATGTGATCACTTGTGTTATGTTTTTCCATAGTGTAGAAAAGGCAACACTTAAAGACTACATTAATACTAGAAAAAAAAATGTAAAGTTGAACAGAAAAATCAACCATGATTTCAACCATCAAACTTAAATTGATGTAGATAAAAATGATAAGATTGTCATACAACCACATTATTCCTCATTTGTAATAAAAATGTATTGTAGGAGTTGGTGTTTTCCGTAACACCTTAAAACATAGAAAATATAACCAACTGAAACTTCTTGAAACATCAACATTATACAAAAACAAATGCGGAAACATTCTAGAAAATAGTTGTGGACTAGATATTTTACATGCATAGCAACACCCTGTAAAAAAAATACTACACATCTTTGTTGAAATTGAAATAAGTTTTATTACAACAAAGAAAAATTGACCTTTATAGTAACTTTAGGTCATTTTTATATCAAGGGTCACAAGTACAAAAAGGGCCCAAATGATCACCAAATACTTCAATTTGCGAATTTTATGTCCTTTTTTTTGGCATATGCTTCCAGCTTGTTTGTAACGCCCGTAGATCCGGGCTAGTCAAAATAGAGGCAATAGGAGTCGAAAACGCCTTTTCGACAAAAGATTATTTATAATAATAATCTTAACCAAGTTGTAGTATATGTCACGAGGTTTCCGTACATATAAAGAACGCCGAAATCTGAGTTATAACGAAGAAGTTATGGCCCGTCAAAGTTTTACGGCAAAACCGGCACGGCACCGGGAAGCGTAAATAGTAAATTTACGATAGAGCGAGATTTAGCCTTAGCGATCTAAACGGAAATCGTAGAATATGTTAAACTAAGAACATCGATAAAAAGAACGCCCAAATCTGACTTCGTATGAAGAAGTTATGATTTTTCGAAGTTTCGGACTAGCAGTGTACAACCCGAAATTCGAATATTAGATCGAGCGGTTTTTAGCTGACACGACCTAAACGAGAATCGAAGGTCTCGTTGAGAGTAGCGTAACGAGAAAAATATGGGTGAAAACGGATGTCGGATGAAGAAGTTATGAGGATTTAACGGACCAATCGTGTCCCGGCCCGTTGATAATATAAAAATTAAAATCGAGCCAAAATTAGCCAACGAAGTCTAAACGAAAGTTGTAGAGTACGTTCCCACCTTCGCGTGGATATAAAGAACGTCGAAAACGGAGCTCGTACGCGAAAGTTACGAATTTTTAAAGTTTATAATCGAATTTGCGAAGGCTGATGAGGATTGATGACGTGGCACGTTGTGGGCCGTCGGATGATGATTCAGATCTCGCTTCGGATCATGCCACGAAGCCTCGCAGTACGCCCCACGTCCGAAGAGGTTACGCCCCGCGTAGGTCCAATCTGATCTATCCGATGGGTGCGAGACAGCTGGGTCCGAGCTGGTGATCTTATCCGAGGAGTACGCCCAGCGTACCCTCGGTACGCCCAGCGTAAATCCGAGCTTCGGTCCCTATAAATACCATGCGAATTCTTCCGGATTTTTCACACATTTTCACTTCTCTCTCTAAACTACTTTCTCTCTCTAACCCTTTTGGAGTCCCCTAAGCCCTAGTTAAACCCTTAGCACCCTAGGGAAGCCCCGAGGCTCCCGGAGTCCCGAGAAAAAGGAGTTTTTCGGTTTTGAAACGTCGCTCCAATTAAGTCCCGGTTTTCGATAAAATTCGCTGTAAGTGTGCTACGCTTACGCAATTTTTTATATAGCTTTCAAATAATTATAGGAATGTTATTAGGTCCTTAAAATAATTAACGCTTAATAATAGTCAGACTAATTAATTTGTCGCGGTTATCGTTAAACTAAACCCTAGTGGTATCGGTACTAGGTTTTATCGAAGGAATATCGTTTTGAGAGTATCGAAGCGCTGTCCGAGTGCTGAGTCACCACCTACTCAGGTGAGTGCATAGTTACTTTCAGCTTACACATAGATATGAAGTATTTTACGCGTTGTGTGTGTATATTATCTGTATACTTGCTATCTATATTGGAAGAACGTTTTATACATGTTTTCAGTGATTCAAACTGTATATGTATTTTATATCTACATAATGTGCTGGGTAAAACACGGGTAGATATAATAGTTGCTGTGTGACAAAATAAAATAATGAGAGGCCTCGTTATAGCTGTTCTTGATGATCTAGTCATCTAGCGGAGTATAGATGACGACCACGGACTATTCTAGACAGTCCAGTGGAACACTAGCAGGCTCGCAACCTGTAGGTGTTTATTCGAACTGTGTGTTTAACCGAACTGTGTGTTTATTCGAACTGTGTGTTTATTCGAACTATGTGAACTGTGTGCTCACCAGGTATACTCCATCCCAATGATAGTCCTTTGACTAGGTCCCTTGTGTTAGATGTTTTAGGGACGTAATGTGAGGATAACGGGAATGGGTAATTGGGTTGATTGTTTGATGTTTAAAAATAATAATTATATTATTGTGGGTTGAAAACCCTATGTACTCACCAGGTTTCCCAACCTGACCCACTCAGTTTATTTATATCACAGGTGTTGATATGAAGTGACACCACACTGAGAGATTTAAAGAGATGTAGATCACTAGTGAAAATAATTGTAAGTTTTGTTTATGCTTATGTTTCTATATTAACGATGACATCCCAAACGTTTTAAAATGAAATAAATATGTTTCATCGAAAATGTTTTAATAACGTATTTACCATGTTTTTCTGGGAACAAATTCCGCAACATTTTTATGAAATGAAGTACTCTGATTTTTAAACAAAGCATAAACAAACCGGTCTTTTATGGCCGTGATTTTGGGGATGTCACATTGTTGACCTTAATAAACTCATCCATAAACATAATTTAAGTCCACACAATAGATCTCAAAGATTCCTATTATCAAAAGCAAAAAATCAAAATATCACAATGAGTGAAAATGTAGTTTAATCGATATCCAACTAACAAAATAAATATATTGTACAACAGTAAAATAAAAAGCTCTCGTGGCTCAGTTATTGACCTTAATAAACTCATCTATAAACCTAATTTAAGTCCACATAAGAGAGTTCAAAAAGAGTGAACAATGAAAGACCAATATAGACGAAAAAGGAAAACAGATTCCTATTATCAAAAGCAAAAAATCTAAATATCACAAGGAATGAAGATGATATCATAAAAATGTAAAGCAAAAAGTTCTTGTAGCTCAGTTGGTTAGAGCACCCGTTTAGTAAGCGGGAGGTCTTGAGTTCGACTCTCAACGAGAGCAATTCTATTTTCTTTTTGTCTACAAAACCTTTTGTGTACAACAAACACTAAACTTCTTGAAAATTGCTGGATCATACTTTTCACATTTTTCCTAAAGTAGCTAGAGTTGGGATTTTAAAAATAATGTTCTAGTACTTTCTTTAATAGCATTATACTTTTAATGAGAAGTAGTTGTCCTATCAAATCCGTTCTGCTAACGACCCTCCACTAATCAAGGAAGCGGTGGGTGAGAGTGGACACCCATTCAACTACCATTTTATAGGTAGTTTCCTTATACCCCCCTTATAGATTAGCTTCGTGAATGAGGCATACTAGCGATTTGACTGACCATATTCTTATACATATATAATATTAGACTTTTAATTATAATATATATATATATATATATATATATATATATATATATATATATAAGGTGTGTTTTAAAACATTTTAAAACTCCAAAGGTTTATATAAATTTCGAAATTTAAACTATTAAATTTTAAATTTTAATAAACCAATTATTTAGATTTAATGTTTATCTATTAATTAACTTTTAATTAATTTATTAAATCTTGTAAGGATTATCCAATTAAATTAAACAATCAATTTAATCCTAATCTTTATCCCTCTAAATTTCGAAAAATAGGGTAAGGATAATTATCCAATTAATCTAATCAAGTAACAATTATCCAAAACAAGAAACCCTAAAATTTGTAGCATATTTTCGAAATTCACAAGGGATGAGGCTAGGGTTTTCGAAAACCCTTTGATCCACAACCCTAAAAATCAAAAAAACGGCCTTTAGGGTTTAAAAGCTATAAACCCTAATTTGCAATTCAACAATTATAGCAATTCAATTTAAAACAAACAATAGCTCTGATACCACTAAAGGGTTTTAGGTAAAACAAATAAACTAGAAAACAATTCCTAAGTTCACATGCAACCTACTTTGGATCTATATTTTAACTATTGAACATATAACTTTGAATTGCAAAACAAGAACCCTAGAGGAGGTGACTATTTTCGAAAAAAATAAACTAGGGTTAGGAGTTACATACCTTTCAATTGTTATAGCAAACAATTGACAAATCCCTTGATCTTGATCTTGATCTTCTTGGAAGCTTAGCACCACAAGTGTAATGCCTCTAATGGAATCACACCCAAACTAGCAAGAAGGAAAGTAGAGGAGAGAGGGGAGGGAGTATGCAATTCGGCCAGTGTTTCTTCCAAAGAAATCAGTGTGTGAAAATGTGAACCAGGAGGCTCCTTAAATAGTTGAAGGATCTAGGGTTTAGGGGAAACCCTAGTTATCCTTTGCTTAGGGCCTAAGCAAAACCCAAGGGCCTTATCTTGGACCCCTTGGACGAATTCTCTAAGGTTTCCCCTAGGGTTTTCGTCCACCTCCTTCCAAGGGGGTTCTGGAACCTTCCATTCAACTATCAGTTAATTGCATACTAGTCCCTACACCTTGTAATTAATTCTTTTAACCCCAAAATTAATTCCAATTAATTTCTGGCTGACAATTAATTAAACATAATGATTTCTTATTAATATATTAATCTTTTAACATATTAATAAATTCATTTATATTAATTTATTAATCTTATAATAAATTAATATCTCTCCTCTCATAATTTCCTTGTCTGGTTGCTAGGTTTGAGGGCAACCGAAAAGGATTGTGCTGCTATCAATTCAAGTACATACCAATTATAGTTATGGGCTTAGACACCTAATCCAACACCAAGAACCCACCACCCATGAGTTTACGGTCGTAAACTCATGGGGATATGGTCTTAGGGTCGTAATCTCCATTAGGAGTTTACTCTTGAAGAGCAAACTCCATGTCTAGGCCATACACACCCTTATATGCTACCCGGATCACTCCTAACACTTGAAATGAAGTGCTTTCGTGCCTCGGAGTGTATATTCTATTCTAAATAGTATTTCAAAGTCTAATTAGATACAATTATGTATCTCTTCATATTACATAGGAACCTCACGCGTAATCAAGCCCTGAACTGACACTTAGCATCCTAGCCGACACAATTCTCGACCGGTGAGTTCATACCCCTACTCCTTTTTCTGTGTTTTTCAAATGTTTTTAGGGGGGAATACAAGCAAAAGTACAAGGAAATCTTGTACTCAAACTTATTATTTCAGTTCAAATGTTCATATTTTGTATGCTTTTAATATCAAAAACCGTATTAACCAACAGTTTGACTTGCAGAGTTAGCTTCCAGACTAATTGTAGATTTCTTTATAACATGTTATAATCTATGTTACATTTTATAATTTACGAAGGATTCATGCTAATCATAAATTAGGATTATTACTAATAAAATACGCCTCCGGATAGTACCAGAACTTCGAAAGTACAGCTAGTGCACGCCTTTGGATAGCACCAAAACTTCGAAAATACAACTAGTGTACGCCTTGAGTGTCGCCAAAGTTTCGGAAATAATTCGAAAGTACGCCTTTGGATATCGACAAAGTTTCGAAAATATACGCCTTTGGATATCGACAGAGCTTCGGAAATACGTCTAAAACACGCCTTTGGATGTCACCAGAACTTCGAATATACAGCTAGTGTATGTCTCTGAGTGTCTCCAAAGATTCGAAATTTCGGATAAGTATAGTAGATATTCGACATTCGTGTATAGGATAACCAGGCTTTCAGAATACTTATCTAATACTACAAGTATGATAGATACTAGTATATTGCATTCCGAACCAAGAACTAACCACGACTTTTAGGAAAATAAGGGTTTTTCTTGGGATAACATAACTGTTCTTAACCACAATGTGTAACAAACGGATAACTAAACTTTGCTTATAAGAAAATATGAGATTTTCTTGGATAACGACTTTTTCAGAAAAACCAAAGGAAACTTGTTCTTTTACGAAAATAAACCGCTTATGAACTCACCAGCTTTATGCTGATTTTTAAACTGCTTGTATTCTCATGTCCACATTAGACAGGTACCCTGCGATCTTTTGGAGAAGACGGAGCGTATAGAAGACTCGTCTTAGCTTTTGTTCATATGATATATATGTATAACACTTGTAACACTTTGTTTTCAGACAATGTAAATATTTCTATGTAATGTAATGGTTGTGTTTACTACGCTTACTATGTACATTGGTTGCGATACTACATGACGTCCTCCGCCCCGGAACGTTTCCGCCATCGGTTTCGGGGTGTGACATCTACTGTTTTTGGGGTTTCGTCTACTGTTTTGTGAAAAAAACTTATGGTTTTAATTTTTTTTATAAGATGTACAAGTCAACACTGCACAAACTGTCCATTGGGCACTTTTACACCGTAGGTTTCGTATGAAACCTACGGTTTTATATTTTCTTTTTTAATTTTATTCAAAAAAAATTTAACCTCACATACAAAACCTACTCCTAATCACAAACACGATAAAATTTGATAGACAAACCGGGTTGTTCTTCGGGTGCTCCATTGACAGAAAAAAGTAGTCAACCAAAGAAAATAAAAGGAAAATGACTAATCTAAAATTTTTTTCGTTATATACTATGGGCTAATGGGCCACGAAAAAGTAAACGGGCCTGTGAAACTGTAACATCCCAAAATACAACTCAAAAAAAGTTTGTTTTAATAATAATAAAAATCATATGCTGAACGTCATATCATAAAACCATACGTCAAATATCTCAAACCATAATAAAATGTCATGATACAACTGTATCAACTCAAACTAAGTATCAAAACAATCTCCCAGGACAAAAACTGAAGCTGTGGTGTGTGCTATGTCATCATCCCGAGCTCTTCCCTTTACTTGCGGAAGTACCTGAAACCAAAACTGAAACTGTAAGCACGAAGATTAGTGAGCTCCCCTAAATTACCACATACGATACAAACATATAACAATTACTAGGCCTTGCCCACTGCATCGGACCGAAGTCCGGAACTAACCAGGGTCTTGCCCTCTGTATCGGACCGAAGACCGGAAACTGCATCGGACCGATGTCCGGAAAAACTAAGGCCCTGCCTCCTGCATCGGACCGAAGTCCGAAACTAACTGCATCGGACCGAAGTCCGGAACTACTGAACATAGCATAGCATAAACATATCAACTAACACAATTGATGGGTTTTAGCCATATGAACATTCCTATGTGCACATGCAAACCCTAATGCTTGGATCTAGGTTTCTCTAATTGAACATACATTGAATCCAAGACTTCTAATGGATAATAGAGTATAATAACAATAAGAAATCAGAATTAGAAGATTACCTTGAATCACTTGCTTGATATTCTTGTCCTTGGAGCTTTAGAGTCACAATTGTCACTCCTCTAATGGCTTACAAACACCAACTAGCAAGAGGATGATTTGAGAGAGAGGAAATGGGATCAAAATCGGCCAGGGTTTCTTCTAAAGCATAGGTGCCGATTTCCCTTGACCCCTAGGGTCTATTTATACTAGTGAGGCTCCTAGGGTTTCACCCTTAAACCCTAATTGGATAACTTAAGCCCTAAGCAATCCAATACCCTAATTGATAAGCCTTTGGACGATTTCAAGGTCTGTCCATAGTCCTTAAAACCATCCCCCTTTATCCATAAGGGATTTATAGCCCAAAGTACAACTATCATACAATTGACAGTTTATGCCCCTTTATTCAATTAATCTCTTTAAGTCACCAAATTAATTCCTAATTAATTTATGACTTATATTAATCAAATAACAATATTATTATTCCTTATATTATTCTCATAATATATTAATAATATTTCTTCTCCCATAATAAATCATCCTGTCAAGTTGCTATGGTGAAGGCAACCCAAAAGGACCATGCACAACCGGGTCAAATACTTGCCTAATATAGTTGCAGCCTTAGACACTATTCCAACAACAACAGCATATACTGCATACTGCTTCGGGCCATAACCCGGAACACATAACACGCAAACCTGTCTGAGCCACGAAGGCGTCAAACATACTAACTACTGCATCAGACCGAGGTCCGAAAACTATTACTAATTGAACGGGCCAGCATTGTGGCCTTAGACCCGTTCCTACTGGAAGGGAACTCACCTCGTGAACTGGCTGCTGAGTGTATGGCTCTGGAAGCTATCTGTTGCTGCTCCGGTATCTCCCCGGCTACAATTCCACAAACACACTCAATCAAATACTAATAACTATATTGGGGTAAAATGACTCTTTTACTCCTGGCCAAAGTCAACTCTGTTGGATTAGTGTCTAAGTCCATAACTATTTTGGTATGTACTTGACCCGATTATGAGCATGATCCTTTTAGGTTGCCTACACCATAGCAATATGTAGGGTGATTTAAGGAGAGAAGGGTTTAAATATGATTTATTAATGTATTATGAGAATAATATATTAAAGGAGAAATCATATTGTTTAATTAATATTAGTCAAGAATTAATTGATAATTAATTTTGTGGCTAAAAGAGATTAATTAAATTTAGGGGACTGGACTGCAATTATTGGATAATTGAGTTGTTGGGCTAAGGAATGCTAAAGGAATAAGGGGTGAACGAAATTATGATGGAAGCCCATCATATTTTCGTCCATGGCCTTATCCAGAAAGTTCCATGGGCTGCTTAGAGTTTAAGCTGTCCATTAGGGTTTTGACTGAAACCCTAGCAGCCCACACAAGTATATAAAGGACCCCTTAGGCTCCAAAAACGTGGATAACTGATTCTCTAGGGTTTCTAGTCGTTTTTGGGCAGCCTCCTTTCTTCTCCTCTTCATCCAAGTTGCACATGGTGTTTGTGACTCCATTAGAGGTGCAGCACTTGAGGCACTAAGCTTTCTAAGGCCAATCCAAGCAAGGAATTGATTGTTATTGCTATATAACAATCAAAGGTAATTCTCTAAACCCTAATTCAGTTTATAATATGTTAGATCTAAGTTTATTAGTCTTGGATTCAAAGCATGTACAATAGAGAAACCTAGATCCAAGCATTAGGGTTTGTATGAGCACATAGGATTGTTCTTATGCCTAAAACCCATCAGTGGTATCAGAGCCTTGATTGGTTTCAGTTGTATGTGATGCTTAACTGCTTTATTTGATTAAAAACGAGTTTTTTGGCCTCTGCCCGACCTGACTCGACGAGTCAGTGGATGAACTCGGCGAGTCTGTCTGACTCGGCGAGTCCAGTCCCTGACTCGGCGAGTCCACGGGTCAGACAGAGGGATTTTCGGGTTTTGGCTGCTGTTTTGACTTGGTTTTGATGCCTAATTTGTTTTTTGAAGTTAAAATCCGATTTTTATCTTAATTATATGTTTATCCTTGCCAAAACAATAGATAATTTCAAATCTTTTAAATATTGGTTGTTTATGTGATAAATATGGATTATTTAAAGTTATTTGGTAATTATCTAATGAATAAAATAAGATTAGGTCAAATATAGATAATTATGAAATTAATCGTTTAATTTGAACTATTTGTTGTTTAATCCCTAATGTTTTGAAATGTTTCAAAACTTGCCCCCAAGTTTTGGAATTTAAAAGTTGATTAAAAGTTTAATTTTGAAATGTTAAATTCTAAAACCCTAGTAATTTGAAAAGTTCAAATCACACCCTTATGGTTTTATTAATTAATTAAAGTGTATAATTAAAAGTGATTTAATAAACTCATAAAGTTTTGGTTTACATTTAATTAAATTAAAAGTATAATTTACTAAATTAAACCACCTAGTATTTTAAAAGTGTAAAATACACCCTATACTATATATAACATTAAAAGTCTAATATTATATATGTATGAGTAATCAGTCAGTCTTACCGTTAGTAGGCCTCATTCACGAAGCTGGTCTATAAGGGATGTTTAAGGAAATTGCCTATAAAATGGCGATTGAATGGGTATCCACTCTTACCCACCGCACTCTTGACTAGTGGAGGGTTGTTAGCCGAACGGGTAGGATAGGATAGAAACCTTCCATTATAAGTATAATGAAGTACAAAGTAACTAAATGCTTTTTCAAATTCCCAAATCATAGTTACTTTAGGCAAAATGTGAAATTGTATGCTAACCCATGGAATTACACTTCGTACCCTTGTCAAACGTTAGTGGAGCGTGTGTGGTTAACCGGCACACTAATTTGGGGATGACATTGGTGGCGAAGGGTGGCACGATGCTTATCATAGATCAATGGAGTGTGTGTGGCTAACCGGCACATTGATTAGGTAATAGTAGCATTGGGCGCACCACGTGATTCGTATGGTTATTCACACCTTGTTTGTGATCCTCGCATCCCAGTCACAAATAGTAGGGCATAATCGAGATTAAACATGCCATTGAAAAGTTCGATGAATCTCAAAAGATCTAGGAGTTTCAATTCATTTAAAACGTAATCTTCATTTTTCGTTTTTCATGGTGGAAATTGGTAAATCGTCATTTACCTACCTTCAAATATTTTGCAACTAGATTACGGCATCCCTCTTCTAGGTTGTAGAGTATTGTGTTGGATCCTAGCTTGATGTTTCATTTGGGTGTTACATCAAGAATTCTAATCAACATGACTTGAATTTTCTCCCGTTTTGTAGATGTCTTAATCTTACAATGGTCTTCCCAAATCCCATGGAACAAGTTTTCCAAATGAAGATGACGTTCCGAGATACGATCAAGGAAATGAGAGTCATGCTTCACTTCCTCCACCTCCTCCAATTGTTCTCCCTGACCCACAAGTTCAAAGGCTTGAAAAGTTCAAGCTCACTCAAGCCCTTTTGGCAAGTAAACACAAAGATGGGAAACCTGTGTGTGCGCACGTCTTAGAGATGAAAACACACATTGATAGGTTAAACATGTTGGGTGTCGAGATTTCAAGTGAGTTGGTTGTTGACTGGGTTCTTCAGTCACTTCCTGAATCATATAGTGAGTTCGTTAGAGAGTACTATATGATGGACCACGACGTGACCCTTATTGATCTCACTTATTTGCTTATAGCTGCTGAATCAGCAATGATTTGGTGTGCTAATCAAGCAAATTTGTCTGGTGAATCAAACTCCTAAACTTCAATGGACACTGGCAACATTGGAAGTGCAGAAAGAACTAAGTATGTGATTGTCTAATGTGCTGTGCCAAAGGAGTCCATTTGCTTTTATTGCCAAGAGAAGGGGCATTGGAGACGAAGCTGCCCTATTTACCTGAGAGATCTAAGAGATGGGAGAGTCAAGACGTATGGCTCCACTTCAGGTAAAATCCATTATCTAACTCTTTTAAGTTCCTATTCTAGATTCTTAATACATGATGTAATAAGATTACATTTTGATGTTTTGTAGGATCAAAGAAAAGCGAGGAAGCTTAAGGGAAGAAGTGAGCTGAATCTAATCGTGATGAAATGGATTTCGATCGCATTACTTGAAGAATGGATTCTTGAGCTACTACTTGGAGTTAGAATAGATTGTTAAGAAATATGTAATAACATAGTTTTTCAATTGAATTGCATTGTAAGGACAAAATTTTTCCGCAATAAAATGAATTTTGATTTTATCTTATTTATTTATCCTTGCAATGGCATGTATGAAAAATTGATGTTTGAATGTTTCTATTATTAGAAATAATGGATTTGATTCTTAATTATGTTATTTGTGGACATATCAAAAGTTTACCAAATAGGGAGAGTTTCTCATCGCCCAAGTTTCAATTGGACAGAAACTTCGAATCAGGCAATGTGTATTGTATGATGAATGAAAAACTTTCACATTTGGGAAACTTCGACTAATTCTTTGACAAAGTGTCAATTGAAGGACTAGGAGATCGAGTACACTAGGTCGTACATTGATCAAGTCTACCACAAGAGTGACAAAGATATTCGTCATGATTTACTAAAGTTTAGTAAATATAGTTATACTTATAAGATTGAGTATAATTCTGAGTTAACTGAAATAGTTTCAATCAATAGCAGAACGAATAAGAAGAATCAAGAAGGCAGAAAGATAAAAGTTTCTCCATTCTAAGAAGAAGGGAGAGTACCTTTTATTGTGTTTTATGATGAAGTCTTAATGATTAAGAACCATATCTCAATTGATCCTCTAAGTGAGTCTTAGTGCATTTGCATGTCTAAGAAGAGGAATCGAGAATTGTAAAAATGGTTAAATCAAAGAGTCAATCATACTTCGTTCCAATATCAAGTTTTAGATTCATATTCCAAGATTATGACATTGAGTGACAAGTCTTAAGTAGGTTTATAACACTCATCAAATGTGGAATTTGGAAAAGTTTTCTTATTCTTGAACATTAGAAATTGGTAAGTTGTGATGTCTTGGATAAGACAAAGAACAACTAGTATCAATTTGTGAAGTGTTTTGTCTTGATAAGAACTACACTAACTCTTGAATATTTGCTTTGTCAAGAAATGTTTCTTGACAAGAGAATCTTATATATCAAGGAGTCAGTGGGAGTCTTAATGGTCTTGAAGGGTTTCAAGAACAAATCAAGAATAAACCTTATAGATCATCACTAGCACACGACTTGAGGTTTGCAACCTATCGTGCTGACATTATTTTGTTTTTGTGCCATTTCAATTGAGTTAATTGCGTATGTGAGTTCTATGAGTTCTCATTTGAATGCATACTAGAGCCTTAGTCGATGGAAAGTACATTGATATGTAAGGACAAGTTACTAAACTACTTGGAAGACATGGTGGGCACTCGTGTTACCATAAAGCAAGAAATCAAGATTAAGAAAGTTCAGTCCATATGAGTTTGGATTTATCGCAAACCTTGGTTTTGGCAAATTCACATGGATAAGAACTCATACACCATAAAATATAAGTGTCATAAGATTCCCTCCTTCATGAAAATGATTGTAAGGAAATGCTTTCACTAAAAGAGATTTTAAGAAGATAGCGATTGTGAAAATTGTATTCTCAAAATTCGATTATGGTTACGGCATCCCTTTCCATAGTTCGAATTATGAGATTTGGCAATTAGTTTCAACATTTGGAACTTAGTAACATAAGTTCTGAATTGTTTAAACACACATATGAGCTATCTAAGACAAAGGTGTATAAGGTTAAGAAGCCTAGATAAAGGCTTATCGAAGCATCTGGTATTAGAAATATAAATTTCAGAAATTCAATAGGCATTGTTTTCTGAAAGTTCATTTCTTTTCTGAATACATGTCAAAGCTAGTGGGAGCATAAGTGTTATGCTTATATGATAATAATCATCATGATAGTGGGATCATAAGTGTTATGCTTGTATGATTATTATGGCGAGTATTGCAAGTTAGCAATATTAATTATAGAAAAACAAAGATTCAATTTGCAAAGTTGCATGGGTTGAAAAGTTGTTTAATATAATTAAGGTAGAGAATATTATGCTTCATTTCAAAATCTAAAGCTTAGATTGAGAAATTTTAACATTTTCAGTCAAAGGATACATTGTGTGTTCTTAAAATTCGATTATGATTACGGCATCCCTCTTCATAGTTCGAATTGTGAGAACATGACACATAAAATATTATGGCAAAAGATTGGTAAAGTATCATATCTTTATGTAAGACATTATGCATCGTGTCCCATACGCTTCGGGTATAGGATCGATTGCAAATGCTATAATATTTACCATTCTAAAAAATTTCAAATGTCTAGCACATTAAGAGGGAAAAAGGACTAGAATGGATTTTGACTAAAATTATTAAACAACTATCAAAGGACGATCCAAAGTTCGATGAGGATTGGTCGCTTGTGAGTAGTTGGAAGTATGGTATTGGATGGACCATATCGACATTATTATGAATAGATAAGATTCTATTAAGAATGAGCTGTCATATGGCAAATGTGGAAATGTTTTCATACTGGGAGTTGGATATTGAGATTCTGTGTCTAGATTAGAAAACTTTATGCAAGAAGGATGTTCAAAGGAATGTACTTTGAATGTGAGACTTCACGTCTATGGAATTGTCTTGTAACAATTTCTAAGAAAGTACTTTGTAATTTCATTAGCCAAGTCTTGGTGACTTTTGTGCTATGACTTTACGAAAGGATCGTTGCGTAAAATGTTAGAATCTAGCATATTCTAGTAGTGGAAGAACCTTGTGTTCTTACACTAATAATGGGGATTGAGGAATTGTGAAATGAGAATCATTGGAAAAGTTTTCAATTGTTCTATTTCACAAAGCATGGACCATAGGAAACAAAGTGTGCATTCTTAGAGCATGGGACAATTGTTGTTGTAATTCAAGTAATGAGTTGATTATTCGAAACATTAAATGATAAATAATGAGTGATCAATATGGTGGATAAATAGAAGTGTTTTATTTACTCTCACAAGTTTGGGGCCATATAGGATTAAGTATTATTGTCATGTTTCAGTTTGCATGTTTTGACTTCCAGAATAACTAGGTTATTCAAAACATCCACAGTCGGTCATACGTTGGGAGTAGGTATGAATAAAGACTGTCAAGAATCTGTCTGTAGATTGTCTGAAGTGTTTAGACATGGCACAAGTTTGCTGCAAAGTTCATGAGTGCTTTGATAAGATTAGAGTATTGGATTAAACCCACGCTCACTTGGATCACTTCATGGTTTTATCACGAGTGATTAGTGAGACGTTAATATTGTATATTCTTGAAACCGAGACATGTGAGTTGTTATTTGTTGGTCGGTTACACATTGATAATAAGTAAACGCACCAGTAACTTGGTGTCATAAAACTTATTGTTGTGTGTGATTCGATCAGTAAATGCAAGCGAGCATTTGAGTCGAAGTTTATCCATTCCTTTTACCCAAAGTGGGATAAAAGTGATATATGTGGGCCTCTCGATGATTTAGTGATGACACCTAAGCGCTTGGCCAAGCCGGGACTAAGTTGATGTGTTCAATTGTAGTCTCTTATCAGTCGTCATAAATCAGAAGTCGGGAAACAGTATAGAGAGAATGATTAAAATTCATGTCTTATGTCTATACGATATCTTGAGAATGGAGAAATATATGATCCCTTATCTAGAGGACACGCTATCTGATAAGATCAGAGTTGACAGCGGCTTTTGAAAGCTATGATTGCTGATCAGGTTCTGAAGTCATACGGAAAATAGTTATTAGACTTATCCAAGTGGGAGACTGTTGGATTAGTGTCTAAGTCCATAACTATTTTGGTATGTACTTGACCCGATTATGAGCATGGTCCTTTTAGGTTGCCTACACCATAGCAATATGTAGGGTGATTTAAGGAGAGAAGGGTTTAAATATGATTTATTAATGTATTATGAGAATAATATATTAAAGGAGAAATCATATTGTTTAATTAATATTAGTCAAGAATTAATTGATAATTAATTTTGTGGCTAAAAGAGATTAATTAAATTTAGGGGACTGGACTGCAATTATTGGATAATTGAGTTGTTGGGCTAAGGAATGCTAAAGGAATAAGGGGTGAACGAAATTATGATGGAAGCCCATCATATTTTCGTCCATGGCCTTATCCAGAAAGTTCCATGGGCTGCTTAGAGTTTAAGCTGTCCATTAGGGTTTTGACTGAAACCCTAGCAGCCCACACAAGTATATAAAGGACCCCTTAGGCTCCAAAAACGTGGATAACTGATTCTCTAGGGTTTCTAGTCGTTTTTGGGCAGCCTCCTTTCTTCTCCTCTTCATCCAAGTTGCACATGGTGTTTGTGACTCCATTAGAGGTGCAGCACTTGAGGCACTAAGCTTTCTAAGGCCAATCCAAGCAAGGAATTGATTGTTATTGCTATATAACAATCAAAGGTAATTCTCTAAACCCTAATTCAGTTTATAATATGTTAGATCTAAGTTTATTAGTCTTGGATTCAAAGCATGTACAATAGAGAAACCTAGATCCAAGCATTAGGGTTTGTATGAGCACATAGGATTGTTCTTATGCCTAAAACCCATCAAACTCTCCCGGTCAAAGTCAACTTACAGTTGACCTTACTCGCCGAGTTGGGCCGCCAACTCGCCGAGTCCCTACTCTCACTTCTCAACCCTGTTCGCTGCTACTCGTCGAGTATGGCATCAACTCGACGGGTTTCCTTTCGATTCTAGAACTCAGGCTATCTGCATCCGACTTGTCGAGTTGTATGAACAACTCGACAAGTTGTTCTTGACCTAAGAAGGTTGCCTTGGACTCGCCGAGTTGTATGAACAGCTCATCGAGTCCCTCCATTACTGAGTCTGACCCCGACTCACTGAGTCCATTCCACTACTCACTGGTCCCCACTCGGAATCACTCAAAAAGGGGAAAAATCGGGGACTCGCGGCTCGACTCGCTGAGTCCGAAGAACGACTCGCCGATTCGCATGCATGCAGTTACTATAAACTCGATTCTGCTTGAATCCAGCGCATATAACTTGTAGATCTGGGCTCCTTAGGCTTGATTAACACGTAAAGATTCTATATTTACGTGCCCATAAGCATCCATGAAGATTAAAAGGCTCAAAAAAGCATAATAAAGGCTAGATCTAGGGTTCTCATGCAAAGCAACTTCAAAAAGGCAATAGACCAGGGCTCTACCACTCCTAAATGAACAGATCTAGGGATATCTCGACCCATCAAGGCATCCATACAACTATAAAGCTTGGAAAATACATTAAACTAACCTTAGAGGTGTTCCAATGGAGGTTTTAAGCACAAAACAGAATGATTCCGAGAAATACCTCAATGAACTCTGATTTTGACCTTGGATCTTTGCTCTACACCTCTTCTTTTTGGTCCTTTCTTCTTTTTCTTCTTCAAACCTTCAAGAATCCACACAAAACACTTTAATCAAACAAGGAATGGTTTAGGGTTGCTCACAGGCTCTCTGAGGGTGAAGGAGGCGAGTATGGGGCACATATCATTGCTTAAATAGTGAGCAAACCCGGGGATTTAGGGTTTCTTCCAGACAGGCGGACTCGCCGAGTCCCGAATATGGACTCGTCGAGTCGCCGACTTACACGTACTCGAAATCCCGTCTCTACTCGACGAGTCGGGCTATAGACTCGCTGAGTCCCTCCGGAAAACTTCTAAATAAATAAACATGAAAACAACATACCAGAGACAGGACGTTACAATTCTCCCCCACTTGACTCATACTTCGTCCTCGAAGTCTGCTACGGCTGAATCTGCAAACAACTCCGGGTAGTGCTCTCTCATCTCCTCCTCAGCCTCCCACGTCCACTCAGCCCCCTTATGGTGCTGCCACTGCACCTTCACTAACTCAACCACCTTGTTCCTCAAGATCTTCGTCTTCCGATCCAAGATCGCTATCGGCCTCTCAATATAATTCAGGCCGCTATCGATCTGAATGTCCTCCAGGGGCACCACCGCTGACTCGTCCACCAAACACTTCCTCAATTGGGAGACATGGAAAGTGTTGTGAATCTGGCTAAGCTCCGCCAGAAGATCTAACCGATACGCAACCCGTCCAACCCGGGCCAAAATCCTAAAAGGACCAATGAACCTGGGGCCTAACTTGACCCTCTTCCGGAACCTGATGACACCCTTCCAGGGTGAGACCTTCAGGAGGACCATATCGCCCACCTGGAACTCCAAGTCTGAACGCCTCCTGTCGACGTATCTCTTCTGCCGACTCTGCGCAGTCTGCAGTCTACTACGAACCTGCTGAATCAACTCGGTCGTCTTGAGCACCACTTCGGTGCTCCCAATGACTCGCTGACCGACCTCGCCCCAACAAATCGGGGTCCTGACTTCCTCCCATAGAGCATCTCGAAGGGAGGTCGATCAATACTCGCATGGTAACTGTTGTTATACGAAAATTCCGCTAACGGAAGATACGTATCCCAACTGCCACCGAAGTCTAGGACACATGCCCGGAGCATGTCCTCGAGAGTCTGAATCGTCCTCTCGCTCTGCCCGTCCATCTGAGGGTGGAAAGTGGTGCTGAAATGGAGACGAGTACCTATCTCGTCGTGAAACCGCTTCCAAAATCTAGATGTAAAACGGACGTCTCGGTCTGACACCACCGATACCGACACTCCATGACGTGCCACTACCTCCCGCACATAGATGTCGGCTAACTTTTCCGTCGATATGCTCTCCTGGATCGGTATAAAATGAGCACTCTTCGTCAATCGATCCACTATTACCCAAATCGAGTCTACCCCACGTGCGGTCCTGGGAAGCTTGGTGATAAAATCCATGGTGATGTCCTCCCATTTCCACATGGGAATGTCTAACGGCCGAATCTTGTCGTGAGGCCTCTGGTGTTCTGCCTTGACCTTCCTGCAGGTCAGGCACCTCTCTACATACCAGGCGACATCCCACTTCATGCAAGGCCACCAGTAATCGGGTCGAAGATCTCTATACATCTTCGTCGCCCCTGAGTGGATAGAAAATCGAGACTTATGAGCCTCGTCCATCAGCACCTGGCGTACTCTGCCCCAGTACGGTACCCACACTCTCCCATGAAGAGTCAACAACCCTCGACTATCATAATCAAACGAAGCTACTCGGCCCACTATCCTCTCGCACTTCTGCCTTTCCTCCTTGAGGCCCTCAACTTGTGCCTCTCTGATCCGCTCCAACAACGGAGTAATCACCGTCATCCTCAGACATAAGTCTCTGATGGGGGCTGCTGTCGCCTGGCGGCTTAGGGCGTCGGCCACTATGTTGGCCTTCCCTGGATGGTAAAGGATCTCACAATCATAATCCTTCAGCACATCCAACCACCGTCTCTGCCTCATGTTTAGATTCGGCTGATCCATAAGGTACCTTAAGCTCTTATGATCCGTGTAAATGGTAGAACGGACCCCATAGAGGTAATGTCTCCAAATCTTAAGGGCAAACACCACCGCCCCCAACTCTAAATCATGGGTAGGATAGTTAGCCTCGTGAGGCTTCAACTATCTCGAGGCGTAAGCTATCACATGGCCTCGCTGCATCAATACTGCTCCCATACCTATGATTGAGGCATCACAATAGACTACAAATTCCTCTACTCCCTCTGGCAGGGTAAGGATCGGAGCCTCGCACAATCTCTGCCTGAGGGTCTCAAACGCCGCCTGCTGCTCAGGCCCCTAACGAAACACCACCGACTTCTTGGTCAGTCGGGTGAGCGGTACTACTATCTTGGAGAAATCCTGAATGAATCTCCTGTAATACCCTGCCAAACCTAGGAAGCTGCGAATCTCGGATGGAGACTTCAGGACCTCCCACTGCATCACGGCCTCTATCTTGGCCGGATCTACCTAAATACCCTTCTGGTTGACGAGGTGACCAAGGAAATGCACCTCACGCAACCAGAACTCGCACTTGGAGAACTTCGCGAAAAGTCTCTCCTTCCTCAAAACTTCTAGCACCTCCCTCAGGTGCTCCTCATGTTGCTCCTGAGTCTTGGAATACACCAAGATATCATCTATGAATACTATCACAGACTGATCCAGCATCGGTCTGCATACGTGATTCATGAGATCCATGAACGCGGCTGGAGCATTAGTGAGCCCAAAAGGCATCACCACGAACTCGAAATGACCATAGTGGGTCCTAAAAGCAGTCTTCTGCACATCTTCGCCTCTGACCCGCATCTGGTGATATCCGGAGCGTAAATTGATCTTGGAGAACCAAGATGCCCCCTGAAGTTGATCAAACAAATCGTCTATCCTCGAGAGGGGGTAACGGTTCTTCACCGTTACCTTATTCAACTCCCGGTAGTCTATACACATACGGTGCGACCCATCCTTCTCTTTCACAAACAGGATCAGCGCTCCCCAAGGTGAACTACTCGGCCGAATAAAACCCTTGTCTAGCAGCTCTGGCAGCTGCGTAGACAACTCCTGCATCTCAGGGGGAGCTAACCGGTACGGTGCCTTAGCTATCGGAGCCGCACCAGGAATTAGGTCGATCCCGAACTCGACCTGTCTCTCAGGAGGTATTCCCGGTAAATCCTCTGGAAATACATCCGAGAAGTCTCGCACCACCGGAACATCGTCAACTGTCGTCTTGCCCTTCTCCCGGGCTTCCAAGACATAAGCTACATAACCGGCGCAACTCTACTGAAAATAACGCCTCGCTCTCGCCGCTGAACACATAACTGGTCCGCGTTGTAGCCTCTCTCCCTGAATCACTAACTTTCCCCCACTGGGAGTGCCAACCCTCACTAATTGCAGCTCACAATCTATCACCGCCCCCATTGGGGCTCAACCAATCCATGCCCACTATAACTTTATTCCCTCGCAGGGGAATAGGGACCAAATCCACCGGAAACTGCTCGTCGAACAACTGAAGAGAACATCCTCTGTGCACCCTAGCGAACCTCACGGTCCTGTCGTCTGCTATCTCAACCTCTAGTGGACACTCCAGCTCCCCTGGAGCTCTACTAAATCTCTTGCTAAGCGCTAGCGATACAAACGATCGGGTAGCCCCCGAATCAAATAATATTGTAGCAGAAATGCCGTTCACAGAGAACGACCCTATACAAAACATATAACCATAAGCAATAATCAATAATAAATATAGAGATGAAGGGAAGATACATACCCGTCACCACATCAGGAGTCGATCGCGCCTCCTCTGTTGTCATCTGAAAAGCTCTACTCTTCGCCACTGGCGCCTCAGCTCGGCCCTGACGGCCATCTGTAATCCTAAAGGTAGCAGGGGTAGGTGCCGCCACCTTCCCCGCTGCAGCTAAAATCAGACACTGGGACTTTTTATGTCCCCTCTGATTGCACTGAAAGCAAATCAGATCTGATGTCGCAATGGCGGTAGCAGGGGCTGTACAATCTCTGCTCAAATGCCCAGTCCGACCACACTTGTAGCAGCCGGAGCTCCTTGCCTTGCACACCCCTTCGTGCAATCTCCCACACTTGCCACATCGACCGTGGCTCTGATGACTCCTGGATCTGTGATCTGAAACCTTGGGCTTTTTGCCCGAACTACCTGTACCCGAAACCGCCTCCGGCTTCCTCTTCCGTTCCATCTCAAGGTCAATCTCCCTCTCCTGAGCCCTAGCAATCATGTCATCCAGCGTTTTACAGCTGGACCGGCTCACAAACTGGCGAATATCACTCCGTAGCATCTCATGATAACGGGCCTTCTTCATTTCCTCGTCAGCTGCATATTGAGGAACGAGAAGAGTCCTCTCCCTGAACTTGGCGGTGATCTCCGCCACGGTCTCTGTAGTCTGGGTGAGGTCCTGAAACTCCCTGGCTAACTGTTGCACCTCAATAACCGGTGCAAACTCTGCCCTGAATTTGGTAGAGAAATTAGCCCAGGTCATGACATCTAACGCTACATCATCTCCAATGGCATGTCCAACCTCCTCCCACCAATCCCGTGCCCTGTCCTTCAGAAGACAGGACGCCAATCTGACCTTGTCCCCCTCGGGACACCTGCTCGAACAGAATGCGTTGGCCACATCCGCCAACCATCTAGTACTCGCTATGGGGTCCCGCGCCCCGTGGTAGTCTGGAGCTCCACATGCCCGGAACTCCCTGAAAGTAAGCGTGCGCGACCCCATCATGGCCGCCACCTCAGCACGAAAGGTGCCTAACTTCTCCTCCATCAACTCTAGTATACCCTCCTTGATCGAACCAAAGATCACTGGAGTCTGCTCAAGAATGATACGAGTGACTTCTGAAGTGAAGAACTCTCTGGTCTGCTCATCCAACTGTTTGGCTCCTGAGCCTGATCCCGATCCTCCTCCGGCACCTGAACTGACACCTGCTGGTCTAGAGCGTAAAACCACCATTCTGAAAACACATTACGATAAATGTCAGAAACATTGATATTTCTCGAGGGATCACTACTAATACAGACCCTCCGGTTTCATCTCGGCCTTCCTTGATTCGAGTACAGATCCTCTGCTTCCAGTAGTATGGGCCCCTACTACCTTCCACATCTATCCGTACTTTCCTCAAGAACTGCCTCGACTCCACCCGACCACTACTACTGCTGCTGATCTCTACTACACTCATCCTAGGCTTGCCCTAGGGAAATATCTGACTCAATCCTTACCAGTCCTCAGCTGCTGAAGGCCTCCTTGTGATGCCAATTAGTCATTACATGAATTTCATCACATGTGGCAAGGCTCAGATAATCCTTTGAGTATAGAACTCGTCCCCACAACGGTTAGACTCAAACAAGAGCTACGCAGTAGGGCCAAATCCAACACTCTGAGATTATTCAACGCCGTTCACATGTGATGTGGCGCATTCACCTAACGGCTAACTCCCATCATTCAGAGTCCCACAAAGCACAAAGCAAGTAGCATTCGGACACGGAACTACTCAAGCAATTCTATCCTCGTAATGAGAAACTGTACTAGCATACAATGCTAAGCTCGTGCTATCATGCATAACCTAAACAAGCTATCCTACTGTTGTCTACTTGGTGCTAACATGCAATTGTCATAAAGCTGGAACACACAAAGCAGGCACATAAGGCATCCTCCCAGATCCTTAGTCCTATACTAGCATATTGTTCTACTGAAACTGAAACAATTAATCATAATATAAACTTGTATGGGTAATTTGGGAGTACTTACTTGAGCTCGGCTGATCGCATGCACCACACCCTTATCTTGTTTTCAAAACTCTTTTCTTTCTAAGCGCTTTTCAAAAAAAAATTCTTTTGAAAATCTTTTTATCTTTCCCTTAGTTTGAGTTCAGACACACCCGAGAGTGTATCCGAATCCCTCAAACCAAGGCTCTGATACCAACTTGTAACATCCCAAAATACAACTCAAAAAAAATTGTTTTAATAATAATAAAAATCATATGATGAACGTCATATCATAAAACCATACGTCAAATATCTCAAACCATAATAAAATGTCGTGATACAACTGTATCAAATCAAACTAATTATCAAAACAATCTCCCAAGACAAAAACTGAAGTGGTGGTGTGTGCAATGCCATCATCCCGAGCTCTTCCCTTTACTTGCGGAAGTACCTGAAACCAAAACTGAAACTGTAAGCACGAAGCTTAGTGAGCTCCCCTAAATTACCACATACCATACAAACATATAACAATTACTAGGCCTTGTCCACTGCATCGGACCGAAGTCCGGAAACTGCATCGGACCGAAGTCCGGAACTAACCAGGGCCTTGCCCTCTGCATCGGACCGAAGTCCGGAACTACTGAGGCCCTGCCTCCTGCATCGGACCGAAGTCCGAAACTGACTGCATCGGACAGAAGTCCGAAACTACTGAACATAGCATAGCATAAACATATCAACTAACACAACAACATATACTGCATACTGCTTCGGGCCATAACCCGGAACACATAACATGCAAACCTGTCTGAGCCACGAAGGCATCAAACATACTAACTACTGCATCAGACCGAGGTCCGGAAACTATTACTAATTGAACGGGCCGACATTATGGCCTTAGACCCGTTCCTACTGGAAGGGAACTCACCTCGTGAACTGGCTGCTGAGTGTATGGCTCTGGAAGCTATCTGCTGCTGCTCCGGTATCTCCCCGTCTATAATTCCACAAACACACTCAATCAAATACTAATAACTGTATTGGGGTAAAATGACTCTTTTACCCCTGGCCAAAGTCAACTCTCCCGGTCAAAGTCAACTTACAAGTGACCTGACTCGCCGAGTTGGGCCGCCAACTCGCCGAGTCCCTACTCTCACTTCTCAACCCTGTTCGCTGCTACTCGTCGAGTATGGCATCAACTCAACGAGTTTTCTTTCGATTCTAGAACTCAGGCTATCTGCATCCGACTCGCCGAGTTGTATGAACAACTCGACGAGTTGTTCTTGAACTAAGAAGGTTGCCTTGGACTCGCCGAGTTGTATGAACAGCTCGTCGAGTCCCTCCATTACTGAGTCTGACCCCAGCTCACTGAGTCCATTCCACTACTCACTGGTCCCCACTCGGAATCACTAAAAAAGGGGAAAATCGAGGACTCGCGGCTCGACTCGCCGAGTCCGAAGAACGACTCGCCGAGTCGCATGCATGCAGTTACCATAAACTCGATTCTGCTTGAATCCAGCGCATATAACTTGTAGATCTGGGCTCCTTAGGCTCGATTAACACGTAAAGATTCTATCTTTACGTGCCCATAAGCATCCATGAAGATTAAAAGGCTCAAAAAAACATAATAAAGGCTAGATCTAGGGTTCTCATGCAAAGCAACTTCAAAAAGGCAATAGATAAGGGCTCTACAACTCCTAAATGAACAGATCTAGGGATATCTCGACCCATCAAGGCATCCATACAACTATAAAGCTTGGAAAATACATTAAACTAGCCTTAGAGGTGTTCCAATGGAGGTTTTAAGCACAAAACATAATGATTCCGAGAAATACCTCAATGAACTCTGATTTTGACCTTGAATCTTTGCTCTACACCTCTTCTTTTTGGTCCTTTCTTCTTTTTCTTCTTCAAACCTTCAAGAATCCACACAAAACACTTTAATCAAACAAGGAATGGTTTAGGGTTGCTCACAGGCTCTCTGAGGGTGAAGGAGGCGAGTTTGGGGCACATATCATTGCTTAAATAGTGAGCAAACCCGAGGATTTAGGGTTTCTTCCAGACAGGCGGACTCGCCGAGTCCCGAATATGGACTCGTCGAGTCGCCGACTTACACGTACTCGAAATCCCGTCTCTACTTGACGAGTCGGGCTATAGACTCGCCGAGTCCCTCCGGAAAACTTCTAAATAAATAAACATGAAAACAACATACCAGAGATGGGACGTTACAGAAACAGTAGACCATTAGCACGAAAGATTACTTTTCGATCTAAAACAGCAGTCAACGGCGTTGACCGTAGTCAACCATAAGTTGACTACTATTTTGTGGGCTATTTTTGACTAAGTGGTATTTTTTGGCTATTTTTTGATAAGTAATTAAAAAAAGGCTAGATTTATAATTACCCCACTTTTTATTTGGTGAGTTATCCATTGAAAAACTTATTGAAAGTGGTCGTTCATCTTTCATAAAATGATTACTTTAGTTTAAATAAATAAAAAAAGTCTAGAAATTTATATGAATATGTATTTTTGCCACGAAGACAAAAAAAAAACTCGTAAATTTTAGCTATGAATTCGTTAAAAAAAATCATGATATTCATTTTATTTTTGTGAGGTTGGAAAATCTTTCGATTGAATAAAAAAATATTTATGAAAACAAAATTTGTTAGAAGAAGTAAAACATTTTGGGAGATGTGGATGATATCTATCTACCCGAGTTCTAATCTGGTTATTGCTTTTTTGTTTTTGTGGTCATGAAGGTTTATTTGCCGTGAGTACATTCTTTTCAAAAAAAAAAAAAAAAACTATATTATCATTTGTTTATATTTTTCTATTTATTTTATCTACCTATTTGTTTATATTTTTCTATTTATTTTATCTACCTAATGTTGTGACTTTTCATATATTGCGATTCGCAGTTAAAAATAGGAAGTATTTTGTAAAACAAAAAATCTAAAATTTACAACCTTTTAAACAATTTATATGGTTATTTTGTTATAAAATATTAAAAGATAGCTATATCCATATATGATATTTTATTAAATGACTGAAAGATATCTGTTTTTTTGTTTCTATTACCATCAATGGGCACAAGAGTATAAGGAACCTAAAAATAATTGATGTTAGAAATAATTTAATTTGTAGAAATAAGTCTAAGAAGATAAGAGTTGACATAAACAAAGAATAAAAGTATTATTTTTCATAATATTTTATGGATAAAATATATAAGATATAAAAGACATTTATCTTTTTAGATAAAGTCCACCATATTTTGTATCAATTAAGCCTTTTATACTTTTGTGTTGTTTTATTGGAAATTAGTAATTTATATCTATAAGAAAAGTATTGGAAAGTAGGTCATTAAAGATCTTTTTTTTCCTAAACGTAATAAAATGAAGATATTGTCACTGAACACCGTCTTGACTATTTATCTAATATTTGTTTTTCTCTTTGTCTTTATGATTTTGTTTTGTTTTGTTGTATATAAGTTTTTTATCTATTTGAATTAGAGGTTAGAGCTTGTTCTTTCATCCTGTATTTGTTTACTTTGTAATAGATAGGTTGTTTTCATCTCTAGGCTGTCAAAAGGATATTTTTATTTTCATAGGTGGGACATTCCAACGTGTAATTATATTAATTATTTATATTAATAGAACTTTATCTGAGATACCGCCATCCGTTAGAAAAAAAAAATACTCCAAGAACACAAACATATTTTTACGATTTGAATAATTTAAGTTACATAATTAGTTATAATGAGACGTGTTTTTGTTATAGAATATTAGGTGTTTTGTGTACCTAACAAAATTTTGTTGTTTAATAATAAGTTATATACTAAGGGCATCCGTTATACCCTTTACTAACTATTATAATGATGGGTGTCAACTCAGCATCACATTCAATATGACACAATTGGCTGATATAATAAGTCTACTAGGTGTAAGACCCATGTATTACATAGGTTAATTAAAAAAAATTAATATAAATATATAAATATTTAAGAACTTTAGATTTACAAGAAAATAAAAAAAATAATAAATTATTAAAATTGATTTTTTTTTCTTTTAAATTTAAATAAATAAACAAAATAAACTAATGAGCTTTAATTTGAGAATTTTGAAATAAAAAGGTAAGTCCTTTAATGAAATTGATATATTTATTGTAATTTTTACATTAAAATATTGTGTAGAATTTATTAAAATAGAAAAACCAATAAAATAATATATGGAAAAGAAATTTATTCAAAATAACTACAAAATGACATTTGCCAAATTGAATGGGAGTGTAACATGTGACAAAAAAAACTTTCATTTATCAGACTCTAACATTATGTCTATATATGACAAAATTACCCGATTGAAATGCAATGTTATAATGAAACCAAAAAACAATAAGTTACCAATTATATAAATATAAATTTAATAACATATTGATTACATTATAAATAATCCAAAATCAAATTAAGTACTATTTGTTTGTCATAATATTGGTTGTAACGACATTAACCGAGAAAAGACATCATAACATCTCATCATATGATCGGATACATATTAATTTTAGTATTTTTATTTTTAAATCATTAATCCTATATCAAAGTGAATAACAAGTTAATACAAAGAACTAAGTGACCGTTCCTATAGTTTACTCTAAAAAGAAAGAATCGTAACAAAAACTCAAAAATACAGGGGCCAGGTTGCAAACCCTTTTCTTCATCATCAATTCATCATCATACCAAAAACAAGTCTGCTTTGGGTGGAGTGGCGAGATAAAGAGTGAAACACCGCTGCTACGTTGATCATCAACTGTTTGATCAACCGATTACAAAAGGGGCTTCTCAATTTCGCATTCCGCTTGTTCATATATGGTGTTTATAGAATCTTCTCTCGGTTTCTGATCAAATGGCATCCGCCTTTCTTTCAAGAACTCTCTTTGCACATCGTTTCGTCTCGTCTTTCGCCTTCAACCAAAAACCCCAAAAATTAGCGCCCCTTTTCTTCGTAAGTATCCGCTTTTGATCATATTAACATATCCGAATTTAGTTATTTGCTCTGTTGATTTGTCTTCCGCTTGTAATTATTGCTGGTAGGTTGGGAATCATTTCATATCAGTAGTTAATTGGATTTTTTTTTTCTAATTCAATCGGCGATAGTTGTCGATTGTCTCATAACATAATCCAATCTTCTTCTAATAGGTTGGATTTCGTACCATTTTTTTGGTAAATTAGATGGAAAATGTTTAATCCATCACTTTTTGAATGCAAACTTAGTAGGTTCGTAACCATTGCAGTTACCTCATGTAGCTATTTTCTTCATTTTCAGAAGAAACCCCTTCATTCGTGGGCTTTCCCATCTCAATCGGTGTACAGGAGGCAGACCTTAGTTCGTAGTGACATGGCTTCCACCATGGTTGGATCTACCTCTCCTTTCTCAACACAGTCCATGTCAACTTCTGAGCCTGTTGTTTCAGTTGACTGGCTTCATGCCAATCTTCGTGAGCCTGATATGAAGGTACTGGATGCATCCTGGTACATGCCTGATGAACAAAGAAATCCACTTCAAGAGTATCAAGTACGTATTTTGATCTCTGAACTTCTGTATGTGGCATTTTATCAAACACTTGTAAGATACTAAGATCACTTGCTAATATTGTTCAAACGGGGTCTCAACAGGTTGCACACATTCCTGGTGCTCTTTTCTTTGATGTAGATGGGATATCTGATCGCACTACTAATGTGAGACACTTATCTTTCAATCCTTTTCTGTGTTTTCTTTTGAAGTAAAACTGAAAATATGGAACCTTTAATTCAGCTGCCACACATGTTGCCATCTGAAGAAGCATTTGCTGCTGCTGTTTCTGCTCTTGGTATTGAAAACAAAGATGGAGTTGTTGTTTATGATGGTAAGGGGATCTTCAGTGCTGCTCGTGTCTGGTGGTAAGTTTCATTTCCTTAAAACTACGAGGGCATTTTTGTCTTTTACACATTGATCCACCAAACACAGTACAACATGTTCTGTTCTGAGTTATGAGTTATGACATGTCATGCCACGTGTAACAAATGGGGCCTACCTTACCTGCTATGGGTTAGGGCTTATGTCATCATGCTGATGTCATCATAAAATTGTATAGGATGTTTCGAGTTTTTGGACATGATAGAGTATGGGTGTTAGATGGAGGCCTTCCTATGTGGAGAGCTTCAGGTTTTGATGTTGAATCGAGTGCTTCAAGTGATGCTATATTGAAAGCTAGTGCTGCCAGCGAGGCAATAGAAAAAGTATACCATGGCCAAGCTGTAAGTCCATAAATTTCACATAATATATTTATATAAACCAAGTTTATATAATTTTTTTCTGTATCAAAGTTATTAGGAATTGATCTCTTTTTTTTTTGGCAGGTTGGTCCAGTTACATTTCAAACAAAATATCAACCACATCTTGTATGGACACTTGAACAGGTTTGTTGGATTAAATTTGTTGTTTTTTTTTTTTTTTTGTAAATTCATTTCAGTTTGTTTTTTGGGCCCATTTTATGATGTATTTGTTGTTATTGATTGTTTTAGGTTAAAAAGAACACAGAAGACCAAACACATCAACATGTAGATGCTCGGTCAAAGGCCAGGTATAAAAAAATGTCAAATTTAATGATTTTTAATTATATATTATGAACTTTAATGGTGTTTTTTTTTTTTTTTTTTTTTTTTAATTTTGATTTGTTTTCAGGTTTGATGGAGTTGCAGCTGAGCCTAGAAAAGGAATAAGAAGTGGCCATGTGCCTGGGAGCAAGTGCATTCCTTTTGCTCAGGTAATCATGAATTGTCTATAAATCACAGTAAAAATCAATAAGGGCAAATTTGTAAAAAGTTAGGATTAATGGGGAAAAGTGAAATCCTCCTTTTCCTGACTTCCTTTTTTTTATCAAGGCGTTCTCTCTGTATTAAGTAAAAACGAAACACATATATAAAAAGACTATGTTTTTATAAATGTTTCTTGATTCTTACAGATGTTGGACAGCTCACAGACACTACTATCAGCAGACCAACTTAAGAAAAAGTTTGAACAAGAGGGTAAATTCGTCAATTTCAAAATTATACTTCTTTTGTTACTGAATTCTTAAACCATTAAGTCATTTTGTCCAGATTAAGTAAAATAGAAACAACCATGTATAGCAATTCTATAATAAGTGCTTAACCCATTAAGCACATAAGTAAAAAAGAAACAACCCCTTATATGGATTCGACTCATTTTGAATAATGAATTAACCACTTTACCCCTGTTATGATTGCATTCCATTTGAACTTTAATAAAAAAGTTAATAAAAAAGTAAGTCTTGCAGTAAATTTGGGACATTTAGAGGACAAGATAGATTATTTTCTTGAAATAATTTTTTTTTTAAAAAAAAGGATCTTTTTTCATTGATGACTTGAAAATTACTGTTACAGGAATCTCATTGGAGGGACCGGTTATGGCTTCATGTGGCACTGGAGTTACCGCATGCATTCTTGCATTGGTGAGATATTCTATTTTGATTTTTTTTTCTTTGGATTTGAACAATAAAACAAAAATGGCATTTTGTATATTTTTACAAAAAATGATTTTGTAATTGTAGGGACTCCATCGACTTGGGAAGACAGATGTTCCTGTTTATGATGGATCTTGGACAGAATGGGGAGCACAAGAAGATACTCCTGTTGCAACTTCAACTCCAACTCCAACATCTTGATCTTAACAAACAACAATTTTATGGGCACATGTGAACAAGCACAAACATGGAGATTGTGCATCATAAACATATGGACTTTGTATTTCAACTGTTTGATTTGGTGGGTGGATTCTTTTCGATTTTATGCAACTAAAAAGTCAGTGTATTTCGGTGCCTATGTGTCTGACTTAGGCAACAAAATTGTATTTTCATGTTGAGTATCAATTTGGTTGATGGATTAGGGTTTGAATTGCACATAAGTAGAGGGTTTTGATCATGAGTTGGTGGATCGAAATATTGGATGGATTAGCTTGTTTGATTATGCAATTCAAACTCCGAGATGTTATGTTAAACACGAATAAAGGTTGAATTTTGATTTGAGGTCCTAATTTGTGTGATATGAGTCTAATGTAACCTTCAAGTTGTTTGTATGGTGTAAATTAAACCAAATAAGATGTCTAGGTGGTCTAGGGGTGATCAAACACTTTAAAAGGAGTTGGCATGCGTTCAAATATTATAGCATAGGTTGCAATCTTGGAGTGACTTGTTGCAAATGCATGTAATATAACAAATGTTGGACATGTTTCAAATTTGACCACATAAGATGGATGCTACGCAGTGAACATGTAGTAGAACGATCAAAGGTGTAAGATACAATAAATAAATAAAAAGGTTGATGCGTGTCATTGATATGTCAAATGTGTTGATGGATATCCTTAGAGATGCAACCAACACAAGTGGCTTTGGGTGCAATGGTTAGTGCTTCAAGTGGAAGGTTGGTCAAGAAGGGGATGACTCAGTGTTGATATGGAAGAGGAGCATGGGATAGCACTTCCTTGAGCTAATATTAATATGTTGGTGTGTTCTCTTGTCACCATACTTCATTCAATTATCCTATTTTCAAAGTAACATGTTATGAGATCGTTCATTGCATGTCAATACAAATAACGCATGTCCTCATTTTTTGACCAATAACATTGACTTCACTTTTATATTTTCTTTTATGCTAAATGTTATCAATATATTATGTTATCATTTTTTCAATTTTGACAATTGATTATAGTTTTCACTAAGCCACTATATCTTGTTTTTTTAAACAATTTTGACACCAATTATCATGTCATATCTGGCAACCGAAGAAAATGATCAAAATTGAACGAAGAAAAAACAATGTTCGAATTTGTAAAAAGAAAAACTAAAAAACTAGATGTGTTTTGTGACATTTAACCCCAAATTTCCCATCTTTCATATTTTAAGTTTTTATTTGTTTTAAGAATAACTAGAAAAATTATCAAAATTACCTTTACGTTAATCGAATGTTGAAAAAGCCTTTTCAAAACTTTATGAAAATAAAACAAAACTATAAAGCAACATAATCTACCAAGACAAGACACATCATCAAATCACCAATACAACGTGTCATTCATATAAGGGAAAATGATTCCAACTCAAGAACCATATGAATACTCAAAAAAACAAAGGCCACAATATGTTCACACACACCTTCACATGACCTTTTTATTAACTTCTACTCTAAACTTAAAACCGTCAAAAAACCGCAAAAGTTGGTTTCCATTATGACATTTTTCTGACCCTGGTTCAAAACACCAAAAACAAGATCAAAAGACAGGGGCTCAAGCGTCATTCAAGGCGAGCACACCTGGAAGTGTTTTTCCTTCTAGAAGCTCCAAGCTGGCACCGCCACCTGTCGAGATGTGGCTCATCTTGTCAGCTAGCCCAGCCTTCTCCACTGCTGCAACCGAATCACCACCTCCAATGATGGTTGTCACCCCCTTTCCACTAAGCTCCGCCAGTTTCTTTGCAATAGCCTGGAAACAAAACAAATATAACCCATTTAGATTATGCATTGCATTTGTTTATTAAGGGTATTTTAGTAATTTCACTAGTGTATGTATGTATGTATGTGTACCTCTGTTCCTGCAGCAAACTTCTCAAACTCAAACACACCCATAGGTCCATTCCAGATAACAGTTTGAGTAGTATCCAAAGTTTCACTGAATGACTTAATGGAATCTGGACCAATGTCTAATCCCATCCAGCCATCAGGAATACTATTGGCTGGAACAATCTGTAATGGAGCAAATATATATAATAAGGAAAGGGCAATATGGGGAAAAAGAAAATAAAAGAAAAGAAAAGAAAAGGGAAAAAAGAAAACCTTGCTGTTGGCATCTGCAGCAAACTTGTCAGCAATTACAACATCAGTAGGGAGTAACAGAGACACCCCTTTAGCCTTGGCATTTTCAAGAAGTGATTTTGCAAGATCGAGTTTATCTTCTTCCACAAGTGAAGATCCAACTTTGAGGCCTTGAGCTTTATAGAAAGTGAAGATCATACCTCCACCAAGAATAAGGACATTAACCTTCTTTAACAATGACTCGATCACACCGATTTTACTTGATACCTTTGATCCTCCAACAATGGCAGCAAATGGCTTCTTGGGATTGGATACAGCTCCAACTAGGTAGTCAAGCTCCTGAAAACACAAACTTATGTAAATAGATTGCCAATTGACTACACTTAATCAAGATTAAGAAATGACAGACCTTTTGCATGAGGAATCCAGCAACAGAAGGTTTCAAGTACTTTGTGACACCTTCTGTGGATGCATGTGCTCTATGTGCAGTGCCAAATGCATCATTAACATACAGGTCTGCTAGTGATGCAAGCTTCTTTGCAAATTCAGGATCGTTCTTTTCTTCCTCCTTATAGAATCTGACATTTTCAAGAAGCAAAACACCCCTCTCTGGGAGCTCAGCCACCAGTTTCTCAACTTCTGGACCTATGCAATCACTTGCCATCTTGACCTGTTACAAGGTGCAAAGAGAGCATTTCAGAAAAGAGTTGAATTAGATGATGAGAGGTGTGTATAAATGAAGATGCATGGAGAAACTAACCTCGATTTCAAGGAGCTCGGAGAGTCTAGGCACAAGTGGCTTCAGGCTGTATTTTGGTGTAACACCCTTTGGACGTCCCTGTAAATACGTTCACAACAAACAAAAGAACATACAGCATTAAACCCCCCTTACAAACAGTTCAAAGCCTAAGAGGTAGCTATTGGTTAATTAAGCTTATGAGGTCCCAAATCTGAATCTTCCTTCTTAGGCACCCCTTAGATCAACTAAAAGAAAGTGATTAGCATCTTTATTGCGATCAAAGAATGAGCAAAACGGATTCAAAAACCACATCTTAGTCACGTTATTATATACGTGAGATTTAACTGCTATGGATGAAGATTACAGAAGAAACTTATCCATATACATGTGATTTGGAGATAGATTGCAACACGTATATCAGAAACAAACATACGACCCAAATCAAATGAGGAACAGAACACATACCAGGTGAGAAGAGAGGATGATTCTGGCGCCATTGGACATCAAATATTTGATAGTAGGGACGGCGGCGCGGATACGTGTGTCATCGGTGATCTTAAAATTGTCATCCAAGGGTACATTAAGATCAGCCCTAACAAACACCTTCTTCCCCTTCAGATCTCCTTCCTTCAAACTGCTTACGCTCTTCTTTGTCGCCATTTCTCACAAACAAAAACGATTACTTAGATCTTAGCTTCCCTGTCAAAATCCCCAAAAAAAAATAATCAAAACACATATTACGATCAGAAACAAAAACAATTCAAATCATTGATATGCATCATGGATTGAGAAAGATCTGAAGAATCGATCGATCGGATTAGATCAGACTTACGATGATTTTGAGGTTGTGAGATCGAGAGAAAAGAATCAACTGGATCGATGCTTTTTTTATGCTTTTATGAGCGACCGTGTTCTTCTTTTATGGTATTCTTTTCTAGAATGTGTATGGACCACAAGGAAAAAAAGGCCGGTTTGGGCGTCACGGGTTGAATTACTTCAGCTTTCATGGGGTGGGCCGAAACATGCCATGTTGAGTTGACTACTTGACCGGGTGTTATTTTTTGTTTATGTTTTTATTAGTATAAGTATGTTTCATCAAATGTAACTATTATAATTCTTGTGATACTAATATTATTTTTGTAATACGTTGACATGATATGAGATGTGCTTTAGAAATAAGTAGACAGTTTTTTGGTTCAACTCATTTTTTTATAAACAACCAACCATATATTAAAAAATAATAAAAGCATTAGCAAGGAATGAGAGTAAAAAAAAACAATTATATAAAATTTAAAAGATATTGTAACCAATTAACCCAATTTAAAATATAATTTTTATTTTATTAAAATACCAGAGGAACAAGAACTCTCTAATCGAGTAAAAAATGTCATTTTTCTTAACTTCCAACTGTACTAAATCGAGACATACACAATAACATCTATTATAGTCTTTTTCTTCTTCAAGTTCATGGCCAAGTTATCATTGCACCGAATCAAACTCTATATGTTGAATATCCAACCACTTGAACACCGCATTCCAAGTTTTGTCTGTCATCTCACATTAACAAAATATGATTTAATTGTCCCGCCTCTATCAAAGAAATAGGACACAAAATGGACGAAGCATTTATCCCTCGAGATACAATGTTATATCTAATAGAGTAATAGGAATTATGTACAAAAGAACGCGACATAACATAATATTTACCTTTCTAGGAACAAAAAGTTTTCACCCCGTTTCACTTCCCGCTATTGGAAGAATAATATAATCAGTTTATCTTCTTGTATTACTAATCGTAAAGCATCAATTCTCATCGATCTTCAACCACCATCTGTCCTCCTAAAATGATAAAGACACGCCTGTCACACCCCCGAACCAGACGGCGGATACGTCCAGGGGATTGTGCATGACTTCATCCATGTAGTATCATCACATAATATATAATCGAAACATAACATCATCATCACATGAAACATCCCAAAAATACTAGCCAAAAATTTTGTTTGAAAAACAATATCAAAACCCATAATCATCCATAATCAAATGGAAACCCAGTGACAAGTATCGTAAAATCTCATATCAAATATTATATCAAAACTTAATGAGAAAAATATCAGAGTCTCAATCAATCCCAGACTGAAAGCTGTGGTGTGTGTCATGCGATCATCTCGAGCCCTTCCCTTTGCTATAAGAAGTACCTGAAACCAAAACTGAAAACTGTAAGCACGAAGCTTAGTGAGCTCCCCCAAGATTGTCGTTCCTCTCACCAGGTTGACCCGGAAGGGTGTTACTTTTACTTGGGGGCCCGAGCAGCAGGCCTCATCTGAGACCCTTCGCCAAAGATTGTGTGAAGCCCTAGTGTTAGCCTTTCCCGAGGGAGTGTAGGACTTTGTAGTTTATTGTGATGCTTCTATATTCGGGATGGGTGTGGTGTTGATGCAGAGGGGACATATGATAGCATATGCATCGAGGCAGCCGAAGCCTCATGAGACGAGGTATCCCACCCACGATCTAGAGCTGGGGGCGGTGGTGTTCGCCCTCAAGATCTGGCGTCACTACTTGTATGGAGTCTGGTGTACCATATATACGGACCATAAGAGCCTGAAATACCTTATGGATCAACCCAACATGAATATGAGGCAGAGGAGGTGGTTGGATGTGGTGAAGGATATGACTGCGAGATCTTATATCATCTGGGCAAGGCTAATGTGGCAGTCGACGCCCTGAGCCGTAGAGCATCGAGTGCTCCGATCTAAGATGTGTGCATGAGGATAACAGTGATGACTCCAGTCTTAGATACCATTCGAGAGGCCCAAGTGGAGGCCGCAAGACCGAAGAACCACAAGAGGGAGCGGGTGAATGGGCAGGTTTCTGAGTTTGTGACAAATAGTTATGGGCTTATAACTTTATGAGGGCGGATTTGGGTGCCCTGTACAGGTGGAGCTTGTCGTATATTGATAGAGGAGGCACATAGATCGATATTCTCGATCCACCCAGGGCCACTAAGATGTATTTGGACCTGAAGAGAGATTATTGGTGGCTCTGTATGAAGAGGGACGTGGCATGGGTAGTTGAGAGGTGCTTGACCTGTCGTTGGGTTAAGGTGGAGCACCAACATCCACATGGCCCGTTACAACCTCTAGAGATTCCCCATTGGAAGTGGGAGCAGATTTCAATGGATTTTATCACCAAGCTACCGAGGATCGTGTTGGATTAGTGTCTAAGGCTGTAACTATATTTGGTAAGTACTTGACCTGGTTGTGCATGCTCCTTTTGGGTTGCCTTCACCATAGCAACTTGACAAGATGATTTGTTAAGAGAGAAGAAATATTATTGTTAATATATTATGAGAATAATATATTAAAGGAATAATAATATTATTTGATTAATATAAGTCATATATTAATTAAGAATTAATTTGGTGACTTAAAGAGGTTAATTGAATAAAGGGGCATAAATTGTCAAATGTGTGATAGTTGTGTTTTGGGCTATGTATCCTTATGGATATAAGGGTGGACAAAATTTAGGGTTTGGGAACCTTAAAATCGTCCAAGCCTAATATCTAGAAGGATCTTGGATTGCTTAGGGCCTAAGTTATTCAATTAGGGTTAAAGGTGAAACCCTAGTATCCCATAGTATAAATAGATCCCTAGGGTGAGGGAAATCGACACTCATGCAAGGCAAGAAACCCTAGGGCCGATTTCTCACCCTCATATCTCTCTCTAAAATCATCTTCTTGCTAGTTGGTGTTTGTAAGCCATTAGAGGAGTGACAATTGTGACTCTAAGCTCCAAGAAGAAGAAGTCTCAAGCAAGTAATCCAAGGTATTGTTCTAGATCTTAATTCATATGATTAGAATCAATTGTTTATATTAGATCTAGTATTAAAAGTCTTGGATAGAATGCATGTTCAATTAGAGAAACCTAGATCCAAGCAATTAGGGTTTGCATGTGCACATAGGAAAGTTCTTATGGCTCAAATACATCAGTGGTATCAGAGCTTTGATTGATTTCTATTGAATTGATGCATTGGTTATTGCTTGTTGCTTGAAAAATTCGATTTTTGGTCTTCTGCCTAATGAACTCGGCGAGTTCCACTGTGGACTCGACGAGTAGCTCCAACTCGGCGAGTCCATAGTGGGAACTCGGCGAGTTCGAGCGTCAGAATGAGGGAGTTTCGGGATTTCTTGCTGTTTTACTTGAGGAAATTTGCCTTAACTGTTTTGGGTCATTAAAATCTGATTTTAACCATATATACGAGTATATTCTTGATCAAACAAAAGATAATTACCAATTAGTTGAATAATAATTCCTTATATGATAATAATTGATTATTTGAATTGAATTGGTGAATTGTTTTGCAAGTAACATTGAATAAGATCAAATTGAGATAATCTAATTGTTGATTTACATTATTTGCTATTTGACCCTTATGTTTTGAAAAGTTTAAAACTTGTCCTAAAGTTTTGAAATTTAAGTTTTGTGATTAAAAGTTTAATTTGAATAATTTAAATTTCAAACCCTAGAATTTTACAAGTTTAAAATTCAACCCTATACTATTATATGATTACAAGCTTAATATATATATATATATATATATATATATATATATATATATATATATATGTATGAGTTAAAATATGGTAGTCTTAACGTTAGTAGACCTCATTCACGAAGCCAGTCTATAAGGTGGGTATAAGGTTGCTGCCTATAAAATGGCGCTTAATGGGTGTATACTCACACCCACCGCTTGTTTGACTGGTGGAGGGTCGTTAGCCGAACGGGTAGGATAGGGCAAACCTCTTCTCATTAATAAGTATAATGAATCTATTTAAAGTAACTAAACTATTTTATAAAATTCCCAATCTTAGTTACTTTAGGAAAAGTGAATTGATGCAATCCCATGAAATTACACTTTGCACCCTTGTTTAGATGTTAGTGGAGCGTGTGTGGTTAACCGACACACTATTGGTTCTAAGCAAAAGTGGAAAAGGGTGATTCATTGTTTGTCATAGTTCGGTGGAGTGTGTGTGGTTTACCGACACATCGAATAGGTGATTGTAACAATGAAGGCACCATGTAGATTTGCATGGTTATTCACACCCGCTTTGTGATCCTCGGAATCCCAGTCACAAAATCGAGATTTAAACATGCCATTGAAAAGTTCAATGAATCTCAAAATCTAGGAATTCTCAATACATTTAAAACTTAAAGCTTTTGTTTTTCATGGTGAAGAATTAGTGAATCGTCATTCACTTACCTTCAAATTATTTGCATATTGGATTACGGTATCCCTTTTCTAATATGTAAATAATGTTGTTAGGTCCTAGCCCTAAATTTCGTGTTGGGTGTTAATTAGGGACTTAAATCTAATCAACTTTGTTCCTTTCTATTTGTAGATTTCTAACGCAAACAACGTTGGTGCTAGCTCATTCACGCTAATGAGCCTTTGTCAAAAAGTGACCTTCGATGGATCGAACTTTAGCGAATGGATAAGATACATTTGCACGATCGCTCGTTATGAGGACAAAGAGTATGTTCTCGATGAGAAGCTTGAAAAGATCAATCCAGAAACTGCTACTCCCGAGGAAATGGCTGTGTTTGAGACACATGATCGTGATGTAACGAAAGTTCATTGCGTCATGATAGCCACCATGAACTCCGAATTCCAAAAGTCCTATGAGGACATGTATCCTTATGAGATGCATCTAGACTTGATGGAGCAATACCACCAAAGTGCGAGGCAAGAGCACTATGAGATCATAACGAATATGATCACTGCTAAAATGGGAAGTGGAGAGTCTCTAACCATGCACTTGAAAAAGATGCAAAGGTATCTCGATCGTCTTTGCAAGTTGAATGTCAACTTTGGGGAAGATTTGGCTATCGACTTTGTTCTCCACTCCTTGCCCTCATGCTACAACCAATTTAGGATGACCTACCACATGAACAAGGAAGAGGTCACCCTAAGAAAACTCCAAGGGCTCCTAAGGACTGCTGAGAGCAACCTTAAGGACAAGTCTATTGCACCATCTCCCAATCCGTCTGCTGCCCCTGTTTTGGCTATTGGGCAGGGAAGAGACAAGAAGAGGAAGGCTTCTTCAAAGAACCACCGCAAGGGAAAGTCCCAAGATGGTTCCTCTTCTAGTGGGACCAAGGTTGATCTTGCTAAGCCCAACCCTAACCCAAAAGAGGCAGAGTGTCATCATTGCCACAAAATAGGGCATTGGAAGAGAAGCTGCCCGGAATATCTGCAAGCCATCAAGGATGGAAATATCAAGCCATCTTTTGCAGGTATATACACAATTAAATCTAATGATTCATCCCATGCTACAGGGTTGTGGTTACCACATTTGTTCTGATTTATAGGGACTAGGAAGAAATAAGGACGTGGAGCTTGGAAGAATAAATATAATCATGGGGAACAGAAGATCGTCGTCTATTACCAAGATTGGAGTGTATTCTCTAGTGCTTAGTAATGGGCTGAATTTAGATTTAAACAATTGTTGCTACTCGCCAGATATGGCAAGAAACATCATTTCTTTTCATGGTTTGTTTAAACAAGGATTTAGATATTCGTTTAATAATGAGAATGGTTCGATTTATGCTTATCTAAATGGTGTTTTATATTTTGAAGCAATGCCTTGTAATGGAATTTATGAAACTCTTATGGTTGTAGATAACCTAGGAAATGATGTGTTGTGTATAGATTCTTCCAATAGTATGGATAGAGCATCCTTGTGGCATTGTCGTCTTGGACATGTCAACAAGAAGCGCATAGCCCAACTCCAAAAGGATGGAGTGTTGGAGTCATTCAACCTTAGGGAAGATGACACGTGCGAATCTTGTTTACTTGGAAAGATGACCAAGTCACCCTTCACTGGCACTTGTGAGAAGGGTGAGGGTTTATTGGATCTCATACATACCGATGTGTGTGGGCCCTTTAGATCTACCACCAAGGATGGGAACGTTTCTACGTGACTTTCACTGATGATTATAGCAGATATGGGTATATCTACTTAATCAGGCACAAGTCAGAAACATTTGAAAAGTTCAAAGAATTCAAACATGAATTGGAGAATCAATTGGGCAGGAAAATCAAGATGCTTCGATCTGATCGAGGAGGAGAGTACCTAAGTCTTGAATTCCACGACTATCTCAAGGAATGCGGAATAGTTTCGCAATTGACGCCACCTAGGACACCGCAGTTGAATGGTGTGGCAAAAAGGCGTAATCGAACCCTGTTAGACATGGTTCGTTCTATGATGAGTCGTGCTTCACTACCTATCTCATTTTGGGGGTATGCCTTAGAGACTGCCGCTCATATCCTTAACCGAGTCCCTATAAAGAAGGTTGCCAAAACACCTCACGAGATGTTGACAGGGAAAGCACCCTCGTTGGCACATATCAAGGTTTGGGGCTGTGAGGTTTTCGTAAGACGAGAGACTCACGACAAGCTCGAACCTCGAAGTGAGCGATGTATTTTCATCGGCTACCCGCAGAAATCCTTTGGATATCTCTTCTATAGACCGAGTGACAATGTTGTCTTCGTTGCGAGGAGAGGGGTTTTCTGAGAGCGAGAACTCATAAGCCAAGGAGACAGTGGGAGGCAAATCGATCTTGAAGAGATTCAAGAGTCGAGCGATGAAGGAACCTCTAACGCTGGCGCTCAACCCGAGGAGGAAACTCCGGTTGAACCAATTGACGAGTCCTTACCTCTTAGACGTTCTGAAAGAGTTAGGGTTCAACCCCAGTTCTATGGTTTTCATATTACTACCGAAGGGGATACATATATTAGTGAAGGTACACTAATAAATCTAGATGAACCTAACAGTTATAAGGAAGCCATGGTAGGCCCAGAGTCTGTAAAATGGAAAGAGGCGATGGACAGCGAGATTCAGTCCATGTATGACAACCAAGTTTCGAATTTGGTTGACAATGTGCCCGGACGTAAGACGGTTGGGTGCAAATGAATCTTCAAGAAGAAGACCGACGTGGATGGGAATGTGCACACGTATAAGACACGACTAGTGGCGAAGGGCTTTACTCAAACTCCCAAAGTTGAATATGATGAGACCTTCTCACCAGTTGCTAAGATAAAATCTATTAGGGTGATGCTAGCAATTGCTGCATTTCATGATTATGAGATGTGGCAGATGGATGTCAAGACCGCTTTCCTTAATGGGAAGTTGGCTGAGGATGTTTACATGGCTCAACCAGAGGGGTTTGTCGATCCAAATCATCCCAATAGAGTGTGCAAGCTTGAGAAGTCCATTTATGGACTTAAGCAAGCGTCTCGCAGATGGAATATTTGCTTCGATGAGAAAGTCAAAGAGTTTGGATTTGTACGAAGTGAAGATGAATCATGTGTATATGTCAAGGCCAATGGGAGTATAGTTAGCTTCCTCGTTTTGTATGTCGATGACATACTGCTCATAGGAAACGACATCCCGACTTTGCAGGAGGTTAAATCCTGGCTCGGGAAGTGCTTCGCTATGAAGGACCTCGAAGAGGCTTCCTATATTTTGGGAATAAGGATAGTGAAAGAAAGAAGTAAGAGACTAATAGGACTTAGTCAGAATACTTACTTAGATAAAGTACTAAAATGTTTTAGTATGGAAAACTCGAATAAGGGAGAACTACCGATACAAAGTAATGCCAAGTTGAGTAAGACTCAAAGTCCGAGTACCGAAGACGAGATAGCTGAGATGAGCCGAGTACCCTACGCTTCCACAGTTGGCTCAATCATGTACGCTATGACTTGTACTCGCCTCGATGTGGCCTTTGCTTTGAGCATGGTCAGTAGATATCAAGTTATTAAGAATAATCGAATTATTCGATTATGTTGATTGTTTAACTATTGTTTCACTTTGCATGTTTTGACTTCCTGAATAATTAAGTTATTAAGAATAATCGAATTATTCGAATGGTCCACAATCGTTCATATGTTGGAAGTAGGTATGAATGAAGATTGTCATGAATTGGTGTGTAGATTGTCTAACAGAGTATTAGACATGGCAAAGGCTTGCTACAATGTTCATGAGTACTTATGAACAAGTTTTGAGCATTGGAATAAACTCGTACTTGCTGGAATCACTTTTTGGAACGTGACACAAGTGATCGCAAGACGATAATATCATATGGTCTTAAAACCAAGATACATGGTTTATTGTTTATTAATTGGTTGTGCATTGACAATGCGAAACCGCATCAGTAAATTGATGTCATAAAACACATTGTTGTGTATAGTTGATTAGTAAATAGTGAATGCATATAAGTCGAAGTTGATCTGTTACTTTCATCCAAGAGGATAAAAGCGATATCACGGCCGCTCGATGATTTGATTTGACTTATGTGTCGGGCCCGGTCAGGACTGAATTGATGTGTTCAATTAAGTTATATGTCAAATGAATCTGAGATCGAGAAACCAAATGTTGGACAATAAGTTCCATAAGATTGTCCGCATAATATCGAAATAGAGGACTGTACAATCCCTTATCAAAGGACAGAAGATTGATAAGATCAGAGTTGACATCGTCTTTGAGAGCTACGATTGCTAATCGGTTTGTGTTTGCATATATAGTTACTAGACTTATCCAAGTGGGAGACTGTTGGATTAGTGTCTAAGACTGTAACTATATTTGGTAAGTACTTGACCTGGTTGTGCATGCTCCTTTTGGGTTGCCTTCACCATAGCAACTTGACAGGATGATTTGTTAAGAGAGAAGAAATATTATTGTTAATATATTATGAGAATAATATATTAAAGGAATAATAATATTATTTGATTAATATAAGTCATATATTAATTAAGAATTAATTTGGTGACTTAAAGAGGTTAATTGAATAAAGGGGCATAAACTGTCAAATGTGTGATAGTTGTGTTTTGGGCTATGTATCCTTATGGATATAAGGGTGGACGAAATTTAGGGTTTGGGAACCTTAAAGTAGTCCAAGCCTAATATCTAGAAGGATCTTGGATTGCTTAGGGCCTAAGTTATTCAATTAGGGTTAAAGGTAAAACCCTAGTATCTCATAATATAAATAGATCCCTAGGGCGAGGGAAATTGGCACTCATGCAAGGCAAGAAACCCTAGGGCCGGTTTCTCACCTTCCTATCTCTGTCTCTAAAATCATCTTCTTGCTAGTTGGTGTTTGTAAACCATTAGAGGAGTGACAATTATGACTCTAAGCTCCAAGAAGAAGAAGTATCAAGCAAGTAATCCAAGGTATTGTTCTAGATCTTAATTCATATGATTAGAATCACTTTTTTTACACTAGATCTAGTACTGAAAGTCTTGGATAGAATGCATGTTCAATTAGAGAAACCTAGATCCAAGCAATTAAGGTTTGCATGTGCACATAGGAAAGTCCTTATTGCTCAAACCCATCAAATCGTGCATGGGTTTGACGTGATATGGGTGATTGTAGACCGATTGACGAAGAGTGCTCACTTCCTCGCCATCAGTGAGAGCTCTTCTGTAGAGAAACTGGCCAAGATTTATGTAAGAGAGGTGGCAGCACGGCATGGAGTGCCGACCTCAATAGTGTCAGATCAAGATGTGCGTTTTACTTCCAGGTTCTAGAAGAAGTTTCATGAGGAGTTGGGTACTCGGTTGCATTTTAGTACCACATATCACCTGCAGACATACGAGCAGAGTGAGCGGACGATTCAGACGCTTTAGGACATGTTGCGTGCATGTGTTGTAACACCCATAAAATTCGAGCCAATTTAGACATTTAAATCATTTGAAACCATTCAATTATTACAATTTGTTTTCAAAATAGTTTATACATTAGAGTTCCCAAAAATCATAATCATCAATCGAGGAAGTGTATGGTCATGCATTCGCCTTCCTGCAGTCATCCGCTCAACCTGAAACAATAAACTGAAACTGTAAGACCAAAAGCTTAGTGAGTTACCCCCAAAATACCAACACCATACCGATAATTATATAATATAAACATATAAGCAACAAAACTGATGGGTTTTAGCCATAAGAACTTTCCTATGTGCGCATGCAAAACCCTAATGCTCGGATCTAGGCTTTCTAATTAAACATGCTTTGAATCCAAGACTTCTAATGACTAATTAGGTTAAATAACAACATTGAAACAGATCTAGAACCATACCTTTGAGTTCCTTGTTGACCTTGTTGTCTTGGAGCTTCTAGAGTCACAAATGTCACTCCTCTGATGGCTTACAAACACCAATAGCAATAAAGATGATTTAGGAGAGAGGAGAGGGGAGGAAATCGGCCAGGGTTCTCTTACTTTTTGAGAGGTGCCGATTTCCCTTGCCCATGGGATCTATTTATACTTGTAGACTCCTTAAGGGTTACAACCTAAACCCTAATTGGATAATCTTCTCTTAAGGCTATCCAAATCCTTTCCATAGATAAGCCTTGGACGAATTAGCTATCCTTTTAGCTTCTAGAATTCGTCCCTAGTATATCTATAAGGATTTTCAGTCTAAAGCTTAACTATCAAACAATTGACAGTTTATACCCCTTTATTTAATTAACCTCTTTAAGTCACCAAATTAATTTCAATTAATTATATGACTTATATTAATCAAATAACAATATATTATTCATTATAATATTCTCATAATATACTAATAATATTCACTCTCTCATATTCAATCATCCTATCAGGTTGCTATGGTGAAGGCAACCCAAAAGGACCATGCACAACCGGGTCAAATACTTGCCTAATATAGTTTCAGCCTTAGACACTATTCCAACAATCTCCCACTTGGATAAGTCTAGTAACTATATGCACAAGTACAATTTGGTTTGCAATCGTAGCTCTCAAAAACGCTGTCAAACTCTGATCTAATCAATCTTGTCCTTTAGATAAGTGATCGTACAGTCCTCTGTTAGATATCATGCTGACAATCCTATGGAATGGTTAGTCAAGCATTTAGGTTTCTTGATCTCTGATTTATTTGACATAGAACTTAATCGAACACATCAACTCAGTTCTGACCGGACCCGGTACATAAGTCAAATCAAATCATCGAGCGGCCGAGATATCGCTTTTACCTTCTTAGATAAAAGTTACAGATAAACTTCGACTTATATGCATTTACTTATTCATTAACCAGCTATACACAACAATGTGTTTTATAACACCAAGTTACTGATGCGTTTTCGCATTATCAATGTACAACCAATTAACAAATAACAAACCATATATCTAGGTTTTAAGACTATATGATATTATCGTCTTGCGATCACCCTTTTATATCTTATTCCATAAGGTGATTCCAGCAAGCGCGGGTTTGTTCCAATGCTCAAATCTAGTTCATAAGCACTCATGAACGTTGCAGCAACCCTATGCTATGTCTAACACCATTAAGACAATCTACATACCAATTCATGACAATCTTCATTCATATCTACTTCCAACATATGAACGATTGTGGACAATTTGAACAATTCCATTATTCCTAATAATTTCAATTATTCTGGAAGTCAAAACATGCAAAGTGAAACAATAGTTAAACAATTAACATAAGACAGTAACATTACTCATAAATAAAACTCCTTTATTTAATCATCAAATGTTAATTACATTTATCTATTACACGTTTCTAATACTATCTAATCTATGCTAATATCATCCTTCAGCCCAATACTCCTAGCATGCTGCAAGTGCTTAACCCTACTCAGTCCCTTCGTAAGCGGATCTGCTGGGTTATCTTTTGATGATATCCTTTTCACTACGAGTTGTCCTTCTTCTACACGATGTCTAATGAAGTGATATTTTCTGTCGATATGTCTTGATCTACCATGATCCCTCGGTTCCTTGGTTAAGGCAACCGCTCCTTCGTTATCACAGAAAATCTCCATGGGCTCCTCTATGGCAGGTACGACTCCAAGATCACCGATGAAGTTCTTTAGCCATATTGCCTCCTTCGACGCTTCGCTCGCTGCAATGTACTCTGATTCACACGTTGAATCAGCTACAGTCTCCTGCTTGGAACTCTTCCATGTCACTGCTCCTCTATTTAGGGTAAAGACCCAGCCCGACTGCGAACGGTAGTTGTCCCTGTCGGTCTGAAAACTGGCGTCACTATACCCTCGCACCTTCAAGTCATCACTCCCTCCGAGGACTAAGAACCATTCCTTCGTCCTCCGAAGGTACTTAAGGATATTCTTCACCGCAATCCAATGTGCCCTGCCAGGATTCCCTTGATATCTGCTAACCATGCTCAAAGCGAAGGCTACATCAGGGCGAGTACAAGTCATAGCGTACATGATTGAGCCAACTGCGGAAGCGTATGGTACTTGGCTCATTTCTGCTATCTCAGCTTCGGTACTCGGACTTTGAGTCTTACTCAACTTGGCATTACTTTGTATCGGTAATTCTCCCTTCTTTGAGTTTTCCATACTAAAACGTTTTAATACCTTCTCTAAGTAAGTATTTTGACTAAGTCCAATTAGTCTCTTACTTCTTTCTCTCACTATCCTTATTCCCAAAATGTATGAAGCCTCTCCGAGGTCCTTCATAGCGAAGCACTTCCCGAGCCAGGACTTAACCTCCTGCATAGTCGGGATGTCGTTTCCTATGAGTAATATGTCATCGACATATAGAACGAGGAAGCTTGCTATACTCCCACTGGCTTTGACATATACACAAGACTCGTCTTCGCTTCGTACAAATCCAAACTCTTTGACTTTCTCATCGAAGCAAAGATTCCATCTGCGAGACGCTTGCTTAAGTCCATAAATGGACTTTTCAAGCTTACACACTCTATTCGGATGCTTCGGATCCACAAACCCCTCGGGCTGAGCCATGTAAACATCCTCAGCCAACTTCCCGTTAAGGAAAGCGGTCTTGACATCCATTTGCCAAATCTCATAATCATGAAATGCGGCAATAGCTAGCATCACTCTAATAGATTTAATCTTCGCAACTGGTGAGAAGGTCTCATCATAGTCAACTCCTGGAGTTTGAGTAAAGCCCTTCGCAACCAATCGCGCTTTATATGTGTGCACGTTTCCATCCACGTCGGTCTTCTTCTTGAAGATCCACTTGCACCCAACGGTCTTACGTCCGGGCGCATAATCAACCAAATTCCAAACTTGGTTATCATACATGGATTGGATCTCGCTATCCATTGCCTCTTTCCATTTCGCAGACTCCGGGCCTGCCATGGCTTCCTTATAGCTATTAGGTTCATCAAGATTTATTAGTGTACCATCACTAATATACGTGTCCCCTTCGGTAGTAATATGAAAACCATAAAACTGGGGTAGAACTCTAACTCTATCGGAACGTCTAAGAGGTAAGGACTCGTCAATCGGTTCAACCGGAGTTTCCTCATCGGGTTGAGTGCCAGCGGTAGAGGTTCCTTCATCTATTGACTCTTGAATCTCTTCAAGCTCGATTTGCCTCCCACTGTCTCCTTGGCTTATGAGTTCTCGCTCTCGGAAAACTCCTCTCCTTGTAACAAAGACAACATTGTCCTTCGGTCTATAGAAGAGATATCCAAAGGATGTCTGCGGGTAGCCAATGAAAATACATCGCTCACTTCGAGGTTCAAGCTTGTCGTGAGTATCTCGTCTTACGAAAGCCTCGCAACCCCAAACCTTGATATGTGCCAACGAGGGAGCTTTCCCTGTCCACATCTCGTGAGGTGTTTTGGCAACCTTCTTAGTAGGGACTCGGTTAAGGATATGGGCGGCAGTCTCTAAGGCATACCCCCAGAAAGAGATAGGTAGTGAAGCACGACTCATCATAGAGCGAACCATATCCAATAAGGTTCGATTACGCCTTTCTTCCACACCATTCAACTGCGGTGTCCTAGGAGGCGTCAATTGTGAAACTATTCCACACTCCTTGAGATAATCGTGGAATTCAAGACTTAGGTACTCTCCTCCTCGATCGGATCGAAGCATCTTGATTTTCCTGCCCAATTGATTCTCCACTTCATTCTTGAATTCTTTGAACTTTTCAAAGGTTTCTGACTTTTGCTTGATTAAATAGATATACCCATATCTACTATAATCATCGGTAAAAGTTACATAGAAGCGGTTCCCATCCTTCGTGGTTGATCTAAACGGTCCACATACATCGGTATGTATTAGGTCCAATAAACCTTCACCCCTTTCACATGTACTCATGAAGGGTGATTTAGTCATCTTTGCAAGTAAACAAGACTCGCATGTGTCATCTTCCCTAAGGTCGAATGACTCAACACTCCATCCTTTTGGAGTTGGGCTATGCGTTTCTTGTTGACATGTCCAAGACGACAATGCCACAAGGATGCTTTATCCATACTAGTGGAAGAATCAATATTCAAAACATCATTTCCTAAGTTATCAACAATCATAACAGTTTCATATATTCCATTACATGGTATAGCTTCAAAGTAAAAGACACCATTTAGATAAGCCAAAATAGAACCATTCTCATTATTAAAAGAAAATCTATATCCTTGTCTATATAAACCATGAAATGAATTGATGTTTCTTGCCATTTCTGGCGAATAGCAACAATTGTTCAAATCTAAAACCAAACTATTCCTAAGCACTAAAGAATACACTCCAATCTTGGTTACAGGCGACGATCTTCTGTTCCCCATGATTAGATTGATCCTTCCTTGCTCCACATCCCTACTTCTTCTTAGTCCCTGCACATTAGAACAAATGTGATAACCATAACCGATATCAAGAACCCAAGAAATAGCATGATTAGAATCGTTAGATTTAATTGTGTATATACCTGCGAAAGATGGCTTAATCTTTCCTTCTTTGATTGCTTGCAGGTACTCTGGGCAGCTTCTCTTCCAATGTCCTATCTTGTGGTAGTGGTGGCACTCTGCCTCCTTCGGGTTAGGACATGGCTTAGCGGGATCAACTTTGGTCCCACTAGAAGAGGCACCATATCGGGCTTTGACCTTGCGATAGTTCTTCGATGAAGCCTTCCTCTTCTTTCCCTTTCCTTGACCAATAGCCAAGACAGGAGCAGCAGGTGGATTGGGAGTCGGTGCAGCAGACTTGTCTTTGAAGTTGCTCTCAGCAACCCTCGAGAGACCTTAGAGCTTGCTTAGGGTGACCTCTTCTTTTTTCATGTGGTAGGTCATCCTAAACTGGTTGTACATCGGAGGCAAAGAGTGAAGCACCATGTCGATCGCCAAGTCTTCCCCGAAGTCACCATTTAACTTGCGAAGGCGGTCGACATACCTTTGCATCTTTTGCAAGTGCACGGTAAGAGATTCTCCATGACCCATCTTCGCGGAAATCATGTTGGTGAAGATCTCATACCGCTCTTTTCTCGCGTGTTGGTGGTACCTCTCCAATAAGTCTTGGTGCATCTCGTACGGGTACATGTCCTCGTAGGACTTTTGGAATTCGGAGTTCATGGTGGCAATCATGATGCAATGTACCTTCGTTGCATCTCGCTCATGAGTTTCAAAAGCAGTGATTTCGGCCGGAGTAGCGATTTCGGTGTTGATTTTCTCGAGCTTCTCATCAAGGACATACTCCTTGTCCTCATAGCGAACAATGGTGCGAATGTATCTTATCCATTCGCTAAAGTTCGTTCCATCGAAGGTGACCTTTTGGCAAAGGCTCATCAACGTGAAAGAACTAGCAGCAGCGTTGTTTGCGTTCGACATCTACAAGTAGAAAGGACAAAGATAGATTAGAATAAGAATCCCTAATTATCACCCAATAAGAAAATTAGGGCTAGGATCCAACAATAACATTTACATATTAGAAAAGGGATGTCGTAATCTAACATGCAAATAAATTGAAGGTAAGTGAATGACGATTCACTAATTCTCCATCACAAAAACCTAAACTATTAGTCCTAAGTGTTTTTGAGAATTCCTAGGTTCGGATGAGATTCATTGAAACTATTCAATGGCATGTTTAAATCTCGATATGCCCCTCTTGTTTGTGACTGGGATATCGAGGATCACAAAGCGGGTGTGAATTACCATGCAAATTCACTTGGTGCCTTCAATGTAACGATCACCTATTCGATGTGCCGGTAAATCACACACGCTCCATCGAACTATGATAAACAATGAATCACCCTTTGCCACCTTTGCTTATAACCAATTAGTGTGCCGGTAAACCACACACGCTCCACTAACTTCTTAGCAAGGGTGCAAAGTGTAATTTCATGGGATTGCATCGATTCACTTTTCCTAAAGTAACTAAGATTGGGAAATTTTAAAAAATGTGTAGTTACTTTGTATTACTTATTATACTTTTAATGAGAGGATGAGGTTGCCCTATCCTACCCGTTCGGCTAACGACCCTCCACCAATCAAGCAAGCGGTGGGTGTGAGTGTACACCCATTAAGCGTCATTTTATAGGCCGCAACCTTATACCCACCTTATAGATCGGCTTCGTGAATGAGGCCTACTAACGGTAAGACTAGCATTTAGTTATACATATATATATATATATATATATATATATATATTATACTAGTAATATCATATTAGTATAGGGTTGTATTTTAAACCTTTTAAAATCTAGGGTTTTGAAATTTAAGTTGTCTAAATTAAAACTTTTAATCACAAATATAAATTTCAAAACTTGAGGGCAAGTTTTAAACATTTAAAACATGGAGGATCAAATAACAAATAATTCCAATTAACAATTAATATCCTAATTATCTATATTTGATTTTATTCAAGATTTCTTTGAAAGATAATTACCAAAATAATTAAAATAATTAATTAATTATCATATAAGGAAATTAAATATTTTATTAGTTGATAAATACCTTTAACTAGATCAAGATAATAGTCATATATATCATAAAATCGGATTTAGGTTGATCTATTATGATTAAGGTAAGTTTCCATAAGATAATTATGAAAAAATCCCGAATCTGGCCATTTCTGACGCCTGGACTCGCCGAGTGCACAAAGGGACTCGCCGAGTCAGGCCTACTCGCCGAGTCCATGACTCAGAAACCAAAAAATCGAATTTTGCAGGTTTGTTTCAGTTAATCAAGCAACAATTTAAAGAAAACCAAACCAGCTCTGATACCACTGATGGGTTTTAGCCATAAGAACTTTCCTATGTGCGCATGCAAAACCCTAATGCTCGGATCTAGGCTTTCTAATTAAACATGCTTTGAATCCAAGACTTCTAATGACTAATTAGGTTAAATAACAACATTGAAACAGATCTAGAACCATACCTTTGAGTTCCTTGTTGACCTTGTTGTCTTGGAGCTTCTAGAGTCACAAATGTCACTCCTCTGATGGCTTACAAACACCAATAGCAAGAAAGATGATTTAGGAGAGAGGAGAAGGGAGGAAATCGGCCAGGGTTCTCTTACTTTTTGAGAGGTGCCGATTTCCCTTGCCCATGGGATCTATTTATACTTGTAGACTCCTTAAGGTTACAACCTAAACCCTAATTGGATAATCTTCTCTTAAGGCTATCCAAATCCTTTCCATAGATAAGCCTTGGACGAATTAGCTATCCTTTTAGCTTCTAGAATTCGTCCCTAGTATATCTATAAGGATTTTCAGTCTAAAGCTTAACTATCAAAAAATTGACAATTTATACCCCTTTATTTAATTAACCTCTTTAAGTCACCAAATTAATTTCAATTAATTCTATGACTTATATTAATCAAATAACAATATATTATTCATTATATTATTCTCATAATATACTAATAATATTCACTCTCTCATATTCAATTATCCTATCAAGTTGCTATGGTGAAGGCAACCCAAAAGGACCATGCACAACCGGGTCAAATACTTGCCTAATATAGTTGCAGCCTTAGACACTATTCCAACAAAAACAACCATGCATCTCGAATCTGCAGTGTGACTAGTCCGCCCGCACCGGGCCTTCAGTCCCACCTGGTCCACTCTCTGAGTCTACAATATGACTGAACCGCCCACACCGGGCCTTTAGTCTATCTGGCCCACTCTCCGAGCCTCGACACGTCTGGACCGCCCTCTCGGGGCCTTCAACCTATCCGGACCGCTCGTCGGGCCTTTGGCCTGACTAGGTGCCCTCCTGGGCCTACAGTCTATCCGGTCCTCCTTGGGTAAGTTGGCATCTAGCACGAAGCAGGACCCGCCTCAACCCAACCCCCATACCAATCAAACAATTATGTGCACACAAATATCATACGCTAGCATGTAAATAACAGATAATCATACCGATCTAATAGATCACTAACACAACAACCGTCTTATAACCAGGATACCGACCTAACCGGTCACCAACATAACATCGTCCTATATACCAGGATACCGACCTAAACTAGGTCACTAACATAACATCATCCTATATACCAGGATACCGACCTAAATCAGGTCACTAACATAATACCATCCTAACTACCAGGATGCAGATCTAGCAGATCAATAAACATATCAAGCAAATACCCGGATACAAATCCGATAAAGAGCCGACTGTGACAACCCGAAATTTCAATCTTGTAAAGCCATTCAATTCAATCACAAGTCAGACTTGTTTTTGTTACCTTTTAGCCCTGTTAAGGGTCTGTTTGAGAGTTTTTGAGCCTAGTGTATTGTATGAATGGATGCTAGGATGAGTTAGCTTGTGATCGGGAGGATTAATCCGAACCAGAAAACCACTCACAAGGTGTTCACGGCCGTGAACCACCTCACACACACACACACACTATATATATATATATATATATATATATATAAGAGTGACCCCTTTTTCTCCCCGCTTCTCCTCCTCCCAACCGTTAACATCCCCATTCTCTCTAAAAAAGCTTCGACCATGAACCCTCTAAAGCTCAAAAAACGTAAGTGTTTCAACCTTAAACTTTTTATACTTTAAAGATTGCTAGATCCTAGCCTTGATTCTTCATGATTCATCACCACCTTCATGAACTTGAAGGGATCGTGAATGTGAACCCTTCATATGGGTCATGAACCCTTCATAGGTTCATTGGACCGTGAACAACTCATGAGGTCGTGAACTCTATAGGGCCGCAAACCCATCCTCTGGTGGTCGTGAAACCTCTTCCAAGCTTCCATTTGTGAGCCTAACACTTCATTTAGGGTGTTTCCTACAACCTCAGGTAGTTCCCTATACTAGTTAGAAGTTATAAATACTAATTGACTAACCATATATGTGGATATATGCCTTATAGGATCCAACAGTGCTTCGGGACTTCATTTGTGAACTCAAGCATCCTATATTTATCTTACCTTCCAGATTACTCACAACCAAGTCAGTTCATACCCCTAACTTATATTTTAAATGATTTTAAATTCTTTTATGGGGGGGGATACAAGTAGAAAACATTATAGTTATTATATTAATCACATGTGATTAATAACTATCAAACAAGTGGATTTCTTATACTTCAAACTGTGCTATCAAACAAACTATTTCAAAACATTTTATAAACTGACATCAAGTCATCTAGAACCATTCAGATAGTTAAAACTATTTTACATGCTTAACTCTTTATCAAACTCTTTTAAACTTATATATTGTCAAAATCACGTCTAAATAGATATACTTATATAAATAAGGTTGAAAGGGCTTACGACTGATAACTCACTTTATTTTTTGTTCCTTATTTGGTTGTGGACTTGGGGTATCGGTTGTTTGTCCGAGTGTCGTTTGAATCTTAGTTACATATTATGTATATGTGTATATATATAAAAGTTCTTACATCATTTCAACACCCTTGGGTAGCAAAGGTGTACAAACATACTCAGTCATTCAAACAACATTACTAGTAAACTATAATAGGTATAGTTTAGAGAATAACTACTAACTATTTCTAGAACAATGAAACATACAAGAGTCAGTTCATACAATACAAAGTTCAAACATACTATAACGAGAAAGAGAAAGAGCATAATATAATGAGAAATAGGGAGGAACATACTATACACTAGAACAGATAGAACATACTATATACTAGAACAGAGAGAATATACTATACAAATACAAGAATATTATAACATTAATGTGAGCCACTACTTCATGGCATGACAATATACTATTGTGTCACGTTTTATAACCAGAGTCTCCTGGAGGGAGAGTGTGAGTTTGTGTATAGATCTATACGGGATTGACCATCCTACACCTTGCTGCTAGCTACAGTGAGACCTACAGTTCTACGGGTGACAAATGTCATACCATTTCGATGTCTTGGAACGTCATGTCTTACTAGTCAATCAAGTATGGTTATAATCTCATCACATTTTACCTTAATTTAACAATTGGTTTAAGGTAGTTAGTACAATGGTAGTTACTATATACAATACTACAATACATCTTTATTTTCCCTTTGCATTCACATTGTGATATTCTCACATAAACGGTAATGTAAACTATATTTTGGTAATGATAGTCATACTTGGGAAAAACACTCACTTTTACAAAAGAACAAACATTCAGAACAGTCGAGTCTTGGTAGAAGACTACATTTCATAATAAAGTAGAAAATATAGGATTTTCTAGGAGATACAACATTTACATTAAACACTTACAAACATTTACAAACACTTTCATTCAAACTTATACAAACAATGACACTAAAATACTTATGAACTCACCAACTTAAATATTAATCTACGCTTTCAAAATAACTTGTATTCTCAGGTCACCAGTAGACAGGTACACTGGACCAGATTTGAGAAGACGGAGCATATTCGAGACTCGTCTTTTATTTTGATTCATATTTTGGTGTCTTTCAAACTATACACATAACGCACTTGTATTGAATTATACTATTAATTCAATGGATGATGTTGTTGCTTGTTTACTATTATGCATTAATATGATAATGTACATGACGTCCTCCACCCCTGAACGTTTCTGTTGTTCCGGTTTGGGGGTGTGATACCAGCCTTGGTGCCTTATACCCTGTTGGTATAGTGAGGATAACTCACCTCACAACTGACGCGCTGAAGTGATAAGCTCCACTCTCGGATCATTGTCACAACTCCACCACCTATATTCACCATAAAACCATATCCATAAATTTCCTATTTCCCAAAATACCCCCAGAAGTCAACTAGTCAACCCTTGGTTAGAGCCCAAGTTAATGGTCAAGGTCAGCAGTCCATGTCGACCTCAACTCGTCGAGTACAACTATCCACTCGTCGAGTTCCTTGAATAACTCTTCAACTCGCCGAGTCACTTGAGTGACTCATCGAGTTCCTAATGTTTGCGACCGTAAACTCCTTAGACAACTTGTCGAGTTTCCCTTGCAACTCGCCAAGTTCATGTGTGCCAAAAACCGGGAAAACCCTAACTGACTCGCCGAGACCACGACAATCTTCATCGGACTCGCCGAGTTGACCATGCAACTCGTCGAGTCCCTTCAGTCCATTATCCATTCAGATGCTTTATAAGCCATCTTAAGGTTCCATATTGCAGATCCAACATTGATATTGCCATATTTATACCTATTTTTAGGCAATATTTAAGTATATTTTTATTAATAAGTTGATAATATGTTTAGAATAATGATACTTATGACTTTAAATTGTTATTTTCAGTCAATTAGAAGTATTTTCGAAGAAATGGACCAAAAGCGACAATCTATAGAACATGGGAGACTTGAAACACAAGAGACGAATAAATCCACGAAAATTACTAAAACCACGTCGTGGCATGGATACCCACGACGTGACATGAGTATTCTAGAAGATAAAGATCACGTGAAGAAAGAGTCCTTGCCCGATACGGATAACTTAGGGATCATGACGTGGCGGAGATAGCCACGACGTGACGCATAATTTTTAAGGATATTTAAGCACTCTTGGTCATTAGGAATGGGGGAGACTTTTGGCTAGAGAAAGGGGTTCCAGAAGGTGATTTTGAGCAGAAGAAAAGTCCTGGAAAGAGGTTTTCAACACCAAAAGAGTGAAGGTCCATAATTTAGTTCACTTATTTGTTACTTAGAACATGTTTCATTATACTTTGATTTGTGTTAGTGTGTTAGTTGCTATTATGAGCAGCCGAATCTAGCTACTCTTGTTTAGCTAGATGAAGCTTCCAACTTAAGAATAGCTTAATTTGTATGGATTTATTTAGTTGGTGAATTGCTTGTGTTTGATTTATAGTTACCTAGCATGCTTGTGTTTGTTTCTCAAGTTGCTTGATTTCATGTTGTGTGTAGCTTAATGACCATTAACTGCATGAACTTGTTTACCTAATGATTTAGTTAACATTAAATTGTTAAAGCTAGGATTGACCAATCTTAGTTAGTAATTAGAGTATATAAACTTAGTTATGTTAGAGAACGTGGATTGTGATTGTAATTGCGTTTGTATAATAAATCTTACATAACATATTCATATTCATAATTAGTTATGTGTTTAATTGTGTGTGACCATACATAGTTTGACATGAATTAATTAATTATTGGTAAAGTTAGAATTAAATTACTAATACAATTAAAACCAACTTGATAGTCCATAATCATTAGCTAGCCATAAGGACGAAGTGGATTCGAACTAGACAAGAGTGTTTTTACTTACTGATTGAATTCGAGTTAAGTTCGTCTGATCTTGTAACACCGTTCCTAAACTTGTTAATAATTAGGTTAATTTGATAGCAAGTAGATTAATTAGTAACACCGTTCCCTGTGATCGACACCCGACTTACCCAAGCTATAATGTAATCCGACTAGGTACACTGCCTATAAATGCATAGTTAGTTTAAGTTTGTTAGGTTATAAATATTAAAATTAGTGGGTACTTTCGTGCACATCAAGCTTCCCAAGGCATGTTTATCACGTAAATTTGCAAACTTTACTTGCATGCAAGGCTCTAAAGTCTTATAATGATAATACCAAGCTTGCAATGGAGTTTTACACTTAAGGAGGGGTTCATACTTGCCAAAGTTGATAGCTTTATGGACTTAAAGACCAAAGAGGGTTCAAATATGAAGTTGCAACTTCAGATATGAGCTCATGCCCAAGAATAGCTTCATAATATGCTAGAAAAGCCCAAATCTTTAACCAAATGAGATCTAAAATAAAATGAGGTCAAGGTAATGACTTGATACCTTCCAAAAGATGCAAACTGAGGTAGATATCAGATCCCACATGTTCCTTGCATCTAGCCACTTGCTCTCCAAGTTCTCCTTACAAAGATCATCCTTCCAAAGCTTAAAACACACAAGAATGATGCACACACACGGATTAGGTTCATGGACTATCAAGAGGCTATAAGGGGAAGTTGAGGAGGGCAATGATCCTTTAAATAGGGTGCAACACCCCGGAAATTAGGGTTTCATCCTCCAACTCTTACTCGTCGAGTCCCTCATTGGACTCGGCGAGTAGGTCACTTAAACACGTGGACCAACCCGCTGTTACTCGACGAGTCAGGCAACCAACTCGTCTAGAAGACCTTGAAATCATGAGAATTTATAACCATAAATTGATACTCGAGAATTGGGATGTTACATGTGTTATGGACTTCGAAGGAAGATGGGACGCCTGTTTGCCCTTGGCTGAGTTTTCTTACAACAACAACCACCATTTCAGTATTGGCATGCCTCCCTTCGAGCTCTTATATGGGAAGAGGTGTCGGACTCCCATCTTTTGGGGAGAGGTAGGGCAGCGAGTGATGGGTGGCACTGAGATAGTACTGAAGACGACCGAGCAGATTCAACAGGTCGGACAGAGGTTACTGACAGCCCAGAGTCGCCAGAAGAGTTACGCAAATCGGCGACGATCTGAGCTAGAGTTCCAGGTTGGAGATCTTGTTTTCCTGAAGGTATCCCCATGGAAAGGGGTGATACTATTCAGGAAACATGGTAAGTTGGGGCCCCGATACATTGGTCCTTTCAGAGTGATCGCCAAAGTGGGTAAGGTAGCTTACCGGCTGGAGCTACATGCAGAGTTGAGTCAGATTCATAACACCTTACACATGTCTCAGTTGAGGAAGTGTGTAGCCGATGAGACGGAGGCGGTACCCTTAGAGGACATTCAGGTGGATGCGAGCCTGAGTTATGTTGAGAGGCCGATAACGATCTTGGGTCGGAAGGTGAAGGTTCTGAGGAACAAGGAGGTGCCCCTAGTTCAGGTCCAGTGGCAACATCGGAAGGGGTCCGAGTGGACTTGGGACCCGGATTCCGAGATGCGCAAGCAGTATCCAAAGTTATTTCCGGAGCCAGACTTCGAGGGCGAAGTCTAATTCTAGTGGAGGAGAATTGTAACATCCCGAATCCCAAGTATTACATTTATTTATTTATTTATTTATTTTTGGATTTTAATGAGTGACTAGATGAGTTGTGTGTCCAACTCGTTGAGTAGAGTTGGATTGGTCACGTGGGTTTAATGACTGACTCGATGAGTCAGAGAGCCGACTCGCCGAGTTGGCGCTGTGTGAGGAAAACCTAAATCCCCGGGTTTGTGACATATTTAAGGGGCCTTAAACCCTCATTTCTGCCTCATCGGTCACCTTACACCCTTGAGAGAAACCCTAATCGTCCACTTGAGTTAGAGAGTGAGTGTAACGCCCGCATATTCGGGCTAGTCAATTTAGAGACAATGAGCGTCAAAAATGACTTTTTGATAGAGGATTATTTAAAATAAATAATCTTAACCAAGTTGTAGTATATGTCACAAGATTTCGTACATATAAAAAACGCCGAAATCCGAGTTATAACGAAGAAGTTATGAACTGTCGAAGTTTCACGACAAAACTGGCACGACATTGGGAATTGTAAAAAGTGAGTTTATGATAAACTACATTTTAGCCCTAGTGATCTACAAGAAAGTTGTAGAGTACGTATCCACCTACGCGTGGATATAAAGAACGTCGAAAATGGAGTTCGTATGCAAAAGTTATGGCCTTCCGAAGATGCAGATGTCTAAGGGCATGACACATGGCAGAAACCCTAGCCGCCTTAAGTCACGACGTGAGCATGAAGTTCACGACGTGAAACGTGTCAGGGACACTAATCGGGGCTAGAAAACACGTGTTAAAGCTATGGGATGACTCAAGGAAGTTCACGACGTGAACCTATCATGTTCACGTCGTGAATAGCAGATGCAACCCTTTCATTCCTTACATTAATTCTTTTCTCCATCTCTCGTTTGTTGAAGGCGTTTCGCATCCTGAGCCCGACGATCACGAACTGCTGACCGTTTTTAGTTAAATTCTATCAACTCATGCTAATAAGGTGAGTGCATAGTTACTTTCATCTTACACATAAATATGAAGTATTTTATATAAATTACATGCCAAGTGTGCATATTATCTGAATATTTGCTGTCTATGCTTGATGAATGATTTTATACATGTTTTAAATGATTTAAACTGTATATATATTTTTTACCTATAATTATGATGGGTAAAAGATAGGTAGATTAAAGACGAGACAAATGATGAGCGATGAAATATGAGTGATAAAATATGGTGAGAAACGATGAGCCAAACGATGTACCGAGGGATGAGCCAAGCGATGACCCAAGCGATGGCCCCGTCATTCAGCAGAGTATGGATGACAACCATGGAGTATTCCATACGGTATGTGGAACACTAGCATACTCGCAACCTGTAAGTGTGTGAGCTATGTGTTCATCAGTTGTACTCTAAAAACCCTGACAACTATGGACTTAGTGCTTGTTGTATAAACCCTGGCAGCTATGGATTTAGTGTATGTTGTATAAACCCTGACAGCTATGGACTTAGTGTATGTTGTATAAACCTTAACAACTATGAATTTAGTTCCTGTTGTATAAACCCGGGCGACGATGTGACTTCGTGCCTGTTCATTAGGAGAATCCTTGGGAATGAAAAAGTGAATGATAGATAATTCTTAGGGTAGATCCTTAAGAATAAAGAAGATAATGGGGATGGGTAACTGGGTTGATTGTTTGATGATTAAACATAGTAATTATATTATTGTGGTTTGAAAACCCTATGTGCTCACCAGGTTTCCAAACCCGACCCACTCAATATATTTGTATCATAGGTATCGATACGAAGCTATATTACGCTGAGAGATTAAAGGAGATGTAAATCACTAGTGTAAATAAGGTCTGTTTATGCTTATGTTTTTTTTATTGACGATGACATCCCAAAGTTTTAATATAAACAAAATACATTTCTTCGGAAATGCTTTGATAATATGTTTATCATGTTTTCTGGGAACAAATTCCGCAATATATTTCTTTAAAAATATACTCTGATTTTCAAATAAAGCATAAACAAATCGATCTTTTCTGTCCGTGAAATTGGGGATGTCACAATGAGAGAGGAGCTAATCTTGTGGTTATTAGTGCACTTGTGAAGGATAAGAGGAGAGTATCAAAGCTTGGATCAAGAGGTTCGTTAGAGTTTTGCTTCAATTGGAGGTAAAAAGATGCTAACTTGATCATTTCCTTATGAGATCTTGGTTTAAGGAGTTCCTAGGGTTTTCTCCCGTCCCTTTTGTGTCATTTGAGTCCTTTGAGCATGATTTGAGGTTGAAACCTCATATCTGGAGTGTAGGAGGTCTTGTGAGTCCAAAGAACCGAACTTTATTAAGCTAGAGATAAAATCTTGTGCATCTAACCCTTGTTGGAGCTTGAATTGGCATTATGGAGCAAATATGCCATGCATGAACGTAAAGATCGAAGCTTTACGTCATAATCGATCCTTAGGAAGTCCGATATGGAGTAAGGGGCATGGGTTATGCCTAAAACATTTGAATGCGAATTTGACTTAAGGGACTCGACGAGTCAAGGAGCTGACTCCACGAGTCAGCTAGGGGTTTCCCCAGTGAGTCTGGACAAGGGTAACTCGGCGAGTTGATGAGACAACTCGACGAGTTAAGTTGGGTTTTCACGATGTTCTAAGGAACAATGGGGACTCGTTGAGTTACACAGGTGCACTCGGCGAGTCAGGTCAGCATGGATAGTTAACTCGAGTGTTGACTTTTGTTGACTTTAAGGTTTGGTCAAAGTAGGGTTATGGGGGCCATGGAGGGGTAAAATGGTCTTTTACCCATCCCAAGAGTTAGAAAGAGATTAGCATGAGTTTATATAAAGTTGTGATCTTTATGAGTTAATTAGATATGCTTGTTACATGTAGGCGGAGATTAAGCTGTTCGAGGGGTATCTAGTTTTCCTTGCTTACTTACGAGGTGAGTATTCTCACTATACTTACCAGAGTGGCAATACCGAGTGATCGGAGGGTCTTATTTGAGTTATCGACCGGAGGGTCCTATGTGCTTATATTGAGTTATGTGATATTATGCATTTATGTCTTTGTGATATATGCTATGATATTCTGTGTTTTACTAAGATCGGACCGGTGGGTCCAAACCAAGTTGTGAGATTGGAGGGTCTCACTGAGATATAGGATTGGAGGGTCCAACCCGAGTTGTGAGACTGGAGGGTCCTTATTGAGACACATGATCGGAGGGTCTACACTGAACCGTGAGACCGGAGGTTCCTCACTGAGATGCATGAGACCGGAGGGTCCATGCCAAGTTATAGCCATGATAGGCTTATTATTTGTGTATGTGGTATTTTGGGGAACTCACTAAGATTTCTGATTACCGTGTTGTGTGGTATGTGTTTCAAGTATTTTGCAGGACCACGGGAAGACGTCGACTTGATTGTACACACCGATTTCGAGATCATGTGGATTCTGGGATAACGATAATTTTTATGTGGAGTTATGTTGACAACTGAACAATTATGTTTTGAGAAATATATTATGAGTTTTTATGTGTTTTAAAAATGAAAAAAATTGGTTTGAAAATTTACGTTGTTACAAAATAGGTAGATACCTTCATTTTCAAGGAAGAGATAACATCCTACTTTCAATTTTAAGCGGAAAATAGCAAGCAGATTTTATTTCGAAGGCAAAATAGCATGCTAATTCTAGTTTAGTAAAAAAAATTAAAACTTTGTTAAAGTATGTTGCTATTTCAAGGAGTTATAAAATAAAATTTTTAAACCTCTTGTTTAATCTCGATCATTTTTATTTAAAAAAATAGTTTTACCTATTTGTATACATGATTTATAAAGTATGTTGCTATTTAGAGCATTTAATAAAATTATATTGTGATTTTGAGCATTTAATTTTAAGATCTTAAACTACTTGGCTGTTTGCTTTATTTTACTATTTATTACAACACTTGGACATTTTGAAGCACCTACTGCGATGCCACCTGTTAACCTACAAAAAAAAATTAGATGAAGATCTTTTGTAGTTTTCTTACATTTAGCTATGTTGGATTACATTATGCTTTGAGGTTATTAGAAGAATACCATGCATATTTGTGGTTGTTATCATGAGTTTGTCCAATTTTTATGGTTGATAGTTATCACACCCCAAAAACCAAAGGCGGAAACATTTTCGGGGTTGACTCCACGTTGAGTATCAAATCCAATGCACATAGTAAAGCAGTAATAACAAAACATTACATTACATAATATTGTTTACATCTGTTTGAAAATAAAGTTGTACAAGTGTTTTACATAAGTAATATAAAAAAAAAGTAAAGACGAGTCTTCGGGACGCTCCGTCTTCTCCAAATGGTTGCGGTGTCCCTGTCTAACGCTGACCTGAGAATACAAGCGGTTTCAAAATCAGCATAAAGCTGGTGAGTTCATAAGCGGTTTAGTTTTGAAAAGAACGAGTTCCTTTACTTTCTGAAAAAGTTGTTGATTAAGAAAATCCCATATTTTCTTATGAAAACGGTTTGGTTATCCTTTGATACAATTTCGAAAACGGTTGGTTATGTCGTTCCAGGAAAATCCCATATTTTCCTTATAGTTTTAGTTATTCGTTTGTTACTTTATCTGTTTATGTGTTGTTGTGCTACTCAGGAAAATCCCATATTTTCCTATGTGTGGTGTTTGGTTCTTAAGTCTGATTTCGAAGTACTAGTAATTACCATGTGAGTAGTATTAGTTATGTTTTCTAAACCCTTAGTTATTCTACATTCGGATGACTATAATCTACTAACTTAGTTGTATTTTCGAATATTTGGAATCACACAGAAGCGTACATTACAGTATTTTCGAAGTTCTGCTGAGTTCCAAAAGAGTATATTAGTTGTGTATTCGAAGCTCTGTCGACATTCTGAGGCGGATATATTTGAAACTCAGTAGAGGTCCAGAGGCGTATTTACGTATTAGATTCGAAACTCTGGTGACACTCAAGGAGTACACTAACTGTATATTCGAAGTCTTAGTGTCAACCAAAGGCGTCATTTCGCATTCGTAGTCGTATTCGCATTCGTAGTCGTATTCATATTTGTAGTCGTATTCGTATTCGTATTCGTAATCGTATTCGTATTCGTATTCGATTACATTCGTTGATCTTAAATATGATTAGTATGATTTCTTATTCAAATAGAATATAGTTATAACACTTTTTAAAAGAAATCTATGTTTAACCTGCAATTCGAAACGTCAGTTACCACAAATCTTTGGAAATCAAGACATTTAGTAAGTAAAACCATTGAGTTGAAAATCAGTTTAAGTACAAAATGCACTTGTACTTTTTGCTTGTATTCCCCCTGAAAACATTGAAAAACCATTGAAAACACGGAAAAAGGGTAGGGGTATGAACTCACCGGACGCGGAAATGTGTCGGTTTCGGATGCTAAACGTCGAATCGAGGCCTGATAACACGCGAGGTTCCTATGTAATATGAAATGGAATACAAATATATCTAATTAAATTCATAAACTCTAATCAGATATGAAGTCACACTCCAACGAACGAAAACACCTCAAAACGGGTGTTTGGAGTGACCCGGGTGACATCTACGAACGGGAATTGAAGCGAGGGACTTGGGATTTGAGTTTACTCCCCAAGAGTAAACTTCTTAATGAGTTTACGGCCTAAACACTACCCACACATGAGTTCACGTCCGTGAACTCATGTTGGCAAGGATTATGGAGCTTAATGGGTCACAAATGGCTATTATCACTTGGAAATGCTTGGAATAATTTTACCTAAGGCTTGGAATGAATTAAAATCACCAAATACAACACTTAAGGGAGTTTACGGCCTTGGCATGGGGTTTATGTCCGTAAACTCTCATATTCCCTTGAATAATTGTTTTTAAGGTCTCAAAGTTAATCACATGTGATTCTAAAATTCCTACAAGCCTTGAAATGATTTTTGGGCACAAAATGACATGCTTTTAGGAGTTTACGGCCATGGAGCACCTTCTATGGTTGTAAACTCTCAAATGAAGAGTTTTGATGTGTTTAAAGCCCTTAAACTATTTTTGGTTGGTTTTATGATTTATTCCAAGGCTTTTGGTGGTGTTGGATGGCTTTCTAACACCTTAGAAGTGAGTTTACACCCATGATTGAGGAGTTTACGGCCCAAGCACATGCCTTGGCCGTAAACTCATACAAACCCCTCAAAATTTATGTCTAAGGTGTTCTAGGTCCATAACCAATATTCTAAAAGTCGTATCTAAGTCTTGTTTGAGCCATGGAAGGGTTTAAGGGCTTAAAAACCCTTTAAATATGGGTTTACGGCCTAAGCACCATCCTGGGCCGTAAACTCATATATAAGTCTCTAAATTATGGTTTGAGGCATTCTAAGCTCATTCCATAAAGTCATCTAGCCATATCTAAGGTCCAATTGTGATTTGGAAGGGTTTTGTTGCTCCAAAACCCCCATTTATATGAGTTTATGGCCTAGGACTGTTCTAGGGCCGTAAACTCATGGTAATGGTCCTAATCCATGGTTTAAACTCGAATTTGAAGGCTCAATATGATGCAAAATGAGTATAGGAAGGTACCTTGAAGATTTGAGACCTTAAACTTGAGATTTGGACCTTAAATTCTAGTTTGAGGAGAGAGGTTGGTGTGAAAGTTGTAGAATGGAGCAAAAGCTTCAAAATGAAGACTTGGATCACTTTAAATAGTGTCCAAGTTCGGGACACGGTAGAATTCTACCCGATACCGGCGTTAGACGGGGCTTTTGGTCGCACCCGGCCAATTTGCCGTAACCCGATATGGTTGATTCTAGAAATGTTCCGATCATTAATATGAGACGTTAGAATGAGTTCTAGGGGTATTAAGACACTTATTAAGTCATAAAATAAAATATACATTAATGACTTAATAAAATGCCGGAATCGGAAACGGCGATTGGATGATCGGAACGAGTCGCGAGTAGGGTTACATTTAGGGATATGAATTTCGGGTTGTTACATTATCCCCCCGTTGGAGGGAATTTCGTCCCGAAATTCAAAGATTCGAACACAGATCACGAAGTGAAAAGAGATATGAGAATGAATCTACTGCTTCGGGTCTTCAAGCTCCTAAGTGGAATCGGGTCTCCGCTTGACATTCCAGCGAAACCTCACTGTCAGGATGTGGCTTTGTTACGCATGGTTAACCTCTCCATCCACGATCTTAATTGATTCATCCATGAATGTTCGGATTTTTTTTATCGGTTTTGACCTCGTCAAGGGTGACTAAGGTTTTCGTCAGGTCGACAAGCCTTACGAATAAATATGCGGAATATCAGATGGTTGCTACTGAGTCCTGAAGATAGCTCGGAGAGGGCTATGGAATCGATTCCTAACGAATATCTCGAAGGGTCTAAGGTTCCACAAGTTAAGTTTTCCACACTTCTTAAGGCGTACTATGTCTTTCCAGGGTAAAACCCCCAACAAGTGGGTACATTATCACATGACAGAGTAACTAAGGGTTCGATGGTTCTAAGGGAAAATTCTACATGAGTCTACGATTATAGTCGACGTGTGACAACCCGAAATTTCCATTCTAATCAAACCATTTCAATCCAATAGAAGTAGAGCAGTGACAGTGAAAATTCAGACTTATGGAATAAGTTTGGCAGTTTTCAGGGTTTTACACCTAAGGAGTTATTAGGAGAGTGGATGCACTAGGATTTTGTGCAACACTGTAATTCCATTACTCTAGGTCATTAGAATCCATTCCGAGAATAGAAATATTTTCTGCCAAAAATCTCAGGACTATAAATAGAATTCTAAACCAAATTGGTTCATTAGTTGAATTCCAATTAGAGAAAAGCCAATTTCTCTCTCACGGATCTTCGGGTTTTCATACCAGATTGTGAGTCTACTTTCCTAGATGTGTTTTAATACTTGTTATATGCTTAATAACATTATTTACATGTCCAAAACACAAGATCCGGGAGCTTACGGCCCAAGAACGTTCTAGGGGTGTAAACTCCAAAACAAGGCCTAAAAGCTAGCTAGTCCCATTTCCGTGTTAGGCAACTAGTTAAGGACTTTATGTATGAACATTAGAGGCTAGAAATCAATTAAAACCATTTAGTTTTAGGAGTTTACGGCCAAGGAACATCTCTTGGGCCGTAAACTCCAAGTGAAGGCACAAATGAGTGCCTAAGGTTCCCTTAGCCTTAAAACAAAAACCTAGAAGCCTTAAACTCATGCTTATTACCAAAAAAACCATTAGAAATCATTTCTAGAAGGGAGTTTACGGCCAAGAAGCTCCTTAGGCCGTAAACTCCAAGTTTAAGTGCCAAAATCCTTTCAAACACTTCCTAAGGCTTGGACTCTATTTTAGGCAAATACCTTAATGTGTTTAGGACCTAGGAAACATAAGAAAAGCACAAGTATTGAAGAGTTTACGGCCAAGAGTGGTTCTTGGGCCGTAAACTCCCATAAAGGGGTCAAAGGACACCCTAGACACTTCCTTAGGCCATGAGACAATTTGGGCATGTACCTAGATGAGTTATGGACTAGCTAAAACATTTAGAACCCCATGTGTGAGGGAGTTTACGGCCCAAAAGGTTCTAAGGCCGTAAACTCCATAAAATGGTACATATTGGTGCCATAAACCCTCCTAAAGCCAAGTACTAAAGCCTAGAATTGTTCCTAGTTATTATAGAGACTTGAAAGCACCATAATAACCCTCCCAAGGGAGTTTACGGCCGTAAACTCCAAGGGAATAGGGTCTTTGGTCCGTAAACTCCCCAAAGGAGTCAATATGGTGCCCAAAAACTTGTTAAGCCTTGAATCAATTCCCCTCTAGAGTTGTAGAAATTCTATGCACCATTTCATGACTTGGTTGAGAGTTTACGGCCAGGAGCTTACTCCCCTGGGCCGTAAACTCCAATGAATATGGTCTTTTGACCTTAAACTTCCATTAGCGGCATTGCACTCCTTTGTTGCAACCCATTAGCCTCCTAGCACTTGACCAAAAGTGTTGTCCTCGCGTTAAATGTTTATACTTGTATAATTGGTGATTAAATCTCTAATTATTTATATACATATGTCTTCATATGTAATTAGGATCATTGTGTGTGTCTAAGTCTTCACTTGACACCAAGCACTTGTCCGATCCTTCCGTACGATAACAGCCCGTTCAATTCCAGTCACTTACTGCAGGTGAGTTCATACCCCTTAACTAATGTTTTAAACTATTTTAAATGTTTTATGGGGGGGATACAAGTAGAATCATGCTACTTATTATGTCAATCACATGTGATTAGTAAGTAGGATTATATTACTTATTACATCAATCACATGTGATTAATATACAACATTCAAATGATTTGGCTACTCATTAGCCATTTTACCAAATAGTTTCCTTCAAATGATTTTTATAAACATTTTATATGTTTTAAACTCCTTATTACATTGTACCTCTTACTCTGTATATCATATTTCAAACTTATTTACAACTGTGTTTCAAACAAATGTTTCCTTATACTTAAACTGTTTTATCAAACTTATGCCTTCAAATTGTTTTATAGATTGACATCAAGTTGATCTTTTCTTGAAATAATATTTATGTTTCAAATGTCTTATAAAAACTTATTTATGCTTTTATATTATAAATTGCATGCCCATATATGTATAGATGTATAAATAATGTTTAAAGGGCTTAGGAAGGCCATCCGCCCTATTTCATTTTTCTCAATTTGGATGTGGTCTGGTGGGATTTCGGGTGACCATCTGAAGGTCGTTTCCATATTAATTATATATCAAATATACACATATAGACATAAAAGTACTTCCATATTCATACGTACTAGACACATCATTAGTAAGTTACCATCGGGGTAACACAGGATCATACTATTACATATACAACTATACTATGAGAACATATACAACTATACTAGGACGAGAACATATACAACTATACTAGAATGATTACATTACTATACTTGCTAGATAGAGAGAACACACATTACAACTAGCACACGTAGAACCTTACAGTACTCTACTATAATATTTACATGATCACACTTATAGGAGTACTTTTGCATAGATATATCAGGAGGAGTCCTATTACATTTTATATGTATTGACTCTGTTATCAAATCCTCATTCTTACCTTTACCTTGTGATACAATCACATATTTGACGAGATAGAATGGATTTATTATCCTAGTACCAAAGGATACGATTGTGGGATTGACCATTCCTAGAATCTCTGTTAGCTACAGAGGTAAAAGCACATCCACGGATGTCAAACGGTTGGTACCATTACATGTATACTTTAAGGGATTAACTATTCCTATACCCAGCTGTTAGCAACAGAGGTAAGAGTACGTCTACAGATGTCTTAAAGTTAACAATGATAGTTACCCTAGTACCAAAGGGTAATATTCAGGTTAGTTATATTATTACCTTTATTTTGTGACTCAATCACATAACCAATGAGGTGAATTATATTTAGGTATCCTAGTACCAAAGGATACAATTTTCTTATAATGATAGTTATACTTTGGAAAATACTTACTCTTACAAGAGACACACACACACAAAACAGTTAGGTCTTGGTAGAAGACACCTTCATATACTAGAAGGAATCATAGGGATTCTAGGGTTTTTCAAACACTTACAATTCATATACACTTTCAAATTCTTACAATACATAGACTTACAAAATCTTACATACAAATTAAGACACTAAATACTTATGATCTCACCAGCTTCAAAGCTGATACTCGCTTTCAAAATTACTTGTATCCTCAGGTCATCATAGACAAGTACCGATGCAAGGAGAAAGGAAGATGGAGCTTGTTCAAGACTTATCTTTCATTTTGATTTATGCTTTAGTGTTTATCAAAATTTGACAGAATACAATTGTATAATAATTATTTTATTAATTCAATGGATGATGTTGTTGCTTGTTTACTACTTTACATTGTTGTTGATATTATACAAGACGTCCTCCGCCCCAGAACGTTTCCGCCGTTCTTGGTTTTGGGGTGTGACACGACGGAATCCCAAGAATCGACAGGTTTCCATGGGTGTTCCCGGTGTCGACTAATTCTTTATTGCCTTTGCTTTTGGAAGGGTTTACGAGTATGATTGCTTTGCTTAACTACATGACCAAGAAAATGGTTCGACCGAAGGGCGCCACTACTACCTCGTAGTGATCGTATCATGCCCTGATTGCTGCCTTGCACATATCGTGCTCATTGAGGTTTGGCTACGAGGAAATTCCTGGAATTAGGTCGATGCAAGATTGGATTGCACATTCGGAAAGAATTACCAAGAATTCTTTGGAAACAATATCGGGGAAGGAATCGTAGACTTCTCGTTTCTCGATGATCACTCGGACGAGAAATACATGGAAAGACTTTTTAAGCTTTGATGTACGAAGATCATGAAAGTCGAGTCGGAGGAAGGTTGGAACGAATGGCTTTCTCGAAACTAGGAAAGACAGCATGAATGAGGCTCAGTCATTACAAGCTAAAGGTGACATCAAAGCATTTCATAAAAAGTTTGCCACTAGGTCGGATGGAAAAAGAATATCGCTCGGATTGAGTATACAATCTACGGATACGACGGGGTTAGAAAATGTTCAAATGGATGGTTAACGAATTTCTTTCGGTGCTAGAATCGAAAAGAATCACAAACATATAATTTAATAAGGAGAAATATACCTGTGGCAACGGTGGGATCGACAACTGTCCTTTCTTGCCCCATAGTTAGGACTCTCCCGGTGTTGCCAGACGTTACTTTCTTTGGACAGTTTCGCTTATAGTGCCCGACCTCTCCACAGCTGTAGCAGGTTTGACCGATACCTGCTCCGGAAGCTTGACTAGTTGACGAGGTTGGGGTTTTGCAGGTTCGTGCGAGGTGACCTTCCTGGCCACAACTTCTACAGAACTTTGCACGACAAGGACCAGGGATGCGATGGTGGTAGTTACATCGGTCACACCACGGGAGGGTACCGACATATCCGGTAACAGGTACTTGAGATGTGGAATTGACAACAGAAACAGCAGCAGGGGTAGTGGCAGCATGGACTGCCACTATTTGTTGTTTCTTTGAGGGTTCTGGGGAAGACTGACTCTTCTTCTTCTTTCTCCAAAACTTTCTTTTCTCGCCACTCCTTTCTGTTGGTTCGGGAATGGTGCCTGCTTCCTCTTGATCATCATTGTGATCGATCAAAGTTTGTGCCAAACACTTGGTGCTGTCATAGGTATCTGGCTTTGCTGCTATAACGTTCCCTTTGGTCGGCTGAGTTAATCCCCATATGAACATTTCTACCTTTTTGCTCTCTGGGGTAACCATTCCCGGACAGAGAAGTGCCAAGTCGTCAAACCTTGAAGTGTAAGCGGCGATATCGGAACCTCTCATCTTCAGGTTCCATAGCTCATGTTGCAGCGTTTGGATTTCACCCCGAGGGCAATACTCCGCACATAGTAGTTCCTTCATAACTTCCCATCCCATAGCATTTGCTACAGGTAAAGTCAGGGATTTGACTCGGCCGTTCCACCAAGTCAAAGCCTTATCGGTGAGCGTACAGGCGGCAAATTTCACCTTATCAGATTCCGAAAAGGCGCAAATCTCGAAGATAGATTTGATTATCTCTAACCACCGAGTTAGAGCAATGACACCCCCTGTGCCATCGAAGAATGTCAGTTTTGCGTTCATGAAGTCTTTATAGGAACACTCCTTCCGGTGTCCTTGATTACCTTCTTGGTTTTGGTTTTGGGAACCACCTCCTGAACCATTGGGGTTTAGTTGAGGTAGGAGAGCTGATATGGTGGCAAAAATGGTTGCCTGAAGTGTTTCTAGATCGATTTGAAGAGGAGGTGGTGGCGGCGGAGGGTTGTTGGTGTTCTTTGAGCTGGGTCTTTTCCTCGGAGGCATCTTGATCTAAAAAGATCAGGAAAGGGAGGATCATAAGTCCTCTGAATTGAATCATGAGATATGGATCAGGGGATATCTCATCAAGACAAATATAACATTATATTAAGCGATAAAGCAGGAAAGAGTGATCAAGGCAGAAAATTTTATCGCTAAAGGAATGATTAAGGAACAACACGTATACGAGGATTTCTACAAAGGATCGGTTCGAGAAATACTCCCATAGTATTTCATGGTTCGTTGCAGCGACGACTCGTTGTTTGGGATATTAGGTAAGTTTTAGGTATGCTGCGTACCACAGTCACTCCCAAGCACATGTTGGCCGTGTCTCGAATGAATATAGTTGGCCAGGCTATATTGATCCTAGCCACGACTACATAACTGCCCAGGTTTAACCGCAATGTACAACACCCATTTGCTTATATTTTGTTCTACTTGTAGTTACGGATTTCGATGGTCGGCATACTTGTATACTTTAGAAAATACTTATATTCGTAGAGTATACTTTAGAAAATACTTATATTCGTAGAGTATACTTTTAGTTCAGAGCACTTAGGCCCTTTAATGTTTATAGTCTTATACCATGTAAGCTTTGGTATACCAGTTCACTATAAACAAGGGCTCTGATACCAATCTGTCACACCCCGAAAACCAAAGGCGGAAACATTTCCGGGGTTGACTCCACGTTGAGTATCAAATCCAATGCACATAGTAAAGCAGTAATAACAAAACATTACATTACATGATATTGTTTACATCTGTTTGAAAATAAAGTTGTACAAGTGTTTTACATAAGTAATATAAACAAAAGTAAAGACGAGTCTTCGGGACGCTCCGTCTTCTCCAAATGGTTGCGGTGTCCCTGTCTAACGCTGACCTGAGAATACAAGCGGTTTCAAAATCAGCATAAAGCTGGTGAGTTCATAAGCGGTTTAGTTTTGAAAAGAACGAGTTCCTTTACTTTCTGAAAAAGTTGTTGATTAAGAAAATCCCATATTTTCTTATGAAAACGGTTTGGTTATCCTTTGATACAATTTCGAAAACGGTTGGTTATGTCGTTCCAGGAAAATCCCATATTTTCCTTATAGTTTTAGTTATTCGTTTGTTACTTTATCCGTTTATGTGCTGTTGTGCTACCCAGGAAAATCCCATATTTTCCTATGTGTTGAGTTGTCTATTTGTATCTAGGTTCGTTACTGATTGTAATGTTATCCCAGGAAAATCCCATATTTTCCTATGTGTGGTGTTTGGTTCTTAAGTCTGATTTCGAAGTACTAGTAATTACCATGTGAGTAGTATTAGTTATGTGTTCTAAACCCTTAGTTATTCTACATTCGGATGACTATAATCTACTAACTTAGTTGTATTTTCGAATATTTGGAATCACACAGAAGCGTACATTACAGTATTTTCGAAGTTCTGCTGAGTTCCAAAAGAGTATATTAGTTGTGTATTCGAAGCTCTATCGACATTCTGAGGCGGATATATTTGAAACTCAGTAGAGGTCCAGAGGCGTATTTTCGTATTAGATTCGAAACTCTGGTGACACTCAAGGAGTACACTAACTGTATATTCGAAGTCTTAGTGTCAACCAAAGGCGTCATTTCGCATTCGTAGTCGTATTCGCATTCGTAGTCGTATTCATATTTGTAGTCGTATTCGTATTCGTATTCGTATTCGTATTTGTATTCGTAATCGTATTCGTATTCGTATTCGATTACATTCGTTGATCTTAAATATGATTAGTATGATTTCTTATTCAAATAGAATATAGTTATAACACTTTTTAAAAGAAATCTATGTTTAACCTGCAATTCGAAACGTCAGTTACCACAAATCTTTGGAAATCAAGACATTTAGTAAGTAAAACCATTGAGTTGAAAATCAGTTTAAGTACAAAATGCACTTGTACTTTTTGCTTGTATTCCCCCTGAAAACATTGAAAAACCATTGAAAACACGGAAAAAGGGTAGGGGTATGAACTCACCGGACGCGGAAATGTGTCGGTTTCGGATGCTAAACGTCGAATCGAGGCCTGATAACACGCGAGGTTCCTATGTAATATGAAATGGAATACAAATATATCTAATTAAATTCATAAACTCTAATCAGATATAAAGTCACACTCCAACGAACGAAAACACCTCAAAACGGGTGTTTGGAGTGACCCGGGTGACATCTACGAACGGGAATTGAAGCGAGGGACTTGGGATTTGAGTTTACTCCCCAAGAGTAAACTTCTTAATGAGTTTACGGCCTAAACACTACCCACACATGAGTTCACGTCCGTGAACTCATGTTGGCAAGGATTATGGAGCTTAATGGGTCACAAATGGCTATTATCACTTGGAAATGCTTGGAATAATTTTACCTAAGCCTTGGAATGAATTAAAATCACCAAATACAACACTTAAGGGAGTTTACGGCCTTGGCATGGGGTTTATGTCCGTAAACTCTCATATTCCCTTGAATAATTGTTTTTAAGGTCTCAAAGTTAATCACATGTGATTCTAAAATTCCTACAAGCCTTGAAATGATTTTTGGGCACAAAATGACATGCTTTTAGGAGTTTACGGCCATGGAGCACCTTCTATGGTTGTAAACTCTCAAATGAAGAGTTTTGATGTGTTTAAAGCCCTTAAACTATTTTTGGTTGGTTTTATGATTTATTCCAAGGCTTTTGGTGGTGTTGGATGGCTTTCTAACACCTTAGAAGTGAGTTTACACCCATGATTGAGGAGTTTACGGACCAAGCACATGCCTTGGCCGTAAACTCATACAAACCCCTCAAAGTTTATGTCTAAGGTGTTCTAGGTCCATAACCAATATTCTAAAAGTCGTATCTAAGTCTTGTTTGAGCCATGGAAGGGTTTAAGGGCTTAAAAACCCTTTAAATATGGGTTTACGGCCTAAGCACCATCCTGGTCCGTAAACTCATATATAAGGCTCTAAATTATGGTTTGAGGCATTCTAAGCTCATTCCATAAAGTCATCTAGCCATATCTAAGGTCCAATTGTGATTTGGAAGGGTTTTGTTGCTCCAAAAACCCCATTTATATGAGTTTACGGCCTAGGACTGTTCTAGGGCCGTAAACTCATGGTAATGGTCCTAATCCATGGTTTAAACTCGAATTTGAAGGCTCAATATGATGCAAAATGAGTATAGGAAGGTACCTTGAAGATTTGAGACCTTAAACTTGAGATTTGGACCTTAAATTCTAGTTTGAGGAGAGAGGTTGGTGTGAAAGTTGTAGAATGGATCAAAAGCTTCAAAATGAAGACTTGGATCACTTTAAATAGTGTCCAAGTTCGGGACACGGTAGAATTCTACCCGATACCGGCGTTAGACGGGGCTTTTGGTCGCACCCGGCCAATTTGCCGTAACCCGATATGGTTGATTCTAGAAATGTTCCGATCATTAATATGAGACGTTAGAATGAGTTCTAGGGGTATTAAGACACTTATTAAGTCATAAAATAAAATATACATTAATGACTTAATAAAATGCCGGAATCGGAAACGAAATCGGAAACGGCGATAGGATGATCGGAACGAGTCGCGAGTAGGGTTATATTTAGGGATATGAATTTCGGGTTGTTACAATAGTGGGATCTCTCATTAAAATGAATATATATATATATATATATATATATATATATATATATATATTGATTTCTAAAGAGCTTAAAATTAATGTCATTAACCTTATTCACATATGTTTCATTAGTTTTAATTTATCTCATAGATATGATTTTTATGGTGTAAAATGTCTTCAATGGCTGGTTCTTGGTTTTTATTTATCTAATATGTTGTATATCCTTTAATAATAAATCGCTTTATGGATTATATATATTTTTTTAAGTTATAAATCCTTGTAGTACACGAGTTTCTAAACTAATAATTTTAAATAAAAATTATAGACTTACGAATGTTTTGAAACCATATTACATATTAATTAAGAATAATGATGACACACTTATGAACAAAACATCCGATTTTATATAAAAGTAATTGTTTGCAAGTTCATGATTAATTATTACGATTTTTATAGTATATTCAAATTTATATTGCACCGTAAAAAATCATATCTAAACATATAGAAGATAGATCGATATTCATAACAATGTATATATTAATTTTAATTAATTATTATAAACTTACAAAAAAAATATCTATATTTATAAATTAATATTTTTTTTTATAAATCTATGAATAGTCGTTACAATTTAAAATTTAATTTTTTTTCAACTTTGATCTGTATAAACCTGTTTGTTATAAAACTATTGTTGAGGTGAAAGTGGAGTAAAAATGGTGTTCTGGTGTAAGTATACCAGGAAACCCGGTTTAGCCACTTAAACCGGTTCAGTGACACTACAAAGTCGGAGTCGGGTTGGTAGGGACTAGGGCTTGTAGTAAACTCAAACTCGTACTGCGAATCCAAAACCATTGGGGGTTTGGCTGATACCACTACTGGGCAGTGGGCACTGGGCACCCTTCCTTCGGGACATACATACATACATATACACATATCTACACCAACAAAAAGTTTCTTCCGCTTTGTGTATTGGTTCGAGTGAAGCTAATCTTTCGCTTGACGTCGGTGTTCTATATACTAGAAGATATGAGCAGCTGGAGGAGTTTGATTTTGAGAATCGGCGAGAAGTCCCCTGAATATGGCGGAACAATCGACCACAAAGATCACATTGTTAGTTCTTTTCGTTCTGTCCACTTCAGTTTCATAAAACCCTATTTTTTTCCCTTTTTACGATAAACCCTAATGTTGGTAACCCTAATTTCATTATTTATTGCAGGATGCTTGCTTTGGTGCTGTTCGGCGGGAGCTTGAGCATTCCGAAGACGAAATTTTAACTGTGATTTACTATTTACCATTTCTTAATTCTAATTTTAGTATTTTTCTACCAAATCGTGTGCATGGAGGCTTGTTGAGTTACTTAATTACACCTGTTTTCGCAGTTTCTTCTTCAATGTTCAGAGCAATTGCCTCACAAAATTCCTCTGTATGGGACGCTGGTAGGTTCCGTTTACCTTTTTCTTTTGCTTTCTCGAAGATAATTCTTGATCTCTTCCTGTAAGATCTTGCTTTCTTCTGTTTTTGGTGCTTAGATTGGGTTATTGAACTTGGAAAATGAGGACCTTGTCAAGAAAATATTGGAGACTACTCAAAAGAGTTTACAGGTGAGCAGGCAATGGATATTGGTCAACAGTCAACACATATGATTTCTTCCTGAATTGGTGCATTTCACGGGTTCTAACTGTTTATTTGCAGGATGCCCTTGACTCTGGAGATTGCAACAAGATCCGTATATCAATGCGGTTTCTAACTGTTTTGGTATGTTATTCCTTTATATTTGAGAACAACAACCATATACAGTTATACATCATGTTGTTTTTGAAACATTATTATCTTCACTGTTGTAGATGTGTAGCAAAGTGGTTCAACCAAGTTCACTAGTGGTGGTTTTTGAAACATTATTATCTTGTGCTGCAACAATAGTGGATGATGAGAAAGGAAACCCATCTTGGCAAGCCCGTGCTGATTTCTACATAACCTGTATTCTTTCATGTCTTCCATGGGGTGGATCAGAACTTGTTGAGGTACATTTCTTTCTCTTTCACTTTGGCTCATACAGTTAGCACTACAAAAGCTTCTGAAAATTGTCTCAACAATGTGAGAATCTTGATTTTTGCAGCAAATTCCAGAAGAAATTGAAAGAGTTATGGTTGGTATAGAAGCCTATTTAAGCATCAGAAGACGTGTTTCTGATGTTGGTCTATCCGTGTTTGAAAATATCAACAAAGATAAACTTCATGTTGAACAGGTATGTTGTTATACAATTCTTTTTAGTTGTTAATAAATTTACTCACTTTGGTATTCTACTCACAGGATTTTGTGGAAGACTTGTGGGGTCGAATCCAAGATCTCTCCAAGAACAGCTGGAAACTTGAGAGTGGTACTATACTCTACTATAAACTTGTTAATCTTTTTCTGCAGTTTTCCCATTATATCCTTTCTAAGTTTTGTTGATTGTATGCTTTCAGTTCCAAGGCCACATCTTTTATATGAAGCACAACTAGTTGCTGGAAAGTCTCATGATTTTGGAGCCATCAGTTGTCCAGAGCAACCAGATACCCCTGAGGCACTCACTGAAGTCAGTTTTGGTAGACAAAAACACGAGGCAGAATTGAAATATCCTCAGAGGATTCGCAGGCTAAATATATTTTCTGCTAGCAAAACCGAGGTAGTTAAAACAGTTAAACTAATCCAAGATTTTACGTAGTTTTTTATGGCTCTTTTTTCCCACATGTATTCTTTTTTTTTCTTTTACAAAAAAACTTTTTGGTTGGCAGGATGTACAACCTATAGACCGCTTTGTAGTGGAAGAGTATTTATTGGATGTGCTCTTTTTCCTGAATGGATGGTTTGTAACTTATTTAACTATATCTATTTTTGATAAGGTCTTTTTGTAACTTGTTTAACTTTTTATTTTATAATATGGTCCTTATTCATATGTTTGTTGTTTTGTGGAAAGCTAGTCGAAAGGAATGTGCTGCATGCATGGTTGGCTTACCTGTCCCTTTCAGATATGAATATCTCATGGCTGAGACTATTTTTTCTCAGGTGAAAACTTATTTTCATGCATCCTTTTCTTTATTGTTCATGAATACTAATATACCTTTTTTCTTTTTCAGCTTCTTTTATTGCCTCAGCCACCATTCAAGCCCATGTACTACACACTTGTGATAATAGACCTTTGTAAGGTATTATAGATCCTAACTTGGTACCCTTTTTTCCTTCTTTTTTATACCTGTTATAAAAAAATATCTTTGAAGTTTACAATTTTTTTAAACACAATTTTATGGTAGTCTCTTCCAGGTGCCTTCCCTGCTGTTGTAGCTGGGGCTGTGCGTGCCCTTTTTGATAGAATAAGTGAGTTAGATATGGAGTGTAGGACACGCCTCATCCTTTGGTTTTCACACCATTTGTAAGTTCACTTCATTTTTTTAACATTAATTAAATTACACTTTTGATCTTTGAATATAGTTGAGTATCACAACTTTGGCCTCATAAAGTTTTCTCCTGCAATTTTGGTCTTTATTTGAGGTTTTTCTTAACATTTTTGGTCTCTGTAAATAGTCATTTTATTTGGAACAAGGACTAAAAACGTTACAAGTACCTGAAATGAGGACCAATATTGTAACTTGTAAGAGACCAATTTGCAAAAATACCAGCTTACTCAGGGTCCAAAGATGTGTAATCTACTTGTTAAAATGGTTAATTTTATGATATTGTAGATCAAACTTTCAATTCATTTGGCCATGGGAAGAGTGGGCATATGTCTTGGAGCTTCCAAAATGGGCCCCACAACGTGTATTTGTCCAGGAGGTTCTCGATAGGGAAGTCCGTTTATCATACTGGGATAAAGTGAAACAGGTAATTTTATTACTATTATAATATATAAACAGTTATACACAGATACAAACATCTGAAAAAAAGTTTAAGTTGTAATATTTGATGTTTTTGAACAGAGCATTGAAAGCACTCCTGCTTTAGAGGAATTACTACCACCAAAAGGTGGGCCCGACTTCAGATACAGTTCAGAAGATGAAGATAAAACGGAATATACCCTTTCAACAGAAGTGAATGGTATGGTAAAAGGAAGAAAAACTGCACGCGATGTTATTATATGGGTTGAAGAAAGTGTGATCCCAGTGAATGGAGTGGAAGTTGCATTAAGAGTAGTTGTTCAGACACTTTTGGACATCGGGTCAAAGAGTTTTACCCATTTGATTACGGTTTTGGAGAGATATGGACAAGTTATTGCCAAAATTTGTCCAAATGAAGAAACACAAATTATGTTGATATCAGAAGTGGCTTCATTTTGGAAAAACAGTGCTCAAACAACAGCCATAACAATCGACAGAATGATGGGTTATCGCCTTATTTCCAATTTGGCCATTGTCAAATGGGTCTTCTCTCAGTCAAACCTCGACTTATTTCACACCTCAGATCGTTTGTGGGAGGTACTCTATTTTTTTTTTTTTTTTTTATATTATACTGAGGGACCAAAAATGTAATTCAGTCATTTGATATGAATAGAGTGTTTTGTTGTATTACAGATTCTGAGAAACGCGCTAAATAAAACGTATAATCGGATATCTGATTTAAGGAAAGAGATTATAAATTTAAAAAAGAATGTTGTAAAAGCGGAGCAAAGTGCAGCCAAGGCCAAAGCTGAGCTGGATGCTGCAGAGACAAAGCTGATGCTTGTGGATGGTGAGCCTGTTGTTGGTGAAAACCCTGCAAGAATGAAACGTTTGAAGTCAAATGCTGCAACCACAAAAGATGATGAGCTCTCAATTCGTGAATCTCTAGAATCCAAACAAGCTCTTTTTGCACGTGCTCTTGAAGAAAACCAGGTATATTCTTATTCTTATTATTTAAAAAAAAAAAAAATTGTTCAAGTGATGTTTATATGTTGTGTTGTTGTTTATGTGGTGGGTGCTGCAGGCTTTGTTTATGTCATTGTATAAAAATTTTCGTGATGTTTTGATGGAACGACTTGATGATGCATTTGGAGAGAATGAGAATCATGAACATGAAGCAATGGCTGTTGATGTTGATGAAGAAGATAATGAGAATCAGAATCCTGCAATGGATATGGATAAAGAAAACGGGACCTCAAACTCAAAGAGGTAAAAAAATTTTTTTTATAGGTTTTAGAGTGAATGGTGTAAATTATTAGTATTTGATAGTTAATAGAAACATATGCTTCTGTGGTGTATGGTAGCAGATATACTACGAGTGAGAAACAAGAATGGTGTTTGTCAACTTTGGGTTATGTCAAGGCTTTTTCAAGGCAATATGCTTCTGAGGTTTGTTACAATCAAGTCCCTCAACTTTTTTTACTCATCAATATTATTATTATTTGGTTAAAATTACATGTGTTTCAACTTTGAACAGATATGGCCACACATGGATAAGTTAGAGGAGGAAATAGTAACAGAAACTGTTCATCCTTTATTCAAAAAAGCAGTTTATTCCGGTTTGCGTGTACACATTGATGGCTGATGATTCTTGTTTTTTGTTTTTCCTTTTTTGGGTCAAACTTGTTTGTTATACAGATTTTGGTTGTACCAAATTTAGTATTTGATTTATGACATGTTATGTGGGATTTGGTTGGGTTTGGTTGCTTCAACCACCACGTGGAAGTTGCCATTTTTTTTATGTTATCTATGATGCAATTTCTCACTATCTTATTACTAACTACATTTTGCTTATACTATTTATTTATTTATTTATTTGATTTAATAACTAGTGGGATTTGACCTTGCTTTATTATTTGATAGATTTAATATGTTTCTAACATAGAGTAGAAAATTGACTTAATAAAGAAAGTAAATATATATATATCCAACTCTGTTTAGTTATTTGTTTCTGTCTTCTTTATTGTGTGTTAATTAAAACATTTAGACAGAGTTTAACGAAAAAGGACAGCCATAAAATATCATTTTTTGTACTTAATTAATGTTGCATATTGGTGGTGTTGCCAGCTTAGTAGTTATTACTACTGGACAATGCTAAATGGAGCATTGGGGAAAGCACCACTAACAACAAAACACGATTGGGAAATGGAATCTCATACCCAGGTCTTGGCGTGTGTGGATGGATGTTGATTTTGAAAGGCCTCTCAATAGGATTGAGAGCTTGTGGTATTATTCATATAACGGATTAAAATTAAAATATGCAATTCTAACCATTTAATATAATCTTGTGGTATTATTCATTTATTGCTATGCTTACCTTAGGTGCTCAAGATTTTCCCATTTTATCTACAACTGAAATTACACTATCCAAGGAGCAAATGCTATTCATACTTGATTTATGAAAGTTGTGCTTTAGAAATAATTAAGAAACTGTACCTGAAGGGAATAAAATATTGCTACTATTAGTGTGTCCAACATCAGAAATAACCACCTTACCTTCTGCACTAGCATCGCCAATCTTTATGTGTCTTTGTAGTAGATTCATTAACCTCCTTATCATTGTCGCTATTCTTTTCTTTAGGCTTCCACAACTCATTTGTTTAAACAACTTTATCAACTCATCGTCAACATATATCAAAGAGTTTGGAGTCTTGAGCAATCTACTTGACTGTCTTTCCAAATTCTCCAAGACACAGCGTCCAAAGCTTCAAGATTGTCGTGTCAAAGCAAAGACTACAGTGTCAAGAACATCAAGATCATGATGTTGAGGATTTCAAGATTGTGGTGTCGAGAGCACTTAGCCAAATTTTCACCTAAACTTTTAAAAGTAAAAAAAAATCTTTCAGTAATGGTCACGTACTAAGAATTTCAAATATTTTACCTAATGAGATAATTGATGAAAACGATACAAAACTCTAAGACTTAGAAATAATTTTTAATCATAAGAAATAAAGAAAATTTCCTATCAGTTTTTAAGTACTTCACAATAGTACCTGAAACATAACAAACTATTAAAAAAACTTAATGAGGAAAACTTTTACAGTTTTTAAATACTTCACAATAGTACTTGAAACATAACAAACTATTGATGAAAACCATACAAATCTCTAAAATACATACACCACTCGAGAAGATACATGTACTTGTTCCTCAGAGGATTGTTTGCATCATTGATCTTCCATATCGCTTCAACCATACCTTTCAAATCATCACTAAGAAATCCTTGCCTTTGATCCAATATAAAAAAAACGTTTGATTTCCTTATGAGAGTAGACAATACCTTCTTTCCTAAACATTAGCCTTGGCCTCATGTCCTGCCTTTCCTTGGTCTTGTTTCATGATAACTTATCTTGCTTTTCCTTGCCCTCATTTCCTAATCGTTAGGTGCATTAGATTGGACACCCCTTGTTTTAGGCTCATGTTCTGATAGTTAGACACCTTATTCATGCCTTCCCTTGGTTTGGCTTAACCTTGCATTAGCCTTGACTTTTTTTTATCATTGCTTTCTTTGGCCTCGTTTCTAAATTTTTATGTGCCTGAGACTTGTCTTGACATTGGATTCACCATGTTTCTTGATCGTTGCCCTTCGCTTGTCCTTATCTTGGCCTCATTTTTGTCTTGCCTTGTGTATAATTGGATTTCCTTATCTTGGCATTGTAACATGATCATTGGGTGTCTTGGCCTTGCCTTGTATTGGCCTCGTTTCCTGATCACTACTTGCCTTGACCACATTTCTGATCGTTGGATTCATTGGCCTTGGCTTGGCCTTATTCTGGTCGTCGACCTTAGCTTACTTTAGAAACCATTAGGTAATATGTTTATACTACCTAACTTTTCTGCTTTAGTGAAACTACTTAAATCAAGGTTGCAAAGTCTATGATTAATTCCATACAGATGTAAATGGTCTCAGTTTTAGTATAACCCAACTAAAGTAGAGGCACAACATCACTCTTGTTCATTCAAAGAATTTTTTTTTTATCAAAATCATAGGACTGTACGTTAGACCTCACAACATCATATTGGACGTAATGCTTATTATTATATGTCAACAATATGATTTCATCCACTTTCATGATCTTTTAGTACGAGCAACTTACATACTAGGGCATGAGGAGAAGTTGTGATGTCCTAAGTCTTCAATATACCTATGGATTTAGTTGGAGTTTTGATGAGTAGAATCACATGAAGAACCTTGAAACTTCTCATAAATGTAAATTGGCCTCAGAGGTCTATCTACCACATTGTTCTTTAGAATTGTGAAAAATCTGACAATTTTATGTTACACCCATTCCGAGAAGGTACACATTTAACAATAAACTTTAGAAAAATTGGCATTTTTGGTTTGTACGCCGTGCATACTCAAGGTGTACGCATGGCGTACTCATGCATGAGGAGGCAGGTCTTGGACACGTACGTCGGGCGTACTCAGCAAGTATGAAGTGCGTACGCTGTTTAGACCAACACTGTAGTTTAAGGGTTTTGCACCCTATATAATCCCCTTTATAGCCCATGACCTTCACCCTCATCATCCTCCACTTGAGAAAGCGTACCTCTAGCTAACCCTAAGTGAGAAGAGTGCATCTTGAGCTCATTTTGTGTTTTGGTGGTATTATTAAAGAAGAAGAAGGTGGTAAAGAGTCATTTGAGCTCATAAAGACTTTGGATATGGGATTCTCTACTTGCTAGCAACCTCCAGGAGGTAAAAAGCTCCTGGTTTGATCATCTTTTAGTATAGGTTTAGTCATTTCTCCATTTAAGGCATTTTTGGTCCCAACCATGGTGATTCTTGAGCATGGCATGCTCTTAACCAAATAAGTCGTCCTTTCAGACACTATGAGGGGTCTTGAGTCATAAAAATGAGATCTTGATGCTTAGTTCTTTCCTATGCATGCTCTAGGATGGTCTTTCGGTATTAAGATGTTAAGTTTGTTGGTATTAAGCACTTAATGGGCATGCAAATTCATAAAGTTGGAAACTTTATGACTCTCAGTGCTATTTTGACCTTGGATATGCATTTGGGACGTGAGAACTTAACGCATTAAGTTCTTATTAGGAAAAAGGACTTTGGCACGTATAGCGCGCGTAACCCAACGTATGTTGTGCCTATGTGGTTAATTGCACGATACCTATCAAGGCTTGAGTATGCCCAACATATGAGCTGAGTATGCCCAGTGTACTCAGCTAAGTCGACCAAGTTGACTCGTTGACCTTGACCTTTGACTAGAGTTTTGACCAAGTTGGACCTAAGGGTATTTTGGGTATTTTAAGCTGTTATCTAAGATTAGGTCTTTGGTTTTGGTTAGGTGATCGTTGGGCCGATTTTTCGGGACAAAGATTTATTCAGCTTGTATTTCCGACTGAAATGTGAGTTTTCCTCACTATACCGTGGGTCGAAGGCACCATGCCAGCCCACTAGTTTATGTATCCTAGTTATAGGATAGTGATATACTAGTATTTGGCTGAGTAGTAGATATGCATGATTATCTGTATTTGTTGGTTCTGTGTTTAATTTTAACTGTTTCATTTCTCGACATATTGGTTTGGGTTGAGGTGTACTGCTTTGTGTGGTAGCCGACAAACCCGGATCAATCTAGACATAAGTTGTGGGCCTCGAGGTCAAGCCAGACTTATGTTGTGGGCTCGAGAGAAATCTATATATGAGATGAGGGCCCGATAGGCATGCCAGAATGATACTATGGGCTTAAGGGTAACGATCAAGGTTTAGGTAATTACTCTTTTTCCCCTGGAATGAAATTTATTTGCAAAAGGGTCCCTACGTATGCTTGGCTTACATAGGTGTACGCTTAGCGTACTGGGGGAAGTTGGTCGCGGTTGTGCACCACGTACGCGGGGCGTACCAAGAGTACGTGGGGCGTACGTGGCTCAAGACTAAAACTCTAATATTCGGACGTGTGACCTATTTAAATGCACCTTAAGTCATTTGGACCTTACCCTAACCAACCTCCATCACTCTCTAACAGCCCTAAAACCCTAAAATCCTTTTTGTGCGCCTCTTGAGCTTGTAAGTGCCTCAAATACCTCCTTTTTGGTTTTCTAGCAAGGATAAGGAAGTGGAAGCAAGCCTTGGACGTGGAAAAGACTTTGGATCCTACATTTAGAGCTCATTGGGAAGCTTGTGGAGCTAAAAATCTCAAACCTTGCCATCTCTTTTGCTAGTTTGAGTTAGCATTTTGTTATGAAGTCCATTTTTAGTTCTTAGACCCTTTTTTGTGAGTTGTGCAACTCCAGAGGCTAGGGTTGTCAGATCTAAGTTCCTTGAGCATACTTGATGCATAAAGTTTCTATGAAGGTTGTATTGAGACCATGCATGAGTCTAAGGTCTTAAATGTGGCCTTAATGGGAGAAATGAAGTATTGGGGACCCATGTGGCATGCAAGGGAATAAAGTTGCCAACTTTATGCCATAGGACATCTTAACAGACTCAAATATGAAGTTGGACGTTGAAACCTTAAGCATTAAGCACTTAATAGACTTTTGTGCATGGGCTAGTTATACCCTGAGCGTAGGGTCGTGTACGCAGTGTGTACAGCCAAAGGGTCGAGTACACTAAGCGTACTGATGTGGTACGCTGGGCGTACGCATCACAGGAGAGTTAGGCTTCTTTGGGCTTGCAAGCTTATTGGACCCTATTTAGCCTTGGTCCTGGTCACATTTAGATATATTGGAGTTTTGTTCTTGTTGGGGCATTGATGTCATGTTTGGGCCTTATTGGGCCATGTGGCTCACTACAGGTTAGACTATTGATCTTGCCCATTAATGTAGGTTAGATTTTTGGGCTTTGATGGTGGGCCTTAGATTAAGATGTTGGGTTGTTGTCTATGTTGTGACTCAATTCTAATTAGGGCATTTTGTATATTTGTTCAGTGTGAGATTTTGGGATAGTAGTCGAGCAGCTTTTGTGTTTAGCAGACTGAGGTGAGTCTTCTCACTATACCAATGGGTCGAAGGCACCAATGACGGCCCATTACTTGATGTGAAATCTTTTTAATCGATTATGTAATTGTTTCTTATTTGGTGTGTATTGATTTACGTAAAGACCATGGGGGGAGCCCATGGCATCTGGTAAGACCATGAGGGGGAGCCCATGACACTTGGGTATAAGACCATGGGGGTAGCCCATGGCATCCCGGTTAAAGACCATGGAGGGAGTCCATGACAATTTTATGTGTATATATGCATGACATTATATGATTATGTGATTCGTGTATTTTGGGAAACTCACTTCATGTGCTTACGGTTTTGTTGGGTGTTTCGGGTGCTTATAGTACTAAGGGAGAGGGCCCAACTTGATGTCGCAACGTGCACTCTCTAGTATTCCGCACTAGTTGTTTTAGACACTCTGATCTTTTGAACAATATGTTATGTAATGGAATTTTGGATAATACACATGAATGTGATTTCTAAGTATTAAATGAAAATTTTTACCTAAGTTTTTGGGTTGTTACGTTACCATTGTCACTCTTATTTTATTTAGGATTCTTCAACTCACGTGTTGTAAACAACTTTATCAACTCATCTTTGATATTTATCACAGAGTCTTTAGAGTTTGAGAAAACTACTTCATTATCTTCTTATATTATCCAATACTACGGTTTCTGAAACTCCAAGACCGTCGTGTCAAAATCTTCAAGACTATGGTGTTAAGAACACTTTGCTAAATTTCCATATAAACTTTTACAAAGTGAAAACTTATCTTTCAGCAATGGTCGCATACTAAGGATTTCCAACATTTTCCTAGTATGTCATAAGTGCTTATAGCCATAAATGATCTAAGACTTAGAAATAACTCTAATTCATAAGAAACAAAAGAAATTTTCGAGAAATTTCGAAGTACTTGAAACAAATTATACTTTTCATTCATACACAAATTTCAAAAGTACCAAATTACAACAATACTTGAAAGATAACACACTATTACTTTTGTGATATATCGGAGATGGTGGGATCGAGACTGAGGGTGAATGTTGTGGTGGTTCCTTCTCCTGATATCACAATGCAAAAGAAAGAGATGATCATTAGACGGCGTCCGGGAGGGATTCCCCGGACGATGCTCCGACGATCAAGTTAGAATTGATTCCGAGAGAAGATATGGTAATTATGAGAGAAAAAGAGTTTCGTCCCCTACTTCATGAGGAAGAAGGGTCCTTTTATACATGATCAAGAGGCGCATGCCTCCTAACTGATTCTGTTGAGCCTTCTCTCGTGAGATGTGACGTTGCGGATCCGTATTGAAGGATCCTTCATCACGTCTTTCTGTCTCGTTGCCTCATTGGTTGGAGGAGAATCTTCGATATTATGATGATCGTGGTTGTCGTCAGGTGGGCAAGCAGAACTCTCTGATTGGTTCTGCGTTTTCCGGGGTATTTCTTCTAGGAGAATAGGGAAAGGCGCAGTTCTGCCCCTTAATCGCCATACTAGTGAATCCGCGTTGGCGGAGGCTCGACCTTGGCCTCAGACTGGATGCGACCGGATTCAAACCAGGTCGAGCTTAGCGCTAGTTTGACTTCTCCTTCTTTAACATTTTTCGTGAGGGATACGTTAACAAGTCCCTTAGGCTTGTAGGCGTACGCGTTGGCTTGGTAGCGTCGCCGTTCAAGCCTATATTACAACATATGTATGTCTAAGATTATTTCTAGCATTCAACAGAATTTAGACAACGCTGTCAATGTGTGTCAGATCCATCACGAGACGGTTCGTGACACCAATTTTGCCTTTAAAATCCCCCCTTTACCTAATACCTTTCATCTTTGCCTCCTTTCCTTGCTTTCGTTGTTGCGACTCAGGCATTTTGCGAATTTTTCTTTTCTATCATTCATCCATTCTTGGCGATGGACAGTTATGGAAGAGTCCCTACCATAGATGAATTCCAACTTCTGCAAGAACGATTTGGTTTCTTACCAAAGCATGGTGTGATGATCCCGACGAAGGGATTATCGATCTATGACTGTCCTCGAGGGAAAGTGGGGGTTCTTGTTCCTTTATTTGAAGCGGGGTTACACCTGCCAACATCTGACTTTTTTGATATGATCATGCATCACTACGACCTATAGGAGTCCAGATATGAACTCCTCACTTCAAAACATGTTCAATACCAAAAATGCCTCAAGAATAAGCTAGAAATGGCCCTAAACTCTTGAATGAAGAGATCTAACAAGAAAATGATCAAGGTAATGACTTTTTACCTTCAAATGAAAGCCCAAACGAAGTAGATGCTGGATCTACAAGCTCCTTCTTGTTCCAAGCTTCTAAATCTTCAAGTCTCTTCAAGAAATGCACCAAACACACATTTTTAGCCTCTCACACACTCAAAGTAGGATGTTAGCTCGATTAGGGTTTGTTTTTGGACGTGAAGGAAGTAAGGGAGGTTGGATGGAGGGCTTAAGATCATTTAAATAGGGTGCAAACCCTAAAAAATAGGGTTTTCAAACACAACCTCAACTCGTCGAGTTGGGTCCTCCAACTCGTCGAGTAGGGCCAAAAGTCCATGCGGTTTGATTAGTTTTTACACAATGAGAGTAGGTAGCCAACTCATCGAGTAGATCTATAATTATGAATATAAAAGCTTTAAAATGTATACCTGGGAGTCGGGATGTTACACCAGGATTCATTTTTATCATTACGATCCAAGATTGGAATCTCTGATCCTCCATCTTACGGGGGCGTAACACGACTCACACATCTTCAGGAACTAAATTGCAATAATACTTATATTATTTTAATTATAGATACTCAAAGTTTGTTGTAATCTATTTTTGGTTCATTCATGTATTACTCTTTAATTGATGAGCATCTCTCTATATTTATTCAAGAATTGTGAATACATTATTCATTCAAGCCAATTCAAGATCAAGCTCTGTTAATATATTCATTCAAACAATACAAATTAATTTATTATGACTTGGAATGAAAACAATTAGATAATAAAAGAAAATGTATACTTAGACATCTAATTATTCACATTTTATATAATCAAATTATTCACATTTTATATAATCTTGTTTTAATTATATATTTATTGCTATGTTTAGCTTAGGTGTAGAAGCTTTCCCAATATTGATACTTGATATATAAAAGTCGTGCTTTATAAATAGTCAACAAAATGTATCAGAAGGGATAAATATTGCTACTATTAATGTTAAACATTAATTAAAATATTATGTCTTTATTTATGTTAGAATCTATTTCATCATCACAAAAAAAATTATTGTTTCAAACAGCATTGTTGGATTTTTATGCATGATGATTAATGTGACCATCGACTATTATTATTAGAAAATATTAAGAGGTGATCACAATTAACGATAATGATAAAAATGGAGGGTGTTTGAGCATAAAACGACTACCTTTTTGTGAAATATCACAAAATAATCATCAATTATTCATTTTCATGTAATTTATGAAAATATGATCATCTGTTTTGATTTTTTATGATAACCTAAATACTAAAGATACGGATATTCATCTGTGAATAAGAAAAAAAATAATTTGACTTTCATTTATTATTGGAGTTGCATTATTTAATAAATAATCTAGAAACAGAAGAAAGAAACAAAACCATAAACTATAATTTATTACAATCTATATAGCCTTGCCTTAGAGAAAGCATAGGCCAACTAATAATGTCTCATTGCTTGTTGGCCGACTCACCCAAAGTTATGACTTTATTGCAAACCCCACACACCTCTTCCAAATACACACCCACACACTATCTAATTCACCATTTCCAACTCTTTATTTAGTTTACAACTTCATTTTAGTAATCTTCTAAATCTAAGAGATTAAATAAAAAAAATAGTTATGTTATACCATTAGTGAAATAGTGTTCAAGTTATAAAAGGTTATTTTTGTAATTATTCCATTTCATATTATATATAATATAATTAATCATTTATAAGAAATCCTACATTTTGGAGTTCCATTTTTCTATGATCTAAGATGTAATTTGGATGAAATTATGTGTTTGTTTTGAATAAAAACTCAACAATATGTTGGTTTTGATGGTTATTTGATTACAAAGTTTCAACTAAAAAGGATGATAAAGAAATAAACGGTATTATTTATATATTTAGATTTTTGTCTAAACTCGGTCTTTTTCTTTTTACAAATCTTTCCTAAAATTATTTTTCTTGTACACAAATTCTACAATTTTTAGAGTTTTTTTTGCACAAACTTCTTTGTAAATTAATGTTTTTTTGTTGTAAATATTTAATTAATCATTGTGATTTTAGATTCTGAATAGTTTTTTTTCTCAACCGTGATTTCCACGGGTTTAAACCTAGTACTTTATAAAAAGAGAAAAAAGTTTGTACATATAATCTACATGGGTTAAAAACTTGATTAAACCGACCTAACATTTTCACATTTAAGAATAAATAGGCTAAAGACTCAGTAGTAGTATAAATAAGGCTTCAAAGTTCATCTATTTGGTAAGGACGTCTTTTTGATTTTAAAAGTCATTTCGAAAATAAAATGAATCCCTAAATATGAATTTTTTTTCATATAAGAAAATTTCATCAACATTATGATAAGTTAATAAATGTTATAAAAACAATCAAAATAAAATAACGGTAATACAATATATATAATTTTAAATAATTATATGAATCGTGAAACTCTTCTAATATTTTTGGAAACATAGAAAGACACCAACTATTCATAACCAGTACGCTCCAATATATTGGTCTCAATAGTTAGCATTTTCAGTTCATTAAGTTTTTTTTGGGACATTGTGGACCATAAAAAAGACTAACAATTTCAGTTTTGATAATTGATATCTATGAGTATTATCTAAAAAAATATTTATTTTTGTTAACCACCATCTATCAATTTAGTCTTCCTTTTATTAGTTATATGATAAAATAATCAAATAAAAAATAATTTTCATATTTCTTTTGAAATTAATAAGTCATCTAAATATTTTTTTTCAATTACATACATACATATATGTCTATATAACCTTTTTTGGCCCCTCTTATGACATGAGTCTTATGCAGTCGTCCATATTACACATTCTTCACAGCCGCCATTGTTAAATTTATCCCTCACTTTTATTCCCACCGTGGATCTTTATTCAGGGATTTCATATCCCCGGCCAATTTGGATTCGTAAATCAGATTGCCATAGTGATTTAGACATTTGTAAAAACTATGCACCAATACATTTTGGCGACAAATGTTGATGTGCCTTAGCCTCATAGCTACTCAAGGCACATAGCTACTCAACATTACATACTTTCGGCCAACAAGTTTACATGATTTTGGTTAAACTAAATTGGTTGAACCATTTTATGCGACTTTTCATTTTGTAGGACCCATTTTTACAAAAACAAAGCCTACAAAACGAAAACATCAAATTGGTACAAACTCAAATCTAAAACGGACAAGGACAACACCGCAATTTTACATTAAAGTAATCTTTATTTGGTATAAAGATCGAATCTTTATTGCATGATTACATCATATTCATATTTGACCATTTCGAGCAAAAATCTTGAACCTTAACCTTTTAGCCAGCTTACCTTGTTTGGGTGTGTTGGGTGGTTGTTGACAAATATTTCAGATGCCTTGCCTGCCGATTTTCATCCATTTATAATCTTAACTATATATAAACACACACACTTCATAGTTCATATTTCAAATCTGTTATACCATAAACTCAATAAAAGAACAATCTTTATGGAAGAATTCAACCATTTTGGGTTCTCTTCCACCAATATTCATCAACACCTACCAATTCGCCGGTTTTCACAGGCAGCACGTGTTGAAGAACACCACCAATTCCTATCGGATGATCATAACTCATCATGGGAGCTCCTTCATCACCTTGATGATCAAGTTTATCCACCGGAAATGGCTCCTGCTTCTGCGGATTCCATGGAAGAGTTTCAATTTGTCGACAGCTTCTTCAACATTGAAAATATCTACAATGAAGACTCATCATATAATAACTCTTTCTTCCCTGAAGTTGTTCTTGATGACACTTTCTTGATCCCTGACGACAATGGAGATTTTCCGATGATGATCGATATGAGTATGAGCAGTTCATATGAAGATGCTACCTCGCCGGAAATGTCTGTACAACCGGCAGCCACCGTAGACAACCAGGATCAGGTGAACGTAAATGGTGTCGACGACGGTTTACAACTGGTCCACCTCCTCTTAGCATGTGCAGAGGCGGTGGGTTGCCGGGACACTCAACTCGCCGACTCAATTCTCTCCCAGATTTGGTACTCTGCTAACCCTTTTGGTGATTCCTTACAAAGGGTATCCTATTGTTTTGCAATGGGGTTAAAATCAAGACTTATCCATCTTCAAAAGGGTACCATTTCAATGGCGAACAATTGGGAAGAAGGTGACGTCACGAGGGAGGAGAAGATCGAAGCTTTTCATCTCCTCCACCAGACGACACCATACATTTCGTTCGGATTCATGGTGGCAAACGACGCCATTGTTCAAGCGGCCCAAGGGAAAGATCAAATCCACATTATCGATTTGGGAATGGAACACACGCTCCAGTGGCCGTCATTGATAAGAACCCTAGCATCAACAAAACTCATCCGGATCACCGGAATTTTAGGAGAACGGGGAGAAACGGCGGAGTTGGAATCGGAAATGGAATCCGTGGTCGCCGGAGCGAATTCCGTCGGAATTGAAGTACAGTTCCGACTGATTCCAGGGCCAGCCACTCCGGCGATGCTAACGAGAGAGAATCTAGGAATAAAAGAAGGTGAATCGTTGTTTGTAAACAGCATACTCCATTTGCATACGTATGTGAAGGAGAGCAGAGGTTCCCTGAAAACGATACTTCAGGCGATCAAGAAGTTAGGGCCGACGCTGCTAACGGTGGCGGAGCAAGACGCGAACCACAACGGGCCGTTTTTTCTCGGGCGATTTCTTGAATCGTTACATTATTATTCGGCGATATTTGATTCATTGGAAGCAAGAATGGGGAGAAACAGTATGGAGAGGATGAAGATTGAGAGGAATCACTTTGCGGAGGAGATAAGGAATATAGTGGCGTATGAGGGAACAGAAAGGGTGGAGAGACATGAGAGAGCTGATCAATGGCGGCGGCAGTTGGGGAGGGCGGGATTTCAGGTGGTGGCCGGAATGAAAGACCGGCAAGCTATGGTGATGAAGAGTTTAGGCGGTGGTGATGGGTATACAGTGGGGAATGATCAGAAAGGGAATGTTTTGCTTGGTTGGAAAGGGAGGCCGATCATGCTGGCGGCGGCTTGGCTGCCAAGCTCCTCCTCCTAGTGCCGCCTCACTCCGGCCACCTTTCCTTTTCTTCTTGGCCCGGTTTATTACATTCCATATACACAATACATGCTATACTATAATTTGACGAGGGTAATCATGTCTTTTTACAATGACAACTTTCACCTAGGTGGAATAAAAACATGTCATGCAATGTAATATCATAATATCATAATGTTGTATGTAATACCAAAGGGGAGTCGATTGACAAATTAATCTACATTTCATGTAAAAGAGATTAATTGATTGCTTAATAAAGGCAAGGGGAGTCTTAATCTAATTACTTTGATGGTTCCTATGCCATACACACAATTAAGAACCAATTGAGATCTTGCAATTCCACCAAATCTATTGTAGTTCCAAGTTTAAAGTTTCATAAAATTATTGTTTATGTTGTTCACTTGAAAGAAAGTGATTGGAATTCGTAAGATTTTACTGTATATGCCAATGTGTCTCACATGCGTAGTGTGAAAATTTTTAAGACCTTTTAACTTGTGGATTATCAATATTGGGTTAGCCGATAACTTTTTTGGCTTAAGGTGTTACATGTAAATTTGTTAAGTGCTAAGTAGTCACCATTGCCCGTATTAAAGAGGTAGGTGACCTCTACGATATAACCAACATCCCCTAGATGACCACTCACTTGATTCCATTTGATGATGAGTAGGGATGAGGTCTTAGCTATACATCGTTGCTTTAAATTTGGATGGGATTTCTTATGAGATTCAGGGAATGATGTCAAGATGTATCCTTTTTAGCGACAAAGAGCCGTAAAACATTCTAATTGAGACGTATGCCTCTACACAAAACTAATAATGATCATTAAGTTTGTGTTTGTGTTTGTTATACAGGATAAAACTAGAGGGGACTCTATCTCTATCATGATATCATCGATGATGAAAATGAGAAGGGCATCCACGTATTTACACAAACAAGTATTCAATAACAAGTCCTTGTTTCATGATTTTACATTTCTCGCGTCCGTCTTGACATGTATGTTACGAAATATCCAAATGGAAACAAATACAATAATAATAATAATAATAATAAGATGAGTTTATGCATGATAAAGTACACCATGTTTGTATATATATAAGCGTTCAAGCAATCTACTAGGACGCCTTGTGATGCCCTTTACTCTGCTGCTGACAAGCAGCAGACATGACCCGTAATTGATTTGTTATTTCTGTAAAAGACGGCCTCACAACCGGATCCGGGGCCCAACATTGCTCCATCAACCTTCTCCACTCCGGATCACAATCACTTGGAATTGTGGGTCTAAGTGTGTTGTTCACAATACCACCTATAATATTATATATAATAATATAAACCAAGTAATACTAATAATTTGGTAAAAAAAAAAAAAAAGGTCAAAGCCTACCTATGATTTGACCATAATGCATATTTGCATATGGCTCTTCGCGAGTAAGAATCTCCCATAACACAATCCCAAATGAGAAAACATCAACCTGTTACGTTTTTTATAAAATAAAAATGAGAAAAAAAAAAACAAAAATACATTCAAGGCAAATAAACGTATTTTTACTATTTAAACCTTCTCAGAAACTTTATTGCTGCCACCATTTAGTAGCTCTGGAGCCATCCATGGGAGTGTTCCTCTAACTCCACCTGAAACCAAAGTGTTGCGTTTGATTTTTGAAAGTCCAAAGTCACCTACCTGCATAATAATAAGGGTATCCAATTAAAACTTCATTCTTCTTCCTATTAACTCCTTAATGGATAATGATTTTTCTCTGTCTTGTCTGGATAAGGTGTTGTATACATACAGTCTGTTTATCTTTTTCTATACTAAATAAACCGTCTGAATGAGACTAAATGACCATTTTACCCTTACATTCCAAATCACAATACCCATCAATCTTAACGTGACAGGAAAAACACAAAGGGCAAATATATGACACAGGGTTAAAAAGCATAATATTTCATGTCATAACCTTGCATATAGGGCGAGAAGAATCTTTCATGTTCACCAACAAATTGTCACATTTTAAATCGAAATGAACAATGTTCTTTGAGTGTAGATATTCCATTCCAAATGCTGCATCCATTGCAATTATAAGCCTCTTTCGATGATCAAGATGCCTAAAAAATTACATAAAACCAGATCAGTTATTACAAAACATATACTAAAATTTATACAACCAAAAGATGCATTTATTATGATCTTTTGCAAAATTTTACCTATCTTTGCGAAGTAAAACATGTCTTAATGAGCCATCAACCATGAATTCTGTTACAGTAGCTAAAGTTCCATCAGGCCCATCTTGTACTACACCATAAAATGCCATTACATTTGGATGATGAAGCTTTGACAGAATATCAGCTTCCCTCCAAAACTCTATTGTCTACAATAAAAAGACAAGATGACAAATTTACCCTCATTCATCACACAAAATACATTGACAAGATGAATATATATGATGCTAACCAGTCTTTCTTGTTCAGATGATCTCCCTGCAAAACAGCTTTTCTTGATGCGCTTGATCGCGACATCTGTCCCTCTCCATTTTCCATGGTACACTGTACCAAAAGTACCAGATCCAAGCTCCCTTAACTCTTCAAGATCTTCATTTCTTATAATCTGCAACAAGAACCATATAAAAAAAAGTTCAAAACTACATTAATCTTTCATGACCTTAAAGCTTTTTCATATTGCATCATTAATTCAACATACCTGTAAAGAACTGATATCAAGATCACCCAAAGAAAGATCGATAGAAGGTAGCGCATCATTTCTTGTTTCAACCTATATAAGAATAATAATAATTGAGCAATGAAGGAACATTCTAGAAAAGTCAAACATACACGCACAATAAGTCAATAAAAAAACACTACCTCATACTCTGAATCTGGAACTCTCATGTTTTCTGTTAAATCCTCAAACTGTATCCCCTCATTGGCTTCCATCTGCGAAGGATTGTAACTCGGTTGCAAAGATGTTGTTGACTTTTCTTCATCTTCAATTTTAGCATGATCATCTTTATGGACCACAGAAGCTTCTTCTTTAATATTGTGAAGTCCAGATAAAAACACAAGATGATCTTGATCGATAAGAGAAACATGATCATCCTTGTTTCTGAACTCATCACCTGCTAATTTCTGGAAAAAAGACCAGTTTTTAGGTTCATGATTTGCAATGTTCATGCTCAAATTTGTTCCATCTTGTGGTAATACACCCATTCCAGGTGAATCTTCCGCCATTGCCCTTGCAAACACATCAGATAAAAAATCACGCGGAAACCGGTCGTTTATATCAATCAGAATGTCCCCATGCTCCGCCCGGGAACCACCACTAGCCGCCGGAGCACCGGTGGTGGTGACACCACTAGCCACCTGAGCCTGACCATGACCATGACCACCACTGGCGGCAGCACCACCATCATTCTGATTCTGAACCTGATTTTCTTCATTTTGAGAAGCTGGATCTTCAATGGATTCCGATGTGTCAACATCGGATTGTAATTGAGAAACAAGGAATTGAGATCCGAGTGAATCATCCGACTTGGTCAACCGATTAAACTCGGTGGGCCCACGTGGGATCCTCTCGGAATGATAAACACGTGGAGGTGCAACAGGTGGCACGACAGGTGGCGGGGGCTCAAGGTAACTCAAATCAATAAGATCAGACCCCGAGTTATCGGGACCCACAACACTGTTAGTTGCACACGAATCGTTTTCATTAGGTGTAACAGCTTTTGAGGACACATGTACTTGTTCATGGTGTTTTTCCTCATTTGTTTTAGGTTTTGGAGGTAACTTTCCCTCCAAATCATCTCTGGGAGATTTTATATTTTGTTGGAGTGGGACTGATGCCGGAGTTTCTACAGGGGATTTATCTCCTGTGGAAGGGAACACGGGAATCGAAGATGGAACATCGACATTTTGTGAATCAAGCTCGTTTAGATTATTAGCAGAAGATCTCATTAAACCATGCATGCTCGATTCCTTTCTTGAACCCCCCATGTCCATTCCGTTTACAGCAACTACAAACTGGAATTCGGAATCCCCTCCGGAATTAGAATGGACGGAATTGGAATCATCCAAGTCACTCAAAGAGAATAGAAACAATCTAAGCTTTTGTGACCCTTCGCCTATACCTAACACACTGCATTCCTCCATCATATTCTGTAAATCTTCATCAGAAGAAACAGAAACCAAAGCATCAAGATCTTCACCAGGAAGCTGATATTTTATCGCATAAGTTTCTATATAAATTTCCATCACTTTTTGGCGTAATTCTTGCCAAAAAATATCTCTTTTTATACGGATAATTCGCGTATTTCCTCCAACATATCTTAGCTTTCCATCACTTGGACGTGGTAATATTTTACCACCAAAACTACATAAAATCTTGATTTTTGATGAATTATCTGAAGCACTAGAAGAAGAAGCATAATCATGAATAGCTCCTCGTGAACTACTGTTTTCAAGATCCTTTGCAGTTCTTTCTATAGTATTGAGCATGGGGATTTCGGACCCACTTTCGGATCCCGTATGGCTAATTCCTAAAATGCCCTTGAGTTCCAGGTAGTTTGTTGTGTGACCAGGGTCACCTGCGGGAAATTGGACAAAGGGCATTCTGGGGTTTACTCGGTCCCGCATGAATTCTAGGGCAAATTCTTCACCTGTTCTGATGGAATAATTCAACACGGGTTTAACTGAAGATGATCTAGGTAGAGAATCATTACTCTCGGATTGAATGGAATTGTATTGAAGATGGTTGTCGCTTTTTGATTGCTCCATTGTAGAAACTGTATGTTTAGACCTTTCTAGAAAGTTAAAATTAATGGTGGCAAATCTTGATTTGAGAATACCATGAAAACTGGAAGGAATTTGTATGGGGGTAACTCATTTTCAAAGGTATAAGATCAAAGTAGAATGAATCTGTATAGGAATAACTGATTCTCGGAATACCACCTTCAGTTTAATGAGCTTGGAACCTTCAAAATAGAATAAACCAAAAGAAATTAAACATAGAACCCATTGATAGTATATGCTGTAATGTATTCTAGATGCAAGAAAATTTGAATGTTCAATGTAAAAAAGGTTTTTTTTTATGCAATCGTTTAGCAGACGCCTTGAAACATCGGTTTGAATCGAGCTGACTTCAACCCATTACCAAGCAACCCAAACGGTTGACATAACTATCATCGGAATTAGGAGTTGAATACACACAAATTTAGAATCACATAGATGGATAAGTTCATCAATACCCAAACTTTCATACTTCACTGGTTAATTTGTGCAATAGGTGCCCGTGAATTTAAAAATCGAAACAGTTAGTTTGGTGAACGAACAGGATACAGGAATGCAAGTTAGGAACCTAGAAGATCCAATCAAGAACCTCCTCGATTCTAAAAACCCAGATCTGGAACTGTCGTAATTCAAATACGCCGATAAGAAAAACACTAGTAGATTAAAGGGTAGATCATATACCTGAAGAACATCTTGGAAGAGTCTCCTAATTTAACGAAACAGTTTCTGATTGTGATTTCTTGATTAAGCTATAGGCTGATACACGTATTTGCACGCAGTCTCACTCTATCTTCGTTTAATTTGGAATCGCCTTTTTGGGGGCAGACTAAAATTGGGATTTTTGAGGTTTTTGTTGTTCATCCAAGTCAAACGATCAAGTCCTCACTCATATCCTACAAAAAATCGACTTCTTTCTCACTATGATGTTGTCAAAAACACTTTTTTTAATCTATTAAAAAACATACTTAATATGACTATAAAAATAAATTATATAAAAGAACCGAAAGATTTTGAATTTTATTTCGTTTGATGTAGACATTAATGAATTTTATTATTTGTTACATCATTTTGTACGAGTTCTTTTTCTTTTGCCTTAAGAAATAGTTGGAACTATTTAGTAGCTAAGCCTTTTGACGTCTTATAGAAAAATTATTGTCTTTTGAAGAGTTGATAGAGAGCATCCCATGTGTTGCACATCCATAGTTTTGTTTGCATCATAAATAGGGACGATAAGGAGATGGATATTGATGTTCGGTAAAATTCGGTCTTATCCATTCCATATGATACCCGATTAGTAAATCCATTTGGGTTTATGGGTATACCTGTGGGTAAAACCGTAAATGAACCGAACGTTCATCGAACTGTTTGTAAATCTTTCCACGTGTTCGTTCGTTTAATTATGTTCATTCATTTTAATTTCCTTTTGTTGTTCAATTGAGTTTGATTACATTACTGTATTATATCTTCATTTATATTTATACATATTCAATTACGTTTGTTTATCTTTGTTTATTTATGTTCGCTTAACATGTTCACAAACATAAACGAGCGAACATGAACAATATAATTTGTTAAAAGAACGAACATGAACAACAAAACTTGTTCGTTTATTTATTCATGTTTGTTCGTTTGTTTGACTAGCTTAAACGAACGGATATGAACAATCATTCGTTCGTCTCGTTTACAACCCTATCTACGAGTATCAAGTATCATATTTATGATATTAATAGGTTAAAACTTACCAATCATCACTTTAATTACTAAGACTTTGGGGAGTAAGAGTTGTTTGGCCGCAATCCTTGCCACCGTGGGAGGGGGAACACTGCCCCCTTATGAGGTTTCCGATGTGGTCTTTCCGCACATGGCTAAATTTGGTCGCACAACTTTTGCTTGCTTTCTCATTTCCCTAGACTGTTGAACGATCAAATTTAGAATATATATATATATATATATATATATATATATATATATATATATATATATATAAACCTCTAACACCTTATTTTTTTCAAACCAAAATCAAATTTTTATATCTTTATTGTAACATCCGGGTTCCCAGGTATTATATTTTGTTCCTTTATTTTTTTTTTTTTTTGAATGTTGTGGGGAGACTCGACGAGTTGGCGTCTAAACTCGCCGAGTATGGTCGCGGATTCGTATGCGGGTTCACAGCTGGACTCGGCGAGTTCACGAGTGGACTCGACGAGTCCACGCTGTTTAATGACACCCTAATTTCCAGGGTTTGAGACCTATTTAAAGGGTCTTAGGGCCTTTATTTGCGGCCACCAACCCCCAGAGAGAAACCCTAAGAGATCTAGAGCGTTTGTGAGGAAGGAGAGGCCATTCTTGATCCTTTTGTCAGTGTTTTTGCAAAAAGGAAGTGACCAAGGCAAGAGGAGGCTGAAGGAGGTGCGATTTTGGTGGTTTTTGAGCTCATAGAGATTGTATTGAGGTATTATTCTCGGACCTTCTTCAGTTTTGGTGTTGATTCTTTGTGTTAGGGTTTTCTAACCCTTTTAGAGGTTGATTAAGTGGAGCATTTGGTCTCTTGTCGAGTTTGTGTTATGGATCTGGACCCAAAGAGGTCTAGAGGCCTTAACCCTTGGAGCTTTATGAGTCTTTTTGGGAGCCATGAGCTAGGGATGTCATTTTTGGGACTAAATCACCATTATGGACCATTTAGATGTTATATGAGTGTCAAGGTCTGAACTTTACGTGATTATCATGCTTGGGGAGGCCAGATCTATGATTGTATGGAACAGATCTGACCTCAGCAGTTGTATAGAGTTTGTGCATGACATGAACTTGCCGAGTCCGAAGAACAGACTCGGCGAGTAGTATGAAGGTTGCCCGTTAATCACTCAGTGAGTGGACTTGCCGAGTTGGGGAATAACTCGGTGAGTCAGGGAGAGTCGGGGGGGGGGGGTCTGATTCAAGTTGGAACTCGCCGAGTTTTTCTTGAGACTCGGCGAGTTGAGTCGGGGTGGCCCCGCGATTCATGCCATGTGGAACTCGTCGAGTTAGGGGAAGTACTCGACGTGCCAAGAGAGGGACTAAGAGAGTCAGTGGACACGTGTAGACTCACCGAGTCGCCCTAGTGCATTCGACGAGTCGGGTCAAAGTTTGACCGTTGACCTTGTTGACTTTTAGGGTTGAGTATAGTTGTATTTATGAGAGTATTTACTTTATGTGATTAGGCGGAGGCTAGATCACATTCCCACCGAGTCAGATATTTACCGAGGCACCGAGGTGAGTCTTCTCGCTATACGTTACCTAGAGTGGTATATTGTGTGGACCAGAGAGTCCTATGTGTTATGTATGAGATTATGTGCTATGTGTTATATGTGTGTTGTATGATGTTATAGATCAGACCGAAGGGTCCAACGATATAGACCGGGTCGGAGGGCCCAACGAGCTATGACCGGACCAAAGGGTCCAACGAGCTACAGGACTGGAGGGTCCCGCTGAGACACATAGACCGGAAGGTCGTATTATAGCCTCGAGCGGCGTATATGTTGTATGCGGTATTTTGGGGAACTCACTAAGCATTTATGCTTACAGTTGTTGTGTTATGTGTTTCAGGTACTAGTGATGAGCGCGGGAAGGCGCCGGCATGATTCGTACACACACGCATTGGAGTTTATGTTTGAGATTATGGGGAGATGTTTTGTGATGATATCATTTGATACAATATGTTTTGACATTATTTTATGAGAAAATGTATTTTTTTAAAATGAAAAATTGTTTTGAAAATTTACGTTGTTACAAGTTGGTATTAGAGCCTTGGTTTGAGGGGTTCGGATGCATCTTCGGGCGTATCTGAACTCAAACTGAGGATTTGAGGAAAATCTTGATAATGAAGTAAAACTTTTGAAAAGAGTAAAAAGATTTTTGAGACAAACAGAGCAGAGCCGTGTGTACGATCAGCCAGCGCCCGAACGGTGAATCCCCAAAAGTACCCTTACATTATGTGTTATGAGATATGTTATGTTACATTATGCATGCTAGAGTAGGCTAGGTATACATATTAGGACTAGAGTGGCCTGATTTGTGATGCCTTAGCCTAGGAGATTTCTGCTGCTGGGATGCTTTGAGAGCGAGTAGATAGCAGTTAGGAGCTCATGAGAATAGAGTACTTGTAATCCAAGATCCAAGGAGGATGAATTGAAGTGAATGCTAATGCGGTGTGGTCAGTAGTATTGGGCTCGTACTACTGAAGACACCGGATCAGTAGGAATTCCAAGTAAGAATCTTTTGGACAGCGGAGGACAAGTAGGGTTGCGTCATCGAGTATGTGTATGCTCGATCGAGTCTCTGATAATTTTTGTTGTATTTCAGAGGCATCATGGTTGGGACTCGACACGCACCTGAGAGCAGTGGTGTCAGCGACGAGGAGATCCGTCGATTGGTTCATGAGGAGGTGGCTGCTGCCATCCGGGCTGAGATTCCTGAGATGTTTGGGGACATCAAGACCACGTTGATTGAGACTTTTGATGAGCGGTACGCAACGCTGACTGAGGTTGCTGCAGCTGCAGCTACTACTGCTGTTGCTGCTGCCAGACCTTAGGGAGGTGACTCGTTGTTGTTCCGGGAGTTCAGCAACACGAAGCCACCAGAGTTCGACGGGACACAGGATCCAATTTCCGCTATGAGGTGGATCTCTGACATCGAGGGATGTTTCTATACGTGCTCTTGCCCAGACCACTTGAGGGTTCGGTTCTCCTTGAACCAGCTCCGCCTGGGAGCGAAGGATTGGTGGAAGTTCATGACGGCGAACTTCACTTTGGCTGAGATTTCCGAGGTGACCTGGGAGAGGTTCACCGTTATGTTCAGAGAGGAGTATGTTCCCCCGGTGGAGAGGGAACGGTTGATTCAGAAGTTCTTGACCCTCAAGCAGGGTACTGATTCTGTGGCAGTAATCACCAGGAAGTTTCATGAGAGGGCGATGTTTTGCCCTGAGCAGGTGTCATCTGAGCAGGCTTGTATGAGCCGTTATCTGAGTGTGCTGAGGAGAGATATTCGGGAGTTCGTGGCAAACTCGACTTACCGGACATTTGCTGAGCTCCAGGCAAATGCCCGGAAGAGGGAGATTGAGTTAGAGACTTAGGCCAGGGAGGAGGCCGAGTCACAGAGGGTGGATCGGTAGTCGGCTCAGTCTCAGCCGGCAACCCAGCGGGCTAGACCCGCTGATTCGAGATCTGGGGGCGCGAAGGGCCGCACTTGTGGGAAGTGCGGTAAGAGTCACGAGGGGTCATGCAGGGCTGGAGTATGCTACAAGTGTGGGAAGGAGGGGCATATCGCGAGGGATTGCCCTAAGGGATTTTCAGTTTGCTTTCATTGCAACCAGACCGGCCATCGGAAGGTCGAGTGCCCTCATCTTCTTCAGGGGTCAGCACAGGGATCTGCATCTGCTGCTAGGGCTACCGAGGTTCGGCCGGTGAAGGCCGAGGCCTCGAAGGCTCGTGGGAGAGAATTTCAGTTGACCGCGGAGGAGGTCCGTGCGGCGCCCGATGTTGTGGCTGGTACTTTTCTTGTGAGTTTTGTGCCTGCGTTGATATTATTTGACTCGGGTGCGAGTCGGTCGTTTGTTTCCATAACATTTAGTCAGCATATTAGTATCCGTCGAGAGGCATTGGATCGGCCTCTGCGAATTTCCATAGCTGATGAGCGAGCAGTGTATGCTTCGAATGTGATTTGAGGATGTGTCCTTGAGATCTTTGGTCTGGAGTTCCCGATAGATCTGGTTCTGATCGCGGGGGACGTGTGTGTTATAGTGGGTATGGATTGGTTGAGCCGATATGGAGCTGTGATAGACTGCGAGCGTCAATTGGTGACGATTCGAGACCCTAGTGGGGGAGTTCTTACGGTGTACGGCGAGAGTACACGTACCGGGTCAGCATTTTGCTCGACCGCCAGGGCAAAACAGAGTCTACATCAGGGTTGTAGGGGATTTGTGGCATATGTGATGGATGCGAGGGTTGATTCAGAGAGACCGAAGTCAGCTGATGAGGTCCCGATAGTGCGTGAGTTTCCGGATGTGTTTCCAGAGGAGTTGTCGGGTGTGCCTCCGGAGAGGCAGGTAGAGTTCGGTATTGAATTGGTTCCGGGAGCTGCGCTTATCGCCAAGGCACCTTATCGCCTTGGGCCTCCGGAGATGCAGGAGTTATCCTCGCAGCTTTTGGAGCTGCTGGGGAAGGGGTTTATCAGGCCGAGCAGTTCGCCATGGGGGGCGCCTATTCTTTTTGTCAAGAAGAAGGATGGTTCGCTCCGGATGTGCATTGAATAAGCTAACGGTCAAGAACCGTTACCCATTGTCGATGATCGATGATTTGTTCGATCAGTTGCAGGGAGCATCTTGGTTCTCCAAGATCGATTTGAGGTCTGGGTATCATCAGGTGAGGGTGCGGGAGGAGGACGTCCAGAAGACAGCATTCCGGACTCGTTATGGGCATTACGAGTTCGTGGTGATGCCTTTAGGACTCACCAACGCACCGGCGATGTTCATGGATCTCATGAACAGGGTGTGCAGACCGATGTTGGATCGCTCAGTGATCGTGTTCATCGACGGCATATTGGTGTATTCAAGATCCAGAGAGCAGCATGAGGAGCATTTGAGGGAGATCCTCAGAGTTCTGAGATTGGAGAGGCTTTATGCCAAGTTCTCCAAATGTGAGTTCTGGCTACGAGAGGTTCAGTTTTTGGGGCATCTCGTTAACCAGAATGGGATATTGGTCGATCCGGCCAAGATTGAGGCGGTCTTGAGGTGGGAGGTGTCGAGATCACCCACCGAGATCAGGAGTTTTCTGGGTTTGGCCGGCTATTATCGGAGATTTATTAAGGATTTCTCCAAGATCGCCGTGCCACTCACCAAGTTGACCCGGAAGGGTGTTGCGTTTTCTTAGGGTCCGGAGCAACAGACCTCGTTCGAGACACTTCGCTAGAAATTATGCGAAGCCCCAGTGTTAGCCCTTCCGGAAGGGATGGAAGATTTTGTGGTATATTGTGATGCATCGATATCCGGATTGGGAGCGGTGCTTATGCAGAGGGGGCATGTGATAGCATATGCATCGAGGCAGCTTAAGCCTCATGAGTCGAGATATCCCACTCATGATTTGGAGCTAGGAGCAGTAGTGTTCTCTCTCAAGATCTGGCGACATTATCTGTATGGGGCTCGGTGTACGATATACACGGACCACAAGAGCTTGAAGTATTTGATGGATCAGCCCAACCTGAATATGCGCCAGATGAGGTGGTTGGACGTGGTCAAAGATTATGATTGTGAGATCCTGTATCACCCGGGCAAGGCTAATGTTGTAGCCGATGCATTGAGCCGTAGGGCAGAGGGCGCCCCAATACGAGATGTTTGTTTGAGATTGACATTGATTACCCCGGTTTTGGATGCTATTCGTGGGGCCCAGACTGAGGTTGTGAAGCCAGAGAGCCAGAAAAGAGAGCAAGTTGTCGGGCTGGTATCGGAATTAGTTACCGATAGCCGGGGGCTTATGACATTTCAGGGTCGGGTTCGAGTACCGTCTGTGGGCGACACGCGTACCATTTTGATGGAGGAGGCTCATTGATCGAAATTCTCGATCCATCCCGGGGGCACTAAGATGTATTTGGACTTGAAAAAGGATTATTGGTGGCCCTGTATGAAGAGGGATGTCGCATGGTTTGTAGAGAGATGCTTGACGTGTTGCAGGGTGAAGGTCGAGCACCAGCGTCCACATGGTAAGCTGCAACCATTAGAGACTCCCGAGTGGAAATGGGAACAGATTACCAAAGACTTCATCACCAAATTGCCGAGGATCGCGATGGGTGTTGATGCAATTTGGGTGATTGTGGACAGGTTGACGAAGAGTGTTCACTTCCTGGCCATCAGTGAGAGCTCTTCCACGGAGAAGTTGGCGGAGATGTATGTGAGAGAGGTGGTATCGTGGCATGGAGTGCCGATCTCGATTGTCTCAGATCGAGATATACGTTTCACTTCCAGATTATGGAAGAAGTTTCATGAGGAATTGGGTACGAAACTGCATTTTAGTACCGCATACCACCCACAGACTGACGGCAGAGTGAGCGGACGATTCAGACGCTCGAGGACATGCTCCGAGCATGTGTGTTGGATTTCCGCGGAAGTTGGGACACGTATTTGCCCTTGGCGGAATTCTCTTACGACAACAGCCATCATTCGAGCATTGGCATGCCGCCCTTTGAGCTGTTGTATGGGAGGAGGTGTCGGACCCCTATTTGCTGGGGGGAGGTAGGACAGCGTGTGATGGGTAGTACCGAGATTGTGCTTCAGACGACAGAGCAGATCCAACAGGTCAGATAGAGGTTGTTGACCGCTCAGAGTCGTCAGAAGAGTTATGCGGACAGACGCCGGTCCGAGCTCGAGTTTCAGGTCGGCGACTTTGTGCTCCTGAAGGTCTCTCCTTGGAAAGGAGTGATCCGATTTAGGATGAGGGGCAAGTTGGGGCCCCGATATATTGGTCCTTTCAGGGTAATCGCGAAGGTAGGCAGGGTAGCCTATCGTTTGGAGTTGCCGGCAGAGTTGGGTTAAATTCATGACACTTTCCACGTGTCGCAGTTGCGAAAGTGTATAGACGACGAGTCGGCAGTGGTGCCATTAGAAGATATTCAGGTGGATGCGAGCCTAAATTATGTTGAGAGACCGGTGGCGATTAAGGATCGGAAGATCAAGGTTTTGAGGAACAAGGAGGTGCCTCTGGTGCAGGTCCAGTAGCAGCATCGGAAGGGGTCAGAGTTAACTTGGGAACCAGAGCGTGAGATGCGGGAGCAGCATCCAGAGTTTTTTGCAGAGTGAGACTTCGGGGGAAAAGTCTGATTCTAGTAGGGGAGAATTGTAACATCTGGGTTCCCAAGTATTATATTTTGTTCCTTTATTTTTTTTGAATGTTGTGGGGAGACTCGACGAGTTGGCGTCTAAACTCGCCGAGTATGGTCGCGGATTCGTATGCGAGTTCACAGCTGGACTCGGCGAGTTCACGAGTGGACTCGGCGAGTCCATGTTGTTTAATGAAACCCTAATTTCCAGGGTTTGAGACCTATTTAAAGGGTCTTAGGGCCTTTATTTGCGGCCACCAACCCCCATAGAGAAACCCTAAGAGATCTAGAGCGTTTGTGAGGAAGGAGAGGTCATTCTTGATCCTTTTGTCAGTTTTTTTGCAAGAAGGAAGTGACCAAGGCAAGAGGAGGCTGAAGGAGGTGCGATTTTGGTGGTTTTTAAGCTCATAGAGATTGTATTGAGGTATTATTCTCGGACCTTCTTCAGTTTCGGTGTTGATTCTTTGTGTTAGGGTTTTCTAACCCTTTTAGAGGTTGATTAAGTGGAGCATTTGGTCCCTTCTCGAGTTTGTGTTCTGGATCTGGACCCAAAGAGGTCCAGAGGCCTTAACCCTTGGAGCTTTATGAGTCTTTTTGGGAGCCATGAGCTAGGGATGTCATTTTTGGGGCTAAATCACCATTATGGACCATTTAGATGTTATATGAGTGCCAAGGTCCGAACTTTACGTGATTATCATGCTTGGGGAGGCCAGATCTATGATTGTATGGAACAGATCTGACCTCAGCAGTTGTATAGAGTTTGTGCATGGCATGAACTCGCCGAGTCCGAAGAACAAACTCGGCGAGTAGTATGAAGGTTGCCCGTTAATCACTCAGTGAGTGGACTTGCCGAGTTGGGGAATAACTCGGTGAGTCAGGGAGAGTCGGGGGGGGGGGGGTCTGATTCAAGTTGGAACTCGCCGAGTTTTTCTTGAGACTCGGCGAGTTGAGTCGGGGTGGCCCCACGATTCATGCCAGGTGGAACTCGTCGAGTCAGGAGAAGTACTCGACGTGCCAAGAGAGGGACTAAGAGAGTCAGTGGACACGTGTAGACTCGCCGAGTCGCCCTAGTGCACTCGACGAGTCGGGTCAAAGTTTGACCGTTGACCTTGTTGACTTTTAGGGTTGAGTACAGTTGTATTTATGAGAGTATTTACTTTATGTGATTAGGCGGAGGCTAGATCACATTCCCACCGAGTCAGATATTTACCGAGGCACCGAGATGAGTCTTCTCACTATACGTTACCTAGAGTGGTATATTGTGTGGACCAGAGAGTCATATGTGTTATGTATGAGATTATGTGCTATGTGTTATATGTATGTTGTATGATGTTATAGACCGGACCGAAGGGTCCAACGATATAGACCGGGTCGGAGGGCCCAACGAGCTATGACCGGACCAGAGGGTCCAACGAGCTACAGGACTGGAGGGTCCCGCTGAGACACATAGACCGGAAGGTCGTATTATAGCCTCGAGCGGCGTATATGTTGTATGCGGTATTTTGGGGAACTCACTAAGCATTTATGCTTACAGTTGTTGTGTTATGTGTTTCAGGTACTAGTGATGAGCGCGGGAAAGCGCCGGCATGATTCGTACACACACGCATTGAAGTTTATGTTTGAGATTCTGGGGAGATGTTTTGTGATGATATCATTTGATACAATATGTTTTGACATTATTTTATGAGAAAATGTATGTTTTAAAAATGAAAAATTGTTTTGAAAATTTACGTTGTTACATTTATATTGCTTTTTCTCTCAAAATCACTTGAAAATGTCAGTATCTTCGTCTTCCGAAAATTTTCAATTCATGTTTGATCGTGTAACACCTCAAATTTCAAACCAAAATTTTCAATTTTAAATTACCTAAAATATTGTTCATAAACCAAGTCATCGGAAAAACACAAGTATCTAATACAAAGCATCATCGCAAAATATCAGAGTATCACAAAATGCCCAGTAATATATCTCTCAGCGAGTGTGTACAATCAGACATTCGTCTTCCCGCAGTCCTCAAAAGTACCTGAAACACATATAATCAATAATTGTAAGCACGAAGGTTACTGTGTTCCCTAAAATACCAAATACAACACACCATAAATAAATATATATGAGTTATCAACAACACTTGGGACTATCAACAGTCCCAGTGGGCAAACAGCACCCCCTTTGGGTTATCAGCAACCTTGGAGACTACCCAAAGTCTCAGTCACACATAAACAACATAACACAATAATAACAGCTAGACCCAGTTGGTCATCACAAATATAGTTATTCTACCACATAGGTTAGAATAAGTGAGGAGACTCGCCTTATACTGATGACAAATAGATCCCACACCCGAACTGTCGGAACTAGACTCTGCCAAATAACACAATAATTAAGGTCTACAACCCAACTCACATGTCCAATCCCACAACTATGCTCCTTAAGGTCAAAATACCATTTTGCCCCTCTCATGGCCCAAACCCTAAAACTTTGACTAAAAGTCAAATTCAACAAAAAGTCAACCTCCCAGTACGTTGGGCGTATGCTTCTCACGCACCGCGTACTTGAAGAATCAAGAGAGTCGGGGTCAGCCCTGACATTGTTGGGTGTAGCCATAAGTACGTTAAAAGCCCCTTGTTGTCGATATCAAATGCTAAAATCTAACCGATCACACGTTCACTTTTCCGATTTTCTTCCTTTATGGCCTCAGACTGTGCATCTTTGATCGTTTCCAAAACTGGGGTCATCATAGTCATCCTCATACGCACATCCTAAATCAGGGTACTAATCGCCCTCCAGCTCAAGGTGTCGGCCACCACATTGGCCTTGCATGAATGATACAGAATCTTACAGTCATAATCTTTCACTACATCCAACCACCTTCTCTGCCTCATGTTCACGTTAGGCTGATCCATAAGCTCAAGGTGTCGGCCACCACATTGGCCTTGCATGAATGATACAGAATCTTACAGTCATAATCTTTCACTACATCCAACCACCTTCTCTGCCTCATGTTCACGTTAGGCTGATCCATAAGATATCTCACGATCTTATGGTCTGTGTAGATGATACACCGAACACCATAAATATAGTGACGCAAAATCTTGAGAGCGAAAACCATAACCCCAATTCCAAATCATGAGTGGGATGCTTCACTTCACGAGGCTTTAGGTGCCTCGAAGCGTATGCAATCACATGCCCCATCTGCATCAACACAACATTCACCCCTGCAATGGATGCATCACAGTCGACCACAAAATCCTCAACTCCCTCAGGGAGGGCAAACACCGGTGCCTCACACAGTCTTTAGCTAAGGGTCTCAAATGATGGCTGCTGCTCAGGCCCCCAACCGAACACAACATTCTTCCTCGTCAACTTAGTGAAAAGAACAACAATCTTGGAGAAGTCTCGAATGAATCTCCGATAATATCCTGCCAAACCGAGGAAACTCTGAATCTCAAATGGATACTTCGACACTTCCCACCACATCACCGCCTCTATCTTGGTTGGGTCGACTAAGATATCGTTCTGGTTGACAAGGTGTCCTAGAAACTGAACCTCACGCAACCAAAAGTCACACTTTGAGAACTTGGCATAGAGCCTTTCCATCCTCAAAACTCTGAAAATCTCGCGTAAATGCTCTTCATGCTGCTCTCTGGTCTTCGAATAGACCAAAATGTCATCGGTGAAGACAATCACTGATCGATCTAACATGGGCCTGCACACTCGGTTCCTGAGATACATGAACGACGCCAGTGCGTTGGTAAGTCCAAAAGGCATCACCACGAACTCGTAATGTCCATAACGAGTTCAAAAGATCGTCTTCTGAATATCCTCCTCTCGCACCCTCATTTGATGGTAACCATAACTCAAATCGATCTTGGAGAACAAGATGCCCCATGATATTAGGTATAGAACCATCAAAAACTACATAATTTTAACAAAATTCAATCATATATCTCTACCATATCTCTTGTGTCATCTATTAGAGTTTATGTTAGGCCTTGTATATATTTTTTATGGAGTTTTATAAGTTTATTTTTGCACCACAAACCGTGTATAATAATATTTTACCAACCACATATAGTTCAGTATATTGCAATTTATTACAGAAAACTATAGTGAAAGATTGAAAATTTTCAGTAAAAACCCGATAGACCTCTTCCCATAATCCATAAGAAAAACAATGCGAGTATACATAAGGTAGGTGTCGAAGGAAGTTATGAAGCTTCTACTAGAGGTCTAGTAAAAACACATTTGAAATACATATATGTTGGGAATAATTCCAAAATAAAAAATAATATGAGTTCAAAAACAATAGTAAGAAGCTAACATTGAAAGAAAAAATATATTTTTTTAATAAAAAAGAAGCCAATTTAGATGATTCTATACTCTAATATTACATATATACATGAAAGTCAAACATATCATAATACCTTATTTTGTTTGATATATTCATTATAATGTTCTTAACCTTCAACTCCTAACTTGATTTACTTTCAAGATTTTTAGAAGTTTACTATTATCTTCCTTTTACATCACATCTTTTTGCCGAACACCTACTAGGCTATATATAATATAGTTGAAAATGAAAATTATATGAGAGGAAGATAAATGTGAAATTTATAAAAATCTTGGAAGTAATTCAAGTTAAAAGTTTAATTATAAGAACATTGGACAATTGCAATGTATATATATATATATATATATATATATATATATATGATACAAAATGATGTATTGTGGTGAGTTTGAGTACCTAAGCTTATATACCTTTAAGGGTATATTCATTTTTCCTATATATATATATATATATATATATATATATATATATATATATATATATATATATATATATCCCTATTCTAATAAAAAAAATAGTTTTAATCTCCTTTTGACATGTGTCATCCTATTAAACCTCCTAATTAATGCATATTTTATTCTACTCTTGCCATGTGTCACCCTATTAGGCTCCATCATTAATGCATGCCATTTATCAACCTTTTAATTCTCAATTTTAAATTTTAAATTTCCCACTCTAATTACATTAATTTAATTACATTAGAATAAAAATTAAATTAAAATTAATACAAATTATAAAGTGATATAATTTCACATATTTATTTAAACTAATGATTATAATTTTATATAACTAAAAACATATCTCTTAATTAATAATTTATTTGAAATTATTGATTGGTAATTTTGAGTTCTCACTATAATAGTTTAATTAATTTTGTAACCGTGGTTCCCACGGGTTATAAACTAGTATATATATATATATATATATATATATATATATCTTACTATATTATTATACAAACCTTACTATTTCTAAAAATAGATTTAAGACGTTCAAAATATGATGCTTTAAATACTACAATTTATACATAATAATTTTTTTATCCGCTGAAAATAGTGATTTTGGAATTTTTGAAATTCATAATTGGCTCCTATATCTCTCGATGACCCCTTTAATCTGTGACTGATTCTTTTTGAATCTAATATCTGGGGCGACCAATTCTTTTGATTCCTAAGATCTGGGCAAGCTATCACCCACATTCTATCAGGCTTATCTTGACCAGATCTTTTTCGTTTGAATTCCCTCTTAATCGGCTACAAATCGTTTAAATACAAGTTACTCCTTACTTCTCTCTCTAAGAAACTCTAGATCTGAATACCACCTTCAAGTGTCGATTAGCTTTCTGGTCACCACCATGGCTTGCGAAAAAGGTGTTTGGTGGATTTACATAGCAACTGTAATCTGCATAAAGACACACAGTGCGCTTCTCTCATTATTAAGTATTACTTTTTATAATGGTTTTCATTGCTCCACTTCCATGTACCATTTTTGACCACACTTTGATTTCAAACAAAGTTTTTTTTTGGAGCTTATTATAGATGTGCTGGTGGCTGGAATGGTATGAACCCCACTCTTCATCGTGTAATTGTGAAAACATATCCAAGTTACCTCTTAAATGCTTCTATGTTTCAGGTTTGATCGTTCATTTGTGAACAAACCGACATCCTTGCTCTTTGAAGGTCAGAGGAGCCCATGGACTATTCCCTTCAGGTAAACTTTTACATAGCTTTCGGTCAAATCCTCTATTTTTCTAATCTTTATATAAAAATCAAGTTCTATTTTTTTTACCAATCACTCACCTATTGTCTCCACCGCCATCAGACCACTCTCACTTTTTTCTAACCGTGATATCTATCTAAAATGTAAACTTTATATCTCATATGTTTTTATTAGCTTGATCTTCTCTTTTAAAAGTCTGCCCATTTTTAGGGTTATTTTTTTCCAGACGTCCATCCATCAGTCTGTTGTGTTTTATTTTTCTATTAATCGAAGAGAAACAAAGGTAAGTGTTAGATTTTAGGGGAGCATCTTATTGTGAGTTTATGTCATGTGTTTTAGTGGTTTTTGTACAGGGTTTGTGTAGAATGTATTTACAAAGCAATAGTTTTTATGTTTTATAATGAAGTTATGTCATATGCTTTAACATGTATTGAATGGCAGGGATGGAGCTGCTATACCCGGTCATGTAGCACTTGACATGTTGTGATGTTCATCTTGTGGATGAAGTATCTTTCTGATTTTTTTAAATGAAAATATTATTGAGAGAATGATGATTTGTCTTCGAGATTTTTTAGATGTTGTGTACAATGGCAATAATGATCATAGGCTAAAGAGACTGTGTAGCTGAAAGTTCAATGGAGGCTAAATGAATTTACCGGGTGATGAATGTATGTCTTTATTTCACTATTATTTTTTTGATAGTTTGCTTTCTACTATAGAGGAAGAAAGACATCATCTCAACATTCCTGTTTATGTTTGTAATTTGGTGATTGAGGAATCCTTTCCATTTACATGTAGTATTTTTGTATATAAGATTATTAGGTTAATTTAGCTTACCGATGGTGTGTATGTTATTTTTGTATATTGCAATATGCTTTGTTAGATTATCTACAACTTATAGTTCATTCCAATTTTGAACCTGTAATCATTTTTTCTTTCATTTTTGTTGATAAAGTTTTTGGAGTTGCTTATGAGATGGCTTCAAATGTTGCATAAAAGATGGAATTAGCAGTAAGGAAATAGATGACATTGATGAAAACTTCACTTCTAAGAGTTGCTAAACAACCTCATGTACACAGATGTTCGCTCTTTTAAAGTCGTAAATTTTTTCCGACTATTCTTTTAATATATTATAAAAGTTCCATCCATTAAATCTCATTATAATTTCTTAGTTCCATCTTTAATTGTATGTTTTCTTGTTCATAAGTTGGTCTACTGTATCATTCTTTTTGATTTACATATTAGGTGTGTTTGCAACTTTGCATCATGTTCATGTTAATATATTGACTCATGTAGAGTTGGACTTAGTTTATAATCGGAACTTCTAAAGGAATGGATGTAATTATTTACAGGTATATGATAACCAAATTAGTTGATATACAATAACATTATAAACCATACAATCATATTTAATTGCATCATAAAAGCCGTTTGTAGTTGTTAAGAATCTTGGCTTTTAAATGTAATTACATAAGATTTTGTAATCAAACAAAATATAACAATCATATTTAATTTCATCATAAAAACCATCTCTCTAACCGTGTCTACGTGTTTATAGGTCCCAAAATAGGACATTGAATTAAGGGGCCAAAACATGAAGCCATATGACATATTTCTCAAGGATCAAAGGTGAATTTTGAATTTAATAAAGTAGTGAGTTGAATCATTAAAATACGAAGTAGCTGTAAGTACGGTAGATTACGAATAATATTTTTATGCTTATTTTTGTTTGTTTGATGATATTGGAATCTTAGGTATGTGTTCTGAGTGTATAGGAAGGCTTTGGTGTGATGTACTGGACATACACCAATAGGAGTATTGTTGTGATTTCCTGGTGTTAAGCTTCTCCATATGTTGTTGCTTCAATTCATTGGTCCTCATTTTCTTGTATGTAAAATCCTAGACAATGCCATTGCTTCAAAAAATGTGAAATCGGCAAAATTAAGTTTAACCTCAGGCTCCATTTTTTCTAATTCTGCAGTTTTTGTTGTGATAGGGTCTTTATTTTGACATATATTGACATTTTCTTCTTCGTGAAGCCCTTTATCAAAAAGTCGTATATCCATTGCAGAAAACAACTTAAAAAATAAGAAGTTTTAATTCCAAATCTTAAACTTAGTTTTTGCTATTAGCAAATTCTTCATCTATGTTTCTTCTCCTGGTTGTTTTAGTGCAACATTGTTTAAAAGGTAATTATTTTACCTTTCTTTTTTGATTTATCACAGGGGTGTTGGATTTAAAAGCTTTTCTTCCTTCAGAAACAACTACAACCTAGAAAATCGGTGGTTGTTTAAGGCTTGGTGCGGGGAAAGGTAATTTTTCCAAGGTATTAAGGATAACATTTTCATAATGAAAAAACAAAGAAGGGAAAGGAGAATGAGTCCAAATAGAGGAATTATGGGTAAAAAGCAAGAACATAATGCACATTGCATCATGTAACCATTATATATTCCCTCCAGTTCTGGCGTATTTGTCAAATTTTATCTTTTAGGTAAGCCAACTGGACATGTATTGGCAACAAAGCTCATGAGGATGGACATTCTGAGACTGTTTGATCCATATGTAAGCTTAAATTAATTGGACAAATGTTACCTTCTGAAAAAAAAATTACTATGAAGAAAAAGACATTAAATCGAACGTAAAAAGATATCTTCAAGCTTGTATTCAATGACCTTTTATGTTAATGTCTATGAGTGGGATAAGATAAACCAAAATAAGCTTGGGTAGAAATATGACCAGAATACCCTTGGTTAGAAATGTGATTAGAATACCCTTGTTAGAATTATGATCATAATACCCTTAGGGATGCAAGTGCTTCACGCTATGCCATGATCATTATCAGTTGCGGTCACCACCACTGCTCCACCCTCTCTGCCAAAATGTAGCCCCCACCCCACTGACAAAGCATAGCCTTTGCTCTGGGTTTTGTTGAGATTTCATTGTTCTTCAGTGAATATAAGAGAAAACTTGCTTTCTATTTTTTAATCATTTCTTAATTATGTTTAAGCACAATGTCCTCCTTATTGATGCCATTCCTTTAATTTTTTTAAAGTTGTCTTTGTCAAAAATCAAAACCCCTTATTTTCTTGATATTCTTCTCTCTACTATATTTATTGATTATGTAAAGAAGAATAGCGACACAAAGATAATTTAAAGTCTTCCTCATGACCAATCGTGATCCTTAATTGACCTAAATGTTCCTTTTGAACATTGGTTTCCACCATTCATCAACCATAACCATACCTGTTATCTGTATGCATCATCAAATTCAACTTGTAAAAGGAATGAATGTCAAACAAATATTGGTTTAAGAGCCTATTTTAACAAATAAGTAAGAGTATGTTGTTATCCCTTTCATTTATCCATAATGTTGGTGACACTATTTGACTTATTATGCATATTCCTTTCATGAATCTGATGATATTAAATAAATAATGCAGGTAAATTTGTAGCAAAAGGGTGAGAGAACAAGAGTTATACATGAGATAGCTAAATATGTAATTTTGGAGCCTACAAGTAATTTTTGCAGTATTAAAAAAGCAACTGTTTTTCAATAAACGTTTTGTAATATTTTGAAACGATATTATTGAAACTTAGAACTATTTAAATGTCATCTTTTCACACCTTTGTTTCTGTGTGTTCTCTATATTTTATGATTCTTGTAGCTTTGAATGTTTCAATGATTTATTTAACCGATTTACATATTGAAACTTCATCTCCATTAGATACATGTATATTGTTGTTGACAAAGTAAGATATTCCCACATATTTTACTTCACACCATTTTATACTATAAGAAATATAAATGCTCGTAAAATCAAATAATACCTCAAAGTATGATCTTTTTAGATGAATTGTTAAATGAGTATTATAAGTGAATAATGCATTTGACTTTTTATTGTTTCATTTAGACCTCTTGTTAATTTGGTCGAATTTGTAAAATCAACAACTAAGACCGATTTGAATTTAGGATAAATTACACAATAGTCCTTATAGTTTTGAGTAGAATGCGTGTTTAATCCTTTAATTTCTTAAACTCAGACCATCCTTATAATTATGTTTTGTTTTGATTTTGGTCCATAATCACATTTTTGGATTCAATTTCAAGTAGGCAGGTGGATTATTGTCGTCCCACTCCCATCTTTGAGGTTTTCATATGATATGTTTTCAAGATTATGCTTTTCATTAGGTTTCAAAATTTTGTTTTATTTGATGTATTTTCGTTTTTCGGTACCTACAGTGGTGGTCGCCAAAGGCAAAGGATATATGATTAGAGGGTGAGAATTGGTGATGTAATGGTTAGAGCTTAAGGTTAAGTGTACAAGTATATGAACATGAGAAATGGAACATATTAGGTTTAGGATTTTTTTTTCGTATTTAATCATTTTAAGTTGTTCTGAGACTAAATACAAAATAAAAACAAACTAAATGGATGGTCAAGGTTAAAAAAAACTTAGGAGACTAGGCACACGAAGGCTAGCCCAAACCACAAGGACCAATCATGTAATTTAACCTTAAATTTATAACCATAATATATTGATATATGATGTTGGGTCGATATCCCAAATGAAATAAAAATTACGATCGCTTTTTTAGCACACGGTTCCTGGTACATATTTTCATTCAAGTAATTATAACATTTTGGCTTGGGACTCGGTGAGTTGAGGTCCAACTCGTCGAGTAGAATCGACTTTGGACACGAGAGTTTAGTGACCTACTCGACAAGTCGGCAAACCGACTCGACGAGTAGGCGTTGTTTGGATAAAATCCTAATCTAAGGGATTTCATCCTATTTAAGTATCTCATTCAGCCACCCTTTGCCCTTATTGCTCTCATAACCCTCCATATTAAACCCTAATCGTTTGTGTAAAGATCTACGACCTTTGTGGTGGTTTTTGGTGATTTTGGAACATAAGAAGGAAGAGAAAAGCTTGAAGAATCAAGAGGAGGCCAGAGGAATTCGAGTTTGTTCACCCTCTGCAGTTCTTTAGAGGTATAAAGCTGATACCTAGCTCTTTCATGTTTAAGATCCCTTTTTGGGGTGATTTAGGGCTTTTAGGAGCCATTCTTGGTGACCAAGTGCAAGCATGGTTAGGGACTAAGACTTCAGATCCAAGGTCTTTAAGGGGTTACAAGGCAGAAAGGGACTTATTTTGGAGCCTTAGAGAGCCCCATGCATCTTAAGAGTCTCATTTAGGGCCATTTAAGCTTAGAGTCCCATGCATGCACGTAAAGTTTGTAATTTTACGTGCTAGATCGATCTTAGAAGCCTAGATCTATCTTTTGGTCAAGTGTTGTACATTATAAATCGAGAAATGAGACTTGGTCATTCTCGACTCGGTGAGTCGTTCTTGGGACTCGACGAGTCCATGGCTTGACTTCCCTTTTCTGTTATGGTTCGAAGGAACCCAGTGAATGTTAGAGTGGTCTTAGAGGGGTCCGGGGGAGTGACCTAATGCATTGGACTTAGCCATAGACCTGGTAATCATAGGACTCGACGAGTGTATGGACAGACTCGACGAGTCTAAGGCAATCTCCCAACTTTCGAAGATGAACTCGACGAGTTGTTCATACAACTCGGCGAGTCAAGGGGCAGGACTTGTTCATAGGATGGAGATGAACTCAACGAGTTGTTCATACAACTCGGCGAGTCAGATGAAGGTTCATTCGGGGTTGTTTTAGAAGGAGAACTCGTTGAGTCGTCGCTAAACTCGACGAGTAGAGGCATGAAGAAGGACAAATGAAAGGATAGGAACTCGACGAGTTGGCGGCCCAACTCGGCGAGTCGGGTCAACTGGAGGTTGACTTTGACTTTGACTTGGTCAGGGGTAAAATAGTCATTTTACCCTAAGAGTAGTTATCGGTGTCTGATTAAGTGTTTTATGGATTTATAGTCAGAGAATCATCAGAGCAGCAGTCAGACATCTGCCGATCAGCTTTTCAGCAGTCAACCTTACAAGGTGAGTTACCTTCCAGTAGCGGTAAGTCTACGACCACAATGCCGGCCCACCAGTAGGAGTTGTATGTTAGATGATTGTCTTTGTGATATTAATCTAGGTTTGCTACTACCTGATATGTTATATGCTGGCATGATATGTTATATGTGATAGTGGAGTTGTATATATATATATATATATATATATATATATATATATATATATATATATATATATATATATATATAGAGGAGGGTTCATGCGAAAATGCAAATAATCTGCGAAAACGCGGAAACAAGAAAAACCTATGAGATTGTGTCACCTCAACATTATATTTTGTACAATAATCCATCCAAACTTCGAAATACATTATGATACTCGATAATAGATGAGAAATTGTTTCATATTAGCAAAATATGATTTTTGACATTTTTATTATGAAAACGTGAATTTAAAAATGGTTAAGGACGTGAAAAAAAAAGTAATTGTTAAAAACGTTTTTAAATCTATATTATCATAACACGATCCAATATAAACTTATTATCTTTAATTTATTGCTAATAAATTTATTTTTTATAGTACATGTGTTTGATTTTTGTAAGATAAATCTCTTTTCGCGTTTTCGCAAGATATTTATGTTTTCGCATGAACATACTTTTATATATATATATATATATACTAGTTTATAACCCGTGAAACCACGGCTACAAAATTAATTAAACTTTAATAGTTAGAACACAAAATTATTAATCAATTATAATCGTTAATTTAAATAAATATGTGAAATTATAACACCTTATAATTTGTATTAATTTTATTTTAATTTTTATTGCATTGTTATTAATTTATTGTAATTCAAGTGAAAATTTTAAAATTTAAAATAGAGAATCAATAGGTTGACAAGTGACATGCATTAATTAATAGGTTTAATAGAGTGACACATGACAAAAAAAAAAAAAAATATGTATTAATTAGGAGGTCTAATATGATGACACATGTCAAAAAGAGATTAAAATTATTCTTTTATTAGAATAAGGATATATATATATATATATATATATATATATATATATATATATATATATATATATATATATATATATATATATATATATATATATCGGTGGTTCATGTAATTACCTCGATACCATCGCCCTTGATTTTTGATAAACGATAAAAAAAAATGACACTGGTTGATAGCTGTAGTTGTGAAAGTAGAATCATGAAAAAAAAAATAATGAAAAAGTAGGTTACAATTGTTTGCTCATAAACATAGTCTAAATAGGATATCTTACTTGAGTTTCGATGTTAATTTTCTTGCTCTCGAAACATTATGATATACCTCTACTAAATACTAATGGCGAGCCTACATGCTGACATGCATCTAAAGGGTGTAATGGACGCCCATGATTTTGGAAAAAGTTCTATAAATTATGCTGTAAAATTTTAATGAACACTTATTATAAATTTAAATGGTGACAACACAAAACAAAAAAAAAATAATAATAAGTAGTTTTGGAATTTTTATTTTTATACGTTAATATTCAGCTTTAAAAAAGTTTTAAAATAAATATTTTAGCAAAGTTGTATTTATCTGTTTCCAAAAATATATCATATTGGTAATTTATTTAATTTTTAGTTATGTTTACTTTGAAATAGTCTTAATTGTTTATTTGTCCAGAAGTTAATATGTCCTTATAGTTTTTATGTTATTTACAAAACAAGATTGGTGACCGATTTATGATTGATTGTCTATTATAAATTGAGAAATATATGTTAATTAATATTAACAATGATAAACTTATATATTGTTTTCGAAACATAAACACTCATTCATGGACGTTATTTCGCAGATTGTTTATATTATTTATAGAATAGACGAATAGATTAAAATGAATTTTGTGTAAGTATTAATAGTCGTATTTTCAATATATTTAAATTTTAACCAATAGCACATAGTGCTCGTAGAATAAAAAATTAAAACTTCATTAAGTACATATGAATTAGTAAAGCTCCTTTCAGATTTTTTCATTTCAAATTTCTAATTATTTTCTTTTTGTAATGGAATATTTACAGAATCTCCTTTTAGATACCATACCACATTTTACACATTTATTTTAATTGAAATAAATTTAAAATACCTGTTTAATAATAAATAAATTTATATTAAATCTTTTTTAGTTTTCGAAAAAATGGGCGACGTTTACAAGAGTGAAAGTAAGAGCATGTTAAGGCGATACGCCATAAGACGACAATTTTGACATCAGAAACAAAGGCCACGTCACTCCGGCAGACTCCCAATAAGCCGGGGAAACGACAAAAGCGAGATCTTTCCTCCACCACCGCTGCCGCTGCCACCGCCGCTGCCGCCGCCTCCACCACCACCACCATTGCACCCTCCTCGACGGTGGGTTTATGCATAAACAGCTGTAAAGAACAACGGAGAGAAACCAAGAGTCTTGCATAGTATGCTGCTTACCTTCCCTTAACATCTCCGTCAACCTTCGCCATTTAAATACTCCATAAAAAGCCACCTCTTCGCCTCTCTTTCTATAGCCAAAAAAAATAAATTCTTTCTCTTCTTTCTCTCTCTAGGGTTTTGGTCTTGACGCAAAGATCTACCAAACCCACATTCATATTCATGGCTTTCTCGTCTCTTCTCCGATCGACCAACCCACCACCTGTTCTTGAAGCATCCCGTCAATCACTCTCTGCCCCTTCATTTTCTAGCCGATCACAGGTTCCATTTGTTTGTTTGATTTTTTTTTTCGTGTTGATTTATGCTCCAGTTTCACTTTCTTCTTTTGCATCGTCTTTAATCCTTTATCTTTCTTCAGGTGTCATCGGTGAAGCTTCAGTCCACCTTATTTGGTGCTTCCGTTTCCGGAGAATCTTCTTCTTTACAGTTGAGTTTTGTTTCTGTTCCCTGCTTTTCATTTATTACGATGATCATATGATCAATTGTTCCCCTTTCGCTATTCAGAAATTGGTTCTTGTTTATCTAATCACGCAGGATATCTCACGCACGCTGCATCAATCCAATCAAAGCCACAGCCACTGAGACGCCTCCAACTGTTCCAAGTAAGAACATGTATAACGTTAATTGCACGCCTTCTATCTGTTCGATGTAATGTTTCTCTGACAAATTCCATGTTCTTGAATTTTCTATAGAGTCCAGTACCAGTGGCAAGACCAAGGTCGGAATTAATGGTATGATTTCTCAATTTATTGTTGTTTGTTTATATCATCTGCCAATCTGCATGCTAATTTTACCCATAGGGTATTACAAATTTCAAACTGTCACTTCAGTTGAAATTTCAAGATTTACTTTTGAACATCACTTTGTTAACTTGAAACTTGATAAAAAATTGCAGGTTTTGGAAGAATTGGAAGGTTGGTATTGAGAATAGCAACGTTTAGAGATGACATTGAGGTTGTTGCAGTCAACGACCCTTTTATTGATGCCAAATACATGGTAAGGATGAGGTTCAATGTAACTATGAGTCATGATTAGTCTAACATTTTGGCCTTTTTAAGTCCATGATCATCCACAATGCATAGTTTAATCTTTAATGGAAGAGTTGAAAGAGGTCATTTGAGTCCTTGATAATATGATTTGATTCTTAATTGCCATTTTCAGGCTTACATGTTGAAGTATGATTCTACTCATGGTCTTTTTCAAGGAACCATCAATGTTGTTGATGAATCCACTTTGGAAATCAATGGGAAGCAAATAAAAGTAACCAGCCAAAGGTATTTATTTATTTATTCATCCCTTTTGTTACATGTGAAAGTGAAATGACCTTTTGATCCTTAAGACCTTAAACATCAATTATATATGCTCAGAGACCCTGCAACAATTCCATGGGGTGATTTTGGAGCTGACTATGTTGTTGAATCTTCTGGTGTTTTTACAACACTTGATACTGCTTCAGCACACAAGAAGGTAAACCATTGAGTTTGGTTCACTCTTCTAAAAAGTCGTTTATACCCCTGGTCTGATTTGATTTTTTTGGTGACAATGACTCGATGTGCAGGGTGGTGCCAAGAAGGTGGTGATCTCAGCTCCATCAGCTGATGCCCCTATGTTTGTTGTAGGGGTAAATGAGTCCACATACAAACCAAACATGGATATTGTATCGAATGCAAGCTGCACCACTAACTGCTTGGCTCCTTTGGCTAAGGTACTGGACTACTATTCTTTTGAGTTCTTCTCATTCATCTTTTTTTTTTTTTTTTTTTTTTTTGTCTATTTTATGAAAAAACAATCTTTAATAAAAGGCTACTCTTTTTATTTTTATATATATAGGTGGTTCATGAGGAGTTTGGTATCATTGAAGGTTTGATGACAACTGTACACGCAACCACAGGTCTTGACATTTATTTAGACCTTCATTTTTATTCATATTTATGATTTTCATTTAGATTTATTAAATTGTTGTTATATATTATTTGTTTTCAGCTACACAAAAAACCGTTGATGGACCTTCAATGAAGGATTGGCGTGGAGGACGTGGTGCTGCACAAAACATCATCCCCAGTTCCACTGGTGCTGCCAAGGTATTATATTATTTTTTTATATAAAATGAAATTGTAAATTTTTATATTCTTTTCTATAAAATTTTGTTTCAGGCTGTGGGGAAGGTGTTGCCAGAGCTAAACGGAAAGCTTACTGGAATGGCTTTTAGGGTTCCAACAGCGAATGTTTCTGTTGTGGATTTAACTTGTCGACTTGAGAAGAAAGCTTCTTATGAAGATGTGAAAGCCGCTATAAAGTATGGTGTTTTTTTTTTTTTTTTTGAGATGTGAATTGTCTTTTTTACCCTTGAAAGTTGATTCCTATTTTTAATCGGCATTGATGTTTGTTGGTGATTGGAAATTTGAAGGTATGCCTCTGAGGGTCCCATGCAAGGAATTCTCGGGTACACCGATGAAGATGTTGTGTCCAATGATTTCGTTGGTGATTCCAGGTCTTTATTATTATTATTTTTAAATATTTATTTTTCATATTTGAAATTGTTAGCAATCTTTCTCATTTTTACTTTAAAAAAAATATATTTTGTAGGTCAAGTATTTTTGATGCGAAAGCGGGGATAGGGCTAAGCACTTCATTTGTGAAGTTGGTGTCATGGTATGACAACGAATGGGGTTACAGGTACATAAAATCACATCCCCTCTCTTTCTCATTATTTGTTTGTTAAATATCAGGACATGACATGACATGATAGAACATGTTGTACTATGTTTGACTTTGACTGATTAGGGTTCGTCTGATTTGTGTACAGTAACCGGGTCTTGGACCTGATAGAGCATATGGCGTTGGTGGCAGCCGTTTCCACCTGAGTTTGTTTCAAGGGCAAATATGTCCTTTCCTTACTTTTTTTTCCCGTGAAAAAGCTAGTGTAGATTTGAACGGATGACTTGATGTTTGAAATAAAGAAAATTTATCTACTTCATACTTGTCATCATATGATATGATTCGTTTTGCATGGTGTGCTTTTTGATGTTATTTTACTTAATTTGCACAAAAGAATGATTAGAGCGATTTTAAGTTTAGTGTTTGGGTAAAAATGATTTGTTATTTTGATTGTACGTTATTTGGGGGTCTAGGGCCAAATGCAAAAATAGAAGACTGAATATACAATGAAAGGAAAAATGCAAAATTAACCCTCGTTTTAACCTTAAATTTAGGATTTTATAAAGGACTTGTATATTTATATTCTTATTACTAAGAATAATGATTGTTGGAATTAAAAGATGGTTGGTTATCTTTTAAAAAGCATATTGACAAATATATGCAAGAAAAATATTGTTATAAGAGTCTTATTAAGATTGAGACCATGATTAAAAAACAATCTAATAAGATCAGTTTTGGAGTAAGATAGAACTTAAGAACTTAAGATTATATAATCTTCCAGGTAAAAAGCAATCTAATAAAATTAGTTTTGGAGTATGATAGAATTTAAGATTGTATATAGATCCGATCTCATTGGTTATCTTAATTTTGGTGTTTGGTGTCTAAAAAACTAAAACCGTAAAATCTAAAGTGTATTTAACCTTGGAAAATGATCTTACATGAGGGGATGTAATATCTTAGTTGATAATTTTGCCATGAGAATTTGAGCTTCACATATTCCTAATCATAGATGTAAAAGGAATTGGAGTGTTTTTGAGTTGACAACTTATAAGTTACAACACTTCCATTTCAATCATAATCTTAATATATTGTTACCCAATTTCTCAATTATTTTTTTTATTATGTTGTTTAGGTAGAGGTTATAAGAGAAAATCGATTAAAATTACAAAAATTAACGATTTTGTGTGTATGATATACTATAACTTGAGGATAACTGGAACCTAAGGAAAAAAAAGCTTGGCGATGACGGAACTAGACTTAAAATTGAATTTTGATGATGTTAATTCCGATAATGAACGACTTTACGACGATAAATTTTCTCATGAAGTGTGGATTAACTTTTGTAATGGCTCTTCAAGTCGGTCTCAAGCACTTGATACTGACTGAGATGATGACTTCTTTGAAAAAGCCACAAGAGAGGTCAAAGCTGAAAGGAGGGTATTAAGCCCCAAACTAATCCTAATGTGCTTTTAGTTGATTTGATTTATTAGAGTTTTTGTCATCTTTTAGGATTTAGGGGTAGTTTGGTCTTTTTAGGAGTTATGGTTGTTATTGGTTGTTTTGTTTGTGGGAGCACTGATTGTCCCAGGTCTGTTTTGGGACCACTCCTCTGAGTCTTGTTTTCTATTTATTTGCTTCTTGAGGTTTTTGTTCGGCAGCTAAGAATTAATTTGTAAGAGAACATTGTTCTTCTTTTCGAGAGTCCATTCCTCTCGAATGAATGGGAATTCTATCCTAATTTTATGGTATTATTGAGTGTTTTGTTGTTGTGAATCTATTAGAATGCCTGGGGTATACGATAGATTCAACATGGATCTATCAAATGGTATCAGAGCTGTTGATGCTGGGGAGGAAATAACAGCAATGAGGATAATCAAAACAGATCTGCTAGAGATTGTGAAGCTGATGGAGATGCATCGTCAGAACCAGATAAAGAGAGAAGAAGAGACAGAAGCTAAAATAGCATAAATGAAAAAATATTACTACTCACAGGAAGGGATGGAGGCTGAGAAGGCTAAATGGAGACAAATTTACTACTTAAACTTGAAGGAGAAGGAGAAAGTAGTCAATGAAGAGGAAGAAGAATCATTGGAAGATACTGAGTTGGAATCGGATGATGATGAGGAATCCTTGGAAGTTACGGAGTTGGAATCGAAACCTATGATGGAACCTCAGCTTCCACCATCACTGTTGCCGGCCCCACCGCTTTCTCCACCAGTGCTGACACCACCGCCATCGTCCGATAATGAAGAAAAACTATCTTCGAAAGTTGCTGATTCGGGATCGAAATCCGAGTCAACTCTGCAGCTCCCACAACCAATGTTGCCGCCGTCACAACCCACACCGTCGCCGACTACACCACCATTATCGCCGCCGTCTCTACCACGGCTACTGTCCCCTCCACCTTTAGAGTTTGAGAACAGAAAAGAAGCTACAATTCTGATCCATGCAAACCCAAATCAGAAGGATGGAAAGATGGAGGTGCACATGTTCGATAGCTATAGGCCGCCGCCACCACCACCACCACCACTGTCGGGAATTCTATCAAAAGGGAAAAGAACGAGGGATTCAATGTCGGACTGTCACAACTAGAAATTTTTGGTGCCTTGTAACTACAACACTTATGTCAACTATGAATCAAAAACATGAAAGCATGCATGATGCTTACTCTATGACAACAGAATTTCAATCAAACACTGCATACAAGCACTACAAATAGTCAACAAATAATTGGAAACCCTAGAAGTCCTTGTTTAAGTCCATTTTGGACTAGGACTTCCTTATGGGGCCCAATGGACCAATAAGCTTCCAACTGGAATATCATGGGCTTAGAACTCTTGAATGGGCTCTAATTGGACTCACTTTCATTTATTTTAATATTTTGAGCCATATTGGGCCTAGAATGAAACAAAATATTTAAATGAATCTCATTGGGCCATAACTAACCTAATTAGCCCTAATGGGCCATAAAAATCATTACTTGATTTATTTTGGGCCAATAGTTATCTAAATTAGCTATGATTTGGACTTAGGCATTTAAGGGCCTAATTCCTTCCTTTTTCTCTCCAAATCTCGGCCCAAGCCCAAGAGAAAGGGAAAAGTTGACTTCTTGCATGCCACATCATTTTTGTATGAGGGATAACTAGGCATTACACTTCAAACATCCATGCACTTCTTATCTTTCCATGCAAGCTCACTCTCTCTCCTTCTCGGCCGAATCCAAACAAACACACACACACACACACACTTCACTCACAATTCTCTCAAGAAAACTCTCTCCACTCCTCTGCATATTTTCAAGATTAAGGAAGTTTTCAAGGAGATTTAACCCATAAACACATCATCTAAGGTAAGTTGATGTTAGATCCATAATCTAGCTATTTCCTTTCATTCAAGAATCATCTCTTAATTCATTCAAACTCATGATCTTGCACCTTAGAAGCATCCAAGTTCGAGATCCTCCAAGAAAGGTTGCTAGGATCGAATTCTTCTTCATCTTTTCCTTCCAAAACCGAAACCATACCCAAGGTAAGTTTCGTACCTCTTCCTTTTTGGTTTTTATGAGTTTTATGGGGGAGAATACAAGTAAATGTGTAGATCTATGTGTAAATGTATGCTATGTGTGATTTGATGCATGTATGTGTGTGATATCATGTGTTTTGTGATGAATATTTTATCAAAAAGTGTGTAAAAACCGAGATCTAAGGCATGAGAAAGGAAATAAACATATCTTAAGTTATTATACACTAATCAAGTCAACAAAAATAGTTTATGAGGTTAGGATGAACATATCCTAACATAAAACACATTTTAGGGTTTAAAATGTCAAAAATACAAAACTTAGGGTACAAACCGACAAATTTATAGTTCCTGGAGGGTCAAAAGGTTCCAAACAGTTTCTATAATAATTTTTCTGAACAACAACATTTTTAAGGGACTTAAAGTGTAAATTTTGAACCTAATGGGCTAGATTTGGGCTTTTCGGCCCAATAAGCCTCAAAATGCGAGATTTCTAGGTTTGAGGGGCTGAAAATGCAATTTTCTGTAAAATAGGGGATTTGAAGTGTATTAAAACTATTTCAAAGGTAAAAAATGCTTTTCAAATTCAAAAAGGATCAAAAATGTAAAAAATTTCTATTTTGGGCCAAAACTGTAAAAGTTGCGAAACTGGGGGGTTTTAACCGAGAAAACATCATTCTGGAAGGGCTAAGGTTGTTTACAAAATAAATTTGGGTTAAAAATGTATTTTCAACAAGTTTATGATACAAAAGTGTCAAAATAATGTTTTAAGGACTACAATGAAATTCTTTTATATAAAAGACTAAAAGTGCTATTTTTATAAAAGAAAGGTTGTGAAAAGGTAAAAATCTTACTTTTAAAAAAATTAATTCACTAAGACAAAATACATTATCCACGACTACCGACGAAACGGAAAAACAAATACACTCTCAACAACAAATATCGTTACAAAACGAATTGATTCGGTCTCGAATCAATAACAAAAGAAAAATCAATAAACCAAAGTATTTCAATAAACACACGATAACTATGATGAGTCAACATTCAAACTTTGGGCTTGAAAGTTTCAAATCATGCTTGTTGGGCCTTGCTAGCCCAATAACCTGATCTTTGGGCCCGAAGGGAACGCGCTTACATGTTAATGGGCCTCCTATGACCAAATTCCATGTAAAAGGACTTTCAATAGCTCTATTGTGCTATTGGGCCCTAATGGTCCATTAGTACTGCTAGTGAGGTCGAAATGCGAGTTGGGCCAAGTGCCTTTCGCATTCCTGATAGCCTTGAATAACTTATGGAAACAAAGGGGGCTTCGTACCCTCCTTTCTCCTCGGTTGACCGACTTATGAGAATTCAAGTAAACAGATTCGTGGCGTTAATCAAGAAAAGTCAGGGTGGTTGGATTATGTGAGTAGTACGGACGACGCCTTAAGGATCGTTCGTAACTTGTAGTTATAAACTAGTCATTTTCATTAATGTGTGATTGTAACAACTCACAAACCCTAGTTAATCCAATGTCACCTGGGTAATCAAAAACATTCGTCGTATCGGTATAACAATAAACAAGTCATGTAATTTGCGTATCGGGAAAACATCGGGTTTTCCCGGAAAGTCCAACATTTTCACCTATGTGATGTATACAAAGTTCAACAATTATACATGTTTTCAAAATCGACAAGCATATTTACGGATCTTCACACTTTTTATAAACAAATACTCTTTTCAGAAAATATCGGATTTTCTGGGTTTTTCAAACTTCACAAAAATCATTTTTCCATAACATTACTTATGAACTCACCAACGTTTCATATGTTGACGTTTTTCCAAAATAACTTGTATTCCCAAGTAATAGGTAAGCCGAAGAATAAGTATCTGGAAATGTCATGGTGTTTTGCTTAAATTATCTATCAGACAGTCTATGTTATGGAATTGTAATGTTTAAAACAATGTACTGAATGTAAACAATAACAGTTGTAATATTCCAATGCATGGTGATGACTTGTGTTATGATTCATGTATATTCATTGTGATGGTATTCAATTTGAGTCACAAGAGCCCTCGGGCGTTTCCGCCGTTCGGTTCGGGGGTGTGACACGGACCACGCAGAAACGAACCAGTTCTGCGATGGGTGTTTTCACAAGACAGAATGCGAACTACGTTACTGGGAGATAACGGCTCCGTTAGTCGATGGACGGAAGGAAGAGATTCTAGGGTTTTGCAAAAATGAGCTTAAAAGAGACAAGTGGGCTGCGATCAACTTCCTGGGCTCACCAAATGCTGAACATACTATGGACTTAATGGGTAACGTTTTTAATTTAAGCCCAAATTTAATTGTATCAGCTATGACTTTGACTACGAAAGTCAAACAAAGAATAGGCCCACGTTATTTTCACGTCACACTAACCAAATTAACCAGACAATTGTCGCCGATTCCTCAATCCCGCACCTTTGTTTCTCTTCTGCCGATTGAACCTCAATCGGCCACCTCACTCAACCACGAAACCCACGGCTTTGAGTTTGGAGGTGTTGGCTTATCCTAATCTCGCCTTTAAAACCCTAGGGTTCAATATCGGGTCCCTGTCATCCACAACATCCTCTAAACCCATCAAGAACTTTAAGGGAGAACATGATAAAAACGAGTTTTTGAGTAATCTTGTTGATTCACCTGTGCACGTTGACTTTTCTACTAAGATCATTGTGGTCTTATGTATCACAAACAATGTTTTAGCTAGTGTTGACTGCGGCAAAGATGTTGGTACCGTAGGAAAAGCTGTCAGTTGCCAAAACTTTGGAGAAATAATTTATCTTTTCCTGACTCTTAACACAAGGGACAAGTATTTCTCTGAACATCAGGTGAAAGAAGAAGAATCATACCAAACATTTCAAAGGATTACTGAAGATTCTAATGTCACCTAGTCCAAACATCAGGACCCCCTCCTGGGTGATATCATGGTTCCCCAAGAAAAAGGTAATGTTGCTTTATCTACTGGGCTTCACGGTTGGGTTTTTACTCTAACCGATTTTGCGAAAACCTACGACTCTAAATTTGGTATTTACAAATCAAAGAAGAACATTCGTCAGGGTTATCAACGGGGGCCTATATTGACCAAACTTGGTGATGATTTGAAGTTTAACGAGAAAACCTTGTATGCGAAAGGTGTTGCTAGAACTGTCATTTGGTAGGGGAAGAAACAAGAAATAGTTGGAGATGCAATTATCGTCTACAACAAACAAAAGAAATCCCTTATAATTCATGGGGTGAGGGTTGATGAGTATTCATCAACTGAAGGAGCACCAGCTGACCCCTCAGTTAGAAATTTAGATGCTCTTGATCTTGCGATAACAGATGAATCATTTCTAGCATTTGAACCATGTTGTTGGTATCTGATAGAGCAAGGGAATTGGTGTATGCTTGCTGAAATCAAAATACAGGAGGATTTAAACAACATTGAGAAGAGCTTGCAGGAAGCATACACAAAGCTGGTGGAGAACCACAATATCTCAAAGAGACACTACCAAGATGATGTTGAACAATACATGTGGAATTTTCAAGCAGGTGGTTCCTTCATGAATACCCATGGTATTGACGAAAATTGTGGAAGAAACACAAAGATCACCCTCTTCTTTAAGGGCTACCAACTAGAGTATCGGGAGGAGCACAGTTTTAAGGAATTAATCAAGAAGCAGTCCGATTCCATGAGTTACACAATATCCATATGGGTTGAGAATATGATAAAGGAAGAGGTCTCTAACAAGGAGAATAGAATGGTTCAATATTTCCTACATGTTGTCCCCTTATTTTTCTCTTCATACGAACTTGATTTACAGTCTACTGTTGATATTAGAGATTTTTATGATGGCAAAACTAAAAATATTGGTATTAGAATTGGGGTATTAAAGGAAACGACGGTAGCCATGCAAGTTTGTGGGTTATTTGTTCTGATTACAAAGAGTGTTAATGTCCCACATTTGGAAAAGCATCTAGGATTTCAGATTTGGTATGTGGGGTATTTCCATGAAGATACACTAAGGGTTGCTAATACATCTGTTAAGATGATGACGTGGGTTGCAAAGCAAAGAAATGTGCGGGTTAATGATTATGGTGGTATGGAGAACATGATAAAAAGAACCGAAGATGGGCTAAAACTGAGAGAGACAGATGATGAACATCAGCAGCAGGGGTCTCTTAGGAAGAGCCTTGATGGATTTTTTGTCTCTTTTCTTGGGCCACTAGTGTTGTACTTACATGGTTGGTTGCTTTGGGTTTATGTATCTTTTTTGATTTATTAGAGTTTTTGTCATCTTTTAGGATTTAGGGGTAGTTTGGTCTTTTTAGGAGTTATGGTTGTTATTGGTTGTTTTGTTTGTGGGGTCACTGATTGTCCCAGGTCTGTTTTGGGACCACTCCCCTGAGTCTTGTTTTCTATTTATTTGCTTCTTGAGGTTTTTGTTTGGCAGCTAAGAATTAATTTGTAAGAGAACATTGTTCTTCTTTTGGAGAGTCCATTTCTCTCGAATGAATGGGAATTCTATCCTAATTTTCTGGTATTATTGAGTGTTTTGTTGCTGTGAATCTATTAGAATGCCTGGGGTATACGATAGATTCAACAGGGATCTATCAGAGGGAGGCTCTGATATAGTGATGGGAAAAAGAGAGAATAAGGAGGATGGGTATTCTGATGGAGGTGGAGAGTTGAAGAGAAAAAAGGGAAAATGACCTTGATATAGGGAAAAAATAGGAACACTACTGTTGGTGATTTTATATCATCAATATTATTTAAGTGTAATAGGCTTAAATTTGCTGACCAAAAGTGATCTTGTTGAATATTGAACAAGTTAGGATGGTGTAGGAGTGCACACTTGTTCAAGTTTTTCAAAATTCAAAGTACACTGTTATTTAGGGGCGAATCCCTTAAACGAACGGGGGTTCGAGGGCAGCGCTCCTGGGAGTGTGGTCCTAGGGGTAGCCCCTGGTGGGATCCAAGGGGGAGAGCCCCTGGTTGAGGTCGAATGCATCAAAAATCCTATTTTTAGAAAGTTGACCTTTTTTCCCTTATATCTATTTAATTATAGGTTTTGTAGTTTTTTATGACAGTTTGTAACTGTCTAGTGACAGTTTTCAGACATGAATCATATAGCCGTTTTGGGTCATTTTTTTGGTACATCTTTTGAAGAACATTTCACATACATTCTCTGATTTCGTATCTCTGAATTTCATCCAATTGAGTGTTCGATCTGTACCATCGAAATACTTCAATTTGATAGTGATTCACGACTTTCAGAGAATCCAAACAATATGTACATCTCTTTTTTCTAACAACTACCTCACCTACTTCGGATCCTACAATACCTTTTCTCCAATCGGAACAATTATGTGCATCCTAAGGTATCAATAACATGACTCGTTATTCTGTTACTTTATCATTTTACGGTTTGTGACAATAATGGTTTTTTGTTTATGTGTGATGTATTGTTTTCATTGTAGATAATAAAAGAGATTTTGGAAATAATGATTTGAATTTAGAATATGAAAATGATGTCTACGTACCAATTCTAACATTAAGTTAAATTAGGTAATTAAATATCGACTTTATGTATTATCTTCTAAGCTTTTTACTAATGTTTTAAACATTTTATCAATTTTCAACGACACAACAAATATGCCGTTTTCATGTTTTACACTCATAATTATTTTATTTTGGTTGGATCTTTACCATCCAGATCATATCATACTTCATTATGACAAATTTGGTTATAACTCATATATTAGTATTTCAATTTTACATAATTCAACATTATTTAGAAATGTTTTTTTAAAGAGATTTTTACGTGAAAGTCTTTGATTGTGTCAAAATTTATCGTTTTAAGTATGTGACGATTTCTTATGCGTTAATACCCAAAGTTGCCAAGTTTTTTTCTTCATTTTCCCTTGTTATTTGTAATAGTGAGCTTCCAAGTTGCTATGAAATCGAATTTTCAAAAAAAAAAACTTTTATGTTTTTACTTCGAATTTGTTTTTTTTGTTATATATATATATATATATATATATATATATATATATATATATATATATATATATATATATATTACCTATTCATGCATAAAACATATTTATATAAGATTTTTTTTAACTAAACATAGTATAAATACAATTTTAGGAGTGTAAAATACACATTTTACTTTTTTTTAGAAACATTAATTTACCTTTTTCGATGTATAGATACATATTTTTACGTAGCTAGAAATATATCGATTAAAAGAGTGATATTTTTTTTAAATGTTAATATATTTTTATAAGTATATATACGTATTTTTACATAGCTAAGAATATATCAATAAAAAATGTGTTTATATGTAAAAACGTAGTTATACCTCAAAAAACGTAAAACACACACACTCATAGAAGTTTGAATATGTATTTATGCTTCTAAAAATATAAATATACTTCTAAAAACATAAAAATATGTATTTATATTCCTAAAAGTATATCTATACTTCTAAAAACATAAAAATACATCTTTATACTTCTTAGAAAATAAAAACAAGCATTTATATTTCTATGAAGCATGAATACATAAAAATATGTATTTAGAGGCATATAAGAAGTTTAATTTTTTTTAAGTATAAATATATATTAATACTTCTTTAGAAATATAAATATGTATTTTTATGTTTTTAGAAGTATAGAGATATAAATATGTATTTTGTCTTTTTAGAAGAATAAAATATAAATATGTATCTATAATTAAAAATCCATACTTATATTTCTAAAAACATATTTATACGTTATTTTGTTAAACATTGTTTCGTGTATAAAATATGTTTTTACATTAATATGTATAATATAAAAAAAAACATTAAGCATTTGTAAACTTAAGGTTTTTTTTTTTTTTTACAAATTTGGTTTGATAATAACTTGATAACCCTGATATTATTAAAAAAAAGTTTAAACATTAACAAACAGAAATTGTAAAATAAACCTACAAAATAAGACATATATAAAAACTTTTATGTCAAAACCATTTTATTAATTTGTTAAATGAGCAATGTTTTCCAAGTCACAAAAATCGTTTATCTGATTATAAAAATTTATAACAACAAAAACACATTCTAGAATTGTCGGGCTTATTTTGTTAAAATTAATTGTATTACCAAATATATTTTATAATAAACACTGCAAAATGCAAAGGGAACACCCATTTTCTTGTTGGACGTGGAGTGTTCGTTTAAACAGTGAGGTCTTCCATCGCCAGCCGCCTGCCCTTTCCACCATTTAAATACTCCCAAAAGGGCTGCTCTTTCAACCCAAAAGCCACATTTTTTTTTATTTCTCTCGCTAGGGTTTTTCTCCTTTTAAGCATACCCCTTTGAAGAACACAACAGAGAGATCTTCTTCTACCAACCCACATTCATGGCTTTCTCATCTCTTCTCAGATCTACAACCCCATCTCCAGTTCTTCAATCCTCCCACCACCAATCGCTTTCCACCCCTACAAGATCGCAGGTTGCATTTCTTTCCTAAACTTTCTTCTCACCACCTTTCTAATTATTGTCTTGTGGGGTTTTTCCTTTTCCCCTTCTTCTTCCTTATCATCATTTCTCTTCCTGCAGGTATCATCTTTAAAATTTCAATCCACCGTTTTTGGTGCTGCCGTTTCTGGCAACTCTTCGTCGTCTTCACAGTTGAGTTTTGTTTTCGTTTTAAGGTTTTTTCGTCATCTGTTTCCCTTTCTTTTTCCTCGAAATTAATCCCCTTCCACATTAATCACGCAGGAAACCACATGCATGCCGTATCCAGCCAATCAAAGCCACTGCCACTCAGGCACCTCCTGCTGTCTCAAGTAAGAAGTTGTATAAGCGTTCATAGCATGCCTTCTATCTGTGCGATGTTAGGCTGAAGCTACTTTTTTAAAATTTTCCTTTAACAAATTCTACCTGCTTTGATTTTCCGTAGAGACCAGTACCGGAGGGAAGACCAGGGTTGGAATCAATGGTATGCTTTCTCAAAATTCTTAGGTTTTTCACGCTATGTTTCCAGATTTACTTTTGAACAGATACTTCATCAGATAAAATGATGGTCTTAATGTTTCTGCGTATGTTTATCCATGGGTAGAATTTAAAGAACATCAATCTTGCAGGTTTTGGACGAATTGGAAGGTTAGTTTTGAGAATAGCGACATTTAGAGATGATATTGAGGTTGTCGCAGTCAACGACCCTTTTATTGATTCCAAGTACATGGTAAGGGTTTAAGCATATGATGATTTTGTAAAAATTACATCAATTTATCTAAAAGACAACTGTGTGAGATGATTTATGATTCTCCTTTTTAGGCTTACATGTTGAAGTATGATTCTACTCATGGCTTATTTAAAGGAACCATCAAGGTTATTGATGAGTCCACTTTAGAAATCAATGGGAAGCAAATCAAAGTAACCAGCCAAAGGTATATATTTATTTATCCCTTTTGTTATATGTCAATTTACTTTTTTTTTAAGAAAAAATTCCTAATAATCAATTTGTGTTCAGAGATCCAGCCACAATTCCATGGGGTGATTTTGGAGCTGACTATGTTGTAGAATCTTCAGGGGTTTTCACAACACTTGATAAGGCTTCAGCACATAAGAAGGTAAACCATTAAACGTTCTTGGTTTTAAGTTTCAAAAGACGTTTATACCCCTGGTCTGATTTTGTTGGTGTGAATGACTCAATGTGCAGGGTGGTGCTAAGAAGGTGGTGATTTCAGCTCCATCAGCTGATGCACCTATGTTTGTTGTAGGGGTAAATGAGACAACATACAAACCAAACATGGATATTGTATCCAATGCCAGCTGTACTACTAACTGCTTAGCACCTTTAGCCAAGGTACTTGTCTTTTCCTGTATGTATGGATAAAATGGCTGAATGGTTAAGTGCTTAATTCAAAAATAAATAGCTCTTAATGTTTTTTATATATTGCCAATCCTTTTTTATATATATAGGTGGTTCATGAGGAGTTTGGTATCATTGAAGGTTTGATGACAACTGTACATGCAACCACAGGTCTTGACATTTATTTAGACCTTTATTTTTATTCTCTTTATATATATATATATATATATATATATATATATATATATAATTTTCATTTAAATTTATTAAATTGTTGTTATATATTATTTGTTTTCAGCCACACAAAAAACCGTTGATGGACCTTCAATGAAGGATTGGCGTGGAGGACGTGGTGCTGCACAAAACATCATCCCCAGTTCCACTGGTGCTGCCAAGGTATTATATTATTTTTTTATATAAAATGAAATTGTAAATTTTTATATTCTTTTTTATAAAATTTTGTTTCAGGCTGTGGGGAAGGTGTTGCCAGAGCTAAACGGAAAGCTTACTGGAATGGCTTTTAGGGTTCCAACAGCGAATGTTTCTGTTGTGGATTTAACTTGTCGACTTGAGAAGAAAGCTTCTTATGAAGATGTGAAAGCCGCTATAAAGTATGGTGTTTTTTATTTTTTTTGAGATGTGAAATGTCTTTTTTACCCTTGTAAGTTGATTCCTATTTTTGATCGGCATTGATGTTTGTTGGTGATTGGAAATTTGAAGGTATGCCTCTGAGGGTCCCATGCAAGGAATTCTCGGGTACACCGATGAAGATGTTGTGTCCAATGATTTCGTTGGTGATTCCAGGTCTTTATTATTATTATTTTTAAATATTTATTTTTCATATTTGAAATTGTTAGCAATCTTTCTCATTTTTACTTTAAAAAAAATATATTTTGTAGGTCAAGTATTTTTGATGCGAAAGCGGGGATAGGGCTAAGCACTTCATTTGTGAAGTTGGTGTCATGGTATGACAACGAATGGGGTTACAGGTACATAAAATCACATCCCCTCTCTTTCTCATTATTTGTTTGTTACGCAAAACATGGAAAATAAAACATGACAGAACAGGTTGTACTGTGTAACACTGATTGATTGATTGATTGATTGATGTGTGTTTGTGTGCAGCAACCGGGTGTTGGACCTGATAGAGCATATGGCGTTGGTGGCAGCAGTTTCCAAGTAGTTAAAATTAAGGAAGGAGTTTTCTTGATTTTTTGTATTAGACACACACCATCTCTTATAGAGTGTTCTTGTTTTGTTTCAGTTTAGTTAATTTGGGATGAAATGGATACAAAGTTTTGAGGAAATAAAATAAAAGATATATAATAATATATGGTTGGCTTTTGCCACCTGGTGTTATTATTTTGGCATTGCTTGTGATATTTTGGTCGCTTTAATCCTTTGGCAAAACAAGATTTGGCTGGTAGATGTGGTCGTTTGGCTAGTTATTAATATTAGGAAATAAAAAATATATAAAATTATAAATTACATGTTTGGATAATCGTAATCCCTAATCCAAACAGCCGTAACAGCCCTCAGGCTTCATGTGGCTTGCACTCATTTAGCCATAGATTTGGTATTTTGGTCCCTCTCCCTCATCTCCCACAATGGTATTTCGTATACTTACAGGAAGGATCCTTCATCCTTGGGTAGTGCATCAAGTTCTGAAAATGCTTACCAAAAGGAAAACATGAGATTTAAACAACACTGTAGTAACACACATCCTATGTGCCTCATGATCGAGTGTTGGTGCCATGACTTGATTCTAGTTAGGGAAGACGGAGTCACAAGCGGTTTGGCTGGTGGGATGTGGGAGAGAAAGATTGATGTGACAGTGAGTTGAATGAGTTTGGAGAGGACTCCCTCCAACCGTATGACAACAAGGTATGGAACTGAAATAGTTTTAGAGCATTACGGGTCTTTGCTTGACCTCCTGGCTAGATCTAGGCTCATTACGCATTACTGGGGCACTAGATGTGTTTTCCAACATGCTAATTAAACCTAATGTGGTGATTTGGAGGAATATAATATTCGTGATGCTTTTTCCAAGAAAAGTGTGGGGACTAAAGTAAGTGGAGAAATTGCAAGAAAAATCATTGGGTGTCAAGAAAGGGGTTAGTTTAGTGATGTTTATATGATTTTATCAAGAGTTTATGCTGTGCCTTGTAAATGGGATGAGGTTGGTTCGGTGTGGAAGATGTTGGTTGATAAGGCTGAAGGGAGTGGACATACTAAGACTCTCGCCAAGGAAGTGCTAAAGGTGCTAAGCACCATCTTCTTCAAAATGCTATCAGCCTCGCTGAGGAAGGCTCGCTATGGGCTTAACGACAGGAGAGAGGAGAGAGAAACATGAATATTGTGTTCTTATTGGTTGATTCAAGTTTATATTTTTATTATTTTTTTCTAAAATAAAACTCATTAAACTAATAAACTACATCTCCCTACCTTTTTACATTTTGGATGCTAACACACTTCCAACCTATGTGGCTTCAAAAAAATATGATGTGACACAAAAAAAATTTGATGTGTTAACATGCTAAGCATGTTGTCACTCCCTTTAGCCTAAAAGTGTTGCCACAGAGTCTGGTTGCAACACTGTTTAGGTATATGCAGTGGCGGAGAAAAACCATTTTGAAATGGCGGAAACAAGCCATTTAAGTGGGGTGTATGGACCCCACTTGAAAGTGTGTCCATTTTATTTAGTACTACACAAACCTTCAAAAACTTCATATTTTACTAAGAGACCCCTTTCCTAGGCACCCACTTATACATAAAATACCCCCTCATTAATTTTTTTTTGCTAAAAAAACCCAAAAATACTTTACACTTTCATAATTTTCCACTTATACATTTTTTGTGTGTAATGGGCCCCGATTAAGTTTCGTTCTGGATCTGTCACTGAGTAGATGGTGTGAGTCGTGAGTTCTTTGCTGGTGACATGTCATTTTTAGAGTCTATATATTTTAGTGATTAATATTTTTATTGCAGACAAGATCCTCAACATGTCACCTACAAACAACTCTTTATTCATTAGTTGTCATTGATCTCAACTTTGTTCAATAAAATTTTGGTCCTACTAGCTTCTTGTTACTTCTGCATCCATTTAACGACTAGATTTAGTGGTGTCATGTCGATCCCTTAAATTGATGGTGCTTTCATGTAAACCATGTTTTGACATAATGTTACTGTTTTCATATGGGCAACGTTTTAATTTGTGAATTCTTTTAGTTGCTACAAGAATGGAGCTTGATTGTTCCTGATGCTTAATGGTTTTTAATTAGCGTGATGTGAACTTATACTTAATGCCTATAATGGTTGATCTCGTTCACAAAAAACCATTATGACCGATTAAGTGTATTTTAAGTGTTTAAACAAATTTAAGTCATATATATACAAAAAACCGTAAGTGAGTACATGTATATGCACACGAGATGTAAAGTTTATTTAAAGAAAACAATGTCAAATGGAGTTGATTCATTGTTTTGGAGGAACATGTATATGTAAGAAAATAAATTGATGTTATTTATGTAAAGTGTATGTTCAAAACATTATTGTAAGCAATTTTAGCCAGCATATACAAGTATGTCTTTTCTTTTTTATCATTTTACATATATAATCAGTTTTAGCCAAGCACTCTAAAAAATGTTTTATCAACTTAAAAGTTTTTTTGGCAGCACATAAGTTCCCAAACATTGTTATTAAAATTCTGTTTTTCTACCTAATAAACTATGATTGTAACTGAAATCTAAACATCCCCATAATGTTCTAGTTGTGGCTTAATCTTGTATTTTATTCTCATTATATCAAAATACTCACGGCCTTGTTGAGTCAACCTACAATGGCTACACACAGTCAAGATTAAAAAAAAAAAAAAAAAAGTGATTTCATCTGGTGAAATATTGTCGGTTTCCATCTTTGAGAAACTTGAAATCACATCCATAGCATTATAAATAGAAACATCATCGTCTCTCACACATGGGAGAAAAGACTGAAATGCCCTCATGGTTCATAGTATAAGAGTATTGTTAACGGTTGTGGGGAGAGGATACACAGTGAAACATATATAAAGTGCAAGAAAGAGAAAATAAGAAACTGCAAGAAACAATCCAAAATCCAAATAAATTAAGGTGATTTATATGCTGTTCACATATAATTTAATATAACACAAGGTTCAATCATGAATGTCAATAAACCACCCTATTTTCTTTCTGTTTTATACATACGACAATATGTTTTCCCTTCTTAATTCATAATTCATAATTCATAAATCATAAATCATAAATAAATAACAAAAACATGAGACTCACTTCACATGACTCGACCCTTTTCAATTATGCCATTCTCTATCAAATACTCTACAAATTCATCAATTAGATATGGCCAAGCACCTTCAGCATCATAATTTGCCAGTGTGGGGTCCACACTCTGCAAAAAAAACAAATTAATCACCACATAAAATTGATTCCTTTTTTAATCACCACATAAAATAAGTTAAATGGCTATAGATAATAGAATATAGATAGATCTTACTCTTGCAAATTCCAGCAGTTGAGACCAGGTGTCACGAGAAATAGCTTTATTATGGCGTGCCTGAAAAAGTAAAAAAGAAAACAAAAATGCATTTATTTTTATAATATTTTAATTTATATCAAGAGATAAATAATCTTTTTTTTTTTTTTTATTATTATTACCTGTAAGAATTGGCACCAATGATCAACCAATGGCCACTCCTTTTCTTCAAACAACAAGTGCCACATTCCTATTGCTGTATCCAATGCCAGAGACTTTTGACCCTGAAATAATCAAATAAATAGTCAACTCAACTTATACAATACATTTATATGTGCATACACATACAAATACTTAAATACACACATACATATAATATATCTATGTAAATGTGTGTGTTTATGGATATTCATATACCTTCTCCTTTGCCCATCCGAATGCAAAAATATAAATCTCCTTGAATTTTTCTGATTTAACAAGACATAAAATATTAGATCAAAAAAATAAGCATAATATGCAACATTTCCAGTAATCTTAGGGGCTGTTTTTTTTTCTCATGTATAGGTAGTGACGTACTGATTGTCTACGTCTGAAAAGAGTGTTTTTATACATGAGTTATGTTTCTGTTATAGACTGAATAAACCGTTTGCATGAGAACAAATGACCATTTTACCCTTGCATTTCAAAAAAAAAAATCATGAATTTTATGATACATACGATCATCTTTGAGCTCAGAACGCATAAATGGTATCCGTTCACGGAACTTCTCAAGTGAATCTATCCTGTAATGAGAATGTGTATAAATTAATATTCATTTAAATTAATAATCTATGAATTTCAATCTAGAAAAAGAAAGTGTATAAGTACCCAAGGGATTGCAATCCACCAACAAATTCTTGCTTTGTGAATTCACACATGGTAGCAGCCTTCATGTGCCACGAAACAACCAACTGAAGTAGCATCACAAAAATGTGTCAGCAAAATAATGTATTTATTTAATAATATTTTAATAAACTTTTCTTTAAATGTCTTTCTTTACAGAAGGAAAAAAAGTATCTTTATATGTATATATGCATAGTGATGATGCATTAATGCGCCTTTATTTATTTATCGGGTCAAAACTTATAGTAAGTTGGTGCTTGTAAATTAATAAACTTATGCTTTAAATATAAACTTTGACATACCATAACAATATCTTGAGGATCCACCTGTCAGAAAGATAACAAGTTATCAGTTTAATATTGTAAAGAATCCATCATTGATTGAATAATTTCAACCTATTTAGCAAATATGTGGTGGAGTTACCTGAAGGTCATTGCAGAGGGTGCTAATACCATCAGCCATAATCATATCAGCATAAGGATCTATAAAGCAAACATAAGAGCACAAATTTTTTATAAAAAAATAATGAAGTATATTATAAAGAAAAGAAAAAAACAACAATTAAAACGGTTAACAGTTAACTTGCCTTTGTATCTATTGTACATTTCCTCTAAGTGTTTTGTATCTGTGAATGATTTGGGGTGTGGCTGACTGTAGAATACATCAAATGCTCCATCAAGATGCCAATCACTGGCCTTCAAGGATTGAAGAGCAACTTTTTCACTGCATTTAGAAACATGGAAAGGAAACAAGCAATATATAATAATCAATATAAAAAGTTTCCATATAACATGTTAAAAAATGCTGACTTTGTGGAACTGATGACAATATGAACATAAAAAGTTAACCAATTAACACAAGTGTGTCACCTTGCCCCAGTGATTGTCATGAACTGTTGAACCTTGTCGCGATGTCCTCTGCCCAATTTGTTCTTTTGGTAATAATGAAAACACAAAGTTAACAACAAGATCGATAAACAAGGTAACTTTTGATATAAAAATATAGTTGAACATGCAAAATGCAAATAACTAGTTTTGATGTCCACCTATAGAAAAGGGGCGTTTGTTATGGAACTAAGTATATGTATTAAGAGCTAGGTATTGGATTATGAAAGATCAAAACTGTAAAAGGATGGAGGCTCCGACTGATTTTAAGTGCTTTTACACATTGATTATAAAGATTAGGAATATATGTAAGATGATTTCAAGTGAATAAGAAATCAATTGCTTTAACTTTAGAATCAGTAGCAAAGGGTTGATGACCACATTAATGTCCAGTAAAAGGGGTATTAATAAAGATTTAAAGCCAACAATAAGATATTCAATACCAATGGTATATTAGATTCAAAATCACTCTGATTACGGGAAGGAGTACGAAATACTAACTGAGGTAAACCCATATCCAGAAACTTCAATTACGATCAAAGCGTCGGTGATCTACGACCCCGAGGAACTAATTTACGACATCGAAATAATCAGAAGAACTTTTTATTGAGAAATGAAGAGAAAAGAGGCAACCAACGACATAAGTGCAGTGTTGTAAGCTATGCATGAAAGATGATGTGTTTGAACAATGACTAACCATCTTGAGATTGCTGGCGAAACCCTAACCCAATAGCTATCCCGATGATCTGTAGAAGTAATGACACCAAAATTAGGGTTTCGTATCCTAGGGTTTATGATTCTCTCTCCGCCACTAAACGCAATAATCTATCTCGCTGATAGAAGCCCCACTGTGTGAGTCTGTCTTCCCCGATTCTCAATTATGAGTGTGTTTTCTCGTCTACCAGAAGCATCCACGGCTTAAATTCATCCCAAGCACGCACAGTAGCAACGTCGTAGCCTCGTAGGTGTGTTTCGTTTATTAATTTTTTTTTTTTTTTTTACTTTTACATAAACACACAACTATTGTTATATTTGTTGGAAGGTTGACAAATAAATAAATAATTTAGTGATTTTATTTTGTTCTATATCATATTTCTTTTATTTATTTTTATATTAACAATGTATAATGACAAATCTATCCAATTTTTTTTTATGTCCTGAAATAATATCTATAATTGTGTTGCATACATAACATAAAATAAATGCATAACATAAAATAAAAAAGATAATAAATTTAAAACTCAATAACTAAAATATTATTCAATGTAGAGATCAACGTCAACATTGTTAAGTTATCGGTTCAGATAAAACCACTAACAATGACAGACCTAGTAAAATCATTTGGCTTATAACGTCCCAACAATAATGTGTTTCCATATAAGGACAAAAAACATGAATGTTATTTGTGATTCCATAAATTTTAATATACTCACAACCATAAAAATATCTAAAAAAATCTTATAAAATTTCCACCACCACCACCATTCCTTTTTGTTATTTCTACAAAACAATGTGTAGATATTTAACAATCTTACAAATCATAAAATATATTTCTACAAAACAATAACAATTCTATATGCAGAAATTCATTTTTTTATGTTGGAAATGAGTAGAAAGAATTAGAAGTACCTTATTATAATGATTGAGTCAAAAGAATATCAATTGGACTTGTAACATGGGTTTCTCGCAAACATTCTTTACTTTATTTCATCCATTTCACTTCACTTCAAAGGAATGGTACATTGCTATTTCTCATAAAAATTATAAGCAATCCTATAAACGTATATATTGTTGCATATAATAACATCCGCCACCACTTAAAAGACAAAATACACCGGCATAAATTTGTAAACATAAATGACACAATTTTGCATAGGAAAACCACCTAGTTGAATTACTTATTACCTTGCCATGTCGCAATCATAAAAAATTGCAAAAAATTAGCAACTTACTTTCAATTCTTTTTATTACGACGTTTTAATTTCAATAAATTTCTTATTAAAGAATTGTATGGCAGTAATTTTTGTTTTAGATTTGACTTAACATTTTATAGGGTATGCATGATCTCCTTCATTCAAAATTAGATTCCTTATTACTGTTTTGCTATTTTTCATTTTAACTTTGTTGTTAGTTGGTTATAACATAGTAATTTCATTTTGGGTTACTACTTTCTTTTAGCTACCGGTCCAAACAAAAGATTTTAGCTTCTTGAATCTTGATCGATCGATTGATTGGATAGACGAACCGAATAGTTAGAGATTCTGCAAGCAAATATCATATAGCCTAACTGACTGCAAAATGATTAAAAATACATTGTTATAATTTTACAAAGTTGTATCAGTGCTTCAATTTCAGATATCTGCATAAAAGAAAAATATTTTTTATGGGAAAAAGAAATGAATGACAGAGTATATACTTATTCATATATGAATAAACATTCATATATGAATAGGCCATCTCATAGTAAAGAGAGTTTCATCAGAAGACAATCTTGCATATCCTCTTATAAAGACTCTGAGTAGGGTTAAATATTGTCAGCATGCTAGGCGCATTGGTTTGAGAGATGACATTAGTTTTAGTAGTTATGTGATTAGTTTGAAACTTGTAACAAAATAAATGTAAATGATTTTGGTGATTGAATAATAGAGATTATTTATGAGTTTGTTTACTGCCTTTGTCAATTATTTATTCTTATATTTTGTTTTGCTTGTTTTACTTCATAAATAATTTGATTTATTCGAAGTTCCACAGTCGCTCATAATTTAGAAAGTAAGTAATGAATGAAGACTTTTATGAATGGAATTGTAGATTGTCTAAGGATTTTAGACATAGCAATTGTGTTGCTACAACGTTTATGAGTACCTAGAAAATGGAGATTTGAGTATTGGACAAACTCACGCTCGGAGAATTACTTCATGGATTATGTCACGAGTAATTTTGAGATGATAATATCTTATATTCTTAAAATGGAGATATATGAATTGTAATTTACAGGTCGGTTGTACATTGGTATCGCGAAAACACATCAGTAACTTGATGTTATGAAACGTAGTGCCATGTACAATTTGGTGAGTAAAGGATACAAAGATATGAGTCAAAGTTTATTCATTCATTTTTCCATGACGGGAAAAGCGATATCTTTGGGCACTTCGGTGATTTGGTGTTGACTTATACTATTAGGCCTAACTAGGTGTAACCACCCAAAAATCAAGGGTAAAATTTTCATTTTTAATTTAGCTAAAACATTGATACCATTTATTTCAAACATTTCAAATCATTGTTAAGTAAGTCATTTATCAGAGTTCATCCCAAAATCATTCATTGCGGAAATCATAGGTGTGTGCACTGCGATCAATATGAGCTCTTCTTTTCCAAATCGATGATACCTGAAACCAAAACTATAAAACGTAAGCACAAAGTTTAATGAGTCCCCCAGAGCATAACCCACACACAATCCACATAACACATATCACATTAGCCATACAAGCTATCTCTACTGTATATCATATATCATATTAGCTATACAAGTTATCTCTACCACATATCACATATCATATTAGCTATACAAGCTATCTCTACCACATATCATTAGCTATAAAAGCTATCTCTACCACATAACATTAGTTATAAAAGCTATCTCTACCATTAGTCGTAAAGGCTATCTCTACCCTTAGCCATAAAGGCTATCTCTACCATTAGCCATAAAGGATGTCTCTACCATTATCCATAAATGCTATCTCTACCATTAGCTGTAAAAGCTATCTCTATCACGCATCATTGCATAAATATGCCACACACCACTACACAACAAGTATACCAACTATCATTAAAATGGGTCGGCCTTGGTGCCTTAGACCCATAGGTATGGTAAGAAGACTCACCTCGCACTGCTGAAGTCCCGCGGATAAAACTCTAACTGCTGGTTGACAGGTTCATGAACTGTCAACATCAAAATGAGACCCAATTAATAATTGGGTTCCAATACATAACCATAATCTACACTTGGGGTAAATGGACCATTTTACCCCTAACTAGCTTGGTTAAAAACCAAGGCCCAAACTCACACCTTGAAGGCCCAAAAGCCTAATAGTCAACCAAGGCCCAACATATGGCCCAATTTTCCAAGTTGGGCCCAAACCTCTACATGAACTTATTTTAAGGCCCAACCAATTATTCTAGCCCCAACAGTTGACATTCTGATGGCCCAATAGCTAATAATCCTCAAGGCCCAATTTTCCAAATTGGGCCCAAGCCTCTCTAATAGGTATTATCCTGAAGCCCAATAATTTCCCCCTAGTCCATAAATGTGTTCATAATTGGCCCACAAAGGCCCACATAAACTTAGTCCAATAAGTGGCCCAACAAACATCCAAACCCAATTAGGGTTTTTCACATAAAATGTCGATTAGGGTCAAGTGTTCCTACTTGACCCATTAAGGAATTAATCCATTAAGGACTTAATCTATTAAGTCTAAACATACAATGAAATCGGGCTTGAGAAATCACTCCACTCCAATGGTCCAAAATGTGGGTCCCGATAAGTCCAAACCAATAATCCCAAAATTAGGGTTTTCCAAACCCTAATTAGGGTTTCCAACCCAATCATAGCCCAATAGCTAGGTCTTTTGATCAATTAAGGTTCATTAGGCCCATTAGGGTTTCACTAGGCCCATTAGGGTTTCGCTAGTCGGGCACCACCCACTACCACCTCGGGTAGTGGTGGTCAACGGCGGCTCACGGTGGCGGCCACCACCTCACTGTGGTGGTTTTGAGTTTCTTTTCATTAATATTTTGCTAATTACAATTACAATGCTTTAATCCAAAAATAAACACACACAGTAACTAACATAAACACACACACATCCATACTGTGGTGGCCGGTGGTGCTAGATGGTGGCAGCCACCACCTCACGGTGGTGGTGATGCCTTTTCCTAGAATTTCAGCCAAACACACACACCCACAAACTGAAATACGCACACCTTCACGTCTTTTGCTCGGAAAGAGAAGCCAACCACCCACCTGGTGGCGTATGGTGGCGGCAACGATGATTTTACGATGGCAGGAACCACCTCACGGTGGTGGCGGTGGTAGGATGCGAGCTATCTGTTGTGGATCGGAACATAACCAGAAAAAAGGAATGGACGGTTGCAGTTTCCTCCCCGTATTCGCCAGTGACAAGAGCACCGGTGGTCCAAACAATAACGAGAAAGAAAGCAGCGACAACGAAAGAGCGGTGACAGCGGACTCCGATCACAGCTTCAAGGTTCGGTCTCGGCGGCCCAAGGCGTCCGGCAGCAGCGCTGTGGCGGCGTTCGGCTTTGACAACGATGGCGACGACTGGTCACGAGCGACGGTGGCAACATCATTCTCGCCGGCATCCACGGTTGTGGTGGCTGGCGACATCAACGGAGGTGGTGCGACGCCGAAGGTTGAGAGGGTGAATGGTGGCGGCTGAATGCATCCCTAGGGTTAGGGTTTATCGGAAGCTGTATACCCGACACTCCTCAAACGTTTCGCAATAATGCCAATAACAGCCCTCCTTTCCTCTTTTTCTTCAAAACCAAGGCCATAATTTACTTTTCCCACCCTGCTCACATAATTCCTTTCATATGTAGTCCCACGGTTACCATTCATCCCCTCATTTAAAAATTATTCTCAAATAAAGTCCATATGTTACCCTTTTAACCCCAACCTTCAAAACTTTTTACAATTTGAGTCCGAAATTTACCATTTAGCCCTTTCTTCCCATAATCTATCCATCTTAAGTCCCAAAGAGAAAACGGGGAAATCCCATATGACCCAATATATATGACAAGTCGCACTATATGTCAACCCAAGATGCATCTTCCTCTCCAAGACTTCGAAAAGGTATTTTTGGAACACCAATAGGCATTAAATGAAAGAAAAAAGAACTCAGTACTAGATTTTACCTTGATGTGTGGTGGTTGTCGAGGCCAACAAAATTTATAACCCTAAATATTACACACTAAAATAGTGTATAGTGGTAAAGGGGTCGAATCCACAGAGATTGGTTCAATTTATAACTATATGAAAAATCTGTTTGTAAAAATACTTGTAAAATAACAATAAAAATAAAATGGGGGGAGTGTTTAGTTCTTTCGAGTGTTTGACAAAAATTAAAAACTAGCTAGGTTGAAAATATGACAAGTAAACAAGTAAAAGATTGGATTAAATTCAAAGAAGTGGAATTGGTTGATTTTGGGGTACACCTTATGGATGATATAATTGACTTATCATTAGACTTAATGGAATAACACTTGTGAATTGGTTTAACTTAGCTATAGCAATTCATAAGCAGAAATTGCCTCAACTCTTCTTAGAAATGAAAATGGTTAGAGGAGATCTTAACACATTTCCTTAATTGAAGTCACAAAATCAATGAAGCATAAAATCTTGTGAAAATCAATTAGCTTTAAGTTGAAAGAGTTACCAAATCCAAAAGATAATCAAATGCTTACATTATCATTATGGAGGAAATATTTCCATGGTTTAAATGAAATGAAAACAAACATATAAACCATTTGTTGCTTACTAATTTGAAGGTCCATTACTTAACCAATAAATTAGTCAACAAAAACAAGCATTCATTCATCCAAGCTCATGATCAAAGATAAATAAACACAACAAGATGTTTAATTAGAAAACATTCCCATAAACTTTAAACACAATGTAATAACAAGTCTTCAAAGCAAATAATCATCCATGGGTCAAGCCCTGATCAACCAAATGAAAGTTTAGCCAAGCATGGCCAAGGTAAACGAAAAACAATAGAGTTTAGTGATACCAAAAATTGTCTTAGATGCAAGATGAAAGGAAATTACACTAATTTTCCAAATATTCTTCAAATCTTTCAAAGCTTCTTAGAGAGAAAATGTGGAGCATATTCTTCAAGTCTACCTCTCCAAATGAGGCTCCAATCTCCAGCTAAAGAGAGCAAATTTCCGGATTCAAAAAGAGACCAAAAGCTACCCACCAAACTTCCACAAATAGAGTCAACAAGTTAAAACCCGGAAACAACTCAGCACAATTCACGCGGACCGCGTATGGACCCACGCGGACCGCGTGGGTTACGCTGAATGTGAAACTTGGGCCATTTAACATTCATTTAAGCCCATCCTTCATTTCTTCAGCTTCAACCCATAATCATAACTCTTTAAGACCCATTTGCTATTCCAAAGCCTTCTAATGATTGACCCAATACTCCTCAAATTTTCTTGTAGCTGGATTCCGCGCCGCCTCATCATCATCTTTGCCCATAAATTACATCCAAATTGATTTATTCTTTTACGCAAGCACCTAGCCCAATCGCACCACTTCAAGTCCGCAAGCAAATCACATGCCTCCATGAGTCCCGCATCCTTCTAAGCCTCCAATAACAAACAGTCTTCGGTAAATCCTGCAATTAAGCTCAAAAGACTAGAAAGCACCCGGTAAAGGAGAAAAATGACAAAAAGAGAAAATATGCATGAAGATTGACTAAAATGAGATGGTTTGAACTAAAAATAAACTATGAAAAGAAGTAATAAAAACGAAACTATCAAATCACCCCAAGCTTGAACCTTACTTGTCCCCAAGTAAGACAAGACTAAAATGAACTTGGGACGAACTACCCTAAAAATAAAAAGAATGGATAGAACCATGGAACCTGTTCATCGTTAGTCAACATGGTCAGAATTGATCTCGCTGCTATCTCACAATTTTTTCACCCGATGACAATGGGATCATAAACCACAACCAGGACAACTCCTCTAGGTGAGCAAGGAGGGATGGTCAGTCGCAGCCTCAATGGAACATGCATACAATGAATAACATCTGTAGTAGGGAGAAAACGACTGGATGGGGTCGGATGGAGCTCTTCTTTAAGTGCACACTCTGATCTCACGTCTGCCGGCTTCTCTCATGTGTAGCTAGGTTTAATCGCTCGGGCACCGTTGTAGGAATCGGCTCACTTAGCATTGGCCCGAACCTCCCGTAGTATCCGACTCTACAGCCTCTCTAGTATCACCAATTTGCGAAAATAAACAACTCGATCTATATACAAATATACAATCCTAAATAAATGAATATTAGACACCGGATGACCGAGATGTTGGAAAATTTGTTCAATAATTGAACCGGCCACCTGTCTAAGATAGTTATAGCTGTTTTTTTTTTTTTTTTTTTTTTTTTTTTTTTTTTTTTTTTTTTTTTTTAAATTAGAAACACCATACTTGCAGGTAATGTATTAACAATCGAAATCAAGAAAACCCTTTTACTCCAAAATTTGGTTCCCAAAAGTGTGTAAGTGGAACCGAAAGGGTAGTAATATAATCTGAATGGTCTAAGTGTGAAAATGACCATGTGTGGAACATAAAGATGTAATGTGAGCTCCTTTATAAACTTGTTTTTTTATTTATTTTATTTATTTATTTATTTTAAATACAAATGATGAAAATGTCCAAGTATGGACTAAAAAACTCTCTAAAATCCTAAGGAAATCACAAAAAGAAATGGTGATGTAAAGAGGCCGGATATGGATTCTACTCGGGGACAAGCACCAGTGCTTCATCCTAACGGTTCTAACATGATCAAGTGTCATCCTCTCGGCGGTAGTGACCGCAAGGGTAAGACATTCAGTGCTATAGTATATCCTACAGTCGTTAGTATTGTATGCATAATTCTTCATGAAAACTACCTGGCCATGATCATTTACCCCTTTAAGCTACCAACATTTGATCCCAAGTATGAAATCCCAAGCTGCAGCTAGTGGTCCCGGTTCGATGGGTGAGATAGCAACAAAATCCTGGACCAAAAATGATACAATAACTATGAACCTGTTTCATGGCATCCAAGAGAGGTGAGAATAAACAGAAAACAAAAATGCATGAATGCTAATGCCCTAAGCTAAATGTCGTGCAAAAATAAAAGATGAAAAAGAAGAAAATAAAATCTTTTTGGGGTTTTATATAAAAAAAATGAATGCAATTTATACTAAAATGCTATGCAACCTAATTAAAATGCATGATAAATTAAAAAGAAAAAGGAATACCCACCTCAAGCTTAGAAAGAAGCATTGTCCTCAATGCATGTGGCGAGGCGAAAGTACCTAAACTGGGGGATCGGGAGGAGCATACGGGTATTGGGGGTAGGGGTAAGGGTAAGGTGGAGGGGGATAAGGATGGGTGGATGGGGGGTATGGACAGGGAGGTAGAAGTGGGACATTCTCAAAATGGTTTTGGGATTGGTGCCACCCCCACATATGGTGCATTTGCTGGGACATGATTTGGTTTGAGACACAAAGCGACTCGAACCGCTCGGCAAAATTGGGGGGGGGGGGGGGAGCGGGTAGTACCCGGTAGGGGCTTGTGGCTGGGCGTGCTACGGACCATGTGTGGGCTCATCATCCATAGGTATCTCGTCATCATCTTGATCTTGCATCACATCCTCATTGACCGACTGCGTGATGGTCCTCGCGAGCCTCCACTGAGTGCGATCGTGGAAGGTGAAGTTGGTGACTCGAGGGTCGGGGAGAACGAGATACCCGACCCCTTGAGGACAAAACCAAGTAAAGCTGCTCCTGTTCCTGCGACGGATGTGGTGCATGTTTATGAGGGCGCGCTCATCCAAAAGAATTTTGCTGTCAACAGGCTGGAATTCATCAGGGAGCTCGATGTCAAGACCGCGAGCCAAAAGTGTGACAAATCCCCCAATGCAAATATCACCGGATGTCTTGGATCTCATGTGGGCACATTTGTGGAAGAAGAATGAAGCAAAGTCCGGGATTGGCGGCCTTTCACGCCTCATCATACACCAAAGGAAGAAGAGTTCATTTTTGGTGACCTGGCCGGCTTCTTTGCGGGCAAAAACTGTACACACCAGGATGCGATGGGCAATGCAAAGGCATGGGTGGATGATAGATGTTGCTTTATCCCGACCGGCACACGAGAAGATACCCCCGGTGATTTCCGTCCAAAATGTCTCGTGATTGAACTCAGCAGGTAGGACGTCGAAAATCGTGGATGTGTTTGAAGAAGGAAAGCCCGAGATGTCGTTTATCGTTGCAAAATCGATGTACCTTCGGTCCCCTAGAAGCTGGAACGCGACTTTCCTTTTTTCGTTGTCGTAACCGCTATCTGCGAGAAACTCTCTAGTGGGGAGCTCGTAAGTGTGCACCATGAGGTTGAGAAGGTTTTCCCACCCAATGTTACGAAACAATTGGGTGACCCCTTCGAGAACCCCAAGTGATATAAGCGTGGGCTTGCACACGAATTTGGTAGATGCAACTTTTCTAGCCAAGCTCTTTGTGTAGTTTTCGGTTGCCTTGGCATCCCGAAACCTGGGGACATCGGGAGCATCGCTTTGATCTCTTGCCGGGGCTTTGCCTCGGCCAGCAGCCGGACGCTTCCTAGAAGTAGACATGGACTTCCTGCACGAAAAAAAATATAACCACTACACGAACCACAATTTCAACAAACAATATGTCAACCCCAAATCACCAACTAACTTCCTATGGACTTCTAAAGCAATTCAACAATCAAAGCAAGAAGGGTTTCCTAAATTCATTTGATACAATAGCATATGAACGGACATGCATCTTGATCAATTAAACAAAGGAAAGAAAATACCCATTTTTGTTGAAAGTTCAAAGTTTGCGCGCGAAAATTCGGGATTTGACAATCTTGCAACTCTCCACCCCCAAGCTTTAAGCTTTTGTTCAATATCCCGGGAGAAGCAATTTACCGCGAAAACCCGACGAATCCAGCAATGGCTTGAAATTCCGGCGAAATTTTCCGGCGAGCTTTGGGAAATATTTTTGGTGGGGTTTGTAGTCTTGTCCAAGAGGAGTACAATGGTGGTGGCGGAATCGCGAGAGGTGGCCGGAGTTGGCCGAAAATCGGCCGGAAAGTGGCGATGGGATAGTGGTGGCGCCCTGAGATACAACAACAGATCGGACCGTTGTTTTAGTGGGGTTTGTAGAGCTCTAAATTTGGAGAAGAATGGCGGTGGTCTCGCGAAATTTCGACCGACATTTTGACGGGAAAGTGAGCTTTAGTGGTGGAGAAGGAGGTTCTCTAATGGAGGTTAGGAAAAAAGAAGAAGAAGAAGTGGGGAAGAAGGAAGGGCCGACTGAGTATAAAGGGGTGTTTAAACGGTGGTCAAACCTGGTCAAAAACGAGTTAACGTTGGTCAACAATTCACGCGGACGTTGAGTTGGGTATACGCGGTTCGTGTGGATTAGCCCATAGATATTCTGACTTATCCTTCACGACACGCGGTCGACTCCTGCCCACAAACGGTCTGTTTTAATAAACACGCGGACAAGGTTATGATGACACGCGAACCGCGTGAACTTCAGTAGATCTCTTATGTTTTTGAATGATGGACGCGGACGATAGAGGGAACACATGCGGTCCGTGTTAATAAACACGCAGATGGATACTCGAGTACACGCGGACCGCGTGGGTTGAGCTGAAACTCTTCTGTTTCTCGATAATGGACGCGGACGATTGAGGGACTACACACGGGCCGTGTTAATAAAACGCGGACGGATACTCGAGTACACGCGGACCGCATGTTCTGGCTTGACATATTCCAACATTCTTTTTGCTCTTTCACCATTACGAACACCGGGATCTTAACTCCAACATGCTTTTATCTCAATAAGGAAGAAGAAAAGATGTTAAATCCAAAAATGAACCAACCACGACATTTATTAGGAACTAGAAAAACTGAAAACTTTAGTTTTCCAAAATTGCCCCTTTTTTAACGTTTTTGGCGAGACGTGCTCCCTTCTTGATTTCAGTACACCGGGGCATCCAATTGGATGAATTCTAAGATATTTGCATTAAAACCTTCATAGAAAGGTTTCAATTGATGCCCATTGATTTTAAAGACTTGCCTCGTTTCTTCACTTTGAATTTCAACCGCTCCATGTTCAAAGACTTTTAACACAACAAACGGACCTATCCATCTTGACCTCAATTTTCCTGGAAATAATTTCAATCGCGAATAATAGAGAAAACCCTATGTCCCGGCTCGAAATGTTTGCGGGTAATGGACTTGTCATGGAAAAGCTTTGTCCTTTCCTTGTAAATCCTTGAGTTTTCATAGGAGTCGTTTCTCAACTCCTCCAACTCTTGGAGTTGGAGCTTTCTATGCCTTCCCGCTTCATCGATGTTGAAATTGCATTGTTTGACCGCCCAAAATGCACGGTGTTCCAATTCCACGGGAAGATGGCATGGCTTTCCGAAGACCAACCTAAACGGGGACATTCCTATCGGGGTCTTGTACGCAGTCCGATAGGCCCATAAGGCATTGTCAAGTCTCAAACTCCAATCTTTCCTTGTCGGATTCACTGTTTTCTCTAGAATAGACTTCACTTCACGATTCGAAACCTCCGCTTGACCATTCGTTTGAGGGTGATAGGTAGTAGAGACACGATGGGTCACGTGGTACTTCTTCAATAGAGCCTCCATCATTTTGTTGCAAAAGTGCGTCCCTCTATCACTAATCAAAGCCCTAGGCACACCAAATCTCGTAAAAACATTAGACTTTAAAAACTCGATAATCGTTTTGGCATCGTCCAATCTTGTGGCTTTAGTTTCAACCCATTTAGAAACATAGTCAACCGCAAGTAAAATATAAACGTTGCCAAATGAGAAGGGAAATGGGCCCATGAAATCAATCCCCCATACGTCAAAAATTTCACAAACAAGGATTGGATTTTGGGGCATTTGGTTCTTTTGCAAAATGTTTCCCGTCCTTTGGCATCGCTCACAACTTTTGCAAAACATATAACAATTGCGTGACATGGTTGGCCAAAATAATGCACACTCAAGGACCTTTCTCAAAGTCCGGCTAGGTCCGAAGTGTCCCCCACAAGCAAATTCATGACAGAATTGCAAAATGGATTGGTGCTTTTGTTGGGGTACACATCGCCTAATGATTTGATCGGGACAATGTTTCCACAAATAAGGTTCATCCCACACATATATAGTATTTTGCATCACTTTTCAACTTGTCTTTTTGAGCACGTGTGAATGTGTCGGGATACCTTTTTGTGACAAAAAAGTTAACGATATCGGCATACCAAGGAATAGATTGAGTAAGGGAAAAAAGATGCTCATCCGGAAACTCATCCCGCAATGGGAGAGGAGTTTCATTTGAAGTGATCCGGCTTAGATGATCGGCAACGAGGTTCTCGCATCCGCTCTTGTCCCGGATTTCCAAGTCAAATTCTTGTAACAGTAGGATCCACCGGATGAGTCTCGGGTTTGCATCTTTCTTCTTCATCAAGTACTTAAGAGCTGCGTGATCCGAATACACTATGACCTTGGTACCAAGTAGGTATTGTCTAAATTTCTCCAAGACGAACACTATGGCCAATAGCTCCTTCTCAGTGGTAGAGTAGTTGCTTTGAGCATTGTCTAGTGTCCTTGATGCATAATAGATCACGTGGGAGGCCTTCCTATTCTTTTGACCCAAAATGGCACCTATCGCATAGTTGTTTGCATCACACATGATCTCAAAGGGGAGATCCCAATTTGGTGCTTGCATGATGGGAGCGGATGTAAGCAACTCTTTGAGCTTGTTAAAAGCTTCTTTGCACGCCTCATTGAACTCGAAATCGACCTCCTTTTGTAAGAGTTGGCACATTGGTCTTGTTATCTTTGAAAAATCCTTGATGAACCTTCAGTAGAAACTTGCATGACCCAAAAAAGAACGAACTTCCCGAACACAAGTCGGGTAAGGTAAGCTTTGAATAACATCAATTTTGGCCTTATCTACCTTAATTCCTTTCTTAGACACAATGTGACCCAAAATGAGACCTTGACTCACCATGAAATGACATTTCTCAAAATTCAAAACCAAGTTTGTTTCAATGCATCTTTTTAAAATTTTTGTGAGATTGGTCAAACATTCTTGAAAAGAGTTGCCATATACCGTGAAATCATCCATAAAACCTCAATTATGTTTTCAACATATTCCGAAAAGATATTAACCATACAACGTTGGAAAGTGACCGGGGCATTACATAATCCGAATGGCATTCTCCGGTATGCAAAAGTACCAAATGGACATGTAAATGTTGTCTTTTCTTGGTCCTCTGGTGCCACCGGGATTTGGTGAAAACCGGAACCCGTCGAGACAAAAATAATAAGATTTCCCGGCAAACCTTTCTAACATTTGGTCAATGAAAGGCAACGTGAAATGATCTTTTCTTGTGCTTGCATTGAGTTTGCGGTAGTCAATGCATACTCTCCACCCGTTTTGCACACGGGTGGGGACCATCATACCTTTGTTGTTCTCGACCACCGTGATTCCCGTCTTTTTTGGAACAACTTGCACCGGGCTCACCCACTTGCTATCCGAGATTGGATAGATCATCCCCGCATCTAGGAGCTTCAAAATCTCTTTCTTGACCACTTCCATCATTGGCGGGTTCAACCTTCTTTGCGCGTCTCTACTTGGCTTGCATTCATCCTCCATCAGGATCTTGTGCATACAAGTGGAGGGGCTCAATCCCTTGATATCCGCAATCGTCCAACCCATAGCCTCTTTATGTTCCCTCAGCACCTTGAGGAGTTGTTCTTCTTCACACTTGGTTAGGTGAGTTGAAATGATAACCGGAAGGGTCTCGCTGTCTCCCAGGTACGCATACTTCAAATGTTAAGGAAGGACCTTCAATTCTAATTCCGGCGGTTGGACAAGGGAGGGTGGCAATCTCGTGTGAGTTTGAGGTAATTCAATTTGCTTCACACTAAATTGGGTGGTCTTCTTGATCTCCAGACTGTTGACTAATCTTTCAATTTCGGGGTCTAACAAATAGAGCTTCAACTTCTTGGCTAATTTTGCACAATCAAACCCCTTGTTCAAAACCATCTCTAACATGTCATCATCACACAACTCGAACAATTCCTGAGTCAATGGTTCGACAACATCTATGAAGCACAAAGATGAAACATCACTAGGATACCTCATAGCATCATAAATGTTAAAACTTATTGTTTCACCATCAAATTCCATGGTTAAGCTTCCCGCATACACATTAATCTTTGTTCTAGCCGTCTTCAAGAATGGTCGCCCAAGTAAGATTATACCCGATTTGGAGGATACTTGTTCATCTAGGTCAATCACATATAAATCCGCCGGGAAGACCAATTGGTTTACTTGAACTAGGACATCTTCCTAAACACCTCTAGGAAAGACACTTGATTTATCCGCAAGAGATATTATGACACCGGTTTCGCTTAAGGGTCCGACATTCAATGATTCATACACCGAGTAAGGCATGACATTGATAGAGGCACCAAGATCAAGCATAACACTCCTAAAGGTGACATCTCCAATCTTGCAAGGGACCGTGAACATTATGGGATCTTTGATGGGTTTTTGGTCATAAGACATCCTATATGCTCATACAAACCCTAATGCTTGGATCTAGGTTTCTCTATTGTACATGCTTTGAATCCAAGACTATAAACCCTAATTCTAGCATATGGAAATCAATATTAACATATAATTAGGTTTAAGATATTACCTTGATTGTTATGTAGCAATAACAATCCTAATTCCTCCTTGAATTAGCTTTGGAAGGCTTAGAGTCACAAGTGTCACTCCTCTAATGGCTCACAAACACCATAAGCAAGAGGATGAAGAGGAGAGAGGATGGAGGCTGCCCAAAACGTGTTCTAACCCTAGAAAAGAAGTTCACCACGTTTTTGAGCCTTAAGGGTTCTATATATAGTGAGGCTATTAGGGTTATCTAACAAGGAAACCCTAATTTGGTTGCTTAAGCCCTAAGCAACCCATAGACTCCTTTAATCAAGCCCTTGGACGATTTCCTTATAGGCTTCCCATAAGAATTCGTCCACCTCTTGATTTAAGACAATCCATGGCCCAAATTGCAATTATCTTATAATTACAATTCCGGTCCCTTAAGTTTAATTAATCTCTTTTAGTCACAAAACTAATTACCAATTAATTATTGACTAATATTAATTAAACAATATGATTTTTCCTTTAATATATCATTCCCATAATATATTAATAAATCATATTTAATCCTTTCTCTCCATAATTCATCCTATCAAGTTGCTTTGGTGAAGGCAACCCAAAAGGACCATGCACCATCGGGTCAAGTACATACCAAAATAGTTATGGACTTAGACACTAATCCAACAGTCTCCCACTTGGATAAGTCTAATAACTATTCTGCGTATGACTTCAGATCTTGATCTGCAATCGTAGCTTTCCAAAGCCACTGTCAACTCTGATCCTATCAGATACACGTGTCCTTAGATAAGGGATCATATATTCCTCCATTCTAGATATCATATGAGATATGATTTCAAATCATTCTCTTTGTACTATATCTCGATTTCCGATTTATGACGACAGACTAACTGAACAAATCAAATTAGCCCTAGCCCGGCCGAGCATTTACGTTTGTCATCACAAAATCATCGAGGGGCCCAAAGATATCGCTTTTATCCTACTTTGAATAAAAGGAATGGATAAACTTTGATACAATGCTCGCTTGCACTCACGCACCGAATCACACATAACAATATGTTTTATAACACTAAGTTACTAGTGCGTTTACATGTTATCAATGTGCAACCGATTCGCAAGATACAACTCACACATCTCGGTTTCAAGAATATAAGATGTTATCGTCTCACCAATCACTCGTGACACAATCCATGGAGTGATCCAAGTGAGCGTGGGTTTAATCCAATGCTCAAATCATATTCGTAAGCACTCATGAACGTTGCAGCAAACATTTGCTTATGTCTAATACTCTTTTAGACAATCCACACACCAATTCACGACAGTCTTCATTCATATCTACTTCCAACATATGAACAACTGTGGCCTGTTTGAATAATTCGATTATTCTTAATAAACTCAATTATTCTGGAAGTCAAAACATGCAAATGTGAAACACAAGAATAATACTAATCCCATATGGCCTCAACCCTTTGAGCATAAATAAAACACCTTTTATTTATCACCATATTGATTACTCATTATTTGTAGTTTCGGGTAATCAACTTCTTACTTGAATTACAACACTTGTCACATGCTCCTAGCATGCACACAATGTTTACCTATGGTTCTTACTTTGTGAAATAGATCACATTGAACACATTTCCAATCATTCTCATTTCACAACTCCAAATCCTTTTTCCATAAGTTAAAGAATATCAAATTCTTGCTACTTATAGAATATACTAGATTCTAACATTCTATGCAACTTATCCTTTCGTAATGTCACTGCACCAAAGTCACAAAGACTATTGCCAATGATATTAGAAAGTCCTCTGTCGGAGATTGTTACAAGACAATTCCATAGACGTGATGTCTCTCACTCAAAGTACATTATCTGAACATCCTTTTGCATAGAAGTTTCTAATCTAATCATAGATTTCTCAATATTCAATTCCCAATATGGACACACTTCCATATGTTCCATATGACAACTCATTCTTAATAGAATCTTATCTATTCGTAATGATGTCGATATGGTCCATCCAATATGGAAACATTTCCATATTTTCCAATACTATACTTCCAACTACTCACAAGCGACCAATCCTCGTCGAACTTGGATTGTCCTTTGATAGTTGTTTAATTATTTTAGTCTAAACCGATTCTAGTCCTTTTTCCCTCTAAATGTGCTCGACATTTGGAAAATTTTAGAATGGTCAAACATTAAAGCATTTGCAATCGATCCTATACCCGAAGCGTATGGGACACGACGCATAATGTTTTATTTTCTATGTTCTCAAAATTCGAATAGTGAAGAGGGATGCCGTAATCATAATCGAAATTTTAAGAACACACTTTGTACCTTTGACTAAATTTTATTAACATTTCTCAACCTAAACCTTTAGATTTGAAATGAAGCATAATATTCTCTCCCTTAATTATAGCAAAACAACTCTTCAACTATTGCGACTTTGCAAAGTATGACTCTTGTTTTCTATAATTAATATTGCCAACTTGCAATACGTGCCTTAGTAATCATACAATCATAACATTTATGCTCCCACTATCATGATGATTATTATAAAACATAACACTTATGCTCCCACTAGCTTCGACATGTATTCATAAACATCTTAACTTTCAGAAAAACAATGCTTATTGAATTTCTTAAGTTCATGTTTCTAATACTTAGTGCTTTGATAATCTTTTATCAAGGTTTCTTGAACTTATACACCTTTGCCTTCGATAGCTCATATGTGTGTCTAGACAATTAAGACTAATTGCCAAACCTCACAATTCAAATTATGGAAAGGGATACCGTAACCATAATCGAATTCGAGAATGCAATTTTATAATCACTATCTTCTTAAAAATTTTCTTAGTGAAAGCATTTCCTCACAATCATTTTCATGAAGGAGGAAATCTTATGACACTTAGATTTAAACGGTGTATATGTTCCTATCCATGTGAATTTGTCAAAACCAAAGTTTACGACAAATTCAAACTCATATGGATCGAACTTTCTTAATCTTGATTTCTTGCCTTATGGTAGCACAGCTGCCCACCATGTCTTCCAAGTAGTTAAGCAGCTCACCCTTTCCTATCAATGTACCTTTCATTGATTAAGGTGCTTTGCCTTTTATGCGTTCAAAATGAGTACTCATAGAACTCACATGCATAATTAACTCGATTGGATTGGAACAGAATCAAAATAATGTCAACACGATAGGTTGTAAACCTCAACTCGTGTGCTAACGATGATTGATAAGGTTTATTTGATTTGTTCTTGAAACTTTTCAAGACCATTAAGACTCCCACTGACTCCTTGACATATAAGATTCTCTTGTCAAAACATATCTTGACAAACAAATATTCAAGAGTTAGTGTAGCTTTTATCAAAACTCTTCATAAATTGGTCCTAGTTGGTCTTTGTCTTATCCAAGACATCACAACTTTTCACATTTGATGAACGTTATAAACCTTTTAATACTTATCACTCATTGTCACAATCTTAACTTTAAGACTTGTCATTGGAACGAAGTATGATTGACTTCTTGATTTAACCATTTCTTCAATTCTTGATTCCTCTTCTTAGACATACAATTGTACTAAGACTCACTTAGAGGATCAATTGAGATATGGTTCTTAATCATTAAGACCTATCATAAAGCATAAAAGGTACTCTCCCATCTTCTTAGAATGGAGAAACTTTTATCTTTCTGCCTACTCGATTCTTCTCATTCGTTCTACTATTGATTTAAACCTTTTTCAATCAATCTACAATTACACTTAATCTTGTAAGTATAATCACCTTTAGTAAATCAAGACGAATATCTTTGTTACTCTTATGGTGGACTTTGATCAACACACAAATTTGTGTTCTCGATCTCCTAGTCCTTCACTTGACACTTTGTCAATGAATCAGTCTAATTTCCAAATACGAAATTTCTCATTCATCGTGCATCCATGTTGCATGATTCCAAGTTTCTGTCCAAATGAAACTTAGGCGATGAGAAACTCTCCCTATTTGGTAAATTCTCAACTTTCCATAAATAACACAATAAGAACCAAATCCATTATTGCTAATAATAGAAACATTTTAACATCAATTTTTCATACACGCCATTGCAAGGATAAATAAATAAAATTTAAAATCAAAATTTATTTTATTGCGGAAAAATTTGTCCTTACAATGCAATTTATTGAAAAACTTATGATAATACATCTTTCTTAGCAATCTAATTCTAACTCTAAGTAGTAGCTCAAGAATCTAATCTTCGAGAAATGCGATCGAAATCCATTCCTACACGATTAGATTCTGCTCACTTCTTCCCTTAAGCTTCCTTTCTTTTCTTCGATCCTACAAGACATCAATTGTAATCTTATCACATTATGTATTAAGAATCTAGAATAGAAGCTTAAAAGAGTTAGTCAATGGATTTTACCTAAAGCAAAGCCATACATTTTGACTCTCCCATCTCTTAGATCTCTTAGGTAAATAGGGCAACTTCGTCTCTAATGCCCCTTCTCTTGGCGATAAAAGCAAATTGACTCTCTTGGAACAGGACATGGAACTACTTCAGACATTGCCTTTCTCTTATGATCAGACTTTTCGATCATAGCATGTATTTCGTTGCCATTGTCTTTTTCCATAGAGGTCTTGAAGGCAGATTCACCAATCAACTTTGCTTTTCTATTGCGCCAAACCATTGCTGATTCAGCAGCAATAAGCATATAGGTGAGATCTATAAGGGTCACGTCGTGGTTCATCATATAGTACTCTCTTACGGACTCACTATACGAGTTAGGATGTGACTGAAGAACCCAATCAACAGCCATTTCCTCACAGACAACGGATCCCAACATTCTTAACCTATCAATGTGTGACTTCATCCCTAGGATGTGTGCACACACCGGCTTTCCTTCTTTATGTTTACTTGCCAAAAGGGCTTGAGTGATCTTGAACTTTTCAAGCCTTTGAACATGTGGGTTAGGGAGAATAATTGGAGGAGGAGGAGGAAGTGAAGTATGATCTCTGGTTCCTTGATCGAATCGTGGAATATCATCTTCATGTGGAATGCTTGTTCCACGGGATTTGAGAAGACCATAGTTGTCAAACTTTGACATCTACAATACAGGAGAAAAACGAATTCAAGTTAGTTGATAGATTGAATCCTTAGTAAATCACCCAAATGAAATACTAAGGCTAGGACCCAACACAATATTCTACAACTCGGGAGAGGGATGTCGTAACCCTAATTGCAGAATATTTGAAGGTAAGTGAATGACGATTCACTAATTTCCACCACGAAAAATGAAAAATAAATTTAAGTTTTAAAATCTATGAAAACTCCTAGATCCTTTGAGATTCATTGAACTTTCAATGGCATGTTTAAATCTCGATATGCCCCTCTTGTTTGTGACTGGGATGCTGAGGATCACAAAGCGGGTGTGAATAACCATGCAAACTTACATGGTGCCCTCACATGTTACAGTCATCTATTCGATGTGCCAGTAAACCACACACGCTCCACCGAACTATGACAAACATTGAGTCACCCTTTGCTACCTTTGCTTAGAACCATTTAGTGTGCCGGTAAACCACACACGCTCCACTAACGTCTTCGCAAGGGCACAAAGTGTAATTTCATGGAATTGCATCAATTCACTTTTGCCTAAGTAACTAAGATTGGGAATTTTATGAAAACATTTAGTTACTTTTATATTTCATTATACTTATAATGGAAGGTTTTGTCCTATCCTACCCGTTCGGCTAACGACCCTCCACTAGTCAAGAGTGCGGTGGGTAAGAGTGGATACCCATTCAATCGCCATTTTATAGGCAATTTCCTTAAACACCCCTTATAGACTAGCTTCGTGAATGAGGCCTACTAACGGTAAGACTGACTTTTACTCATACATATATATAATGTTAAACTTTTAATGATATATATAGTATAGGGTGTATTTTATACTTTCAAAATACTAGGTGGTCTAATTTAACAATTATACCTTTAATTCAATTAAATTGTAAACCTAAACTTTTATGGATTTATTAAACTTCTTTTAATTATACACCTTAATTAATTAATAAAACCATAAGGGTGTGATTTGAACTTTTTCAAAACAATACTAGAGTTTTAGAATTTAACATTCCTAATTAAACTTTTAATCAACTTTTAAATTCCAAAACTTGAGGGCAAGTTTTGAAACATTTCAACACATTAAGGTTTCAACTATTTAAATTTCAAAACTACAAAACTATTGGGTTCAAATTTAAACTATAAAACCTAAAGGGAAAAATATGAAACTTTTCATAACAACAAGGATCAAATAACAAATAATCTAAACTAACATTTAATTACATAATTATCCATATTTGATTTTTTTTAATGATTTCTTGCAAAACAATTTATCAATTTACTCAAAATAATTAATCAATTATCTTATAAGGAAACAATTATCTTATTAATTGATAAATATCCTCAATTAGATCAAAAATATAGTCAAATATATCATATAATCGGATTAATATTGATCTAACATGATAAGGTAACTATCCCAATGCAAAAACAGCAAGAAATCCCGAGATAAGTTCTATCTGACGAGTTGACTCGTCGAGTCAAGCCTGGACTCGTCGAGTCACCTTGGACTCGGTGAGTTCAGCTATGGACTCGGCGAGTCCAGCCTCCAAAATACCAAAAATTGAATTTTTCAGATATACAATGCATCAATACAATTGAAACCAATCAAGGCTCTGATACCACTGATGGGTTTTTGGTCATAAGACATCCTATGTGCTCATACAAACCCTAATGCTTGGATCTAGGTTTCTCTATTGTACATTCTTTGAATCCAAGACTATAAACCCTAATTCTAGCATATGGAAATCAATATTAACATATAATTAGGTTTAAGATATTACCTTGATTGTTATGTAGCAATAACAATCCTAAATCCTCATTGAATTAGCTTTGGAAGGCTTAGAGTCACAAGTGTCACTCCTCTAATGGCTCACAAACACCATAAGCAAGAGGATGAAGAGGAGAGAGGATGGAGGCTGCCCAAAACGTGTTCCAACCCTAGAAAAGAAGTTCACCACGTTTTTAAGCCTTAAGGGTTCTATATATAGTGAGGCTATTAGGGTTATCTAACAAGGAAACCCTAATTTGGTTGCTTAAGCCCTAAGCAACCCATAGACTCCTTTAATCAAGCCCCTGGACGATTTCCTTATGGGCTTCCCATAAGAATTCGTCCACCTCTTGATCTAAGACAATCCATGGCCCAAATTGCAATTATCTTATAATTACAATTCCAGACCCTTAAGTTTAATTAATCTCTTTTAGTCACGAAACTAATTACCAATTAATTATTGACTAATATTAATTAAACAATATGATTTCTCCTTTAATATATCATTCCCATAATATATGAATAAATCATATTTAATCCTTTCTCTCCATAATTCATCCTATCAAGTTGCTTTGGTGAAGGCAACCCAAAAGGACCATGCACCATCGGGTCAAGTACATACCAAAATAGTTATGGACTTAGACACTAATCCAACAATCTTTACACTAAGGTGGAAGCTTCCTTTGTAAAACCACGGATGCATTTTTGTTCATCGAGATTTTCTCATTCCCTTTCAACTTTCTCTTGTTGGTGCAAAGCTCCTTCAAGAACTTTGCATATCTTGGAATTTGTTTGATTGCATCAAGTAAAGGGATGTTTACTTCCACCTTTCGGAAGGTGTCCAAGATCTCTTTCTCCTCCATATTCTTCTTTGAAGTTGCAAGTCGGGAGGGGAACGGTGGGTGAGTGGTTATTGGTGTCACTAGAGGAGTAGTCTTCTTTGGGGCTCCGACTTGTTTGTCATTCTTGGCTATGGGATCCTCAATGGGGACGATCTTTATTTCTTCCTCTTCTTCCCTTGGCTTCTTCTTTGAACTACTTTCTCCGGCTTGTTTGCCACTTCTCAAGGTCACCATATTGACATTTGGGTTCTTTTCGGTTTGAGAGGGGAGTTTATCACGGGATTCCAACTTGCTTATGGATGTAACTATATCTCCATTTTGTGCTTCAAGGTTGGAGATACTAGTCCTTGTCTCTTTTTGGAATTGTTGGGTACTAGTGGCTAGGGATTTGACAATGTCTTCAAGAGACATTCCGGAGCTACTTGGTTGAGATTGAGGAGGTTGTTGATGATGATGTGGAGGGTGCGGTTTGGGTTGATAGTGTGGTTGTTGATGTTGGTAATGAGGTTGTGGTGGTGGATAGGATTGGTCTTGGGTTGTAGCTCATGTTGGGATTTGGCTTCCAACTTGACTTATATGCATTTTGGTAACCGGATGGTTTGTTGTGGTAGTTTTGGAACTCTCCCGTGGCATTCACATGCTCCGCATCTTCTTGAAGGATGGGACACATATCCGTAGGATGTCCCATTGTTGCACATATTCCACAAACCATCACTTGTGGAGTTTGTCCCATGGCTAACTTTTGGACAACGGAGGTTAGATATTTGATTTGAGACTCGAGATTTGATGTTCCCACTTCATTGACTTTGTGTTGTGTGTCTCTTTTCATATCTTGGCGAGGGCCAAAATGTTGTGAATTCGCGGCTATGGTGTTGAAAAGTTGTCTTGTTTGTTGTGGGGTTTTACTAAAGACATCTCCACCACTTGAGGCATCAACTAGTCTTCTCTCCATCGGCAACAATCCCTCATAGAAGTGTTGAATGAGGAATTGTTCCGGAATTTGGTGTTGTGGGCAACTATAGCACAAGTTGTTGAACCTCTCCCAATAATCATGGAAAGTCTCATTTTGACCTTGGCGGATTCCACAAATCTCATTTCTAAGACTTGAGACTCTTGAAGCGGGATAGAAATTATCAAGGAAAGCTCTTGCCATGTCGGTCCATGAGTTGATCGACCCCGGTGGAAAATAGAATAACCAATCTTTTGCTCTATCGGCTAATGAAAAGGGGAACCCCCTTAGCTTGATTTGATCATCGGTTGACCCTTGTGGCTTCATACTAGTGCAAATAATGTGGAACATCTTCAAATGCTTATGAGGGTCTTTATTTTCCAATCCATGAAAAGTTGGTAGGTGATGGACTAAATTTGACTTCAATTCCGAACCTCCTTCCAAAACCGGGTAATTGATACCGGTTGGAGTTTGTGTAACATCGGTCTCCATCATTTGCCTTAAGGTTCTCTCGGGAACTTCTCCTCCGTCTACCATTGCAATTGGTTCAATAATGGGTGGATTTTGTTGTAGGGGTGGTGTTTCGGGAATTTCTTGGCGAGGGTCGGGACTAGAATCGGGTTCTATATCACTTAATGAAGCGGTTTCAACCTCCGGGTCCCTATGGGGGTTAGAAGTCTGACCATGTTCAACTCATTTTTCCTTCGCCAAACGCCTTGCTTCTTTTTCAATTTATGGGTTGTAAATCAAGTCACCTGTACGCTGAGATCTGGGCATAGAGAAACAAATTGATTAAAAATAAACCAATCCCCGACAACGGCGCCAAAATTTGGTGGTTGCCGAGGCCAACAAAATTTATAACCCTAAATATTACACACTAAAATAGTGTATAGTGGTAAAGGGGTCGAATCCACAGAGATTGGTTCAATTTATAACTATATGAAAAATCTCTTTGTAAAAATACTTGTAAAATAACAATAAAAATAAAATGGGGGGAGTGTTTAGTTCTTTCGAGTGTTTGACAAAAATTAAAAACTATCTAGGTTGAAAATATGACAAGTAAACAAGTAAAAGATTGGATTAAATTCAAAGAAGTGGAATTGGTTGATTTTGGGGTACACCTTATGGATGATATAATTGACTTATCATTAGACTTAATGGAATAACACTTGTGAATTGGTTTAACTTAGCTATAGCAATTTATAAGCAGAAATTGCCTCAACTCTTCTTAGAAATGAAAATGGTTAGAGGAGATCTTAACACATTTCCTTAATTGAAGTTACAAAATCAATGAAGCATAAAATCTTGTGAAAATCAATTAGCTTTAAGTTGAAAGAGTTACCAAATCCAAAAGATAATCAAATGCTTACATTATCATTATGGAGGAAATATTTCCATGGTTTAAATGAAATGAAAACAAACATATAAACCATTTGTTGCTTACTAATTTGAAGGTCCATTACTTAACCAATAAATTAGTCAACAAAAACAAGCATTCATTCATCCAAGCTCATGATCAAATATAAATAAACACAACAAGATGTTTAATTAGAAAACATTCCCATAAACTTCAAACACAATGTAATAACAAGTCTTCAAAGCAAATAATCATCCATGGGTCAAGCCCTGATCAACCAAATGAAAGTTTAGCCAAGCATGGCCAAGGTAAAAGAAAAACAATAGAGTTTAGTGATACCAAACATTGTCTTAGATGCAAGATGAAAGGAAATTACACTAATTTTCCAAATATTCTTCAAATCTTTCAAAGCTTCTTAGAGAGAAAATGTGGAGCATATTCTTCAATTCTACCTCTCCAAATGAGCCTCCAATCTCCAGCTAAAGAGAGCCAATTTCCGGATTCAAAAAGAGACCAAAAGCTACCCACCAAACTTCCACAAATAGAGTCAACAAGTTAAAACCCGAAAACAACTCAGCACAATTCACGCGGACCGCGTATGGACCCACGCGGACCGCGTGGGTTACGCTGAATGTGAAACTTGGGCCATTTAACATGCATTTAAGCCCATCCTTCATTTCTTCAGCTTCAACCCATAATCATAACTCTTTAAGACCCATTTGCCATTCCAAAGCCTTCTAATGATTGACCCAATACTCCTCAAATTTTCTTGTAGCTCGATTCCGCGCCGCCTCATCATCATCTTTGCCCATAAATTAGATCCAAATTGTCTTCTTCTTTTACGCAAGCACCTAGCCCAATCGCACCACTTCAAGTCCGCAAGCAAATCACATGCCTCCATGAGTCCCGCATCCTTCTAAGCCTCCAATAACAAACAGCCCGAAACTCGAATTTTAGTTCGAGCGGTTTTTGGCTTACATGACCTAAATGAGAGTTGAATATCTCATTAATAGGAACTCAACGGTAAAAAGAAAGACAAAAATGGAGTTCGTATGAAGGAGTTACGAATTCTTCACGGTCATTTAGCAGTCTAATCTCCTCCTACTGTTAAATTTAAGATCGGTCGAGAATTAGCCAACGGAGTCTAAATGAAAGTTGTAGATCTTGTTTTTACCTACGCGTGGAAAAAAAGAACGTCAAAAACGGAGCTCCTATGCGAGAGTTATGATTTTTCTAAGTCGGGAGGCTGCTGTGCGAAATCGGGTGACGTGGCGAAATCTTGGCCGTTGCTTCCTCCCGAAGGCTAGCCACCAGATGGTGACACCTGGCCTGGAACTCGACGAGTTTGAGGCCAACTCGACGAGTTTTTGGCTTTTCCATCCTATAAAAAGGGAGACGGGGCACCCTCATTTCTCACACCTTTCCCCACTTCTTTCTCTCTCTAAAATCTCTCTCTAAGCCTCCCTAACCCCCCAAAGCCTAAGGTAACTCCCTAGCACGAAGCGGAAGCCCCAGAGCGCCCGACGACTCTAAGAAAAGAGCCTTTCGGCTCGGGAACATTGCTCCAGCGAAGCCCGGTTTTGCGAAAAACCTGTTGTAAGTGAGTTACGCCTACGCTATTTTTAATATAGCTTCTAATTAATTATAGTAATGTTATTAGGACCTTATAGTAAGTACTAGGGCTATTATTATGGGTTATATAAGTATCGTTTAACGCTTATATAATAGTAATAATAGCTAGACTATTAATTAGTCTCGGTGAATATTAGACTAAACTTTAGTGGTAATGATACTAGGTTTTGTCCGAGGAAAATTGTTTTAAAAGTAACGAAGTGTTGTCCGAGTACCGAGTCACCACCTTACCAAGTGAGTGCATAGTCCCTTTCATCTTACACATAGATATGAAGTATTTTAATATAAATTATGTGCTATATGTGCATATTGTCTGAATATTTGTTGTCTATGCTGATGAAAGATTTTTATACATGTTTTAAATGATGTAAGCTGTATAAAGTATTTTATATCTACAAAATATGTTGGGTAAAACATGGGTAGATGAATGATGAGGGATAAAAGCTGAAATAGAGGAACATTAGTAGTACGGACCTAGTGCCCTATAGGTATACATTGGCAGCAGTGGACCTAGTACCCTATAGATGAGCAATGGCAACCGCGCCACAACTCGTAGATGATTTTGATCTACGTTAAATGTCCTAGCAGTTGCGATATAAGGACAATATCGACAGTTGAGCCTAATAGGGAGCCTTATGACCATGACAGTAGCGTTTAAAGGTCAATACCGACAGAAGCGCCTCATAGAAAATGTCCCAATTCTGGCAGTTGCGCCTAAGTGATAATATTAGCAGCTGCGCTTGACCAATGTGTCATTGGCAACAATGGACTTCATGTTGTTTCCTTAGGAATGAATGAATGAGAAATAGTTGGTTCTTAGGGTAGATCCTTAAGAATAAAGAAGATAATGGGGATGGGTAATTGGGTTGATTGTTTGATTGTTTAAACATAATAATTATATTATTGTGGGTTGATATTGCCATATTTATACCTATTTTTAGGCAATATTTAAGTACATTTTTATTAATAAGTTGATAATATGTTTAGAATAATGGTACTTATGACTTTAAATTGTTATTTTCAGTCAATTAAAAGGATTTTCGAAGAGAGGGACCAAAAGTGACAATATGTAGAACATGGGAGACTTGGAAGACAAGAAATGAATAAATCCACGAAAGTTACTAAAATCACGACGTGGCAAAGTCGGCCACGACGTGACATGAGGATTCTAGAAGATAAAGATCGCGATTCGGAGGAATCCTTGCCCGGTACGGATAACTTGGAGCCCACGACGTGGCTTGGATAGCCACGACGTGGCACGGGATTTTGGAGTCTATTTAAGTGTTCCTGATCATTACGAGAGAGAGAGAGAACTTTTGGATGAAGGAAGGAGTTCCAGAAGACGATTTGGAGCGAAAGAAAGGTTCTGGAAAAAAGGTTTTCAAAACCAAAAAGAGTAAAGGTCTATATTTTAGTTAATTAAGAACATGTTTTCTATTACTTTAATTTGTTTTGATTTATTAGTTGCTATGATGAGCAGCTGAATCTAGCTACTCTTGTTTAGCTAGATGAAGCTTCCAACTTATGAATAGCTCAATTTTTATTGATTAAGTTTAGTTGGTAAAAATTGCTTGTGTTTGATTGGTATTACCTAGCATGCTTATGTTTGTTTTTCTAATTGCTTGATTGCATGTTCTGTGTAGCTTAGTGACCATTAACTGCATGAACTTGTTTACCTAATGATTTAGTGAGCATTGAATTGTTAGAGCTAGGATTTACCAATCTTAGTTAGTAATTAGAATAAATAAGCTTAGATGTGCTAGAGAACGTGTATTGTGACTATAATTGCGTTTATATAACAAATCTTACATAGCATATTTACATTCATAATTAGTTATGTTTTAATTATGTGTGAACATACATGGTTTGACATGAATTAGTTAATTATTGGTAAAGTTATAACTAAATTACTAATACAACTAAAAACCAACTTAATAATCCGTAATCATTAGCTAGCCACAAGGAAGAAGTGGATTCAAACTAAACAAGAGTGTGTTTTTACTTATTGAATTTGATTTAAGTTCATCTGATCTTGTAAAATAAGATAAACCCCTTTTAAACTTATTAATAATTAGGTTAATTTAATAGTAAGTAGATTAAATAGTAACACCGTTCCCTGTTATCGACACCCGACTTACCCAAGCTATACTGTAATCTGATTAGGTACACTGCCTATAAGTGCATAGTTAGTTTAAGTTAGTTAGGTTATAAATATTAAAATTAGTGAGTACTTTTGTGCACATCATGGGTTGAAAACCCTATGTACTCACCTGGTTTCCCAACCCGACCCACTCAGTTTATTTATATCACAGGTATTGATATGAAGTCACATTACACTAAGAGATTTAAAAGAGATGTAGATCACTAGTGTAAATGAATGTAAGTTCTGTTTATGCTTATGTTTCTGTATTGACGATGACATCCCAAATGTTTTAAAAGTGAATAAAAATATATTTCTTTAGAAATGCTTTGATAACGCGATTATCATGTTTTTCTGGGAACAAATTCCGCAACATTTTTATTAAAAGAGATACTCTGATTTTTATAAAGCATAAACAAAATTGGTCTTTTCTGGCCGTGAAAATGGGGATGTCACACCATGAAATTATACCACCCTCGAATCTTGAAGACCAAAAGACAGATACTCCCACCAATACCTCAGCAAGGAGCCACTTCCCTTGGCGCTTCCATTAGCCAATCAATAATAGTTACTAAAACCACCGAATCCTGACAATGCTGAATAACCATCCTGCGGAACCCTTACCGCAAACCTTCCACATAATACCCCTGAATCGATCTCGACCATAAACCTATAACATCCCAAAAATACAGGCCAAAAATTTCATTTTTAAATACGTCATTATAAAAACCAACAGTGTAATAAAACATTTGTAATATCATGTCATGTCAAAACCAAAGTAGAAATAATCAAACATATTATCATAAAACAATATCAGAGTGTAATCCCAAAGATCTCATGTGCGGAAAACCATAGTGTGATGCGTTGCGATCAAGCCGGCTCCTTTCCTTTAAACACGAGGTACCTGAAACCAAAACTAAAAACCGTAAGCACAAAGCTTAGTGAGTTCCCCCATCATACCACATACCATACAAGCACATAACATATATACTGCCGGACAATTCTGGGGTGCCCGACCTACCCGGTACGACCGTTCTTGGGTGCCGACCTACCCGTACGGCCATTCTAGGGTGCCAACCTACCCATGCGGCCATTCTGGGGTGTCGTCCTACCCGTGTCAAGCCATTCTGGGGCGCTGACCTACCCATGTCAAGCCATTCTGGGGTGTTGACCTACCTGTCGATCCTAACAACCGACCCTCGAGGACTATTCCACCCCTACTGCTACTATCACATATATCATAACATAAACATACTATCAGACATATCTGGGGTGTCCGAACTACCCTTCGGTCCTAACAACCGAACTTGGGGACTATTCCCCTCCTACTACTACTATGATATATAACATATCATGTCAGCAGATAAACATAACATCACATACTGTCAGACATATCTGGGGTGTCTGGCCTACCCTTTGGTCCTAACAACCGAACTCTACTACTATCACATATAACATATCACGACAACATATCAGGTAGCAGCAAACCTGGATGATATCACAAAGACAATCATCTAACATATAACTCCTACTGGTGGGCCGACATTGTGGCCGTAGACCCACCGCTACTGGAAGGTAACTCACCTCACACTGCTGAAGTCCCGAAGACACAATCTCACACTTGATGAAGTCCTGCAGACTCGACCCCTGCTGCTGGCGGACAAATTCCCGAACTGTCAACACCAAAATAACACTCAATTAATAATTGGGTCCTAATACATAACCATAAGTACATTCTTTGGGTAATTACTACACTACCCCTAGCTTGGCTTATTCAAGCCCAAGGCCCAATCCATAGGCCCAAAGTCAATAAGGAATCAAAGCCCAACACATGGCCCAATTTCCTAAATTAGGCCTAGGCCTATACATGGTCTCAATCTAAGGCCCAACATCATATAATCATTAAGGCCCAAACTATGGCCCAATTTTCCAAATTGGGCCCAAGCCCCTTACATGGGCCTTACCATAGGCCCATTAAATTACTCTAGACCATTTGCTTGATCTTGGATAGCCCATTTAATAACCCAATCATCAAGGCCCAATAGAAAAGCCCAACAATAAACCCAAGTGAAATTAGGGTTTCACATAAAATGATGATTAGGGTTAAGTTTCCTACTTAACCCATTAAGGGCTTAACCCACTAAGGACTTAATCCATTAAGTCTAATATTGCTCAGATTAATCTTTGCCAATGACTATTATTTGAATATTTCAAACTATTAAATAATTCTCGTGTGCGTGTCCCGATTAATTCTCAAAATTAGAGTTTTATCGTCATTAGGGTTTCCAACCCAAATACTAGTCCATTTATCAATTTGTTGGGCTTTTAGGTCCATCAGGGCTTTATTGGGTCAATTAGGGTCCATTAGACCCATTAGGGTTTGTTAGTCCCTTTGACCAAACATCCGAACAAGTCACAATCCAACAAGGCACACCGCCACCCGACACGGCGGCCGGTGGCGGCAGGAGGCGGCAGCCACCACCCTAAGGTGGTGGTTTTTAGTTTCTTTCCATTATTCAATTTGTATATACACTTTACAATGCTTAAACTAAAAAATAAACACATACACTAAACAACATAAACACACACACACAGCCACCCAATGGTGGCCGGTGGTGGCGCATGGCGGCAGCAGGTGGCTGCGATGAACTTCCTTCCCGCTCCCGAGGGTTTCCGGTTGCTCATGAAGACGCAACAGTAACGAATTCGTTCAAAGGTTTAGCCATCCACCTGGTGGCTCTCGGCGATGGCAGCCATAGCAACATAACGTCCGGTGGTGGCAGCAACGCGAAAGGCAGCGACAGCCGCGGTTATCCGTGACATCGAGTCTAGCAGTGAGGCAGCTGGAGAAGGGCACGAGGATGGCGAAGCATCGGTGACCGGTGGCTTGGGATGCAACAAGAGAACGAAGTGGAGAGGAGAGAAGACCCGTCGCCGGGAGCCATGTAGGAAGAACCAAGCGACGACGACAGCAGCTTCCAGCTTCGTCGTTGTCGACGGCGGTTGAGAGGATTCCGGAAAGTCAGCGGCATTCGAACGAGGAGGTGGATACTGGTGGTCCTTGGCGTCGTTGCTGATCGGAAACATGAATAGGAGGGAGGTGGCGGCTACCGGAAGTGAAGATGGGGAGGGTGATGGCTGGAGAACCCCGACGATGGCGGCTACAACATAAGGGGCTTAGGGTTAGGGCTTGACGGCTGGAGAACCCCGTCCCCCATCAAATCTTTGCCATAATGACCATTTCGGCCCCTCCTCCATGAAATCCCTTCAAAAGGAGTCTATAAGTTACCATTTAAACCCTGCCCTTTCAATTCCTTTACAAATTAAGTCCATATTTTACTAAAACAGCCCTTCCCCTTGAGAATCTTTGCAAAACTAATCCATGGTTTACCTTTTTAACCCCAAACTCCATAATTCTTTACAATATAAATCCAGAATTTACATTTTATCCCTTGCTTCCATAATTCCTTTCATATTGATTCTTAATTGTTACCAAGCAACCCATGACTTTAATATTACTTACCAATTAAGTCTGGCTTCTACACTTTAACCCTTAACTTCTAAATTATGCCACTTAACTCCCCGAAACCAACACCCTGTATATATAATTGTTTATTTTAAGGCTACCATTCGTTCACTAATTTATTTATTTAACTAATAAATAAACGGGTGTTACAAAACCAAGATAATACTCAACACTCCCAACCCGTAATTAGGGAGTTGACCTTTCGCTAACCATTAATAATTTATGGCATGCAAGTGGCATTTGACATCACTTGAAGATATAATTCAAACATAAGCAGGGAATAAACCCAGAGATACACTTACCCAAACCCTTGGAACGAAAAACTCCATCATGCAGTTTCCCGCACGTGCTGCACTGACTTCGGCCCTGCTATAGGTAGCGTCTCGCCCTCGCTGTTGAACACAAAGTCGGTCCACACTGCGACTCTCGCCCTGAATCACCAAACCTCCCCCACTTGGGGTCCAAACTCGTACAAGATGCTGCTCGCAATCGATCACTGCTCCATTGGGACTCAACTTGTCCATACCTACGATAAACTTATTCCCTCACAGGGGAATATGGACTAAATCCACAGAAAAATGTTCATCAAACAACTGCAATGTACATCCCCGGTGAACCCTCGCAACCTGAACGGTCCTATCATCTGCTATCTCTACATCAAGTGGACAGTCCAACTCCCCCGGAGCTCCAACAAGTCACTTATTAAGCGCAAGCGATACAAAAGATCGGGTAGCCCCCGAATCGAACAATACCAGAGCAGATATATCGTTCACTAAGAACGATCCCGTCACAACATTGGAGCTGTACGTGCCTCCTCTGATGTCAGCTGAAAGGCCCTGCTCTTCGCCACAGGCGCCTCCATTCGACCCTGTCATCCATCGGTAATCCTCAATGTAGTAGGAGCGGGTGCCGCCAACTGTCCTGCTGCTGCTAAGCTCAAGCACTAGGACCGCTTGTGTCCCTTCTGATTGCATTGGAAGCAAATCAGATCTAATACTGTGGTGGTGGTAGTAGTACAATCCCTGGTGACATGACTTGTTTGGACGCACTTAAAGCATCCTGAACTACCCGCACTGCACGTCCCCTCGTGCATCTTGCCACAATTTGTGACAACCCGAAATTTCATTCATGAAAAGTTAATCAAATCAATCAAGAGTCAGACTTGTTTCTAGTACCTTTTAGCTCTGTTAAGGGTATGTTTGAGAGTTCTTGGGCCTAGTGTAATGTATAAATGAATGCTAGGATAAGTTAGCTTGAGATCTGGAGGACTAATTCTAACCAGAAAACCACTCAAAAAGTGTTCACGGCCCTATGCTAGGTTTACGGCCGTGAACCACCCTCTCTCTCTCTCTCTCTCTCTCTCTCTCTCTTTATATATATATATATATATATATATATATGATGCTAATTTTCTTCTCATTTATCCTCCTCCCAACCGTGAGCACTCATATTCTCTCTCAACTAGCTTCAACCGTGAACACTCTAAAGCCTCAAAAACGTAAGTGTTTCATCATTAATCTTGTTATACTTGAAAGACTACTAGATCCTAGCCTTGATTTGTCATGTTTCATCATCATCTTCATGAGCTTGAAGGGATCACGATCGTAAACCCTTCAGAAATGCATTTCTCTTATTGAATTTTAGTATTAATCTTGTTTGTTTATGAAGTTTAATTCGAATTTTAGTATTAATCTTGTTTGTTTATTAAGCTTGAAGGGATTATATGATGTGTGAGAATATGGCTTAATTAGAAGTCTCGTACTCCTGTGGACCGACCATACTTACTCTATACTATCTTTAGTATAAGTAGTAGCAGTGATTTGCATTTTATTGTTATTATTCTATCCCATTATTTGTTGGGGAATATACATTATAGTCTCACCTAAGCTTAGGTACTAAATCTCTAAAATATGTTGTTTTAACTTAGTAAATATACCCGGTTTGGTTTTCACTTGGTAAATATATCATCCTCGATAACATTTCTTTCCTCCATTATCGTTTTACCATCCTTGTTTTCTTCCCTCCTTTATCGTTTATTACATCAACCTAGTGAACATTACTTTTTTTACTATCATGAAGGTCGAAGATAATCTATATTCTTGCTTCCTTGTCATTACTATTGTGTGGATTTTGAATCTACATATTCAAATGTTAATCGTGAATCTCTAACCACAATATTTATATAGTAAAATGACGTATTTTCATTAGGTTTAATACCTAAGCTTAGGTGGGGCTGTAATGTATATTCATTTTTCCATATATATATATATATATATATATATATATATATATATATATATATATATATATATATATATATATATATATATATATATATATATATATATATATATATATATATATATATACACTAACCAATAACGAGTACTACGTTTCTTTAACATATAATTATGCAAAAATGAAATAAAAATACAAAGTTTAGTAAATAAAGGAAGTAAAATTACTTGAACTGGAAAAAAGATCAAAGAAATGGTGAAAATATGGGAATTAGTATTTTTGAATAATACGTATGCATACTATATAATGAGCCTGGGAGCGTATTTATGAAGTTTCATTGGAAACATATTAGTAACAAATTAGATGAAAACGGTAAATTAGACAACAATGACTATTTTTAGTAACTTTGTTGAAGTAGATTGCCTAAATGGGTGTAAATGGTTATATATAAGGAGTTTCAAAATCTAAATTTTAAAATGAAGTTAGAAAGAAGTAATAACAATAAAGTTACATTAAAGACACTTAACTTGAAAGAAAACACCCCGCAACATAAAGTAGAATTCCTAGTCATAACCTATCAAATCACATAATAGTTATAAATTTTAAATAGCTATTTGGTTATTCGAATTCGATCCTTACCGGTTAGCATGGTTTCTTCACAACACGAACATATCTGGAAGTTGATTTTAGTTATGTCTCTAAATTATTAAGACAATAATGGGTGAAGTGTAATAAAGGAATATGCATAAGTTGATAATTAAAAGTTTAAACGACTTGTATGTACCGGCTTTGTTTGTATATACTTTGTTGCATTATTGTTTGTGCAGTAAACTTGAGATTTGTATTATGCGATACCAAAGTTTTTATATATGAAACATAAATATGATATCATGTTTGATGTTACATCATTAACGAATAATAAGTGACGATTAAATGATTTTAAGGGGATTTCATTAAACTTACGAATTTAAGTGGCTTATTTAAAGAATATAACTATTTTTCATTAGGTTTAAACTCGTGGAGACTACGGTTGATAAAGTAAACACACACACAATAATATAGATATACGCACCTCTTCAATTTGAAAAAAAAAGCAACACACAAAAAGAGAAGAACAAAAAATAAAAACAAATAGAAACTAAAAAACAAAATAATTTGAAGGAGGTTTTTATACACTTACCTAATGGATTTGAAATACTGTGAACCAAGAGGGTATTTTCCATAATTGGAGAATTTGATCGGAAGCAAAATACAAAGATGCAAAATCAGTTATAATCGAAACTTCACAATGTATTTTTTAGGATTCGAGTGTTTTAGATGCAACCAAAAAGATGAGATTGTAGTTAATAAATAATTGAAGATTTTTTTTAAAGTTAACTGATTTATGTAAGTCAAGCGAAATCTTAATTTTTGAAACGAATTAAGTGAAACAATATCTTAATTTGTGAAACAAATAGGTTTTTAAAGACATCAATTGTTGCGAAATTTACATGCAATGCACGGTTCCATTATGTGTATGTATGAGGTAAATATGATATAAGATAAATTAATTCAAAAAATAATAGTCGAAGAAATTGAAAAACTTCTTGGTCAAAAGTTGGAACTAATATTTGTTGACTATATGTGATATAGGATGCCAAACATTACAAGTTAGTTTAGGTAAGATCATAAAATGGTAACATACTTTCTGATTATTCCATCCAGGTCACTCATTGAGTTTTTTTTTTTTTTGGATTTATAATGTAAGTCCATTGCTAATATGTTGTTTTCTAATATGTGGTGCATCTTTCGATAAAAAATAACAATACACTTATTTTTTAACCAATAATAATAGTTGTACCAAGCAGAACAATAGTAGCCCAATGTAATTTATTCAATTTAGCCTAGTTAAGGGATACAAGCAAGAAGTGGCAATGTATCTTATGCCATATCACTGTCTACATGTGATGTTGATGAGTAGTTTGAATTTATAATGTTGTAATATGAAAAAAAAAATCAGGTAATATGATATATAAGTAAAAAAGGGAAAGACAGTTATTTATTGCATTTAGTCCAATAATGAGCTAACTGCAAGAAATAGCAATATAGTTCTCTAATCTTTTCCGATACATGACCAATTTTGTAATGTTTTTCTACACAAGGACCAATTATGTAAAATTTTTATGCATCAAGGAGCATTTTGTAATGTTTTTTATTCCACAGGGAGAAATTCAATAATCTTTTTCTGCCACAATTGTCATTTGTGTGATCTTTTTCTGCACATAGACTATTTATGTAATATTTTTAAGTATACGAACCAATTTTGTAATATTTTTCTATGAAAAGACCATTTTAGTAATGTTTTTCTGTCATAAGAACAAATTTGTAATCTTTTTATGAAAAGTAACCATTTATATAAAATAATTCTACCAAAAGGAGCAATTAGTAATCAGTTTTTGCCACTATGACCAATTTTATCATGATTTTTTGCCACATGGACCAATTATGTCATGGTTTTCTGCAACATGGACCAAATTTGTAATCTGTTTCTATTGAGTGACATTTTCTCTAATTTTTTCTGAAGCAAGGACCAATTTTGTAATCAATTTCTGACATAGAGACTGCTTATGTAATGTTTATCTGCCATAGTGACCAATTCAGTCATGTTTATCTACCATAACGACCAATTTTGTAATCTTTTTTATGCCACATTGACCAATTCAGTAATCTTTTTAATACATTTTGTATTCCTGGTCGTAAATTGATTTTGTTTCTTTTGTGTTTGTTCAATTTTATATTAGAAACTCCAAAAAAATTACTTTGGTCTAGTTGTTATGTCAAAAAGTAGGACGTTGTAACAAAAAGAAGTTGAAAGCATGTTGTTATGCTCAAATCAGATAGAAGTTAAAATTTCTCATCCCACTCTTGGTAAACCAAAGGATTGATATCCAATTTAACTTATTTCGGTTGGTTTAAGTTTTGGTTCAACGAATTGTCAACTGCGATGATTTGTTTAGCTTATCCAAAGTTTAGTTTCAGTTTAGTAAACTCGTATTATTAGGGATGAGAGAGTCATTCACTTCCTACCCATTCAAACCATTGTTACATCAGCTTTTTAATTTTCTCTTTCTTCTATCTTTCTCAATCCATAACATAGGGAAACCTTATCTTTCCCATATCATTCTTTTTCATTTAATTAAATTAGAAAATATAAATTAAAATAAAACATAACATTCTTTTTGCTAATTTAAAACAAAAAATTCTAAAATAATATTAAAAATAACATTTAATAATCTTTTTATTTAATTAAATTAGAAAATATAAAATAAAATAAAACATAACATTTTTTTGATTTATTTATTTTTTGCTAATTTAAAACAAAAAAAAATCCAAAATAATATTAAAAATAACTTTTGTCTTGAGAATTCATTAAATGTAACTGAAGATATTAAATGAAATATAAAAATTTTCTAAAATAAAAACACTACAAATGAATGAAATGTATATTCATTTTTATAAACTTAAATAAAACAAAAAAATTAAAAAAATAAAAAAAATAAAAAAAAATAAAAAAAATAAAAAAAAACAAAGAGATGCTCATGGTCAAAATGAAATGCATTAAAAATAATATGTTCAAATTCAAAAATAATATAGTCAAAAAAGTAAATGGCTAGAAGAATCAATTCCATGTATTAATCTTGAATGCAAAAAAGTTGGTTACATAATACATATGTTTGAGTTTTAAATATTTGTACAATTCAAAAAGAAAGAAAAATAAATAAATAAAAGAAAAAGTCCAATCGTATTCAATGAAAAACAAAGTTAAAGTTGACATTGGAGGTGCCTTTATTTCTCTTAATCTTGCAATGACTTTATTTTTCTGAATCTTACAGTGCCTTTATTTCTCTAGCATAGAATGACACTTAATTGACAAAAGGAACGGGTTTAATCAAGGCCATTAACCCGCTGAACCCACTCAGTCGGAATAGTTATCCGGTGGTACCGCCCTTTCCCGTTTGTATAACCCGCAACGATACCATCCTCCCTAGTCATTCCCTCTCAACTCACTGCCACATAGGGATGAGCAGTTTGTCCCAAATCTCGATCCCGTACCCGAACCGATACCGAACCCTACCGAATTTAAAAATATAGGACGGTACTTGGTACTCCAAATACATGAAATCCGAGAATCTGTACCGCCGGTACCGGTACTAGTACCGAAAACCGGTACCATTCCCGGTACCGGTACTAATGATGTTAATTCGGTCCGGTACTCGGGATTAACTTTCGACTAAATTTGGTTTTCAGAAAATCAGGAACGGTACGGGTCGGTACTGGTTCCGTCTCACGCTCATCCCTACTGCCACATCAGTTTTCCTTTGTTATTTTTCTTCATCTTTTTCAACCCATAACACACGCAACCCTTATCTTTTTCAACTTATTCAATTAAAAAAAGTACAAAATAATCAAGGTAAAATCTTAATTAGCAAAATAGAGTTACTGCCGGTACCACTCCATCTTTAGCAGGTTGTTTAATTGATTTCACTAACCCACTTTATCTTTCTCTCTACTTTCTCTCTCTCACTTTTTCTTGTACCATGTGTTTTAAGACTTGTACCTTAGTTGTTTTGTATTTTTTTTATTTGAGTGGGTTGAGAAAGATAAGATTTCCGTATGTTGTGTGTTGGGAAAGATGAAGAAAAATGAAAGACCAATATTGATATGACAATGATTTCATTGGGTTGGGAAGGAATGACTCTCCCTCCTCCCTTAAGAGCAAATGAATTGATAGCTTAAAAAAAAAAAAGAACTTGGAATAGAGTAATAGATGTGTGACTTAACGATTTTTTTTAGAAGATCAAAATGAAGCAAGCTTTACTCGTATCAAAACAAGTTTAACGGTTTAAAATTGAAGTGTTGATATTTTTTCAATATAAAATTATGTATGTCTCATATACTATAATTTTATATTTTAGACTTTTAGTTATTAAAATAATACATTTTGCAATTAGCTTATTACTTGTTTGTTCCATTTGATTCAACAATAGCTATTTGGCTTTCTTCGATGTACAACAGTTTAAGCATGGATGGATTGATTTGGTTAAGAATCCTAATATATTTCTCTATAAAAAGTGATTTTGTTATCAGTTGAATTTATTCAATAATATTTGATTTGATTGTAAAAAAAATGATATACCTAATGGATAAAGTGACTCAATAAATCAATTTGGGAAAAGCCTTATCAGTACATGCATAAAATAAGGGACCAAATAAAATGCATTTAAAAGTAAGACTTTTATGCATTATTAATTTTACTATCTTTCATATATCCTCTAGAGATGAAGGCCATTATAGGTATTTCACATAGGATAGGGGCACAGGAAAATTGACTAATGGCAATTGGTGTACTCTAAGAGAGGAGATTGATTTTCTGATGACAAGTTTTCTTCCGAATGTCACGTTTCAAAATGTTCTTCAAAATTCGGATTTGTTTGTTTTTTTGTTTTTTTTTGTTTTGTTTTTTTTTTCAACCTGTGTTTTCAAAAAATCTCTATATTTATATATGAAATGTTCATTTCGAAGTAGAATATCAAAATTTTCAATCAAATGTCTGGTTTTATGCCATAAAATATCGTATATATAGTTCTCATTTACTATGTTTGGTTATTTTTTGTTATATTTTAGAAAAAAAATGATTTTTTAAATCATGGAATTGTTCATCAGATTTGGATCGTTCTTGAAATTTAAGGAATATTTTTCGAACTTCAAAATTTTAGTCTGAAACCTAAAGCGTCAGTCTAAAATCTAAAATTTCAATCAGAAATGTATCTTGTTTGGTAGATAAAGTGTTTTTGTTTAATCCATAATGCCCTATCTGTAGTTAGGGGTGTTCGTTTGGATGGATCGGTTCGATCCGATCCAATTAAGTAAATTCATATTGATTTTGATTTTCGAAATATGGATCTGAATAATCCAAACTAAATTCAAATCCGATCCGATCCGTTACGATCCAATTACAATTCGGTTGGATCGGTTTTTATAATTCCGTTTTCAAAAACTAAAACATTTTAAAATGTCATATAACTATAATATTATCCAATTTTTATAGAAGAAGCAAAAAAATATTTAATTATGATTTAAAATTTATAAACTACTAATAATGTATATTATAGTTTAATATGTAATAGATAAAGAACTTTTAAGAGAAAATATATATTAATGTTTTTTGACAAAACTGTAAGATTGGTCCCTGTTGTATTCAAAAAACTTTGGATAGGGTCCAAAAAGTTTTTCACTTACATAGATGGTCCAAAATCAAAGTTTTTTTGTGTTTTTGGTCCAAAAAAACTTAAAAAAACTTTTTTACCCTTTTAATTTGTTTTTTTTATTTTTTTAGTATCAAAAATACTTATTTTATAATTAAAAAAAAGATATGCACACCTCTCTCTCTCTCTCTCTCTCTCTCTCTCTCTCTCCAGATATATAATCCATTCCAAATCGAAAAGGTATTGCTGATTTCAATTTTTAATTATTGATAACAACAAAATTATATTACTTCACAGCTTTGTTCATTGTCAATGTAGATGTTCGATTGATAAATTGAATGCTACAAACCCATATATGAAAGCGGATGTGCCCTAGAACGATGTTACAATCAGTCCACCCAACTCATAGATTCTGAGTGTGTATGTGTGTCTTTGACAGGAAACCTCCGCCTGCAAAACCTTCGCCTTCCCTAACTGCAAAACCCCTCTCACATCTTCTTGATTCCGAATGTGTATGAGATTTCCATCGATTTCTTTGATTCTAAATCTCTCTGATTGGCAATTCGGTTTATAGTCTTTTGAGAGTTCAATAGCTCTTCCTTGTTTCCCTAACACCGCCCTACAATCATCGACATTTGCAACTACCATCGTTTTGTGTTTCGATTTCGGTGTTTTATGTCAAATTGGAAAATAAAGAAGAAAAGGTAGAAAGTCAAACAGGATTCATGTCAAAGAGGTTGATGAATCAACTTCATAGGCATATCCTTCAACAAATCAACTTCAACTTCAGGTTTAGATTTTGCACTTTGACCCAATTTCAAATGTATTCCTTCCGCTTTTCCAGAACTCTGAAGTGGGGTTCTCGCAAGATCAATTTCTTCAATCCAAGGATTTACTTGTAAAGTCTCCATTATCGCTATCAGCTCATCTCTCCCAATCTTTGTTCTTCTTCCCTTAAATGTAATCGATTTTAGGGTTATGTTTGCTTGAATTTGAAGAGTCGAAAACCTAGTCAATGGACAGAGCAAGTGTTCGACACCGATCCTGCCAAATCGGTTATCATCTACATGAAAGCTTTCCAACCACCGATTTTTGAAAATTTTGGCAGTGACGTAAACGACTCCTTAGTTTTTCAAGTACGTTTCGAGAGGTTTACATCTCGTAGACTCCGATTATATTCTAGAACCCACCGGAATTCCTTGCCCCATTGCGATTTCAATCAGATGTCGATTAGGTTGAGAGATTTGATCGATATATATATATATATATATATATATATATATATATATATATATATATATATATATAGAGAGAGAGAGAGAGAGAACGGTGGGGGTATGTGGGGGTGGGGGATAATTCTTTTATTTTCTTTTTACTTTTAAAGTAAAAAATATTAGAATAATTATAAAAAATACAAAAAAGAAAATAAAAGGGTATAACCGTCTTTTTAAGTTTTTTTGGACCAAAAACACAGAAAAACCTTGTTTTTGGACCATCTATGCAAGTGAAAAACTTTTTGGACTCTATCCAAAGTTTTTTGAATTCCACAGGGACCAATCTTGCAGTTTTGTCATGTTTTTTATTAGATGAAACTTTTTGAACTTATTTGAAAAAATAAATTATAAAATTAATAAATAGTTATAGTTATATTAAAAATAAATAAATAATAAATTGTTATTCGGTTTTTTTGGATTATTCGGTTCATATTTTATAAACCAAAACCAATCCGAAATCCAAAATAGTAATTCGGTTTTGTTGAAAACCAATCCAAAAATCTGAATATCCGAACCAAATAGTCCAATCCAATTTGTCCAATTGGACAATTCGGTTTTATCCAAATAATGAACAGTCCTATCTGTAATTGATGGTTATTTTGTCAAAAAAAATTACTTATTTTATTTAAATATACTTTATATTGGTAGTTTAATGAATTTCCTTGATTTCAAACATAAATCCATGTGTTTGTATTAAAGTGTCAAAAAAAATTACATATTTTTATTTCTTTATCTCACAACTCTCATAACATATGGATTTATGTTTTAAATCCATGTGTTGTGAGATAAAGGAACGAGAATATGTATATTTGAAGTAATGATAAGTATATTAGACTTGATTTGTTAACAGGGCCGGTCCAGACGGTGGGCAATCTGGGCGACCGCCCAGGGCCCACGTCTCCAAGAGGCCCAAAATTTATGAGCTATGTAATGTATATGTATAAAAAAATTATTATCTAAATAATTTTTAGGGTCTAAAGTTGGTTCAAACTCAAAGTAGTTCAAAAGATAAACAATTTGGTTTGCTTCTTATTGTTAATTGAACGCGTTTACAGTGAATAATAAATGTTTTTTTTGAATTTTTATTATATTTGTCTTTAAAGACCCCTTTTTTTCTTTTCGCCCCGGGCTCGTATATATTTGGACCTACCTTCACCAAAATTTCGGGTTAGTCATGGACTCATGGGGCTCCACCCATGGAAATTATTAGATGCAAAATAGTTTTGGATAAATTATATTATAAAATGGGTAAGCAAGTGCAAGTCATATATGCTTCATTTTATTTATTATACTCATTAAGGGTAACGTTTAGGCATCCATTGAGGTGAGGGACATTTTTTTATGTTCCATTTAAAGGTTATGGAGTTATATATATGGATGTTGAGCTACCTACAAATACCATACGTGTAATGTGTACGAATCAACTTTTTAATTTTTATCGAATATAAATTTTTTATATTTATAAAAAACACTGACAATTTTTATAAACTAATATTGGAATGATTAAATATCTTTGAGTTAATTGATGTGAATACTATGAAAATGAATAGATGCTACTTGTGACAAGAGAGCATATATAACCATCCTGAAATTGATGAGAAAAACAGAAGTATGAAAAGCAAGCATGCTACATGACATCGAAAGTTAATTAACTTATTTAAAAAGGTTGAATAACTTGTGGACTAATTTTTTTTATTATGGGTTGTATGCTTGACACACGCAATGCATGATAAATGCCGTGGGAGACAATTAGCGGAATACTAAACTAAACAACCACTCAACTCAACCTTTCCTCATGTATGTGCCAATTCTACAAAAGATTTTCCACCATCTCTTCATACGTACGAAATGTACAATTTTATTAATAGAAAAATATTTCCCCAACTTTTGTTTTAATAATGCAATGTTTAATTTGATGCTATTGTAAAAAAGATTGACTTGTTAATTGAATATTTGAAATATTTGCTTAATCGTTAAGACACATGACATGATTCCTGGTCAATGTTACCAGTAATATAGGCACGGCAAAACTGAGGTCCAAAATTTCAAGATTACACAAAATAAGTTTTTTTTTTCTTCGAGGATTACACAAAATAACTCAATTTTTTAAGATTACACAAAATAAAGGATTATTATAAATATTATTTGCTATTTAGAATAACCATCACAACTATTTAACAATACTCCATTGAATAATACATAGCTCAAGGTGACTATATTTATGGGGTTGATGGTCTTTGTGCCATGTAAACCATCAATTGTCTTGCAGTTGTTACATTGGTTTCCTTATATGTCCAGGGCCGGTCTAAAGATACAGTGGGCCATACCGAAAAGAAATATTCCATATGTCATGTAGTCCCAATGTTCATTTATATAAGACATGATCCTCAATGTTGTCTATGAGAGGAGATCATCCATGGTTTTGATGCCTTTGCAATCTTGCATAATGGATAGATACCCAATTACGATTTTTGCGAGTTCATCTAGTGAGTTGAACGACTCTCACATATTTGTTGTCTCTGAAAAGCTCTTCAAGGATATTCCACATCACCATAGTAGTGACTCTTATCTTCGGACACATTTGAAGGAGTGATTTTAATACCAAGATGTAAATATATGGATTGATAATTAAATGAATTTATTCGACACAAGGTCATCAAGTTTGTTGTGTTTATCAAGATTGAGGATAATATAGATGAAAGATCTGATGTTTGTGATTTTGTATGCCTTTTGTTCTATGAGATCATTCATCACAAGCCATGGACTTTCCTTTTGATGAAAACCGAGTTCTTTAATACCTCCCCTCACATACACAAGAAAAATCCGTCGCAAACGTCAAGTCAATGTTGCCTTCAAATCGTAGCTTTATTTACTCATTTATTGTAAATATTATCTTTATTTTTTATATGTTAGCACCTACATGATATAAACAGTTCAAAAAAATCAACTTAAGTTCTCACAAACTTCTTAGAGCATCTATAATAGAAGTTTTTTCAAAGCTTTTTCACTATGAACAAAATTCCCCCTTATGTTGAGACTTTTTTTTTACTAAAATCTTTTTAAAGAAGCTTGTTAATTAACAAATTCTTCTATAAAAGTTTTTCAATTAAAATGATGGGTCTCATATATATTCAACTAATTATAAGCCGCCAATTTGTACAAAAGAAATTTTAGAATATTAATATACAGTTAAGTTATAAACATATTTAAGTATTCATATAAAAAAGTAAACGAAAAAGCTCATTATATAATTATATGTATTAGTTAAGCCTTTTAGATTGATAATGTGACAATTATATGACATCAAAAACTATTAGTTAAAGTGTTAAACCTTTTGGATCAATAATAAGACATCAAAACACTTTGTAAAAAAACTATTTATAAACTAATAACTTGGATGTTGACTTTTTTTTTTAGATTCTCTTTTTTATTTGAACGAGCACACACCCGAAACTTGCCATTAATCACTTCACTCCAAACAAAAAACAATTAAAATTAAAAGAGGCTTCGGTGACGTCTAAACTCACTATTCCCTAGACTGGCCTTGTTCTCTTGTATTGTTATATATATATACCTTCAATCGAGCTTCTTCAATGTCAATGGAGTATCAATGTCTCTGAAAGTCCTAAATTAAATCGCCATATCTTGTTTTTCTTGTTTTTTGTTGATGCTGCATGCCGTTGTGGTTTCTCAATTTGTATTTATACGCGCATATCCCAACAGCATCTCATCAATTCAGAATATATATACCAGTACCTAGCTTTTAGCTACAGCTTTATAGGTCGAGATTTTGATTCTGATTTTGTCTGATCGATCGATGGAGGAGAATTCCGATCAGACTAGCGATTGGAAGATGAATTTCACAGAGCACCGATCACCTTCGGCCGTTGATGCAAATGATTCTCGTTCGTGGAGACTCGACATCAATCAATTCCGGCTGCCGGAAACTTCCGCTGCTGATAATCAATCTTCAACTCTCAGCCGCCTGCTCCTCCCTACTCTAAGTAATTGCATCGACGCTATTATATGTTAAATTCTTAATTCATTATCAGTGCACACATTTTTGAAGATGTATGATTTTTGATGCATTTTACTCATTGAAGATCATAATGTATTTGTTTATTCTCGCAGGAAGGAAGAGAAGAGTAAAAGCATATTACAAGAAGCAAGAAAGCCTCTGTGAAGGATTCAATGAAATGGAAACAATCACAAAATCAGGTTCTTTACCCGGAGCCCTAACCGAGGTTAGTATAGTACTGAAGCTTCTTTTCCCGCCAAATATGAAACATTACGCGATTTTCACTCTGTTTTGTTTTCAGGATGAAATGACGAATCTGGCTAAAAGTGAGAGAATGGCGATCTATGTATCCAACGTAGCTAACTTGATTCTTTTCATTGCTAAACTCTACGCCTCCATTCAAAGCAGATCGTTAGCTGTTATCGCATCAACTCTAGATTCGTTTCTCGATCTCTTATCTGGATTTATTCTATGGTTCACATCAAACGCCATGAGAAACCCTAATCGTTATCGGTATCCAATTGGGAAGAATCGGATGCAACCTGTTGTAAGCTCTCGTCTTACCTTCAATCCAAAATCTAAATACACACAAACGTTCTCAGCAAATTAATTTGACTCACAGGGCATTATCGTTTTCGCATCAGTAATGGCAACTCTTGGCTTCCAAATACTTCTAGAATCTGCGAGAGAAATCATTGCCGAGGTATTTGCCCTAAATTCTTCTTTTATTGGAGTATTGTTGAGAATTTTAATCGATCCAAATTGATTCATTGGCAAAATTGCATTGTTTGCAGACTCACCCTAGCAAGAACCATGATAACGAAGAATGGGTAATTGGAATCATGGTTTCTGTGACAATCGTGAAATTTATGCTGATGATGTATTGTCGAAGATTTGAAAACGCAATAGTGAGAGCATATGCTCAAGATCATTTCTTCGATGTCATCACTAATTCCATTGGATTAGCAGCAACTGTGTTAGCCGTACGTTACTATTGGTGGATTGACCCTGTTGGCGCTATAATTGTGAGTACACAGCCATTGCTCATCTATTTTAGAGTAATTACATTTTTGTCCTTGAGTATAGCTGGTTTTTTCAATATTGGTCTCAAAAAGTTTATCTTTACTACAAGTTTTTGTAATGTTTTTGGTCTCTTGTCCCTAAATGTAGATGATTCATTTTACTTGAAACATGGACACAAAACACATAACATTAAGTCGGATAATGATCACAATTGTAAGAGAAAATTTTTTTGGACCAAAATTAAAGAAATCAACCATATAACTACATTCAAAACATATAATTTTAATTACAATTTTTTTTAAACTTGTAGATAGCATTGTACACGATAAATACATGGACAAAGACTGTGATAGAGAACGTACGGTCATTAATTGGGAGAACAGCTCCACCAGAATTCTTATCAAAATTGATATATTTGGTATGGAACCACCATGAAGAAATAAAACACATTGATACAGTTAGAGCCTACACATTCGGGGGTTATTACTTTGTGGAGGTAGACATAGTGTTGCCACAAGATATGATTCTCATCGAGGCACATAATATTGGTGAAATGTTACAAGAAAAACTAGAGCAATTGGCGGAAGTTGAACGAGCTTTTGTTCATATCGATTTTGAATTCACTCACGCACCTGAACATAAGGGAAAGGCTTGAATATTTTTTTGTTCTTGTAGTTGCAAAAATAACAATAACAAAAACTCAATTCCCCTAAGGAAGAATGGTAAAATGTAGGCAGATAACCTGCTTCCATAGAAGACCTCTAACATAAAGAGGAAAAACTTTTGTTTTTTATAATTACATTTTTATATATAAAAATATGTTTGATACAATTGATAGAAGTCTATCACTACATGTAAAATAGTGAGAGTTTCAATTTTACTGTCTTTATGTTTCTTGTATTTGATACAATATTATTTTATATTTAATTATATAAGTTATCTATGTGTAATTGATTTGATATATTTTAATATAATGTATATTTTAATATAATGTGCAACCTAGTTGATGATTGTAAGGTAAGATGAAATTACCTATTTGTTATGTTTGTTTTAACCTAATTAGTTAGTCTTTTACAATCATTTCTCGTGAGCTTAGTGCTTGAGTGGAATTCAATATAGGATGTTTAAGATTCAAACCCTGATATACTTAAAATATTGTTAGTATTTTGTGATACATTTTTCATGTGAGTCTTAGGATGAGTTGATGTGGGCCGTTCAAATGATGCGGTATACAATGATGTTTAACTCTTAAATTTCATTAATCATATAGCACCAAATACTAACTATGCATACTTCAACTCAATTATAAATAAACAAGTCTAATTGAGCTATTTTTTATTTCTAATATTAAACACTGGTAAAATAAAAGTTTATTACTAAAAAGTCATGCCATCAAAGCTATTACAGAATTATTTTGTTTGTCATATTAGCTTACATATAGGTTAAATATCATATCCAAATTAGCTTGTATACCAATATTAACATTAATATAAGCACTTGTTAGGTAAATTATCAATACGTAATCTGTAAGACTATAACTAAAGATATAATAATTATAAAGTACTTTGCTGTGACATTAACTATATAAGTAGTTATGTATAATCTAAACTGACTTGATAAATTTTATATAAAAATAATATACTAATACTATAATAACATTCAAAATCCAAATTGAATCATGCAATTGCATGCTTGAAATAATTCTGTAGAAATTGTGGCATCCAATACCTTGCAACATAACTTGAAAGCCTAAATAAAACTAGGTTGGCATTATAATATTATCAAATTTATTATTATACTTTTCATATTAATCATTAGAAAAACATATTCAAGTCGACCCGTTTCGATTCGACCCATAAAACAAAATTCAGAAAAATCCCGGAAACGATCACAATTATTCACAACCACCAGACAGACACACCCACGTGTCTCCATTTACGTGACGAAGATGATGAACACACACCCACAACACACATTACACACACAACACATTGTTGAACAACAATCTGCAACCCCATGTTCGTTTTACTGGATTAGGTTAACCTAATTTCTTCTCCTGCGATCATAAAGCTATGGCTTTCACAGTAATCCCCAATCTATCTCCTCCAACTTTCACTCGTCTCCATCTTCATCAATCCTCACAGAAACCTCCATCTTCATCTTCATCGCATTCCGCAACTCACCACAACCATAACGGAGTCAGTGTACAATCCTCCGTCGAAACGCCGCCGGTTCGTGTAAGGGTTACTCCCCCGAGCGATCCTCGACAAGATTTCTACGTTAATCTCGGCTTAGCTGTTCGAACTCTCCGCCATGACTTGCCTCTCCTCTTCTCTACAGATCTCAATTACGAAATCTACAGGTACGAATATTTACTCCTCCATTGCAGACTTGGATTTCTTTCGAATTTACTTTTGCTCCAATCGTTGTCGATTTTTGAATTTTACAGAGACGATATCACCTTCGTTGATCCTCTGAACAAGTTCACCGGAATCGAAAACTACAAGCTCATCTTCCGTGCATTACGTTTTCACGGCCGTATCCTATTCAAAGACATCTCCTTGGAGATTTTTAGGGTTTGGCAGCCATCGGAGAACCTAATTCTGATCCGATGGAACCTCAAAGGAACCCCTCGTGTCCCATGGGAAGCTAAAGGCGAGTTCCAAGGTACCTCCCGTTACAAACTGGATCGAAATGGCAAAATCTACGAGCATAAAGTCGATAATCTGGCTTTCAATTTTCCTAAACAGCTAAAACCAGCTACATCTGTTCTTGATTTTGTCTCTGTTTGTCCTCCTGCTACACCTAACCCTACATTCTCATGGGCTACTACTACCCTAGATTCTACCTATTCATCTTCTTCATGGCTAGACTTCTATCGTGCAGTTAAGAACACATTGGATCCTAGCTATACCTATGATTATGATTATTCCGGTTTGCTAGATTACCAGCTAGTAGCCACTTGTTTATAGTCGGTGTGTTCATTTATTGTTATGTATACACATACTCTACATTATACGATATAACAACACTACACAAATAGATAGAGTTGATTGTGGATCATTTGATTTACGATATAAAATTTGTATGCAAAATGCATTCAATTCTTCTATTACAGGATGAGTTAAACTACAATACATTCATTCAAAAAAGTTCACTTTTTTTTTTTTGTGAAGAAGATACATGACTACAGACCATAATATGTAAAAAAAAAAACAATGGTCTCTGATGTGAGATCCAACTTAGATATTGGTTCTAAAATCAAGATGGAAGCCTGTTGAGAGGTCTGATACTTGCAACTTTGTAGTTATGATCGCTCATGTATTTGTCAAATGTAACTTTTAGCACGGCTTTTCTTGCACTTTGGTGAAATCTCAAGATCATTTCCGCACAATCTCTATATAAATATGAAATAGTGGTGTTATTATTATTATCAGATAAAAAAAGGGGTTAAGGTTACTATCAGTTAATTTGATGAAAGAATTGTACCTAATTTGATGTTCTTGATAGTGAGAATGCTTGGATAGAAGTGGGGTCCATGGTGGGGCCAAATGGAGAGTACATCTAGCAACATAAATAGCTGATGCACATAGCAATGATGGCTTGAAATGTAAAGCATCATATTCCACCAAAGATAGCTCGATCAGGAAGAATGCTAGGTTTTCAAACTGAAAAAAAAAAATGGTTCTCAATTAAATCTATATTAAAACTATTTGGATGTAGAAACTGTGAAATACCCACCTCTTTGCTTCCATGAGCAGCTCTAAGAAATCTCAGCATGAAAACATACGGTGTAGGCAAATTAAGACGAAAGTTGAGCTTATGTAAAATTGTTGTCTCCTGATAAATAAATAAAAAAAAATAGGTTAAAAAAATACAACTATATGGTTAAAAAAAAATAGGTATACCATTTTGAGCATTTGATCTCTCGTGTATAACTCTGCTGAGATGCTAATTAATTCCATAACCTAGAAAAGATGCAAACACACAATATAAATATAAATATAAAATAAAAACAAGAAATATGTAAATTAATTAACTCAATAGCAACATTTATTTATTTACCTTTGGATGCCAAAAATCTTCATATTTGGATGCTAACAAGAGTGATGTGAGACCAACTAATTGCATTTCATTTTTCTTAATATTAACAACGGACAAATAATAGTCTAACAGTGTCACCATCAAATAAAGTGTCTCTTGCATCAAATCAAATTTCAAATGTACCTGTAATTGTAAAAAACCTAGTTGTAACTTGTGCTTTGAAATAGGTACAAAAAAAATAAGGGAAATTATGTACTTACTTCTATGAGCCAATTTATGAGAATCCCCCGCATTTGAGGTGTGATGTCTGTTTGGATCTCCATGTAATTCTTCAGTGACTGATGATGTGCCTGCATTCATAACACTGTCTGTTACTATGACTGTGACTGTGACCGTTGACTCTCGTATGTATAAAAGACGAAAATGCCCTCAAAAGATATGGTAAAACTCACTTCGGTAACCCAATAATGCTGATAAATCTCATCAACATATTCAGAAACTTCAAGTTGATTGTGATCATCATATATACTTGGCAAAATCTCCTCCTTGGTGACACTGGCAAGATCCTTTAGCATCTACAAGGGCAACGTATTTTTGTCACTCATGTTACAAAAATAAATATATTTTCAAGAAAATTGTGTCAACCTTTGATCCTTCGATTAGCAAAGATGTGTATGATTTTCGACGTCTAGATTTCCCATTATTAGCAGTTGGATTTGATGTTTCCTCATTTTTCTTTGATAAAACACAAGTTGCGGATGTTTCTTCCTTTTTCTTGAATAAAACAAGAGTTGAAGATGTTGGTTTGGTAAAAACAGTGGTTCTTCTTGATACTTTAGGAATGCCAATTGTAGTTTTCACTGTTGGCTGAAATAACATAATAACGTGTTATGTATAAATCTTAAAAAAAAAAAAAAAAAAAAGATTAATTATTTATCATACATACCTTCATTGACCTCCTAGATAATCTCTTCGTATTCCCTGTTGACCGATCTTCTGACACCCTATAAAATAATAATTTAAGATGAAATATATAGATTTTTTTATTTAAAAAAAAAAAAAAAACAAAAGATACTCACATATTTATAGATCCATCACTAACTCTATTCTTCAAACGGTGGTCCCTACCATTGCTTACTTGTGGTACAACTGTTGTCCCCACTTTAGGTTTAACTGAAAACTCCAGGAAAAAAAAAAGAGTTAAGAGGGTAAATTGTAATGAATAGCAACATACTTTACTCTACCTACCAATATCGGCAATGTACTTTATCTTTTACGATTTTACCCTTCATAGCAACGTACTTACAATTTTTACTCCTAATTATTAATAACAACGCACTTACATTTCCCTACCAATATGGATAATGTACTTTATTTGTTACACATTGCCATTAGTGTTAAATAAAAAATGCAAGTATGTTGCTAATATACTTGTAATTGACTTTGAAATAAAAGTCAACTCACCAGAGAATCCAAATTTATCCTTGTTCTTTGCTTTATTTCCCAAGTTTCCCTACAAACAAAGGATAATAAGCATTCACAAGAAAATTTCAACCTATATAAATTACTAGACCAGAATAGCATCATACTTTCTTGATGTCACATGTATCTGTCTTCTCAACATGCTTTAGAACTGGAAAAGATTTCCTTTCAAAAGAAACATTTGAAAGCATTAATTCAAAGGAATTTTGGGGTATTAATGTAAAAGAACAAAAAGACACCATTAGAATAGAAACCTTTGTGGTGGGCGATAGTTCCTAGTAGATTCCCTGAATAAATTAAAAGTAATGATTACTAACAATCACAATAGGATATGACAAGACAGGACAAAACAGGTGCAAAAGACGTAAATGCCCTCATACTGATTTTGACTACAATTACCTTGTAACATAACCAACAGCTTCTTTACTTTGTAGCCTTGTTCTTGTATTAACATCAAAGACCTTTGAATCCTTGGTGCCAACTATGTTTTAGGTACAAAATAAAACCTAAGACACTAATCAAAAATAAGATCAAATATGAACTTATATACAAAATGTTACCTCTACCCTGTGTAACACGACCTTCAACAGCTTCACTCTGGCTTCCAACACGTGTTCCCTATAAGAAATCAGATTTGTTAATTGATATTAAAAAGAAAAACAAACAAAGATATACATCTAAACATAACCACTAAATGAATACCATTGAAAGTTTGCCTGATAAAGAACTCGCATTCCTTGATTTTGTAGCAATTGAAGCCCTACAAATTCACATCATACAGTAAGATAAACACAAATAGATGCTTATGACCAGATTAAATAGTGCATTAGAGGAGACTAGAGTAACAAAAAGGGTAAAATAATAATAATAGCAATGTTGGTGTGCATACCGTTGTAAATATGCCACCTTTTCCATTTTAACTTTTCTGCAATGTTTCAGACAAAGTGAATTTGTTATAGTTAGTTGAAAACAAAGAAAACTGAAGAACTTAAGACCAATGCCACTCACCCAGATTTGGAGCCATTAAAAGCTTCATTCTTTTGAAGATTACCCTGAGAATTGCTGATATCTCCCAGCACTTTTCTTGCTACTTTACCTTGAGCTGTGATATGAAGCATAAATTTGTTAAAAAGTTGTACAAACAAGAAAACTTGTTTTACTCAAAGTTAAGTTGCATAATGCTTACTAGAGTTAATGTTTTTTCCATGAATCTTGTCCAATTTGTTAAGAGCGCCCTTCATGATTATTACATAAAAACATAGGATTAGCATTTTCCAAATAATGTATGCTTTTTGCATTAAGAATTTAAGATAAACCCTTCATGTGGTGTTAACCTTTAGACAAGTGGCTTGAATTTGACTCGTTTCGGCTTTGACTGGCATAGACTTCCTTCTAAAAAAGAACAAGGTTGGATATCAGAAACCACTATAAGAGAATCAAAATGGCTATAATATATTTAAGAAGAAACAAGTTCCCACTAGCACATTCTTTTTTTCACTTAATGGTTACACGTCTTAATCTGGTAAGCTATGTATGGGTGTTTCTTTCTGAATAAATGCAGAAAGAATAAGCTTAATAGAGAAAATTGGTGAAAGGAAGTTTTCCCCATTAAGTCCTAAATTATCACAAATTTTGATCTCCTTCGTTTTTTCTTCCATTTCCCCAAGTATTCTGTCATTTCTCGAATAATTTTTAAAACATTATTTATCCAAACAACACTTAATCAAAACATATCCTAAATTTTCTACAGCTTTGGTCCGTTTTCCCATTTTATCTTTTCAAACGGTCAACAAGTTCTCCAATACTCCCCTCATTAGTCATTATCCTCGTTGAAAAACTAATCAAAGTATTGCATACATTGTCTTTAATCAGCCTCTTAAAAAAAACCTTTTGGTCTCATGTTTACTTCTTTAGATCATTTGATTTGATTAAGGAGCCTAGTCTTCTTTCCTCTCAATCATAGGCAACATTTAGACATTTGTCCCTCCAGTCACTTAGTGTTTTGGATTCACTCTCCTCCTCTTAGATATCTTATCAACTAACTGCAGCTTTTCTGACTCTAAATTGTAGCTACACAAACCAATCACATTGTCTTGACAGTTGGATTAGCTTCCTTAACCTAGCACATTTCTCATCAACATTTTGGCCCAACATAGCATGCAGTTAAAAGATCCCATTAGTTCCTAGAAATATGTATTTGTTCAGAGAAAACTCTACATGATTCTAGTTCCTTGGAGATCAAACTACAGAATACAGCCAAAAAAAGTAGATCGGCAATCAATCGTAAAACTCTACAAGCAAAGGCAATATTGAATTAAGACTTACGTAGTTTCAGCAGCAACATGATCCCGGCTATGAACCTTAACCTTTTCATTTTCTGTATACACCTTGAAGCTTCTGACTCCACCTATTACTGAAACAATTGAAGAGCTAAAATAAGAACAACGTAAATTGCATAAAGTAGAAAAGAAAAAAGTCGCGTGAGGAGAAATTGAAGTACCACTCTTCCTGGTCTCGAGTTCTCCAGAAACCCTACTCTTGAATGTGTTTAAACCCTTGATTTAAAGAACAGAAACATCAATCTACTCAGTGCAGGTAACTACAAGACAAAGAGAGCAGAAATTATCAGGGTTTCAGTCGTACCTTAACAGCTACCATTTTGTTTCACCTCCTCTGCATCTGCAACCTGTCAAAGAGTAAGGATATGGTAGAATTACTCGGATGGGTATTGATTGAATTCAATTTGGGGTCTGAGATTAACCTAGAAAGCCCTAAACGTTGATTCTGACGGAGGGATTTAGAGATTTGAAATTTGGGGGTTCTTCGCCTTTTTTAGCCGTTGCGTTATGAGGTTTTCAAAATCGTTCTTTTTACACAGCTTCTACCGCCCATGAATATCACATGGACCCCGCAAATTTTACCCAAAATGGTTTGAATTTGTGATGATAAACAATAAAACATTATTATTATTATTATTATTATTATTATTATTATTATTAACCATGTGATCCTATGAAAAGAAATTAGATTTGATGAGTTGTATATACAAGGAATTTATAGTTTTTATTAAAATAAAATTTAAGAAATTTGATAGGTAAATAAGAAGATTTGAATAAAGAATAGAGCACTATAATTAATATTAACTATGTATCCTATGAAAAAATATTGATGAGTGTTTATACAAGTTATTTAGTTTTTATTAAAATATATAATATTATTATTAATAATTATTTTTCTAGTTTTCTTGCATGAAATATGGATTTTTGTTCGAAAAGTTTTTAATTCAAGGTATTTAGATAATATTGTAGAGCTTTTCAATACCTTTATGTGGATTTAAAGATCATCGAAATCAGAGTTGAAACGAAAAAGTTATGACTATTTGAAGTTAGGAAGATTTTGGGTTTAGTCTAGTACGTTGGACGTAAATGGAGTACGTTGGGCGTAATTAAGTATGTTGGGCGTACGCGATCAGTGCCCAAACCTTATTTTCGTTGTTTGAGTCATATTTAAGCTCCTTAACTTCCCCAACCCCATTTCATTCTCAGGACCCACCTCTCCAACACCCTCCTTTGAAATCTTTGATGGGTTTTGGCCATATGAACATTCATATGTGCACATGCAAACCCTAATGCTTGGATCTAGGTTTCTCTAATTAAACATGCTTTGAATCCAAGACTTCTAATGACTAATTAGGTATAAGAACAATACAAAATCAGATCTAAAATTTTACCTTTGAATCTCTTGTTTGATCTTGTTGTCTTGGAGCTCTAGAGTCACAATTGTCACTCCTCTAATGGCTTACAAACACCAACTAGCAAAGAGGATGATTTGAGAGAAAGGTTAGGGAAGAAATCGGCCAAGGTTTCTTTTCTTTTGCAGAGGTGCCGATTTCTCATGCCCTAGGGGTCTATTTATACTTGTAAGGCTCCTGGGGTTTCACCCTTAAACCCTAATTGGATCATCTTTCCTTAAAGCAATCCAAATCATTTCCATGATAAGTCCTTGGACGAATTTGAGGCTATCCCAAGCCCTAGAATTCGTCCAACCCTATCCAAGAAGGATTTACAGCCCAAAGTGTAACTATCAAACAATTGACGGTTTATATCCTCTTATTTAATTAATCTCTTTAAGTCACCAAATTAATTCTAATTAATCTATGACTTATATTAATCAAATAACAATATTATTATTCCTTATTAATAATATTTATTCTCTCATAATAAATCATCCTATCAAGTTGCTATGGTGAAGGCAACCCAAAAGGACCATGCACAATCGGGTCAAATACTTGTCTAATATAGTTACAGCCTTAGACACTATTCCAACAGTCTCCCACTTGGATAAGTCTAGTAACTATATGCATAAGTACAATCTGATTCGCAATCGTAGCTCTCAAAGACGTTGTCCAACTCTGATCTAATCAATCTTGTCCTTTAGATAAGGGATCGCACAGTCCTCTGTTAGATATCATGCTGACAATTCTATGGAATAATTAGTCTAGCATTTTGGTTTCTCGATCTCCGATTTATTCAACATAGAACTTAATCGAACACATCAATTCAGTTCTGACCGGGCCCGGCACATAAGTCAAATCAAATCATCGAGCGGCCGAGATATCGCTTTTACCCTCTTAGGATAAAAGTTACAGATAAACTTCGACTTATATGCATTTACTTATTCATTAATCAACTATACACAACAATGCGTTTTATAACATCGAGTTACCAATGCGTTTTCGCATTATCAATGTACAATCAATTAACAAATAACAAACCATATATCTAGGTTTTAAGACTATATGATATTATCGTCTTGCGATCACCCTTTTATATCATATTCCATAAGGTGATTCCAGCAAGCACGGGTTTGTTTCTAATGCTTAAAACCAATTCCTAAGCACTCATGAACGTCGCAACAATCTTTTGCTATGTCTAAAATCATTTAGACAATCTACACACCAATTCATGACAATCTTCATTCATATCTACTTCCAACATATGAACAATTGTGGACAATTTGAATAATTCGATTATTCTTAATAAACTCAATTATTCTGGAAGTCAAAACATGCAAAATGAAACAATAGTTAAACAATTAACATAAGACAGTAACATTACTCATAAATAAAACTCATTTATTTAATCATCAAATGTTAATTACATTTATCTATTACACGTTTCTAATACTATCTAATCTATGCTAATATCATCCTTCAGCCCAATACTCCTAGCATGCTGCAAGTGCTTAACCCTACTCAATCCCTTCGTAAGCGGATCTGCTGGGTTATCTTCTGATGATATCCTCTTCACTACGAGTTGTCCTTCTTCTACACGATGTCTAATAAAGTGATATTTTCTGTCGATGTGTCGAGATCTACCATGATCCCTTGGTTCCTTGGTCAAGGCAACCGCTCCTTCATTATCACAGAAAATCTCCATGGGCTCCTTTATGGCAGGTACAACTCCAAGGTCACCAATGAAGTTCTTCGACCATATTGCCTCCTTCGACGCTTCGCTCGCTGCAATGTACTCTGATTCGCACGTTGAATCAGCTACGGTTTCCTTCTTGGAACTTTTCCAAGTCACTGCTCCTTCATTCAGGGTAAAGACCCAGCCCGACTGCGAACGGTAGTTGTCCCTATCGGTTTGAAAGTTGGCGTCACTATACCCTCGCACCTTCAAGTCATCATTCCCTCCGAGGACTAAAAACCATTCCTTCATCCTCCGAAGGTACTTAAGGATATTCTTAACCGCAACCCAATGAGCTCTGCCAGGATTCCCTTAATATCTACTAACCATGCTCAAAGCAAAGGCTACATCTGGGCGAGTACAAGTCATAGCGTACATGATTGAGCGAACGGCGGAAGCGTATGGAACTCGGCTCATTTAAGCTATCTCAGTTTCGGTACTCGGACTTTGAGTCTTACTCAACTTGGCATTACTTTGTATCTGTAATTCTCCCTTATTCGAGTTTTCCATACTAAAACGTTTTAGTACCTTCTCTAAGTAAGTGTTCTGACTAAGTCCTATTAGTCTCTTACTTCTCTCTCTTACTATCCGTATTCCCAAAATATAGGAAGCCTCTCTGAGGTCCTTCATAGCGAAGCACTTCCCGAGCCAGGACTTAACTTCCTGCAGAGTCGGGACGTCATTTCCTATGAGTAGTATGTCGTCGACATACAAAACGAGAAAGCTTACTATACTCCCACTGGCTTTGACATATACACACGATTCATCTTCGCTTCGTACGAATCCAAACTCTTTGACTTTCTCATCGAAGCAAAGATTCCATCTACGAGACGCTTGCTTAAGTCCATAAATGGACTTCTCAAGCTTACACACTCTATTCGGATGCTCCGGATCCACAAACCCCTCTGGCTGATCCATGTAAACATCCTCAGCCAACTTCCCGTTAAGGAAAGCGATCTTGACATCCATTTGCCAAATCTCATAATCATGAAATGCGTCAATCGCTAGCATCACTCTAATAGATTTTATCTTCGCAACTGGTGAGAAGGTCTCATCATAATCAACTCCGGGTAAAGCCCTTCGCGACCAATCGCGCTTTATATGTGTGTATGTTTCCATCCACGTCAGTCTTCTTCTTGAAGATCCATTTGCACCCAATGGTCTTAAGTCCGGTCACATTATCAACCAAATTCCAAACTTGGTTATCATACATGGATTGGATCTCGCTATCCAATGCCTCTTTCCATTTCACAGACTTCGGGCCTGCCATGGATTCCTTATAGCTATTAGGTTCATCAAGGTTTATTAGTGTACCATCACTAATATACGCGTCCCCTTTGGTAGTAATATGAAATCCATAAAACTGGGGTTGAACTCTAACTCCTTCGGAACGTCTAAGAGGTAAAGACTCGTCAATCGGTTCAACCGAAGTTTCCTCCTCGGGTTGAGTGCCAACGGTATAGGTTCCTTCATCTATCGACTCTTGAATCTCTTCAAGCTCGATTTCCCTCCCACTGTATCCTTGGCCTATGAGTTCTCGCTCTCGGAAAACTCCTCTCCTCGCAACAAAGACAACATTGTCCTTCGGTCTATAGAAGAGATATCCAAAGTATTTCTGCGGGTAGCCGATGAAAATACATCGCTCACTACGAGGTTCAAGCTTGTCGTGAGTATCTCGTCTTACGAAAGCCTCGCAACCCCAAACCTTGATATGTGCTAACGAGGGAGCTTTCCCTGTCCACATCTCATGAGGTGTTTTGGCAACCTTCTTAGTAGGGACTCGGTTAAGGATATGGGTGGCAGTCTCTAAGTCATACCCCCAAAAAGAGATTGATAGTGAAGCACGACTCATCATAGAGTGAACCATATCCAATAAGGTTCGATTACGCCTTTCTACCACACCATTCAACTGCGGTGTCCTAGGAGGCGTCAATTGTGAAACTATTCCACACTCCTTGAGATAATCGTGGAATTCAAGACTTAGGTACTCTCCTCCTCGATCGGATCGAAGTATCTTGATTTTCCTGCCCAATTGATTCTCCACTTCATTCTTGAACTCTTTGAACTTTTCAAAAGTTTCTGACTTTTGCTTGATTAAATAGATATACCCATATCTACTATAGTCATCGGTAAAAGTCACGTAGAAGCGGTTCCCATCCTTCATGGTTGATCTAAACGGTCCACATACATTGGTATGTATTAGGTCCAATAGACCCTCACCCCTTTCGCAAGAACCAGCGAAGGGTGACTTAGTCATCTTTCCAAGCAAACAAGACTCGCATGTGTCATCTTCCCTAAGGTCGAATGACTCCAATACTCCATCCTTTTGGAGTTGGGCTATGCGTTTCTTGTTGACATGTCCAAGACGACAATGCCATAAGGATGTTTTATCCATACTATTGGAAGAATCTATGTTCAAAACCTCATTTCCTAAGTTATCAACAATCATAACAGTTTCATAAATTCCATTACACGGTATTGCTTCAAAATAAAAAACACCATTTAGATAAACCAAAATAGAATCATTCTCATTATTAAAAGAAAATCTAAAACCTTGTCTAAACAAACCATGAAATGAAATGATGTTTCTAGCCATTTCTGGCGAATAGCAACAATTATTCAAATCTAAACTTAAACCATTTCTAAGCACTAAAGAATACACTCCAATCTTGGTCACAGGCGATGATCTTCTGTTCCCCATGATTAGATTAATCCTTCCATGCTCCACATCCCTATTTTTTCTTAGTCCCTGCATATTAAAACAAATGTGGTAACCACAACCGGTATCAAGAACCCAAGAAATAGCATGAGATGAATCGTTAGATTTAATTGTGTATATACCTGCGAAAGACGGCTTGATCTTTCCTTCCTTGATGGCTTGCAGGTACTCTGGGCAGCTTCTCTTCCAATGTCCTATCTTGTGGCAGTGGTGGCACTCTGCCTCCTTTAGGTTAGGGCAGGGCTTAGCAGGATCAACTTTGGTCCCACTAGAAGAGGCACCATCTCGGGCTTTAACCTTGCGATAGTTCTTAGACGAAGCCTTCCTCTTCTTTCCCTTTCCTTGTCCAATAGCCAAAACAAGAGCAGTGGGTGGATTGGGAGTTGGTGCAACAGACTTATCCTTGAAGTTGCTCTTAGCGACCCTTAAGAGACCATGGAGTTTTCTTAGGGTGACCTCCTCTTTGTTCATGTGGTAGGTCATCCTAAATTGATTGTAGCTTGGAGGCAAAGAGTGAAGCACCATGTCGATCGCCAAGTCTTCCCCAAAGTCAACATTCAACTTGCGAAGACGGTCGACATACCTTTGCATCTTTTGCAGGTGCACGGTAAGAAACTCTCCATGACCTATCTTAGCAGAAATCATGTTAGTGAAAATCTCATAACGCTCTTGTCTCGCATTTTGGTGGTATCTCTCCAATAAGTCTTGGTGCATCTCGTACAGGTACATGTCCTCATAGGACTTTTGGAATTCAGAGTTCATAGTGGCTATCATGATGCAATGAACCTTCATTGCATCACGCTCGTGAGTTTCAAAAGCGGTCATTTCAGCCGGAGTAGCAATTTCAGCGTTGATCTTTTCAAGCTTCTCATCGAGGACATACTCTTTATCCTCATAGCGACCAATAGTGCGAATGTATCTTATCCATTCGCTAAAGTTTGTCCCATCGAAAGTGACCTTTTGACAAAGGCTCATCAATGTGAATGAACTAGCAGCAGCGTTGTTTGCGTTTGACATCTACAAATAGAAAGGACAAAGATAGATTAGAATATGAATCCATAATTATCACCCAATAAGAAAAATTAGGGCTAGGATCCAACAACAATATTTACATATTAGAAAAGGGATGCCGTAATCTAACATGCAAACAATTTGAAGGTAAGTGAATGACGATTCACTAATTCTCCACCACAAAACATAACTTTAAGTTCTAAATGTATTCGAGAATTCCTAGGTTTAGATGAGATTCATTGAAACTTTTCAATGGCATGTTTAAATCTCGATATGGCCCTCTTGTTTGTGACTAGGATACCGAGGATCACAAAGCGGGTGTGAATTACCATGCAAATTCACATGGTGCCTTCATTGTAACGATCACCTATTCGATTTGCCGGTAAACCACACACGCTCCATCGAACTATGATAAACAATGAATCACCCTTTGCCACCTTTGCTTAGAACCAATTAGTGTGCCGGTAAACCACACACGCTCCACTAACTTCTTAGCAAGGGTGCAAAGTGTAATTTCATGGGATTGCATCAATTCACTTTTCCTAAAGTAACTAAGATTGGGAAATTTAAAAAAAAACATGTAGTTACTTTGTATTTCATATTATACTTTTAATGTGAGGATGAGGTTGCCCTATCCTACCCGTTCGGCTAACGACCCTCCACTTATCAAGCAAACGGTGGGTGTGAGTGTACACCCATTAAGCGCCATTTTATAGGCCGCAACCTTATACCCACCTTATAGATCGGCTTCGTGAATGAGGTCTACTAACGGTAATACTAGCATTTTAGTTATACATACACACATACACACACACACACACACACACACACATATATATATATATATATATATATATATATATATATATATATATATAAATCTTGTAATATTATATTAGTATAGGGTTGTATTTTAAACTTGTAAAATTCTAGGGTTTGAAATTTAAATTGTCTAAATTAAAACTTTTAATCACAAAACATAAATTTCAAAACTTGAGGGCAAGTTTTAAACATTTAAAAAATGGAGGATCAAATAACAAATAATCTTAATTAACAATTAATTCCATAACTATCCATATTTGATTTATTTAATGATTTCTTGCAAAACAATTTACCAATTTAACCAAAATAATTAATTAATTATCACATAAGGAAATTATAAATTTTAGTAATTGATAAATATCTTTAATTAGATCAAGATTATAGTCATATATATCAAAAAATCGGATTATGGTTGATCTAATATGATAAAGGCAAGTTTCCATAAGATAAATATCAAAGAATCCCGAATCTTACCCTTCCTGACGCTCGGACTCGCCGAGTGCACCATGGGACTCGCCGAGTCAGGCCAACTCGCCGAGTCCACTATGGGACTCGCCGAGTCCACTATGGGACTCGCCGATTCCATGACTCAAAAACACAAATTTCGAATTTTGCAAGCAAGATTCAAACAAACAAGCAACAATTTAATAGAAACCAATCTAGGCTCTGATACCACTGATGAGTTTTGGCCATATGAACATTCCTATGTGCACATGCAAACCCTACTACTTGGATCTAGGTTTCTCTAATTAAACATGCTTTGAATCCAAGACTTCTAATGACTAATTAGGTATAAGAACAATACAAAATCATATCTAGAAGTTTACCTTTGAATCTCTTGTTTGATCTTGTTGTCTTGGAGCTCTAGAGTCACAATTGTCACTCCTCTAATGGCTTACAAACACCAACTAGCAAGGAGGATGATTTGAGAGAGAGGTTAGGGAAGAAATTCGGCCAGGGTTTCCTTTCTTTAGAAGAGATGCCGATTTCCCTTGCCCTAGGGGTCTATTTATACTTGTAAGGCTCCTAGGGTTTCACCCTTAAACCCTAGTTGGATAATCTTTCCTTAAAGCAATCCAAATCCTTTCCATGATAATGCCTTGGACGAATTGTGGCTTATCCCAAACCCTAGAAATCGTCCAACCCTTATCCCTTAAGGATTTACAACCCAAAGTGCAACTATCAAACAATTGACAGTTTATACCCTCTTATTTAATTAATCTCTTTAAGTCACCAAATTAATACTAATTAATCTATGACTTATATTAATCAAATAACAATATTATTATTCCTTATATTATTCTCATAATATATTAATAATATCTATTCTCTCATAATAAATCATCCTATCAAGTTGCTATGGTGAAGGTAACCCAAAAGGACCATGCACAATCGGGTCAAATACTTGCCTAATATAGTTGCAGCCTTAGACACTATTCCAACAAGTTTCGCCTCACTGTACCTATGGGTCGAAGGCACCAATGTTGGTCCACTAGTTTTGGTTATCTTTAGTATAAGGATGCCATAGGGATTGTATATAGTCATGTAGGATAGATTGGGGACTATTGATCTAGGCTCTTTTACATGTTCCTTGTTTGGTTATAGTTCCAGAGTAGGATCACCTATCTGGGCGTCTATCTCACCTTTGAGTATATATGGTTATGCATTCCCTGGATTGTTGGTATTTAGTATGTTGTTATGTTGTAGTGATCTGTTAGATCTGTATCCTGGTATATAGGATGTTGTTATGTTGTAGTGATTTTTTAGATCTGTATCCTGGTATATATGATGTTGTTATGCGGTGGTGATCTGTAGATCTGTATGTTTACATGTACTTGTTGGTTATCATCTAGTAGAGTGCCCTGGGGACTGTATGTGGTCATGTAGAATAGCCTGAAAACTCTTGATCTAGGCGTTATTGTATGTTCCGTGTTTGGTTGCGGCTCTAGAATAGGATCATCTGTTCGGATGGAGGATAAGTGGTAGCGGAAGAGTGTGCGGTGTGAGGACTAGTAGGCGATAGTGAGTTATATGATTGTTGTTTGCTTGTATTATGTGCCTACTTGATCCTGTTTGTTTATATGTCGACATATGGTAGTAGTGCGTTGAGGCGGTCTTTCTTTGTACTGTAGGCCAAGATACCCGATGCGGGCCGGCTGTAAGACGTAGGCATGGAGGCTCAGGAAGAGCGGTTGGTTTAAGGAGGTAGGGCAACAAACCCTGGGTATTCCAGTGTAGCACCTGGTTCCTGGTATGTATTCTTGGTTATTAACCCTCCTTATATATTGCATTTTAACCTTGGACTCAGCGAGTTGAAGGACTAACTCGCCGAGTAGAAGCGGGACTAGACGCGGGATCTACTCTGTTTACTCGGCGAGTAGGCTCGTGGGACTCGGCGAGTAGACCCTGTCTGGACTAAAACCCTAACCCGAGTGTTTGCACCCTATTTAAACGATCTAACCCAGCCTCCATTTCCCCTAGCACACCCAGAGATCTGTAGAACGAAACCCTAGCCCCTTTTGTGTCCTTGTGGGTGATTTTTTTAGCTTTGTGAAGGTGGTTTGGAGCTTGGGAGAAGAAGGAGAAGGTTGAAGAGTGCAAGAAGGGAATAAGATCTGAAATCTACTTTGTGAAGGGCTTCTATTCAGGTAGAAAAGTTCCTACCTTGATCTTTAGTTCATTAAATCCCCTTTTTGTCCCTAAAAAGTGGTTTTAAGCCCTAAGAACCTAAATCTCTATGTGTTTATGATTAATGTTCTGCAAGGACTGCGGATTTGGACCTTTTGGACATCCTAGTAGCATAAAGTCTTTGTGGTTGAGGTGATTGAGGTCCCTATTGAGTGTAGGACCTCTTAAAGAGCTTGGAATTGCATGTTTGAGCTCATAGGACAATGCATGCACGTAAAGTTTGCAACTTTACGTGGTAAACATGCCCTAGGACCATAGATCTGTGGTTTTGAAGCGTTGCATGTCTCAGATCTGGCCTACTCGGGAAATGGGTCGAGGGACTCGGCGAGTTCTATGAAGATAGTCCTAGACTCGGCGAGTTGGATGAACAACTCGGCGAGTCCTATGAAGATTGCCTGGAGTTCGTCGAGTTGTTCTTCAAACTCGGCGAGTCATATGAACTTTCACAGAGCAAGAAGGGTTTTAGCATTGAAGGTTCAACCCTTCGTACCTGCACGCGGAATTGACCGTGTAATGTAGCCCCAAAACCCCAAACCCTCGTTTGGGGTGTTCTGGGGTGGATTGGAAGCGAGTAGGGGATCCGCTTGAGGAACTCGACGAGTTGCTCGCGGACTCGGCGAGTCGGGACTCGAGTCGGCCCCATAGTCCTGAGTGGTGAGTCAAGGGTGACTCAGTGAGTGGGGAGAGGGACTTGGAGAATAAGACTTGATTAGTAAGGGAAGGACTCGGCGAGTTGCTCGCAGACTCGGCGAGTCCAGTCAACTGGAAGTTGACTTTGACTTGGATTTCGACTTGGTCAAGGGTAAAAGGGTCATTTTACCCTAAGTACATCTAGCAGTGTTTGACTGATCGTTTTGTGGGATTTATAGCCGAAGGACGTCCGGAGCAGCAGCAGCAGCAGCAGTAGACAGTCAGTTCCCGATCAGATCAGCAGCTACTTTGAGGTGAGTTACCTTCCAGTAGCGGTGGGTCTACGGCCACAATGCCGGCCCACCAGTAGGAGTTGTATGTTAGATGAATGTCTTTGTGATATCATCTAGGTTTGCTACTACACTATATGTTATATGCTAGCATGATGTGTTATATGTGATAGAAGTAGAGTTCGGTTGTTAGGACCGAAGGGTAGTTCAGACACCCCAGATATGTCTGATAATTTGTTATGTTATGATATATGTGTAAGTAGCAGTAGGGGTGAAATAGTCCCCGAGGATCGGTTGTCAGGACCGACGGGTAGTCAGCACCCCAGAATAGCTTGACACGGGTAGACGGCACCCCAGAATGGCCGCACGGGTAGTCGGCACCCCAGAATGGCCGTACCGGGTAGTCAGGCACCCCAGAATAGCCTGGCAGTATGTATGAAATGTGTTTGTATGGTATGTGGTACGATGGGGGAACTCACTAAGCTTTGTGCTTACGTTTTTCATTTGTTGTTTCAGGTACCTCTTCAGCTAGGGGGAAGGAACCGGCGCGGTAGCGGCATATCACACACACTCTTATTTCCGCAGTTATGAGTTTATTCTGGGATTGATACTCTGATATTTTGGTTGTTTAAATGTTGTGGATGTCAAATTTGGTTTTCGATGAGAAATGGTTTAATTAAACAATGTTTTAATTATTAATGTTTTCTAAGTAATGTTTTAAAAACGAAATTTTTGGACGTGAAAAATTGGGTCGTTACATCCAGCCTGATGGTTGAGTGGGCCCGATGTATGCTTGTATGTTAATCGTATGATGTATTTTGGGGGAAACTCACTAAGCTTTGTGCTTAGTCAATTATTTATTGTTTCAGGTATCATCGGTCGTCATGGGAAGGCGAAGGCATGACTGTATACATTCATCAACAACAATGAAGATTTTGCGCTTTAATATTACCTTGATTTCAATAAATGTATTTAGAATAAACAGTTTTCTTCAAGATGGATTTATAAATGGGAAGCTATACTTAAATAAAATGAAAAAAATTTGGTTGTAAAAATGGGACGTTACACAAATAGTCACTTTGGACAAAACAAAAGGTAAATTGGTCACCCCTTATGTCATCTCATTTATCGTGCTTTGCGTGTGAGTATTGTCTATGTTGGTTGGTGTTCCTTTCAACCTCCTTTACCGATCTCAAATTGCTTCCGCCTCTTAGGACAAACATGACTGGTACGTCCTCTCTCTCTCTCTCTCTCTCCCCCTTTCTTTCTCCCTCTCACTCTCTCCATCCATAATAATTTTGTTGCTTTTATATTTCTAGATTTTGGATGTTTTCGATTTAGGTGGAAACAACGATAATGAAACCAAATGCTTCAATTTCGATTTTGGGGTTTTTTCCGAATTTGGCTTGAAACAAAGACAATGAAGTAAATGATTTATTGGTTTTTGGGCATTAAGGAATCAAAAACTTGATTTTTGGGGAAAATCGGGTGTCACGATGTGACCATAAGGAGGTCACAATGTGACGAGTAAAATGGGAAAATGCATATCCGTGAAGCATGTCACGACGTAACATGATTATAGTCACGTCATGAGGATGGCTGCAGCCCAAGCCCATGATCTTTTAAGGTTTCCTTCATATTTAAGTCTTTAAACTTGGAATTAGGGTTTGATTTCCAACCTTCACCACCTAGGCCTACCAATCGTGTGGTGTTCGGGTTGGCGGTTCAAAATACACCAACCCGAACACGACCCAATTAACTATATAGGTCACAGGGTTGGCGGGTTTGGAACATAAACCCATATACGACCTGTCAACCCACTTATTTATACGGGTTCACAGGTTTGGGGGTTCGTGGGTTAGATTCCATAAATAAAATAGATAATTAAACATGAATAAATTCTAGATGCAAATGAAGATTAAAAACATTCATGGAAACATGTTCAAACTAAAACATTAATACAAACATAGATAAATTCAAGTGCTAATGTAATAGCCACATTAATACAAACATAGATACAAACATTAATCCTACATTCCTACGAATAATACTTAATACATTTAAAATATATATAATTTTTTTATTAAAATTCTAAACGGATTGGCGAGTTAACCCGTATGCTTTCTGACTTCAAAACTGTTGTACGTGTGCATCGTGTCGTAACATTTGACTCTCCTTTTCAAACCACTTCACACCTTACTTTAAATTATTCAACATAGATTTGTTTTAAAATTTTTAAACATGTTTATTATTTTAATAATATTATGAAAGATATTATAAACAATTTGAGTATATTTTACATAATTTCAAACCCATTTGGTAAATTTTATATAAATATTTTTTTTGTGTTACATTGTCTATAACCAAAATATTAATAAATTATAAAAGTAATCACTAAAATTACCAAATTTATTAAAGCTTATCGGAAAAATAATCATCATCTTGGAAAAGTTAACGAAATGAGCATTTTCGCTAAATTTACAATTTTATTTATTGTTATTTAGCAAATATTATGTTTAATTATTTTATATAAACGCCTTCAAAAATCATATGATTTGCATATAATTAAACTAAATAAATTTATGATTTACAATTATTTATAACTATTGTATAAAAATTTCAATTTAAAAAACAAACATACTTTTTATTACATGTTGCAGCCGTTTAATCCAATTTTTCTACAACTTGCAGAGGGTTGCGGAAGTGATCCGCAGACTTCAAACGTTTTCGTTTTGAAAAAACAAACAACACTTTCATGATGATGATGGTTTTGATTTGCTTGATTTTTTGTTGTTGCATTCGAACGAACGGGTCTTGAAACCAGTTGAATGATTTTGACGGAAATACAACTTAATGGATTTTGGTTTTCAATTTTGTGTGAAAGATTGAAATGAGTTTTGAAGTTGTTGTGTTTCATTTGGTTGCATGTTCGAAAGTGATTTGAATGTGTGCAGTTGAATTGAAGCTTGTGTTGACTTACAAATTAGTCAACCCAACAAAAATTAAGGTCCAAAATGTTGACTTTCGAGATAATTTGCTAATGAGGCACATGAAACTAATTATTCTAGCTTAGAATGATTATGATTATTCTAGGTTAGAATGGTCAAAACTCACCTTATGCCTCAATAAGAAAAATAGTTTAGGGACCATTTAAACCATAAGTCAAAAATTCGATGGGCCCAGTTCATTTTCCCTTTTACAAAACATCACCTTTTCTGCACCCGGGTCAATTGCAAAAATTATTTTATATCATCTAGGGGGTGTTTGGGATTGTTTTTAGAATGACTTGACTTTTAACTTTTTCAAAAAATTAAAAAGATGTTTGGGTAATAGAAAAGTTCTTTTTAAAATGACTTTTTGTATAGAGTAAAATGAGGGGTTTCAAAAAGTCACAAAAACCTGACTTTTTGTAACTTTTTATGATTTTACATGTAAAAGTTAAGCTAAAAATCATTTTGCTAATCCAAACACTTTTTAAAAAGCTTCTTTTACAAAAAGTTCTTCTATAAAAAAGACTTTTGATGTGTAAAAGCAATCCCAAACACCCCCTAATCTATAACAAAACATTTTTTTTTGCAATATGAAATCATCATTTCACACAAATGATACGTTTTGCAAAATGTGAACGTTTTCACAAGGTTTTATATGATAAAAACCATTTGAATCGCAAACCACAAAATCCATATTGTAAGTTTGATGTTAAAATGGTCAAAAGGATGGTCACTTTATTATATGAACACAGCTATCATCTGTAATCTTTTCTTTAACTTGAAAAACACAAATGCCAACATGATAAAACTACTACATTTCCCTTCCAGCAACAAAACACAATACATATACATATGCATGCACATTATTACTACATTGCCCTCCCACCAACAAGCGGTTTAGGTGGAGTCAAGGACCTAATCTCAGGGGCAGAGCTAGGAAAAAGAATATTAAGCTTATGCATCAAAATATCACCTCTTGATGGAATCTCATTCAAAAGAAACTGTTGAACAATCGGCTTCTTAAACCATTCAGACACCGAATCCCCAGGTGCCCTCAAAACCACTTTACTAACCTCAAAAGGCGATTCCACTGAACTCAACATCTGTGCCACCACAATCTTCAAAGTGGGCCCCGTTACCAACTTAATCCTACGTGGCACAACACCATAATACAACATCCTTTTCCTAAACCTATGAAGCGTATGAACAACTGCCACAAGTGCAGCTCCAACTGACAAATTCCTAACATCAAGTGACCACGCGATATGTTGATCAAACACAATCGCTTTAGGAAAAAGCTTGTTTTCATATGAAACTTTCCACACACAACGTGCCCGATTTATCTGACCCATGAGCACAAGATAGTTCAAAAGAACATTTACAAAATACCGAGTTTGCCCTTCTTCGTTTTCGTAATCGATACCTTGGAAAAACTCACGGACGAAAGCTAACACGGGTTGTTTTCTTTTCTCGGGTCCCGTGAATAGCCCACACATGAATTTATGTGCTTTGTGATTTGTCGCGCTTAAAATCGACATTAAATGTTTTTCTTTTTGTTCTTCTTGACATCTTACAAGATGGGCTAGAATTGAAGTGTAGAGAATGAGGTCAACTTTAGCGGATGAGTCAACATAAGTTTCTAGAAGCGGTTTTGCTGACTCGTATAAACCGTTCTTCATGCAAGATTCAAAAAGTTGTCTGATTATGAAATTATTCGTTCGGATTCCAGAAGAACCCATGAATCTTAACCATTTTAAAGCAAGATCAACGGAAGAATCTTTGATAAAAACCATAAGAACATCACTAGCAGTTATATCTACAGAGTACCCGATTGCTTTCATTTCAAGAAGAATCTTGGCAGAAACATCTAGAAGTTTCTTTTTTGCTAAGAGGGTTAGTAAAGAAGTGTAAGTGGTCATTCCCGGTTTTACCCCTGCGTTGTTCATTGAGTTGTACAGTTTCATGGCTGAATCAAGTTGACCATTAGCAGCATGCATTTCTAGCAAGCATGAGTAAGTACTTGGAGTTGGTAAAAAACCAGATTTTTCCATTTCTAGAAAGATTGACATTGCAGTTTCAAGCTTTCCTGATTTAGCATGGGATTCTACAACCATGGTGTAGAGACCATAATTAGGTCTAAATCGGGCTCTTTTCATTTCATCCCAAATCTTTAAAGCAGTGTCTAGCTTACCAGCTTTTATATAGGATTCAATCATGGAAACAAACATGGTGGCTGATGGTTTGATTCCAAGACCTTGCATTTCCATGTAGACTTTCATGGCCATGTCTAATCTCCCAGCTTTTCCTAAAGAATCAATAAGTGATGAAAAGATTGTAAAACCTGGTTGGAGAGATTTCTCTTTCATTTGTTGGAAGAGCTTCAATGCTGCATCGATTCGACCTGATTTGGCTAAGTTTGGGATCATTAACTCATAGGTTGATTTATCTAATGAACAATTAGAATCTTCCATGTTTTCATATATCTCAAATGCTTTAAAAGGCAAACCCTTATCTAAGAACAAGGTTATAAGAGAGTTGTAGGTTTTCGTGTCGACTTTACAACCGGATTCTTGAATCTTCTTGAAACAACAAAAGGAAACTTCTAACTTTTCAGCTTTTGCAAGGTATTGAACGATTCTACTGAAAGCATTGAATTCCGGAACTTTTGTTTTGGTTGAATCACAAATGAGATCATCGAACACCGAATGAATCCCTTCAAAATCTCTACTCTGGTTTAACCTATCAATCAATGCAAGATAACACTCATCACTAGGTGAATACCAAGATTGCCTTTTTGCCCATCTGAATAGACTCAAGGATGCATCACCATCTCCGGTGATCTTCAAAGCTTGGGTGATATGAATCATGTTTGGAACGAACTGAAGCTTATCCAACTGAGTCTCCATTTCAGGACCCCATTTCCACCTTTTGACAATCTCAACAATCTTAGCAACTGCTGAAGCGTTTGAAAATGGCTGTTTTAAACCACCAACCATTACATGGTCATCCACTCCAGGCTCAACAGATCTTATACCCTTACCAGTGTAAATAACACTGCCTGATTCATCTAAATACTCTATTTCTTCGGTAAACTCATTATTCCCTTTGCTGTTCTTCCCAGAACAGTAGCTCCGAACACAAAAATGAGGGTTTTGATTAGTTGGTACAAAAACAGCATCAATTCTTCCGGGAATCGATACAAAACGGCGGTTTGGATACGTCCTAAGTCCGGAATTCGATGAGCGTAAAGCGAGTAACTGAAGATTGTTGAAGACGTACCTGGAGAACGAACGCGTGCGAGCACTCATTCTTAACTCGAATAACACCACACACGCGAATTGAAGAAGTACTAGAAGATAAAAAACACGTCCATGGCGGATTTAAGAAGAATAATTAGTTCTCCGATCTGAGGTTTAAGGGTTTTGCTCACCGACCGTCGTGTAGCCGGTGGTTGCAGTTAAACTGAACCCAAATTGCTTAAACCCTAGTACGGTGAATATCCAATTAGGCTTTTCTTATTTGTTTTTCTATTAGTTCCCATTTTGCAAGATAAAAAATAGTGGTAGTCTCAAACTCATTATTTTGTTTGAATTTACCATTTTTTCAAAAAGGATAAAGTAATTTAATTAAATACCAATAAAAAAAATTTAAAAAGGCTCAAATACTCATGGGATGTTATGGGCTGCAATTTTGCTTCCTAGGCTGTGAGTTGGAGCCTTAGGCTTTTTTCTTGTCCATGACGATTAAATTTGTTTTATTTTTTAAATTTAAAATTTAAATGGTTATATTATAAAAAACATGGTAGTTAAACTCAATAAATTTCAATTTATAGTGGTTTTTGTATAATTAAGAGTTTTATAAGGTAAGGAGTTGTTTTGATAAGATTCTTTTTTTGCAAAAAAAAAAAAAAAAAAAAAAAAACTATTTTATCTTTCATCTCTCCTCTTGCTAGCTCCTTGGCGAGCTCTCGCCTTGTAGCACAAAGTGGGGGTAAGAGTGTTACGAGTCCTTTTGTTGTGATTATAATAATGTAAGAAGAATAATTGTGTTTGTCATCTTAGAATAATAGTTTGTCATAATAGATTGTAATAATGTAAGTTCATCGTTTGTACTCATAAGTGTACCAGACTCTCGAAGAGTCTATATGTGTATATAAATAGGGCATTAGGGATTTGCCCATTATGAATAAATCATAGTTGTTTTGTGTAAGATTTGAGTACTTTCAAAGTTATCATCTCTTGAAATTTATAATCACAACATTCAAGTTAGTCTATCTATTTATCTTTATTATTATTTCATGCATCTGTTATTTCATTTTGGTTTTATGAATAATGTAATTTAGAAAACATTTTGGATGTAAATTTTGTAATTCATCGGTTAATTGGATTTGTATTCCCATTTTATTACTCCAGAAGGGGGAGGGGGTGTAGCGAATCTCAAACAAGGGTGGTGGCGAGTGGTTTAGTGAATCACTCAAGTGGGGTATGAGATCAATTTCACTACATGCTTTAACTATTTTGTTTAGCTGGAAAATGTGGGAAAAAATCTCATATCTAGAAAGAGTTTAAATGAAGGATCGAAGGACCGTTAAATGAGAGCGAATCAGTTGGGAACAAAATTTTATAATGAAAGTCGTGTTTTGAAAATTAGATACATTGTTTTGATCATTGGTGTTCTACGATTTAAGTGATAGCCTTAAAGGGGGTAATGGGTACGGTGTGGGACCATATAAGATATGTCTTATTTTACTGGCAATGATGTATAATGTTAGGTTGCAGGATGTAGTGTCATCTTTGCCATATATTTTGTCTCTACCATTTCATTTTTACCACCAAACCAAGGTTTCTTGTCACACATTAGGTGTAGCGAATCTCAAACAAGGGTGGTGGCGAGTGGCTTAGCGAACCACTCAAGTGGAGTATGAGATCAATTTCACTACATGCTTTAACCATTTTGTTTAGCTGGAAAATGTGGGAAAAATCTCATATCTAGAAAGAGTTTAAATGAATGATTGAATGACCGTTAAATGGGAGCAAATCAGTTGGGAACAAAATTTTATAATAAAAGTCATGTTTTGAAAATTAAATACATTGTTTTGATCAATGATGTTCTATGATTTAAGTGATAGCCTTAAAAGGGGGTCATGTGTACAGTATGTGACCATATAAGATATGTCTTATTTGACTGGCGATGATATATAATATTAGGTTGCAGGATGTAGTGTCATCTTTACCATATATTTTGTCTCTGCCACTTCATTTTTACCACCAAACCAAAGTTTCTTGTCACACATTAGGTGTGCCCGTGTGGGTACCATGACAAACATATTAGTTTCTAAAATTTTATTAAATAATTCAATTTTTAATAAAAAAAATATAAATTTCATTACTTAAAAAAAACATGACATTAAAAAAACTCCTAAACAACTTAGAAAAAAAACATAACATGACATTAAAAAAATTCCAAAAAAAACTTAGAAAATAAAAATAACTATAAATTTAAAAACATGCAAACATAAAAAAAACACACAACAAGCGATTAAAAAAACTAATAAACATAACGTTTTTTAAGGTCGACTTTGATCACAAACGCAATTTCAAGCTCATTCATGGTCATGTGACTTGTGTCGAGCGTTTATATTTTCATGTCACTGTCACTTTGTTTCCTACACCCTATTTCGGAAGCAATCTGCAAAAAATTGTCAATTCTTTCGTGTAGACCCTTTACCTTTTCTCACATCACTTTCAAGTCATCTGAATCTATTGCTTTGCCTCTTATCTTTGTGTTTTGCTTTGTCCATTCCCATTGGTCGGGAATGTGGTGTAACTTAAACGGATTCATCACCGTTGAGGTCGATTCTAATACGAGCATCTGATGTAGAGTATTCGAATTTGAATGTTCTTGAGCGTTTTGAACCACTATCGATATCTCCATCGAATGTTTTGCTATTTTTTCCATTTTTGGTTATCTTTCTCGACATTCCAAAACTCAATAAACTTAGAATCCTTCTTATTTTGTTGTTGGTACACTTTTAGAGTTTTCTTCAAAATCACATCATCATTTTCTCCACTTTATCGTTGACGTTTGATGTTGTTATACAAATCATTAAACAACATGACTTCCTTGTTTGTCTTCCACCATTTGGAATACACTTGGTCTTTTGTACGATACTCTCCTTGTTTCATTCCTTTATAAAACCTTTTTGTAACTCGCCTTAAAAAATGATAATGTTTTTTGTCATTTCCAACCTTCACATCTTCGGAAACATCGATCCATGCATGTGCCAATGCTATCATTCCTATGGTTCCCATGCTTTGGCCTCCGCCTTCTATTTTCTTTTATTACGTGCTTTGGTGGATTGGGTTTCTTAAACGAATTCGGGTTTGGAATCAAATTGCTCTTGACTTTCTTGAACGAATTCAGGTTAAGTCAAAAAATCAAACGGATTAAATTTGGTGTCGGATAGGATTTGTGGTTGTGGGTATTGTTGTGAGTATTGTTATGTACAATAAGGTAGCATACCGTCATAGTGATAAATGAGGGACAAAAAAGTCAGTTGATCAAAAGAATGATTTGAGGTGTTTCTAGTGAATGTTTTTTAGTTGTTTGGATTGTTGGAAAAAGACATCTTGACTGTTCAAAGCATTGGAAGAAGAGAAAAAGAATAAAGAATAGAGAAATAGAGGATTCGGGTGGTTTTAGCCGCATGCAGCCAAACCATAGGGTGGGGCGATGTTCCCCTGGTCGAACGTCGCAAACCGAGGGTCAAATCGTGCCCACGCCCTCAAGCCTTAGAGTCTAATATAAGATCTACCACAATGGGTGAAAATCAACTCAATTCAGAACTTTCAAAGTCTAAAAGACTAAAGATCCAAACCGTATCGGTTAGTCTCACAAATCTCATATAGTTTATGTTAAATTTGAATTTTGTACAAGAAATGAAAAACTTGAATAATCATATGCTTAAAACAAACAAACAAACAAACAAAATTGCATGATTATCAAAAAATATTGTAGATTGAAAAGTCGGAAAGAAAAAAAATATTTTCGAACTAGGCTTAATCCAATCCAAAGAAAGTTGATTCGGGCTTCATCGTATTCAATGCAAGATTGATTGATCCGTATATTAAAAAAAAATAGTCCATTTTATAGAGACCATCCAGAAAAGTAATAACAATAATAGTAAAAAATTGCGGTGCGTGTTTTAGCTATTTTATAAAAAATAATAAGATAAAAAATAATAATAACAATGACAAAGAAACCTGGAAACTTTTATTACGGTTATTATCTGATTTCAATTTTCCAATATCGCATTATCAACTTTCACAAACAACTTTCGACATTTGATAACTTATTAAAAGATTCAAATCTAAGAAAGTCTTTTGACTATGAAACAAGTATACCCATCACCCATGGATCCCAAACCTACATTCCATTAAAAGTATCGTGGATTGTGGTATTGTATGACACTTTTAGCCTAGCATGTATGCTACTGCTACTACTACGAGCCTTTCACATAGCTAATAGCTTTGAGTAGAAAGCAAGCAAAATAAAAGGTCCCACTTTACATTTTACATGCCAAATGCCAAATGGTTCTTTAATCCATTCTTAAGCCAAGAATCTCTTACATACCCATTTCCACCACCATCTCCCCAAGTATCCAACCTCCATCTCCCCCCATTTCTCACTCATATATATACACACACAAATTAATACACGTATACATAATTACATAAGCGTATGTATGTATACACAACACTCATAAACATGAACACGAACAACATGTTACTACTATGTCTCTATTCTATAATGTTGGTTGATTATGCATATGTGTTTGCAGATACAGATATAGATGGATATCATATCGTTAATCATGATGATCTACCATTGCCACCTGTCGATCCACTTACTCCGGTTTTACCCGAGGCATATTGCTCAAGCCCCCCAGGTTTTTCACCACCTTCCTCCACCACTCTGCCACCTGCCATCGGATCTTACACCCCATCACCACCCGCCACATCATCTTCCTCCTACCATACACCACCTTTCTCTTTCTCCACACCACCCACCACCACCAGCACCCCAGGCTCACCTGCCACCTATCAACCCACTCCTAGCGGATCTTCCAACCCACCCGCCACCTATCAACCCACCCCTAGCGGATCTTCCAATCCACCCGCCACCTACGAACCCACCCCTAGCGGATCTTACAACAATCCACCTTCCGGCTCAAACGAACCAAGCCCACCGACTTTCACATTTCCGTCTCCTACAGGGTTCATACCAGCACCACCACTTTTTGAACCGCCAATTGTGTACCCACCTCCGACACGATCACCGCCAGCTCATAGTTCGCCGGAATCCGCCCTGTGGTGTGTAGCTAAACCGTCTGTACCAGATCCGATCATCCAAGAAGCTATGAATTACGCGTGTGGTTCAGGGGCGGATTGTGAGTCATTGCAACCAAATGGTGAATGTTTTCAACCGGATACATTGTTTGCACATGCTTCTTATGCGTTTAATAGCTACTGGCAAAGAACAAAAGTTGCCGGAGGCACCTGTGAATTTGGCGGCTCAGCCATGCTCGTCACCGCTGATCCAAGTAAGAGACTGTTTCTTTTTTACTTAACAAGAACACTTAATCTGTACAGTTGTGTAGGATTGTTTCCTTTTAGACTCAATCTGGATTTAATGACTTAGTGGGTTTATTGAAGAAAAAAAAATAGACTTAATGTATATAAAGACAGACCACTAACTCTTTACTTGTTGATTTGTGGTAACAGGTTATGACGGCTGCCATTTCATCTACTTCTAATGGGTTTTCTTTTACATGATTAGAGACAGCTTTTTGTAAGTATAACTAATCAAAATAGAGATAGAATATGTTCGTATCTCAAGAATTTCTATGTTTGAAATAAATGCAATGGAAGTTGTGAGGATTCAAGAAATAGATTAACAGTAACATTCGGTGTAATACTCAAATGACATCAAAATACATGTTTCATTTTGTGCTCAATGATACAAATAATTATCTATCTTCAAGTCTTATCTCAAAAAACAAAATATTAAACAAAATATAAAAGATTACATACATACATACAACATCAGAATCCCACATCAATGACCACCTGGGTTTCTGTTCCATGACAAATAATTCGGATCTCCAAGATGCCTGAAATAGAAATATATTGTATAAAGTATGCTATTTTATGATTTTGTGAACACCCCAAAAATATAATTAATAAATTAATTACCTTGGTTTAACTAAATATATGAGGGTGAAAGTTGTAGCTAGTATGAAGCATAATCCACCAACAGCAAGATACGCGATGCCAATAAAGTTATTCTTTCCTCCAAGCCAACTTGTGGTTGAAAGCACAAGTTTCTTCTTGCCACTAAAACTATAAGTGTTGTAGTTGTTCTCTAATACAACAGTTATAGTTTCTCCTGCTTGAATATCCACTTCTATTTTTCCATACAATTTTCTAAAAGTTGGGAGAGCTGCAGTTCTCATCCACACAATAAGGTCTTCCTGCTCACTTAACTATTAAAAAAAAAAGATCCCATTAGGTATTTTTACATTTGTAATTAGTAAACTGTATAGTGCTTGTGAGACTTCGGGTAAACTGTATAGTGCTAGAAAAGAGGATCGAGCACTGAATGAGACTAAATGACGATTTTACCTAAAGCTAGGTTTTTTGCTTAATCAACTGAGTCATTAGAAACAGCCATTTATAGCTGTCAAAAGTAAGTGCTTAACCCATTAAGTCAAAAACAAAAGTAAAAAACAGGATCTTACTGGTATGGACTCGTTGAGACGTGCACCACCAATGAGACTTCCATTTTGGAAGTTTTTTGGGAAAACATCACTGCCAAATTTGTCCTCTCTGTCACTTTTCCATGAAATATGTCTCTTGTTTACGGGTAATGATTGGTTGTTGCTGATGGAGAATGCATATGTGTCATTGAATAAACTCCACGCTACAAGCCCACATGGCACAATTGGCATCCCATTTGCATTATGTTCGGGCTTACATGAACTTGTGTCATTTTCATCACCACGGTTTCTTAATTGCTGATCACTTCGGCTCTTCACATACCTCCGATGATTCTGGTAGTAATTGTCGAGTTGGTAGTACACGTATATAGGCTGCTTCATACGCTTTGTGACCTAAAATTCCATTCATTTGAGAAATATCATTAAAAGAAAGACTTATAGATGTGAATTTGAATTGTTTATGTATGTAATCATGCAGAAATGAATCAATGATCAAGAAAGTAGTTGGTTTGAACTTACTGTCAAGGTTCTCGTGCAGGTCTTACTTGCATTGGATTGTATATATTGGACCTTTTGACTTTTTGACCCTTGTACGCAGGCATTATCGTATCGGTCAATGATTTCAACTACCTATTTGAATGAACAAAAATCCAAAATTAATAAACAATAAACAATACAAGAAAGAAAGAAAGGAAATGTTCATGAATTTAGAGGGATTGAAATTTGAATCATACATCACGAGAAGCAAAGAGGGAAGCAAGTCCTATTGGTATGAAGACAATGGTTACAAGCATGAAAGCTGAAATCACCTGTGGTACAAAACATAAAGAGAGTTAAAGCTTGTTGATTTTTGATATATTGATGGAGAAAAAGAATAGGGGTAGGGTAAATGAAGATGCTCACCCATTTTGGAGTAAGAATTGGCTTGCATGCTGGAAGTTCCTGCTGTGTAAACCTAGAATCTGAAAGGGATGCATAAGAAAGGAAATTAGTATTTGCACCAAATTAGGCACACAAACAGATATCTTAAACCAAATAGACAAAAACACACAGGGCGTGAACCGAAGAACAAACCCTAAATGGTTCAATATTCTACATCTTTTGAAGATCTAAAGGTGAAACATAAACATCTTGTTGATTTTACCCAGCCTAAATTAATTCACTTTGCCCTCTCTTATCCCTTAGCTGGATGAAGATGCTAGGGTTTCTTAATTCTTAACTCTTAAGAGCTCAACCAACATCAACAATTAGATAGACGCGCTGAATCAATTCAAATACCTAAAGGTAGCAATAAAAACTGTTCATCCCGATTAAAAGAAGCATAACATAGTACACCAAAAGTAACGAATAAATCAGATAGCTAAAAAGTAACGGACTGCATCTGAAACTTGGAGTATCCAGCAAAAGAAAAAGTAAACCTAACAAGGATAAAAGAGGAATATACATTTAGGTCGTTTCGAATTTCTCCTTGGAGCAGTTGAATCAGGGGATCCAGCGCCACCGGAGCTTGACGACGGAGCGTTTGCGTTCATCGGCGTAGCTGGATTACTATTCATGGCTAAGAACTATAAATAATACAGAAGATTATAGATCAGAGTAGAGATTGATTAATGGATCCAAATGAAAGAATTTTGATCGATTGGTTTGGAGTTGCAGTCTTGGGATGAGAGGAGGAAGGATTTGAAGGGGAGATGGGTAGTTAATCTCTGACCAGTCTATACTCTGCTTTGACTTTGAAAATTCTTTGAACGAAAATAGGAATTAGTCGTTTACCAAATTGACCCTTTAACTATTCAGAAAATGCAGATGAGTCTTTGAGATATTGGTTTTACATGATTAGTCCCTTTTTAAAAAGTATGTTGATATACTAGTCTTTTTCACTTTCTCCCCGCGGCGGTTAAAACGTTAAATGGAAAGCACAACGACTATTGCGAAAGGAGAAATTAAATATCCTCCTACCTTTTGATCCTACCAATCCTCATACCCATTTAAATGATGACATGTGTCATATTAATATCCTAAAATATCATTAAATCTCATTAAATGAACAATAAATGTTACACATGTCACCATTTCATTGGGTAGGAGGATATATAGAAACAAAAAGTAAGAGATATTTAATTTCTTTTGCGAAAGTGGATGAGAACGTCTACAATGATTGTAGTTGTATTTGTCTTTCAAACAAGTCAATTTATCTGTAAACATCGTAAATATAAAGCATAATTTTTACAAGATTTTAAATAGTTTTATATGTGTAATCAAATGTAAGAATTTAACTTATTCATAATAAGACAATTCAACTCCAATGGAGCCACATAGAGGTAAAGGTGGGTCTTGGCCCACCTATAAAATTTCAAGTTTATATATATAATATTTCTGTTAAATAAAATGAACTAAGGTTGTGATTTGACGCACCCCATTCTAAATTCTAGATTTTATATATCGTTCATATTTTATATATTATTTGGCCCACCCTAAAATAAAATCCTAGTTACGTCACTGTTCAACTCATCTTGTATATATTAGGGTAAATTGTTAAAATTGCATCGTATGTTCGTTTTATCCATTTGTCACTTTATCCAAAGTTTAAACAATAAAATATAACAACAATTACTATTTTATGGATCACTTTTATTGCTATCTAATGTGATGTTTATAAACGGTGCAAAAAAAGTTGAATCAAATAACTAAGAAAAATTATGTTGATGGATTGGTAAGAATGGTGCGTGTTCGCATGTGCTTGTGCACACACATTTAAGTCTATATTTATTTATAACGAATCAATATATAAACATAAAAATTAATTATAAATGAAAATGATCAAATACGACAAATGTCATTTCGCCGTAGAGATTCAAATGCATACAAACTTTTAAATTGATCTCTTATAAAACAAATTATTGTTTTAATATGAACTTTGCATACTTATATTTGTATTATTTGCTTCTTTCGTTATAAACGGAGAAAATATAAATAATGGGTTAATGTATCCCAATCAAATGTGTTTTTAGCAAACTTAAAATATTCTATATTTTAATAATTTATCTGAAACAAATTTTACTTGTTTCTATCCTTAAGGAGTTAAGGGTTTTGTCGCGTCTAGGTATAATGGTATATTCATATGTTAAACCAAATACAATGATTTATAATGTTAGCTTTGCTCTTTTCACATGATTTAATCCATCAAGTCCTAAGACAACTATTCTTATTTTAGTTTATCAAACTCTATATTAAAGTTTCATGTTATGAATGAGATGAAATAATCAACTCTACCTTACTACCTAATATCTTTCTATTTGTTTAAAACAATGCATTACTTTAATGCAACACTTTGAATATTTTTAAAGATTTAAAAGCATGCATTTACGTTGATCCAGACATCCAGTTGTTTTGTGCGTCTATAATTTAAAAAAAAAAAAAAAAACATATAAAACAACAAATAAAATTATCATGGTATTGCTTTTAGACTTATGCAATTACAAAGGCATAAAGATGAATAAGAACTAAGACGTTTTGTGTAATATCTCATAGTTGAAGGGTCTAATACTCTAATACAGGCTTCAAAGTTGTGTATTTTTTGCCAACCAATAGCTAAGTTGCCATGTGGCCTCCACGTTTATATACTTCTAGAATCAAATTCACTTTGAAAAGTTAATATTTTAATAAATAATTACATTTTAATAAAGACCCCCTTCTTTTTAAAAAGTTACATTATAGATTTTTTTTATTATCATATTTTTTCTATCCATTTCGGTCCATGTGCTATATATTGTTCTATTGTGTTGATTTTTTATGTTATTTTATGATGTTTAATAAAACATACGTGGAACTTACTACCTAGGTTTCCATATCAAGATATTTATTTGACGTATGACTCGTATAAAAAGAAATATTAGTAAAAGCATGAAAAATATAACATCCCAAGTATCATAATAAAATTTTTTATTTTAATAACTCATTTTCACAAAAACCACAAGATGCTCAAGTATTATTTTCAAGTCAAACCCATAGAATCAGAGTAACAATTAGTCTCTCAAAATATAAATCAGCAGAGGATGTGTACGATCACGAATTTGTTTTGTCTCGATCATCTGATGTACCTAAAAACAATGAAATTAACAAATGTAAGTCAAAGCTTAGTGAGTTCTCCCAAAATACCACATACAACAATATATATACAATGCATACAAACTGGGTCCACAGTCATCGGACTGGATTGCCCCAGGTTTGTTGGCTTACAGAACAAAGTCATACTGCCTCAACCCAACTACACTATGTCGACATATGCAACAAATAAACAATAACCAGCAATACAAGTAATCATACAGATCTACCAATATAACAGGTCACTGCATCATAGCACATCCTATACCTAATGATACATAACACAATCTAGTGGGTTGATATATGTGCCTTCGACCCACAAGTACAGTGAGGAAACTCATTTTGCAGTCTAGAAGATAACAGTGATGATCAAAGATCCAGTAACCGACTCTACAAGCCACCTATACAACAAATAAGGACCAAGTCTCAATCAACAACTAATAATCCTCAATTTGACCTAAAGTCAAAATTGGTCAAAGTCAATGGCCAACGGTCAGCCCCATACCACCTACGCCCAACGTAGCATGCAACTCTACGCTCAATGTAGAGCACAAGGTGGCTAAGCGGGAAAAATCGAGGCTCCACCCAACGTAAGGCAAATTACGCCCCACATAGAACTGGATGTCTAACTTTTTCATTAAGCTCTTAATACATAAAGTTAATCCTTCAGACTTTCAAATTTCGACCTTTACAATGTCTTAATGGATAAAGTTTTCAAATTTACCCATTAAGATGTTGGATTAGTGTCTAAGTCCATAACTATTTTGGTATGTACTTGACCCGATGGTGCATGGTCCTTTTGGGTTGCCTTCACCAAAGCAACTTGATAGGATGAATTATGGAGAGAAAGGATTAAATATGATTTATTAATATATTATGGGAATAATATATTAAAGGAGAAATCATATTGTTTAATTAATATTAGTCAATAATTAATTGGTAATTAGTTTTGTGACTAAAAGAGATTAATTAAACTTAAGGGACTGGAATTGTAATTATAAGATAATTGGAATTTGGGTCGTGGATTGTCTTAAATCAAGAGGTGGACGAATTCTTATGGGAAGCCCATAAGGAAATCGTCCAAGGGCTTGATTAAAGAAGTCTATGGGTTGCTTAGGGCTTAAGCAACCAAATTAGGGTTTCCTTGTTAGATAACCCTAATAGCCTTACTATATATAAGACCCTTATGACCCAAAAACGTGGTGAAGCTTTATTCTAGGGTTAGAACACGTTTTGGGCAGCCTCCATCCTCTCTCCTCTTCATCCTCTTGCTTATGGTGTTTGTAAGCCATTAGAGGAGTGACACTTGTGACTCTAAGCCTTCCAAAGTCAATTCAAGGAGGAATTGGAATTATTATTGCTACATAACAATCAAGGTAATACCATAAACCTAATTATATGTTAATATTGATTTCCATATGCTAGAATTAGGGTTTATAGTCTTGGATTCAAAGCATGTACAATAGAGAAACCTAGATCCAAGCATTAGGGTTTGTATGAGCACATAGGATGTCTTATGACCAAAACCCATCATAAGACACTTCCCATCAAGCAAGATCTAAATTTTATGCACTAAAATGACAAAAAATACTAACACCACATCCATGGCTTAAAAACACAAGCATCAAAGCACAACTTTCCAAGTCCAACAAGTCCCAAGAGTGTTCCATATAGCTCAAAAGGTAATGGAGTTGTCTCAACACCCAAAACACAAGCTCAACAGACCAAAAAGTGACAAATATGACAATTAACAAGATCTATGAAACCAAAGAGCAAGTTAGAAGCTTTTTACTCACAATGGTCCAAGAATGAAGCAACCTTGTTGGATCTATACTTTAACCCTTCTTTTATGCATTTTGCAAAGACCTTGTTCTTCAAGATTCAACCATCCAATGGAGAAATAAGCTCATACGAGATGCTAAGGCTCAAAACAAGCAAGAGGAGGCTAGGGTTTCTCAATGAATGATATGAGGTGATTGAGGTTGGTCATGGGAAGGATCCCAAGAAGTTAGAGCCCTTAAATATGGCTCAAAACCTTAGGGTTAGGGTTTTGGTTTGCAGCAGCTACACCCTGCATAACATAGCATACGCCCAGTGTAGGTCATTAAACTCGTGTCTAGAATTCAGCTCCTACGCCCCGCGTAGGCAAAATTCCTAATTTCTAGTTCAACTTCAAATAATCATAACTTCTTCGTTTGAACTCTGATTTCGACGTTCTTTATATGCACATAAAGGTATTGACGAGCCCCACAATTATATCTTGTTACTTTTGAATAAAAAATATCAAACATTAATCCTTAATTCATGCAAGATGCTCGAGATATCACATTTCTAGTTTTACCCTTTTTCTTCAAGGCACAAATCAAGGGTTCTAATCACTTAATCCAACACTGGTTTTATAGAAAACAAAATATGTACAATGCAGAAAACATTTAACAACTAATAGGGTACGTGCATCCTATAAAAGATCTATGTCATACACTTTGAAAGCAACATACAATGAACAACTAAACTTAGCATAGCCTTAGTATATTTCAAAAATCATAAAATATAGGGTTACATACCTTTTGATTTGTTATTGTAAGCAAATCACACCAATCCTTGAGTTGTAGGACTTGTAAAGCCTAACACCAAAGAGATGGTGTCTCGAATGGTTTGTACTCAAACCTTAGCAATAAGAACACGAGCGGAGAGAGGATAGAGTAGTGGATTTTTGGCTATGAGAGGCTTAGAAGAAGTAGTAATAAAAATATATGAAGCCTTTAGGGGCTATTTATAGGTGAATGAGGTATCCTTGGATAACCTTAATTTGAATATAATAATAATATCTCAAATAAGGCAGGTATCCAATCCATTTACTTATCATTCACGACTCCTAGAAGCCCTATAAGACTTCCACAAAAATCCACTCAAAACCTCTAGTTTCTCAAAAAGGACTTCACAATACGATTTAGGATTTTAGGGAGGCTGGTAAGGGGCTGGTGGGAAGATTAAGTCCTTTAAATAGGGTACAAAACCCTATAAATTAGGGTTTCCCCTCTGTCAGCCTACTCGTAGAGTTGAGGCCTCTCAACTCGTTGAGTAGGTTACTTAAATCACGCATCCCATATGATTTCTACTCGACGAGTTTGGGGCTTCCAACTCGTCAAGTTGATTTTATAATTTGAAAAAATAGTAATTTAAATACATACCAGGATCCAAGCGTTACACTAAACTCTATTCCTTTAAATCCCAATACCTTAACTTGATCAAGTTTTGGCCCGATGTCCCGAAATTATAACATCACTAAAACTAGGTGTTACAAGAAGTGGTGCCTTAATGAGAAGAATGATGGAAGATGAATAATCCGTATAAATAACATTGACAAGTTACACTATAATGTCCGTGACGGATGATTATGAATATCCTTTGTAATTCTTTAAACAAGGCTTGTTTTGCTTATAAGTTGTAAAATTGTTGGGACTTTAAATCAATTTAATGATGTTGCAAAGCTAATTCTAATTTGGGACCTATGGATGGTGTTTTGGTAACACTCGGTCAATGATGATGTTTGTATCATTGTTATTTTTTGAGGGCGGTTTTTTCATATTTTATTCATTTGACATGTATTATGTTTCAAACAACAATGTCTTCATAATTCTATATCAACCGAAAATTGGGCTTTACACTTTTCAGTATGCCTTTTTCATCTTCATCCATATTAAACTATCATATTCATAAGCTTCTTTTTTTCATTGTTTTTAAATGTTATCTCCTAACAGTGATGTTTACCATGTTATTTACATGAGTCCCTCATTGGGTTATTTAAGATAATGTGAAGATTCTTTTTATGATTTGCTCATGTGTTGTTACATCAATGTTAGAAATTTCAACGTTTTATGTGTAATTTTGTTGGACTATTATGAATTTCTTGCATAACAACAAAACTTTTTGTGTTTTAATCATGTATGTAGACTGATATAAATCGAACATAATGACATAGTTTCAATGTACTATGGTTATTTTGATCAAATCTAAGATGATGTTTGTTTTTTTGCAAAAGATCTTCTAAACCTCTTATGTTTGGGCAACACACATATGTTTGGTCCCGCATACTGTTTATTGTTTAGAAGACCACAGACCTAAAAATGTATGCACACTCTTCTTGGCACATATATAAACCTATGTCTTCTAACCTCTTCTTAGGCGTTCTAAAAATTCTAAAGGCAATAAAAAATGAAAATGAAAACCACGCTTGGACCATTCACATATATGGGCAAAAAAACAAAAAATAAATGTAAAACTAACAAATAAGCTTAATTATACGTTGCATTTTTTTATAATTCCTTTGCCATGTGAACTTTTGCAATAAGATTATTTGAGAAATAAGCTTACAAATAAAATATATTGCTTCTTATTTTCCAAATATGTTTGTAATTATGTTAAGTTTTAATGATTTTAGCTTAATAAACTTGTTATTTGTTCACATAATAACTAAAAAAACCAAACTTATTATGAAACATATCATATATTTTACTTTTTTTTCTTCATAAAATGGACAATTAATTTGTGTTAAATATTGAAAATAAGGTGGTTGTGTGATTAAACTTTAATGTCGTTACATTAGTATTATTGTAAATGTCTTTTAAATTAAAAAAATTAGTTTACTTAAGTTTTAGTTTATTTTAGTAATTTGCAGATTTTCAAAAACAAACAATCTTTTTTTATAGACTGCAAACATTTGGTCCATATTTTCTACTGTAAAGTTCTACATATGTGGTCCACGGACCGCAAGCCTTTTGCCTCTAAAAAAAACAAATAACACCTAACTTTTGTGCCGAAAGCATGTAAAAAATTAGGGATTATCGAAGTGATAAAAAAAATAAAACTAAGGGAGATGTTGCTACGTGGTCTTCTGTATGCATTATAGATGGCTATCTCCAACCTTCCTAATGGGCCCTTGAACAGACCCGTTGCAAAATGGAACACAAATAGGTTAAAGGGCATACCGAAGGTCGGACCTCGATATTGCTCTCCGATGTCTAAGTCAGATATTGCTATTGGTGTTGTGAATATATATTGCGAAGAGTTTTAAGGTTTGGAAAGTCTTACCCTCTTTCTCTGTTGTTGAGGGTTTTTATAGACAACTCAATCGGGGTTGGTGCAACTCTTTACCCGATGATGCACATTACCCGAGTAACAACAACTAAGTCATTGGTACCGTTTTATTATTTTATTGTTGTTGCAATCTTATGGTTGCGGGACTTCATGGATATGTTTTGCTTCTTGCATCTTTACTTGTTGTGTATTGATATTGCATTATGGTTGATTATTTTAGATAATTGTCTTTTTCCGTTTTTTCTAAACCGATCTGTAACTGTCGGGCTGGCATGATTTGCTTTTTCCTACACCGGTATTCTTTACATCTTGTTGGTATGTTGTGAGCGGGTCGGTATTGGGCTGATTGGCAGTTCCGGGCACACCATTAAGTCCCCCACCCCGAAGGGTAAAATAATGACGCTAAATTCTATTTTTATAAATAAGGGTTTATATTTTATAACTTTTACAAGTGAAAATAGGTGACATAAAGTTAACACGAATGCAATTATGTAAACCAAATGCAATCATAACAACAATAATTTGACTTTGCATAGTAAATATGACCATGTTGTTTCATGAAGTTGTAATGTGGATATATCCTAACAACAATAATTTGACTTTGCACACTAAATATGACCATGTTGTTTCATGAAGTTGTAATGTGGATATATCCTGCAAGAAAGGTACATATATGGTCTATATTGTACATAAATTTTACATTGTCTAAATGATACTTACATCTAAGACTTTTATAATTCCTATTATATATGATAATGTAATGGCATGTTTATATAAAAGCAAAGTAAATACAAAATACCTTTTTATTTCCCAAAGGACATACATACCAAAACAATACACAAATAAACATTTCTAAGGCTATGGGGTATGGCTTGTGGTGTCCACCGCAGTGAGCCTATGTGGTCGCGGTGGATCACGGTGAACATTATCCCTTTATTTCTTCATTGTACTATTGAACCCACCATGGTGGAAACCCGTTGTACTCAACCCTCTCCTAGTTTTTGTAATGCCCCGATTCTCAGGTATTGATTTTGATATAAGTTTTTTCTTGATTTCAAGGTCTACTCGACGAGTTGGTTGCCCTACTCATCGAGTAGTAGCGAGTTGGTCCACGTGTTTAAGTGATCTACTCGCCGAGTCCAAAAAGGGACTCGACGAGTAGGAGTTGGTAGATGAAACCCTAATTTCCGGGGTTTTGCACCCTATTTAAAGGATCATTGGCCTCTCCAGCCTCCCCTTTACAACCTCTTGTCATTCTAAAACCCTAATTCGTGTTTGTGTATGCTACATTGGTGTGTTAAGCCTTGAATAAGGATTTTGGTGAGAAAAGCTTGGGGAACAAGGGATTAGAAGCAAGGAACTTGTGGGAATTAGAGATCTACTTCAGTGGGCACCCTTTTGAAGGTATTAAGCTGTCATCTTGGCCTCATTTAATCTTAGATCTCATTTGGGTGGATTTTTGGAAGCTTTTCTTGTGTTTGAGCTAAAATCTGAAGTTTCAACTTCAGATTTGAGCTCTTTTTGGTCTCTAAGTCCATAAAGTTGTTAGCTTTGTCAAGCATGAACCTTCCCTTAAGTGTGAGACTTCTTTACAAGCTTAGTTTTGTCATTTTAAGACTTTAGAGCTTTGCATGCACGTAAAGTTTGCAACCTTACGTGATAAACATGCCTTGGGAAACTTGATCTACAATTTGTAGCCTTAGCATGGCTTAAAAAACATCTGTATGGATGAAGGACTGAATGGACTCGACGAGTCGCATGGTCGACTCAGCGAGTCCGATGAAGAGTGTCGTGGACTCGGCGAGTCGGCTAGGGTTTTCCCAACCTTTGGACACGTATGGACTTGGCAAGTTGCAAGGGAACTTGACGAGTTGGCCAAGGAGTTTGCGACCGCAAATCTTTGGAACTCGACGAGTCACTCCAGTGACTCGGCGAGTTGACGAGGTATGCAAGGAACTCGACGAGTAACTGAGGGTACTCGACGAGTTGAGGTCAACATGGACTGTTGACCTTGATAGTTGACTTTGACTTTGACTTTGACCAAGGGTTGACTATTGGACTTCTAGGGTATTTTGGGGATTTATGAGCATGGTGGGAACAATTAGTCAAGAAGTTCATGATGGGTATTAACTTGGCATTTATTGTGTGATAGTTTGGAATTCCCGGTGAGACAACAGTAAGAGATTTGCAGTACTTCAACATTACTTATGAGGTGAGTTTTCCTCGCTATACTCAAGGGTCTAAGGCACCAAGGCCGACCCTTTGGATTGTTATCTGGTTATGTGATGCTAGTATGATTTGTTAGATCGGTATCCTAGAGGGTAGGATAATATTAGGTAGTATGTGGTATGATTTGTTATATCAGTATCCTGGTAGATAGGATGGTATTATGTGTTACGTGATATGATCCATTAGATCAGTTGTTGTCTATAGACTGTTATGTGACTATCTGTTATATATATATATATATATATATATATATATATATATATATATATATATATGTGCACATGTATGTTTGGCGGTTGAGGCTTATCTGCTTTGTGCAGAGGCCAATAGACCTGGGCATTCCAACCTGTTGGTTATGGGCATGGGGTATTCCATCCCGAGGATGATTGGACCCATAGTATGTTGGCATTCCAACCTGTTGGTTGTGGGTCTGGGGTATTCCAACCCGATGGTTGACTGGACCCATAATATGTTGTTTATGATTATTTGTGTATTGTCGAAGTATGGGTATTTTGGGGGAAACTCACTAAGCTATCAGGCTTACAGTTTCAGTTTATTGTTTCAGGTACATCAGGGGATCGCGGCAAAGCAAAGGCATGATCGTACAATTCCTCATGTTTTGTTTATGGTTATGGGAAAAACTCTAAAATAGATTATTTTAAAAACAAATTTGTAATAACTGTTGGTTTTAAATTTTTTGAAAAGTTTTAAATTAGCTTGAAATTTTTGGGTCTTATAAGTTGGTATCAGAGCCCTGGTTTGAGTGAATTGGAGGAACACTCGTGTGATTCCGGTCTCAAATCAAGGAAAAGATTTTTAAAATGATTTTGCAAATTGTTTTCAAAATTCGTAAAGGAGGATGCAGGGTGTACGATCAGCCATAGCCAGTAAGTAGACCCCAAAATACCATACAAGTAATTGATATTGTGATATGTTAGAACAACATGCTAGTACCAGGCTAGGGATCTTCAGGAATTGCATGATAGAATTTCCTGATTACATGATGCATGCTTGCCTAGGGTTTTCTTATATGAGATTGATATCATTACTGTAGTTACATGTGTATGTATCACGGCTGTACATAATTAAGATCTTAGAGCCCGAGAATGTTTGATTTTGCATTATGTTCTATTTTTATTGATTAGGGCTTAGGGTAGGATCAAATATTCGAAAGTTTATAGGGTCCAGCGTTATGTATGGTTAGCATACACTAATGTTGCAGGGTTGGTGGAAGTTTCATGGATGAGGGGGTTGTATGAGGCCGGTATGTCAGTTGTGAGACAGTTAGCCTTCCTCTAGGGTGAGGTTAAGCGACCATCAGTTGCATGTGCATTGTTAGGGTGTTGTGGTGATACTTGAGACAAATATGGGTAGGTGTGGAAGGTAGTATGGGCCCATACTATTGAAAGCACATGACCCATACGCTTAGTAAGGAAGTCATAACCCCTAGGGCTTAGACGAGAGTTGGTTCCCAGCTATTTATGTGGGTTATCTGATATCTTTTGGTATGTTTCAGAATGGTGATGACGAGACTCTTTGTGACTGGATCTGGATCAGGATCAGGATCAGGAGACGGAGGCCAGGAGAGACCAGCAACACTTGAGCCTGTGGTGCAAATGGAGACAAATGAGTTAGACGCCAGGATTCGAGAGATCTTGCATGATGAGGTTGCTACTTTGTTTCGGGCTCAGCTACCGGAGATGTTTGGGTCTATTAAGACCGCCATGGTCGAGTATTTTGACGAGCGATACCTAGCCCTTGCAGAGACGGTTGTCGTTGCAGCCGCATCGGCTGTAACAGCGGAAGGGGGAGGAGTAGGAGCCACTCATGGCTTCCAGTACAGGGACTTCGATAACACGAAGCCCCTACTTTTGATGGGACGCAGGACCCCATCAAGGATATGAGGTGGATTTCAGATGTGGAGGGGTGTTTCTTTACTTTCTCGTGTCCTACTGACCGGAAGGTCAGGTGTGCTTTGAACCTAGTAAGGTCCGGGGCCAAGGACTGGTGGAGATTGACGACTAGGTCATACACTGATGATCAGAGAGCTGATGTTACTTAGGAGCAGTTCAGGGATATGTTTTGCGCCCAATACATTCCACGGGTTGAGCAGGAACGGTTGTCGTATGAGTTTTTGAGTTTGAGACAGGATGGGGAGTCTGTGACGAAGATCACCCGGATGTTTACAGAGAGGGCGATGTTTTGCCCAGAGTTTGCTTCCGAGCAGGCTCAGATGACTCGTTATCTGAGCATGCTCAAGACCGACATCCGTTAGTTTGTGTCTACCCAACGATGCGATACTCTTCTGGAGTTGCAGTAGGCCGCTAGGCGGCGTGAGTTGGAGATCTAGTTGTAGTTGAGGGAGCAGCGGCAGGCCCCGATGCAGTCGCAGCCGACGCCGAAGCGGTCTAAGACCGCTGATACTAGGATTGGGGGACAACCAGGTCGCACTTTTGGGAAGTGCAAAAAGGCTCATTCAGGGACGTGTCGATCAGGGAGTGGATGCCATCGATGTGGCAAGTAGGGCCATCTGGCCAGGGATTGCAGGCAGCCGACTCCGACTACCGGAGTCAGACTTTGTTACTATTATGATCAGGTGGGTCATATGAAGGCTTAATGTCCTCTGCTAGCCGCCAAGCCGGCGCAGGCTCCAGCGCCGACTACATTGATGTGACAACCCAAAATTTCCGTTAGTTTTAACGTCGAAATTAAGCACGTCAAAAATTAGCAAAATTTATCCCAAAATATTTTTGACCGGATTTAAACCCATTGGAATATTTTAAATAATATTCATCAAGCGAACCAAAATTTAGGAGGTATAATTTTAAAATTTTCGTGTTTAACGGTAGTCGTGAAAAACCTCGTTCGCGGTTAGTGTTGGGTGAACCCCCAACCAGGCCATAAACTCCACCCTATATAAGGGTTGAGTGGGCCCAACTTTTTCCCCACCTTAGACACTTTCTCTCTCTACAAATCGGGTTTTGGTCAAAAATCGCCCCTTCGAGCTTCAAATCGGTAAGTTAACCTTCCTAGCTTGTTGTTTTTCTCATCTAGCTCACAAATTCGTGGCTTAAACATCCAAAAACCCCAAGAACAAGAGTTTACGGTCTTGGGAGCATCCCAAAACTGTAAACACCTTGAAAGAGTGTTTTGGTGCCCAAAAACCCTTCCAAACCACTTCTAATGCTTAGCAATGACTTAGAGGCTTGCACGAAAGGACTTAGAACACCAAAATCGTAGCAAATGGGGAGTAAACATGAGTTTATGGTCTAAGAACATCCTTAGACCGTAAACCCATCTTCAAGGACCATAAACACTTATTTAGGTGTTAAGCTACCCCTCAAACACCTCCAAAAGCTTCCATGAGTACCTAAAGCCTTGTAATCCTTCGTTTGATGCACCAAAACATAGGATTCATGGACAAACATGAGTTTACTACCATAAAATCATGTGTTTAAGGTAGTAAACTGTTGGATTAATGTCTAAGTCCATAACTATATTTGGTATGTACTTGACCCGACCCGGCATGGTCCATTTGGGTTGCACTTCACCGACACAATTTATATGGATAGTCTTTTGAGAATAGTATATTTATGATTTATATTAATATATTATAAGTTCTAATATATTAATATGGAATCATATTATTTAATTAGTATTGATCAAGACTTAATTTAGAATTAATTAAGTGATCAAAATGAACTAATTAAATATGGACTCTTATATATATGGAATGGGCCAAGTTCATTTAGGTTGGGCTAAGCTTTCATGGATAGTCCATGGAGTGTTTAACCCATGGATCATATGAAATGAAAGGTCATGGGTTTAACCCTAGTCTCCATACTATATAAAGATGTCATTGGTTGGTGAAATTGGCACTAGTGTGGTACACTAAGAAGGGCTAGCTGATTTCACTAGAGAGAACCAAGTATCCATATTCTCTAAAGTCTTCCAAGGTGTTATGGTGATTTGTGATTCCATTTGATGCTTCCACGCTATTGGGGCTAAGCTCTTAAAGCTTGAAGATATCAAGCTACATCAAAAGGTATGTCATCTAACTAGTACTTTGTAGTATAAGAACTCATAATATGCTAGTTAGGATTAAAGCCTTGGAAAGTTCTTATTTGCATGTATAATAGAGAAAACATAGATCCAAGGTTTATAGGGTTGCATGTACACCATAGGAGTGTTAGAATGCTCAAAACCCAACAGTGGTATCAGATCCATGAGTTGTTTTCTGTTATATTAATGCAAATGTTTTATTTTCAAAGTTGAAAAAAAAAAAGAAAAAAAAACATGACGTTTGTCAAATTTTAAGATAATTACTTGTTTTTGTGAAAAACTAATTATTTGTAAAATTTGAATCATTTTCTATATGAGTTGGATTAGGTCAAATTTAGTAAAAGATAAAATTATATGATTATTTTATTAGTTTTAAAAGTTTGATCTAAAGAGTTTTTTTAAACCTCCATAAGTTATGGATATGAAAAGGTTTTAAAAAAAATTGATTCAAAGTTTTTTATGGAGTTACAAAACTTGGTCTTAATGTTTTAAAGAATTCCATAACTTGTTCTTAAGTTATGGAACATGAAAAGTTTCATCATAAAAGAAACATTAAACCCCATAAGTTATGGAATCCAAAAGTTTTTTTTTGTGTTACCTTGTTTTATGAGTTATTTTTTAGATTAATGAAAAATATGTGTTAATAGTTTTCAATCCAAATTAATCTAAACGTTGTTCATAAAATGTGTTTTTGTAACTTGTCCTCAAGTTATATGAAAAGTCACATTTATGAATCTTAAAAACTCATAAAAAATGCCTTAGGTTACAAAAATAAAATAAAATGAAGAGTCTTTCCTTATTAAATGGTTTTATGACTCCATAACTTGTCCTCAAGTTATGGAGAACCAAGAGTCTCTTCATTAAATAATAAATAAAAAAAATGTAACCTTAATTAATTCCATAAGTTATAAAATAAAGAAAAATTAATTCTTTTATTAGTTTAAAGTCTTCCATAACTTGTCCTCAAGTTATGGAACTTGAAGAGTTTTTTTTAATTAAAACTACTTTAAACACATAAGTTATGGAATAGAAAAGTTTTGAAAGTTACAAAACTTGCCCTCAAGTTTTGGAATTTGAAAAGTTTTCACTTATGAATACTTTAATTCCAAGTTAGCCCTTAGAATTTTAAAAGTTAAAATTCAACCCTTATACTTTATAATATTATAAGTCTTACCGCTAGTACGCCTCATTCACGAAGCCGGTCTATAAGGTGGGTATAAGGTTGTTGCCTATAAAATGGCAACTTCATGGGTGTCCACTCTCACCCACCGCTTGCTTGACTGGTGGAGGGTCGTTAGCCGAACGGGTTTGACAGGACTATAATTCTCCCTTCATTAAAAGTATTAATGATAAATACTAAGTAACTAAACTCTTAATAATACCCAATCTTAGTTACTTAGGAAAATGTGAATAAGGTGCTAATCCATGAAATTACACTTTGCACTTTGTTTAAGTCGGTTAGTGGAGCGTGTGTGGTTAACCGGCACACTAACTCGTATTTAACAAGGTAGGCAAAGGGTAACTTAATGTTTATCATAGTATCGATGGAGCGTGTGTGGTTAACCGGCACATCGATTGAGGGGTAAACACTTAAGGGTACCAAGTAATTTGCATGGTTACTTCACACCTTGTTTTGTGATCCTCGGCATCCCAGTCACAAAACCTGAAGGGCACACTCGAGATTGAAACATGCCATTGAACAGTTCAATGAATCTCAAAAGATCTAGGAGTTTCAAATCCAATTAAAACCTAATTATACATTTTGTTTATCTTGGTGGAAATTGGTGAATCGTCATTCACCTACCTTCAAATTTATTATAGCTTGGATTACGGCATCCCTCTTCTAAGTTATAAAATAGTTTGTTGGGTCTTAGCCTTAATATTTCATATTGGGTGTTATATTAAGGACTTTAAATCAACTATCTTGAATATCTCCCAAAAGATGTCAAGTTCAGACATCTATGATCTTCCCAAATATCTTGGAACTTCACTTCCTCCACCTCCTACAATTATTCTCCCTAACCCACAAGTTCAAGGTCACTCAAGCCCTATTGGCAAGGCAAGGTCTAGGTGTGATCACATCTTGGAGATGAAGTCACATGCTGACAAGCCGAGAGAGTTGGGTGTCAAAGTCTTAAGAAAATTAGTGGTTCAATCAATTTCTAAGTCACATAGTGAGTTTCTTTGGAACTCATATGAAACAGACTATGACAAGACCCTTAATGATCTTATCTATTTGCTAAGATCATCTTCCTAAAACTTTATGGACATTGACAATGATGACATTGGATATCCAGTAAAGCTCTCTCTTCCCAGTGGAAAGGGATCGACCATAGTCAACTGGGTTGACCAAATGGTAAAGAGAAAAGCTAAGTCTGTGATAGTCCCGTGTACTATTACCAAAGGGTCCATATGGTTATATTGCCAAAGGAAGGGGCATTGGTTGCGAATCTGCCAATTTACTTAAGGGTGTTAAAGTCAATAAGTTTGACTCTACTTCAGGTAAAGTCCACTATCTAACTCTGCTAAGTTTCTATTCTGAAATTCTTGATACATGATGTGACTGTGTCACATGGTGATGTTTTAAGAATCAAAGAAAAGTAAAGAAACTTAAAGAAAGAATATGCTGAATCTGATCGCGTAGATGGATTTCTATCGCGTAGTTTGAAGATTGGATTCTTGAGCTACTTCTTAGGAGTTATGAGATATTGCTTAGGAATAGATAACAAGAAGTTTTCATATGGATTGTAAGGATAGTTTTTCCGCAAAGTTTTTAAAATAAAAGGAAAAATGATGATTTTATTTATTTTAAAAATATCCTTACAATGACATTTGAAGAAAAATTTGTTGCTTATATGATTCCATTAATAGCAAGTGTGGAAATATGAAATTGATTCTTTCATTTGTGGTAATGTCTAAATTTACCAAATAAGGAAAGATTCTCATCACCCAAGTTTTAATTGGACCGGAACTTGGAATCATGCAAGTTGTATAGCATGATGAATTAGAACTTTCAAGTATTGGAAAATTAAGACTAATTACTTGTTCACATGGATGTGTGAGTCAAGTGAAGGACTAAGGGATCGAGTACACATTCTGGTGCACTAGTCAAGTCCACCACAAAAGATCGATAAGATTATTCGTCATAATTTACTAAAGCTCAGTAAATATGGTTATACTTACAAGCTTAAGTGTAATTCTGAGACATTGGAAAAGGTTCCAATGTAAGGCAGAGCGAATAAGAAGAATCAAATTAGGCAGAAGGATAAAAGTTTCTCAAATCTAAAAAGATGGGAGAGTACTTTAGTATCAGTTTTTATGATCATCTTACTGATTTAGAGACCTTATCACAATTCATCCTCTAAGTGCCTTCTTATAGCTAAGAAGAGGAACTATGAAATGTTGAAGTGGTTAAATCAAGAAGATGATTCATACTTCGTTCCAAAAAAAAACAATTATTAGAGTCATACTCCAAGATTGTAACTTGAGTGACATGTCTTAAAGAAGGTTTAAAACACTTGTCAAATGTAAGAGTAAAAGTTTTCTACTCTTGTACATTTGAAATTGGTAAGTTGTGATGTTTTGGATAAAACAAAGACCAACTAAGGCAAATTGTGTGAAGTGTCTGTCTTGATTAGAATCCACACTATCTCTTGAATATTTGACAAGAAAGTCTTATAGGTCAAGGAGACAGTGGGAGTCTAAAAGATCCTGAAAGGGTTTCAAGAAGTAATCAAGAACAAAAAAAAACATGTATTTCATCACTAGCACACAACTAGAGGTTTATAACCTATCGTGTTGACATTTCAGTGCCCATTCCAGTTAAAGTTGGCTTTGCATATGAGTTCTTAGAGTTCTCAATTGGTTGCAAAACAACTTGGAAGCAATGGAAGGCCCTTGATCTGCCAGGTGGCAAGAAGTTAAGATTGCACAAGTTCAATCCATATGAGTTAGGATTTGTCACCAACCTAGTCCTTGTGATTACGGTTTTGACAAATTCACATGGATAGGAACACTTACACCATAAAATCTAAGTGTCATAAGGTTTCTCTTCGACTCATGAAAATGATGGTAAGGAAACTCTTTCACTAAGTAGATTTTAAGTAGATAGCAATTGTGATATTTGCAGTTCTCAAAGTCGTTAGTGGAGCGTGCGTGGTTAACCGACACACTAACATTGACTTATGAGAAATGGCAAAAGGTCTAAACAATTTAGACTATGATTATGACATCCCTTTTCATAGTTCTGAAATTGTTTAGACACACTTGTGAGCTATCTAAGAGAGGTGTATGATTTTGATAAAGTCTTATCAAGGCAATCTAGTATCAGAAATCTGAACTTTGGTAAGAAAGTCGATAAAGTATTGATTTCTAGAAGTCCAGTAGATTTCTGGGTACATGTCAAAGCTAGTGGGAGCATAAGTGTTATGTTATTAATCATCATGTTAGTGGGAGCATGATAATTATGATAAAGATTGCAAGTTAGCAATGTTAATTATAGAAAACAAAAGGTTTCAATTGGGAAAAAGTTGTTTTGCTATAATTAAGGGAGAGGAAATTATACTTCATCTCAAATCTATAAGCTTAGATCGTGAGGTTTTAATCATTTAGTCAAGGATATATATATGAATTTTATGTTGGAATGGCTCAACATAAGGAAATTCTCTATATGGGTCCATTAATCGTGTCCCATATGCTTCGGATATATGATCGATTACATGTGGTATATTCATCCTTTCAAAAAATTTCCAAATGCCTGGGGCATTAAGAAGGGAAAAGGTCTAGAATTGGATATGACTAAAATGATTAAGCAATTGTCGAGGACAATCTAAGGTTTACCAAAGATTGGTTGCTCAAGGACAGCTGGAAATATAGTGTTAATTCTGGAAGGACCATATTGACATAATCTGTAAGGAGCCAACTCCTGTTCAGAAGTGATAGTCAAAATGGAATATGGAAATGTTTCAAAGTTAGAAAGTATTCAATCTGTAAGATTAGGAAACTTAATGCAAGAAGGATGTTTCCAAGGAGTTGATCTCCTTTGGAATACTCTGTAATGATTGTTGCCAAGTCTTTATGAATTTGTGCATAATCATTACAAGAGGATCAATGCATAGAAGTTTAGAATCTAACAGATTTCAGTAAATGGCATGAAGTTGGAACTCTTGCATTTGCAGTAAGGAATTGGGACTGTGAAATGAGAATCATTGGAGTTATGTTCAATTGATCGAGTTCACAAAGTAAGGATCATAGACAAACATAGAGTGCATACTTGGTGTATGGCAAAGCTATTGTTTAAGAAAAACATAATGTACATGCTTGGAGCATGGGACAACTAGGGTTTTTAATTCAAGTGTAAAGTTGATAAAACTGAAACAATGAATAAAGAGTAATCAGTATGGTGATAAATAAAAGTGTTTATTTATATTCATAGGGTTTGATACCATATTAGATTCAATTATTCTTGTGTTTCATTTTGCATGTTTTGACTTCCAGAATAAACTAGGTTATTCTTCCGAAATGACTAAGTTATTCAAACCATCCACAGTCGGTCATATGTTGGAAGTAGATATGAATTAAGACTGTCATGGGTTGGCTTGTAGAGGTCTAAGATGTTGGACAAAGGGCTACAACACTCATGAGTGCTCATAAGTTCTGAGTATTGGATTCAACCCGCGCTCATTGGAATCACTTCATGGATTTTATCACGAGTGATCATGAGACGATAATATCTTATATTCTTCAAACCTAGAGATATGAGTTGTTACTATGAGTTGGTTGTACATTGATTGCACGAAAACGCATTCGGTAACTCGGTGTTATAAAACGTGCCTTTGTGTATGATTCAACAAGTAGCAGAACAAGCCATATGAGTCGAAGTTTATCCATTCCTTTTACCTTCGGGATAAAAGCGATATCTATGGGCCCCTAGATGATTTAATGATGACACATGTGAGTGCTTGGCCAAGCCAGGACTGATTTGATTTGTTCAATCAGTCAGTCTTCATGAATCGGAAATCGGGAAACAACAAATGGACAGAGAGAATGATTATAATCCATGTCTCAGTCCATATGATATCTAGAATGGAGGAATACATGATCCCTTATCTAATGGACAAGTTCGTTGACAAAATCAGAGTTCGACAGCGGCTTTAAGAGCTACGATTTCCAGTTAGGTTTTGAAGTCATACTCAATAATAGTTTTAGACTTATCCAAGTGGGAGACTGTTGGATTAATGTATAAGTCCATAACTATATTTGGTATGTACTTGACCCGACCCGACATGGTCCATTTGGGTTGCACTTCACCGGCACAATTTATATGGATAGTCTTTTGAGAATAGTATATTTATGATTTATATTAATATATTATAAGTTCTAATATATTAATATGGAACCATATTATTTAATTAGTATTGATCAAGACTTAATTTAGAATTAATTAAGTGATTAAAATGAACTAATTAAATATGGACTCTTATATATATGGAATGGGCCAAGTTCATTTAGGTTGGGCTAAGCTTTCATTGATAGTCCATGGAGTGTTTAACTCATGGATCATATGAAATGAAAGGTCATGGGTTTAACCCTAGTCTCCATACTATATAAAGATGTCCTTGGTTGGTGAAATTGGCACTAGTGTGGTACACTAAGAAGGGCTAGCTGATTTCACTAGAGAGAACCAAGTATCCATATTCTCTAAAGTCTTCCAAGGTGTTATGGTGATTTGTGATTCCATTTGATGCTTCCACACTATTGGGGCTAAGATCTTAAAGCTTGAAGATATCAAGCTACATCAAAAGGTATGTCATCTAACTAGTACTTTGTAGTATAAGAACTCATAATATGCTAGTTAGGATTAAAGCCTTGGAAAGTTCTTATTTGCATGTATAATAGAGAAAACATAGATCCAAGGTTTATAGGGTTGAATGTACACCATAGGAGTGTTAGAATGCTCAAAACCCAACATAAACTCCCCAAGAACACCTTCATAGACCGTAAACACCTTTCCAAGGTGTTTAAGTGCCTTTTACACTTTCCTATGCTCTTATAAGTGACTAGAACCTTGCATGCATGAGTTAGAACCACCAAACAACAAAAGGAATGGGCTAACATGAGTTTATGACCGTAAACTCATGTTTTTACGGCCGTAAACTCCTCAAGGAGTGGTCATGAACCGTAAACTCCTCAAGGAGTGGTCATGAACCGTAAACTCCCTAAAATGGTCCATATGAGGCCTTAAGCCCTTCCTATGACCTAGAATTGAACCTAGCCTAGTTCCACAAGTGTTATAAGACCTTAATGCATCAAAGAACACACCACCCATGAGTTTACGGCTGTAAACTCATGGGGATATGGTCTTAGGACCGTAAACTCTATAAAGAGTTTACTCTTGAAGAGTAAACTCCCTAACTAGGTGTTTTCCGCATTTTAGGATGCGTATATGTGTTTAATTAGTATTATAATTACTAATTCTATGTAAACATATGTCATCATATGTTATTAGGTCACTAAGTGTGTTCAAGTCTTTACTTGACACCGAGCACCCAACCGCCACCTCCATTCGATCCACTTACAACAGGTGAGTTCATACCACTGAATTAACCTTTTAAATGTTTTTACATGCTTTTATAGGGGGGAATACAAGTTAAAACATGCCAGTTATCATATCAATCATATGTGATTAATAACCCGCATGCACAAGGATTTATCACACTTTCAACTGTTTTACAAAGTATAATACTATAAATGGTTTTCCAAAACGTCTTTACTTGTTTGAATCTTTTCTCAAATTGTCTCTCGCGCTGTATGTTTTACTTCAAAACCAGTTACAGTAGTATTTTAAACAAAGGTTTTTCTTTACTTATATTGTTTTATCAAAGTTATATTCAAAACTTGTTTATGAAAGATTTTCAAGGATTTCCAAAGGTCTTCAAACTTATTTTACAAAAGGATATCAAGTCACGATTTTCTTAAGTGTAAAGGTTTTCCAAAGTTTTCGTCAAAGTTTTCTTCCATGCTTAAATGCTTCTACTTCGTTAAATGCATGCCTGTACTTGTATAATTATATAAATAATGTTTAAAGGACCTAGGAAGGCTAGTTCTCCCTATTTCCTTTTCCTCGTTTGGATGTGGTCTGGTGGGTATCGGATATCCGTCCGAAGGTCGTTTAAACATTAATTATATATCATGTATACATGTATAGACATAAAGGTTTACATCACCAGTTCATTTCCCTTGGGTAGCAAGGGCATCCTTCCATTCATCATTCATAGATCAGAGACACTAGTAACTATTATAGGAATAGTTAGGAGCCTCTATTTACTCTTTCTAGTACGAGAATTCCACAAGGGTCAGTTCATACGCGAGTTTATATCATCTCTCCAGCGCCTCTAACAGAATTCAGAATACGAGATGCATCTTCAAGACACGGATCTCCCCGTTGTCGAGTTGGTAACCAGAGTCTCCTGTAGGGAGAGCGGGCATTGTGTGTATAGATCTATACGGGACTGACACTCCCGCACCCTGACTGCTAGCTACAGTCCACGGCCTACCAAGCCAAGGGGTGACAAATGTCACATTTATTCCGACGCTTGCAGGGCGTCAAGTACTCTAGTGTCAATCACTATGGTTACGAGTATCTCCATGTTTACCTTATAATTCATGGCCTTAAGGTAACGAGAATCTAACATTGTATTCTTGAAACAACTCACTTAGGATTTTCCCTTTGTTTTAGACCTTGCTAGCTATATCTTTCATTTGATATTGTCTGGGGTATGTGTTTCTTTGTTTTAGACCTTGCTAGCCGTATCGTACATTTGATACCGTCTAGGGTCTGTGTTTCCTTTTGTTAGACTGAGCCAGGCGTATCATTCATTCGATACTCTCCTGGAGTCTATGATTTCTTTTGCCTTAGTCAACAGTATTTCTGCTGAGGCATATGTTATTTTCCCCTAGTATTCTACTAGTGATATTCTCCTACTCTCTTTAAAGTCAAATACCGTATTTTGGTAATGATAGTGTTTAAGGGAAAATTACTTTTTACAACATAACTCTGTCGATTCTTAGTAGAAGACTGCTTTTATTTAGAAAATATAGGATTTTCTGGAAAGGACGCTAATACACTGTAGATTCTAAACTACTACTTTTCACAAAGTTATTTTGAATAAAATACTTACTTATACAAATGACACTAAATGTTTATGAACTCACCAGCATTTATAAAAATGCTGATACTCGCTTTCAAAATAACTTGTATTCTCAGGTCAGCAGTAGATAGGTACACCTGGGAGCTTTTGTGAAGCCAACCTAGAACCAAGCTGCAACTATATTAGTCTCTGTATTACTTTGATGTCTCCATTAAATGTAACTTACGTAAAACTATTACTATTAATGCAATAGTTGTTGTACTTTGATTACTATACTGCATATGTTGTGATACTTGACATGACGTCATCCACCCCATAACATTTCCGCCGTTCCGGTTTTGGGGTGTGACAATTGAGGATTGCAGATGGGAGGCTAATTAAGGCAGAGCCTCCGAAGGCTCAGGGGCGTGCCTTCCAGCTTACGGCTGAGGAGGCCAGGGCAGCACCGGATGTGGTTGCTGGTATGTTTCTATCTTTTATCTCATTTATTATATATGTTATATGCTTATCTGTTGTACCTGTGATTATATATGTATTTAGTGAACTCCTTGTCTGCATTGGTTTTATTTGACTCGGGGGCGAGTCGGTTGTTTGTATCTCAGACTTTCAGTAGGGAGTTCAGTGTGCCAGTAGGTGAGCTAGAGTGTCCGTTGCGAGTCTCCATCGCCAATGAACACGGGGTTTCTGCTTCTTCGGTCTACCGGGGATGTGAGTTGGAGATTTTCGGAGTATCCTTTCCGATAGACTTGATACCGATTCCCATGGGGGAGATGTTTGTGATTGTAGGGATGGATTGGATTAGTCAGTTCGGTGCCATGATAGATTGTGAGGGTCAGTGGGTGGTAGTTCGAACCCCAAGTAGGGGAGAGCTGGTTGTATATGGCGAGGGCCCCAGAGTGGGATCATGTTTTTGTTCAGTTGCCAGGGGTCGGCAGTATATTCAGCACGGGTTTGCAGGTTATCTAGTGTATGTGGTGAATACACATGTCGGAGATCAGACGTCAGTTTTCAGAGGTTCCGGTGGTTAGGGAGTTTGTCGACGTGTTCCCGGAGGAGTTGCCAGGAATACCTCCAGAGAGCAGGTCGAGCTTCGGATCAACCTGGTGTCGGGTGCGGCTCCTATCGCTAAGGCGCCGTACCGGTTGGCGGCACCTGAGATGCAGGAGTTGTCTTCATAGCAGTAGGAACTGTTGGGCAAGCAGGTCATTCGACCTAGCAGCTCTCCATGGGGAGCACCGATCCTTTTCGTTAGGAAGAAGGACGGTTCGCACCGGATGTGCATTGATTATAGGGAGTTGAACAAGTTGATGGTGAAGAACCGTTATCCACTCCACAGGATAGATGATCTATTCGATCAATTGCAGGGTGCATCTTGGTTCTCCAAGATCGATTTGAGGTCGGGGTATCATCAGGTCCGGGTCAAAGAGGAGGATGTGGAGAAGACCGTGTTTTGAACACGATATCGTCATTATGAGTTCGTGGTGATGTCGTTTGGGATCACCAACGCACCAACAATATTCATGGACCTGATGAATCGGGTCTACAGACCGATGCTTGATCGCTCGGTCATAATGTTTATTGATGATATATTGGTGTATTCCAAGACCCGAGAGCAGCATGAGGAGCACTTCAGGGAGTTGTTGGGAGTTCTGAGATGAGAACGGTTGTATGCCAAGTTCTCGAAGTGTGAGTTTTGGTTGCGAGAGGTCCAATTCCTCGAACATCTCGTTAACCAGGAGGGAATTTTGGTCGACCCGACCAAAATCGAGGCAGTCATGCAGTGGGAGGTGCGGAGGTCTCCTTCGGACATCATGAGTTTTCTGGGATTAGCATGGTACTACCAGAGATTCATTTGGGATTTCTCTAAGAATGCAGTACCCCTTACTCGTCTGACGATGAAGGGGGTGGATTTCCAGTGGGGCTCGGAGCAGCAGAGGGCGTTTGGGACTCTCCGTCAGCGTTTGTGCGAGGCTCCAGTATTGACACTCCCGGAGGGAGTAGAGGATTTTGTGGTGTTCTGTGATGCATCCATCACAGGTTTGGGGCACGGTCCTCATGCAGAGAGGACAAGTGATAGCTTACGCGTCGCGGCAGCTGAAGCCGCACGAGACGAGGTATGCTACTCGTGATTTGGAGTTGGGAGTAGTGGTTTTCGCTCTCAAGATATGGAGACATTACCTTTATGGGGTCCGTTGTACCATATGCATGGATCACAAGAGCTTGAGACACATCATGGATCAACCGAACCTGAACATAAGGCAGTACAAGTGGCTCGATGTAGTCAAGGACTATGAATGCGAGATCCTTTACCACCCCGGTAAAGTGAATATGTTGGCGGACGCTTTGAGCCGCAAGTCAGCTGGGTCTTCCACCCCAGCGGTATGTATGAGGATAGCGGTGGATTCTCCACTTGTGAGCTTGATTATGGATGCTCGGGTTGAGAGCATGTGACCGGAGAACTGGAAGTTGGAGAGGATCAAGGGTGAGAACACCCGGGTTATGCAGGATATCTGGGGATTATTGACCCGATGCGGTCGGGTATGGGTTCCGATGTCTGGTGGGGTCAGACAGACAGTCATGGAGGAGGCTCATAAGTCTCATTTATCTATTCAACCGAGGGACACCAAGATGTATCGAGACATGAGTTTGAGTTAATGATGGCCATGTATGAAGCGAGAAATCGCTTGGTATGTCGAGAGGTGCTTGACCTGCAGGATGGTCAAGGCCGAGCATCAGAGGCCGCATGGTATGCTGCAGCCTTTAAAGGTTCCCATGTGGAAATGGGAACATGTCACGATGAACTTCATTACCAAGTTTTCGAGGACGACGAAAGGATTTGATGCTATATGGGTCATCGCAGATCGATTGACCAAGATTGCCTATTTTTTGGCAATACGGGAGAGTTCGTCGGACGAGAAGATGGCCGACATGTACGTCCGCGAGATCGTTGCTCGCCATGGGGTTCCAGCCTCCACTGTCTCCGATCGGGATTTCAAATTCACCTCCTATTTCTGGAAGAAGTTCCACAAGGAACTAGGCACGCGGTTGCACTTTAGCACAACATTTCATCCGCAGACCAACGGTCAGAGCGAGCAGACCATTCAAACCCTCGAGGATATGTTGAGGGCGTGTGTCATTGACTTCGGTGGGAGATGGGATTCCCACCTACCCCTTGCAGAGTTTGCCTACAACAACAACTATCATTCCAACATTGGCGCCCCACATTTCGAGCTGTTGTATGGGCGGAGATGTCGCACCCTGGTTTGTTAGGGGTGAGGTCGGACACAGGGTGATGGGACGAACAGAGGTAGTCTTGCAGACTGCTAAGAAGATTCAACAGATTAGGCAGCGACTGCAGACTGCTCAGGGTCGGCAGAAGAGTTACGCCGACAGACGCCGATCTGAGTTAGAGTTTCAGGTGGGTGATATGGTACTCCTGAAGGTCTCACCCTGGAAGGGTGTGATCGACTTCAGGAAGAGGGGAAAATTGGGTCTCCGTTACATTGGGCCGTTCAGGGTCATTGCCAGTGTTGGCAAGGTTGCATACAGGCTAGAGCTACTGGAGGAGCTTAGTCAAATCCACATCACTTTCCACATTTTGCAATTGCGAAAGTGCATTATGGATCAGGAGGCAGTGGTGTTGTTGGATGATATTCAGGTAGATGAGCGCCTGAATTACGTGGAGAGGCCTGTGGCCATACTGGTGAGGAAGATGAAAGTTATGCAGAACAAGGAGATACCTTTGGTAAAGGTACAGTGGGAGCATCGGAGGGGATCCGAGTGGACGTAGGAGCTGGAGGCAGAGATGTGGGAGCACTATCCGGAGTTGTTCACCGCAGCAGACTTCGAGGACGAAGTATAGTTCAAGTGGGGGAGAATTGTAATGCCCCGATTCCCAGGTATTGATTTTGATATAAGTTTTTTCTTGATTTCAAGGTCTACTCGACAAGTTGGTTGCCCTACTCGTCGAGTAGCAGCGGGTTGGTCCACGTGTTTAAGTGACCTACTCGCCGAGTCCAAAAAGGGACTCGCCGAGTAGGAGTTGGCGGATGAAACCCTAATTTCCGGGGTTTTGCACCCTATTTAAAGGATCATTGGCCTCTCCAGCCTCCCCTTTACAACCTCTTGTCATTCTAAAACCCTAATTCGTGTGTGTGTATGCTACATTGGTTTGTTAAGCCTTGAATAAGGATTTTAGTGAGAAAAGCTTGGGGAACAAGGGATTAGAAGCAAGGAACTCATGAGAATCAGAGATCTACTTCAGTGGGCACCCTTTTGAAGGTATTAAGCTGTCATCTTGGCCTCATTTAATCTTAGATCTCATTTGGGTGGATTTTTGGAAGCTTTTCTTATGTTTGAGCTAAGATCTGAAGTTCCAACTTCAGATTTGAGCTCTTTTTGGTCTCTAAGTCCATAAAGTTGTTAGCTTTGTCAAGCATGAACCTTCCCTCAAGTGTGTGACTTCTTTACAAGCTTAGTTTTGTCATTTTAAGACTGTAGAGCTTTGCATGCACGTAAAGTTTGCAACCTTACGTGATAAACATGCCTTGGGAAACTTGATCTACAATTCGGAGCCTTAGCATGACTTAAAAAGCATATGTATGGATGAAGGACTGAATGGACTCGACGAGTCGCATGGTCGACTCAGCGAGTCCGATGAAGACTGTCGTGGACTCGACGAGTCGGCTAGGGTTTTCCCAACCTTTGGACACGTATGGACTTGGCAAGTTGCAAGGGAACTTGACGAGTTGGCCAAGGAGTTTGCGGCCGCAAATCTTTGGAACTCGACGAGTCACTCCAGTGACTCGGCGAGTTGACGAGGTATGCAAGGAACTCAACGAGTAACTGAGGGTACTCGACGAGTTGAGGTCAACATGGACTGTTGACCTTGATAGTTGACTTTGACTTTGACCAAGGGTTGACTATTGGACTTCTAGGGTATTTTGGGAATTTATGAGCATGGTGGAGACATTTAGTCAAGAAGTTCATGATGGGTATTAACTTAGCATTTATTGTGTGATAGTTTGGGATTCCCGGTGAGACAACAGTCAGAGATTTGCAGTACTTCAACACTATTTGCGAGGTGAGTTTTCCTCACTATACTCAAGGTCTAAGGCACCAAGACCGGCCCTTTGGATTGTTATCTGGTTATGTTATGCTAGTATGACATGTTAGATCGGTATCCTAGAGGGCAGGATAATATTAGGTAGTATGTGGTATGATCTGTTATATCGGTATCCTGGTAGATAGGATGATATTATGTGTTATGTGGTATGATCTGTTAGATCAGTTGTTGTCTATAGACTGTTATGTGATTATCTGTTATATATATATATATATATATATATATATATATATATATGTGCACATGTATGTTTGGCGGTTAAGACTTATCTGCTTTGTGCGGAGGCCAATAGACCTGGGCATTCCAACCTAATTGTTGTGGGCATGGGGCATTCCATCCCGATGATGATTGGACCCATAACATGTTGGAATTTGAACCTGTTGGTTGTGGAAGTATGAGTATTTTGGGGGAAACTCAGTAAGTTATTGGGCTTACAGTGTCAGTTTATTGTTTCAGGTACATCCGGGGATCGTGACAAGGCGAAAACATGATCGTACAACTCCTCATGTTTTGTTTATAGTTCTGGGAAAAACTCTGAAATAGAGTATTTTGAAAACAAATCTGTAATAACCGTTGGTTTTAAATGTTTTCAAAAGTTTTAAATTGACTTGAAATTTTTTGGTGTTATAGTTTTTATTTCTTTTCTGTCTTTCATAATACAAGTTCCTTAAATCGAAAGAAGGTGTAATGCCATACTTCATAGCCGTTAAAATTTTATAAACGTTGGTTGAAATAGTTTCTGAATTAAAAGCTTTTTGTTTAAATTTAGAACTTTAAGCCTATATTTCAAGTAACTTTTTTTTTTTTTTTTTTTTTTTTTTTTTTTTTTTATAAATTCAAGTTCAAAAATTTTAAAAATTGGCACGAATGACATAAGTTCGCAGAATCATATTAAATATCTCCTTTTTATAAAAGTTTTTATAACTTTTATATATATTCAATATCACATCGTCATCCACAATATATAATAAAAAATAGATTTATTTATGTTTAAATGTTGTTGTATGAATCTCATGTCGACTGATAGTTTAAAATTTAAATAGCCATCGACTAGATCTAAGCTTCATTATCCGTAGAAATTTGATCCTCGAATAGCCTTTTGTGACGAAAGGGATTTCAATCAAACTGGTGTTGAGAGAAACAACAAGTGGTGTGCTGGAAGTTGAATCTTTTGCCATTTGTACAAAGGTGCTAAATACGTGGAGGTAGAAGAGGGGGTTTCGTTTTTAGAAGGCAGACACCATGATAACGACGATGTTTGCACGAACAATTCATCGTAGCTGCAGCGGGATCAAATTTTACCACTCTTCAATCTCACTCTCACACTCATCACTTTGCAACAGCTACTCCCCCACGCATCTTCATCGTCGCCAGGTGCATTACCGATTACTCTTATCGTTATTAATTTTTATTAGGGTTTTGGATAGATTCATGAATTCACTAAATGGAGTTTTCGGATGGGTCAGATGAGCACGGAAACAGAAAGTATTGTTGATCGGCTCAAGAGTTCTGGATTATGGCGAACCAAAGGTCTAATCGGAGGAAAATGGATTGATGCTTATGATGGGAAGACAATCGAGGTATTGAACTTTTACACATCATGGTTGCCGAAGATCACTCCAATCCATATGAACTTCCTAACAGAAATCACAATTTAATTTTCATTAATTGTGGCAGGTTAACAACCCTGCTAGTGGTGATGTTATAGCTTCTGTTGCATGTATGGGCGAAAGGGAAACCAAAGATGCGATATCTTCAGCCTACGATGCTTTTAGCCGTATGAAATCAAATTCTCACTAAATTATCAAAATAACGATAAGAATTATCGATTTGTTTCATGAGAGTGTTCATAGATTATTAAATGATCATTTGTTGTGTAGATTGGAGCAAACTTACTGCTAATGACAGAAGCAATCGCCTGCGTAACTGGTACTAAATTTCAATATCAAAGTTAAATCATATTTCTTCATGATATATAATATTCATATTTTTTTTCTGTATGACATAATTCAAGGTATAACCTGTTGCATGAACATAAAGAAGCGCTAGCACAACTTATAACTTTAGAGCAAGGAAAGCCTCTAAAAGAAGCCATTGGGGAGGTAAGGGGATTTTGTATACTTAAGGTCTGTCTGTTTCTTTTCTAGACCGAATATAAACCAACCGAAAGTAAATGACCATTTTGCCCTTTACATTCCAATTCTTTTTCTTCATAATATTCATCAATGAGTTGAGAGGAAAAAAGAAAGGGTAGATAGGATCCATTTAGGCATTCTGTTCAGATCAAGTAAAAAGAAACAGCTATCTATAGCTGTCTAGATTAAGTGCTTAACTATTAAGTCCATCAAGTCAAAAAGAAACAACCCCTAAGACACTTTTTTTTTTGTTTGCAGGTTGGATATGGAGCTAGTTTCATTGAGTTCTTTGCAGAGGAGGCGAAGCGTATTTATGGTGATGTAATTCCAGCAACACTGTCTGATCGCCGTCTGTTTGTTATAAAGCAGGTGATTATATTAAAAGACCAAAATACCCTTGTTATTAATATATGTATAGAAACATGATGATTCCTGTAATAATTTGCAGCCTGTTGGTGTGGTTGCTGCAATTACTCCATGGAATTTCCCTTTGGCAATGATTGCACGGAAGGTGGGCCCCGCTCTTGCCTGTGGTTGTACTGTGGTCATTAAGCCCTCTGAGCTCACACCATTGACTGCTTTAGCAGCAGCTGAACTTGCCCTTCAATCAGGAATCCCACCCGTATGTTTTTACTTTATAAACTCTTTCTACTTTCTATTTTCTTTTTATCAAGATGTATTACGGATATCTGACTAATAATAGCATTGGACTTTAAACCTTTTTTTTTTCTTGTTAGCACATTATACTTTAAAAAAGACTCTACCCAACTATAACAGTGAAAATTGGATGACATTGTTATAATTTGGTAGATTTTTCAGAGTCTGTAATGTAGAAATGAAAGTAGGATACTATCATGCAAAAGTCTATTTATTGCATTTGCCTTTAAAATGTTAATGATGTTGAGTTTCATGATCAGATAGCATGTTGTGTCTTACTTCACTTTTGATTTTTCTATTTTTTTAATCATTTGTCATATAAAATTAAATATATTTCGTTTCTCTAAATCATCACAGGGGGTCTTGAATGTAGTTATGGGAGATGCTCCTAAAATTGGAAATACGTTAGTTGCGAGCCCACAGGTTTTTTACATTTTATCAGACAAAAGTCCTGATTTGTTTTATTTTCAAAGATATATAATTTTTTTTTTGAAATTAATTTAGGTAAGGAAAATAACATTTACTGGTTCAACAGCTGTTGGAAAGAAATTAATGTCTGGTGCAGCTGAAACTGTCAAAAAGGTAATTATACTGCATTTCATGTTTTTACAATTTATTAATACTTTTCTTGAAAAAAAAATTGTGACTTTTGTAGGTATCTCTTGAACTTGGTGGTAATGCACCTTGCATAGTCTTTGATGATGCTGACCTGGAAGTGGCTATTAAAGGGAGCGTAAGTGACTCGCATTTTTAAGAGTTTATATTTTATAATTGTTATAACCACATTATAAATATCAATAATAAGTGTAAAGGTTAGAGTAGGAAATCAAATGGGATGAACTTGAACTTCATTTTGGGGATGAAAAATGTTAAAAGTTCTTTCTGAGGACAACATTTGTAATTTTTAAAAAAGCATGGAGACAAAAACTGTAATTTAGACTAAAAAATATTATTATTTCTTTAAATTAGTGTTAAATGCTAATTGCTTATTGATTTTGTATTTACAGTTGGCAACCAAATTCCGTAACAGTGGACAAACATGTGTATGTGCAAATAGAATACTTGTGCAAGAAGGTATAAATATAATAATAAACCATTATCCATGTCACACTTTTTTTTTTACTTTGTAATTTGAATGTAATTGGTGTTATGAATATTTATGGTTCTTGTAGGCATATATGAGAAATTCACAAAAGCATTCTCAAATGCTGTTCAAGACCTTAAAGTTGGCAATGGTTTATCAGAAGGTGTGGCCCAGGTAATGAATTATTTAGATAAATGTAAAAATTACCTAATTACCCCTAAACTTAGAGCAGCTTGACTGATTCTAATTCTTATTTTAGTTCTTGAAGTTGCAATAACTACCATAATAACACACATCCGAACACCCTCTTTCTTTAATTTAAAGATTGTAATTAGTGTCTGAATATTGTTTTGCAGGGCCCACTAATTAATGAGGCTGCTGTACAAAAGGTTAACTTTTGTTAATTATTTGATTAATCGATTTAATCACTTGCTATTATGTTTCCTAAATGAATGTTAACTTGCAGGTTGATTCATTCGTTCAAGATGCTGTCTCAAAGGTTTGATCACCATTCACAACACCAACTGTTGTCAATATTATATTATACATTTTTGACTTTATGTATTAAGTCGTTCTTTCTGCATTAAATCAATCACTAATGTATATGTATATGCAAATATTGTTTGATTTGATTTATTTATAGGGAGCTAAAGTTCTACTAGGTGGTAAAAGGCATAGCCTTGGGATGACCTTTTATGAGCCTACAGTTATAGGAGATGTCAAGAACGACATGCTCATAGCAAGGTAATCTACCTCAAACTTTTTTTTTTTTGATGTGGGTTTGAGTAGTATTTGAATCTTTTTTATTGTTACAGTCAGGAAGTATTTGGACCTGTTGCACCTGTTTTAAAGTTTAAAACGGAAGAAGAAGCTATAAAGATTGCTAATGATACTAATGCAGGTTTTTATCAGCTACTACTGCTTTAATCATGCAATTTCATTATTTAGTCAATAAGTGAATGTATTTTATATATAAATTTGCATTGCAGGATTAGCTGCTTACATATTCACAAACAGTATCAAGCGATCGTGGCGTGTGTCTGAAGCTCTTGAATATGGTATTGTTGGAGTTAACGAAGGATTGGTGTCTACAGAGGTATGACTGAATGGAATGGAATGGATTCATGTGTCTTGAATTGGTAGAGAAAAAGATTGTTATTCAGATGTTTTCTTTTTGTTGTCTGGATGAATTTCATTTCATTTTCAGGTGGCTCCATTTGGAGGTTTTAAGCAGTCGGGTCTAGGGCGCGAAGGTTCCAAATATGGAATGGACGATTATCTTGAAGTAAGCCTGATTTTTTTTTTCTTTTTTAAATCTCCAACAGATCAAACCGATATATATATTTTTTTTGGAAAGGTAACTAAAAATAAATTTTTTTTGCAGATAAAATACATCTGTATGGGAAACATGGGCTGATTCAGGCTGCCTACATGTCTTGTAAATTAGCGACTTTGATGTCGTTTTGCTTAATGTGTTAACTTATGAAGAAGAGAAAATAGACAAATGAAAAAGAGTAAGTACTGATAGGAGAAACAGTCAAAGTAAGGTCAAATGTCATTTTTTTTTTGAATAAATCGTGTGCCATGGTCTGACATGGACAGTTGTATTTAGGTGTTGTTAGAAGTGTAAAATTTATGTTTGTCTTTCCTTCTGTTGATATGATTATCTAATAAATGAAGGGAGTGGTTTATTTGGTGTGTTGGCTTGTGCATGGTGATTTTAGTGTCACATGGTCGAGTTATTATGACATAATGCAAGTTAAAAAACTGGTTTGATCCGGACATGACTGAATGATTGTGATCTTGTACATATAAATAGAATTGAAGTGGAAAACAAGATTAGATCTTCTTGAGTGATGCTTTGAGATGTGGCTGATGAGTGGTTAAACTGGTGGCCATTCCAACCACATATGATAACTCTTCATCAACCATAGTAAAAACCCGAGATATCTCTTTCACCTGTCCACATTCATATTTTTGTTAAATAATTATATATATAACAAAAAAAAAAAAAAAAAAAAAAAAAAACACTAAAAAGTTGCTATATATGCTACTGAGATTATACCTTAGAAGCATTTCCTACAAGCTCACTTTGAAGCTTCACAACTTTCTTTTCTGCATCATATGTTCCTTTCTGCAAAACAAACAATCAAGTTTATATATAATGCATCTAAAGAGAAATAAGGATTGATTATTGACAGATAATATGAAGAAACAACCTGAAGTTCAACGAGACCAGTACTCTGAGCAATAACAACTTCAATGGTTCCATCAGGCTTTGGCCTCCAGTACCCACTCTCAGCATGCATAGGCTCTCCAGAACTCAATTTCCATGTCTTTTGAGAATAAGCTATTACAGGCTTCTCCCACATTATGTTCACAAACTCAACAAAATTAGATAAACAAACTACTAATATAAGATCCAAACTACATACAGTATCTATTGCCAAATTAGGGTTCTGCTTATTTATATACTTCATATCTTCTGAAATTACGTAATGAGGATTATAGCAACAAGCAATCACGATATCGACAGTTTGCTAAAACGTGTAAACGCATCGGAGTATGTTGAAATCGATTATCAATTTGGAACAATGAATGTCTGATTTCAGTAAAAAATAATTTTATTGTGCGATAAGCCTAGAGAACAGATAGAGGTACGTACTTTGTTTCCAGGATGAGTGAAGTTGAGCTCTTCGCCATAAGCGAAGGAGGATATGGTGGGGAAACCGCCTTCTCCTTCACCTCTCCAAGTTCCGAGAAGATACGACAGAGGCTCGATTGCCGGATGCACCACCCTCTCCCTCTTCCCCGCTCCGCCGTCCATCTTCCAAATTTTGACGCGCTCCTCCGTCCAGTCGTCTATCCGTTTGGCCGTCCTTCTCAAGAAATGCCTTCTTTCCTTTTCTTTTCTTCGGGTTAATCAACAAATGTGAAATGATCTTTTAAAAAAAATAATAAAAAATAATCCTAGTAGCTATTTTTTTTAAACAAAATTACCATGATATAATAGCCATAAAATAATAAAAATAATCAAAACAGTAATAATTTTTGCAAGTGGGCGAAAAATATAGATTTCGGTAGTTAACTGTAAACTTTATTTATTTATTTATTTTTCACACTTCAAACCTTCGTAGTTCTTTAGTACGAGTTGTATTTGAGATGAGTTTTTTTTTTTTTTTCATTGTGTTCTTTGTTAATTTCATATGAGTTCTATTTGAGGTGGTGTTAATTTCATATGAGTTCTATTTGAGGTGGGATTTTTCCAATTGTGTTTTTTGTAACAATGATTTTGTATAAATATATTACACTTCAAATTTGGATATGAGCTAATCCAATTTTTTTAACTTTAAAATAAGGTAGCCAGTGAAAAATATATAAAAAAACTCAAATTTGATCATTCATAAATATCACATACAAACTTGAAGTGATTTTTTTTATCATTGTATTCTTTGTAACAATGTATTTCTATTGACATATTACACTCCCAATTTGGACGATATATTTTTAGCTCTAAAGTAGGTTATTCAGTAAAAATTATAAAATGAAATTCCATAACTTTCACGTACAAACTTCATAATAATTATCATACCATTTTGGTTCTCCCAATCACAATGGTGTCCTATAAAAATCTCAAAAACAAAGATTGAAAAAAAAACATTTTTATGGACGAACTTGTTAACAGTATTCATATTATTTGTGTTATCCTAAATTCCTAATCATAAGAACAACCGACAAAAATCTGAAAAACAAAATGTCATAGTCAACCTAAATTTTCACACGTGTTGACTTACAAAAATCATAAAAGTAAAATAAAATAAAATTTGAAGTCCACTCAAATTTTCGCACATGGCTTTGCAAAAATTATGGAATTTTTGTAGATGAACATGAAAGCTTTGAGAAAATTATGACTAATGTGGGATATGGGCCCAATAAAAGTAACTAAAAAGAAAAACCAATTGTGGCCCAAGAAAGTAACAATGGACAAATTAGTTAGTTGTTAGCATTTGGAATCGCCACACCAATAATATCCTCTTCTTCCCCAATTCCGCGAACTGTCTACTAATAAATATCAAATGCGCCGGCCGGACTTTCTGGAGCAACGACACTGCTAGAGATCAACATACAGAATTGTTATTAGTTTCACCGAAAACTGGTGAGATAAACGAATTACAGATACATACAGAGAATCGATCATGTTGCTTCACAATTGGAACTTTTCTTCCACTTCTTCCCTATTATTACACTCCATAAGTCAAAGCAACAGAATCGATTGCGAAACTAATTGTATCTACTCGAGAAGGAGAAAACTCAAAGTTTCTTCAACACTTTCGTCTCTCAAAATTGGAACGGATGTAATCGCTGAAATAGCTCACAATAAGGTTTTTATCCGTTTTGATTCTTATCTGAATTTATCACCATACATTTTTATTCCTAATTGATTCATAAATGATTCGGAAGGTAATCAACAATGCAACTGTTATATTTCCAAGCTGTTTAGAGTATGCAAACATAGGTATTGGTAGGAAGGAAATCATATTTGGAAAGATCACAAGTTCAGTTGCGAAATATAAAACCTGATTCAACTGTTATAGGCTTTTCATTCAGACTCATACCATAAGATATCACCATTCCCCATAGTTTATCTCAGGATCGTTTTTTTTTTTTCATCATTAATTTAGCTTCCTTCTGATTGTGTGTCTATAGGTGCTGATAGCAGCAGCTGCATGTGCTGCAGTTGGACAGTTGACAAAACCTTTCACTGCTTCCATTTTATATCGAAGAGATTTTGACCCAAAAGTTGCACTTCAGGCTGGAGGGTTTCCTTCAACCCATTCTTCTGTAACATCTCTTTCAAAACCATGTTTTTGCTTTATTACATATATATTGCTTATGCTGCTTCATCACTTACTTTTCTAATATTCTATAATGGGCAGGCAGCTGTGGCTTCTGCAATGTCCCTTGGTCTAGAAAGGTTGAAAAAACACCATATAGCATTTTCAATTATGTATAAACAGTGTTAAACTTTAATATGGGAAAACAGTATCTAGAATTTGATACACTGGTATATATTTGTTAAATTTCAGGGGCTTCTCGGATTCAATTTTTGGAATAGCAGTTGTGTATGCTTGTCTTACCATGTATGATGCTCAGGTATGTTTCTACCTATTCCATATGAATGATGCTTCCATGTCCACAAAACAAATCAGCTACTTTAAAGATTGCGTCATGATGTTTTCAAACAAATAGTAAAATGTCATCGAGGCTAAATCCTATTTATAAAAAGTAAAATTGTTCAAAATAATTCCATGATGAAATGAAAAAAAACACCCCAAACACTCTCTAAAGATTGAAGATGAAGAAAGCAATCTTAACATAGAAATTTATGATTTTGTAGGGCGTTAGAAGGGAAGTTGGAGTTCATGCAAGAACATTAAACAAAGTATTAAACAGAAACCAATTTGAACCTTCATCTATAAAACCATTGTCAAATCCAGAATCTAGTAAATCTCCAAAGTTTGAGGAAACAAACAGTTGTAAATCGCCAGAGTGGCATAAAGAGACAACACTTGTTGTAACACCTGATAAAATAGAAAATGGTGCTATTTCTGGTTTACTCAAAGAAGCAATCGGTCACACTGAAATTGAAGTGGCTGCTGGTGCTTTGTTGGGTTTACTTGGGAGCTTAATTGTCTACTCCTTATGAATTAATGAATTATGATACACTTTGCTGAGTATTTGAGGTACACATGAGTTTTTTCTTGGATTATTTCATACGATTTATTGGAACATTTAAAATATACTAAAGTTGTAGTTACCACTTTTAGTGATAGTAATTGAAATTATGAGCTATAATTGGGTTTCGTTTGTTACATGGGTCAAAACTGGACTGGATTGGTATTCATTGTACATCATACATAGTTTACTTTAAGCTTTAACATTAATAAAAAAAACAAATTGATCATGTATTCCTACATAGGTGGAAGTTGAACACTAACAAGAAAACACAACACCAGGATGCAAGTGAAAACAAAATTTTAATGTCAATAAATACTAGCATTGACTTTGATTGAGCCCCAAATTAAGACATTCGACTTGAAACAAAAGCTTTAATGGAGATTAAGCTTCCGTGAAGGCACTATATGTATTTGAATGAGTGACACCCAATTGATGTTATTTGTCACAGTGAAAGGAAAATTTCCAATTTGGTGAAAGATTGTTGGAAATTATAAAGGAACTAGCAAGTTGGCTAGTTTCCTTTGTCCCACATTGGGGGTGGGGTATAAATAGGACCTCTCTTGTCTGATTTATTCCGCATCAAAAATCAAGATTTAATCTTGTCTCCTATCTCTCTTTCTCTTATTTGCGAATTCAACAAGAAGACTATTTCAAATTCTGGTTTTTTAAGTATTCTCTTTGCGTTTATCGATTTTTCTATAGTCGTTAGAAACAACAATAATCCACAATAAGTCATGGGTTTTATAAGGAAGCTTACAACTGTTTGATTGACTGACGTAAAAAACTTTACGGACATGAGTTCTCATATGCATGCAGTTTTACAAGTCAAGAATATGTGATCTTCATGTTGGTTTCAATTTTTTATGTTCTATCTTTTAATTTTTCTGGAAATGGGACGGTCTCATTCTACCTTTCTTATAATTAGATCTTATCGTGAATGGTCGATCTAATTGGATGAAACTTGGTAATTAAATAATAATAATAATAATAACATAATTTATTATCAGACGATGAATTGACATTTAATTCTCAATATTATTTGTCTGACTGTTTTCTTTTGATATGTTAATGATTCGATATTAGTTCACAATACTAATCATCAGACTATTTATTCGTCAAGCTTGAAATACAATAGTAGCAACAACAACAGTCTTTCAAAAGATATATGATAATTCTTAAGGTTTAGAGGGACACTAGAACTTTTAGATCAAATGATACTTCATAAGAATGAAACCCAAATCTTCTTGCTATTGTGGATTATCTCGTAGGTTGTGTTGTATAACTTGCCTAAAAAGAAGAGAGTAAAATTGATTTCAGTTGTAAACAATTTCAAAAAAATGAAAAGTTGAAGATGAGTGAACTATTTATCAAATTTGGATTTTTTTTTTCTTTAGATACAATCTAGACATTTTCAAAATTGCGGGTATAGGTATTTTGGCATACTTTGTTTGTGGATATGGTTACCGTCAAACTTGAAATTATTGTTTTACCTTTTTAATTTATATTATACATTTATTTTAACATTTATAAAATTTAGAGTAAAAATGGGTCCACAAAACAAACCCACGCACCATCCAACCCTGCTCATACCCCTCTTGATTCCTTCGTCTCACCCTTGCCATACTTTCACCACCGCATCCCCACCCCAGGAAACAACATCACCACCTCTCACCACCAACAACACCCTCTTATATGTGGCTACACATCTTCATTGAAACACGGTGAGTAACACACATATACATTAAAAACACACGTACATAGGCAGTTGACAAAACAATCTCAACTTGCAAAAAAAATCTCCTAAAGATCTTAATAAGCAATAATCTCGACTTGCAGACAAGAGTACATAATGTTACATGACACATGTTGAGGCACATGCCTTTCATCGATTTTCCTTTTCTACCAAATTAATGTCAATGATTAATTAATAGTTTCAATAGTGACACTAAATAGAAAAGCAACCAAGGATAGTGTTTTGGTCAAAAATCTACTAAGTGGATATCAATCAAGGTGTATGAGAGGCTGCAGTGTTGTGAATAATGTGAGTATTGAATTGAGATAAAAATAACACGAGTGCTTTACAAGGAAAGCCATTGATCCTTGCTAGGATCTCCAACATAAAACCTTGAGAGGTGATAATGATCACCCCTCTTGTATGATCTTATTGATTTGAATGTAAATTACAAAGATGATGATAGAAATATGATTACAAGTGTTTGCCTAGCTCTAGGTCCGTAAGGTATCAAAAGATTGTTCCTGTTGTGTGTCATTGAGGATCTTGGCCCTAACAATTTCCCCCAAATTATACCTACAAAATATTTGAATTAATTTCAAGTATTTAAAGTGTATAATTTAATTAATTAGAAATAACTGATTTGAAATTCAAACTCTAATTGATAGAATTGTATTCGTTCAAAAGATATGATTATGTTGTCAAATCTCATCTTTATCCTCTACGATCCACATAAATAGGGGTTAATGGTTATGAATATTCTATTACTTCTTTTAGCTCTCTTTCAAGTGTTAACGGTTATTTTGAAGGTAAATTTCTTGTTCCTTTCTTCTCATGTTTCTTGTTTGATGATCATGGGTAAAAAGGCACTCCATTTTTGCTTGAGCATCCTTGCTTTTCCCGACAAGGATTTCCTCGATCAAAAGATCTTGTCTTACGAGGGGACTTGCTCTTTTGATGATAACGACATTGAGTCCTTGAAATCGATCAGATCTCTTCCTACCGGCGTCATTTTCAAGCCTTTTGATGCTAAGGCCCAACCTGAATTTGTCTCTCCTACTTGGGTTTTCTTCAATCCAAAATATGCCTGTGATCTGGAGGATCTTGTTTTAGGTTGATCAATTGAATCAATCTAAGGATCTACGCATGGGATTAGTTGATTTGGCCCATGTTTATCATCTCCAAACTTTTGGGTCTTCTCATTTCCTGCTCAAAGTTAAAATAAATAAATCACATCTTATTTTGAAATTGAAACAAAACGATGATTCTTGGAAAGAGAATTATTTCATTGTGAAATGTGAATCCATCCCCTACGGTGATCTCTGCCATGAAATTGGGTTAGAAAGGGTAGGATTTTATTTTATTTCATCGAGGATCTGAAATTCAAACTTCCTTGTTTTATTTGTTTTGATGCATCTTTCAAGTTTGAGGATCCTGTCCCTGCTAAAGATATCGAGGAGAAGATTGGGAGTTTCCTTGCTTTGCCTGAGACTAAAAGATCCTTCAGGTTCGAACAACCTACCTTTCAAGAGAGTACATTTGCTACTTCCCCATGTCGACATGTAAAGATCCTTTGCGTGTCTATTTTTTATTTTTCATTAAGGATCCTAAAATTATTGAGTTCCTTTGTTATGTTTAGAATCCAAGGATACACACTCTAGTGCTTGGTTCACCTTTGTTGATATCGACTCCCCCATGTCCGACGACCAACTTGTGGTCAAGAAATAAAAGACCTCATCTTCTCTTCCACCGAAGAGAACCTCGATAGATCTGACCGTTAAGACTCCAGAATCCAGAAAGAGGAAGTCGGCTGAGACCTTGTATTTGCAGAGCCTTGGGGTGGACGAGGTGCTAAGGAAGATGATCTCTTTTTCGCAAGCTATAAGGATCTTTGTGTTTTTTTCTGTTTGATTTAAATTCACTTATCGAGGTCCTTTATAGGTTGTTGATCATGTTTCTTGAGTCACTGAATATATGAAGGTTAATCTTGACCGGGCGGAGCATATCTTGAAGGAGCAAGAGGGGATCAACAAGGAGATTCTGAAGAGGATGGAGAAACTAAGTACAAAGGAAGATGATAAAGAGGAGGAGCATGTGTTGGAGATTGAGGAGGTGATTACGAAGGTTAAGAGCAGTGTTGTTAAGGCAATATGGGATGCAAAGATCAAGCTGGCAGAGGATGTGGAGAATGCAGAATCCTAAAATGTGGCCGGTTGGCGTGAAACCCTGGCTAAGTTGACTGGCAAGCTTGTAAATGATGGCCAGGATCCTGTAGATAAGAAGAGAAGAAAGAGACAGAGTATATCCTAGCCGGGGTGATCAAACCTCGAATAATGTTTGATAAAATTTACAAACAATTTTAATTTTTGTTCTGTAAAACAATATTTTCTTTTTTGTTGGGTTGGAGGGTAACCCCTTTTAATACTGATGCTTTGGTTTATCTCTTATCTTGCATGGTTGATTTAGTTGTAGAAATAGGGTTAAAACAGGTTTTTCTAAGGGTTCTTAAATGATCAGGATCCTAATGAGTTTAGAATTTACAAAAACTTTTTAGGATCCTTAGAGATAAAAAGTTACTTGATCAGGATTTTGAAATAGTCAGGATCCCGAGGTTTTAGAAGAGGTAAGATTTGGTTTGAAAAGTAGGAAAACCTTTAGAAGAAATATATATATATATATATATATATATATATATATATATATATATATATATATATATATTGGTTAAAAATTACACAAGTGAAGCTCAACCAAATTGTATGAAAGACTGTGATGTTCAGAATAAATAGGTACAAAATGATGATCAAAGTGACACAAGTGTTTTACAAGGAAAGCCCTTGATCCTTGCTAGGATCTCCGACATAAAACTTTGGGAGGTGATAATGATCACCTGCCTTGATGATTTTATTGATCTAAAATGTTGATTACAGAGATGAATGTGGGAAATGTAAGTACAAGTATCGTAGATGAGCTAATCGTGTCCGTTGTGTGATGAATACAAGTGTTATTTATAGTCTAATACTAATAACAAGAAGTCCGATAATTCCAGGATCCTCTGAGCTTATAGACGTTATTTGACTTGGTATTCCGGGTCTTTTGCATGGTCAAGATGATTATTCGTTGAGAATAAGTCTTTAGCTGACTATTCTGCACATGTGAGAAAAATAAAGAAGTGTATACCTGTTATAAATGTTAGGAAAATAAATGATAATAATCAAGATCCTGAAGTATGTTTAAGGATCCTGAATGTAATTTCGGGATCCTGGCCCTAAAAATTGCCCCTAAATTATTCCTGCAAAATATTGAGGTTAGTTACCCAATATTTAAAGGTATAATTTTAAAAAATAAAGGAGATAAAGGATTTGAATTTTAAACCCTAACAAATAGAATTTATCCGTTCAATGTCCATCATTAACCGATCAAATCAACCTTTCTCTCTCCTCTGTTACCAACTTAAACAGAGGCAATCGATTAGAGATATTCTTCCCCGCATCTTCTAGCTTTCATCCAAGGGTTTATCGGTCATCCTTGAAGGTATACCTCTCACTTTTCTCCTTAGTTTTCTTTTCTCTGACCATAGGCAAGAAAATAACCCTTGCTCATAAGAACATTCTCACTCCTTCTAAGGATGACTTTGTTAATCAAAAGATCCTGTCTTATGAAGAGATCTGTTTTTTTGATGAGGATGATATCGACCAGCTAGCGCTTTTTCCAATGCTGCTGTTTTCAAACCTTTCAACTCGAAGTATCAACCCGATTTCGTTTCTTCCTCTTGGGTCTGCTTCCCCGAATACCCCTTTTCTTTGGGTTTGAGGTGCCCCTTTTCTAGAATCATCTCAAAGTTCTTTGAGGTTACTAAAATCTCCTACTTCCAAGCCATGCCTATTGTTTGGAAGATCTTGTGTTGGATTGACAGATTGAACCATTCCAAAGACCTAAACATAGGCTTAGCTAAGTTGGCTCATGTGTATGATCTTACTACCTTTGAAAGTTCTCGTTTTCTTCTCAGATTCAAATCCCATAAATCCCCTCTCATTCTGAAAACAAAACACAATGACGGAGCTTGGAAGGAAAAATACTTTTTTGTGAGACGTGATTTTATCCTTGGTGGGGATTCCCTGTCGAAGACCTAGGTTATTTATCCTTGTATCGAGGATCCTAGAATTCACATTTCATTATTTTGTTTGATATTTTGCAGCTTTCAAGTTTGAAGAGTTCATTCCCGTTGCCAAGGATACCGAAGAGAAGAAAGAGAAGTTCCTCGCTCTTTCTATAACTGATAGGTCTTCCAAATTTGATTGCTCTAGTCCCCAACAAGGTTCTTCCACCACTACTTTAATGGCTACCGGTAAGAGTTCTTATTTTGCATGTAAAATTTTTGAATCGACAACGATCCTAAACTAATGAGGATCCTGTGTGATGCGTATGATCCAAGGTTACTCGCTCCAATGCCCGATTCGGTTTGTCTGATCTCGAAGACGATATTGATGGGTTTTACACAAAAGAACTTTCCTATGTGCACATGCAAACCCTAATACTTGGATCTAGGTTTCTCTATTGTACATGCAATTCATCCAAGATTTATAACCCTAGATCTAGCATACATATTACAAAACTAATGTAACAAATGAGAACTAGATGATTACCTCTTCAAGAACTCTTGATCTTTCTTCTTCCTTGAGCTTAGAGTCACAAGTGTAACTCCTCTAATGACTTACAAACACCAACAAGCAAGAGGGTAGTATTTGAGAGTGGGAGGAGGCACACAAAATCGGCTCTAGGGTTCTCAGAAAACTAGTGGCCGAAAATTTCATACATAGGGTCCAATTTATACTGTGAGCAGCTAGAGTTTCAGTCAAAACCCTAATGGACAGCTTAAACCCTAAGCAACCTAGAATAAAGGCCATGGAAGAAAATATGATGGGCTCCCATCATAATTTCGTTCACCCCTTTGATCCATTGGGTTTCCCAACCCAAAATTCAACTATCACACATTTGACAGTTTAAGTCCCCTTTATTCAATTAATCTCTTTTAGTCACCAAATTAATTCCTAATTAATTTATGACTAATATTAATTAAATAATATGATTTCTCTTTTAATATATTATTCTTATAATATATTAATAAACCATAATATATTCTCTCTCTCCATAAATCACCCTGTCAAGTTGCTATGGTGAAGGCAACGCAAAAGGACCATGCACAACCGGGTCAAATACTTACCAAATATAGTTACGGGCTTAGACACTAATCCAACAGATATGTCCAACGACCTGATTGTAGCCAAGAAGGAAAAAATTACCTTTCCTCTTCCTCTCAAGAGATCTCAAATTGATCTTGCTGTGAAGACCCCAGGCTCTCAAAAGAGGAAGACCGCAAAAGCCACAGATTTGATCTCGGAGAATCTCGGTGCTGAGGACAGTGGCGTAGCTAGGATTTTATTTTAGGGTATGCCAAATAATTACAATGTATGAACGAGACATGGGATTTAAAGTTTTAAATAAGGGTTGGCCTAATAATTTACAAAGTATGAACAAGATATATATATATATATATATATATATATATATATATATATGTGTGTGTGTGTGTGTGTGTGTGTGTGTGTGTGAATTTTCCTTTATGTGGCTACGCCACTGGATGATGAGGCACTTCAAAAGTTGATTTCCTTTTCCCAAGCCGTAAGTATTCGTGTGATTTTAGTTTCTGCATCATATTTTCTTTTATTGGTGCCACGCTTGTTTCAGATTTCTGCTCATGTCTCCCAGTCTTTAGCCGATCTAAGGATCTGGGCTGAGGGGGCTGAGCGAGCCCTAAAGGAACGGGAGAAGGAGTGGAAGGCAACCATTGAGGATCTTCTCAGGAGGTAGAGCTGCTGAGCAAGGAGAAATCTGAGAAAGAAGGAAGAGCACGCCGCGAAGATGGAGGAGTTGATCATCGAGGCAAAGTCCAAGGATTTCCTTAAGGTATCCTTTTGCCTAAGAGCTAGCTGATTTCCTTCCTGAGAGCTATGCAATCAACTATGATATGACCAAAGTCTTCATGGTATGCCCACCATTTGGATTTGTCTTTCCAAGTGGTGGGATTTTCACCTTTTCTTTGCCATCTTGTTTTGTCTCCAAGATCCTACATAGCAAATATTACACCTGAAATATCCATAGAGAAACAATAGTCAGTAATTTTAGTAAAGCCTTTTTCCTCTCCTTCCTCTTCAAGGGCATTAACCCTATGATGGTCAGGTTTGGAATATGGTTTTAACTTATAGGATCTTTGGGCAGAAGAGTCGACCTTCCTATTAGGGCGATCATATGAGCTTGGAGGGTTGCTCCTCTTTTGGATCTCCTTGTTAGGGATGTCAACGGGGGCAAACGGGACGGGGATTGCATCCCCCACCCCCGCCCCCAAAATTTTCCCGTTCCCCCGCCCCCGCCCCCGCCCCCGGAATCTCCATCCTTTCCACCCCCGCCCCCGCCCCCGAATTCACCTTACGCTCCCCGCCCCCGCCCCCAATTGATTTTGGGTTACCTTATTTGGGCTAAAAGAAGTTCTTGTTTGGGCTAAAAGAAACTATTTTTTTGGGTAATAAATAGATATTTATAACATAATTTTACATGTTACAAACAACTTAAAAACATGTTTTTTATTGAATTTTTGTTTGTAAAAATCATTTTATTATTTATTATATTTATATAATTAATATATGTCAATTTATATAATTTATTAACAGGGGCCCCACGGGGGTTTTGGGACGGGACTACCAGCCCCCGCCCCCAAAATTAAAACGGGGATTAACCTTGCCCCCGCCCCCGCCCCCGATTTTTTTCAACAAATACCCCCATACGGGACGAGACCCCCACGGGACTTTTTGACATCCCTACTCCTTGTCTTCTTCAGGCCTTATGAACCTTAATGTTCTGTTTTTAACTTCGTCCATCCTTTTGCATGGAGTCATTACGAGGTCTTCATAGAAAGGAAAATCCTTCTTTAAGCCCATTTTAAAGGCTTCAACTGCAGTCGCTATGTCGATGTTGGGGATACTCAGAGCTTCCCTACCAAACTTGTTCACAAAAGTCCTAAGGGATTCCTTAGGACCCTAGACCACTTAGTAGAGATCACTAATGATTTTTTCAAATGTTCTGCTACAAGAAAATTGATTGTTAAATAAATTAACTAAGTGAGAAAACTAGGTAATAGAGTAAGGAGGAACGTTAAGAAGCCATTTTAAAGCTGATCCTGTGAGGGTTGAACCAAAACCCTTGCATATGCAAGCTTCTTTCAAGTAAGTGGTGATGGGAATAATCTAATATGAATTTCGATTTTCATAGCCTTCCTTTAGGGTTTCTTAATGTTCATAGATAATTGTTATCAATAGAGAAAACATAAATCCAATCTAGGTTGTATGTGAACTTAAGGATTAAGTGTTTTTCCGCTCATATTTAATTTTTATATCCTATAAATCCCATCAGTTTTTGGGCTAGCGTTTTTTTAGTCCAGTTTAATTTTATGTTTGGGCCTCGTAACCTGGTCATTGAATTTTGGAGCTTATCTGTTCAGTCTTGGTTTTTCGTTTGAGTCTAGCTTGTTCCGTTCTTAGCTCCTGTTTTCTATTTCTTCTTTTGTTACCGTTAGATGTAATGGCTATAAATTAGTAGCTTGTTATTGAATACGAGATCAGTGCTATTTGTGTTCCATATCATATCACCTTGAGACTCATCAAGTAAGGACATGGTATAGACGTATGCTTGATTTCTTCATGTATTTAAATGATTTTTTTTCTTATAAAAGGACGAGCGAAGTATAATTTCATTTGGTTAGACTATGAAGAGTGCAATGGTTGTTTAATATTTGTTGATTGAGTCGATGTCTGACTGAGTAAGGCACATCCCTAAATTTAACCGTAAGAGACGTATCAGATGGGTCAAAATGAAATGAGTTAAAGGTTTCTATAAGGGGTATCAAACAGTCTGACTGACCGAGTTAGACACAGTCTCTTACTAGATTCAGTAAGAGACATATCAAACAACTCCTAAATCTTCATGTTCTTTCATTAGTTCAAACTAGTGAATTATTTTGTAAATTACAAGAATAGTTAAATCAATAATGAATCAATAAGTAGCTTTGCCGCATGGTTTGTTCATTTTTCATTGTAGGTTTTTTATTTTTCTTTGGGTCACAAATATATGGTACAGTTTTTGTGACTTTGGTAAAAAATGATATATCATGACATCATTTGATTACAATAATAGAAAAAATACGGATATAATTAACATTTTTAGTAAAAGAAAAATAAAGAGAAATTTGTTTGATATAGGTCGTATAATATCAATATTTATGTATAGTTTGGACGCAAAGATTGGCTAGCTGTAATTATATTTCAAGTGTCCTCTTAAATTAGTGTCTACTCAAATCCCTATATATACATGTTATTTCAAGTCAATAGTAGAACATTAAGAATTGTCTATACTCTATACTCTATATGATATGGCTCCTAAGCTGCTTTTTGTATTTGTATTTTTTGGTTTTTTAATTTGCACGATTGATATTGTTGATGGTAGAAAGTTTGATGGAGATGAGAAGACTTCTCTTGGACGGAGAACTGATCCTCCCGTAATTATTAACAATGTTAACAATGTTATCAACAAAGGCGTCGGTAGCAACAGCAGTGGCGATGATGGAACTAATGGAACCAACGGAGGCGGTGGCGGTGGTGGTGGCGGAAACGGAGGCGGCGGTGGTGGTGGCGGAAATGGAGGAGGTGGCGGCGGCGGTAACGGCGGCGGCGGAGGCAATGGCGGTGGTGGAGGAGGCGGAAACGGCGGTGGTGGTGGAGGAGGCGGCAACGGCGGTGGTGGTGGAGGAGGCGGCAACAGTGGCGGCGGTGGCGGTGGTAGCAGCAGCAGCATCGATGGTGACAAATGATCTTATAATGTAAAGGCAACTTTATAGAATAAGAGGGGAGCAAACAGGTTGCTAAGTCCCGATCTACTCTTAAGTAAAAATGCATAGTTTGACTTTGTATCAACTATGCATGTTTATATCTTCTTATTTAGTATATATATACCATGAAATCAATAAAGGCATTTGCAATATCTCCATCCATGGTAACATCTATATTTATTTACTCTTTATCAACTCAAACTATAAGCTTGCCACCATTGTTAACAAGTCATAAATATTTTAGATCTCCAACAGCATCGGTACAAACAGATATGGATTATCCATACAAAACTAATAATGAGTTATGGTTCAATGTAAACTAAAGAACATAAAATAGCAAAAGGAAGCAAGACTTATGAACTAACACAAATATTCTTACATAATATGTTAAGTGTAAGACTCATGTATTACATGGGTTTATTTTAAAAAAAATTAAATATGAAATTTTAACAATTTGAAAAGTTTGAATTTATAAGAAAAATAAGAAAATTTTTGAATTATTAAAATTAATGAGGATTTAATGTATTGAATACATTATATATATAAACCTAAACCCTTTCTAATAAATATCATACATATATATTACCTTATATATTAAATGTTGAATTTTAATTTAATAAAATGAAAAATACAATAAAATGACATGTGGAAAATAGAAAATTCAAAAATTCTAGAAAATGTCATGTGTCCAAACGAAAAAAAAGAAGAAATGTGGCAAAAAGTTCTTTATTTATTAGGGATGATGATGAATAAAGACAATAAAGAAAAACAAGAACAAGATTCATGAACTAAAATGTGGTAACGGTTTTGATTTTGAAAACGTAATGGTTTAGTTTTAGGAAAATCATGGGTTTAATTTTGTCTGTGTGATTGCTTAATAAAACAACAACCCGAAAACCTATGGGTATATAGGAACTCAGAATTTATTTGCAACTACTGATTGCTTAATGATCTTTTTTATTAAGGATGCTATGTAAAAGAATAAGTCAATTGACTATCACCGATGATAGGCAGAGTCGCATGTAGAGCCCTATAAACTTTCGGGTCCGATTCACCTTTTCCTGTTTTAAATGATTATTTTGTTTTGGCTAAACCTGAAAAACAGAACAATATACTCAGGGCCAGATTTGTAATTTACTCATAAAGTTATAAAGGAATATATTAATTTAATCATACATACTTTATTTAGTAAACAGAAGATAAAACAATGATTTTTGTTGAACATTTAACCAACATGTTAGTACTTTGAAAAGTATTTACGAGTTATGATAGATGACATATCAACGAAATTCATATTGTGATGTTTGATATGCGACAATACATTTATATTTGTTTTTGTGACGTTTATTTCACTATAATATATAAATTAGGTGTGAAACCCGTATATTATATAGGTTAATTTTAAAAAAATTAAACATTAAGATGTAATCAGTAAATATCGTCTCTAATAAATGAATATTTTTTTTTTCCACTTGTCAATCTCTCATGAGTTTTGGCACGTATCATTTTATGGTATTTTTGAAATAAATATTATCCATTTGTCGATTTCTGGTTTCTTTCAATTTTTAAAATTAAAATCATATATTTATACATATAAAGTATTAAATATAATATATATGAAATTAAATTACAATGAATATGTTTCTTCATTTTTTATTTTAAATATAATATATATGAAATTAAAAACATTTACTGCTTAAAATAAGAAATGCAGAAACATATTCATAGCAATTTAATTTCATATATATTATATTTAGTACTTTACATATATAAATATATGATTTTAATTTTAAAAATTGAAACAAACCAAAAATGGACAAATGGGTAATATTTAGTTCAAAAATACTACAAAATGACAAGTGTCAAAACTCATAAGAGATTGACAAGTGACAAAAAAACCGTCAATTATTAGAGAGGATGTAAAATACACAAACTTAGTTAATAGTTAGAATAAAAGCGCGTATGAAATGAATTGCTATAATCTTTCATATTCGAGTTATGATTCGCTAACAAATAATTGTAGAAAAACTACAGACAAAAAGATTGTTTTCTTTTCTTAAAAATATAATAGTTTAGAATGTGGCTGTGGAAAACTGTTTTCATCTTACTAAAATACATTTTTAAAAAATCGAATTGAATTTTCATTTTTAGTTTTTAAAGAAAATTTTAGAAAACATGTTTGGTCGAAACTAATGGAGTTTTCAATTTCCATTTTAGAAAATTAGATAACGTTTTTGGTTGTAACATATTTTAGCAAAAAATAAAACAACGTTTTAATATAAGATTATCAACATAAACTTTAATGTATAATTACAAATAAACATAAAAAAAAGCATTTTCAAATTAGACATTTTTTTATTACTCTGATGATATTAAGATTGCAAACACCTTTCATGATTTTGCATTTTCAAATTAGACAATTTTTATTACTATTATGATATTAAGATTACAAACACCTTTCATGATTTTGTGGAGATGGGTGTTTGCAAGGATATAAAGTGATATGGATATGAGGATTAGGGTGTGGGTTTTGCAAAAAAATTCCAAAGAAAACGAAAATGAGTGTGGGTGTGGCATAGTTTGCAATAAAACACACTAATTTTCGTTTTCTTTAGAATTTTTTATTTGGAAAACTAGAAAATTTTACACAACCAAACTTACCTGTAATAATTTGCAATAAAATACACTAATTACGTGTATACTTCAATTAAAAAAAAAATTAGGTTTATGATTTTTCAAAAGGTCACAAAAATATGGCATAATTTTTGATGATTTTGGTAGAATTCAATATATCATGGCACTACAATTAAAAAAAAAATGGGTATAAGCGTACATTTAACAATTTTTATTAAAGAAAAATAAAAAGAAATTCTTGGATGTTTTGTTAAATCATATTGGTTACATAGAATAGGCATAATTAATATTTATGTATAATTTTGGACGCAATGATTGTTTAATGTAATTACATCTCAATTGTCATGTTAAATTACGGTCTACATGAGTCCCTATATGTACAACACATGATCTGGTTATCTCTTATATCAAGTCACTAGTAGAACATCAAGAAAAGGTTACATGAATGATGGTTACTAAGCTTTTTGTTTTTATATTTTTTGGTTTTTCGATTTGCACAGTTGACTTTGTTGGTGGTAGAAAGCTTGTTGAAAAGGAGAAGCCTTGCCTTGAACCACGCATGTGTTTTTCACTTCCACCGGAAACTGATCTTCCACCACTGTGTCTTCCACTCTTTCCACCACCACTAATTCCGCTAGTTATAATTGTGATAGACATGTATATTCTATGTAAAATATATTGTATTTATCATGGTAATCCTTTCCCTAATTTAAATAGGTTACTTACCAAGTTATGAGTATTGAATTTGTTATATATTGAGAGGTGGTCGATGGAATGAAATATTCAATGATTTGGGAGCAAATAGCTTGCTTACCTTATTTGCTTTTAAGTAAAAATGCATGGTTTTTATTAATTCTTATATCTCCTTTATATATATATATATATATATATATATATATATATATATATATATATATATATATATATATATATATATATATATATATATATATATATAGTGAATATACCTAACAACCTTATATAAGCTTAGGTACCTAACCACATTATACTACATTGTTTTGCATTATATTTCCATTGCAATCGTCTAAGGTTCTTAAACTTCAAACCTTAACTTGATTTACTTCCAAAATTTTCAGACATTCACCATAATATTCCTCCTACACCATTTGATTTGTAACGGTAGTATATATAAAGCCCACCAGGGGGTCTCCGACAGAAAGACGTCATTTGAAGGAAGATAATGGTGAAAGTCCAAAGATTTTGGAAGCAATTGAGTTATGAGGTTGAATTTTAAGAACTTTGGGTGATTACAATGCAAATATGATACAAAATTATGTAGTATGATATGGTTAGGTACCTAAGCTTATATAAGGTTGTTAGATATATTCACTTTACCCATATATATATATATATATATATATATATATATATATATATATATATATATATATATATATATATATATAAAAGGTTATTTGGAAAACAAAAAAACCCTAAAAATCATAAAAATGCATAAAAAAAATACCTAGAGATCACAAAACTTTTTTTGACATTTTTTAAGAAAAAATCGCAGTTTTTTAAAGAAAATCGCTGAAAAAAAAAATTTGAAAAAAAAACTTTTTTTTTATTAAAAAAAAAAAAAACTATTTTTTTTTCAGCGAATTTTTATAAAAAGCTGCGATTTTTTATAAAAAAAATTAAAAAAAAAGTTTTGTGATCTCTAAGTATTTTTTTTATGCATTTTATGATTTTTAGGGTTTTTTGTTTTCCATAGAACCTAAACCTATATATATATATATATATATATATATATATATATATATATATATATATATATATATATATATATATATATATAGGTTCAGGTTAATTTGAGAACATTCTAATTTTGTGAGACCATGAGACCAAATCTAAAAATAATTTTAAAATGCAAAATAAATGGAAAAATCCAAAAATTCTTTTTTTTAAATATTATTTTCGGAACATGAATTAACTAAAAAAAATAAAAATAAAAAAAAATCCCGTTTTTTTTTTTTAAAAAATACGTGAAATATTCTAAATAGAATATTACACTGACATATTCTAAAAAATAATTTTAAAATGCAAAATAAATGGAAAAATCTAAAAATTCTTTTTTTAAATATTATTTTCGGAACTTGAATTAACTAAAAAAAATTAAAAAATTAAAAAAAAAATCCTATTTTTTAAAAAAAATACGTGAAATATTCTAAATAGAATATTACACTGTACATATTCTAAAAATAATTTTAAAATGCAAAATAAATGGAAAAATCAAAAAATTCTTTTTTTAAATATTATTTTCGAAACTTGAATTAACTAAAAAAAATGCGTCTCACGGTCTCACAAAATTAGGCCGTCTCACATGAACCTATATATATATATATATATATATATATATATATATATATATATATATATATATATATATATATATATATCTTATACTATATTATAAAATATATTAGTCATGTTTTGAATTTTAAGAGGTATAAGTTACAAAGTCTTTTATACAAATCAGTTATGCATAAATAATTAATTAATACTTGTCAAAAATTTCAAGACTTGAATTAAGGAAAGTAATTAAGAAATTCAATTTGGAGTTTATTGTTTGTTTGCCATTTCACTCATTATACGATGACAATTAAAATACTATAATGTTACATTTGGAGCAAAATGAAAATTTTAAAATATTAAATCCATGTATATAAATTAATTTATATTTTTTAAAACTAGACATTCATACTAATTAATTGAGTAAATTACTAAAATCGTCCCTATGGTTTGGTAAAAATTACATGTTTGGTTCCTAACGTTTTGTTTTTTTTTTTGCACTCAGATCGTCCCTATGGTTTGATTTTGTTGTGTTTTTCCTCCCTATGGTTTGGTCAAAATTGCACGTTTGGTCCCTAACTTTATGTACGTAAGGGACGAAAAACGCAACAAAATCAAACCATAGAGACGATCCGAGTGCAAAAAAAAAAAGTTAAGGACCAAACTTACAACTTTGACCAAACTATATGGACGATTTCCGTAATTTAATCTAATTAATTTACATCAATAGTATAAACAAACAATATAAATATAAGATATAAACATAAATATTTTATTTAAAAATAATATTTTCTTTATTACATAATAACTAATAATAAAATCTAATAATTATTTCCTCATAATATATATATATATATATATATATATATATATATATATATATATATATATATATATACAAGGTTCTAAATGGCATGAGGCGTGGCGTGGCGGCAAGGTCAAGCCTCAAGCTTAACGAGTCATGGCGAGCCATGACGTTTTTCAAGGCGTGATGTAAGGCGGCGATTTTGTATTAATTTAAAATTATATTCCCACATAAATATAAATTTATATTCAATATAACCACTTGTTAGAAGTGTTATATCAATAGCTAGTAACAAAAATTTAACGAAAACCACAATACCTGTATCTCGGATTAGAAAAGACATAACAAAGAGCAAAAAATTGTGTCTCAAACGAAAAAACACGCGCCATAACACGCCATATCACGCCTTGCCACACGCCACACCTAACAGCAACGTTATGAGGCTTTTCGTAACGGCGGAGTCACGCCTCACGCCATCGCGCGCCTTTTAGAACACTGCCAACAATAAACTTGAATAATGAGTGAATGAAAACATAGAAGAAGAACAAGAAAGGATTCATGAATTGGTAATCTTGGCAATGGTTTTGGTTTTGAAAACAACAGTGTTTAATTTATTTATTTATTTTTTGACACAAAACGCTTTCCTTCTGTTTATCCTTTTTGAGATTAGTCGATTAACCGATCCCATAATTCTTGATTACTCTCAGATTAGAGTCAGAGTCTAGAAACTAAGTGGTCCATTTATGGTTATTTTAATCTTTTGGAGAAAAGTTTACCAAGAAATAACCTATTATCTCTCGTTCCAACTATGAGTCGGAATATCATGCAATGGCTAACATTGTTGTTGAGATAGTCTTGGTCACTCACTTACTTCGTGAACTTCATGTGTAACCCCCGGATCGACCAACCATACTATGCGACAATTGGATTGCTCTATTTCTTAGTCAAACTCATATCTCATAAACGAGCCAAGCATATTGACATTGATTATCACTTGCTCGTGAGTTTGTATCATTAGGAAAGTTATACACTCAATTTATTCCAACAAAACTTCAATTAGCAGACATCTTCACTAAAAGTCATCTTCGAGCAATTTTGTTCTAAATTACAGTTGGATCTCTACCTATTCTGACGCAGGTGGAACAAATGTTGATGCATGGATTGATTGATGATGTCAAAACTAGTAGGAATAAAAATATGATAACATTAACAATAAATATGTCGAAGTGGTCTAATAGTACGGAATTGGACGAAATTTGTACACGACATGTAAAATAGGCCGATTAAGAAAACTTTTCTCTTTGCTATGAAATGCCATGCTTTACGGCCATTGGGGATCGTCTAGGGTCTCAAAAATGTGTTTTCTAATTTTTTTCATTTCCAACGACTTTATTTTTTTGAATTTTATGTAGATAACTGATTAAGAATCTTATCCTAATAAATTCTTATCTTCAAGGGTTAAGGAATGAAGCTTACCTTCGCCTTATACGTATTTTGTTTTCCTTTTTGTTAGGGAGTTTTTTCGATTATCAGTAAGAATCTGTTTCGAAGTTATCTTTTTGTTCTTTGTCATTCAACCTGATCGTCTTGATATCATATCTGCTTGAGGGGAGTTGTTTTGTAACGTCCCAAAATTCAAGACCAAAAAATTCTTTTAATAAAACATTACTTTAAGCAAAGACATTATTCCAAAACATAATCTGAGTATAAGTTTTCAAAACACATGTTCATTATCAGAGTAAACATTCCCAGGCTGACTAATCTATGGTGTGTGCCATGCGATCACCCCGAGCTCCTCCCTCCGCTACCGGAAGTACCTGAAAACAAAACTGAAAACCGTAAGCACGAAGTTTAGTGAGTTCCCCACTTTACCACATACCATGCATAACCACATACTGCACATACTGGGCACGCCCGCTATCCGGGGCCTCGCCCCCTACTTCGGGCCTCGCCCGCTACAACGGCCCCGCCGCTCCAAACCCGCCTGGCTTCGAGCCCCGCTCGGATACAGATCTGTTTCACTTAGGCCTCGTCTGTCACAAGGCCCCGCCCACTAACATATAACAGCACATACACATATCACATAACATCACATAAGCTAAACGTATGCTAACAGCTCTTGCTCTAAGGCCTCGCCTATCTCTGGGCCCCGCCCGTGTCCTGCTACTGATGAGTCATGGAACCTCGTCCATACTCTTGCTGATAGTGAGATACGGGCCCAGCCCACTCTCACTCCTTTCCTAACTTGGGCCTCGCCCCTGGGCTGCTGCTACTGAGATGTGGAACACCATCCACACTCTGATATTGGTGAGATACGGGACCTCGCCCACACTCACCTCCCTACCAGGCACATACAAGTATCATACAGACAACAAGTATAAACTATCACATAAACCATCTCATGGGCACCCGCCCTCTATCATTGGACCTCGCCCGAATATCATACTAGCATACTGTGCCTAGGGCTAACCCCCAGGTCTTCTACTCATAACTAAATGGGCCGGCATTGTGGTCGTAGACCCATTCATACAAAGGGAAACTCACCTGCACTGGCTGAACTTGCTGATGATCCCACTAGCTGTTGCCTGACCACTCACTGAACTCCGACTCTACTAGCTTCCCGAGCTATCAATATCAATGCAACACTTAGTATAACTGACCCACGACAGTCAACCAAGTCAACCCTAGTTCAGGTCAAAGTCCTGGTCAAAGTCAACCTTCCAGGTCAACCCTACTCGCCGAGTCCACCTATTGACTCGCCGAGTTCTTATGCTCAAAGTCCTTCTAATCGCGACTTGACTCGCCGAGTCAGCCCCTGACTAGCCGAGTCTACTGACTCTCGAATCCGACCTGATCAACTCATTGAGTCCTGGCTCGACTCGCTGACTCGAGTCTTAACTCGAAGGGTTTGGGACCACGCGACCTGACTCGTCGAGTCCAAGAACAGACTCGTCGAGCACAAGGAAATCTCCAACCAACTCGCCGAGTTGTTCATCTAACTCGCCGAGTTCATGCCCATCTTCATCCGACTCGATGAGCTGTTCATCCCACTCGTCGAGTTCCTCCTCATCTTCAAGCTACTCGCCGAGTCCACTCGAAGGACTCGCCGAGTCTATTCGGTTCCACATACATGCAGAGGACTTTCGAGTCATGCAGGGACTCCAAACCGTAGATCTACCCTTCCCAAGCCTACTCCTCACGTAAAGTTGCAAACTTTACGTGTAGAGAAGGAGATCTAGGCAAAATGCACCATAAACTAAGGTTTAAGACCAAGAGGCTCCATAATCCACTCCATGACTGATACTTTACGGGATTCTAAACCAAAACAAGCATGGATCTGAGGTAGCAACCTCAAATCTGCACCTCAAGCTCGAGATTGATCTTAAACATGGCTTAAAAGCCCCAAAACTCATAACCAAGGAAAATCTGGAGGAGAGAAACGACTTAATACCTTCAAATGCTTTGAAATGATCCCCAAACTTCGGATCCAATGCCACTCCTTGATGCTTCAAAGATTCCCACTTCTTCTTCCTTTAAATCACTCAAAAATGGCCAAAAGCATGAATGAGCACAATGGAGGCTTAGGGTGCGGCGTTCTGGGTGTGAGAGACAGTAAAGGAGCACTAGGAAGAAGAATGAGGCGATTAAATAGGCTCCAAGCCCCGGATTTAGGGTTTTCCTCGCACAGACCTTACTCGCCGAGTCACCTTGGCCGACTCGCCGAGTTGGTCACTTATTCCTCGACTCGGATCCCGCTCGGACTCGCCGAGTTCCTCCTTGGACTCGTCGAGTCCCTCCTAAATTTAGGGTTTCCTTTACTTTCTTGGCTTTCAAAATCTTGGGTGTTACATGTTTGGGGTGAGCATGAGTCAATTTTAACCCCAAACATAATAGTATTGGTTTTCAAAATCTAAAACAAAACCCAAACCGATCGCTTCAGGTCTGAGGCTTTCACTTTTTTTTTTGTTCACTTTAGGGTTTAACAATTTTAGACCACAAACCTTTAAACTAACTTCATTAACTTTGATAAATCCATGTATAGAGGAGGAGGAAGACAAATATTGTAATATCCGATGTAGGACTCCTCATAGTTGAAAGGTAATGAGCTACTATGTAATGTATGAGATTGGGAGTGGATTCCATTTTATGATCGATGTGGGACTGCTTGAATGTGGCTGGAAAAAATACGATCGAACTTCAGAGCTCAAGTTTGAAGGTCCAAAGTGCTAACCATTTGACAACTTTATCCCTTATTTCTATTACGCAGAGTTCATTTATAAATCATGCATGCATACAAAATATATTTTCTTAAAGACTTCATACAAATTGGTTTTGTTCCGTTCTCATACTAAAAACAGAATTCATAAACGAAATTTTCGGTTTTCAAAAATAGAAAAAAAAAAAAAAAAAAAAAAAAAAAAAAAAAAACTTTTGCTTTATGTTTGATTTTTCGATTTGCAGTTTGGTTTTTGTTCAACCTAGAAGATATTAAGGATATATATCAAACCAAATTATAAACTGAGGATATTATTTGATTCGTTGTTATGTACAATCGTTGCATTATAAAAATACCTAATGAGATATCCTTCACAATTGGTGATTTTATGGCCTTCGACTGATGTTTTTAATTTTGTAAATAGTTGGCAAAAACATGGTATAGTTTTGAGAAATATTGAAAGAAGATGGATGGATATAAATAAACAATTTTAGTAAAAGAAAAAGAGCGTAGATGGTTTTGTCAATTTTGAACTATTAATATATACGTATAATTTAGGACGCAAAGATTGGTTGATGAGGTTACATTTCAACTGTCGTATTAAATTGGTGTCTACATAAATCCCTATATATATATATACATGCAAATTTGCAATTGATTAGTAATAAATTAGGTTAAAAGGCTTAGATTATATGATGGTTGCTAAGGTTTTTATTGTTATGTTTTTTGGGTTTTTGATTTGCAGAATTGACATTGTTGGTGGCAGAAAGCTTCTTGGAGAGGAGAAGCCCTCCCTTGAAGCAGGCATGTGTTTTCAACTTCCAATGGTTCATCAACAAATCTGTATGCAATCACCAGTAACTACATCGTTTGTAGTTGCTACAACTATTGCTGTACCACCAGAAGCTGCACCACCGGTAATGCCACCAGTTGCAAACGCTCCACAACAAGTTTGGGGTGTAAAAGGTGGAGCTCTTGAAACAGTAAACGGTGTCTGGAGGTGGACATGGTGAAAAATGATGATCATCAAAGTACACGAATGCCGCAACTTTAACAATAATTTGGGAGCAAACACCTTTGCTAACCCTATTTAATGTCTTTTAAATAAATAAATGCATGGTTTGATTGTATAGCAATGATGCATGTTTTAATTTTTATCTCTCCTTGTCCTTATCATCATGTATTATTATATTATACAAATATATGACATGAAATCAATAAAGGCATGAATGTTATGTTGTTATTATATTATTAGCTTTATGAAACTGAAAACAACTTGTTACAAGGATTCTACACACCAATTTGGGTGGTTAGAGTGGAGAGGCATGGGGGAGATACGTAACGCCTTTTTATGGAATTTGGTAAGGCTACTCCTGTGGCCAATACTTATATATGTCACACCCGCTTCATTTATTTTTTCATACAAATGAGCCTTCATTTTAAAAAAAAAAATAGAATTTAAAAGTAAGTTGCTATAAATATAATAATAAAATAAAATAAAAGTAGGATGGTATTTGATAATAATTACCTCGTTGGGTTCATCAAGTGCACTGGTGGATTCATCCAAGAGAACAAGATCTGGTTTTGAAAGCAACAAACGTGCAAATGCAAGACGTTGTTGCTCACCGAGTGAAAGAACACTCGACCATTCATTGGTTGTATCAAGACCACTAAAACGTGACACCAAGTACCCAAGATGTACATCTTCTAAAGCTCGGATCAATTCATCTGTAGTAGGCTGTGGGGCCCGTTCGCTAACACGCTCCGAATCTGTAAAAATAATTTTTTTTTTTATTATTAGTGTTGGTTTGTAATCACAAGTTTGGATGTCATGACTGCATACCTTTTGACTGAGAGTCGTGTGGTGTGGAATCTAAAACATCGGGCCATGTTGGATAAAGCAACTGTTGTCTGAGGGTTCCTAAAACCATGTATGGTCTTTGGGGAAGGAAAAATACGCCTTTAAAATCCCGGTATTTTGATTTTTTATCATCTTTATTTTCATCTGTTATTATGGTCTGATTAAGATTTGTGTTGTATTTAGCATAAAATGTAATCTTTCCACTTCCAGTTCTCCAAAGACCAGCAATAGCTCTTAATAAAGAGGTTTTGCCACTCCCACTTGGTCCGGTTATCAGTAAATGTTCATTCTCGTGGATTTCAAGTGATAAATCTCTGATAAGAAGCGCTTTATTTGTGGGAGTTTGTACACTTAAATTCTCGAGTTCCAACAAGTTTTGGGTGTCTGAAGCTTTCATGGACTCGGATAAATCCTTCACGTTGCAATATGTTAGTTGAATTTCATCCATGGCTTCCAAAGTACCATTAGAACTTGTTGAGCCCAAAACATCATCGAATTCCCCTGCAAATGATTGATTATGTAAATTTTAGGGCTTGGATCTCGATGTTGGAGGAATTAAATGATATAGATGTACCTAGTCGATCAATGACAGCTGAAAAGGCACTGATGGATTGAAATTGAAACACAATGAGGGAAAAATCTCCAAGAATATGATTGAAGGCGGAAACAGACTGATTTATGACACCAAATTCAATCTTTCCAGAGAAATACATGGGTGCAACAACAGCAGCAGGAAGAATCTGAATCAGGTAGCGATACCCACTCGTGAAAAACTCAAGATTTCTTGAAGATATCAACAGTTGCTGCACAATGACATAAATGAAACATTTTTTTTTTTTAAAAAAAGAAAAAAAAAAAAAAACAGATATCTCAATGTAAGCACAAAAGTAGTATAGTAGGGATTTCGTTTTCATACAGTTAGATTCTCAAAAGCACTTCGGAACCTCTGCAAAAGGAGTTTGATTTCATTTTCCTCGCCACCATAAAATGCAATTGATTCGGCATTTTCTCGAACACGTACAAGACCATAACGAAAATCTGCTTCCATTTTCTCTTGCATGAAATTCAAGTTGACAAGACCCTGGTACAGAATTTGATGAATATCATAAGTTAGAACAGAAAAAATGGGAGATGCTTTTTAAAGGTTTTATGAGGATGGAAATCTTTACCTTCCCAAGGAAAATGCTGATGGCTGTTCCACCAAGTGAATATACTATAAGAACAATAAAAAGAGGTGGATATATGCCAAACAGTATGTTGCTGAAAGATATCAGGTCTATTATGGCATTGAAGAGTGTTAAAGAGAATGAAAGTGATGTTCCTGTGAAAGAACTTAGATCATCAACAATTCGTTGATCTGGATTATCAATGATTGATTGGGACTGTATTTGGTAAAAAGTTTGGTTCTTGAGATAGCGCTCCATGTAATAGTTTGTCATCCAGGATCTCCACCTTAAAGCTAGAGTTTCTCTTGCATAATCTCTTAACACAAAAATCTGCAAAAACCACAAGATGTGTATGAGTAAGACGAAAACCTAAACAAAATCATACCAACAGTAATCATATCAAATACAATTCGATGAAATAGAAACGCAGCAATTCCACCAACATATGCAGAGTTACATCACATACAAAGAGCCAAAAGAAGCGTAACACCCTATGGTAGCAACAGTGGTAATAAAATTCAAGATGACAGATGAGCAATACCTAAAAGAATGCAGCAATGTGCTCACCGGAATTCCACCAGCAAAAGCAGCAAGGTAGTATGTAAGTTGCGTGGTGAACTGTGCTTGATCTTTGTCTAGCACAATTTAGGGATATTATGGATTAGCATACTCAAATACATACTGTGTCATCATTCATCAATAAGAAATTAAAGAATAATGAAAATGTAGTGCGCAATCCTTACTAGAAAGGGCATTATAGAAGTCGCGACCGAGGAAATTGAAACCAACACTGATGCCGGTGGTTCCTAAAGTCAGGGCAAACACCGACGCCAGTTGTATTCTGGCTTGAACTTTATCATCTGAATACCAATATGGAGCAGCAACTTTGTAGAATCTCCTGAAAAGCGTGGGCAGATCGGGGCCCTTTCTTGGCACATTCTGATAAAAACGAGAGCAACTCTAAGTGTCAGATCCAAACTACTGAACAAACTGTAAACAACTTCCACGCATTCACAGAGCAGAAAATCATAATAAAGCGTTACCTCCTCTGTTTTGGTCGATTGTTGTGGAGGAGGTGGAGTAACCGGTGGATCTGCCGGAGACGTTGTTGAAGACGACGAACGAGGTATGGATTTCTTCCTCCGTTTCATCCCGAGAAACTTGGGCGTCCAAACAGATAATGGAGCAATATTGGTAGATTTACGCGATTCAAACGGGATACAACTACGAATTGCGACATTATTGAAGGAAATACGATTATGGTTGAAACCGATAGGGTTAAATGTGACTGCCGTTACGTTGTAGCCATGGGAGAGAGCATTCAAGTCTCCCATTTCTGCTGAAGATTTGCGGTTGTTGAGGGTTTGGTTTCTTAGAGTTTTGAAATCAAATTATCCACAAACTCATCGAAACATACGGTTTGCTTCAACGCCACATCATCTTAAACGTGTAATGAATTTGCAATATTAAGATACTAGTCGTAAGCCCATGTATTACATGGGTATTTAAAATAATTAAATATTTATAAATATTTGAGAAATTTAAATTTATAAGAAAAATGAAAAAAATATTGAATTATTAAAATTAAGATGTTTTTTTTTAAATTTAAACAAATCATTTAAATAAAATAATCAAAGCAAATTAATCACATTTTATTTTAAAATTTTAAAATTATAAGGAAAGTCCATTAATGAAATTGATATGCATTTATTATTAAATTTAAATACCATATGAAATAGGAAAACCACAAAATTACATATGGAATAAAATTAATTTAAAATAACCACAAAATGACATGTGGCAAAATGAATGAGAGTGTGACAAGTGGCAAAAAAACCTTCATTTATTAGAGAAGATTGTTTGATACTGTTATTGAAGTTGGGAATGAACCCATAATAGGCTTTCATGGATCGGTTAATACTAGGGACTATATATATATATATATATATATATATATATATATATATATATATATATATATATATATAAAGGGTAATAAAGGATTAGACTTGTACAAAAAATATCATTGAATATTTTTTTATATATATATCACCAATCAACTATAGTTTTTGTATATATATATATGACCATTAAACTTCATCTGTATTCAAAAAATATCATTATATTACCGATAATAATAGGTCATTAGCCACGTAGCATGCCACATGGCATGCCATGTGGCTGCTGACGTGGATTTTACTATTTATTATGTACATATTATACCATTAAACTATTTTTTGTACACAATATAACATTAAACTTTTTTTTGTACACATTTTACCATTAAACTTTTTTTTACATATTTTACCATTAATGTTATATAATTTATTGAAAAAAATATCATTTCAAAAAATATATATCATTACATAAAAGTAGGTTTTCCATCACCTGATATGGATTTTACTGATTTTCTAAATTTTAGTAAACTAATCATTATAAGTCATTTTTCTTATCGGTAAACAACGACATAATTTCAATGCACTTTTTTAATCATCTAACCATAATCAAGAAAAGGGGGGATTATAATAAGATAACATGTACAAAATGTTTCATGAGTTTATAAGTGTGCCTCAAACGTAGTTTCCTAAGAAAATGACTTATAAGAATATGTTTACTAGACATTAGCTAAAATAATGAACAACTGAGTATTTCTTCGCCGCTCCAAATAAAAGTCTCAAGTTCAAACCTTGTGGGTTTCAATTGATGTATAACCAACATAAATTCACAATGTAGTGGTAAAAGAAAGTCCTTAGTATCATTGTAAAAAACAAATCGTTTCCCTAAAACCTTACAAAATCAGGGAGTCACAATAGGTGATGAAAAACCCATTTTATGTAAAAATATGTATTTTTTGAAATTATATTTTTTGAATAAATTATATAAGATTAATGGTAAAATGTGTACAAAAAGTTTAACGGTAAAATATACACAAAAAAAAGTTTAATGGTATAATGTGTACAAAAAATAGTTTAATGGTATAATGTGTACATAATATACAATAAAATCCACGTCAGCAGCCGCATGGCATGCCACGTGGCTGGTGACCTACTATTACCGGTAACATAATGGTATTTTTTGAACAAATGTGAAGTTTAATGGTCATATGTGTACAAAAGCTATAGTTGATTGGTGATATGTATACAAAAAAAATTCATTGGTATTTTTTGTACAAGTCTAATACTTCGTTACCCTTACAATTCATTTTTCCTTAATACAATAATCAAGTGAATCATAACTCATTTCGGGTTTTACAAAAGAAAAAAAAATTATTTAGTTGTTGTTTAAAATTTATAAACAACAACAATACAAATATATATTATAGTTTAATATTTTATAGATAAAAAAAAATTTAAAAATACATATTAAGATTTTTTATTATGTGAAACTTTTTAAATCTATTAGAAAAAATAAATTAATAAATAATTATAGATATTTATTAAAAATAAACAAATAATAAATTGTTATTCCATTTTTTTGGACTCTAACATTCCTATTTTATAAACCAAAAGCAATCTGAAATCCAAAATAATAATTCAGTTGTGTTGATAACCAATCTAAAAATCCGAATATTCGAACCAAATTGTCCAATTAGACAATCCGGTTTTATTCAAATAATAAACATCCTTAAAACCAATTGTTATCATCAAATAAAAAAGATGGTTATTTAAAACCTTATTTTTTTGTAAGTTAGATCCAATCAAAAAAAATAACCAACTTTTTTTTTGTTGAAATGTGCATATATATATATATATATATATATATATATATATATATATATATATATATATATATATATATATATATATATATATATATATTTGAATATGCATCAAATGTACATATACACACATTTCTTTTTTTTGTGTTTTTTACAATTTAGAGTTGCAATTATTTTAAACATTGATATTAGAGTCTTATTGTTGTATTTGTTTTGAAAATTTATGAAGAAATATAAAATGTGCATACATGCACCTATATGTATATTTAGCCTAGATATGGCTTAGAAGCAACATTTGAAGACTAATTGTGGTCTTGGTGTAACATCCGAATTTCGATTATGTTTTTTCACTCTTTAATCGATGATTTTATAGTCCATAAGGAAGTAAAATGATGGGGCGAAGCAGGAAGCCATTTATCGTATTTGCTGAAAAATCTAAGCGGGAAGCGCCTCTTAAGAAGTGTAACGCGCTTCCGACACGTTGATCATTTTATTAGGGTTTTTGGAGTATTTAAGGGTTCGACCAATCTCAGCCTTTATGACCCTTTGGGGGAGTTTCCAGAAACCTAAACTCTCTCTATCTCTATTCCTCTCATTTTTTAGCTTGTGGTTGAATTGGGAGCTTATTCCACTATTTTTTTAGTAAAGAATGAAGATATTGAAGTTCTCATAATGTCATTGATGGAAGAAGAAAGTATAGATCGATCAAAGTTACTTCATTTCTAGAACATTGTGAGTATAAAGTTCCTAACTTGCTTTTTAGATTGCTAGATCTTGTTATTTGTTGTTTTTGGCACATTTTAGTCCATTTTGTTGGTGATCTTGGAGATGAAGAAACTCTAGAACCATTTGAGCTCTTGGAAATGTCCCTTGGATCTTTTAAACTAAGAATGTTGGGATCTTTTTCCTTCCCATTAAGTCATGCAAGTTATGTAGGTTAATTAGGTCATTTTAAGCAAAAAAATTTAGAGTTTGCTTCATTGGAATGTCTTAATAAGTAAAGTTGGAAATTTTATTCATTAAGACATTGATAAGGCTTGGATCTTAAAGTTTAGGGTTTTGACTTAAGATATTAAGTAGTCTCGCCTTGTGAAGAAGCCTCATACGTGGGGCGCTTTTAGAGATTTCTTAGATGTGTTTGTTCTAGCCTGAGATCTCGTCTGTTTTCATTTTATGGGCGCTTGTAGGGATTTCTTATATATATGTATACACTCGAATCCTGTCGGTCTCAATCATAAACCTTTCCTTTTCTATTTATCGAGTTTTCATTGTGTATCATTGTCCTCTCACGACTCTCTATTCATTCTAAATATGAACTATTTATTTGGTATAGTGTTTGTTTGTAGAGATTGTAGAATAAATGTGTAAAGGTCTTCTTTTCTTATGAGACCTCCACATCTATGATGTGAGGAGAGAATATTAGCAGAAAGACAATGAGAGAGGGATATGGTTGAGATAGTTGGCTCATATAGTTTAATGGAGTAATGACATAATTATATAAGTAAATGATAAGAAGACATTTAAAAATAACATAAAGGACAAAGTAGTCATTTTAAATGAGTAGAGGACATAAAACGTTATTACAACTTTCAATAAGGACCATAACTACAAAGATATTTTTTATTTGACCGATTAAAAAAACTATTTAAAGTCAAGAACCAAAAATGTAATTTAGTCTTAATCGAATTTCATTTTAATGTATACACAACAAACAAAAAATTTACATAACTTGATTTATGGACATAACATAATAAAGGCTAAATGGTGATTTCTCTATGCACCTCCTATGTATATAACAAAACAAGTAAAGGGATTTCAATCAAATTTTACTCTCATAATCTCACTTTCTATCTTTCTTCCCTATCCCTAATACAATTGAAGATTATAAGAAAAACATTGATTTTGTTATCTGAATCCATCTATTGGGCGTGGTGCTTTAAGGAACTACATTCAATCGAGAATAGTCAACAAGAAAATTTATGGCATTATCTTCATCGACAAACCCTCCTACTCCTATCAAACTTGGATTTCAAGTAAGTGTTTCTTTGATTTAATTTGTTATGTGATGTTTGTGATCATCATTTTATGTTTTATGTCTAACTCATCATTCTTCGTATTAGCTACCTTAGCTCAAAAAATCTTTAAATAAAAAAAAACCAATTTAGACTCGGCTTAAAAACATATAAAATATATGATTAACTTGATATTAGTCTCCATTAGTGGGTAGTTTCAGCATTTATTATTTGAACATATGTGTTACTTTGTCGGGATTTTACGGAAATAACATGAATAATGTCGATGTTTCTTTGCCAACATTTATAAAAACAATGATAATAATAAAAGGCGTTAATGTTGTGATTTATTCTCATCGATTGCTATATTTCATAAGAATTAAGATTATGCCGTCGCCCTTCAAAAACAAAAATTTAATGTTAAAATTATTATTTTCCGGGAAAAAATGAAGAAAAAACATATTTTATTAAGCAAAACAAGTACCCATTTCTCCACACAAAAGAAATGTGGGATGGGAGAAAATGTTTATCATCTTCTCCACCTCATTTTTATCGGCATTTATATTTAAACACCTTGGTTACGTAGCTATATGAGATCTAATTTATGTCAATAATGTCATTTTGTATGTGTTTGTGTGAGTATTTTGGGTTCATATGAAAAACCCTTTGTTATAGTAATAAGCATGAGAAAATTTAGATTTGGAATTATTAGAGAAAATGGAATGATAAGAAAGTGAAATGTACCGGGAGTAATGGAATGCAACATTATCATTTCACGGTCATATTTGATTACTTTGTTGGAATAAAACGAGTCACTAGTTCATATTATATGATAGGTAAGAAATGACAAATGATGGAATTGAATTAGTTGACAATAATAAAAGTACCAAATTGTGCTAAATGCATATAGCTTGCAATTTTAATTACATTGTTAATATGAGTTGTTTTCTGTCACAAAAATGCATGTTCAATAAATAAATAAATAAATAATATCTATCAGATTACATGAATAATTTATATAAAATTTAATGTTGTGAAAATAAAGACACTTCAAAAAATATGTTTCCCAACCACCATCAAGGATGTTTAATGTTGATCATTTAAGAATTAAACTTCCAAAAAAGAGTTTCCCGAGTTTAAATCCAAAACACAACATTTTAAAAACCGGTTTGAATCCTTCGTTTGGATCAGGAACCGAGGAAGTAAACAGCTCAACTAAAATTGGTTTTATATCTATTCCTTGACTAGAACGAACCAGCCGGTTTTTAAAAAATCGGTTGAGCCGATTAAATTAAATAAAAACACACAAAAATGAAACATTTTCCGTAACAAACTTTGATGGTATTTTCACAACTATATAATAGACTTCTCTTAAATTGAATTAAATACTAATGGTAAATGTTATGAAGCTTTTTGAAGTGTAAATATTTTTTTTTTGTATTATACATTATTTTTTTTGATGTATGTGATGTAAAGCTTTTGGTTATTATGTGTTTGTTTAACTATTTGGAGTGAACTGCAATATGTTTTTATGTGTATTTTTAATATTTAAACTTGTGTATGAAAAAAAAACATGAAAATTCTAAAACATTACAACTTTGTAATAGCATGTGGTTCTAAAAGAAAAAAAAAATCCCAATAATTATATCAATCATAATTCTTAGCTTTAGTTGTTAAGTGTGTTGATTAATTCTCTCATCCCGTTTGAAGAACATTATACATGCATGCTTTCAACATTTACATGATAATGTTATCTATATTAATTCTCATCTGGTTTTGACATAATCTAATCATGCATTGATTCTAAGCAAATAAAAATTGAACATCAAAACAACATCAAGCATCGATCAACAAAAGTTTTAGCAGATGGTAACATTTTTCTTGATCATATAAATTAAAATTCAAACCTAAAAGCTTCTCAAAATAAGAAAAAAGAAAAAAGTGATTATCAAATCAAACCATAAACATTTTAAAACATCCAAGATGAAAAGTCAAAAGGGGCAGAGTCAGAATTTCATTCTTCTTTGACATCATCGGATAGTCCTTGTGATGTTGGAGCCGCCATAACCTCGCCAGGTGTCGGATGATCAAACCTGCATGTCACCCCATATTTGCAAGCCCCTGTCTTCATGTAGTATGGGCAGTGTATTGCACCCTGTTCAATGATGTAGACAACAAGGGCATTTATGTCTTTTTCACACGCAAGAAATCCAATGCACAACTTACTTCATTTCCAATAATACACTTTTGTCATAATCATCAAATGAAGTAGGTAGTAGTATTGTATTTACTTTTTTTATAAATATGCATTATGAGGAATCTTATTATATATATAACTTGATGCATTTTTCCATTAATACCACTTGTGATGGTGTGGTTATTTTTTTCTATAAAAATTTGAGTGCAATATGAATAATAAAACAAGGAGTAAATTACACGAATGGTCCCTATGGTTTGGAGTAATTTGCACGTTTGGTCCCTAACTAATTTTTTTAACTCGGAAGGTCCCTACTGTTTGTTTTTGTTACGCGCTTGGTCCCTACTATTTATTTTTGTTACACGTTTGATCTCTATCTCACGTAAAAAGACTATTATTTAAATAGGGAAAAATAGTGATGTAGGTACGGTAAGGTGAGGGGGTGGGATTGGAGGTGTGTGCTTATTTAAATAAGTCAAAAAATCAAGGGAAAAATAGCCTTTTTAAGTAAGACAGGGACCAAACGTGTAACAAAAACAAACAATAGGGACCTTCCGAGTTAAAAAAATAAGTTAGGGACTAAACGTGCAAATTACCCTAAACCATAGGGACTATTCGTGTAATTTACTCTAAAACAAGGTATACCTCTCTCCTTGGAAGACCAGCAAGAGTAAGTTTGATGCTGAGTTGGGATTCTTTTGCTGACTGTGCATGTGCTGACCTGTCAATAGGATGATGATATTTGCATCTCTCTCCAAACATGCATATCCCAGTTTTCATATAATACTACAAGAGCAAAATTAAAATACAAAAATAAGGAAAAAATAAAACAAAAAAATTGAATAGAAGATGAAATTATTTATATATAAATACTCACATCGCACTCCATCTGACCAGGTCTCTGAGGGTAGACTGTTGGACCCAAACCAAGCTGCAACAAAAGTTAAATAAAGAATGAAATTTGAAATACTTCCAACTAAATTTTACTATTATTTTTATTTTCATCCAATAACTTGGTTTATTCTCATTTCTTTTAAAGAGTAAATTAAAATTTTGGTCCTTGTGCTTCTGTTCTTCATTTATATAGGATTTGGTTGAATTTGGTTAGGGCTTCTCTAGGAAAGAGATGGATTGTTGTAGGGGTTTAATTATACTCCTTGACCATGAAAGACAGAAGGGATAAAGTATACAAGGGCAAAATTGTCTTAGTTGATTGAGGGACCAAAAGTGTTATGAAACCACAACATAAGGACCAAAATTGTAAAAGAATTGTGTTTTGGACCTAAACCAGAAAAAAAACAAATGATCTCTGCTTTACCGTTGTTTGAGCAAGTCGTGGGTCCACAGTTTGCATGACAGCAGAAATTGGGTTGACCATACCAAAAGTCAAATGAGCAGCAGGAGTTGACACAATGGCGCCAGCTGGATTGATTGCTGCATAAAACATACAAAACCAATTATCAAGCAAGATATATTTAATTTCCTCAAGAAACCATATTGATATTATATACTTACCATATCTCTCTGGATGATTATAGCGACAGGTGGCACCATATTTGCAACTATATATATAAAAAAAAAAAATTAGGACGCATTATTCAGAAACTTAAAAGTAACAAACCAAATTTACCAACCTGCCAGTTTTCAGGTAGAAAGGACAATCCGCTTCTCCCTATTTTAGCAATCAAGAAACAAGGGGTAAAGACGTCATATTTATGCTTGTAAGAAATTTTCTGAATCATGATTGAAATGTATGCAAAGGTATTTACCGGTCTAATGGGGAGGCCTTTTGAGTTATGCAACATGGCAGGGGCAAAAGGGGTAATTGAAAGTTCCAAATTCCCATTGCCATTTGTCCCACCACCAACTATAAAAGTTTCACCATTACCATCTTCTACCTCGGTTGCTGTAATTATGATGTCCTTTGGGTGATGAAATTTGCAGGTTGAGCCAAATTTACATTTTCCAGTCTTCATATAGAACTGCTTACAAATAATAAACATGTTAAAAAAAGAAATAGATGAGTAAAATGGGAAAAAGTCAAAGAGTCTTTACAAGTGCAGAAATTATTATTTTACCACACATGGGGGCTCAGATGGTCTCTCTGGTAATTCAGAAGTATCAATGTTTTCTAAAGCAGCCTGCAAAATGCATCAATCAATATAAATTAATATAATATGAACATGAATGCAAATCAAAATGACACACACAACTTACCAAAGGAGCAGCTTTATCTTTTGGGTGATTGAATTTGCACCTGGGGCCAAACTTGCATTTTTGAGTCTTGAGGAAATACTGCATTGCATTAAATACCAAATGGATTCCACTAAGATGCTTGTTCATATTTCAATACAGGATGGATTATCTATTCACTAAAACAGAATTAAAACTAAAAGAGGTCCAAGAATACATTTTGCACAATGATAATAATCGACTATTTTAAGGTCTCATGGCGTCAAAATATACTGCATAACATTGTACATCTTTAACATACATCACTTTCATCAATAATTAAAGTTGTTTAGATTGCCCAACAATATATGCATATTCATTTAGGGCCAGTGTTGTTGGTTTTTACTCATTTTAATTTATTAGGTAAATCTTGCGATTTCATTGAAATCTTTCAATCACGTGATGATTATCAGTTTATCACAAAACAAATTAGGAACTTCTGCCCCCCCCCCCCCCTGCCAAAGAAAGATAGAAGCATCCTTTTATAAGGATATTTCCTTGCAGCTTTGAAATCATTAAATAATATTACCAGTTTCCGCTCACATGTTGAAACACTATATATATTCTTGCTTTTTCATTATACATCAATACGGTTTGTTTCTTTCTCCAATTAAAAATTCCATACATGCTAACAAATCGTTGTAGGTTTATCCATCTCTAGATTCAATTAATTAGCTTGAACAATTGGATTTAAATTCCTACTTAACATACGATTATCTTCTATTTTATTTAAAAATGTAGGTTCACCCATTTGATTTATACATGTACTAGTTTTCTACGAGTAGAGCGAGTGGCAATGTGGAGGATATTAGGTTAAGAATATATACCTGGCATGAATGTACGTTGTGTAAAATAGGAAGTTGTTGGATCTAACAAAGGTTTTAAAGAAAAGAGATATAGACATCACTTGTATTAGGAGACTAAGATATGGTATTGTGGTCTAGGGTAGGTGATAAATGGAGTGTGTGTTGTCTCCTAAGCAAAAAGACAACATTGTAAAAGTTAGAAGATACGGTGACCAAGGTAGTGATGGGAAGAGTGGTGAAGGGTTGTGTGTGCTTATGTCCCCCATAGTGCGTTATGTGAGTTTGAAAAGAGGAATTTCCAAGATGCGTTGGATGATATAGTTAGAAGCAGCATCCCGTGGGACCAACGTTTAGTCTTAGAGAGAGAGAGATGCAGGGGGGAGGGGTGGTTTCATTTCGGTACGCTTCGGGACGATGTACCAAATATTGTGGTACATCGGGGATTCGGGACCAACGTTGGTCCCACGGGATCCATATCCCACTTCGGGACCAACGTTTAGTCTTGAGCTTGATCCTTCTAAGTTTGTAGATTCGGGATCCATATCCCACTTCTTGTGTGGTCCTTCTTTATATTCTTCAAAAAACCTTAAACTCAAACGAATATTTAAATGAACAAAAACAAGTTTGTCATTTAAAGCTCACTCGATTTCTCTTCACATTATGAAAATAGAAATAAGTGCTCCAATTTCTTTCGGCTGAAGAGTTGCTTATAGGTTGTGGCAATACTTTTTTTGCCACTTCGGCTGGCTAACTTTGATGTTTCCATGCCATAGGTAGACCACCAATACTTTGCTTCCATGACACCTTGTACAACTTCTTTATCAAGGTTTAATGCTTTTCTACGCGTTCCACCCGGTACTAACGTTTCAAGATAACCGTGTAACGTAAAATCATGGAGTTAAAGCAAATCCTAAACAATGTAATGGTATGCTCATTTTCTCACACCTTTTCAATACAATTTGTTGTACTTGAGGGAAATACGATGCATATATACTTTCCTTCATCACATCTTGGATTTTCCCCAACATACTATCCATTTTCTCGTATATTTCTCCCATTTTTGGGCCTTCACCATCACAAATTTTGATCAACAGATAAATTGGTTCATGATGTAGAATATTTTCAGCTTCAACCTAAAAGTCATCATCTCTGATATGATCAACAATTTGTCCAATTGTTCTAATGTGTTCATCGTCATGTTTCACCTAATCACTCCACTAATTACGAGCAATTGTTGTAGATAGGGCCTCTCTACAAGCGATTAACCGCTTCAACAAAATGTAGTGAGAAGTAAATCGGGTTTTTGCAACCTTCAAAAGCTCCAACTTCGAATTCTCCTTATAAATGGACAAAGCTAGTCCATGATTCAAAAAATATTTGACAATCATTTTCCCCTTTTTATATGTCCTCTAACCAAATAAACTCATTTGCAAAATCTTTAAAAATCAAGTTTAAGAAATATGTTTGTATACCTTTTCGCTTTCCTTTCCCGCAGCTTTACAAACTGGCGGGCATTATCCATCACAACATAGAGAACATTAGTTGGGCCGACAGAATCAATCACTAGGCCTAGAAATTCATCAATTGCTTTACCTGTTTTCTCCACTCTAGAAAAGTCGATTGCATACATGAACATAAAACCTCGACTGTCTACAGCAAGAACATCGAGCAATGGTTTATGTTTTATGTTTGACCACCCTCAGATGCGATAGAAATACCGTGCGAATACCATGTATCTTTAAACGGTGTCAAAGTCCTCAACATCTCTCCCACATTCATCTAGTCTAACACATTCATCTAGTCGAACAGCTCTTGGTTTCTCACTTGATGGCGCTTTATAACCTTCGGGTGCCTTTCTTAATGCATTTACCATTTCACAAAATTAAGGATTCCGCAAAACATTAAATAGAATCCTATTTGCACATAAAGCCCTCACAACTTTCAAATCAACCGCACTTATTATTGCAAAAGATTGCTTTATCGGTTTTTTAGAGATCAAATTTGGTTTTGTCAAAACAAAACTTCTTAGGGATTTAGAGACTCCAAATCTTTCAGCCTCTTTCACCTTCTTTTGCAACTTCCATAAATGTCTCGGTCTCTCATTACTATGAGGCCTCTTATTTTCAGCTTTTTTCCGAGTTAAGCACCAAAAAAATGAGTATAATTCGAGTGTACGAGCTAGTGAATGTTCCATGACAATGTTTACAACCCACTTTTTTGAACCCCTTGGATTTTTACTATCACCAGCACTAATGAAAGTAACTCCATATAAAAGACTTAGCATCTACGGTTTGTGTTTTTCGCTTTGGAAACGCCAACTTCAACCTTTGAAACGCAAACCCGAGCGTCTCCGGAACACGTTCGTACCGCGTTTTGGTACTAGCGAATTGGTGCGTAGATCGCGCCTAACCCAGCGATTTATGTGACTATAGGCAAATATAATTGCTTGAAGGAGTTTTAAAAGTGTAGTGAAGACGATGAAAGAGATAGGCAAAAGAAAGATACATGAAGGATCGGAGGCCATACGTAAGGGAAAAGAAAGTGACGGTTATAGCTATAGCCATGACATACGAGGAGATGTATAAGATATTAGACAAAAAAAAAAGAGATTTGTGCCTTTGAAGCTAGCAAAATTCAGAGAAAGATGACAAATAGACATACAAATCATTAGATATTTTAAGGACAACATTTGTGTCTTGGAGAACGATGAGGCTATTTGATAGAAAACAAGTCATATATTAACATAGGGCAAAACTGGAGGGACCCGATTGTAATATTTATATTTTCTTATCTAGTAGTATCCTTAAGCTAGTATAAATAAATGTAGTCTTAGGAGTTTGGATCAATCAGTCTTTTGTATTTTGAGACCCTCTCTGAATTAGGGTAGGAAGGATAATCATTTGATTAACTTCTCCAATTTGCTATTTTGTTATTTCCATTTCAAGTTCATAGTAATCAAGCATTCAATTCCCTGATCTTCATCATAAATAAAAGATTCCTATCAATTGGCTCCATTGCCCTTCAAACCTCTTCTTCCTGCGTGAATCATGGTGCAACCAACTGAATCTAAAATGGAAACCTATCTCCAAACCAGAATGGATATTCACGATTAGAAAAATTGAAGTTCTAACTAAACAGATGAAGAATCTCACTTGATCTATTCACGCCATTAAGGATCTCATGAACGGTCTCCTAAAATCCTAGAGAAGATGATATTGGGGTTCCAGAAAAACGAAGGGAAACAACACATACTTGATTCGACGATGCATCCACAGGGAACCAAAAATACAGGAGTTAACATTCCCGTCGACCCTCTTTCTCATCTCTCATAACTAAACGAGAACATAGCGAAGGTTAACAAAATTATAATTGGGAACTTTAGTGCATCATCATTGTTGTCAGACAACAAAGGGAAAGAACATGATGCTGACGGGATCACTACACAAGGATCACAAATGGCTTTAGCAAGACAAGTCGTCATTGCCATATCCCTCTCAGGTGGTGGTTCCAGTCATTCCAATAAAATGACAGGAATGAAAGATGAGTCCAATTCTAACTCTTAATGGAGGTATAATCCCGCCATACCAACAACTAATCAGAAACGACCCAACTTCCATTTGAATCAGATTCCAATTAAAACGTTTGATACGTACATACCTGATCTCTCGCTAAAGCAATCATCAAGATTACTTTCGGATCGATCATATGGTCAATTCGTGGGGGTGTTATTGGTATGTCCAATGTCTTAGCGATCTATTGATAATTCATTCTGCTTTAATCTACTTTGATGGTTCAATCTACTTTGATAAACCCAGGTGTAAGATGAAACTATCATCTTCTATTGAGATCAGCACATGGTATCTATCAGTGAAGTGAAATCAATCTACTTTGCTATATTTTATAAGGTACAATCTACTTTTTCAAGCAATGACGTTACAAAACCACTTGATATAGAAGGGTATTACGGGCATCCTAGAGAATTCTAAACGACTTGCACCTAAAAACATGATTTTCTGACGGGATTTTATAGAGAAGGGCTTCTTAAAATTGACATTGGGGAGAGTTGTTTTATCACAGATGATGGTTATTTACTTCTTTTCAATATTTATGGGCCTCTGAGGTGCATTTGATGATACATAACAGAATAAGTTCAAGCTCTCATCCAACAAAATATTGTAGAAACGATGGGAGAATCCCGTTCTTAAAGAAAGAAGGATAATTGGTGTTGGTGATTCAAACATTGCTTTTTTTTCTATAGATGGGCGTGTGCAGGATCTGATTTTGAAAATAATACGCCCAAATGTTAGATAAGATCTTTACTCGTGGACAATGGACGCTTTTTCTTTGATGTGATCAAAGCAAAACATCCTGAAAGAAAAGAAGCCTATACATGCTTGTCTACAAGCACAAGTGAATGTGACATATTAACACCATTCAGACAGACACTGGAAACTAAGAACCACACCAAGCTGCAAATGGGAAGGATGGGGAAAAAGCAAAGTTAGAAGGTTTGGATCATGTCCGTGTGTTTATGATTTTGAAAAAGATCTCCAACATCCAAGTGCATACTATTCCACCTTTATCCGCTAGATATTGTCCTTGAGTGTGGGGATGTCAACAAACTCTTGTGTCAATGATATCACAAAGGCAATCTATTGAGAAAGTTAAAGCCTATGAACAATCAGGTATTTCTTTTAATGGGTATTTCTTTTAATGGAGAAATCAGAGAGGGTGTTAAAAGACCATTTCTTGACGGTAGTGAAATAGATTTAGTGTTGGATAAATATCTTACGCCTTCAAGTTTAACACAAACAAATGGTATTTTGGGGAGAGAGAAGTGCTCCCAGGGTTCACCAAGTGTGGCTGTTGGCAAAGAGATGCTTAACTTTGGTCTTAAATCGAAGAAAATACCGAAAAAGAATCAATCATCACAGCTCTCACTTAAGTCTTTTTTCAAACTACTTTAAAAAGTGATTTTGCTGAGGCTTGTGTAACTGAGATTTTGAAGGATTTTGAGTTTAATAAAAGTGATTTAGATGATTTCGTCTGGACTTAGAGAGGCAATCCTTGGGATGAGTGAAAAGAAAAATAAAAATATTGTGTTGCCTATTACACAACACTGAGGGAATCCTGGTGTTTTACACGAGAGTCCTTCATGCATACTCAAAGGACGAATCCTCCTCCGCATACTGGACCTGCATCTTCTGTGAATCAAGGCCCATATGTCAATGTTGCAAATGGTTTGCATTGTTTTCCAACCCCTAGGCTTGAGGACAAGCCTGTTTTTATTGATAAAGAACGGGTCATATATTAACATAGGGCAAATTTGGAGGGCCTAATTGTAATATTTATACTTTCTATTTTCCCCCTATCTAGTATTATCCCTAAGCTAGTATAAATAAGCGTAGTCTAGAAGTTTGGATCATTCATTCTTTTGCATTTGGAGTCATAGGCATTAGCTTGGGCAGAAGGTCATAATCATTTGATTAACTTCTCTGATTTGTTATTTTGTTATTTCCATTTCAAGTTCATAGTAATCAAGCATTCAATTCCTTGTTATTCATCATAGTTTTAAGATTCCTGATCACTGTTAAAAGGAAATGGGGTTAACTTTCTAGAAGTTCAACATACCGGACAATCTGGTGCTTCAGGTCTCTCCGGAAGGGCTTCACTTGTAGTCGGGACCTGCCATTTAGAGCTAAAAATCATGTGAATGTGCAAAAAAAAAAAAAAAAAACATGATCATATACCACACAAATATTACTTTGAACAAAAGAAAAACATATGATCAACAAAATAGTGTCAAGTACAAGTAAAAAGGTGGGTTTCAACCAACAATGATAAGCAATTAAGAAATAACAATGCAATCAAATTTAACCAAAAAGAACACAGTGAAAATAAAACTGACACGTAAACGACTAAAGGGTTATGTTCAGCTTATTATTCAAGCTAAAATTATTACAAGAGTTAATGTAAAAGTTGTACAAGTTAAAGTCAAAAGTATGTGGCTATTTAGGTAGCTAACCATATTAGAAAGAGCACCTAAAAGTCCACCTATACAAGTCTTATAAAAGCTTGACAGCATGAGAATGCATAAATACTAAACAGATACCTATATAAAATATTAGACAATAATAATAATAATAATAATAATAATAATAATAATAATAATAACATAGCCAGTAAGTTTAGTTTCTGTAAAGGACATTAGAACCTGACCCAGATAAACCACACTACAGAATAACCCATTATTTTATAAATAAAATCCAGTATCACTCGTTATAAAAATAACCCATTACTTTATATGTATAAATTTATACAAAGTCCTAGCTTAAATCCCAAGTTTCCCGATAAAAGTAGTAAGTACATTATAAAACTATCAGCAGATAAATATAAGATAGTAGAGTGTAAACATATGTAAGTATAAGAGCAGCATACAGCATTGAATTAAAAATATAAATACGTTGTAAACGCAAAATATAGTTTGTTTATAATTAATGTATGTATAATTAGATAGATAGATATAGTGAAAATAACGATAAAAGGTCACCTCTTTCCAATCAGGTATTCCACCCTCAGGGACCCACATAGGATGGTCAAACTTGCAGCTATCTCCAAACTTACAAGTTCTTGTAAGCATATAATGGGCACAGTCCTTTTCTCCAGGCCTCTGTGGATACACAGGCAGCAGACTGGTTGTAGCCTCGAATCTAGGCCGCTTCACTAAAGGGTTGCTAGAAAACCCAAGCGTATTATGGGCACCAAGAAGCGATTGATGATATAATGCTAGATAGATAAGTAGACATATATAAAGAAAAAAAGTTATTAAGTAAACATATGTCATATAACTTATTATATATCATTAGAAACTAGCATATACTTATATTACCAAAGAATCAAAATGCCAAGTTAATGAAATAATTTGTAATGTATGTATCTTGGTAGTGTATAATAACACAGTCAAGGTTTTGGTTTTATAAAATACAGTTGATTCATTTATAATAAAGTATCTATAGATTTTCTCAAAATTTGTCATGACTCATAACAAAATAAATATAAACACATATATGTGTATGTATGCATAAGGATACATGCATACTTTTATATATACATATATGGGTGTGTGTTCGTTATGTTCTGAATTTACTGTTTAATACGACAAAGAAAAATAAAAATAATTAACATTTAGTTAAAAAAAATTCCAAATTTATTTCGAAGGTTACGATAACAGGTGTGTGCGAATATAAAGGCACTGTTTGAAATTAATTTTATATGCATAGAAACGAATACATTATATCATAAATTTGATCTTCACTCAATAGGTGGAAAACGCTAAAAAGAAAATAACATAAGTAGGATATCATGATTTTATATATGTAAGATAAATACCATTAGAACCTGATTATTATCATGATTTTATAAGAGTCCAAACTACTGAAAAAGGAATAATTCATTTTGTCCTCTAGTTTTTTTTTTCTTTTAGCTTTTGTTTCTAATTTTGCAAATTATGATATCTTATCCTTTTTTTGGTAAAAAAAATACCATAACTGCCACATGTATATCCCAATTCTCATATCAGACCATCAATTTGTGGTCAAGTTATAGATTAATATGATTAGATCCATTACTTTATAACTGCAAAAGTATTTAAGAATCATATACATTGAATAGATATACCCACAGCTACGCATACATCCATTAAAACCGACGCCAACTTTAAATACTACTTTAGACCAAATTTAAAATACATTATATTCTTACATAGCTCCTTTGTTTTTTTCTAAATAATACTTCTAGAAGTTACACACTTACACTTCAATATCATAAAATGTATGACATTAAGCTAAAAACGTGTCAAGGTTGGGAAAGGGTATAAGATTAGGTAGTAGGGACAGAAGAGAAATGACCATAGGTATGTGGACACGTTTAGATAATCTCGTCACCCATAGGATTCTATTATAGTACTTGACATGACACTTATCATGTTTATCCTTGTTAAACATTCAAACAGTATCTACAAGAATATATCTCATTCATCCTACCATGAAAGGGTGATTAACAATAAGTCAGCTTCTAACAGAAGATGCAACGATAACAAGAAGCTCTTTCATCCCATTTAAATGTACATTAGCAAACCCCCAAAATCAAGATAAGGTGATCAAAGTTACAAAATTGTGGAACACGATTGCAATAGAATTTTGTATTTAATTAAAAACAACAGGTTGGCATCAGTTTATGGAACTGGGGAACAGGACTAATGTTTGGGTCATATGAACTTAAACAGACGGATTTTTTCTTGTGAGCGCGTAAGAATGGTTATCGGAAGCGATGTATATAAACAGTTAAAAAGATCCATACCTTCAGTAGATGAACGCTTATAGCCTGCTAATATAGATTCGATCGAGGTTGAGGAAACCCCTGCATCAACTCCAGGCGGTCCCGGCCACAATGCTTCTCTCGCTGTCATTCTAGCGGCCGCCGAGTAACCAGTGCCGATGGTGTCCTTGTGGTTGTAGAGCATGGAAGGACCTCTGTCGCTGATAGATGAATAGCTGAACAGATTGGAAGACGATGACAGGGGATCTGAACCGAAAAACCTAGACGAACTAAGGTACGAGGGATCAGAAGGCACGTACTGCTCGGCGATGGATTTGGACGTGTAGATGCTGGACGAATTGGATCCTCCCCCATACCCGTAGGAGCTGGAACCGTACAGCTGATTCGCCATTCTAGAGGATTGAATGAACAAACCCTAGAATGCACGCACAATAATCTTGTCACTACCAGGTGCCAACCAAATTAGGACTACGTCTTAAAAAAAATAATAAATAAAATAAATCATTAGTTTTTTAACAAACTATATTAAATAGTGACTATGGTTTGGGTAAAGTAATATGTTTGGTTCGTTTGTTTTTATTTTGTGTCGGGTACTTAGTATAATATCATGTTTTGGGATGTTTTTAATTTCGAAATAACAAACCATCATTTGATCGAGTAAGGTCTAGGACTTCAAAGAAATAAAGTTTATACATGTTGATATTTGGAGTCAAATTGTATAATGGGAAAATTTATATTTTTGGACTCTTTGCATGTATTAATAGATTAAGTTCGGTATTCATTAAGTCAAAATTAATTGGATAGGATTGTGAGGCTTGTTAATACTTTTGTGTGCATATAAAAATCACTGAAAGCGAGTCTAATATGAAGAAGTTATGATTGTTTGAAATTTGATTTAAATATGTGAAACTCGTCATCACGGCGTGGTGAGTTGTGCAGCCCAAGCCCATAAATTTAGGGTTTTCACCGTTTTTAAAAGGAATGGTTTCATGTTTTAGGTCATTTTTCAGCCTTCATCACATCAAGAGCTCGTTGGAAGCAAGCATTAGCCTCCCTTTCACCACTTTCAACCTCTTATCCATTTTGTGTGATTTTGGTGATTTTTATAATGAAGTTTCTTGCAAGATTGAGTATTGAAGCTTTGCATCGGAAGATCTTAACTTTCATCTACCTTTTGGACCTTTGTAAGTTGAAAAGATCCTCGTTTTTCTATATTTCATCTTTGGATTTATGAGATAATGGTGTTTTAGTCCATATATTGGTGTTTTGGTCTCTTTAATAGTTTGATCTTGGGATTTTGGATAACTCAATGAACTTATATTTATAATGGACTTCAGTTATGGCCTTTTAGTCGGTTTTATAAAGCATATATGAGCTTTCTTTACTCTATGCTTGAAAAGAAATGAATGTTGGGGCATTTTATGGACTTAAGTTAGGGTTTTAGATCTTGGCTTATTGGGGTGTCCTAATGGATAAAGTTGGAAACTTTATCCATTAAGACCTTTAGAAGAATCAGATATGAGCTTTTGAGCCTTGTTGGTTAAGAGTTAAGGCTTGATCAATTAAGTTGTTTTTGGAAACTCGTCACGATGCGGTGGTGGTGTAACACATGTTCCAAGTATCATTTAAATTTTTTAAGTTTTAGGGTTTTATGCCATGACTCGACGAGTTGGGGAGCTCCAACTCGTCGAGTATAGATCATTTATGAGGACGCGGGATTTAGATCCTACTCGACGAGTCGAAAGGCCCCGACTCGACGAGTAGGAGCTATAAGGAAAAACCCTAATTTTTAAGGTTTGCACCCTATATAAAGGACTTAATTCGCCTCTTTTGGCCTCCTTACCGCTTCATTATCCATAGAAGAAACCTTAGTCGTTCTTTGCTGCTTCCTTGTGCTTGTGAGGTTAAGAGAGTGTTTTGGTGCATTTTGTTGAAGGAGTGTGAAGGTTGAGAAGTTTGGAACGGGAAAGAACTTGTAGATCTAGCATCTACATCGTTTGGGCTTCCATTTGAAGGTAACAAGCTGTTACCTTGATCATTCTAGCATTGGATCCCCTTTTTCTTGGGTTTAAGGCTATTTTTAGTATATTTGTGGAACATTTCGGGTATCGGGCGTGATCTGGAGTTCTAAGTTCAAATCTGGACTCCTCTAAGTCATTAGAGTTATAAAGTTACTGAATTTATCAACCTTTGGCCCTTTCCTTTGGCTTAAACCCCTCCCTTAGCTTGGTTTTGGCATTTAAGAGTTTGCATGCACATAAAGTTTGCAACTTTATGTGGAAACCATGCCATAGGAGGGTAGATCTACAATTTAGAGCTTTGGGTAGCTTAAAAACGTATGAACACAAAAAGGACTGAAGGGACTCGGTGAGTCCCTTAGCCAACTTGACGAGTCGGGTAGGGTTTGCACGTTTTCAAGGTTTTGAGTGATTTCGGTGAAGGATTAGGGTTTTTGGTCTTCATGAGTTTTCGGTCTTTTGGACATTAAGGAACTCGACGAGTTACTTAGGTAACTTGGCGAGTTGACGGGTTACTCAGGTAACTCGGCGAGTTACTGGATGCACTCGACGAGTTGAGGTCAACATGGACTGTTGACCTTGACTTTGACCAAGGTTGACTAGGAGGGTATTTATGGTATTTCAGGATTGTGACAAGTTAATTACATGATGATTATAGGTAGTTAGGTTGGAGCAGTGCGTGGGACTTATATGATCTTATCTTGTCAGTTCAGCATTCACGAGAAGTGAGTCTCCTCACCATACCAATGGGTCGAAGGCACCAAGGCCGACCCATTTTATGATATATGGTGCACTAGCTGAAGTTATATTATGAGACATGATAGTTGGTTATGTGCTAGGAAATATGCTAGTTGTATATGTGGTATGCTTGTATGGAAAACCATGGGAGAGCCCATGACACTTGGATGTAAGACCATGTGGAGAGCCCATGGCTTTCCTACTAAAGACCATGGGAGAGCCCATGGCACCCAGATGTAAGACCATGTAGAGAGCCCATGGATTTCCTATTAAAGACCATGGGAGAGCCAATGGCACTTTGGTGTAAGACCATGTGGGGAGCCCATGGCATCCTGGAGTAAGACACCGAGGACGAGCCCACGACATCCCTATATGTTGTATACATGGCTTATGTGGTATATGTAGCTTTTATAGTTAAATGATTATGTGTTTATTGGATTGTGTGGGGTATGCTCTGGGAAACTCACTAAGCATTAACTTATAGTTTGTTGATTGTTTCAGGTACTTCTGAGCCTAAGGGAAAGGGCAATGTCTGATGGCGTGGCATGCACTCTCACAAGTGTTTTTCTTTTGGGACACTCTCATATTTGAAATAAAGTTTGTTTTTGGTGCATTTCTTGAAGAGGTTTGAAGAGCTAGGAGCTTGGAACGAGAAGGACCTTGTAGATCCAACCTCTATGTCATTTTGGCATCCATTTGAAGGTAAAAGGTCATTACCTTAATCATTCTCTTACTAGATCTATACATCCAAGAGTTTAGGTCCATTCCTAGCTTATCTTTGAAGCATTTCTGATTTTGAGCACGATTTGAAGTTGTAACTTCAGATATAGACTCCTCTAGGCCCTCTTTGACATAAAGCCTCAAGCTTTATGAAGCTTTGGCCATTCTCCTTGCCCTAAACCTCTTCCTAAGGCTAGTTTTGAGTGTTTTGGCTTCTTGGAGCCTTGCATGCACGTAAAGTTAGCAATTTTACGTGATAACTACACCCTAGGAGTTTAGATCTACAATTTGGGACCTTGATTTCGTTTAAAAACGTCTGAATGAGAAAAGGACTGAAGGAACTCGATGAGTTAGGTAAGGGTTTCCCAGTTTCTGGATTTTGCATGGACTCGGCGAGTTAGTGAGATAACCCGATAAGTTGGTTAGGGTTTTTCCCGATATTCTGGATGTTGCATGGACTCGACGAGTTACTTGGTAACTCGATGAGTTGACTGGGGTTTTCGCGGCTTTCTGAGTTCTGAAGGAACTCGACGAGTCTGTAACATGCACTCGACGAGTTGGGTCAACATGAACTGTTATCCTTGACCGTTGACTTTGACTTTGACCAAGGGTTGACCAAGTTTGACTTCTGAGGGTATTTTGGTAATTTGGGAATTTATAGGATTGGATCAATGGTGGTTGTAGGTATTGGTGTTTGTAGTCGTGTTTCGGGAGTTTGATCTTTTTAGTTCCATTCGACATCGTGAGGTGAATTTTCCTCACCATACTCAAGGGTTGAAGGCACCAAGGTTGGCCCTTTAAATTGTTACGCTACTTTATTGTTAGTGTGATCTGTTGGATCGAGATCCTAGTAGATAGGATGGTTTTATGGGTATGATCAATTAGATTGGTATCCTGGTAAATAGGATGTTGCTATGCTTAGTGATTTGTAGATCGAGTTGTCTGTCTATAGACTACTATATGATTATCTAATACATGTGTACATGATTGATTGGTGGTTGAGGCTTATCTGCTTTGTGCGAGAGCCAACAAACCAACACATTCCAACCTGATGGTTGTGGTCCGAGAGTATTCCATCCCGAGGATGATTAGACTCATAGTATGTGGGCATTCTAACCCGATGGTTGTGGGCCGAGAGTATCCCATCCCGAGGATGATTGGACTCATAGTACGTGGGCCTTCCAACCCAATGGTTGTGGGCCGAGGGTATACCATCCCGAGGATGATTGGACCCGTAGCATGTTGGCATTTCAACCTGATGGTTGAGGGCCTGGGGCATTCCAACCCGATGGTTGATTGGGCCCATAGTATGCTATTATTATCTGTTTCTTATTTGTTGTGCAGGTATTTTGGGAAAACTCACTAGGCTTTGGGCTTATAGTTTGGATTTTATTTCAGGTACTTCAGATGACCGTGAGAAGGCGAAGGCGTGACCGCACACTTCCTCGTTTTATGATTGTGATTTCTGGGAAAACCTCTGATATTGATTTATTTTGAAAACAGTTTGTGAACATTATCGGTTTTGGATGATTTTGCAAACAATTTATGAACTTGGGTTGATTTTGAAAAGTTTAAATTTTTTGTGAATTTTTAAGGATGTTACAAGTGGAATTTAAATTTTATATTACCAAGTTCTATTAAGTGTTTGCATACATTTGATGTTTTGGCAAGGAAAGACAATACTAAAAAGAATGGCGACTACTAACAAAAGAATGGTTGTTAACAAAATATCATACCAAAATACTTGTTCATATAACATCATATCACAAATACAAAAGATCATGCCAAAATATTTATTCGCAAGAATCATATTTTTTAAAAATCCATTACATTAGGCATAAAAATATAAACAACATAAATACAATTTAAGCATTATTCTTCCCATCCCTTAAAACCTTCATTTTTCTACTTGTTTTTCACCACTAGCACTTTGACCTTTGCAACTTCTTTTATTATGATCAATATTTTTGCATTATGAGCATGTCACATACTTGTATTTCCTTAACACCCTACTACCACTCACCATATCTTCCAGTTCCACAACGACATTCCTTGTTTTCTTCTTTGGTCTTCCAATAAAGACATGATGTTTGGGAGGGAGTAATGTGGTTGGGCAATGTAACTTTTCCCATATTCTTTGTAACATCCCGACTTTCAGGTATTTTTCAAATTCATCCATTGGTTTTAATTATGTTATTTTTGGTTATTGGAATTGGAAGGAAGTGGCCATGGGAAGCCCTAGTGGCAAATTTGTAATTTGGATGTGGGAGGAGTATACTAAGCATACATGTGAGTACGATGGGCGTACACATATGTGCGTTGAGCGTACATATATGTATGCTGGGCATACACATGTCCGAGTGAAACCCTAGTTTTTAGGGTTTGTGGGATATTTAAGCACCTTCGTAGCTCATTTACCCCACCTTTTTAGCTTCCAAGCCCTTGAGTCATTTTTGGCAAATCCTAACCCCATAAGAGTGTATTTTGAGCTAAAAGTGTGTCGATCGTGTGCTTAAGGAATAAGGAGTTGCATCAAGGAGCTTAGAAGTTGAAGCAAGCTTGTGGATCTTGGATCATCACCCTATTCGAAAGCTCCATAAGGTAAAAAATCTTCACCTTGATGCTTTGCTTGCTTGGATCTCATTTTTGGTAGCTTTATGTGTTCTTCTTGTCCCATAAGTCCCATTTCTTTGCATGTTTGGTGTTGGACGTTTTGAGCTGTCCTTTTAGACCCTATGAAGGGTTATAAGCCATAAAAATGAGGTCCCTTTAGCTAGTTTGGCTCCATGATTCTTGTAGAAAGGTATTAATGGATTAATACATCACATTAAGGACTTTTGGGAAGTTAAAAGTCATAAAATTGGGAACTTTATGACCCTAGTATGCCTCTGGACCTTAGATCTGAAGTATGAGCTCAAATGTCGAAGCCATTAAGCACTTAATAAAGAAAAAGGAGTTGCGAGGGTACGCACCGCTTAGGAGGGAGTACACCCCATGTACTCGGTCAACTCTCCCGTAATTAGTCAATGCGAGGCATGCGTACGTTGAGCGTACCTCTAGAGTACTCCCTGCGTACTCGCATGAATCAGCTAATTTTAAGTTAACTCGGTTGGGTTGACCCGGATGGGTTAACTCAGTGGATTTATGAAGTTTGACCATATTTGACCAGGTTTGACCATGTTTGACTAAGTTTAACTTTTAAGGGTATTTTGGGTATTGTTGGGATTTTGATGGAATTGGTCACTTGGTGGTTGTAGGCGCTTGAGTTGAGAGTTGAGATTCAAAGTCGGGCCTTATCAGTTATGTGCAACTTGTGAGGTGAGTTTTCCTCACTGTTCTTGTGGGTTAAAGGCACCAATGTCGACCCATTGGATTGATATCATGTTATGCATGCTATTTGTGCTGTTATGATCTGTTATGTCAGTATTTTGGTAGATAAGATGTTGTTATGCTTAGTGATCTGTAGATCTGTTTGACTGACTGTAAACTGTTATATGATTATCTGTTATATGTACACATGTTTGGTCGGTGGCTGAGTTCACTTCTTTATACGTAAGCCAACATGCCAGGGCATTCCAAACCGATGGTCGAGGGTCCATGGTATTCCATCCCGATGATGATTGGACCCATAATATGTTGGCATTCCAACCTGATAGTTGAGGGGCCTGGGGTATTCTAACTCGATGGTTGATTGGACCCATAGTATGTTGGCATTCCAACCCGATGGTTGAGGGGCCTGGGGCATTCTAACTCGATGGTTGATTGGACCCATAGTATGCTGTTATTTGTTGTGTTGGTACTTTGGAGGAACTCGCTAAGCTTTGGGCTTACAGTTTTGGGTTATGTTTCAGGCACCTCGGATGATTGTGGGAAGGCAAAGGCTTGATCGTGCACCTCCTCATGTTGTGTTTTGTGATTTTGGGAAAACTATGATGTCAAACATATTTTGAAAACTACAATGTAAACAATTATGATTTTTGGTTGGTTTGAATTTTTTTTAATGTTTATGAAATTTTATGGATGTTACATTCCTCTTCCATTGATAGGTTTAATATTGAAATACTACATCTCCTTCCATGTTTTTAACCTGTAAGTACCCATGACTAAGGCATGTCAACATCTTTTTTTTTCTTATGTCCCAAATTGCAATAAGTGAATATTTGACACACAAAACCAACTAGCTTTAATCCTACTTTTTAAATATAAATTTGACACAAAAAGGCAGTAAACCTATCAATTGTGGTGTAGCTAAATAAGTAGGGTATCGAACTCAGGAACGACAAATTAAATTAATTACTAGAATTATCTAAAAAGCAAATAATAAAGGAAGGATTTTCTCTATTTTTACAAGACTAGAAACTTAAATAAACTAACTAACATGCAATTTAACTAACTAACAACTAAAACAAGTAAATACCACCAAATTCAATAGTTAAAAGGACTTCTGTTTAGGTTCGAATCATTTGTTCTCATGGATGATTTTATGGTAAATGTATCAGATTAATTCTTCATTGGTTTCTGACTAAAGTGATTAGATTCACATTCGCTATAGCTAATCCTTAGAAAACAGATCAATTCAAGCAATGACCAGTTGTCTAAATTAATGAATTTCCTAGTTTGTTGATTCGGGTTAAGTAAGACTTGTAATTAGCTAATCAAATTGGTGATTCAATTAGCCTCTTGTTGATGGTGTATCACACAAACTCACACATTAACTTACCTATCTTCTAGTTAATTCTAGTTTCACATTCGTTATTCCTAAACATATAACTATGTGGTCACATAACATATGAAATTAATAACTAAGAGATGTTCATACAACTTAATTACTGATTTATTAACAGAGAATAGTTGTTATTAACATATGAGGTTCTTTAACAAGCCTAACAAAACAATATCACCAATTAAAATTAACCCTAACCATAAAATCAAACCATGTTTACAAATTCATTTACCCTAAACAGAAGTTATGAGTTTTTAGCTCATGATTACAGTACAAGTAGATGCAAAAACGAATTTAAATAGTTCCAACATGATTCAAGCAAAATATTTAATAAGAATAAACTAAATTTGCCTTAATTCTCTTCGAAATTGAACTTAAGGTTGATTCCTTGGCTTCTCCCGGTCTAGCAGCACCTTTAATCGCAAGTTCAGCCTCATAGGGTTCCAGAGAAGTCCCCATCTCGATCCCAAAGTCCTTATTTATAATTTTCTAGAAACAGAGGTGACTCGTCGAGTCAAGGTCCCAACTCGTCAAGTCCCTCATTAAAAATCCATGTACGACAAGGACTTCTAGAGCTTCGCGAATCTTCGACCTGACTCGTCGAGTCAGCGGTTGACTCGCTGAGTCCTTCTTGTTTTTTGGCATTGTTTCTTATTTGTTTCAACTCCCAAACTTCCAACTGCTTCCTTTTGCTTCTGAGCTTCTCTTTTGGACTGAAAATACAATTCAAACAATATTAAGTATCCTTTGTTCATAATATGTAAATAATTAGCTAACAAATAATAAAAATCTATAATAAATATATAGCTCAATACGCACATATCAAAATACCCCACACTTGACTTTTTCTTGCCCCCAAGCAAAACTGAATCTTAGCATACTAAATCATATAAGATAATTCCAATCGAACCCAGCCATTATGCCAAGACCGCAACGCATGCATTTGTGTCTAAAAATTTTCCTAAAGACCCCCCTAATTCTAAATACTCACAATCCTCATAAACACTCACCCACTTCTTTCAAACAATGCTCATTTTATGCATCCCTCGGAATCCATCCGCAGAAGACCTTCTAACCTCAAGGTATTTTTGGTTGAGCAACCCAAGCATACATAATCTAGAAAATTATAACTCTTCGATACCACTATGGAGCTATTGGAATTCTTCACTTCTTTTATATTTGATTACTTTGAATTCACCACCTTTTTGATTTCTGGTATCTTCAACTTTTTTGAATTTCTTCAGAACTTTGATCTTTTGATCTTTATACTATAACTGCTCCAAAATTCACACAACTTTTCTTGTAATTCTCTCTCTCCCTCTCTCTCTCTCCCTCTCTCTCTCTCTCTCTTTTACATGTATCTCACTTCTTTCACTCAAAACCCTACCTGCTTAAGCAGGGGCACTCAACTTCAACCTTTATTGGTTAAATTATTAGTCTTCCTGGATATATTTCAAGTACACTATGCTAAACTTAATGCATCCCTCAAACTAAGTGATGTTGTGTTTTTGTCCCATGATTTCACTAGAATAAGGGAGGCCACAAATGCATTATAATGTATATTGGCTCAACTAAACATTTGGGTCTTCATGCAATCATCAAACACGATACTAGCATGGAATCCTAATTGATTTTTACCAAATATTCTAAATAATGTCCAAGCAATTTTATGCAGAAATTTAAAAATTTAACTAGTGTAACCAACCCCCTACCCCACACTTAAATTATGCGATGTCCCCATTGCATATTATGCATGATAAAGAAAAGTAAAGATGAATTTGAACAAACTCCCATGGGGTAGTAGTGGCGAGGTCGATATTTCTTTTGAAAAGCTCCATCTTCAATCGACTTTAGGCATGGGAACAGCTCATCCATGCCTTGGGTGTCAAAATGTCGTGTGGTTAGCTCAAATATGCAGGAAAACCCCTCAGAAAATTTCAAGAATTGATCTTTAAAAGTGCAGCCAATAGTCATGCAGACTAATCATTGAATCACAAGCTGGAGAGGTAAAATGCGTATCAACTCGTCGAGTGTGGTAGGTGACTCGCCGAGTTGTAGCGTGAAAAGTCAGAATTTGTGAAATTACACTGGGACTCGTCGAGTCAGTAAGTGCACTCGGCGAGTCCATCGCTGGGTGATAAAAATATATTATGCTCCAGAGTTAATTATGACGTGTTTGGAAACTAATCATTGAAACTCTCCTATTTTTCTCTTTTCAGTAATTAGACAGTTTTCAACTCTTCTCTTGACCGGACTCTAAACTCGGACCCCATTCTCTCTCGCCTAGACTCGACACTTCTATCGTTCTCGAGATCCTTTGCATGCAATCCTTTTGTCCAAATTCTGAAAAAGACTAAAACAGGCATGTAAAAAAAAAGGAAAAACACACCATAAGCAAATCCTAAACTACTTGTCTAAATTAAACAAAATCAAACAACCATAACCAAAATCAAACAATAAAAATTGTTTTATCACAACCAAAATAAAAAGGATAGAACTTCAATCTTCATCTTCTTCCTCCTCATCCTCTTCATCATCATTACGCGCTCCGCTCCCGCTTGCTCCACTTCTTCTTGTGTTCATCCTTTCCTCCCACGTAGGCACATAAGGAAATTGACCCCCGTCCACATGTTGAATGTTGAAGTGATCAAACATTTGTATTAAGGACCGGTTAGCAAGATTCAAGCCCCTTCCCAAATCATCTTGATATCTTCTTCCCTCCTCATTTAACCACTCAGGGGCTATATCATCTTCGATCGGGATCACCGGTGGATCCTGATGTGCTTTCTCGCATCTCGACTTTACTCTCCTTCCTGGCTCCTCGGGTCCTATCACCGCATCATCATGAGGAGTAGCATAGTGGCCCCCTCCATAATCTTCAATAATTATGGCTCTTCTAAAAAGAATGATATTAAAGGGAGGGGTCGGGACCATCGTCATCAAGTTCCACGCTCCTCTTTCCATTAACCCATAGGATTTGGCTAGGCGGGTCACAAACATCCCACCATTGATCTTTGAAGTTTTGCGGTCCTTGACCCCCCCCAGCTAAATAAGACGCCATGCAGTACGGAAGATTGCAGAAAATGTTCGGAGTAATAATGCTCCATAAGTAGAAAACATCAAGTTTAGGAACCTTGTCGTCATCTTTCCGCATGTTAATTGTATTCGCAATGAGGCGGTGAATCAATCTATGGGTGGGTGATCGAATACTCCCCTCTTGAGCATACTTGGGGATATAAACCTTGTTAGCAATGGTGTTCCACCAAGTAGAACCCACCACACCCTCCGGAAACTCCTTGTAACAATGTTCAAGAAAGGTGTCGAAACCCTCAGTGGTGACCAATTCTTGGTCATAAATACCTAACCTGCAAGCTAGTTCCACCATACTGCATTGGCGGAATTCACCCCCCAAGGCAAAAAGTAACAATCCCCGGGTTGTAATAATCACTCCCTTCACGGAAGTTGATGGTTGAGAAAAACTCCCAACACAGCTCCTTGAACACCAGTTCTTGAATGCGGAATGCCCGGCTCCATCCATCACAAGTGATGGATACCCCATCATTCATAAAGACTTTGACAAGATACGGGGCAAACTCCTCTTCATAACGAACTCTTCATAACCAATCCCAATCTATTGCATTTGGCACATACATTTCTTCTTTTTAACGTCAACCAACTTTTTCTTCCATCTTTTCATTGTAGAATCTGAATCAATTATTGGAAAATTTAACCAAGGATGGTCTCCTTGGTCACCCCTAGAGCTTTGTCCACATCTGAAAACATTTTATGCAAAATAACAAAACCATACAAACCAGAAAACACATAAACATTAAAACTCAAACACTGGAACTGCCTTCAGGGACTGACTCGTCGAGTCCACGAACAGACTCAGCGAGTCGCAAGAACTGTTCAAGTTGTAAGTTCGAGATTCATCAATTCATCCAACAAAACCCAAAATTGGTCCCATGGGTTTGATTCAGAATGCATACTAAGTATAAATTTGCTATCAACTGCATTTATAACAAGAATGTAAAACCTAGAACCCTAATCAAGTCAAAGGAAATGGGTTGCAACAAAATGGGACAATTAATCTGCAAAAATCAAAGCTTTAAGAAGATAATAAACAAAAATTGTTACCTTCTTAGAAGGAAGTGGAAGAAATCAAAGAAAAATATAATGGTTGCTTGAGAGAATCTTGGCACGTCGAGTATAGGTATGTCGGCCGTATGAAGTGAAAATGTTTTACAATTAGGTTAAAATCCCTAATTTTACAGAATTGCCTTGACTCCACCAAGTCTCTTCTACTACTACTATTGTTCTCTGTTACTCTCATCCTAGGCTTACCCTAGGGAAATCTCCGACTCCAATCAGTCCTCAGCTGCTGAAGGCCTCTTCATAATGCCAATTAGATACCACATGAATACTATCACATGCAACAAGGCTCGGATAATCCTTCGAGTAAGGGACTCATCTTTTCCACGGTTAAGACTCAGACAAGAGCTACGCAATAGGGTCAGATCCAATACTCTAAGACTATTCAACCCTGATTGCATGTGACTTTAACGTATTCACCTAATAGCTAACTCTCATTACCCAGAGTCCCGAAAAGCACAAAGCAAGCAACATTCAGACAAGAAGGGAACAACACAAGCAATTATATTTACATAACAAGAATATGTACTAGCATGCGATGTAAGCTCATATAATATGGCATAACCTAAACATGCTATCCTATCTCTGTCTAATCAACACTATCATACAACTCATAGCACATATAAAAGGCACATAAGGCATCCTTCCTAGATCCTTAGTCCTAATCTAGCATGCTGATCTACTAGCCGATAATCATAACATAAACTTGTATACGTACTTTGGGGAAAACTTAATTGAGTTCGGCCGTTCGCGCACATCACACACCTTGTTCTTTCTCAAAACTCTTTAACTTAGGTTTTAGAAAACCATTTTCTTTGTAAAAATATTTTAATCCCTCGGTTTGAGTCCAGAAACTCCTGAGGGTGTGTCTGAATCCCTCAAACCAAGGCTCTGATACCAACTTGTAACATCCCAAATTCCGAGTCCAAAAAATTTCAATTTTGATATAACGATTTAGAAAACATTTATCATAAGACATCACCATGTCATGTCATTTCATAAAACCATAATCTCATGTCTGAAAATCATATCATAAAAGTAGTAACAATATTAGAGTACAATCCCAAGAAATCTCATAAGGCGGAATCCAATATGTGTATGATGTGCAGCTACCGCGCCTGCTCCTTCCCCTTCACTAAAGAGGTACCTGAAACAAAACTGAAAACTGTAAGCACGAAGCTTAGTGAGTTCCCCCCATCATACTACATACTATACAATCATATAGCATACATACTGCCGGGAAATTATGGGGTGCCCGACCTACCCGGTACGGCCATTCTGGGGTGCCGACCTACCCGTGTCAAGCCATTATAGGGTGCCGACCTACCCATGTCAAGTCATTATGGGGCGCTGACCTACCCTTCGGTCCTACAGCCGAACCTTGGGGACTATTCCTGTAGCACCTGGTTCCTGGTACGTAAAATTTATCTTAGTAATGGTCATTATAGGCTTGAACTCGGCGAGTTGTAGGTCCGACTCGCCGAGTAGGGACGCGGTCCGGGGTCACGTTTAAGTTGGCGACTCGGCGAGTCCATATTCTGGACTCGGCGAGTCACTGTTGTCTGTTGAAACCCTAAATTTCAAGGGTTTTCACCCTATTTAAACACTCATTTCCTCCCCAACCTCGCTCCCATTCACCCTCAGAGCTCCCAACATCGTCTTTGCCCTTTTCCTTGTGAGATTGAAGTGTTTTGGGTGTGTTCTTGAAGTTTTTGAGGAGAAAGAAGAGTAGATCAAGAAGAAGAGAAGGAGGCCAAGCATTTTTGTGACATCTCAACGTTTTCCTTGAGGTATAGCTCATTTCCCCTCTGTTTTCAAGCTTGTAGTCCCTAATAGCTTCATGAAAGTCCTTTTTGAGCCATTCTTCAAGCTTGTTTGTGCTTGGTGGGTTGTAATAAGTTGTTAGCCTTTAGATCTAGGCATGATTTAGTCCCTGGAGCTTGGATCTACTGCCTTTATGGAGTCATATTGCATGAAAGTCCTAGATCTACCCCTTTTGGTGCATTTTGAGCCCTAAAACCTTCATTGGTGATTATCTACACGTAAAGTTGGAAAGTTTACATGTAAACCAGGCCCTAGGAACCCAGATCTATGAATGGCATGGACTGGATTCATGCAAAAGCGCGTGTATAGTTTTTGCATGAGGCAGACTCGGCGAGTCGTTCATCTGACTCGGCGAGTCGGGTCGCGAGTCCCCGGGTTGTTCCCCTTTTTGTGTTGTGAGTTGGAGAGGTGAGTCATAGGGTATGACTCAGTTGGTTGGAAGCCAGAATCACTCATGAAGTCACTCAGCGAGTCAATGCAACGACTCAGCGAGTTCACGGCAATCTCCTTGTCTCAAGAACAACTCGGCGAGTTGTTCATACAACTCGGCGAGTCACAACTTAGAGTGTTCTTCGGATGAAGATGAACTCGGCGAGTTGTTCATACAACTCGGCGAGTAGGATGAAGGACTATTGGCCTTAGGTATAGAAGGAAAACTCGTCGAGTCTACGCTTAACTCGACGAGTAGAGACAAACTTATGGTCAGACTAAGGGAAAAAGGGACTCGGCAAGTTGGCTAGCCAACTCGGCGAGTCTGGTTAACTGGCAGTTGACTGTGACTTGACTCATGACTTGTTAAGGGTAAATGGACAATTTACCCTGAGGGCGGTTAGTAGTAATTGATTAAGTGTTTGGTGGGAATTACAGTCGGAGGATTTCCGAAGCAGCAGCAGCAGCAGACAGACCTTTCCCACACATATCAGCAGTTACTTCGAGGTGAGTTACCTTCTAGTAGCGGTGGGTATAAGGCCACAATGCCGGCCCACCAATAGGAAATGTATGATAGATGATTGTCTTTGTGATATCATCTAGGTTTGCTACTACCTGATATGTTATATGCTAGTATGATATGTTACATGTGATAGTAATAGAGTTCGGTTGTTAGGACCGAAGGGTGGTCAGACACCCCAGATACGTCTGATAGTATATGATGATATGCTTGCATGCTGGCTTTTTACGTTATATGCGATAAAGGTAGTAGGAGGGGACTAGTCCCCGAGTTCGGTCGTTAGGACCAAAGGGTAGTTCAGGCACCCCAGATATGTCTGATGATATGTTATGTTATGATATATGTGATAGTAGCAGTAGGGGGTGAAATAGTCCCCGAGGTTCGGTCGTCAGGACCGAAGGGTTGTCAGCACCCCAGAACGGCGTGACATGGGTAGTCAGCACCCCAGAATGGCTTGACACGGGTAGGTCGGCACCCCAGAATGGCCGTACCGGGTAGGTCGGGCACCCCAGAAATGCCCGACAATATGTATGATATGTGATTGTATGATAGGCGGTACGATGGGGGAACTCACTAAGCTTCGTGCTTACAGTTTTCAGTTTTGGTTTCAGGTACCTCTTCTTCGAAGGGGAAGGAGTTGGCGCGGTAGCAGCCCATCACACACATGTTTCGTATTCCGCATCATGAGACCTTCCTGGGGATTTGTACTTTGACATTTTTATGTTATTGAAATGTTTTTCCAGACATGCGATATCTTTATAAAATGTTATGATCAGTAAACGTTTTATTCGAATGTTTTGCTAAATATATGTTTTCACAAATGAAATTTTTGGCTCGTATTTTGGGGTGTTACAAGTTGGTATCAGAGCCCTGTTTTGAGGGATTCGGACGCACCTTCGGGGGTGTTTGAACTCAAATCGAGGGATTAAAAGATTTTGGAAAGAGAAAATGTTTTCTAAAAGGCTAAGTAAAAGGGTTTTTAGAAAGAACAAAGTGTGTGATGTGCGCGACCGGCCGAGCTCAAGTAAGTATTCCCCAATGTACCCATACAGTTTATATATGTTTATCAGTTTCTGTAGAACAGCATGCTAGAATAGGATTAAGGATCTAGGAGTGATGCCTTATGTGCCTGCTTTCTATGCTTCAGTATATGAAAAAGTTGCATGCTAGAATTGAGTAGACAGCAGTAGGGTAGCCTGTTTAGGTTATTCCTGATAGTACGAGTTTATCATTGTATGCTAGTCCAGTTTTTCTCTACGAGGATAGAGCTGCTTGAGATTGTTTCCTTTATGTCCAAATGTCGTTGCTTTGTGATATGTTGGCTTTGAAGTGATGGGAGTTAGCTGTTAGGTGAAGGACCCCATAGCTGCCAGACGATGGATTGCAGACATTGAGTTTGCACAGACGATTAGCTTCTGCCCTGAGGGGTCGAAGGTGAGATTTGTAGCAGGATGTTTGAGAGATCGAGCTAGGGATTGGTGGGAGTCCGTCGGTGACTCGTTGGGGGCCTCGGCTGTCGAGGCTATGACCTGGTCGGACTTCGTGACCAGGTTCATGGCAGAGTTTGCGCCGACTGTCGAGCTTCAGCAGCTGGCCAGGGAGTTCCTACATACGAGATAGACGACGGAGACTGTGGCGGAGATCACCGCCAAGTTCCGGGAGAGGGCATTATTAGTGCCCCAGTATGCGGGTGATGAGGACATGAGGAGGACCCGCTACCATGACATGCTCCGAGCTGATATTCGAGAGCATGTCAGTTTTTCAGCTTACCCTACCTTGGACTCTATGATTGCCAGGGCGAGGGAAAGAGAGATAGATCTGGAGCACGTCCGAAAGAGGAAGACTGAGGAGGGACAGACAGGAGGGGCTTCGGGGAAGAAGCCCAAGGGATCAGATGGTAGGCCGAAAGGCCAGTCAGGACCGAGCCGCTGCAGGAAATGCGGCAGGCCACATGAGGGGGCATGTAGATTGGGATCGTCGGGCTGCTATAAGTGCGGCAAGACGGGGCATTTCAGCAGAGATTGTACCGCCCCTGCACCTGTGATTCAGACATCAGAGTTGTTGTGTTTTCACTGCAACCAGAGGGGCCACAAGAAGGTCAATTGCCCCCAGTTGACATCATCAACGTCGGTTAAGGCGCCAACTCTAGCTACCCTATGGATTACGGACGGCCGGCAGGGCAAGGCAGAGGCTCCAGTGGTGAGGAGCCGGGCGTTTCAGCTGACAGCAGAAGAGGCACGCGCCGCACCCGATGTGGTGACGGGTATGATTCTTTCTCTCTATTTTATTTTATGATGTTATGTTATTGATTTGTGCTCTGTGTATATGCATTAGGATCGTTCCATGTGAACGGTATTCCGATTCAGGTGTTGTTCGACTCGGGTGCCACCCGATCATTTGTTTCCCTTGCGCTTAACAAGAGGTTTACTGAGTCCTCGGGCATGTTGGATTGCCCTTTAGAGGTAGAGATTGCCGATGCTCGATCGGTGTGAGCATCAGCAGTGGTCAAGGATTGTGTTTTGAGGTTATTTGAGGAGCGTTATTTGGTGGATTTGGTTCCCATACCGTTGCGGGGGAACAAGGTGATTATAGGCATGGATTGGTTGAGCCCTAATGGGGCGGTGATAGATTGCGCACAACAGCTAGTGCGGGTCAGGACCCCAAGCGGAGGAGAGTTGGTGATCCACGGCGAGAGGCCACAACGTGGACCTATAGTATGCTTAGCAGCGAGAGCTAGGCGCTACCTTCAGCAGGGATACGCGGGGTATGTCGCGTATGTTATGGATACCTGGGAGACGGGTAAGGCGACGGTGAGCGAGGTTCCAGTGGTACGAGACTACGTTGATGTGTTCCCGGAGGAGCTTCCTGGAATACCTCCGGAGCGCCAGGTAGAGTTCAGGATCGACCTAGTTCCTGGTGCGGCTCCGATAGCCAAGGCACCCTATCAGTTGGCTCCTCCCGAGATGCAGGAGTTGTCTACGCAGTTGTAGGAGCTGCTGGACAAGGGATTTATTCGTCCGAGCAGTTCGCCCTGGGGAGCCCCGATCCTGTTTGTGAAGAAGAAGGATGGGTCGCATCGGATATGTATAGATTATCGAGAGCTGAATAAGGTAACATTGAAGAACCGTTACCCACTCCCGAGGATTGATGATCTCTTTGATCAGTTGCAGAGAGCATCTTGGTTCTCCAAGATCGATTTGCGTTCAGACTATCATCAGATGAGGGTTAAAGAGGAGGATATACAGAAGACCGCGTTTCGGACGCGTTATGGCCATTATGAGTTCGTGGTGATGCCGTTTGGGATCACCAATGCTCCTGCCGCGTTCATGGACCTCATGAACCGCGTGTGCAGATCGATGTTGGATCGGTCTGTGATAGTTTTCATTGATGACGTCTTGGTTTATTCCAAGACTCAGGAGGAGCATGAGGAGCATCTGAGAGAGGTATTGGAGACCCTGAGGAGGGAGAGCTTGTACGCCAAGTTCTCCAAATGTGAGTTTTGGTTGCGGGAGGTGCAGTTTCTTGGGCACCTCGTCAATCAGAACGGGATTTCAGTAGACCCGGCCAAGGTGGAGGCCGTGATGAGGTAGGAGGTTCCGAAGTCTCCATCCGAGATTCGGAGTTTCCTAGGATTGGCAGGCTACTATCAGAGGTTCATTCGGGATTTTTCCAAGATAGTCGTACTCCTGACACGGTTAACTAGGAAAGTCGTGGTCTTTCGGTGGGGGCCTGAGCAGCAGGCAGCGTTCGAGACTCTAAGGCAGAGATTGTGCGAGGCGCCGATCTTAGCCCTGCCCGAGGGCGTGGAGGATTTTGTGGTATATTGCGATGCGTCGATCTCAGGTTTAGGCGCAGTGTTGATGCAAAGGGGGCATGTCATTTCTTATGCCTCGAGGCAGCTGAAGCCTCACGAGGCGAACTACCCGACGCACGATTTAGAGTTGGGGGCGGTGGTATTCGCCCTCAAGATTTGGCGGCATTACCTTTACGGGGTTCGTTGTACCATTTACATGGACCACAAGAGTTTGAGGTACCTCATGGATCAACCGAATCTGAACATGAGGCAGCGTCGATGGTTGGACGTGGTGAAGGATTATGATTGCGAGATCCTTTACCACCCCGGGAAGGCCTATGTGGTGGCCGATGCGCTTAGCCGCAAGGCGGAGCCGATCAGGGATGTTTGCATGAGGATGACTGTGGTGACTCCCCTGTTGGAGCAGATTCGGGAGGCTCAACAGGAGGCTGTGAAGGAGGAGCATCGGAAGAGTGAGAGAATAGTGGGTCAAGTCACCTCCTTTGATTATGATAGTCGGGGGTTGTTGACACTACAGTGTGGGTGCCGTATCATGGAGGCGTGCGCCAGATCTTGATGGAGGAGGCGCACAAATCTCGATTCTATATTCATCCAGGGGCAACGAAGATGTATCGGGATCTTCGCCTGGACTATTGGTGGCCCTGCATGAAGCGGGATGTGGCGTGGTACGTCGAGCGGTGTTTGACCTGCAGGAAGGTCAAGGCCGAGCATCCGAGACCGCACGGCAAGATGCAGCCGTTGGATATCCCGTTGTGGAAATGGGAGGATATTACGATGAATTTTATCACGAAGCTTCCACGAACGGCGCGAGGAGTAGATTCGATTTGGGTCATCGTGGATCGGTTGACCAAGAGCGCCCATTTTATTCCGATTCCGGAGAGTATCTCGGCCGAAAAGTTGGCCGATATCTATATCAGGGAGACAGTGGTGCGGCACGGGGTGCCAGTGTCAGTGATATCAGATCGAGATGTGCGGTTCACTTCCAGGTTTTGGAAGAGGTTTCATGATGAGTTGGGCACTCGTCTGCATTTTAGCACCGCTTTTCACCCGCAGACGGATGGTCAGAGTGAGCGGACCATCCAAACTTTGGAGGATATGTTGCGGGCGTGCGTGTTAGATTTCGGTGGTAGCTGGGATACCTATCTTCCTTTGGCTGAGTCCTCGTACAACAACAACTATCACGCGAGTATTGATCGTCCCCCATTCGAGATGTTGTACGGTCGGAGGTGCAGGACCCCGATATGTTGGGGTGAAGTTGGCCAAAGGGTCATGGGGAGCACCGAGGTGGTGCTCAAGACGACCGAGAGAATCCAGTAGGTTCGAAGCAGGCTTCAGACTGCGCAGAGTCGGTAGAAAAGTTACGCCGACAAGCGTCGATCAGACCTGGAGTTCCAGGTCAGGGATATGGTTCTCCTGAAGGTGTCTCCTTGGAAAGACGTCATTCGATTCAGGAAGCGGGGCAAGTTGGGCCCGGGATTCATTGCACCGTTCAGGGTTGTAGCCGGGGTGAGCAAGGTGACATATAGGCTGGATCTGCCAGCCGAGCTCAGCCAGATCCACAACACCTTCCATGTCTCCCAGCTGCGGAAGTGTCTCGTGGATGATTCAGCGGTGGTGCCATTAGAGGATATACAGGTTGATGACATCCTGAATTACATTGAGCGTCCAGTCACAATTCTCGACCGGAAGTCGAAGGATCTAAGGAACAAGAGGGTGGAGATAGTGAAAGTGCAATGGCAGCACCGCAAGGGTTCGGAATGGACTTGGGAGCCGGTGGAAGAAATGATGGAGCATTACCCCGAGCTGTTTCAGGATCAAGCGGCAGACTTCGAGGACGAAGTCTAAAATAAGTGGGGGAGATTTGTAGCACCTGGTTCCTGGTACGTAAAATTTATCATAGTAATGGTCATTCTAGCCTTGGACTTAGCGAGTTGTAGGTCCGACTCGCCGAATAGGGACGCGGTCCGGGGTCACGTTTAAGTTGGAGACTCGGCGAGTCACTGTTGTCTGTTGAAACCCTAAATTTCAAGGGTTTGCACCCTATCTAAACACTCATTTCCGCCCCAACCTCGCCCCCATTCACCCTCAGAGCTCCCAACATCGTCTTTGCCCTTTTCCTTATGAGATTGAAGTGTTTTGGGTGTGTTGTTGAAGTTTTTGAGGAGAAAGAAGAGTAGATCAAGAAGAGGAGAAGGAGGCCAAGCATTTTTGTGACATCTCAACGTTTTCCTTGAGGTATAGCTCGTTTCCCCTCTGTTTTCAAGCTTGTAGTCCCTAATAGCTTCATGAAAGTCCTTTTTGAGCCATTCTTCAAGCTTGTTTTTGCTTGGTGGGTTGTAATAAGCTGTTAGCCTTTAGATCTAGGCATGATTTAGTCCCTGGAGCTTGGATCTACTGCCTTTATGGAGTCATATTCCATGAAAGTCCTAGATCTACCCCTTTTGGTGCATTTTGAGCCCTAAAACCTTCATTGGTGATTATCTGCACGTAAAGTTGGAAACTTTACGTGTAAACCAGGCCCTAGGAACCCAAATCTATGAATGACATGGACTGGATTCATGCAAAAGCGCGTGTATAGTTTTTGCATGAGGCAGACTCGGCGAGTCGTTCATCTGACTCGACGAGTCGGGTCGCGAGTCCCCGGGTTGTTCCCCTTTTTGTGTTGTGAGTTGGAGAGGTGAGTCATAGGGTATGACTCAGTGGGTTGGAAGCCAGACTCACTCATGAAGTCACTCAGCGAGTCAATGCAACGACTCGGCGAGTTAACGGCAATCTAGGTTAAAAGTGTAAATTTTGGACCAAATTTGTAACAAATTTTGAAATCTAGGCCAAAAATGTAATTTTTGAAAGTTGGATGACCTGTTGACCGGGTCAAAGGGTTAAATTGAATACGATTACCGGTATTTAGGACTTAATTGAATAAAAAAAATATATAAAGACTAAATCGATTATGAGACCAATATATAGGGATTTTATTGCATTTCCATTAAAATTAATAAGTTATGAAACCTTTAAAACATACAAATTATCCCAACCATAAGACCATTTGTATAATTTACTAAATGATCAAGTTATTTTCCCTTCAAATATAACATGACATCTTAGCTTCGATCAATGGAAGTCAAATTTATTAAGCAATCGTATTTAATAGCGGCAGTAGCTACTGCCATGAACTGAATTCAATCCCCTCCAAAGTAGTACCGGTACAAACGTGCGTAGATTCTCAGGTTTACACACGATTCGTTCTAGTTAGGAATTTCATCTGGAGGGATAGTAGTTAGTAATCAGTAGCGCGATCGAACCCTAAAATCCAAGGAAGTCTGATTTGGGTAAATCATACAAACATCAACAGCATTCTCTTTCTCATTGATTTTTTCGCCTTCGGCTCACGCAAGACGACAAGATGATGTCTTCCATTGGTCACAACTACTGAAGTATACTGCATTACGAAGCGCGACTGTTGCAGTGAATGGTTTGTGATCGGAGAGATGGAATTCAAAACGCGTGATTACAGAGCCGAAGACAAAGTCTATTCACTTACCCGAATTTCGGTTTCTTCGCATCCTCTCTGCTCGTCCGCATCTTCATCCTTATTACATACACAGGTTTGAGTGTCGTCCTTTTCTTTGATTGGTTGTTAGATACTTTCGTTATTGATGGCAATTTGACTGGAAATATCTCCAATTGATAGGAGTTTCATTTTGATCTTTGTGCAGTGCAAAAGTTTTAATAATTTTCTATGACAGGATCATGGGAGCGCTGAATTCTTTGATCCATTAAGGGGGCTATCAACACAAACCTTGGAGCCAGTTGAAAATACGGCAGTTGCAGAAAAGCTTCCTGCTACCCAACCAACCTCTCATCTCTCTTCAAAGAAGGAGTGGACATCTTTTAATAAGCTACTAATGCAGAGATTTCCTGTCCCAAAAATGATTTCAGTTTCTTCGGTAAGTCTTGTAAGCATCATGATACACACAAATCATAATCAAAACATAAGAAAAGGTAAACAATTCTGTTAGTAGCTTTTGCAAGTTATAACCTGGATCTTTTTCCACTACAGTTTTCAAGCAAAACCATAAAAGGCAGCAAGGGTATGGTGTATTACTAACTTATCTCTGTTTCTACTGCCTGTATCCCTGGAAGTAACATTTTTCCAAAATTTATCAGCAAGTGGAGAACTATCATCAAATATTCAGTCAGATGAATTGAATGATTCTCAAAAGTTGAAGGAAGGAGGATTCAAGATTGTTAGCCAGCAGGAGTACATTAAACGGTTGCATGAACTTAAAGATGAGATCATGCGTTCTTGGCATTCTGATGATCGTGTAACAACCTTAAAGTTGTCAATTAAGGTAGCTCCCTTTTTCTTTATCAACAAAACTATATATAATTTTGTAATTTGGGAATCAAAATTTGTAATTTGGGAATCAAAATTTTGTTGGCTTGCAGGTTGCTAGGCTTCTGATGGACACATCTGTGGCACAATTTTATCCAACATTATTTGTTCTTGCTGCTGATATAATGGACATGCTTGGTGATATGGTATGGGATCGGATTAAACAGAAAGCTGAGTTTGCAGATGATGGAACCAAAATATGCTCTTTATCAGGTTTCTTATCTCCTGTTCAGTTTCCAACTCACTAAAATTTAGTTTTAGATAGAAATATATCATTTATACAATTATAATATCATTACAGATGACTTTGATGCAAATAGTATATGCTTTGAAGCCAAAGAGACATGCAATAATTGGTTCAGAAAAATTGCTTCCATCCACGAGCTTCTTCCACGCATGTGAATCTCTTATCTTTATCTTCTGTATGTTACATTCAGGGGCTGTTTCTTTTTCTTTTTCCTCATGAAGTTATATATGTGAAAGTGGCTAAATAGGTAATGATGTCTGTCCAGATAAAGTGCTGTATACATAAGGTTTGTTTCTTTTGTAGACTGAATAAACCATTTGAATGAGACTAACCCACCATTTTACCCTTACATTCCAAAAACCAAATTTTACAATATTCATCAATTCTAACATGGGAGGAGTTAGGAGGAAAAAGAAGAAAGGCAAATATGTGAAGGTTGGTGTCTTAATACATTAAGCTAGATTTTTTTTTTTGGTCTTAACCCATTAAGTCATTATGCCCTGATTATGTGAAAAAGAAACAGCCATGTGTAGCTTTCTAGATTTAGTGCATAATCCATTAACCCCATTAAGTATAAAAGAAACTGCCCCTCGATATTATGATGATTTAACTTGTGCTAATCTGACATTGCCTTTTTAGCTATCTTGAGCTTGCGATATTGCCATGCTGGCGATTTTTGCATGATAATGTCATGGATGACCTCATGCGATTGGTTACAATGATAAGAGGGGTTGCAGATCCATTAGCATCAGCCTACTGTCGCTTCTTTTTGCTTCATTGTGCCCAAAAACTTCCCCAACTCGATACAGGTATTGACTTTTATATTTTGTAATGTGCAAAAGATTAAGTGACCTGATTATATGTTTTGACTATATGATATAGGGCATCTGATAGCGTGCATTAATGACACAAAAATTGTGCTTACACGGATTGTATCCATGAAAGAAACCAAATATGGGAACTTTTTGGGAGATCGAAGGTTAGTTATCAGCTTGATGGAACCAACAATCGAGTATACTATGAGATGCATTTTTAAGGACCCTAACCAGGTTAGAGATGTTGACTTTTTGACTAATCAGTGGCATACTATCACTATGAGATGTTGACTTTTTGACTACAGGTTGCTGATATGATTTTGAGGCTTGAATTATATGGAGAAGTTCCTTGGATATCAGTTATCCTTCATTATTTACTTAAAGAACTTCCAGTGTCAGTAGTATGTTCAAATGCTGTAGAAATTCTTCACCTTGTTGACTGCAGCTCTGATTATTCATTTGACCAGGTACCCTTTGAAAGGTTTTACCTTTAATCCTTTATGCCACTTGACTTTGGTCAACTTTTAGTTTCAGTTTGTATACATGTTATCTTCTGTTAAATTGTTCTCTGTGCAGTGTTTAAATTACAAGGTGCTTGGGTTGAAGCTTTGTGAGGGAATATCTCAAGTGAACACAGTTGATGTATTAATTGATGAAGTGATTCAGGTACTCAATGTTTTACAATTTCCATTTACTTTATAACAAATATAACATTTACAAGTTTCTAACAGCTTATTGCTAAGTTTCTTTTTAGGTTGCTATAAAAAGGAAGAGCCTTGATGAGTACTTGAAGATCTTGGATGCCTATATGGATATTATTCTTCAATATAAGATTGTAAGTTTTATGACTTGTGATTATACTTTCTAACACTTAAATTAATTCCCAATTTTTTTAAACATTGCATCTGTATGTTCCAGGATCATTATCTAAGCTCCATTCTAAGTGAAATATTTGAGAGATTATGCAGTGAAGTGGTTACTGAAGATGAGCTGGCTAACCTGCAATCAATTATTGTGAAACTGGTCACACATTTTGATGATATGAAACAAGTTTTTGACCTGGTAAGCTTTACATTCTTGTTTTAGCTCCTTTTCAGCAAAAAAACTGAAAAGAAACAGAAAATAAATTTTATTTTTTTTGTCTTACTACAGAACTATTTTGTTGACATATTAGATGTAATGCATGGAAGCTCAAGAAGCATTGTGAGTATGCACATCCTCAATAATGCCACAAGGTACTACTTACTATTTATTTGTTGATTTATGTGTTTTCTTCCAGAAAATTTATTTTGACTCTTTTATCCTTTGTTATTGTTATTGAGCAGAAATGATGACATCAATGATCCTACCACAATAAAACTTCTTTTTGATGTTGCTCAGTCTCTGCATGATAGTGTTGATTTCTCAAGCACAAAACAGGATGATAATCAACAAGCTGAGCGATTAATTGTTCGTTTTATAGATAAGGTAATTAATGCTCATTATGCATGCAAATTTTTATTATTTGTTTGCACTTGGACCTTTATCACTAAATGACTATCTTACCCTTTATCCGATTTCTTACAAAAATGACTATTTTATCCTATATCAGATGTTTTAATAAATTAATTTGAGTAAGCTACACATTTGGAATATTCCCGAATTTATCCTTAACTTTGCATTCCGTTGCACTATTAGTCCCTCTGACAACGAATGCAGGTCCTGAATGGAATAAAATTGGACCAAACCTGTGATTCTGAGTAAAGCATAGGGACCAGATCTGCAACAAAATGAATACTTAAGGACGGGTTTTGGAAAATGGACCAAACTTGTGATTTTGGGTTAAAGCACAGGGAACAAAGTTGTAATGTACTCTAATTTATATATTTTTCTTATGGGAAGTAATCAGATAAAGGGTAAAATAGTCATTTTTACAAGGGATAAGGACCAAAAAATTATGAAACCATCTGATAAGAGCATAAGGCCATAATTGTAAAAGATTTTTTTTGGACCTGATCCGAATTAAAGCACCTAAACACAGGGACCAAAAATGTAATTTAGTCATTTTTCTAATTTTGGGTAGCCATTATTGCCAGGTTGACCATGGTATTGATTTGGACCGACATTTGACTTTCTTGATTGAGTGTCGTGGAGCTTTCAGTAGCATGAATGATCTGAAGGAGATTCTTGTTCATTCCAGCAATCTTTTAGCAACCAGAGCTTTAAGATTGAGAGAGAAAAAAGATACTTTAAATTTTATAAAATCTTGCATTACTTTTAATGAAGTTACAATACCATGTATTCCATCTTATTCCAGGCAGTTAATCTTATACCTTGAGACAGCAGAGGTAATATATATATATATATATATATATATATATATATATATATATATATAATTTTTTGGTTTACTTAAATTAATCAAGAGCCTATTATTATTAATCTTGTTGGTAAAATATCAGGTTTCTTTGTTGGGAGGCTTGATTTCTCATTCAGATGGGCTTTTAGACTCTGCAATCAGCTGCTTACAAGATGTTAACTTGGTAGATGGTCAGTTCCATATTAAGTCCTAACTTTTTTACAAATTTGTCCATATTGTTAAAGTGGCTGAATGGGTAATGATGTATGTGTGATAAAGTTTTGTATACATAAGGTCTGTTTTTCTTTTCTAGACTAAATAAACCTTCTGAATGAGACTAAATGACCATTTTATCCTTACATTCCAAAAAAAAAAACAAAGAAATTTCACACTATATCATCAGTTTTAACAATATGCATCAATTTTAGCATGGAAGGATTGGGTGGAAAAAAGAAGGGCAAATAGGTAAAAGGGCTAGTGTCTTATTCATTAAGCTAGGTTTTTGGCGTAACCAAGTCAAAAAGAAACAACCATGTATATGTGTCCAGATTAAGTGCTTAACCCATTAAGCCCATTAAGTTAAAAAGAAAAAAACCCCTAAATTAGCTTAAATGTGTAGGCATGCGTAAAAATGAAGATGCTGATGGTATTGTTTCCTTAATGAGAAAGCTCTGCAGCTTCATGCTTATGGTTCCAGGTTATTTATTTTTGGCTTGCTCATCTTGAAAATAATTGTTTACTATTAAACGATTTATTATTATTATTTTTTTATATGATGCTGAATTTTGTTGCTAAAGGTAATTTGGAAAAAGGAGTTACCTACATTCTAAAGAACATATTATCCTTGCTTGATTCCCAATCATGGTTAGGCTTCTGGCTCTCAATTTTATAAATAAAATTGACATCCAGTTTTAATTTTTAATTTTTTTTATGTTTTGTTTTGTAGGATTACACCAAAATTAAGGATACGGGTTTTATGTTCACTTCTTTCCTTATCTGCAACATTTTCTCAAAATGAGCTCCCTTATCATCCAATTCATGAAGAGGTACTTCTAAATTCATGTTAACTGCTTATATAATACAGTGCAAAATTGGGTAACTCAAAAAGTGTTTCTTTTTTTGGGGGAACTAAACAAGTGTTATAATATAATAATTCAATTTTAAATAGATGAATTGTGTTTTCCTCTTTTAAAATTTGGGTAAGTAAAAAAGTGTTTTTTATTTAAAGAAAATATAATGGTTTAATCACTTCAGAAAATAGTTAAGTGGCTAAATTTATAAAATAATAAATCGGTTACTTTAATCACTACTAAACTGTTATATTATTTATCGATTTAGCAATCGAACTATAATTATGATAATCATAAAAAAGAATAATAGTTTAATTCTAAATTTATGAAATTGTGATAGCACGTTGTGTTTTTCTGTATTTTCCACTTTTGAAAACCTGGTTACTAAAAAATATGATGGTTGTAATCACTAACAGAAAATAGTTAAATGGCTAGATTGATAAAATGATAAAATTGTTTAATCTCTACCAAACTGTTATTCTTTATCAATTTAGCCAACAAAGTATTATCATAATAATCATAAAAAAAAAAAAAACAATAGTTCAACGTTGAAATTGATGAAATGATGAAAGTACATTGTGCTTTTCTGTATTTCCCACTTTTGAAAATCCGATAACTAAAAAAATTGTTTTTTTTGTTAAACGAAAAAAATGTAATGGTTTTAATCACTATCTAGAATATATTCAAGTGCCTAAATTGATAAAAACTGTGAAAATACAAGTGTGTTTTTTTTCCCTATAATATAAACATAAACACACAAGTCAATTTCCACAAAAGAATATCTGACTTTGGATATTATGTGGGTATATGATCATTGATCACAAACATTTTGTATATCTAAAACATGAGATTTAATATTATATTTATATATTTTTTCCAGGTTTTTGGCAATGACAGTTTATTCTTTGGTGATGCAAGATACACCCAAGAACTTGTATCATTATCTACTCTTATTCTTCATAACATGGTTGATATTATTCCACAAGAATCTTCACAGGTCATCAGCTCAAAACTATGCTGCTATTATTTGAAGGTTTCACATGTTATAACAAAAATGCTCAAAATTTGATATTTTTTTTTGTCATCAGGCTACACGAGGAAAGTTGGCACTTGAAGCTTGCAACTGTATTGCCATGTCTTTCAATGTAAGTTTGATGTCATGTTCTATTAACACAAGGATTCAATTCAAGAAATAGCAACCTACTTTCACTTCTTCCCATTACAGCATTCTACTCTGAAAAATGTTATCAAAGTACAATGCCTTAATAAGAATAAGAAAAGTTGTAATAGAAAGAAATGAAAGTATGTTGCTATTTTGGTCAGGTGAATCAGGAGATATCTTCCGTATGCTTTAAGTTGGTGGAGATCGCCAGATCATGTCTTGGGCCCGCTGATAAATATTTGCAATCGACTATCAATTTTGTGCATAAACAGTCCCCGGTGTCTGTTGGGGGAAAATAATTATCGATATCTATTTACACACTTTCAAAAAATATATATGTTTATAATAAGAAGCAAGTTTTTTGTTGTATGTAATTGGGTTTCTTTTATATATATATATATATATATATATATATATATATATATATATATATATATATATATATATATATATATATATATATATATATAGAGAGAGAGAGAGAGAGAGAGAGAGGATCATATATAAAGTATAATTATTGTGTGAATGTATAACCAAATATGGTCCAATCATTTGATAAAAGTATTATAATTATTTACTTAATTTAATTAACTATTAACTAATTTAAATCCCAACAATTTAGGAAACTTGATCATCATCATTAATATAAAAATCCATTATTTTAGTTTTCTATTCTTATTAATCTCACAATCAAACGGTCATTCCTTTCTTCACTTCCAACATGTTGCCATCACCATGTACCATAATCGACACCACCAACAAGATGATGTTCATCTTCTCTACTCCAAATTCGAATCACCATCTTCATCCCCCTCATCCTTCTTTGACTACAAAATATGCTACTAGTACATCTAATTCATAATTTGTTCTCTTTCTATTTGATGCCATAAATTGTTTTTATGTTTCCTCGTCAAACATTTTTTTTTGCCTTTGTTAATAAGTTGTATCTTATACCTATAGGTGATACACATAAATTTAGGATTGCTGCATTTATTTTGTGTTAAATTAAATTTTTTGGGTCTATCTCTAATGAATCATATGTAGGTAAGCTTTGTGGATTTTAACATATTTGTTATAAAATAACATATCCCTCTATGTAGCAACGTGAATCATATGTAGGTAAGCCTTGATGACAAACAACGTGATCTAAAACATTTTTTAAGTAGTGGTAAAATCATATGATATTCCAATTAAGTAAACCAAGGAATGGAAAATACTATAATAGAATTTGTTTGATATGATTAAAGTTTATAACTAGTGGTCTAGTTATTGCCACCGAGTAATGGTATTCACATAACAATTGGTTTCTCAAATCGATATCTAATGTGTAATAATTTATAATGCACATTTAATTTATTTTCTATAATCAGCTTTTTGATGATTTGTTTCTTGTTTTCACTCGTTTCCTCGTCTCTCTCTATTTTTTAAGCCTGATCAGTAAGTAGCACCTAAGTAGCACCTGGAGAAGAACACGACGACAAGAAGAAGATGACAACATATTGCAAGGAAAGTATTTTTTAAGAATGTGATTCTCATATATTCTATGAGAATGATTAAGATTATAGTATGAAAGTCGAAGTTAGATTTCACGGGGTTCGATTTTTTCTTGGGCTGCCATCAAAACACAAATGCAAAGAAAGAAGACCTAGAGTTTGATTTCATGGCAAGCATTCTCACATAATGCAATTATCAAAAAACGTATTCACATATTCTCTGAGAATGATTAAAGATATTTGTTTGCTAGTTTAATTTAATTTCATTATCATGAGAATGTGAGATTTGGATTTGTAATTTGTGTAATGTGAAAAAAGAATGTTTATTATTCGTATAGAACATGTTGTTCTTAAGAATATATGCATTATGTGTTCTTTAAGAATGTTAATTCTAAAAAAAATAAAATGCAATAGTGTTCTTTAAGAATGAAAGAATAAAAATGTGTTAAATATGTTGTAGGAGGTCGTACTATAAAAATCTTATTTAATTTTATGTGTTGAAACAAATATAAGATTTGAATTAATTACTTTGACTTATTTGCTAAAATGTAGGAAATTATATTTCTCTCTCTTAATAAAATGCCATATATATATATATATATATATATATATATATATATATATATATATATATATATATCATTATATCTAATTAAGTGTAATATATAGAACATGTTAGTCCATTTTAATAACATGCATCCAATGATCATATCCATTCATTATATTTAATCTAGTGATTAGAATTTAGTCATACATTCATACAATATTTGTGATTCACATTTAATCCTAACCCTATATATATATATATATATATATATATATATATATATATATATATATATATCAACATCCATTTTGAAAAATTTGTGGTTTAACTATGGTTATTCATTTATTCTAGTTGAACTATAACACTTTGAGACTTTTTTTTGGTGATAATGTGGCATTTTTGTGTATATTTATAGAAAGGCTTTGCATTACTTAGAGTTTTATTAAAAAGATTTTAAAAGGAATGGATGACGAAATCTAAAACACGAGAAAAAAAAACAAAAGGATTTTATGAACATGTTTGTAACCGAAGATGATAAAGTGAATGGATAAGGGTGCACAGAGTCATGCAAACTTGTGGTACCGCCGGTGCCATCATTCCACCAACATGCGTTACCACAAAGATGAGGGTTGAGCAAATTCTTGTAGGTGCTCCTCCCACTCTCTCTTCTCTATTTATTTTTACCCTTTAAAAACAATAAAATTTCGGCCAACTATCATAAATTATACCATGACACTTAATTGGATGTTGTTGACGTATTTGAATTTTGTAGTGTTTCAACAACACAAATATGATGAGCAACTATTTGAGAATATTTTAACTTTTTTTTTGGTTTTATTTTTGAAACGCTAGGCTAAAAAGACTATATGGTTACACAATATAGTTCTGGTTTAATTTGTATTTCATTGCTACTATCTAGTCAGTTTAGTTTTAATCTTAAGTATGTTGTTCCAAAAAAATAAAATAACTTATTGATAAATTAGATACGTGATTATACTATAAATAAAAATCAGTTTTTTATACAATCTCTATAGTTAAAAAAAATTATAATCCATGCACACTTTTTTTTGTTATATTCCAAAAATAGTGAAAATATTCTTAATTATATTGCTTTTTAAAGATATCATGGGCTTTGTATGTATTTTTTTTAAACAAGATTTTGATGACCTCCTTATAAATATTAAAAAATATATAATATATATATTATAAACTGTATTAAATATGTATATGCATAATTTATTTATTGATATATTTTCATGTAATCAAAATTTAATTTTTAAAATGATATTTTTTTCCAACTTATCCATTCAATTTCATTTAGTTATTTTATATACATACAAATGACATGTTTGAATTAGTTATTTTAACATTTTAATTTTTTAAAAACAAGATTTTGAACTGACATTTTCTAATTATTAGATAAGTATAATATATATATATATATATATATATATATATATATATATATATATATATATATATATATATATATATATATATATACTAGTTTATAACTCGTGAAACCACGGCTACAAAATTAATTAAACTTTAATAGTTAGAACACAAAATTATTAATCAATCGTAATCATTAATTTAAATAAATATGTGAAATTATATCACCTTATAATTTTTATTAATTTTATTTTAATTTTTATTGCATTGTTATTAATTTATTGTAATTAAAGTGAAAATTTTAAAATTTGAAATAGATAATCAATAGGTTGACAAGTGGCATGCATTAATTAAGAGGTTTAATAGGGTGACACATGACAAAAAAAGAATAAAATGTGTATTAATTAGAAGGTCTAATATGATGACACATGTCAAAAGGAGATTAAGGCCCTGTTTGATTTGGATCTGACTGGGTCCAGTCAGACAAAAATATATGAGTCGGTCAGCTCCGCTTGTTTGATATGCTTCAATTTTACATCTGAGCGGGTTAACAATGTCTTACTCGGTCATAACCAAAAACCTTGCTGACTGAATCTGATTGATATCCTTTCCACCATTGCCCCTGAACCGGTACCACCCTCATCCTCCTTCCTCATAGCCATCAATTTAATCCCTGGAAAGGGAAAAAGAAAATGAACAAAGGCAGCAAACGAGGTGGTCTTGTGGAGGATTAGCAAAAAGAAACACGAAAGGGGAAGGAAGGGTGGAGCAGATTAGGCACACAGCAGGTGGGGGGGGGGGTGGTTCTGTGGTCTTCGATCGAGACAATAAGGAAGGAAATTGAAGGAGAGTGTCGGTGGAACTTGGTCCGGTGACGACACTGATGCTTTACATCTCCGACGTTACCTTGCCTCTGTGACATTACTTTGCTTCTCTTGGTTGGATCGATTTCCACCTTTCTTATCTCTTTACTTGGTCCACTGAAGGAAACACTCCAAAAATTGGAGATAAATTGACGCCTCTTTTCTTTTTAATAACTCCTAGGGTTTTAAAAGAAAAAAATAAAAGCCCAATACGTGTATCTTGGATTATACAACTAAAAATAATCTCATAACTACCATGAATTTATTTTTGAATTGTTATTATTTTATATACTAATAATATATAATTAAAGACACTTATCTTTGGTAGTAATCTAATATGTGGTTTAATAGATTAATAACACATTTATTATTATTATTATTATTATTATTATTATTATTATTATTATTATTGGTGTTGTTGTTGTTGTTGTTGTTATTATTAATATTATCATCATATTGCATAGAAACGCGTAGAACATCAGGGTAAAATAGTCATTTTGCACTAGTCAGCATATTCAGTCAGATTTTCAATCAAACGGCATGATTTCTTACTCAGTCATAATATCTTACTCAGACAGATATTTCTCAGTCAGCACTTTCTCATTCAGAAACTATCAAACATGGCCTAAAACTATTCTTTTATTAGAATATATATATATATATATATATATATATATATATATGATTTATTTATTGATATATTTTGTTCGGTCAAATTTATTCCTTTAATGTTTCCATTTAATTTAATTTATTTATTTGATGTTAGAGCTATTTATTTTAATAATTTAAAACAAACAAACATGATAATAAAAATAAAAAGTAAAGGGATTTTTCTATTGTCTTGTTTATTCAATGATTTTGATTTATCAATTGCTTGTAATTTCATCTCATCAGCTAAACAAACATTTAGGTTGTGTACAACTTTAGCATTGAACTTTCAAGTTTTTTTTTTTTTTTTTTTTTTTTTTTTTTTTTTTTTTTTTTTTTTTTTTTAAATAACCTTTAGATAAAAATCCAGATTAAAGAAAAAAACTATGTTTAAAGGTATCAATTTAAAATTTTATTTTAACAAAAATCTCATCATCCAAAAAATAATTTTAGTTTTTGAGAGCTTTTATCTTTTGGAAACTTTTAACTTTTAATTTTATGTGGTTTTATATTTTTAAAAGCGGCAAACTAATTTGTCGAATACTTCTATATAAATAAAACTTTCGACTCCCAGTTTTTAACTAAACTTGTCAAATATACATTTAGATAGTTTTTCTTTTATTTTTTAAACTTAAAATACATCCATTTGAATTGATATTAAAAAATTAACCAAAAACGGTAAAATATAAGAACTACTTCTATACATTTGCATAATACACCATGTTAATTGTTTTGTATTGCATGTGTTTACTTTCTATGATGGCCATTACACCATGTAAATATGTTCTCTTCAAAATCTATGTCACAAGATAAACCAACCAATTGTTGAAAGCCAACAAATTCAATGACATTCCAAAAATCAATAACACGTCTATCAGACATTTTTATGAGAGTCAACAACAACCTGTTGATAGTCTTGTTAGGAATAATGATTAAAGCCCACGGCCCACGGGACATAAAAGTAGTATGCGTTTGAAGATGGACATGTTACTCAACAGTGACATCAAACTATATAATAAAATGACTTTAAAATCAAATGGTTTTTAACTAAAGAAAGTTATAAAATATACAAAATGTCTAAGACCAAGTGGAGTGGTGTAGAACACATCGAACTCCAACTCCCCCCACCAAGAAATGGGGGAAAAAGACAGAGACTACTGAGAAGAGTGTTTTGGAGAGTGAGGAGAAGAAGCAAGGGAGAATAGAGGTAAAAGAAAGAGACTCGATTTTCCATTGCGGAGTTGCCGACTTCCCTCCATGCAACATAAGAAAACAATAACCTAATGGGGTGTTTGGATTAACTTATTAGCTTATTTGTGGTGAGAATAAACAATAAGCATGGGGAGAGATGCTTATTAAAATTAGCTTATTTAGCTGAATTTTATCTAAACACTCAAAGTTAACTTAGTGAAAATAAGCAATAAACACCTTTTTTTTTCATATCCACACCCCCTAAATATAATGAATAATAATAATATTACTTTATCAAAACAATAACCTAAATGTAGTGAATAATAATAGTAATACTTTATCGCATCCTCGTAAAAGAACAACCGACGAAAATAATAATCAAAGCGTTCATCCTATCGCCCATACCCACCCCTCAAGTCGGCCGGATTCTCTCTCCTAGGGTTTCTTAAACTCCCTACATTTACAAATTAATCGAGTTCTTCAGGCTATTCAATCCAGCAAATTGATTGCAGAAGGAATGGATATTGAAATTGTTGGGCGCCATGCGCTCCTCTTCGACGATGATACCACGGCAGCCTTCGTCAACTCCCAAGACGCACTTGTTGACTGGAATTCTCTACTAATCGATCGTTACGACGTTCGCCACCTCCTTTTCAGCCCTCCACCATCTCGGAGGCGGCGTAATCCTCAAACCTCGCATTCAACTTCCGCTGATGCGGAAATCGATTATGAACGGTACCTGGATCTCCCCTCACCTTCCGAGGAAGAAGGTAATGACACTTGCTCATTACACAAACAGTTGCATTTCACGTTTATAAGTTCCTTGACTTAATTGATTGTATCTGTTCGGATGAAGTAATATTCTACTAGATTGAACTGTCAATTGTCGAAGGATGATTATCACAACATGTTTTGTTGCAAGTTGATATTTGTGAACTCGTGCAATGCCTAAATAAGTTGATAAAACAGCTTGTTAGTTATCAGGTTTTAGTTTCGAGGAATTAGAAAAATGTCATATCAGATGATATCGAAACTTAAAAATTCTCTGAAAGGATGAAACTTCAATGCATCCAGAAAAGATCTATGACCTTAATGTGATATTCAGTTTTTTGTCGTGCCATTATATTACTGTTGTAGAGGTAAACTGTTTCAATGCTCACATCTTTCTAAAGTATGGCTACTATACATTTCTTACTCTTCTGTTAATACTGGTGTTCTTAATTCTCATCCAACTGTTCCATTGTATTCAGAAGCAGATCCAAAACCGGAACCTGTGGGTGGGTTTAATGCTGTTCCATTTTCTTATGGCAACAATGAGGAATCTAATGATCAAAAGAATGCTGAAGCTGAATCAGAAGTCCCTGCATTTCATCCCCCTTTCCCTGTTCCTGAAAGCCTGGTTCAGAATTTGGTAAGCTCAAATGCATCAGCTTTCCCTGAACTTGAATACATTGAAGCTATTGTTTATTATTATTTACTGCTATTTAGATGGATATGACCAAAAGGACAATTCCCTAAGGTACATATTTTATTTAAAAGCTTACCATGTCTAAGTTTACAGATGCTCGGAGCAGGGATCGAGTTATGCCCTAAGGTTGCCATTCACAGGCACCATGTTCTCTTTTGATATCATGTGCAAGGGTCCGTGCAGGTGGGGTTAGGTTAGGATTATAAAATGTTTTATCACCATAAAAATCATCACACAACTTGAAAAATGGAAGCCACACATCCTCAGTTAATTATATTGTTATTGTGATTTAGTGATTTTCCTTACTTTTGTCAGGTTTATTATGCTTTATCTGTCATCTCCTGTTACATCTTCTTATGAAAACTTACCAATTCCATTACTAAAATGAACCCTTCCTTGCTTTCTATTCCTTTTGTGTTTTTATAGCCTCCTACAGAGAAAGTACATCAGATTATTTCAAGGACTGCTCTTTTTGTCAGCAAAAATGGAGGTCAATCAGAGATTGTTCTTAGAGTCAAACAAGGAGACAACCCAACTTTTGGGTTCTTAATGCCTGATCATCACCTACACCCTTACTTCAGGTTTCTGGTCAACCACAAGGATCTCCTTCAGTCAAACGAAGAGAAAACATCCAATACAGAGAACCCCACTGGAGCTTTGTCTTTACTTGGCTCTGTATATGGCACTGGTGAAGATGATGATAATGGAACAGAGCATCCATCATCATCACTATCTGGAAAAGAAGATGTTGCCAGCTGGAAAACTAAAACAACCATATTGCCAGCTGGCAAAGACGAGTCTGTTTCAAAGCAATCACTGGATGATGCTCCTATTATTAGAAAGAATTCTTTTCCAAATGCAGTGAAGGCTGGAAAAACTAGCATCATGAGAAAAGGTGAATCATCAACATCAAGTTCAGTCTCTGGTATTCGGGCTTCTTCTCTTCCTCCAATTCCCAAAACTGAGCTCATGGTTATGGATCCTCCATCTGACATGAAAAAACTGGTTGAGAAGATTGTAGAATTCATCATCAAGAATGGGAGGCAGTTTGAAGGAGTACTTATGGAACAAGATCGTGGTCATGGAAGATTCCCTTTTCTAATCCCATCTAACATATTCCATCCATACTATCTAAAAGTTCTTCACACAGCTCACGAGGTTCTTTCTTTTTTCTTTTTTCTTCTTAGCAATCTGTTTATTTACATTATTTAGGTCAACACTCTGTTCTCATTTTTTGTTCTTTCTATCTTGTAGTCGAAGTCAACTGTCAAGAGTTTCCACAATGAGAAAGGAAATGCTTCCCACAAGAAAATGTTGAACTCAAGGGATACAGAAGCTTCTTTAATGGAATCTGATGATATACCTCTTGATTCCGATAGAAAAGAGAAATTCAAAATGGTAATGAATAAGTCTAGAAAAGAAGCATCAGATCCTCCATCTAAACCCACACAAGAACAAAGTGTCCAGGTGGATGCTGCTCAAGCTGCAGCTATTCTTCAAGCTGCTACACGTGGCATCAAACATCCAAATTTAGGGATCTTGAATGGAAAATTTGGTGGACAACAACAACAATCATCTTCTTCTAATGTAAATGAAACTGATTCCAATGAGCAAAAGTTAAAAGCCGAGAGACTAAAACGGGCTAAAATGTTTGTGGCAATGCTGAAAAGTGGGACCAACCAATCAAAAGCCGAACCCACACGTGGCTTATCAGCTGAGCCACAAGTAGTATCAATCGACAAAAAAATAAAATCAGAAAAGGAGCATTTGGATGATGAAAAACGTTCAAAGAGGAAATACAGAGATAGATCTAGCATACATAATAATGATATCGATGATGTTGATGAGGGTGATGAGAGAGAAGAAAAAAGGTCTTCACATAGACACCATAAGAAGAAGAAGAAGCATAGATCTCATGAGAGTGAAGAAAGACATCGATCTCATCATAGTACTTCACATAAACATGATGACGTGGACAAAAACAATGAAAAAAAAGATCACAAAAGGAAAAAGAAGCATCGTTCTTCTAGTAGTTCAGATGATGAAGACGAACATGAATATGAACATTCTAGAAGAAAACATCGGTCTCACAAGTCTTCTTCTTCTCATAAACATAGGAAAAGTCGTTCTCATTCTTCTAGGCATAAACATAAGCATACTCATGATGATGGAAAGGCTTCAAATTCAGAAGAAGGGGAGATGAGTTCAAAAAGGGGACATGTGGTTGATAATGTCAGTAGAGAAGCTTCTGTTGATGTGTCAAGTTCTGCATATCAAGAACAAAAGCCACAGCCCTCTCAGATAACTGAGGTTCCTGATGATCTTAGAGCCAAAATCAGAGCAATGTTGATGTCTACAATGTAAGTTATTTTTTTTTACATTTTTATGTATTAGGGAGTTGCATATATGCATACAATGATATACTAAAAGAGATCACATGTTAAGCTTTTGGGTCTAGGGTTAAGAATTGTTTAGTGTAGATTAACAAATGACTATTGCTCTAAATTGTTATAATAATAAAAACACATTATGAATGAGCTACTATTGGGTCAACTTTCATAGTTGTTATCCTATTATTTTCTCTCTCTCTCTCTCTTGGGTCAACAAAAGAAGCTAGAAATTGCATGCTTTTCTCCTTTGGGGTCAACAAAAACGGCTACAAGTCTTGTATAGTTGGAATCAAGTAAAATAAAACCCCAAGAAATGGGAGTCAAAAGCTAATATCACATAGCCCTTTTCACTTTCCTTGTGAATCTACAAGCTCACTATATAGAGCTTTTTCATAATTCTAATGATGTTTTATTCTTTTGTCTTATCAATTACAAATAAATAACTTTTTTTTTTTCTGATACCAACAAATAAGCTTTTGTGAAAAAGGTCTACTATAGTGGAAACATCTCAGATGTACATACAGACGCTTGAGATGTTACAATATTTCACTCATCTGAATCCTTGTTCATACTTATCGTTATCTTGTTATTATTATTATTATTTTTTTGTAAATATTAAATAATGGTAGTCCTTTTGTCAACTAGAACCCTATCCTATATCGAATTAAGGTAGAAAACGACAATGATATGAAAAAATGGCAATCTAGTGATGGCGAAAGTGAAAGTTAACTAAGCGTCATAACAAAGGGAAGAAATAATAGTACCCTTGTATTACTGGCGTTGAATCGGTCTCCATATTTTTTACTTGACCCACTTCCAAAAACTAAAGGAAAAGAAGTTTCACACATAGTCAATGACTTGATTTCTCTTCGAAAGCTCCATTTAAACTACTCATGTTGACACGATTTACAATTTCTTTGTCGCAAGAATTCTTGATATGCTTGTTTTTTGAACCCCACATTCCCAAATGTGGATTATATTAGTTTATGTCCACATAAGACGATAGAAATTCAACTCTTTGGATTGGCATATTTGATACACTTGTGTGCGTGTAAGAATCGTGTTAGCAGAATCTTAGTCAAGAGTCAACTCTCTTTCTTATTTTAAATTAATCTTTTGCCCTTTCAAACTTTTAATTAGGATTGTTTTGTTAGAATATACAATTATTATTAAAAAAAGTTAAGGGGTGTCAAAATGGGTATGTTGGGTAACCGTTCGGGCCGGGTCGGGATGACTTGTAACGCCTTTTTGTCAATTTCTTTTGAATTTTGTAAATAGATAACTTGTTAAATATATTTATGTTGTGCTGACACAAATATTAATAATAATATTTTACATACTTATAAAGCTAGCATTTTTTCTTGAATCTCATGCATTTGAAACCCCCATTTTTTTTCCTTTCACCACATTCATTTGAAACTCCCATGACTTTATAATTTCTTTATAATAATAATTATAATTTGGTAATTAGGTTAAATAAATATCAAATCTAAAGTGTATTCATATATAAAGTAAATTTCAATATTAAAATAATATCTTTAATTCTACTTATAAAATTATGCTTTTTAACTTTTAACATATTATACTTAATTTATTAGTTTTAATATACTGTTGGATGTAAATCATTATCATTTTAAAGGTATAATTTTTGAACAATTTGTATAAAATACTTAAATTATTAATTAAAATATAACATTATAGGCTCAACTTAAATATAAATTTTATTTAACTTAAACAATTCAAAGATTATTTTTATAAATAGTTAAAAGTGATAAATTGTAGTGTTTTTCTAATAATGATTGTAACTTGGTTAATAAGGTTAAATAAATATCAAACCTAAAGTGTAATCATAAATAGACTAAATTTCAATTTTAAAATAATATATTTACTTCTATTTATAAAGTTATTTCCTTAAATTTTAACATATTATACTTAATTTATTAGATTTAAAATGTTGTTGCATGTAAACCGTTATCAATTTAAAGCTACAATTTTTGAACAGTTTGGACAAAATACTTAAATTGTTAATTTAAATATAACATTACAATGTTAACTTAAATATAAATTTCAGTTCCACTAAAAAACCAAATAATATTGTGTAAATAGTTAAAAGTGACAAATTATAGTGATAAATACAAAAACTAAATTGTAATATTAGTTTAACTAAAATATTTCCTAAATATATTTATATAATCGTTAAAAAAATTTCAAATAAGTAGCTTAAAATAACTTATAATAACAATAGTTAAAAATAACTCTATATAAATGATTATATTGTTAGCTTTAAAATAAAAAAAAACAATGTCTGATGTTTTAAATAATTATAATAATAGAAATTAAAACATTAAGCAAATAAGTTTTAAAAAATTAATTAACAATAAAAACAACTATAGATAACATCAAATCATATATTATATTTAATTTTATTCATGTGTAACTCGCGAGTAGAAGTCATTCAAACGATTGAGATTATGAAGTTATAATAAATGTGTATATTATCATATAATTCAAAATAATCAATATATTATAACAATTTCATATATACAAATTATTATATCAAATTTAACAACAACGTTATTGTTATATTTAAAAAATCATATATTTGTAAAGACTTCAACTGTATAGGTGTTTCTGCGTAACGCGCGGGCATTCGCCTAGTTTATCTATAAAGCTACGCACTTTTAAGTTTGTTTGGGATTACGTGTTTTACCCGTTGATGAAATGAAGCAGAAGTCGATTTATTTGCCTATAAATAACCTCATATTGTCACCTCTGACATATTTAAGTCTTAGCCTATTTGGTTATATTTATATCTATCTATAAAAACATAAAATTACTTGCACCACATTCATTTGAAACTTGCATAAACTTTTAAATTTCTAATAAACCTTTGTGTCACGTAAATTGGTTAATTAATGTAAGATAAATACAAGGAAAACTATTGACGAGTAGGAGTACCAATACTACATACCACGGTGAGGTGAGATGTCACGACGGTAGTGCAGTGAACACCAAACCATATGGTGAGATGATCATTTTCTATCAGAGGGGAATATAAGAAAAAAAATGATATTACGATGACGGGCAAAAAATAAAGTAGTAAAAGGGTTTACCTACCAACCTTATATCTAAATTTTAGTCTTTTATATATTTTTGAGAACAATAAGCGGTTTTAAAATTAACTATAATAATAATTTGCAATAATATAAAATTATAAATTACACTACATTACATTATCTTATAAATATTGATATTTTAAATAATGAACCAAAATACAAAAAGTAGTCAAATAAATAATTTTTAAATTACTTAATCATAAGAAGTGTTAAAACTAATACTAAACCAAGTATTATATTGATTTTTGTAGTTTATTTATTTTTTATATCGTTAAAATTAAATAGTTACATCTTTACATATCAACATGATGTAAAATTGTTATTTCATAATTAATGTCAATGAAATAATCATTTTCAACAACATTTAGCTATCAAATTTTAATTCCCACAACGCATGGACATTTGCCTAGTTGTATGATAGTCTTGGAGTATCCTTTATCAAAATTAACTGTTAGCCGAAATTAGAAAGTTGGAAACAAATAGCTAGAAGAACTTTTATTTTTGTACTAAGTGTATGCTATTCTTTGTCAAAACTAGTTGTGAGTCGGAATTAAAAAGCCGGAAACACATAAGTAGAACTTTTATTTTTGTATTAAGTGTTTGGTATCCTTTGTCAAAACTAGTTGTTAAATGAAATCAAAAAACTTGAAATAGATAGCTAGAAGAACTTTTATTTTTGTATTAAGTGTCGATAAAAGTAATTTTAAGTTTTGAAAGATATAAAATGACAAACAATAAATTTTTTCAAAAGTTATTTGAAGCAACAAGGAGTTTCTAGCCCAACGGTACCAAATGTAGTTCTCCATCTTTAAGGTCGAAGTTTTAAGTCTTGTTCGTAACATATATGGTGTTATGAGTAGTTTAGTAAGAGTAAGTTAGATTTGCAGTTAATAATAATAATAATAATAATAATAATAATAAAGTAGTTCCCATAGAAAAAGTTTTAAACTTATACTCACACAATTTTTTTTTCATCTCATTTTTTAGAAAACTAAAAGCAAACCATCACCTACAAACATTTTTACAACGTACACACTCAAACACTTACAAACATTTTACAAACACACTCAAACACTTCCAAACATTTACAAACTTATATATATTCAAACGTTTACAAACATTTTCATATAAACAATGACACTAAAATACTTATGAACTCACTAGCTTTAATGCTGATAAACTCTATCAAAATAACTTGTATTCTCAGGTAATCAGTAGACAAGTATCGATGCCAGGTTTTGAGAAGATAGAGCTCCTTCAAGACTCATCTCTTATTTTGATTACATTTTGATGTCTTATAAGCTTCATAGAATACACTTGTATAAAATTATATTATTAATGCAATGGATGATGTTGTTGCTTGTTTACTACTATGCTTTGTTGTGATACTGTACATGACGTCCTCCACCCCCGAACGTGTCTGTCGTTTCGGTTTTAGGGTGTGACAGATTGGTATCAGAGCATCGTTTATAGTGAATCGAGTGTATCAACCCATAAAAGATATACAAACTATAAACACAGCGGGATTAAAATACTCTGACCAAGAGTTTATACTTTTAAATAATAAAATATTTAACTAAGTATACATACCTGCATTCATAATAAAATCAGTGTCACTAGGACAGAACAAAAGTATTACGATTGTTGAACATCACAAGGAGACTCGGGGATGTATGGTCAGTTCTGGGAGTGGCATAGCCCGAACAAATATACTGGTCCGAGAAGTGATTAGCATATTCCCGAGAATGGTTGTGATGTGGCAGCAAGTCTAAAAACTTACCAATATTACTACAATGAAAACATTAGAACATAACAAAAACCTAAAATACTATAGGCGTATTACGTATTACCATAATTGCTTATCTGAGAACTAAAGGTCTTCATTAGTAGGTCAATAGTTGCTAAGTGGATATACTAAGGTTATATGTAACTAGGATGACATAGACTTAGAATCTATGAATTTTTGCTTTACTCCCTGTTCTTTGTGGATTTGGAGTTAAGGTCACTTATTCGAAGGCCTATTCTGTTTTGATTACATATAACTGGTATGCACTGTACAAGTATTGAAGTAACTGATGAAGATTATTTTATAATTATCTAGTTAGTACGTCTATTAATTATTTCTTTATCCCAATCCTCGCGTAGATAACATGGCTGGACCCTATCCCCACGACGACCCGTACTTCCCAAAAGAAGGCAATGTTGGATGGTTTGAAGAAGAGCCAAAAGAGGATCATCCAATCCCTTTGGATGATCACCATGCTGAAGGCTTTTCGGATGGTGCTAAATCCGAACATGAGGTTGAGAACCTACCCCCGGTGGCTCCCATTCCAAACCCTAACCCTCGTCCGACTTTTCAAGGCCCGACGCCTCCTTGGGTAGAATGCTTGGAGACATGGAGTGAAGACCAAGATCAACCTATACCATTTAATGGAGACCGAAGCTTCTATAACCTAAGCGAAGGAGGCTCAGCGGACAAAGTTCTGCCAATCCTGGTCCGTAGAGTTGCCTGAAACGAAATTCAGGGCAGGACGGCTCTCCATCGCATCACGGAGGTTGATGCCAATGCAAGAATGCATACCATCCGCACCATTCATCTTGAAGATGCTTGAGAGAGGTCTGGGAGAGACCACGAGGCTCTGCTACAAGCACTAGCTGAAACTCGAGCCGAAGTCATAGAGCTTCGAGTATGCCAGAGTACGAAAGACACCTGCTTGATATGAAGCGCCAACTGCCTGAGCTAAGAGTTCACACGAGGGATGACCGTCACCAGTAGGAGATGCTCTACCTTCCTTCCTTTGGGATAAGAAATCATTTTCCTTTTTATGCCCTATGTAGCACTTTTTTATGTAACTATCTCTGTACTGTAAGTACTTTTAGTTAGGCTTTTATGTTGTCAAAACTTTTCTACTTCGGATATGATGTAAGACCTACTCCGAGGTCAATTTTCCCGAACTTATTACATCTTAAATATCAATGATATTGTCAGTCGGCAAATCCTTGTGACAATCCTTGTCCAAATAATTTCATTCTACTATCAATAGAATTCTATCTAAATCTCACTTTCGTCAAATTTTTGAGTTGTAGTCATTTAACTCAAGGATCATTTCCAATTCTTGTCGAAGGTTGGGTCATGTTATCCTTATCCACCCACCCATGATAATCTAGTTTGAAATATCAATCTTCTAATGGCCATTCTATGAATTTAATTCAACTCTTTTCTAGTACTGCATCATAGGGATGTAGGTTAAACCACCGAGAACAGTTTAAACAAAATGAAAAAGTTACATTTACATAAAAGAGTAAGATACATCTAGTACCGAACATAATCACTCACAAACTCCTTTTCTTTCGTATAACAGAATCATGTCGTCATCCAAAAATAGTCAGCCGAGCAACGAAACCCCGATCCTTCATATCGACGCCGCTACATTCCAAGCCCCGGTAACAGTTGCCGTGGCAGCTGCCCTTGCACACCTCAATTCTAGCAACGCAAACAAGACTGGCAAAGGGGTTGACAATTCCAATTGTTGTATCGATCCGGGAAGTCAACAAATGATAATGGTCACATGCTTGCAACGCCGTAAAGCTGAGAATAAGAAACGAAAGCGTCAAGCCCAAAAGGAGCGCAAGCGATCCCAAAGACTTGCCATGCAACAACAACAAGTGACGACCCCTGCCACTTCAGCACCGATCAAACCATATCACGGAGCGCTCCCGAAATGTGACAAGTGTAACTTTCATCATAACGGAGTTTGTCGTGAATTGCAATGCAACAATTGCAACCGAATGGGGCACACTACTCGTGTCTGTAAAGCGCCTGCACGAACCATCTTCCAGACCACTAACATCGGAATCAGCCCGACTTGCTATTATTGTGGTGAAACCGGACACTATAAAAGGAAGTGTCCAAAAGGGAAGAACAACGAAAGCACTCGTGTCCACATAACTCCGACCCGACACATCACTTCCACCACCGATGCTGGTGCAAGCTAGATATGTCATTAATGCGGTGAGATAGGACATCTCAAGAAGGATTGTTTAATAACAAAGAACTCTGGCTCAGACGGGAAGATACTAAGGATCACTGCCGCATGAGAGACTACTCCGGACCCACGTTGAAATACTAGGGCGTTTCGTTATAGTAGACTTTTAAACTGTTAAAAACAAGTGCAACTCGAGTCTTATCTTTTGCGAGATCCCGTCATTCAAGGGGCTCTCGTGTTGTGTATACTTGCTTTTTGTAATATACTTTGTTCGCAGCAGTAGTCTTGTAGTAAACTAAAGTACTGAAACTCTGTTAGAAGTTGCACTGTTGTGTTTTGTTTGTAACACCTTTATGATCCAGTCTAATGTCTTTATTTCCAAGTGAGTCCGATACTATCATATAACTTGAGTCAATTCGATCCTCACAATACTAGTTTTGTGCGAAAATTCTTTTCTCCATAATCGCCTTTCTAGCGAATCCGTCATTCCAGAACTCCGAGGTACTCATGCATAGAGTATCTTAGGTTTCGTGTCTTTCCTGTAGAAACCTCAGCAAACCTCCCCGGAATATGTGACAACCCGAAACTTTTATCCTGTACAATCGATCCGTATATCAATATTTGTCTCGAATTCATCATCTTTTTAGTGACATTATGGGTCCATATGAGTGCTTTAGGCTTAGTATAGCCTAGTTATGAGTCTTAAGAAGGGTTAGAAAAGGTGTAGCATCACAAAATCGAGCCAAACACACCAATGAAGGCGTGTGCGGCCGCACACCCGCGTGTGCGGCCATCCAACCGCACACACTCCCCCAGCCACACACCCGACCCTATATATAGTAGAGGACCCTCTTTTCATTCAATTCTTCTTCTTTGGCTGCACACTATACTCCTTCTTTCTACTTTCTCTTTCTAAAAATCTCATCCAAGAACACGCTAAGGACCTCAAAATCGTGATTAACACCATCATCTAGCTTGTATTACAGGTAAAACACCAAAATCTAGGCCTAAAACTCATAGTGTTCTTTGTATTCTTCATCTATTGAAGGAGTGCGGCTGCACACCTTCATAAGGTGGCCGCACATACTCAAATACCCTCCAAAGTGAGAGTATGGCCTCTATAATCGATCTAAGACTTAGTTTGGAACTTGAAACACTTCAAAAATTGACATTTCGGGCACAAATGAGGAGTGTACGGCCGCACACCCCCTCTGTACAGCCGCACACACAAGTCTGGCCGCACTCCCTGGCCGCACACCTACTTTTATGGCCATACACCCACTCTAATGCTCATATTTGGCCTTAAACTTGTAAAGATCTCTAAGTATGGAACATGGGACACTTAGTTCTAGTGATTCCAAGTCTTTAGGGTGGTTTTCCATCATGATTTTTCATGAGATACCCAATCTAATACATATATATATATATATATATATATATATATATATATATATATATATATATATATATGTTAATAGGGTCCACACGCGTACTAAACATCGGTTGACACTCAACACTCATATATATTGTACACCCGAATCCTACGTTAAACTGTGAGTTCATACCCCTAAACTTTTCCGAGTTTTTCATGTTTTCAGGGGGGGGGGGGGGGAATACAAGCTAAACATAAAGGTTTTCATAACTTAAAAACTGATGCAATTACAATGAATTTCTATCAAACGTTTAGATGCAATTATCTCTTTTTGTAATATGCGGAGCATAAGGGATGTTTTCAATTTATAATTGCATGGTTTCAATACCATACATGAACGTAACAATACACTGAAACTATAAGCCCGAAAGCTTAGTGAGTTACCCCCAAAATACCCATACACATATAGTAACAAAACAACATACTATGGGTCCATTCAACCATTAGGTTGGAATACCCCTGACCCTCAACCATCGGGTTGGAATGCCAACATACTACGAGTCCAATCATCCTCAGGATGGAATACTCCCGGCCCACAACCATCGGGTTGGAATGCCCACATTCCTACACATATAATAATTACTATGGGTCCAATCATCCATCCGGATGGAATACCCCAGGCCCCTCAACCATCGGGTTGGAATGCCAACATACTATGAGTCTAGTCATCCTACCGGGATGGAATAGTCCCCGCCCACAACCATCGGGTTGGAATGCCCACCTACTATGAGTCCAATCATCCTACCGGGATGGAATACTCTTGGCCCACAACCATCGAGTTGGAATGCCCACCTACTAACAAACATATGCATCTATCAGATAACCATATAATAGTCTAAACTAACAATATACTAGGGTCCTATCATCCTCGGGATGGAATACCCCACATAACCAGTCAACCATGTGCACTGATACCTGATAATCATATCATAGTCTATACAGATAACATACTAGGGTCCTATCATCCTCGGGATGGAATACCCCACAACTAATAAACAATCATGTGCACATATAGTAGGTAATCTCCCATCAACATACAAACAATCAGAACTAACTGTAGGTCACTAATCATAACCACATCCACTTTATCAAAATATTGATCTAACCAATCATACCAGCATAACAATCATCCTATCTACTAGGATACTGAGCTATCATATCACAATGTAACTATCTCAAATACAAATCAAAGGGTTGGCCTTGGTGCCTTAGACCCTTGAGTATAGTGAGGATAACTCACCTTGCACCTGCCGAGCTGGAAGGATAGAATCAAAACTCTCGATCACCGCCACGAACACCACCACCTATCACTCCAATGAAACCATCACCATCATAACCCAAATTACCAACATACCCTTGGAAATCAACTGGTAAACTCTTGGTCCAAGTCTCAGTCCTGGTTAACGTCAGCCTTCCTGGTTGATCCAACTCGCCGAGTCCACCTTCCCATTTACACTTTACACCCTCGAAATCTTGCTTATGAACTTGGGATGTTACACATAAAAACCATCACTTTATGGATATTCACACCCCATGCATGTCTTTCACCATTCTAGGTCAAAACAGTAAAAATGAGACCTATATTCTTTTCATGGTCCTAAAACACTCCCTCGTTCAAGATCTAAAAGATAAAACACTTAAGGGATAGTCTATATTGGTAAAGTTGCAAGATTTTCCTGGAGTTGTTCCATAAAATTCATCCAAATCCAACAAAAGGACTCAAAATTCTAGATCTATGAACTTAAAACCATAAAGTTGAGAACTTGAGCACTTACAAAGGTCCAGAAGGTAACCAAGGTGCTGGATCTTCTACAACACACCCTCAAACTCCAAGGGGTGGTGCTTCTTCCTATAAAATGCCACAACACACATAAAATGCTTAAAACATAAGAAGGGAAGCTAGGGTTTGGAGGAAATGTTTTAGAAAGATGGAGGCTGGGGTTGGGAAGAAACCCTATCCCTAACATTCCTTAAATAGGGATAAAGATATGAACGTTAAGGTTTTGAGCTCCTGATGGCACCACGCCATGGTCAAAACCCAACTCTTCTACTTAGGCTTACAAAACATAAACTCATACCTAGAATGGATGTTACACAAATTCTTCAATCAATGGCTAATAAATACTAATTTACGTTTATAATCCCACAACAACAAGCAAATCAACCATAATTAATCATTCTAACGTAGATCCATAATCGATTAAAATAAATACTATTCACTAAATCATCAAGGATTACAACAAAACAAAGAAAAATAAATGTAAATGTGCCGATGACATTGGCAGATGTTGCACTCGCCTGCTCTAAAGAAGCTAGATAACTCTAACCCTGACCATGGGGACCTCATTTGTCCCCTGATGCCCATCTGATAACTGCCAAACTAAAGGTGTTGGATCTAAAACCACCCCTTCTGCTCTCTGCGGATAATCATGATGGGTTTTGGTCATAAGACATCCTATGTGCTCATACAAACCCTAAAGCTTGGATCTAGGTTTCTCTATTGTACATACTTTGAATCCAAGACTTTGAACCCTAATTCTAGCATATGGAAATCAGAATTCACATGTAATTAGGTTTAAGAACATACCTTGATTGTTATATAGCAATAACAATCCAATTCCTCCTTGAATTGACCTTGGAAAGCTGAGAGTCACAAGTGTCACTCCTCTAATGGCTTACAAACACCATAAGCAAGTGGAGAAGGTATAAAAAGAGAGAAGGGAGGTTAGAATTCGTCCTTAGGACTTCTTGGGAAGGGTTGGACGAATTCCTAAGCCCTAGGGGGTTTATATAGGTGTAAAGATTAGGGTTTTAGTCCTTATCCTTATCTAGTTGCTTGTCCACCAAGCAACCATAAGATAAGTCCTAGAAACCCTTATCCTAGTCGAATTCTAAGGGATTTACACCTCAAATTCGTTCACCATATATATAAGATAATCCTTACCTTATTTTGTAACTATCACATAATTACAATTCAGCCCCTCTAGTTTAATTAATTACACTTGATCACAAAATTAATTCTTAATTAATTATTGACCAATATTAATTAAACAAATATGATTTCTCCTTTAATATATTATTCTTATAACATATTAATAAATCATAATAACCTCTCTCTCTTTATTTATTTCTCCATTCAAGTTGCTTTGGTGAAGGCAACCCAAAAGGACCATGCACCATCGGGTCAAGTACATACCAAAATAGTTATGGACTTAGACACTAATCCAACAAATCAGCCTTAAGATGGTCTGGCTTACTGCAAATCCTATGGTGCGCATGCAAAACCCTAAAGCTTTGGATCTAGGTTTCTCTATTGTACATGAAAATCATCAAAATCTTGCAATTCCTAATTCTAGCATACAAATTCGAGATCTATAACTAAATACAAGTTTAGAAGATTACCTTTTGATTGTTGCAAGAATCTTCAACTCCAAGAGCTTTAGTATCACAATTGTAATACCTCTAATGGCTTACAAACACCAAGGCAAGAAGATGATCTTAGAGAGAGGGAATGGAGGCTTAATTTCAACTCTATGAACTTTAGGGAACAACTGGTAGCCGAAATCCTAAGCCTTGGGGTCCTTTATATAGGTGTGATGCTAGGGATTCAGTCAAAACCCTAATTGGATAACTTAGGCCTTAAGCAGTCCAAGGAACCTTCCAGAATGAGGCCTTGGTCGATTTCTAGGTGGGCTTCCACCCTTAAAATCGTCCCCCTTAATCCTTAGGGTTTCACAGCCCAAAATCCAATTATCTTATAATTGCAATTCCAGTCCCCTTTATTTAATTAATCTCTTTTAGCCACAAAATAAATTCTTAATTAATTATTTGACTAATATTAATTTAAAAAAAATACGATTTCTCTTTTAATATATTGTTCTTGTAATATATTAATAAACCATAATATCTACTCTCTCCATTAATCATCCAGTCAAGTTGCCTTGGTGAAGGCAACCCAAAAGGACCATGCTACTATCGGGTCAAGTACATACCAAATATAATTATGGGCTTAGATACCTAATCCAACACACTGCCATACCAAATCTGATCCTTCATCACGAAATAGTCACCATACCGAATATGAAAGATAATAGGAACATATCATAATCAATGCACAATGCTAACCTACACTATACATATCCACTTACTAGTTCCTTGGTATTCTTGTAACACTTCCTTAACCTAAGTACGAATTTTATTCTTTCGGTAGCACGAGCCCATATTTTAACCTCCACACCTATTAATGCTTTCTCTAAGGATTGTTCTAAGACTCCTAAGTCACTTCGTACCACTCCACTAAATACCTATCACACATGCATCAGTCTAACAATATACATAGTACTACACTTCCTAGACTCTCTCTAGAATTTTCTCTCCCATATACCTGCAAGTTGAACAAAGTTGCCACAAGTATCTCTTGAAATGTCTCACAAATGCGAAGCCGTACATAATCTAGAATAAAGTAGACATTTAAATAAGTGTCTCTAACCTAAAACCAAAACTAGACAAGGAACATGTCATAAGGCCAACTCAAATTCTAAGGCTATTAGATTCTAATTATGTATGAGACATCTATACAAATAAGACAATTCTAGCATGTAATTCATGAGCATATCCTTAACCTATATTTTAGCATGCATATCTATCCAGAACATAAAATACACAACCATATGGATATATGTAATGCCTGGTTTCTGGTATGTATTTAAACTTGTAAATCATTCATTTTTACAGAGCCACTGAACAAGTTGGTAGCCCAAACTCGTCGAGTAGAAACGACTTGGACCGCAAGTTTTGGGAAAACCTACTTGATGAGTTGAGAGGCCTCAACTCGACGAGTAGGCTGGTTTAAATGAAACCCTAATTACAGGGTTTTGCACCCTATTTAAACAACCTAACCCAAATAAATTGGCCTCATTTCCATCCTGCACTATCCAAAACCTAATCACAAAACCCTAAGGCATCTTTCAGAGTTTTGAGCTAACTTTGTGAATTCTTGGTGGTTTTAAAGAAGAAGGAGATAGAAGAAGTAGCAAGGACGTGTAGAAGAGTTGTAGATCCAAAATTTGGGCTTTATTTTGGGTTCATCTGAGGTATAAAGCTTCAACCTTGTTTAAAGCATACTTAGATCTAGTTTTGGGATGTATTGCTTCATGTTTTGGTCCAATTTATTGATGGTTGGGATTTGGACATCCCACTTGGGAAAAACCTTCAGATTTATAGTATTGAGGGGACTTCGTGGCATAAAGGTGCCAACTTTAGGGCCATGGAAGCCCCATGCAACGTTTAGACCGCCATTTTGGTCTTCTAAGCCCCATTAGAACTTGCATGCAAGTAAAGATGGGAGCTTTACGTGACGAAACTGTCCCTAGAGCCCATATCTATGACCTCATGGTCTATCTTGAAGTTGTGAAGGTTTTTGGAGTTGAATCTAATCCCTTTTAGGGTAGGGTTTGAGTTTATGCCTTGGTGAGAGGTTCTTAATGGGTATTTCCAACTTGGATCCACAAGATAGGGCCTTGATTTGAAGAATAGAGACTTAATGCATTAAGAAAGTTCACAAATTGAGGAACTTGTTGAGTTCATAAGAGAACTCGACGAGTTGTTCTGAAAATGTCCCGACTTTGCGGGAAAAGAGGGACTCAACGAGTTAAAGGAGAAGCTCGACGAGTCGACTCAGGATATCGCGACTCTGTGAGTCAAGGAGGAACTCGACGAGTTGGAGGAAAACTCGACGAGTTGGATGGCGATTCCACGATTTTATAATTCTTGAGAACTCGGCGAGTTGAAGGACAAACTCGACGTGTCGATTCAACTCGGAGCGTTGACTTTGACTTTGACCAAAGTTGATCCGTAAGGGGTTTTGAGTATGAAAGGGTAATTAAGGAAATCTTTCATGTTTAGGAACTTGAGTTGGGTTGACGTTCGGAGTCGAGGATTTCTAGCTACATTCCAGTATTCGAGGTGAGTTACCTTCCTGGTAGCAGTGGGTCTAAAGCACCAAGGCCGACCCACTAGTAGGAGTTTGAAGTTAGATGATTGTCTGTGTGATAATTGTTTGGTATGCCATTATCTATTATGTTTTATGTAATAGTATGCTATGATATTGTGTGGTAGTGGTAGGGGTGAAATAGACCCTGTATCCGGTCAGTATGACCGAAAGGTGGGCCAGCACCCAGATATGCTCGGCAGTATCCGGTTGGTTTGACCGAAGGGGAGGCCAGCACCCAGATATGCTCGACAATATCCGATCAGTTAAACCGAAGGGGAGGCCAACACCCAGATATGCCCGACAGTATCCGGTCGGTAAGACTGAAGGGGGGGGGGGCAACACCTAGATATGCTTGACAGTATCCAGTCGGACTAGACCGAAGGGGTAGGTTGGGCACCTAGATATGCCTGACAGTATGTGCCTATGTGGTATGATGGGGAACTCACTAAACTTTGTGCTTACGGTTTTCAGTTTTGGTTTCAGGTACTTCTTCCTCAAAAGGAAAGGAGCCGACATGATTGCAATGCGTCACACCATGATTTCCGCACATGAGATCTTTGGGAGTTATACTCTGGTGATGTTTTAATATGACATTTTTTGATTATTTGCACTTTTGATATGAGATGACACGATAGATGTTTTTATACTAGTAGTTTTATAATTATTTAATTAAAAATGAAATTTTTTGGTTATAAATTTTGGGATGTTACAGTATATTAGGAGTCTCTTACTTCCTTAGCTCTGACTAACAATACGTATCTCATCTTCTACTTATAAGTTAAAAATCAGTTCAAAAAACCATGCTCGTGGTCTTAAGACAACAATCAGACAAAAACATGACAAGACCGAGCTCATGTTTCTAACCCAACTATTTTCTTAAATTTCTTTGAATAAAAGCATTCTTTTCCAAAACTTAATTTAAAAAATCTCTCAGTCCTCAGTTTGAGTTCAGACACATTGTAAAGTGCATTCGAATCCCTCAAACTAAGGGTTTAATACCAAGTTGTAATCTTCCAAATTTCTGACCAAAAATCTAATTAAAAAATAGATTTATCATTTAAAAACATAAGGTAACCTGCAATATTGTAGACTGCGTCCGAATCCCTCAAACATAGACATTTAATATATTCAGTGTTTTCTAATAAAATTAAGTGTTAAAAAAATAAAAACGAAAAAAAAATTAACAAAAGTTAAAGAGAAATTAAATCTATTCATACATTTTTTTTCTGTTATCATTCTATCAATATTAAATGTTGATGAATGGATTAAAATATTATTAGTTGTATCAATATATCGCATATCAACATTTGACATGAATAGAAAGGTAAAAAAAATGTAAGAGAGTATTTAAATAATTTAGTATATAGTCCCTAATAAATGAAAATAATTTTTGCTACTTGTCATCTTTTTATCCATTATATTACATATCGTTATGTGGTAAGTTTAGATCAAATTAGTGGTTTGTTTCTATTTTATTTTAATTTTATATAATATTTAAATGTAATTATAAATATATATACAATTCATTAATGTAACTTTCATTATATTTTTTAAATTTCTAAATTTAATCTAACTATTTTAGTTGTTTATTTATTTGAATTATTAGTTTAAATTTAGAAGATAAATAAATACTTCAATTTTAACAATAATTATTTTATTTTTTTTATAAATTTAAATTTTATAAATTGTTATTTATTTTTTTAAATAGACAAATTTATTACATCACAGCTGGTCTAAAATAAATAAAGTAAGAAACATGAATAAGAATAAAGAATAAGAAGCGATTAGGATCATATAAGTTAATTAGATCAGCCTAGGGTTAGGGTAGTCCCCATGGAGAAGAAGACACATGTACCTATTGACGCACCATCTGACGAAACTCTACACCCTTTTTTAATTAATAATACTACTATATATTTATTCCATAACTCACTTCGTTTCACATTTGGTCCCAAGTCTTCCTCTTCTTATTTTTTAATCCCCACTCCATTTCATCGACTTTTCAAAGCAAACCAGTCGTCTTCTTCTCTTCCTGATCACACGATATCTAGGGTTCTTCCAATCTTCATCAATACGCATTTCATTCTTTGCTTCAAATCCATCAACCACTCTGATTACCCGTTCATGTAATGGAAGCTCGATGTGAGAATATGGTTCTCAATTCATTCGACGGACACAAGTTTCCGATCAATCGCCATGAAAACAGGTCTGCGATCATTAACGAAGTGGATTTCTTCTCGAGAACTAGTACTACTGGTAATTCTTCCCAGCTGCATCCTTCTAGTATTCATCATGCCATAGAAAACAAAGAACACGACAGAGTTAATCAAGAACTCCAGCTTAACTTAAATGTAAGTTGATTTAACCATTTAATTACATCTGCTTCTTGCTAATCTCGTATCGTTTTTGATGGTTTTTGTTCAAACTGCGGGTTGAGATGACCAGTCATATCTAGATTATGATGAACAGATGCATGAACATGATTATCCTTGACCCTTTAATTACTCGTTTTAATCTATAACAAAATTCTTTAACCAAACATATTCGTGTTTTATGTGTCGTATATATGCAGGTGGGTTCGAATCTTAATACAATAAATACGAAAAACCAAGATGCTCATAAGGTATAGATAAACTCATACGTACATATTCAATCCAGTTAAGGCACTCTTTAGCAACCCTAATATCGTTTTTCCAAATTGTGAACAAACGATGAGTATGATGGTGTTTATTAGAAATGAATTCAGTAGTCTGATATATTTGGTCGAAGTTGGCTATATTACAGAACGAGCTTGAAAAGATGAAGCGAGAAAACGAAAGTTTGCGATCGATGCTTGCTCAAATTAAAGAAAAATATAGCTTTTTACAAAGACATATTAAGGTATACATATAACTAATATTAAATCAACATATAATCCATTGATCAAGTTTCGTTTTAATTACCCTACAATGACATTGATTCAACTGAGGGATTTGATTTGGAAAATAATAGACTATAAATAAGGTGGAAGACGACACGTTGGAATTCAAGAAACTCACTCCACCATTAATGAAGATTGATCCAAATGTTGATAGCTCTGATATGAACAAAGATGTTAAGTTGAATTCACCAAAGGATATTTGTGATCAAGGAGCTACGGCTGAAACAACTATGAGAAGGGCCCGTGTGTCGGTTAGGGTTCGGTCCGAAGCATCCATGGTTAGTAATTTATTTATTTGCTAAAACAATAATTAAATTAAATTATGTATTTAATATTTAAAATCAGTTTTACAGAAATGAAAGACGTAGAAATTGCATATAATCTAGTTAATTATGGCAAATGGTGGCTATATAAGTCTACGACTACGAAAGCTGCCATTAAGTTTGACAAAAATACTTACAAATTGTCAGACTTAAGAGTCGTGGACTTTGGTCATCCTTAGTTAGAGTCATGTCAATTATGGCGATCACATCATCGGAATTAATGACCGAATGTGAGTTTTTAAACTGTTACTACAAATACCATAAAAATATGGAAAAATGACATATACGTCCTATAAAATTTCTAAGGTTTATCTGTTTAGTCCCTAAACTATTTTGATGCCTTTATGAGGGAACCGAACTCCTTTTGTCGGGTTGATTAAGTCATTTTGGCCGAAGTGAAGGGGTCACCCGGTTACCCCTTTGCCACATTGACATTTTTTGACCAATTCCCCTAAATTGACTTTGAATTTTTCCAATTTGTTGACCAAACTTGCCTCATCACCAATTATGCTTTGTTTGAGTTCTTTAATCCGGAGAGTTGACGGAGGCTTCTTTGATGGCGATGCTTTTGACTAGCCCTCACTCCATCAAACCCTATTCATCGCAAAATCAAATCTCAAGGAAATTAGACCATGCTCTCGTTTGTCTCATTTGTCTAGCAGAAAACGTGAAAGGAAAAGGGCCAAGGCGGAGGGTGGGACGAAAATTGATTCAATCACGGTAGATGCATCTAGTACGATGGGTAATTGAACTTCTCTAAATCAATCACGTAAAACTCAATAACTTATATCCTAATTTTCCAGAAGAATTAAGATGATTTCCTCGTCACATTTGGTTACCCATTTATGTTCTGGGTTTTTTGTTTTCAGTCACATGAAACTCAATGAGTTATATCCTAATTTTTGATAACAATATGAATGTTTTTTTTAAAGTTTAGTTAATATAGATGTAAGGAAATTGATATAAGTCTTTGTTTTGAATCGACGTTGAAGGTCACCCTCCAGTGACCTCTAGATTTTTGATATAAGTCTTTCTTTGAAGTCGACTGGTAAGTTGGAAGGTGGGACATAAACCGATTTTCGGAGATCAAACTTTTAAATCGACGTTGTAGAGACTGAAAACGATAACAATAGCCGTAGGGATTGTTCCAGTGACCTCTAGATTGTTGCCTTCCGGTCCGACCAGCAGGAATACGAAGGGGAAAGAGGCAGATCGGTGATGGGAAGACTGCAAAAACCGACATAAGGAGGTGAGGAGGTCGATTTCCAATGGCCTTCAACTTCGATTTGACCATCATCATGGCCGATCTGGTGTTTGAGGGTAAAAGCAGCTCACACATGGGTGTTTTTGGTGGTGTTGCTCGGCAGGGGGAAGAAGGGAGGGACCCAAGTTTTGGGTATGTGACACTCAAACCGGTTATAACAAGTCAAGAGGACTAAAAAGACAGGTAAACCACGAGTTTGTTCCCTCATAAAGCCACTTAAAAAGGTAAGTGACTAAAAGAGTAAACCTTAAAAAGTTTATAGGACGTATATGTCATTTTCCCTAAAAATATTAAAATATATGATCTATGCTAACGATGTCTGTATAATAAATAGTACTATATATGTAATTCACATTTATTGGAAATAATTATTTTGTTGCAACAATGTCGACAATAATTTCTTCTATGGAAACCTAATTATTTTATCCTTAAACACATGATATAAATTAGGGATGTCAAAAGTCTCGTGGGACCCCGATCACGTGGGGCCCCCGTCCCGTATGTGGTTATTTGCTGGAAAAAAAAATCGGGGATGAGGGCATGGTTAACCTCCGTTTTAATTTCGGGGACGAGGGCGGGGGCGGTGGTTGGCAGTCTCGTCCCAAAACCCCCCATGGGGCCCCATTAATAAATTATATATATATATATATATATATATATATATATATATATATTAATTATATAAATATAATAAACAATAGGATGATTTTTACGTACCAAAATTCAACAAAAAAAATATTTTTAAGTTGGTTGTGACATTTATAGTTATGCTATAAATAACTATTATTATAAAAAAAATAGTTTCTTTTAGCCAAACAAGACTTCTTAATTTTAGCCCAAATAAGATAGTCCAAAATCAATCGGAGACGGAGGTTTAGGATGCAATCACCGTCCCGTTTGCTTCTGTTGACATCTATACATATACAAGATATAAATAAGAACCTTAATTTGGAGTTAGTGACATTCGTATTTTGTTTATATGATGCAAATTAAAGACACGAAGAAACTATAATCACATTTCACATATATGCTTGTACGTATTTTTACAGATTTCAGATGGATGTCAATGGAGAAAATATGGGCAAAAAATGGCGAAAGGAAATCCATGTCCTCGAGCTTATTATCGTTGCACCATGGTAGTAGGTTGTCCAGTGCGTAAGCAAGTAGGTTCACCTCCTTCATCATCATCATCGTTTTCTTCTCATCTAAAACTTATAATAAGATTTTTTTTTTTTTTTTTTTTTTTTTTTTTTTTTTTTTATAAATAATTTTTTCTACTAGCTGGTGATAATAGAAATGAAAGGATATTTGGTAACCATTAAAAAGATGAACTTTTTAGCACAAGCCTTAATTAAGGGAAAATGACTTAGGAGAGTAACTAACTCTTATCCGTGTTCACATATTGACAACTTCTTCTTTTTTGTATATAATAAAACAACTAACTTGTTTTAACTGTTTAAATTACACCAATATTACCGGCTAAAACAGGTAACTCAAAGGGAAAATGACTTGGGAGGGTAACAACCTATTATCTGTGTTCACATATTGCCAACTTCTTATTTTTTGTACATAAGAAAGCAACTAACTTGTTTTAACTGTGTAACATCCCAAAAATCATGATCAAAAATTTCATTTTTAATTTAATACTAAAACCATAATTGTCAAACCATTAATTTAATACTCCGGCATTGGGCCTCGCCCGGCATCGAACCCCGCTCGGTATACAGATCTATCTCTCTTAGGCCCCGCCCGCTAAACACATACAATCATATAACATGCTAACACATAAATAAACATACTCTACTGTATCCCTGTCCTAAGAAACATACTCTGCTAATAATGAGATACGAAACATCGTCCGTACTCAGCTAGTGATGAGATATGGGACCTCGCCCACACTCACCTCTCTACCCGACACATACAAGTATCACACGGACAACAAGTATAATCTAACATGCAAACATTCCTCGGGCACCCGCCCGACATCAGACCTTGGTCTGGAATAACATACTAGCATACAATGCCTAGGGCTAACCCTCGGGTCTTCCTACTCATAGATTACATGGGTTGGCATTGTGGCCTTAGACCCATTCACACAGTGAGGAGACTCACCTTGCACTGCTGAAGACTTGGCTGGAACTAGCTGAGTACGGACAAAGTTCCATATCTCATTATTAGCAGAGTATGTTTCTTAGGACATGGATACAGTAGAGTATGCTTCTTTATGTGTTAGCATGTTATATGATTGTATGTGTTTAGCGGTCGGGGCCCGGAGACAGGCGGGGCCTAAGAGAGACAGATCTGTATACTGAGCGGGGCTCGATGTCAGGCGGGGCCTGATGCCGGGCGAGGCCCAATGCCGAGTATTAAATTAATGGTTTGACAATTATGTTTTTAGTATTAAATTAAAAACGAAATTTTTGGTCATGATTTTTAGGATGTTACACAGTTAAAACAAGTTAGTTGCTTTCTTATGTACAAAAAATAAGAAGTTGCCAATATGTGAACACAGATAAGAGGTAGTTACCCTCCTAAGTCATTTTCCCTTTGAGTTACCTGTTTTAGCCGGTAATATTGGTGTAATTTAACCAGTTAATTAAACAAGTTAGTTGCTTTATTATGTACAAAAAAGAAGAAGTTGCTAATATGTGAACACGGATAAGAGGTAGTTATCCTCCTAAGTCATTTTCCCCTTAATTAATGGGTGGAGCCATATTGGGGCAACCTTCAACTTTTGTATATTTTATTTGGGAAGTGATTCGTACATAACAAAATTTTGCGGTACACAACAATTTATGTATTATAGAGTTGTACAATACAACATTTTAAAACAATAATCATTGTGTATGAAGAAAAATTGTTGTGTACAAATCATCTTCCATTTTCTTTTAATTTAATAAATTTGATTGTAAAAATTATTACATTAATAAAATAATATGAAGTTATAGAATAAAAATATTTATAATGTTATGTTAAATACATACTTATAATGACATGACGACAATGTTAAGTCTCAAACTTTATAAGTTGTTACGAATAACGACGTTTGTTAAGACGATAACTTTTTATATAATTAATCTTTTTATATTTCTATTCTATAATTATATATATATTTTTTATAAATATATAACTTAGCCATGACGTTAAATACAAACTTTGAAGCAGTAACATGTTATGACAAAGCCATAAAAAACTTTTTAAAACTAACTTTTTTAATAAATAAATTGAGAGGATATGAAGTTTTTTAACCCATCCTCCATAATAAATGAAATATTTTTGGCACATGTTATTCTCTCATTAATTTGAGCACATGTTATTTTTTGATATTTTTGAATAAATGCTTTTTCCTATTTGTCATTTTCTCATTTTTTTTTTATTTTTCCTTAATTTAAAAAATCATATTTACACCTCAAATTTTAATATTACTTATATAGTATTTAATATGTTTCCTTTTAAATTCAAATTTTAAAATTTAAATTTTACTTCTAAAATTTCAATTTAAATATTTTTTTTAAAACCTTCATATTTGATTTTTTGTTTTATCCAACACGTATAACATACGAGTCTTAAAACTAGTTTACTTAAATAAATTAAATAAGATAGAGTTGTAAACATATTTAGTTAAAACATGTAAACCTAAAACTAACTTAATCTACTCAATTATATCAGCCTATACATTGTTTAAAGAAATATTTTTTTCTCCATTCTTCTTACATCACATCTTTATGTTGAACACCTATTACGCTATATATAATATAATTGAAAATAAAAAATATGTAAGAGGAAGATAAATGTAAAATTTATAAAATTCTTCAAATTAAATCAAGTTAGAAGTTGAATTGTAAGAACATTAGATCATTACAATATATATATATATATATATATATATATATATATATATATATATATATATATATATATATGATACAAAACGACGTAATATAGTGAGTTCAGGTATCTAATCTTATATACCCTTAAGAATATATTCACTTTTTTCCCAATATATATATATATATATATATATATATATATATACATATACATATATATGTTCAGGTTTATTTGAGACCATTCTAATTTTCTAAGACCGTGAGACCAAATCTAAAAATAATTTTAAAATGCAAAATAAATGGAAAAATCCAAAAAAAAAATTAAATATTATTTTCGGAACTTGAATTAACTAAAAATAAAAAAAAAATAAAAAAATCCCGTTTTTTTTTTTTTTTTTTTTTTGAAAAATACGTGAAATATTCTAATAGAATATTATACTATACATATTCTAAAAAGTAATTTTAAAATGCAAAATAAATGGAAAAATCTAAAAATTCTTTTTTTAAATATTATTTTCGGAACTTGAATTAACTAAAAAAAATCCCGTTTTTTTTTGAAAAATACGTGAAATATTCTAATAGAATATTACACTGTACATATTCTAAAAAATAATTTTAAAATACAAAATAAATGGAAAAATCCAAAAATTCTTTTTTTAAATATTATTTTCAGAACTTGAATTAACTAAAAAAAGATAAAAAAAAATATATATAAAAAAAATGCGTCTCACGGTCTCACAAATATAGGTGGTCTCAAATGAACCTAACCCTATATATATATATATATATATATATATATATATATATATATATATATATATATATATATATATATATATATATATGGACGAAAGTTTAGGTTTCATTTTTTATCGAAAAAAATCTAAAAATATAGAAATTCATAATTTTTCATCATCTTTCCATCGATATTAAAATTGATATATATATATATATATATATATATATATATATATATATATATATATATATATATATATATATATATATTACTTTTGTGATCTGTTGAGGTTCACACTGTGAATTTGCATATATATTCACAGTGTGAATCTGCACAGCTTCACAATGTGAATTTGAACAGATTCACATTATGAATCTGAACATAGTATTATATCAGAGATAAAAAATTGGAAAAAATATATATATAAAAAATACAAATCATAAAATCAAACATAGGGCTGTATCGGAGAGAAAAAAAAAACTGAATCATTAAAATTGAATCATGGATCATAAAAATGATCCATGCTTCAATTTTAATGATTCTAAAAAAAATTTCTAATTTTTTTTTCTCTACGATATAGTACTATGCTTGATTTTATTATTTGTATTCTTTTATATTTTTTTAGGTGTACTCATCGAAAAAAGAGTCCTCATCGGTTCCCCCCCTCTCTCTCCCTATATATATATATATATATATATATATATATATATATATATATATATATAATTCCAAGGATTATACTATTACAAAAGTAATATAATTTAATAATAAATAAACAGTTTTTTTCTGGAAAGAATAAACTCATAAATAAATAGATTAAAGCTACCTTTTAAAAATATCAATTTATCCCATTAAATTTAGAATTTTATCAAGTTTATTGATGTTAATACAATTGACTAAAGAAATCATCAATATTCAAAGTATTTTCATAAAATACCTCTTGACTCACAAAAAATTATCTAAATCTTATATATATATATATATATATATATATATATATATATATATATACACGGAAGTTTAGGTTTCATTTTTTATCGAAAAAAATCTAAAAATATAGAAATTCATAAATTTTCATCATCTTTCCATCGATATTAAAATTGATATATATATATATATATATATATATATATATATATATATATATATATATATATATTACTTTTGTGATCTGTTCAGGTTTCACACTATGAATTTGCATATATGCACAGATTCACAATGTGAATTTGAACAGATTCACATTGTGAATCTGAACATAGTATTATATCAGAGATAAAAAATTGGAAACATATATATATATATATATATATATATATATATATATATATATATATATATATATATATAAATACAAATCATAAAATCTAAAGTAGGACTGTATCGGAGAGAAAAAAAAATTGAATCATTAAAATTGAATCATGGATCATAAAAAAGATCGATGCTTCAATTTTAATGATTCAAAAAAGAAAAATTCTAATTTTTTTTCTCTATGATATAGTACTATGCTTGATTTTATGATTTGTATTTTTATTTTTTATTTTTTTAGGTGTCCTTATCGAAAAAAGAGTCGTCATCGGTTCCCCCCCCCCTCTCTCTCTCCCTATATATATATATATATATATATATATATATATATATATATATATATATATATATATATAATTCCAAGGATTATACTATTACAAAAGTAATATAATTTAATAATAAATAAACAATTTTTTTTTTCTGGAAAGAATAAATTTATAAATAAATAGATTAAAGCTACCTTTTAAAAATATCAATTTATCCCATTAAATTTAGAATTTTATCAAGGTTATTGATGTTAATACAATTGACTAAGGAAATCATCAATATTCAAAGTATATTCATAAAATACCTCTTGACTCACAAAAAATTATCTAAATCTTATATAGGTACAACGATCTATGGATGATCAGACAATTTTGATAACGACATATGAAGGCACTCATAACCATCCACTACCACAAACTGCCATGGCAATGGCCTCCACCACCTCTGCCGCCGCCTCTATGCTACTCTCTGGTTCAGTTTCAAGCTCAAATCACCATAACCACAACCTTATCGTAGGATCCATGCTTTCTTCTTATCATCCGAATATTACCACTACCTTGTCAGCCACTACACCGTTTCCTTCCATTACATTAGACCTCACAAACCCTAGCTCCAACCACCTCCAACAACCCCCATTTCACTTTCCTTTTTCGACCAACACAAATCCTAATTTCAGTCTTCCTGATAAACCATCACTTTTGGCACAATTGGATACTCAACAGTATAGTGTAAGGAAGTTTTCTGGCATCCCAAATTCCGACCAAGAGCTGATGGATGCAGCCATGGCGGCGGTCACAACAGATCCACATTTCATGGCAGCTTTGGCTGCCGTAATTGGCTCCATTATTGCCAATGACCACCATAACAATGACGGTGTCAACAACAGCCAAAGAAGTGATAATAATTTTACAACAAATTAGAGTTCTCCAAAGTATATATTGCCAAAAGGAAACGAAATAGACTATGTACAAAACGAAACAAATACACACTCTTATAAAAAGTTGAATCAAATTATTTTTTCTTGTAGTGTATTTTCAAAATCAGTTTCATTAATGTCGTTTTAATACTGAAAAAGCTGACATAAAATGTAATATTGTTAAGATACAACCTTATATACACATATACACACACTATATTTAAACCTGTAAAAACCATGATTAAAAAGGAAAAACAGTATTGATAACTCAAAAAAGTAATCTTTAATGATGCACAATTTATTAATATATGCTTGACTATCGATTCCATCTTCAATAATAGTGATCAATAATAAATGGTGAATAATTTATTATTTAAATATGTAATTTTAATAAAAGTGGAGATTATAAAAGAAAGAAATAAAAAAAAAAAACTGAAAACGTTTAAAGGTTTATATCCTAATTACCAATATCATTTGCGGAAAGCAAAGTTTTATTTATTTATATATTTTAAATAAACCAAGAGGTTTACACCCCATTACAAAGATCAGAAAAAAAATATTAAATTTGTTAGAAAAAAATACACAAATTGAATATTTTCAAATCTATTGTTTTCCTCATTCATCTTTCATATAGTTTTTATAATAAGGTTTAGTTGTAAACATTGTGTTATTTCCTTGGAAATGACATGTCTGGAAGGAACTTTCTTACTTTTAATTCCAAAATAGATGCAAATAATTAACTTTTGCGAATGTTATACCAGCTAACTAACATGGAAAATTACAACAAACCAGAGAAGAACCCTGCGTTGCGGGGTAGAATCGATAAAGGAAACAACATAAAAGGTTGAATTTATTAGCCATGCCATTTATAATTCATTGTTTGTTATAAATTTATAGTTTCCAATTTTTTTCTGGATCTCAAGTTAAATTAGAATAATATATTAGATTAACATTTTGCCTTTGTCATCTTTCCGACTCTTTATGACCTCCAAAGGTGACTAACTAACCATCTTGTCAAGGTCTGTCATTAGTAGACGACAAAAGTATAGGGATCCAGGAAGCAGGTGGCGGGAACAGAAGGTGGAGATGCCGACGAACAGTGGATAGTCCGATGGTGGTGATGATTATCCCGACATTTTCATTTTCGTAATATCTGACCTGGTTACACCCCCGACCGAGGCACCGGAATACGCCGAGCTGTATGACTTAGTTCATGGATAACAAGCAAATTGAATATACATCACAAGCTACAACAATAACAACATAGCAGTTACATTCCAGTTTAATGTTCGAATACAAGATTCATGCATATAATAGTAATGAGTTCATAAATTCGTCTTAACAAGTAGGCCGATATAACAAAAACTAGATAAGAGTACTAGATTGTATGGAATCCATGAACAGTTCTTCTATTAAAGGCTGCTTCAATGATCTCCTGAGAATACATGTAATTTAAGGGTCAACATAAAGGTTAGTGAGAGTTACAGGTATTCTGCTAACCGTAGTAAAGATACTGTAAAAGTCTAAAAGTATTCCTTTTGTCGTTAAAACCATGTTTGATACAGGGTTAAATCATAAGTATATATATACTTGAAATATTTGTTAAAGAGATAAATCATAAGTAAATCCATACCTAAAATGTTTGATAAAGTGATAAACCATAAGTAAACCTATACTTTAAATACTTGATAAATAAATAAATCATAAATAAATTCATACTTAAAATGCTTGATAAAGAGTTAAACCATTAGTAAATCCATACTTAAAATGCTTGATAAAGAGTTAAACCATAAATAAATCCATACTTCAAATGCTTGATAAAGAGTTAACCATAAGTAAATCCATACTTAAAATGCTTGATAAAGAGTTAAACCATAAGTAAATCCATACTTAAAATGTTTGATAAACAGAGAAACTGAATCCGTGGTTTCTAGTTAAAGAGTCCAGTTAATGCCTATAGCGAGTCCTATAACCGAGTTATGTGACTAGTTACAATCCCTTATGACGCTTCATTGGGCGTCGTAGTTAAACTAAAGATAATTATCACCCGCTTCGATGATCCGTCGAGGTTGTAGCTTAGGTAATGAATACTGTCTCACTATAAAGGTCATTAACTATGTTATACGATAAAGTTTCACAATAAAAGCCGAGTAAATTCGATAAATCCGTAAAAATGTATGTCACTCGCTAAAATTGATAATATGTTTCTTCACATGCACGAATGATTTCCAAGATATAATTGTTATAATTCGTACGTATATAATTAATATTTATATTTGTACATGATCGATATAAGTGAAAATAAATTATTCGCAAGACTAATAATATTTTTAAACGCATGCATATCATAAGAAAATCGGTTTATAATATTGTAGCACCTGGTTCTTGGTATGTAAAATTTATCTAAGTGTTTTGCCTTTTTAGCCTTGGACTCGGCGAGTTGTAGGCCCGACTCGCCAAGTAGAGACGGGATATGGAACACGTTTAAGTTGGCGACTCGGCGAGTCCATATTTTGGACTCGGCGAGTCCCCGCTGTCTGATGAAACCCTAAATTTCAAGGGCTTGCACCCTATTTAAACCTTCTTATCCGCCCCAAGCTCTCCCCCTTCACCCTCAGAGCTCTCTACTTCGTCCAAGCCTTGTTCCTTGTGAGATTGAAGCATTTTGGTGTGTTTTCTTGAAGATTTTGAGAGGAAAGGAGAGTAGATCAAGAAGAGAAGAAGGAGGCCAGACATCTTGGTGCTACTTCAGTGATTTCCTTGAGGTATAACTCAGTTTCCCTCTGTTTTCATGCTTATAGTCCCTTATAGCTCCATGAAAGTCCTTCTTGAGCCTTTCCCCAAGCTTGATTGTGTATTAGGGTTTGTAATAAGTTGTTTAGCCTCTAGATCTAAGCATGATTGAGCTCCAGGAGCTTGGATCTACTGCCTTTATGGAGCCATATTGCATGAAAGCCCTAGATCTACTCTTTTAGTGCATTTTGAGCCCTAAAACCTTCATTAGTGTTTATTTACACGTAAAGTTGGAAACTTTACGTGTTAATCGAGCCCTAGAAACCCAGATTTATGAATGGAATGATTTGGATTCAAGTAAAATCGAGTATATAGTATTTGCATGTGACAGACTCGGCAAGTCGAGTCGCAAGTCCCCGAGTTTTCCCCCTTTTCGTGTTTGCGGGGTGGAGTAGTGAGTCATGGGGTGTGACTCAGTGAGTCGGAAGCCAGACTCACCCATGAAGGAACTCGGCGAGTCAATGCCCTGACTCGGTGAGTTCAAGGCAATCTTCTTGCCTCAAGAACAGACTCGGCGAGTTGTTCATACAACTCGGCGAGTCTCAGCATAGAATGTTCTTCGGATGAAGATGAACTCGACGAGTTGTTCATACAACTCGGCGAGTAGGATGAAGGACTATTGGACCTTGGTTTAGAAGGAGAACTCGTCGAGTCAATGCCTAACTCGACGAGTAGAGATGGGATTATGGTCAATCGAATGGATAGGGACTCGGCGAGTTGGCAAGCCAACTCGGCGAGTCGGGTCAACTGGAAGTTGACTTTGAATTTGAATCTTGGTTTGGTTAAGGGTAAATGATCATTTTACCTTGAGGTCGTTTAGCAGTATTTGACTGAGTGTTTTGTGGGGATTATAGCCGGAGGATTCCCGGGGCAGCAGCAGTAGCAGACTGTCAGTTCCCACACAGATCAACATCTACTTTGAGGTGAGTTACCTTCTAGTAGCGGTGGGTCTACGGCCACAATGCCGGCCCGCCAGTAGGAGTTGTATGGTAAATGATTGTCTTTGTGATATCATCTAGGTTTGCTACTACCTGATATGTTATATGCTGGTATGATATGTATATGTGATAGTAGTAGATTTCGATTGTTAGGACCGAAGGGTAGGTCAGACACCCCAGATATGTCTGACAGTATGTGATGATATGTTTATATGCTGGCATGATATGTTAGATGCGATAATGGTAGTAGGAGGGGAATAGTCCCCAAGTTCGGTCATTAGGACCGAAGGGTAGATTGGACACCCCATATATGTCTGATAATATGTTATGTTATGATATATGTGATAGTAGCAGTAGGGGGTGAAATAATCCCCGAGGATCGGTTGTTAGGACCGATGGGTAGTCAGCACCCCGGAATGGCTTGACACGGGTAGTCAGCACCCCAGAACGGCTTGACATGGGTAGGTCGACACCCCAGAATGGTCGTACCGGGTAGGTTGGGCACCCCAGAATTGCCCGGCAGTATGTATGATATGTGATTGTATGGTATGTGGTATGATGGGGGAACTCACTAAGCTTTGTGCTTACAGTTTTCAGTTTTGGTTTCAGGTACCTCTTCTTCGAAGGGGAAGGAGTTGGCGCGGTAGTGGCACATCACACACATGCCTTGTATTCCGCATTATGAGATCTTCATGGGGATTTGTACTCTGACACTATTATGTTTTATAAAAATGTTTTCTAGACATGCGATATCTTTTATGAAATGACAACGAGCTCAAAAATCAATATTAGGTCAAAAATCTTAATTTCATTAAATTTAAATAATTACAAAGAATAGTAATTTTTTTACCTTTTTGTTTACTGGATGATCCTTAAATTTTGGAATCTTGTTGTTCATTTCTACTTGGACCTTTGCTGAATTCTAGAGTTTATGTCGAACACATTGAGGTAAGGCTGTAAACGAACCAAACGAACACAAACAGAGGCTTGCTCGTGTTTGTTTGTTTAACTTTAACCGATCAACAAACGAACACGAACAACTAAACGAACAAACTTATTATGTTCTTCGTTTGTTAAACAATTTAGTGTGTTTGTGTTCGTTCGTTTAGTTGATAAATGAACATAAACGAACACAAAGTCAAACGAACTTAAAATAACATTTAACAAACACAAACAAACTTAAACGAACATAAAGAAACAACCATGAACTTAAACAAAAGCAAACATATGTTCTACATTTTCATACAATAATAACGCTCTACTTAATTGTTCGACAAAAACTACAATAAAGTTTCATTAAGTTGTTTGTCATTCCATATTAAAATAACAAAATAATACTTCAAAAAGACAAAAGTATTTCCCTTCTAGCCAATCCTACAATAAACAAACGAACGTAAACAAAAATAAACGAACGAACATAAACGAACATAAATGAATGAATGTTAACGAACGTTCACGACCGTAAATGAATGAACGAGAGCATTGTTCGTGTTCGTTCGTTTAACTAAACGAACCAAATATTTTGTTTATGTTTGTTCGTTTATTAAATAAACGAACATAAATGAACTTCCCGCCGAACGGTTCATGAACTGTTCGCCGAACATTCAGTTCGTGAACTTTACAACCCTACATTGAGGTGTTTTAAATGCAATTGTTTTATTATTTTTTTAATCCTTGTGCCTGTTAGTTGTGGCTTTCTTTGCAGTTTGCATCACTTGATCAACATCATCCTATATACTAATTAATCAAATTCCAGTTATTACACGAGGAAAACATCATAATAAACTAATAATCATAACTAAAACATGTAAATTAACATCATTCAACATTGAAAATTCACAAAATAGATATCATAACAAACCTCAAAAGTATAGCAGACAATAAATCAACATATTGTAAATTAACATCATTCAACATTGAAAATTCACAAAATAGATATCATAACAAACCTCAAAAGTATAGTAGACAATAAATCAACAAATTAAACAGTTTGAAGCTTTGATCATGTCAAGAAATAGTATCATAAAAGGAGCTTAAAAGAGTTAAAAAAATAACTCCAGAAAGCCCGATAGTAAAAGAATTAAATGATTGTACATCCTACCCTTAAATCCAAAGAACACACTTAATTATTGGTACTAAACAACAACATAGTTTTATTTTCTATTTATCATCCCGGTTTCATTACAAATATAAGAAAACACCCTTTTGAAATTCTCAAAAGAAGCCATTTTACAAAGTAGGATGCTATAAATGATTAATGTGTTGATCGTTTAAAGAAACTTAAAGTTTATATACGTTTAAAGACAAAAGGAAACCTCTATTTGTAGAGAAATATTGTAAAGTTATTTGGGATAGGTTGCTTACTAAGTCAACTTTGGTAGGAAAACTAAGAAGATATCAAGAAATAGAATTTTAAATGCTCTAGTTGATTTAATTTAAATATATGTTCTTCTTCATCCTTGTTCATGTAGCTCTTTAAGAAGGGCACAATAAAAGATGGTTAGGAATAATTAAATACAAACTATAGCCTAAAATTGGTAAAATACTAAAAAGGCTACAATCTTTCCCTTTTATTGGCATACTTTCAATATCGGAAAGCTTTAGGTATAACCTTTTTTCTTTACTTAAAACGAACCACTAAGAGTAATACGTGTATCAATCTCTATTCTGATTAATGGAGATTGATAGTTGATCATCACGTGATCATATAATACCTGTAATATCAGATCATTGAACTCAAAGCCTGTTTTATCTTCTATATTTTAATATTTTGCACATTTTATGATTAATTTCTCCTACAAACCCAAGCGCTTTTGGGGGTAAAACTTGGGACATATGATGGTATGTAATAATTATTGATCCAACATATGACTTTTACTTAAAGAAAGTGATATGTTAATCAAATATAATTTACATAAGGATGAAAAATTGGAAGTTATATTTATGACAGAAATTGAAATCGATAGAAAGTTTCCCCAATAAAGTCAAAACAGATCTTCAAAATCATACTACGTGAGTAGTCCCACAGGAATACAACTCTGATTTTCATATAAAGTCAAAACTAGACAAAAGTTAAATGAAGAATTCATTAATTTATCCAAGATTATTCATAAAAACGAAGTTTATCAGATTCCAATTCGCCTTGATTGATGAAAATCTCAACTCAATCAAAGCTTGTAAATTTAGTCAAGGACGAAATTTTTTGGATAAATTCTTGGAATAAAACAAAAATCCATGAGTATTATCATTTAGAAAGAATTATATAAAATAAAACTTGAAAAAATATATGATTATGTTAATTGGACGAGGACTTTCATTGAGAACCATGAATGCAACTTTCCACTGATGAAAACACCCGTCTTTGAAACCCAAGAAATTGCAAACAATAACAAATTCTTCGTTCCATTCGACAACTCCATCATCCTTCAAAGATCCTTTATTGGTGACATTCCTCCTCACATTTCCCCACATAAAAGTAAGCGGATTATTGGACTTATTTGACCCTTTCCACTTAACCTGAACAACTAATCTTGAAAGATCTTGAGAAGCATATGCAAGAGAGATGAATTGTTTAAAGGGATTTTTTTGCCTACTTTTCATGGACTCGATGCCATCGTCCATCCTTTGATTATGTGTCCTATAATTTCAAAAATGAATAACAACAAAACAACATGCTACAAATATGGACTCATGGGTAATGTTCCAAATACGATTAGTGATTTACAAACATATCAAGAAGGAGAATAACTGTATGAAATTAATAAAATAAAATAAAATAATGTGAAGTAGGTATTGGTCCAAAGAAGAATTTTCATGTGGAATTCCCCATACTTACTCATCATGAGATTGGGCTTGAACTTAAATGGCATCTCTATATCCAGTCTTGAACCAAATCGACTGCCTTTAATCAAAATTACCACAAAGTGGAATGTAAAGTGAATAAGAATGCGGAATAATGAAATTGCCAAAAAAAATTATTAGGGCAATAGAAATTTATGTGGTGAAATTTAGGTAATAAGTGACGATCGATTTATACCTCTTTGATCCTCAAGGAGTGTACGTGAGAACAAATAGAATTTCCTATATCAAGGGCATTATGGTTTCAGAAACATCAAACCTACAAAAAACCACTTTAAGCAATCAATTTCAATAACCAAGAAGAATAAAAAAAAGATAAAGAATGAATATTTGGACATTGAAAGTTCAAGTAAATATGAGAAAGCCTGCACAAACAGAATAAGGATGTGGAATTAGCAGATTTCCAAGAAATTGATTCTAATCTTCGTAATCAACATGAGAAAATCTTGGTGATTGTTGATTTCTCGGAAAGGATGAATGCTTGAGATTTTTTTGGGAGCTGATCCGTCGTATAGAAGTTGGAAACTCTTAATTGTTTCCAACGTTGGAGCAAAAATGAAGGCGGATGGGGTTTTAAGAGGCAGAAAGGGCATTTTCGGAACTTCACATGGAAACTTTGAGCGAAAAATAATGATGGGAGGGAGCTCAACAATTGCTACGTGGCAATTAGTTACTCATTTATTAAGATAGAGCAGAATATATATATATATATATATATATATATATATATATATATATATATATATATATATATATATATATAGAGAGAGAGAGAGAGAGAGAGAAAGAAGGAGAGGGAATGAGCTAGGGTCAAATGTGGATTGACATCTATTGTGCGGACAATTCTATTTTGTGAGAATAACAAAGAAAACATGTTGTTTGATAATGTGAATATGTTCAATCTTACATAACTATTGCTATTATCACAAATTCTCACTAATTAAATCGTCTATAGGTTATTATATATATATATATATATATATATATATATATATATATATATATAGTATTAATCTTTTTCTGTTATAATGTTGTCAGAATGTTTATTGATTCGTATTCTATAAGAAAGAAAATGAGTGAAAAACGATGAGTGAAAACAAAAATTAATAAGAATTAGTGAGAATACATGAAAATGACAATAGTTGTGTGAGGTTGAACGTATTCACATTACTAAACAATCTATTTTTTTTAGTAATTCTCATAGAATAGCTATGTCCATACGTCCGCACAACAGTTGTATATCCACATTATTATCTACCCCTATATATATATATAAAGAGAGAGAAAGAGAGAGGTAGGTTCAAATATGGATTAACAAATATTGTGTGGATGTAGGGATTAATATGGACCAAGTATTATTTAATTTTAATAAATAATTAATTAAATCTTTCACCCTTTAATTTAGGCAAATTACTTTATTTAAAACCCTACTGACTATTTCATCTAGACCCACAAAATCGCCTCCCGCTTCCATCGAAGATGTCAAGATCGTCGGCACTAAATCACCTCCTGCTTCCATCGAAGATGTCAAGATCGTCAGAGGGAAGTTCTTAGGTGCGCTGTCAGCTATTCCGGTTGTCGTAAGCAATCAGGATCGTCTCCGGGGTTCGAAGAGGTTAAAGAGACAGAGGGAAGAGGGGAGTTCGTTGTCTCCGGGGTCGGCGACGCCAAAGGGGAAAAGCAGCGCAAGGTCTGCTCTAGCAATCAAATGTGAAGAGAAGGGAGAAGGCTAATCTGAGAGGGTCAAGGCAAGAAGCAACAACACACGATCTGGGGAGATGCGAAGGAAGCTGCTGCCCTCCTGACCACTGTGTGCTTCATCGATTCAGCCGACCCTATTCTCTTAGCCATCATCGATTTCTCCTAGGTAAGTTCTCGATTCCACAAAATCGGTATGTTGTTCGATCCCTCAATCTAAGTCTACGTTTTTTAATTTTATTTTTTTTGTCAATTCAATTGATCAAAGTTTTCTTCCTGCAATTCTAGATTCGTTTTACCTGTGAGTATTTTGGTTAAGAGTATGCTTAATTGATCATTTCATAATTTGTTTTACATGTTATTCTATGAGATGCACTTCAAATCTTCTTCAAATGATAGTTGAAGAATGTTCTTCTTCAAGAATGACATTTTGAATCTCAACCGGTCAAGAAAAAGTTTGTATCAAGAATGATGTATATTGAGGCAACAAGTTGTATGTATTTATATTCTTGAACTTCATTTTTTGTATGTGTTTTTTTTCAAGACCACTCGGAATGTAGAAAAGTTATTTGGAAACACAACGGTGGATGGAAATTAAGAGACATTTTCATGACAATTGAGATTCACCACACCAAAATGTCAAAATATAACATCATGAAACAAGAATGAGAATGAAGATTCTTTGGTGAATTGTATTCTTATAGAATGAATATTGTTTTCAAGAATGACTTACTATAAAGCTTGTATTCTTATAGAATGTGGCAAAAATGCAAAAGATGACATTGTATTTTTATTGAATGTGATAGTAAAAATTGTTTTTTTATTTTTATTTTTGGACCTTAGATTCTTCAATAATATTAATAATAGATGAATATTCTTTAAGAATGTTGTTATTCTTCAACTCATGGTTCAAAAATTTGTTATTATTCAAAATGTTCATTCAATCAGAATATGTATTCTGTCAGAGTTTGTATTCAATCAGAATATGTATTTGTCACACCCCAAAACTGGAACGGCGGAAACGTTCTGGGGTGGATGACGTCATGTCAAGTATCACAACATATTCAGTATAGTAATCAAAGTGCAACAACCATTGTATTAATAGTAATAGTTTTACATCGGTTACATGTTATAGTAATATCATAGTAATTACAAAACATAACATAGATGCAGCTCGGTACTAGGCTGTCTTTACAAAGCTCCTGGGATGTACCTGTCTATCGCTGACCTGAGAATACAAGTTATTTTGAAAGCGAGTATCAGCATTTTATAATGCTGGTGAGTCCATAAGTATTTAGTGTCATTTGTATAAATACGCATTTTTATTCAAAATAACTTTATGAAAAGTAGTAGTTTAGAATCTACGGGGTATTAGCGCCCTTTCCAGAAAATCCTATATTTTCTAATTAAAAGCAGTCTCCTACCAAGAATCGACAGTGTTATGTTTTAAAGAGAAATTTTCCCTTAAATACTATCATTACCAAAATACGGTATTTGACTTTAAAAAAAGCAGGAGAATATCACTAGTAAAAATATTAGGGGAAAATAACATATGCCTCAACAGAATTCCTGCTGATTAAGGTAAAAGAAGTCATAGACTCCAGGAGAGTATCGAATGAATGATACGCCTGGCTCAGTCTAATAAAAGGAAACACAGACCCCGGACAGTATCAAATGTATGATACGGCTAGCAAGGTCTAAAACAAAGAAACACAGACCCCAGACAGTATCAAATGAACGATACAACTAGCAAGGTCTAAAACAAAGGGTAATCCTAAGTGGGTTGTTTCAAGAATACAGTGTTAATTCTCGTTACCTTAAGGCCATGAATTATAAGGTAAACATGGTGATACTCATAACCATACTGATTGACACTAGAGTACTTGACGCCCTGCAAGCGTCGGAATAAATGTGACATTTGTCATCCCTTGGCATAGTAGGCCGTGGACTGTAGCTAGCAGTCAGGGTGTGGGAGTGTCAGTCCCGTATAGATCTATACACACAATGCCCGCTCTCCCTACAGGAGACTCTGGTTACCAACTTGACAACGGGGGAATCCGTGTCCTGAAGATGCATCTCGTATACTGAATTCTAATATAGGTACTGGACTAATGATAGAGACTCACGAATGAACTGACTCCTTTGGAATTCTCGTACTAGAAAGAGTAAATATAACTTCCTAACTATTCCTATAATAGTTACTAGTGTCTCTGGTCTATAAACGGTGACTGGAAGGATGCCCTTGCTACCCAAGGGAAATGAACTGGTCGAAGGAAACCTTTATGTCTATACGTGTATACATAATATATAACTAATGTTTGAACGACCTTCGGACGGATAACCGATACCCACCAGACCACATCCCAACGAGGAAAAGGAAATAGGGCGAACTAGCCTTCCTAAGTCTTTCAAACATTATTTATATAACTATACAAGTACAAGCATGCATCTAACGAAAGATCTATGAATGATGGATGGAAGGATGCCCTTGCTATCCAAGGGAAGTGAACTGGTCAATGAAAACCTTCATGTCTATACGTGTATACATGATATATAACTAATGTTTAAACGACCTTCGGACGGATAACCGTTACCCACCAGACCACATCCCAACGAGGAAAAGGAAATAGGGCGAACTAGCCTTCCTAAGTCTTTTAAACATTGTTTATATAATTATACAAATACAGGCATGCATTTTAACGAGATAAAAACATAGAAGAAAACTCTAATGAAAACCTTGGAAAATCTTTACACATAAGAAAATTTACGACTTGATGTCAGTTTGTAAAACAAGTTTGAAAATCTTTGGAATCCTTTGAAAAGCCTTTCATAACAACTTTGAAAATGATTTGTATAAAACAGATTAAGTGAAGAAAACCTTTGGAAAACCGTTAACAAGAGTTGAAAGCGAGATTGGAAAATCTTAAGCTGGATAAAACAGTATAACATACGAAAATCCATTTTGCTATACAGTTATCAATCACATGTGATTTATATAATAACTGTACAGGTCAACTTGTATTCTCCCTATACAAGCAGTTAAAATCATTAAAAGGTTCATTCAGGGGTATGAATTCACCTGTTGTAAGTGGATCGGATGGAGGTGCCGGTTGGGTGCTCGGTGCCAAGTAGAGACTTGAACACACTTAGTGACCTATTAACATATGATGACATATGTTTACATACAATTAGTGTTTATAATACTAATTTAAACACGTAAACACATCCTAATGTGAGGAAAACACTTTGGTCAATTGCTAGGAGGCTATTGGGTTGCAATAAGGGAGTGTATGGCCTAGTTAGGGAGTTTACTCTTCAAGAGTAAACTATTTATGGAGTTTTCGGCCCTAAGACCATATCCCCATGAGTTTACGGCCGCAAACTCATGGATGGTGTGTTCTTGGATGCTTAAAGGTCTTATATCACTTGTGGAATTAGGCTAGGTTCAAATCTAGGGTATAGGAAGTGACTAAGTCCTCAAATAGACCATTTATGGGAGTTTATGGCTGTAAACATAGAGTTTACGACCGTAAACTCTTACTAGTCCCTTCCTTTTGTGTTTTGATGGTTCATACTTGTTTCTAGTCAATTATACAAGTCATAAGGGGTGTTAGGGGCATCATATGACCATTTTATGGAGTTTACGACCCATGGACCAATCCTTGGGGGGTTTACGGCCATAAACTCCTAGTTCCTTGGTTTCTTTGATGTTTAAAGCCCCTACTTCATTTGTGGTTGATTCTAGACATTTTCCCAACCCATAGGAGGTGTTGAGGGCAATTTTAACACCTTAACAGGTGTTCACGGCCGATGAAGAGGGGTTTACGGTCCAAGAGTGTTCTTGGGCCGTAAACTCTTGTTTACTCTCCATATGATAAGGTTTTGGTGTTCTAAGCTCATACATGCAAGTCTACAAGTCATATCTAATCCCTAGGAGTGATTTAGAAAGGTTTTGGGGCTTCAAAACCCCACTTATGGGTGTTTACGTTCCAAGAGTGTTCTTGGGCCGTAAACACATGATTTGGTCCCTATTGGATGTCTTAAACACGAATTTGCATGTTAAATGAGCTAAACAACAAGTTAGGGTAGATCACTTACTAGTTTGGGGCACGAAATGGGCGGTTTTTGGATCGAAAGCAACTTGTAGAGAGAGAGAGAGAGTGAAAAGGGTGTAAATGAGGTTTACTCTCCCTTATATAGTGGTTTGAGTTTGTGGCTCGGTGGAAATCTACCTGATACTGACGTTAAACGGGGCTTTTGGTCGCACCCGATTAAATGGTCGTAATTTGACTTGGTTGAAACTAAAACATTTCAAGGGATTATTGAGGGTGTTTCTAATTTGTTTCAACCCTTACGAAGTCATGAAAAGTCCCAATTTAATTATCCTAGTCCAAAAGGTTAACGGACAATTAATAAAGCGGGTTTTATTAACGGAAGATGTGGTTAAAAATGACGGGATAAATTTCGGGTTGTCTCAGTATTCTATTAGAATATGTATTTTATACTCTTGGTCCACATTCATCCCTACATCCACACAATACTTACCATCTACATTATAACCTGGCCCTATAGTATTCTATTAAAATATGTATTTTATACTCTTGGTCCACATTCATCCCTACATCCACACAATACTTACCATCCACATTATAACCTAGCCTTTTATATATATATATATATATATATATATATATATATATATATATATATATATATATATATATATATATATATATATATATATATATGAAAATTATGGCAAAAATGATGATACCTTTATAAAGAAAAGAATTCTAACATTATTTGATTTTATATAAATACTAAGAAAAACGACCATTTGTAAGTTGTAATAGCAATTTTGCAGAATAGAAAATACTAATAAACACCATCTAATCACGTGTAATAATGACTACAAACGAGTACATATGTCAAAATTGTGCCAAAAAAAACCTAATAAAATATTACCAATTGAACCAATAAAATTGGTTGTCAACATGTTAAACATAGTAGTACCGTACCAATTGAACAATCTTGATATGATAATGGTAAACAATTTTGAATACCATTGAAATATCGTACCGACGAGACCAGTTCATTTGTAAGTATATATATATATATATATATATATATATATATGTGTGTGTGTGTGTGTGTGTGTGTGTGTGTGTGTGTGTGTGTGTGTGCGTGTATGGAAAAATGAATATACTTTTAAGGATATATAAGTTTAAATACCCGATCTACAAAACTATGTAGTTTTGTTCACTTTTTAATTTTGTAATTTCTTTGAATTCGTTTTAAGAATCGAACTTTTACTTTTAGTTAAATAACATCATTGCAATAAAAGTATTAAAAATATATATCATCTAACTAAAGATTTAAAAATGTACGAAAACGTCGTTAAATTTTGAAGAACATTACTCTAAATTACATAATTTATGCTTAAATCCATTTGAATTTCAATATTCTAATAATGATTTATGTAACTAATAAAAGAATTAAAAAACTACAAATGAAATGTCATGCGAGCGAATTTAAGGTTATGTTAGAGAAAGTAAAAACTCAAATTCATAACTTAAATATGTAATTAATAACGAAAAGAAAATAGATGAAGTGGAAAGTAGAAATTAAACCTTTGATGTTAGAATGACGGCTTCCTGTTAGTAATTGTACGACAATTTTATTTTCTTTCACAACCAGACGACAATTGAAGCAGAAAATCAAATAGGAATTGAGTTGTGTTGTTATCGTGAATAAGGAAAGATGTAGGTTTTAAGGATTTTTTTTTTTCAAAAATTAAACAACTAATCAAAACTAAGTAGTTTTATGGATTGGGTACCTAAATTTATATACCCTTAAGGGTATATTCATTTTTCTCATATATATATATATATATATATATATATATATATATATATATATATATATATATATATATATATATATATATATATATAAACAAAACCATATATTAATTATCAATTGCATTTAACGTTTACAGTTTTACGACGATGATTTAAGTCCTTCAGCCGCATTAGTTAATGGCTACTACCATGTTAAATTACAAAATTAACACGTTACTTTAATGTTACTTCAATATAATTTTTTTTAGTAAATTAAAAGATCTACATAACTAGTTTCTTCACTAATCATCAAAATTACTCGACGTATTAGTATATATTAAAATAGTGCCATGAAAATTAATAGAAGTATGCATATACCATTACTAATTTATAGCAACCAAACATATTGGTACATACTTGGTACGATTATTAGCATAACTTTAATTTTTTTTACTAACTATAGTTGATACGGTACACGGTTTAGAAGAAAAAGTATTAGTAACTTACCTTGTTCAATCCCACAAACATATACTTAACTCTTTTTATATTATAATTGTAACATCCCGTCCAATTAAATAAATAAGTAGATAAAGATTTATTTAATGAATAATAACCCTAAAATAAATAATATTTAGCGGGGCGTTAGTATTGGGGAGCCAATTGTTATAATTTTTGAATTTGGGGGTTAAAAGTGTAAGTTCCAAATTGGTTTTGTGAATATTTATGAAGGCGGGGACTGAAATCGTAAATAATTTATAGAAAAGGGGTTGCTTGGTAAAGTTTAGATCTAATTTGTGAAGAATTATGGAATCAGGGGTTAAAAGGGAACTATTGGATTTCATTTGTAAGAGAAATGTTGGGAAGGGGCCAGAAGTGAAAAAAAGAGCATAAGTTTAAGGGATGCGGGATTAAACCCGTTCATTCCCTCGTTGCATCGTGAACCCTAGCATACAGCCGCCACACATGAGTTCCAATCCGCAACCTATCCCTCCTCCTCACTATTCTGATCAAGGGGAAGGTACCGCCTACTGCTGTGTTGAGCGCCGCCCCAAATACCGCTGCCGGTGACGAGGTGAGAAGCCGGAGAGATCCACCAGAATCCTTCGATGGGCTCTAAGTAATGCTGGGAGTTTTGGACGGCTGAAAACCCTCGGTAAGTTGGTTGCACTCGGATTCTTACTCCTCTTTCATCCGTCCGGTGTGGGTGTGTGACGACGGTACCCCCCAGCTATCGTTGTCGGCTTCAACCGCCGATACCAACGCCTTTGGGTGCTGCCGACCTTCAATTGGTGGCTGAATGACCCGTTGTTGCTTTTCCGGCGATGCCTACTGCCTAAGAGTTGGCTGTTTGGGCGCATGCTAGGGTGTGGGGGTTGCTTTCGGTATTTGAGGCGTGGGATGTATGTTTATGTGGCTGAAAATCCACTGCCACCACTACGAGGTGGTGGCTGCCGCCTCCTACCGCCGCGTCACCACTACCAACCGCCATATGGTGTTGGCTGTGTGTATTTGTTTTGATGAGTATGAGTATGTCTTGTGAAATGAGTCTCGTATTAGCATTTTTGGTGAAGGAATTGAAGGAAAAATCATCACCACCACCGTGTGGTGGTGGTCGCCGCCATGAGCCGCCAATAACCACCACTACCTGGGGTGGTAGTGGGTGGAGCTTGGCATAGTGAACCCTAATCGGCCCAAATGCTTGCTCTGGGCTTGTTGGATGGCTATTGGGCTAGAAACCCTAATTAGGGTTTGGAAAACCCTAATTTTTGGGTTTGTTGGTTTGGGCCTATTGGGACCCACACTTGGATCAATGGACTGAAGTTATAACTCATGACGATTTTATTGTATGATGGCTTAGTGGAATCATGGACTTAATGGGTTAAGTCCTTAATGGATTAAGTGAGAAACACTTAACCCTAATCATCATTTTATGTGGAAACCCTAATTTTTACTTGGGCCGTGTGTTGAGCCTTTTATTGGGCTTTGGTGATTAGGCCATTGATGAGCCATCCAAGAGTAGTCATGTGGACAAGAATATTTAGATGGGCTCTAGGGTAAGGCCCGTGTGAGGGTTTGGGCCCAATTTGGAAAATTGGGCCATAGTTGGGCCATTAGAGGACTTTTGTGAACTCATTTGGTATTGGGCCTTGGTGGGCCCATTTGGGCTTGGATTAATTATAGACCGGATAGGTGGACCATAAATAGACCTAATAATGTGAAGGTTGTTCTTAGATCATAATGAGGTTATTAGTGGGTTTGGCTTAGTGATAGGAGCCGGAGTGTAGCAACAATATTTATAGGATCTGTTCGCCATCCGATGTGAGTCTTCTCACTATACTTTATCTAGAGTGGTACTTATGTGTGACCGGAGGCTCTTATGTGCTTACATTAAGAATTATGTATCCAGCCTTATGTGTTATTTTGTGCATTACGTCTTTGTGATATTATGCATTGTTGTTTTATGTGATATGTGCTATGTTCTGAGCTTACAGAGTAGGACCAAGAGGTTCCATCAGAGTTGTGGGACTGGAGGGTCCCACTGAGACACATTGACCAAGAGGGTCTTATGGAGTTATAGCCTCGAGTGGCTATAGTGTTGCATGTGTGGTATTTTGGGGAACTCACTAAGCTTCGTGCTTATCGTGTTATGTGTTATGTGTTTTAGGTACTTCTCAGGATCACAGGAAGGCGACGGTTTGATTGTACACACGAGATAAAGAGTTATGTTTTGGAGGATCCTGGATCATTAATTAAACAATTATGGATTTATGTTTTGTTAATTTGATAATTGGAATTTTTGTGAAATGTATTAAGAGCATTTTTGTGATTTAAAAATAAAAATTTTGTTTGAAAAATTAACGGTGTTACCAGTTGGTATCAGAGCCTTGGTTCGAGGGATTTAGATGCACCTTCGGGTATGTCTGGACTCAAACTGAGGATTTGAGGAAATTTTTCAAAAGAAATGATTTTCTAAAACGAGCAAAAGTTTCTAAGAGAAGAAAGAGAAAGAGCAGTGTGTACAATCAGCCAGAGCCCGAACGGTGATTTCCCAAAATACCCTTACTTATTTGTGTTATGAGTTATTATTGAGATATTAGTGTTGCATGCTAGAAGATAGGCTAGGTGTTTCATATGTTAGGGCTAGAGTTGCCTGATTTGTGATGCCTTAGCCTAGGGACTGTTGTTATCTGTGATGTGCTTTGAGTATGCACGTAGTAAGAATATCCAACATGAATCTTTTAGAGAGAGCTTTGAGCAGAGGAGTAATCTAGGAGAGATACCTAGACGAGCATTGGAGGAGCCAACTGAGAGAGTAGTTAGATACCCGTGTGGGGTAGATTTGCTTGAGTTGGGTGACACTTTTGAGTGTGTAGAGAAAGTGAAGTTGTAATCTAGAGTGGCTTTACATGATGGTGGAGATTATTCGATGCTCGAATGTTGCTTGCTTCGTGCTTTGTGGAACTCCTGATGATGGGAGTCAACTACTAAGTGAATATGATGATATTCAGGAGGTAGACGGATGGCATCATAAGGAGTTCTTCAGCAGTTGATGGCAGAGAGGTGTGAGAACCTAGGAAGAGCCTGGGGAGTGACCTTTGTCGGATGAGTATGCTGCTAGAGGAGAGTATTCACAGGAGAGCGACCAATATGACAGGATTAGTGATTGGGGAAGTTGAGTAGCTACTTAGGAAATACGGGAAGATCGGCGTGGAAAGTATGGGTAGATGTGGCAGGTAGTATGGGCCCGTACTACTGAAAGTAGAGGACCCATACTCGATACAGGGAAAATTCCAGAGGTTCTAAGTAGCAGATTGAGAGGTGATCACATGGTTCGAGCGCCATGATCTGTAACAAATTGAGAGGTGATCACATGGTTCGAGTACCATGATCCGTAGCAGATTGAGAGGTGATCACATGGTCCGAGTACCATGATCCATAGCAGATTGAGAAGAGATAGCATGGTTTGAGTGCCATGATTCATGGTAGATAGTGCTTCTGGTTTTACCAGTTATCCCGTTGAGATTGTTTAGATTGGGAGAGGGTGGAACTAGGGGGCCATGTTGAACGAGTTTCAATGGAGCATACCTTGAGGGGGAAATCGATCTGATTTCCAAGAGATTTTGATGAGATGTCAGTTAGAGTCGCAAGACTCAGGGATGAGTAGAGGTGGTGCTTTATGGAGGATTACGGTCTGAGCTGAGCAGTCGGCCGATAGAGGAGGTGCCACATTCAGTGACTATAGTTGTGCTATTTTCTATGAGAAGCAGAAGGGATATTGAGCTTCCGGGTTCAAAGTTGGTGGTAGACCCAGTGGGGTAACAAGGGGTTGCGACCTTTTCACCAGAGTATTTGGGCAGTATGTTTTCTACGAGGTATTCTTATTCCATGAAAGAGTCATCAGTGGGAATAAATGAATGAGAACAAGGAAGTGCCTTATTGAGGAAGGCGAAATGTTGTTAGCAATTTCAGGTGCGAAAGAGGAGTATATCGGGGTGGTGGCCCTCGTGGTCTACGTTGAGTATCGACAATGAGAATGTGGTCTATTGTTTTTATGAATATTTCCTGATTTGGGAAGCGGGGGAGGAGTCAGAGTTGAAGTGCGTGATATTGCATTGTTTTCAGATTTTGAGTCAGATGTAATGCGGAATAGTGGGGTATCCGGCGGTGTGTCGGTCCGAGGCTTCAAGGTGATTGGAGGCAGTCACATGGGGACGATTCTGAGGTTTTCATATGGGGTTCGAGGTACTTGGATTTATTTGGTCATTTTCCGGAAAGTCATCGAGTGTTGGGTGGTACGTCCCCTGAGTTAGGAGTGATACATTTGGAGAGCCAGTCTGTAGTGTGGTTAATTGGGTAGGACATTGGGCGATGGTTTGAACCCTAAGTGGGGGAGAACGTGGTATTTTGTTGGGGGGATCATCACTCTGTTCAATTTGGGGATTAGAGGATTGGGTGTCAGGAATTTGTGGTACGGGCATATGAGACTTGGGTTTAGTGGTAGATGAGGCAAGGCACAGAGCGAGATTATGCATATTGTACATGTCCAGGAAAGAGAGAGTGTATCCACGGCGAGTATCCATTGATCAGGGATCTTATTGTGGTCAAGGACTCTTCAGGGATTGCAATGGTTGAGTTCGAGGCGGTTGGTTCGTCGAGGTCTAGTTCGATTGTTGAGATTTGAGAGTTTGATGTATAGATTGTATCTATACCCCGGGAGGAGCAGCATTTGATTGTCAATTAGTTTCAGAGTTATTATGAGTAGCTTCGCATGGGTTTTGATCAGTAGTAGAATGGGGTTTCGGATGATCGTTAATGTGATCTCAGTCCTTGACGATTTCTCCGTGTTTCAATTTGTGAGTAGAGTATCCCGAGGTTATGAGTTGTGCGAGAAGAAGATAAATAGTTGTAGCTAGTCACTATGAGATTTTGTGATGGTGTATCGAGGTGTCCGAGTATGATGCCCTAAGTTGTTGGATTGTTTTGAGACTCGAGTTTATGATATGATAGGTGGAGTATCGAATAGCTATTGTTCCAGTGGGAACTCATTAACTAGTTGTCATCAGTCAGGGATGGTTCAAGAAGGTGAACTGTATCGAGAGAAAGTGCGTAGTTGCGACAATTGTCGTCAGAAAAGGGTAGGTGCACCTGTCCATGATGGATCACGGAGCATGATTTCAATAAGCGCAATATGGTAATGGTTAATGATGAGATTATGGGGTGGTAAGAGAGTAGGAGGATCCAGGTAAGAGTAATCACTTTGTAAAATCAGGGAAAAACCATGGGGGGAGCCCAGGGTGATCAAGTAAGTGATGTAAGCCTGCGGGGAGCCGTAACATTCACAAGTGAGTGAGTAAGTGATGTCAGCCTGCGAGGAGTTGTAGCATCCACGAGTCCGTGTGAGAGTATCTTAAGACTACGAGAATCCGTAGTATTCCCTGGTTAGAGCATGACACAGAGGAGTTCTTAGGCTTAAGTAGCCTTAACGACTGAGTCTTTGGGAACCTTGTGGCCGGATCAGGAGCGAGACTGGGTTCTCCATGATTGTTGGGATCCATTACATCTTGAATTAGGAGGAGGTTGTCGTAATTCAAAAAGAATTGGAGAGTAATGTACACGTAGATTCGCATATCACAAGTCGTGAGGTGAGTATCTGATTGGAGATGAGTGATTCCAACTCTGCTGTTGAACAGGACTCTCGAGTTGAGTCTGGCCCTATCTGTGTAAAGGATAGATGAGTTGAGATTTCAGATTCCTGATGGTTTTCATTTGTAGTGGTTTTGGGTTGTATCTAATGTTCTAGACCTGGGAGGGTCGTTTCGATTGGTTCGAGAAGGATCGCAACATCCGTAGAGTTAGTGAATGGTAGGCGAAAGAGGTCGTAAATGATGTGTGACTGCATATCGGTTGTAGCATTGTTTGAAGTAGAGTGGACTTCGTGGTGTGTACATGTAGTTGTTTGAGATAGCCCTATTGGGTTGAACGGTTGGGGTTATGCTCGGGTTTGTGGCCATGTCGTTCAAGTTATTGGGAGTGAAAGAGATGTTAAGGAAAGATTTCGAGGACGAAATCTAATTTAAGTGGGGGAGAATTGTAACATCCCGTCCAATTAAATAAATAAGTAGATAAAGATTTATTTAATGAATAATAACCCTAAAATAAATAATATTTAGCAGGGTGTTGGTATTGGGGAGCCAATTGTTATAATTTGTGAATTTGGGGGTTAAAAGCGTAAGTTCCAAATTGGTTTTATGAATATTTATGAAGGCGGGGACTGACATTGTAAATAATTTATAGAAAAGGGGTTGCTTGGTAAAGTTTAGATCTAATCTGTGAAGAATTATGGAATCAGGGGTTAAAAGGGAACTATTGGATTTCATTTGTAAGAGAAATGTTGGGAAGGGGCCAGAAGTGAAAAAAAGAGCATAAGTTTAAGGGATGTGGGATTGAACTCGTTCATTCCCTTGTTGCATCATGAACCCTAGCATGCAGCCGCCACACATGAGTTCCAATCCGCTACCTATCCCTCCTCTTCACTATTCCGATCAAGGGGAAGGTACCGCCTGCTACTGTGTTGAGCGCCGCCCCAAATACCGCTGCCGATGACGAGGTGAGAAGCCGGAGAGATCCACCAGAATCCTTCGATGGGCTCTGAGTAATGCTGGGAGTTTTGGACGGCTGAAAACCATCGGTAAGTTGGCTGCACTCGGATTCTTACTCCTCTTTCATCCGTCCGGTGTGGGTGTGTGACGACGGTACCCCCCAGCTATCGTTGTCGGCTTCAACCGCCGATACCAACGCCTTTGGGTGCTGCCGACCTTCAATTGGTGGCTGAATGAGCCGTTGTTGCTTTTCCGGCGACGCCTACTGCCTAAGAGTTGGCTGTTTGGGCACATGCTAGGGTGTGGGGGTTGCTTTCGGTATTTGAGGCGTGGGATGTATGTTTATATGGCTGGAAATCCACTGCCACCACCACGAGGTGGTGGCTTCCGCCTCCTGCCGCCGCGTCACCACCACCAGCCGCCATATGGTGGTGGCTATGTGTATTTGTTTTGATGAGTATGAGTATGAGTATGTCTTGTGAAATGAGTCTCGTATTAGCATTTTTGGTGAAGGAATTGAGGGAAAAACCACCACCACTACCGTGTGGTGGTGGTCGCCGCCATGAGCCGCCAATGACCACCACTACCTGAGGTGGTAGTGGGTGGAGCTTGGCATAGTGAACCCTAATCGGCCCAAATGCTTGCTCTGGGCTTGTTGGATGGCTATTGGGCTAGAAACCCTAATTAGGGTTTGGAAAACCCTAATTTTTGGGTTTGATGGTTTGGGCCTATTGGGACCTGCAGTTGGACCAATGGACTGAAGTTATAACTCATGACGATTTTATTGTATGATGGCTTCGTGGAATCATGGACTTGATGGGTTAAGTGAGAAACACTTAACCCTAATCATCATTTTATGTGGAAACCCTAATTTTTACTTGGGCCGTGTGTTGAGCCTTTTATTGGGCTTTGGTGATTAGGCCATTGATGAGCCATCCAAGAGTAGTCATGTGGACTAGAATATTTAGATGGGCTCTAGAGTAAGGCACGTGTGAGGGTTAGGGCCCAATTTGGAAAATTAGGCCATAGTTGGTTCATTAAAGGACCTTTGTGAACTCATTTGGTATTAGGCCTTGGTGGGCCCATTGGGCTTGGATTAATTATGGACCGGATTGGTGGACCATAATTAGACCTAATAATGTGAAGGTTGTTCTTAGATCCTAATGAGGTTATTTGTGGGTTTGGATTAGTGATAGGAGCCGGAGTGTAGCAGCAGCATTTATAGGATCTGTTCGCCATCCGAGGCGAGTCTTCTCACTATACTTTACCTAGAGTGGTACTTATGTGTGACCGGAGGGTCTTATGTGCTTACATTGAGAATTATGTATCCTGACTTATGTGTTATGTTGTGCATTATGTCTTTGTTATATTATGCATTATTGTTTTATGTGATATGTGCTATGTTCCGAGCTTACCGAGTAGGACCAAGAGCGTCCACAGAGTTAGGATTAAGATGGTTCATAGAGTTAGGACCAAGAGGGTCCATTAGAGTTGTGGGACTGGAGGGTCCCACTAAGACACATTGACCAAGAGGGTCTTATGGAGTTATAGCCTCGAGTGGCTTTAGTGTTGTGTGTGTGGTATTTTGAGGAACTCACTAAGCTTCGTGCTTACCGTGTTATGTGTTATGTGTTTCAGGTACTTCTCAGGATCACGGGAAGGCGACGGTTCGATTGTACACACGAGATAAAGAGTTATGTTTTGGAGGGTCTTGAATCATTAATTAAACCAATTATGGATTTATGTTTTGTTAATTTGATAATTGAAATTTTTGTGAAATGTATTAAGAGCATTTTTGTGATTTAAAAATGAAAAATTTGTTCGAAAAATTAACAGTGTTACAATGATAAAAAACTCTCTCTCTCTCTCTCTCTCTCTCTCTCTTTCTCTCTCTCTATATATATGTATATATATATATATATATATATATATATATATATATTGTAAGGTTATACCTTATGATCTGATTCATATCATATATAATATTAAATGTTTAATATATAAGTATAAAGGTGTATTTTAAACATTTTAAAAAACAACAAGGTTTAGAAATTATTTATTATACATTTTAGTTTTCTAATTATTTAAACCAATTAATGATTTCAATATTTATAGTTTAATTAATCAAATAATTAAATGTAATTAAAATCATGAGGAAAATTCACAAACTCAAGATTTTAGGAGACCAACTTACCAGGTTGAATATGCAGACATTATACAATTAAAATTATATTAGCTAAGGTAGTTATCTTAATCAAGTTGAATTAATCAAAAAAGTTCGTTGAAAAGAGGTTTTTCACGGCATGGTAGATGAAATCTCATGTCGTGACAGAAATGAAAAACGTGGAGTAGACGATCACCACGACGTGGCAGAAAGACTCCAACGTCATGGCTGCAACAGAATGATGATTTTGTTTTCTTCAATTTGTTCAAGTTCAACTAATGCGCATTCAAGTGTTAGACAACCTAATGCTCTAATACCACTAATGGGTAAACATGTAGTAATGCGGAAAATTCTTATACTCTTAAGGGTATATGCAACCTACGTTGATCTATGTCATAACACTATTGAAGCAACATGTTACTGAACAATAAAACTTCTAATCCCTAATGGAAATCAAAATTCACAAAAGAATTACATACCTTTGATTTGTTATTGTAAACAAACCTTTGAATCCAACAAGATTAATCCACAAGTATCTTTGAAAACAAGCTCCAATTGTATGTGAGACTCTAATGGTTCACACCCATACCACATGAACCCCTGAAAGATTAGGAGAGAGGGGAGAGAGTTTTAAATTTTTGCATCTGGTTTCTTAATAGGAGTGGCTGAAAATCTCAAGGCATAAGGCTTTATTTATAGTTGATCAAGAGACATTAAGAACCCCTAATTTGAGCATAAAATAATATTATCTCAAATACGATAGGTATCTAGCTCCTTGATTATCTATATGGAGGATTCCAAAAACCCTCTTAGCGTCTCCAAAACCATGTATAGTAGGAAGGTTCAGGAACCTCTCCGCTGCTCAACTTTTGAACAATTATAGCTTTAGTCCTTTAACCTTTATATAATTCTAATTACCTTACATTTAGTTCTAATTATTTCTAATTTAATTAGAACAATTTCTAATTAATATACTATATTAATTATAAAATATATTAATAAATCATTTATTTATCTCCAATAGTCAATCTAAGCAATTTCTTTGTTATAAGGTCAACCCAAAAAGGATTTTACTTTTATTTGTCAACATTATACTAATTTAATTAGGACCTTAGATACCTTAATCCAACACGATGTTGGTGGGGATGTCGTGAATCGAGTCTGGTGTTGTTGGCAAGGAGCACTTGAGGGGCATACCATGATCAAAATGGGTAGGAGAAGGGGAGTGATTTCAATTGACATGGAGCTCCTCGGAGACTATTGTTGAGCGAGCCTCGAGGAAGGAGGGAAGCGAATCCTTGTAGCAAAAAAGTGTGGAGATGCTCTCAAACTTTGGGGAGAGGTCGTTGAGGATGTAGGTAACTAGGGTTTTCTCCGAGACCGGGTGATGTGCATAATATCTACCTATCAGTATTAAATTTATAACCTAACAAACTTTTACTAACTATGCACTTATAGGCAGTGTATCTAGTTAGATTGTAGAATAGCTCAGGTAAGTCGGATGTCGAACACACAGAATGTAATTCAATTAAATAAAATAACTACTTCTAATTAAACTAAGAAACAAACTTTGATTGGGGTTTTTATTGATTCTACAAGATCAGAAGAACTTATTATCCACTAAACAATTAAGCAAGCAAAGAAAAATAATTAACTTCAAGAGTTGAATATTACTTATGCTTAGATCCGATTTCACCTTCTCCTATGATTGATTTCTAATTGATGGATTCTATTGATTACCAATTTTGTTACTAGCTATTATGATCAAATATCTAGAATTACCAGTTTATGAATTACCATGCACAAGTTAAACACCAAATTGATAATGAGCACAAATTGGACTATGACCGATAGTAGTTACTGTTGGATTAGTATCTAAGCCCCATAACTATATTTGGTATGTACTTGACCCGGTTATGCATGGTCCTTTTGGGTTGCCTTCACCAAAGCAACTTGATAGGGTAATTTATGGAGAGAGAGAATATTATGATTTATTAATATATTATAAGAATAATATATTAAAGGATAAATCATACTATTTAATTAATATTGGTCATAAATTAATTAGGAATTAATTTGGTGGCTAAAAGAGATTAATTAAATAAAGGGGACTTGAACTGTCAAATGTGTGATAGTTGGATTTTGGGATAGGAAACCTAATGGAATAAGGGGGAACGAAATTATGATGGGATTCCACCATATTTTCGTCCAAGGTCTCGTTCCAGAAGGTTCCATGGGCTTCTTGGTGATTAAGTTGTCGATTAGGGTTTTGACTGAAACCCTAGCTGCTCATAGTATAAATATAGACCCTTGTATGCAATTTTCGGCCACTTGATTCTAAGAGAAAACCTAGGGACAAAAATCATATCCTCTACCCTCTCTCATAATTGCCTTCTTGATTGTGGTGTTTGTAAGCCATTAGATGAGTTACACTTGTGACTCTAAACTTAAAGAAGAAGAAGATTCAAGAGTTCTTGAAGAGGTAAACATCTAGATCTAATCTTGTGTTATATTTATGAAATATGTATGCTAGATTAGGGTTTCTAAATCTTGTGTAACACCCAAATTTTCAAAATAATTTTTCACATTTTATAAAACACATTTTCATTCATAATCGTTATAAAAACACCATTGTATCACATAGTCAAAACATAACATCACATCCCAAGATCAAAATATAAAAACTCCTCGTTTGTGTAACGATCAAGCTGACGCCTTCCCGTGATCCTCACTGGTACCCGAAACACATAACACAACATTGTAAGCATAAATGCTTAGTGAGTTCCCCAAAATACCACACACAACATATATTAGCCACTCGAGGCTGTAACTCTGTTTGACCCTCTGGTCAATGTGTCTCAGTGGGAGCCTCCAGTCCCATAACTCTATGCGTCCTCTGGCCCTAACTCTGTGGACCTTCCGGTCCTAACTCTGTAAACTCTGTAACATACATAACATAAAGCACATAAAAATCACATCATGCAAGAACATACAAATACTCTGTCTCATAACTCTAATTACCACTCTAGGTAGAGTATAGTGAGAAGACTCACCTCGGGTAACTCGGTGAAATCTCGAACTCTGTAAAATCCGATCAAGCCTCCGCCTAATCATATGAAATAAACACTCTAAATCAATACATCTCTCAAGACTAGACTATTCCTCCTCTTAGTACTCTCAGAAGGGTAAAAGACCATTTTACCCTTCTCATGGCTCAAAGACCCTAAAGTTGACCAAACCCTAAAATTCAACAAAAGTCAACTCCCCGGGTTACGCTGCGCGTACCACACATGTACGCTGGGTGTACTCGGTGTCTTCACATAAAGCGGGGTGCGCGGCCCCTTACGCCGCGCGTACTGGGATTACGCCCAACGTAACTCCCAGTTTCAGACTCTAAGCATTTTGGGGTCTTAATCCCTTAAGACCCACGTCCAACTTCTAGATCTAACCACTTATAACCCTCTTAATCCATAAAGTCAGCGACTTTAAGCCTTTGCATGCTGGACAAGTCACTAACACCCATAATACTCCACTTCCTCACACTAGAAAGCTCAATACACATGCATAACCTCATATCCACGACCAAGATGGAAACGTTATGGATTTATAACACAAATAACACTGAAATGGGACAGATCTAGGTCCATGGAGCACATTACACTGATAAAGTCTCCACCTTTGGGACTTTTAACCCTAAAATGGTTCATGAAATCATCTAACCAAAAAGAAGAGGAAAGTTTTGAACTTTATACCTCCAAATGCAGCTCCTTCCTCTGTAGATCTCAGATCCAACCTTGCACTTCAAGCTATAGCCTCCACAAGCTCCTCTCCTTCTTCTTCACACACCCACCAAGGCACTTTTAGTGTATCCCGTGGGTTCCCGTGTTTATCTCACTGCTCAATCTACCTGAGCGACGTATGGTCATTCCAAACAATCCTATCTAAATCCACACTGTCAAATCCGTCGTGCCTACCAACACATTGAACACAAAGTCTAGATGATTCAGATTCAGTCCCTTACACTGGTTTTAGACTGCCCGTTATCACTTTCTTGATATCACTTCCCAAACAATACCTAATGACGAAAAACTATAAGAAAATGAAAAATTGTCTTTGAAATGAATCAGTGTAAGATAAACTTAGGAGTATAGAGAAGAAAACTCAAACCGTAAGTCACCGATTGAATTTGCATCCAGAAGGTCTGAGAACAGCACGCATAATCTTAGAACAAATCCAAAAATTCTTCATGTCATTAAGCACTAACCCCATTTATGATCCTTTCCTTTCTTCCTTTCCCGCAAAGGACACATTCTCTCACTTAAAGTTCTGAGTGTTGTACAGTTGAGAGATGTCCCCTATCATGTGCCAGGAGTAGCCACTATCAACAAACCGAAGTTTGATGATATGCCTCCATAGCTGCTCCGACACAAAACGAGATCAGTTGGTCTTTGGAACCCAGTCTATTTTGAAACTAGGTCGACCTTTGTCATCATTGCAGGGTACTCTCTCCCATGACATATCCTGCTTATCACAAATAGAAGATGTAGAAACGTTAGAAGCATTAGGGGATTTGGGAGAGTGAACCTTCGGAACCCATCTGTAGTCGGGTCTAACCCATTTCTTTTTCGATCAGATGGGTGGCTCAGTACTTGCTTTTGAACTTGATGTCGGCCGTTGAGATGACTTTGACCTAAGCGGTCTTTAATTCGTTGGAGCATCTCTTGGATTAGGCTTCTCGGCCGACATTTCCTTCTTGCCTTTGGGATTCGGATTCTTGGCGTTGTGGGTTTGATTCTTGGCCTTCTGCGCGTTCCAGTCACCATTGTCTGAACGTGACCTTGAGGGGTTTCTTTTGGAAAACTCCCTCTTTGCGTGTTCTGCCAGCCTTGTGCATATAAGGGAACGTATGCGCGATTAGGACAATTTCTGGCAATGTGTCTAGGTGTTCCACAGTGAAAACAAGTCTTTTTCTTCACTGTGAAGTTATTTCTTTCTTCCCCTGGTGGCATATCCTTTCCTTGTCTCTTATTGTTCCCACATGCACACTTGCAACATGCACTCTGTTGCGCTGGAATTGGTGGCCTGTATTTCTCAACGACAAGTTTTTTAGGAGTAACAAAATTCGAAGCAACAGATTCTGAGTTCAAGGAGTCATTTGTTTGTTCAGTAGTGTTCTCCTTGTTCTCATCTTCTGCTACTTTACCTACACATGAAGTAGAAACATTAGTATTTTCAACCTGAATACCTCCTGACACAAATCCAGCTGGTTTTCCATATTGTAGATGTGCCTCCCTGACAATTTCTTCCCGTGTCATAGGGATGGATGTGTAGTTATGATTGAAAGGTGGAGGAACACTATCATACCCTAGACCCTTGTTTTGATTATCTTTGAATTTCAATTGGGTTTCAAATAAGGACTCGACTGTCTGACTTGACGCAATATAATTATTGAAACTAACATCTGTTTTTCCATAATTAATTTTCAAAGTGTCAAGTTCTTTAGTTACATCAGCAAGTTGTCTCTTAATATAGTCATAATTTTCACACTTGTTGCTATACTCTTCCTGAAGCTTCCTAAAGTCTTTGGTTTTTGCTTCTAATTCAGCCCTCAGGGGTTTCTGTCCTTTCCTAAGTCGATATCCTTCGTATTTTAGGTCCTCAACTTCCCTTTTTAGCAAATCATGATGTTCGCAAAGAATTTTAATCGTATCTTGACAAGATGGAGTACATGAAACTTCATTGGCCGAGATGTTTGTGGAACTCATTCTCATTGTTTTTCCACATTTCAAAGCATAAAGCTCTTCAATTACATCAGCAATACTAAGACGATTGAGATCTTTTGTCTTCTTGATGACAGCTACGTTCATATCCCACAATTTTGGAAGTGAATTCAGTAGCTTTTTGTTTATCTCAGATTTGGTCAAGAAGATCCCAGCTATATTCATCTCAGTAGTGAGTGTGGTAAATCGCTGCAGCTGAGCCTCCATGGTTTCTCCGGGAATGTAGTTGAACATGTTGAAATTTTGTCGTAACATATCCTGACGAATCTCTTTCATGTCTTCAATTCCCTCCTAGACCCCAAAAGCCATTAAAAGCAACCCTAGAAGCCAAAATCAAACTTAAAAATCAAACCTTTTGACTACAAACCTCAAAAGTCAACCTTAAAAGTCAAACGTGAAAAGTCAAAGTTAAAGGTCAAATTAATCAAAAAGTCAAACTCAAAAGTCAACATTGAAAAGTCAAACCAAAAAGCTAAATTTTAAAATTTAAAAGTTAAACGAGAAAATCAAAGTTTAAAGTCAAAGGTCAAACTTTAAAAGTCAAAGTCAAAATTTTAAATAAAAAGTCAAAAATAAAAGTCAAAACTTAAAAACTAAAATTTTTGGTTGAAAATGGAATTTTAAAATAAAAGAAATTGAATTTTTGGGCTAAAAGTGTCAATTTGCAAAATTGGGTTCGAAAATGAGAGTTTTTCAATTAAAAACGGAAGGAATGGAGCAAGATGCTTGGTAGATCAACTGGTAAGGCGCGTTTGTTGAAGAACCTGTAGACTCGGGTTCGAACCCCGACACCTCCAATTCCGCTTCTATTTTTTAATAAGATGTTGCTGCAAGGCTTGCTGCTGCTGAGACGACTTCCCAAGCCATTCACCGAGCCGCGATTCACCAAGCCGAGGCCGCAATCATCTGAGCCGCAAACTCTGAGCCGCATACCACGGCCGTAAACCGCCGGCTACAAACTCCGACGACCGCAAACTGCCGGCCGTAAACTGTTTCCGACCGTAAACTCTTCGCTGATTTCGTGAAAAACAACGTTTTTCACCCCTTTTTGCTCCAAAACTCGATCAAAAACTCGTTTTTATCAAAAACGCGAAGAACAAACCCCCCTATAATTTTCAGAGATCTATCCAAAAATGCAAGAATCTTTCGAAAATAAGATCAAATAAGCTCCAGATCTGACAAAATTGACTGATACAATCCTTATCCTTGCTCTGATACCAATTGTAAGCCCCCAATCTGCTTGTGTATCAATCAGATACGTTTGATGGTGCAGAATCTCAATCAAACGGATGATGTCAGATCAAATAAAAGAGAAGGAGAAGAAGAAGATGATGAATCTTGTATGTATTGATATGAATGAAGATTCGGATACAAGATTCACACAAACTAACATACACTCTCTTTTCTCTCTCTAGAACACCTTTAAATACACACATTTAAGCTCCTCTCTTCTATTCTCACGTTCATCAATCCACTCCTCAACCCTAATACCTATATATATACTAGGGAATATGGGACGTAAATGGGTTTATGGCCGTAAACACCCACCTAGCCGTAAACACATAAAATATTATATAAAAATACAATTGCCTAGAAAAATCAAAGTATAAACCACATTTTCGACCCAACAGGCTGAGACCCAGTATATGTTGTTATATGTTGTGTGTTTGGTACTTTGGGGGAACTCACTAAGCTTTGGCTTACAATTTTAGTTTATAATTTTAGGTACTTCCGAGGATCATGGGAAGACGAAGTCATGATCGTACACAACTCCCTGTTTTATGTCACTGGGTCTTGGGAAAACTCTGATTTGAAATAATGCTTTTGAAACAATGACAATTTTTGTAAACAATGTTGATTAATGGTTGATTTTTAAAAATTTTAAATTTATTGTGATTTTTGGATGTTACAAGTTGGTATCAGAGCCTTGGTTTGAGAGAATTGGATAAACATTCGTGTGAATCCAGACTCAAACTAGGGAACTGTGAAAGTTTTTAAACTGATTTTCAAAGAAATTGTTTTCAAAAGTAACAAACAAGGATGCGATGTGTACAGTTGTAACACCCAAAATCAGAAAGGTCAAGAAAGGAAAGGAAAACCCTAAGTTAAAGAGGGTTGACTCGTCGAGTCTAGGGAGGAACTCGGCGAGTTGGAGCGGGATCCGGGTGTAAAGTAAGTGACCGACTCGGCGAGTCGGCAAGTGGACTCGGCGAGTCTGGTCTGGGTTGGGAGACCCTAATTCCGGGACTTGGTATCCTATTTAAGAATCTTATTCTCTTCCCTAGGGCTCATTTGCGGCCCCTATAGTCTAGAACCCCAAACCCTAGCCACCATAATCGTTTTTGGAGCAAGATCTACCCTTGGTGAAGTAATTTGGAGCTTGGAAGAGAAGAGATTCATAGTGGTGCAAGAGGAGGCCTTGGATCCAGAGTTAGTGGAACTTTTTAGAGCATTTGGAGGTAATGAATCGATATCCTTGGCTTTCTCCATTCTAGATCCATCTTTCATGGAGTTTTAGGGTTTCTTTGAGAGTATGTGATGAGAAATTGGTGCATAAGCTAGATATGGAATTGAAACTCCAGATCTGAGCTCTATTTGGATCGAAAATGAAGAAAGCCATGTTAGTTGCTATGCAAAAGCCTTTCCCCATGAGTTGAGTGTTGGATTAATGTCTAAGTCCATAACTATAATTGGTAAGACTTGACCCGACCCGGCATGGTCCATTTGGGTTGCATGGCATCATGCACTTGGATAGACTTTAATGAGAGAAATAAGACACTTATGGTTATTAATATATTATAAGTTCTAGTATATTAATAATAAGAATAATAAGACTATTTAATTAGTATTGATCAAGAATTAATCTAGGATTAATTAAGTGATCAAAAGAAGACTAATTAAATATATGGGTTGATTGTGTAAATCATCCATACTTGTATAGTGGGCTAATGCTCTATGGATAATCAAGTTGGGCTAAAACCCATGGGATGGTCCATGGATGCTCCATGGTGTATTTGTACCCATGGATCATGGAAATGAAAGGCCATGTCAATTAGGGTTTACATGGTGTAACCCTAACTATATAAGCATCTTATTCTTGACCAAAATCGGCCACTAGTGAGAGTAAGAAAGGGCTAGCCGATTTTCATGAAGTGTAGAATTCTCTCAAGTCATTCCATTTGTATTTGGTGTTGTGTGAACCATTTGAGGTGTCACACTTGGGGCACTAGGCACTCAAGCTTCATGAAGACTTTCTACACCAAAGAGGTATGTATTCTATCTTGCTATAGTCATTGTTTTGTATGCTAGATTAGGATAATACCTTGGATGTTCATATTTGTATGTATAATAGAGAAAACATAGATCCAAGGTATTTAGGGTTGCATGTACACTTAGGAGTGTTAGAATGCTCAAAACCCAACAGTGGTATCAGAGCCTAGGCTTGTTTTCTTGTTATACTTTCAAAAGAAGCTGGAAAATCAAGTTTTGATGCTGTCTGCCCAGCAGACTCGCCGAGTCCAAGGAAAAAAGCATCCAACTCGTCGAGTTGGTTCGTGCACTCGACGAGTTGGACCCCCAGACAACATAAATTCGACTTTTTTGGCTGGAATTGGACTAGGAACATTACCCTAAGATGTTTTTGAACTTATAAACTTGTTTTTGATGTGGTAATGTTCATGCTAATCCAATTTCAAAGATAATTGTCAATATATTCATGTTTTGTATTAGTTTAAGGTTTAGACTAATTACATGAAAAAGTTTGATTTGAATTATCTTGTTCTTATGAGTTGCTTAGATTAATAGAAAAGTTGAGTGAAATAGATGTTTTCAATCCAAATTAATCTAAGAGTTGATTCTAAAATGTGTTTTTGTAACTTGTCCTCAAGTTATATGAAAAGTCACATTTAAGTTTTATAAAACTCATAAAAGTTGGCAATGGTTACAAAAGATGAAGAGTCTTGTCCTAAAGTTATGGAGGTTCAAGAGTCACTTCATTAATAAATAAATAAATAAAGTGTAACCTTAACTAATTCCATAAGTTATAAAATAAAGAAAATTAATTCTTTTATTAGTTTAAAGTCTTCCATAACTTGTCCTCAAGTTATGGAACTTGAAGAGTTTTTGGATTAAAACTACTTTAAACACATAAATCATGGAATTAATTAGTTTTGAATAGTTTCAAAACTTGCCCTCAAGTTTTGGAATTTTTAAAGTTTTCTCTTATTAATACTTTAATTCCAAGTTAGCCCTTAGAATTTTAAAGAGTTAAAAATTCAACCCTTATACTTTATAATATTATAAGTTAATTATATATATATATATATATATATATATATATATATATATATATATATATATATATATATGTATAAGAGTAAAGTCAGTCTTACCGCTAGTACGCCTCATTCACGAAGCCGGTCTATAAGGTGGGTATAAGGTTGTTGCCTATAAAATGGCAACTTAATGGGTGTCCACTCTTACCCACCGCTTGCTTGACTGGTGGAGGGTCGTTAGCCGAACGGGTTTGACATGACTATAATTCTCCCTTAAGGGTACCAAGTAATTTGCATGGTTACTTCACACCTTGTTTTGTGATCCTCGGCATCCCAGTCACAAAACCTGAAGGGCACACTCGAGATTGAAACATGCCATTGAACAGTTCAATGAATCTCAAAGATCTAGGAGTTTCAAAACCAATTAAAACCTAATAATACAATTCGTTTATCTTGGTGGAAATTGGTGAATCGTCATTCACCTACCTTCAAATATTTTATAGCTTGGATTACGGCATACCTCTTCTATGTTATAAAATAGTTTGTTGGGTCCTGGCCTTAATATTTCATATTGGGTGTCATATTAAGGACTTAAGATCAACTATCTTGAATATCTCCCAAAAGATGTCTGGTTTAGACAATTATGATCTTCCCAAATCTCTTGAAACAAGCTTCCCTAAATGAAGATGATGTTCCTTGGAAATCATACTTCTTTCACCTTCTCCAATTATTCTCCCTAACCCACAAGTTCAAGGTCACTCAAGCCCTATTGGAAAGGCAAGGTCTAGGTGTGGTCACATCTTGGAGATGTAGTCACATATTGACAAGCCGGGAGAGTTGGGTGTCAAAGTCTTGAGAAAGTTGGTGGTTCAATCACTTTCTAAGTCACACAGTGAGTTCCTTTGGGACACCTATGAAACAGACTATGACAAGACCCTTAATGATCTTATCTATTTGTTAAGATCAAATTCCTTAAAACTTGATGGACATTGACAATAGTGACACAGGAAATCCAGAAAAGCATTCTCTTTCCAATGGAAAGGGATCGGCCATAACCAACTCGGTTGACCAAATGGTAAAGAGAAAAGCTAAGTCTGTGATAGTCCCGTGTACCATCATCAAAGGGTCCATATGTTTATATTGCCAAAGGAAGGGGCATTGGTTGCGAAGCTGCCAAATTTACCTAAGGATGTTAAAGTCAATAAGTTTGACTCTACTTCAGGTAAAGTCCACTATCTAACTCTGCTAAGTTTCTATTTTGAGATTCTTGATACATGATGTGACTGGGTTACATGGTGATGTTTTAAGAATAAAGAAAAGTGAAGAAACTTAAAGAAAGAATATGTTGAATCTGATGGCATAGATGGATTTCTATCACATAGTTTGAAGATCGGATTCTTGAGCTACTTCTTAGGAGTTATGAGATATTGCTTAGGAATAGATAACAACAAGTTTTCGTATGGATTGTAAGGATAAGTTTTTCCGCAAAGTTTTAAAATAAAAGGAAATTTTTGATTTTATTTATTTTAAAATATCCTTACATTGGCATCTGTGGAAATCTTTGTTGCTTATAAGATTCCATTAATAGCAAGAGTGGAAATATGAAATTGATTCTTTCATTTGTGGTAATGTCTAAATTTACCAAATAAGGAAAGATTCCCATCACCCAAGTTTCAATTGGACCGGAACTTGGAATCATGCAAGTTGTATGACATGATGAATGAGAACTTTCAAGTATTGGAAAATTAAGACTAATTACTTGTTCACATGGATGTGTGAGTCAAGTGAAGGACTAAGGGATCGAGTACACATTCTTGTGCACTGGTCAAGTCCACCACAAAAGATTGATAAAACTATTCGTCATAGTTTACAAAAGCTCAGTAAATATGATTATACTTACAAGCTTAAGTGTAACTCTGAGACATTGGAAAAAGGTTCCAATGTATGACAGAGCGAATAAGAAGAATCAAATTAGGCAGAAGGATAAAAGTTTCTCAAATCTGAAAAGATGGGAGAGTACTTTAGTATCAGTTTTGTGATCATCTTAATGATTAAGAAACCATATCAAAATTAGTTCTCTAAGGAAATCTTAGTGCATTCTTATGACTAAGAAGAGGAACTTGAATTGTTGAAGTGGTTAAATCAAGAAGATGAGTCATACTTCGTTCCAATACAAGTCTTAGAGTCATACTCCAAGATTGTAACTTGAGTGACATGTCTTAAAGAAGGTTTAAAAACACTCGTCAAATGTAAGAGTAAAAGTTTTCTACTCTTGTACATTTGAAATTGATAAGTTGTGATGTTTTGGATAAAACAAAGACCAACTTAGGCCAATTTTGTGAAGTGTTTGTCTTGATTAGAATCCGCACTATCTCTTGGATGTTTGACAAGGGAGTCTTATAGTTCAAGAGGATAGTGGGAGTCTTAAAGGTCTTGAAAGTCTCAAGAACTAATAAAGAATAAAACCTGAAGTTCTTCACTAGCACACGACTTGAGGTTTATAACCTATCATGTTGACATATTTTGTGCCCATTCCAGTTAAAGTTGGCTTTGCATATGAGTTCTTAGAGTTCTCAATTTGTTGCACAACAACTTGGAAGCAATGGCAGGCCCTTGAGCTGCCAGGTGGCAAGAATTTAAGATTGAGTTCAATCCATATTAGTTTGGATTTGTCATTATCCTTGCCTCGTGACTATGGTTTTGACAATTCATATGGGTAGGAACTCATACACCATTAAATCTAAGTGTCATAAGGTTTCTCTCCGATTCATGAAAAATGATGGTGAGGAAACACTTTCACTAAGTAGATTTTAGCTAGATAGCAATTGTGATGTTTGCATTCTCAAAGTCGTTAGTGGAGCGTGTGTGGTTTACCGGCACACTAACCTGGACTTGTGAGAAGTGGCAAAAAGGTCTAACCATTATGATTATGGCATCCCTCTTCATAATTGTTTAGACACACAAGTGTGCTATCTAAGGGAAGGTGTATGATTTTGATAAAGTTTTATCAAAACAATCTAGTATCAGAAATCTGAACTTTGGTAAGAAAGTCAATGAAGTATTGATTTCTAGAAGTCCAGTTGATTTCTGAGTACATGTCAAAGCTAGTGGGAGCATAAGTGTTATGCTAATAATCATCATGTTAGTGGGAGCATGATAATTATGATAAGTATTGCAAGTTAGCAATGTTAATTATAGAAAACAAAAGGTTTCAATTGGGAAAAGTTGTTTTGCTATAATTAAGGGAGAGGGAATTATACTTCATCTCAAATCTATAAGCTTAGATAGTGAGGTTTTAATCATTTAGTCAAGGATATATATGAATTTCATGTTGGAATGGCTCAACATAAGGAAATTTTGTATATGAGTCCATTATTTGCGTTCTAAAAAATCGATTATGATTACGGCATCCCTTTTCATAATCTGAATTATGAGAACTTGGCAAATTAAAATGGAAATATTATAGCAAAAGACCGGTTTATCTTTATGTGAGACATCATGAATCGTGTCCCATATGCTTCGGATATAGGATCGATTACATGTGCTATATTCATCCTTTCTAAAATTTTTCCAAATGCCTAGGGCATTAAGAAGGGAAAAGGTTTAGAACTGGATATGACTAAAAGGATTAAACAATTGTCGAGGACAATCTAAGGTTTACCAAAGATTGGGTGCTCAAGGACAGCTAGAAGTATAGTGATAATTCTGGAAGGACCATATTGACATAGTCTGTAAGGAGGCAACTCTTGTTCAGAAGTGATAGTCAAAATGGAATCTGGAAATGTTTCAAAGCTAGTTTTTTCAATCTGTTTAAGATTAGGAAACTTAATGCAAGAAGTATGTTTCCAAGGAGCTGATCTCCTTTGGAATACTCTGTAATGATTGTTGTCAAGTCTTTCTGACTTGGTGCATAATCATTACAAGAGGATCAATGCATATAAGTTTAGAATCTAACAGATTTCAGTAAATGGCATGAGTTTGGAATTCTTGCATTTGTAGTAAGGATTTGGGAGTGTGAAAAGAGAATCATTGAAGTTATGTTCAATTGATCTAGTTCACAAAGTAAAGATCATAGACAAACATAGTATGCATACTTGGTGTGTGGCATGACTAGTGTTTAGAAAACATCGTGTACATGCTTGGAGCATGGGACAACTGTTGTTTTAAATTCAAGAATAAAGTTGATAGCTGAAACAGTATACAATGAATAATGTGTAATCATATGGTGATAAATAAAAGGTGTTTTATTTAGGTTCATACGTATTGATACCATATTGGATTCAATTATTATTGTGTTTCATTTTGCATGTTTTGACTTCCCGAATAAACTAGGTTATTCTTCCGGAATGACTAAGTTATTCAAACCATCCACAGTCGGTCATATGTTGGAAGTAGATATGAATTAAGACTGTCATGGGTTGGCTTGTAGAGGTCTAAGGTGTTGGACAAAGGGCTACAACACTCATGAGTGCTCATAAGTTCTGAGTATTGGATTCAACCCGCGCTCATTGGAATCACTTCATGGATTTTATCACGAGTGATCATGAGACGATAATATCTTATATTCTTCAAACCTAGAGATATGAGTTGTTACTATGAGTTGGTTGTACATTGATTGCACGAAAACGCATTTGGTAACTCGGTGCTATAAAACGTGCCTTTGTGTATGATTCAACAAGTAGTAGAACAAGCCATATGAGTCGAAGTTTATCCGTTCCTTTTACCTTCGGGATAAAAGCGATATCTGTGGGCCCCTCGATGATTTGATGATGACAAATGGAAGTGCTCGGCCGGGCCAGGACTGATTTGATTTGTTCAATTAGTCAGTCGTCATAAATCGGAAATCGGGAAACAACAAATGGACAGAGAGAATGATTATAATCCATGTCTCAGTCCATATGATATCTAGAATGGAGGAATATATGATCCCTTATCTAATGGACAAGTCATTGACAAAGGTCAGAGTTCATCTACAAGGTCAGAGTTCGACAGAAGCTTTTGAGAGCTACGATTGCCGGTCGCTTCTTGAAGTCATACGCAATAATAGTTTTAGACTTATCCAAGTGGGAGACTGTTGGATTAATGTCTAAGTCCATAACTATAAATGGTAAGACTTGACCCGACTCGGCATGGTCCATTTGGGTTGCATGGCATCATGCACTTGGATAGACTTTAATGAGAGAAATAAGACACTTACGGTTATTAATATATTATAAGTTCTAGTATATTAATAATAAGAATAATAAGATTATTTAATTAGTATTGATCAAGAATTAATCTAGGATTAATTAAGTGATCAAAAGAAGACTAATTAAATATATGGGTTGATTGTGTAAATCATCCATACTTGTGTAACGACCGAAATTTCAAAACAATTAAAACTTTTCAAAAACCACCCATTTTAATAACGTTGTTACAAAAAGGTTTTCAATACATTATTTAACATAGTATTTTTCCCAGGTTCAAATCATAAAACACCAACGCGGGGAACGGTACGATCACGCCTTTGCCTTGCCACAGACTCCTGAGAACCTGAAAACATAAAACCACAACTGTAAGCCCGAAAGCTTAGTGAGATACCCCCAAAAATACCAACCACAAATACGCCCTTCCAGGCCACGACCTTCCGGTCCAAAACATATCGCCTTCCGGCCCATAACATATTGCCTTCCGGCCCAAAACATATCGCCTTCCGGCCCATAACATATCGCCTTCCGGCCCATAACATATCGCCTTCCGGCCCATAACATAAAATGCCCACGTAACATAACAGATCATAGAACAGCCTTACATATCGGGTCAAACCCCAGACCAAGCAACTGTACACATAACATATAATCATTTAACAGATCACAGTCAGCGAATCGATCAACAGATCACATAACATATCATTACCCTAACCAAGATACCGGACTAACCGGTCACTAGCATAACATCACTCTACGAATCAGTCAACATACTAATTACACACATACGCCTTTCTAGGCCATGACCTTCCGGTCCACATAACAATGCCTTCCGGCCCACAACATGTAATGCCTTCCGGCCCATAACATAAAATGCCCACGTAACATAACAGATCATAGAACAGCCTTACATATCGGGTCAAACCCCAGACCAAGCAACTGTACACATAACATATAATCATTTAACAGATCACAGTCAGCGAATCGATCAACAAATCACATAACATATCATTACCCTAACCAAGATACCAGACTAACCGGTCACTAGCATAACATCACTCTACGAATCAGTCAACATAATAATTACACACATACGCCTTTCCAGGCCGTGACCTTCCGGTCCACATAACAATGCCTTCCGGCCCACAACATGTAATGCCTTCCGGCCCACAACATATAATGCCTTCCGGCCCACAACATATAATCATTACAACAGACACTACCCGGATTTCCATCCGATAAAGGGTCGGCCTTGGTGCCGTAAAACCCGTTGATATAGTGAGGATAACTCACCTCGAAACTGCCAACGGTACAGATAACCCGAGCTGCTCCGATCACTGATACGATCTCCACCTCTGGACAGCCACCAATGCACTGAACTCAAACAATAATCAACAATTACCAAAATACCCCTGGAAACCACTGGTCAACCCTTGGTCAAATACAAGGTCAGAGTCAACCCCTGACTGACCCTACTCACCGAGTCAACCCGATGACTCGCCGAGTTCCCATACTCAGAACTTCACTCAATCCGCGACCTAACTCGCCGAGTCACCCCGAGACTCGCCGAGTCCCACAACTTCTGAGTCCTCTCGCACACAACTCACCGAGTCATCCCTTGACTCACCGATTCTCGACTCAACCAGAGAATATCGGAACTCTTCGACAAGACTCGCCGAGTCGAAGAACAGACTCGCCGAGTGTATGGCTATCTTCAACCTACTCGCCGAGTTGTTCATACAACTCGTTGAGTTCCAGGTCATCTTCATCCGACTCGCCGAGTTGTTCTTCTAACTCGCCGAGTCCCAGCTCATCTTCAAGCAACTCGTCGAGTACATCCATGTGACTTGCCGAGTACCACCGGTCTGAATCCATTCAGAAGCATTCCAAGCCATGCAATTGCTCCAAAACATAGATCTAGCCTCCTACCACTCATCCATCACGTAAAGTGGCAAACTTTACGTGAATCCTAAGAGATCTAGGCCATTTGCACATTGGGCTAGGGTTTGGGACATGCAAGCTTCACTAAACACTCCAACACAGGAACTTTCATGCTCTCTGATTCTTCTCTACTCCAGATCTGAGGTAGCAACCTCAGATCTAACCTCTAGACTTCCAATTCCACCCATAGACAAGTTCCCACAAACCCCAAAATGAAGAAACAACATAACAATAGCCCAAGAACGAGATATTACCTCCAATGGACGCCCAATCTGCAATGCAATTCGATTCCAAGCAAAGCCCCTTGCTCCAAGCCTTCAATCTCTCAAAATTCCTTCAATAACTACTTCTCCAAGCTCCAATCCACTCAACAATGGTGCTTCTCCGCGATTTAGGGTTTTCTGGGGCTCAAGGGGGTGATAAAGAGGCTGGGAGGAAAACATAATGTTCTTTATATAGGGCTCAACCCCGAAAATTAGGGTTTTCACCACTCAGTGCCTACTCGCCGAGTCCTCCTTACCGACTCGCCGAGTCGGCTACTTAACACGCGTCCCAGCCGCGACTCTACTCGTCGAGTCCATCCACAGACTCGCCGAGTCACTCTTCCACAACTTACTCTTTTAGCCCTTCAACTCTACTCTTGATATTTCGGGATGTTACAATTCTCCCCCACTTATATTAGGCTTCGCCCTCGAAGCCTACAGCAACTCAACTCCAAGGATACTCCCACAACGCTCCACCTGGCCTTAACCGGACCAGGTCCCTCAAGGCATACTTATCGAAACTTGAACACACTTTCCCCTCCTTCACGGTGCCCTGACCACCGCCTCGAACTGGGCACCGACTGTACCCCTGATTATCATTCTCAACAACCGGGAATTACCCAAGATGCAATTCTGCTCTAAATCTCAACAATCACTCGACCCATAAGGGTTAGAAAAACCATGAACCATCGGATCCCCGATCCGAATACCACTCTATCCATTCTGGGACGACTGAGAGGCCCATTCTCGATCTCAGAGCAACTCTCATGAGTTCCCCCTTGCAACCGCATACACATGCTGAACTAGCTCTAACACCTTCAGGTTGGGAAAACCTGATACACTGACTAACAACCACCGGTCGCCATTAACGACCTTCCAGAACAACCCCGCACAAAGAGAACACTTACACACTGACTGCTTCCCACATGCATAAGCAACCCTCAGCAAAACACATCTCCTCACTGATCAATATGCTCACCAAGAATCCGATCTCCAATTATCCCTTCCATGAATGTAGATGCTACCCCACATTCAACCCAATGCCGCATCTCCACTAATAACCCTCACGAACGATAACCAACGAAATCCCCAAAACAATAACCCATAACCAAAACCACAACCCGCAAAATGACGAATACTGCATCGAAAACCACACAAAGATACCAGCCCAAAACACCAAACTGTAACCATACCAAACCTTTAGGGAACAACGGATACCAAAACGAAAACCCGAAACACAAACCCGTAATCATGCGAAACCCTCAAGAAACAATGGATACCAAAACGAAAACTCTCCAGCGGGACTAGCAGATAAATGATACTCCATAATAATCATAATTCCACAAGGCAACAAGAAAGAAACATACCCGCAGCTGCACCCGGCACTGCTCTGACCTCCTCTGCTGCAAGCTGAAAAGCACGACTCTAAGACCTTGGGGATCCGCTCCACTCGGACCTCCACCCGATCCTCAACATGGCCGGTGCTGGAGCCTGCACCGGTCCTGCAACAAGCTGCGGACAGTTGACCCTCAAATGCCCAACCTGATGACAATGATAGCAAATCCTCAAATCCCGAACTGGCGTTGATTGCCGACAATCCCGCGTATAGTGCCCCTCCTTTCCGCACTTGCGACATGCACCACCGGACCAACAAACTCCGGTATGACCCCTCCCACACTTCCCACAAGTGTGGCCACTCAGATTCCCCACTCTAACATCAACGGTCCTGCACCGTTTCGGCGCCGGCTGCGACTGCATCGGAGCCTGCCTCAGCTCACGCAACTGCAACTCAATCTCTACCTCACGCCGCCCGGCGGCCTCCTGCAACTCCGACAAGGTCTCGCACCTCTGCACAGACACGAACTGTCTGCTATCCCCCTTAAGCATACTCATATATCGGGACATCTGAGCCCGCTCCGAAGCGAACTCAGGGCAAAACATCGCCCTCTCAGTGAACATCCTGGTGATCTCAGTCACCGACTCCGAATCCTGCTTCAGCTCCAGAAACTCCTGAGCCAATTTCTCCTTCTCGTCCTGCGGAACATAGCGAGTGTTGAACATCTCTCTGAACTGATCCCATGAAACCGCAGCCCTCTGCGCATCCGAGTATGACCCCGTGGTCAATCTCCACCAATCCTTCGCCCCGAGCCTCAACAGGTTCAGAGCACACCTCACCCTCTGATCAGCAGGGCATGAGCACGTGAAGAAGCACCCCTCCACGTCCGATAACCACCTCATAGCAACAATCGGGTCCCGAAATCCATCGAATGTGGGAGGCTTCGTATAATAGAAGTCCCGATACTGAAAACCCCGACTAGCTCCTCCCCCTGCCGCTGCTACAGCCGCTGTAGCCGCCGCGGCAGCCGTCTCTGCGAGAGCCGCATAGCGCTCATCAAAATACTCAACCATGGCGGTCTTGATCGACCCAAACAGTCCCGACAATTCAGCCCAGAACAATGCAGCAACCTCATCATGCAGGATCTCGCGAATCCTCGCATCCAACTCGCTCGTGCTCATCTGATCGATAACCTCAGACGGCACCGATCCACCCGGAACTCGCTCTCCAGCTCCCGATCCTGATCCGGATCCACTCTCATCATGCCTCGGAATCTCCATACTGGAAAACACCATACCAAATCTCAGACTCATCCCACAAACCTGGTATCCAACTCTCTCAACCCAACCCTAGAGATCATGGTTTCCCTGATACGCGTATGGGTCCTGTGCTTTCAGTAGTACGGGCCCATACTACCTTCCACACCTACCCATATTTGTATGAAGTACTACCAAAATACCCTAGAGAACATGTATAACAACTATCAACCCTCACCACTAGAGGGACACTGAGAATCTCCCATAAGGGACCCTAGGCTACAGGCATCACAAATCAGGCAACATTATCATGAAATCCTGAAGATCCCTAGCCTAACTCTAGCATGCTGTTCTATCAAAGCTCAATAAAACAAGTATCATGAATGGTAAATTTAGGGTTACTTACTGGCTCCGGCTGATCGTACCTCCGCGTCCCCCTTTTACTTAATTTGAAAACCATTTTAATTTCTCTTTTAAAACCTTCCTCGATTTGAGACTGGAGTTACACGAGTGTTCCTCCAATTCACTCAAACCAAGGCTCTGATACCAACTTGTAACGACCGAAATTTCAAAACAATTAAAACTTTTCAAAAACCACCCATTTTAATAACGTTGTTACAAAAAGGTTTTCAATACATTATTTAACATAGTATTTTTCCCAGGTTCAAATCATAAAACACCAACGCGGGGAACGGTACGATCACGCCTTTGCCTTGCCACAGACTCCTGAGAACCGGAAAACATAAAACGACAACTGTAAGCCCGAAAGCTTAGTGAGATACCCCCAAAAATACCAACCACAAATACGCCCTTCCAGGCCACGACCTTCCGGTCCAAAACATATTGCCTTCCGGCCCATAACATATTGCCTTCCGGCCCAAAACATATCGCCTTCCGGCCCATAACATATTGCCTTCCGGCCCATAACATATCGCCTTCCGGCCCATAACATAAAATGCCCACGTAACATAACAGATCATAGAACAGCCTTACATATCGGGTCAAACCCCAGACCAAGCAACTGTACACATAACATATAATCATTTAACAGATCACAGTCAGCGAATCGATCAACAAATCACATAACATATCATTACCCTAACCAAGATACCGGACTAACCGGTCACTAGCATAACATCACTCTACGAATAAGTCAACATAATAATTACACACATACGCCTTTCCAGGCCATGACCTTCCGGTCCACATAACAATGCCTTCCGGCCCACAACATGTAATGCCTTCCGGCCCACAACATATAATGCCTTCCGACCCACAACATATAATCATTACAACAGACACTACCCGGATTTCCATCCGATAAAGGGTCGGCCTTGGTGCCGTAAACCCCGTTGATATAGTGAGGATAACTCACCTCGAAACTGCCGACGGTACAGATAACCCGAGCTGCTCCGATCACTGATACGATCTCCACCTCTGGACAGCCACCAATGCACTGAACTCAAACAATAATCAACAATTACCAAAATACCCCTGGAAACCACTGGTCAACCCTTGGTCAAAGACAAGGTCAGAGTCAACCCCTGACTGATCCTACTCGCCGAGTCAACCCGATGACTCGCCGAGTTCCTATACTCAGAACTTCACTCAATCCGCGACCTAACTCGCCGAGTCACCCCGAGACTCGCCAAGTCCCACAACTTCTAAGTCCTCTCACACACAACTCACCGAGTCATCCCTTGACTCACCGATTCTCGACTCAACCAGAGAATATCGGAACTCTTCGACAAGACTCGCCGAGTCGAAGAACAGACTCGCCGAGTGTATGGCTATCTTCAACCTACTCGCCGAGTTGTTCATACAACTCGTCGAGTTCCAGGTCATCTTCATCCGACTCGCCGAGTTATTCTTCCAACTCGCCGAGTCCCAGCTCATCTTCAAGCAACTCGTCGAGTACATCCATGTGACTCGCCGAGTACCATCGGTCTAAATCCATTCAGAAGCATTCCAAGCCATGCAATTGCTCCAAAACATAGATCTAGCCTCCTACCACTCATCCATCACGTAAAGTGGCAAACTTTACGTGAATCCTAAGAGATCTAGGCCATTTTCACATTGGGCTAGGGTTTGGGACATGCAAGCTTCACTAAACACTCCAACACAGGAACTTTCATGCTCTCTGATTCTTCTCTACTCCAGATCTGAGGTAGCAACCTCAGATCTAACCTCTAGACTTCCAATTCCACCCATAGACAAGTTCCCACAAACCCCAAAATGAAGAAACAACATAACAATAGCCCAAGAATGAGATATTACCTCCAATGCACGTCCAATCTGCAATGCAATTTGATTCCAAGGAAAGCCCCTTGCTCCAAGCCTTCATTCTCTCAAAATTCCTTCAATAATTACTTCTCCAAGCTCCAATCCACTCAACAATGGTGCTTCTCCGCGATTTAGGGTTTTCTGGGGCTCAAGGGGGTGATAAAGAGGCTGGGAGGAAAACATAATGTTCTTTATATAGGGCTCAACCTCGAGAATTAGGGTTTTCACCACTCAGTGCCTACTCGCCGAGTCCTCCTTACCGACTCGCCGAGTCGGCTACTTAACACGCGTCCTAGCCGCGACTCTACTCGCCGAGTCCATCCACAGACTCGCCGAGTCACTCTTCCACAACTTACTCTTTTAGCCCTTCAACTCTACTCTTGATATTTCGGGATGTTACAACTTGTATAATGAGCTAATGCTCCATGGATAATCAAGTTGGGCTAAAACCCATAGGATGGTCCATGGATGCTCCATGGTGTATTTGTACCCATGGATCATGGAAATGAAAGGCCATGTCAATTAGGGTTTACATGGTGTAACCCTAACTATATAAGCATCTTATTCTTGACCAAAATCGGCCACTAGTGAGAGTAAAAAAGGGCTAGCCGATTTTCATGAAGTGTAGAATTCTCTCAAGTCATTCCATTTGTATTTGGTGTTGTGTGAACCATTTGAGGTGTCACACTTGGGGCACTAGGCACTCAAGCTTCATGAAGACTTTCTACACCAAAGAGGTATGTATTCTATCTTGCTATAGTCATTGTTTTGTATGCTAGATTAGGATAATACCTTGGATGTTCATATTTGTATGTATAATAGAGAAAACATAGATCCAAGGTATTTAGGGTTGCATGTACACTTAGGAGTGTTAGAATGCTCAAAACCCAACAGTGGTATCAGAGCCTAGGCTTGTTTTCTTGTTATACTTGCAAAAGAAGCTGGAAAATCGAGTTTTGACGCTGTCTGCCCAGCAGACTCGCCGAGTCCAAGGAAAAAAGCATCCAACTCGCCGAGTTGGTTCGTGCACTCGACGAGTTGGACCCCCAGACAGCATAAATTCGACTTTTTTGGCTGGAATTGGACTAGGAACATTACCCTAAGATGTTTTTGAACTTATAAACTTGTTTTTGATGTGGTAATGTTCATGCTAATCCAATTTCAAAGATAATTGTCAATAGATTCATGTTTTGTATTAGTTTAAGGTTTAGACTAATTACATGAAAAAGTTTGATTTGAATTATCTTGTTCTTATGAGTTGCTTAGATTAATAGAAATGTTGAGTGAAATAGATGTTTTCAATCCAAATTAATCTAAGAGTTGATTCTAAAATGTGTTTTTGTAACTTGTCCTCAAGTTATATGAAAAGTCACATTTAAGTTTTATAAAACTCATAAAAGTTGGCAATGGTTACAAAAGATGAAGAGTCTTGTCCTAAAGTTATGGAGGTTCAAGAGTCACTTCATTAATAAATAAATAAATAAAGTGTAACCTTAACTAATTCCATAAGTTATAAAATAAAGAAAAGTAATTCTTTTATTAGTTTAAAGTCTTCCATAACTTGTCCTCAAGTTATGGAACTTGAAGAGTTTTTGGATTAAAACTACTTTAAACACATAAATCATGGAATTAATTAGTTTTGAATAGTTTCAAAACTTGCCCTCAAGTTTTGGAATTTTTAAAGTTTTCTCTTATGAATACTTTAATTCCAAGTTAGCCCTTAGAATTTTAAAGAGTTAAAAATTCAACCCTTATACTTTATAATATTATAAGTTAATAATATATATATATATATATATATATATATATATATATATATATATATATATAAGAGTAAAGTCAGTCTTACCGCTAGTACGCCTCATTCACGAAGCCGATCTATAAGGTGGGTATAAGGTTGTTGCCTATAAAATGGCAACTTAATGGGTGTCCACTCTTACCCACCGCTTGCTTGACTGGTGGAGGGTCGTTAGCCGAACGGGTTTGACATGACTATAATTCTCCCTTCATTAAAAGTATTAATGATAAATACTAAGTAACTAAACACTTAATAATACCCAATCTTAGTTACTTAGGAAAATGTGAATAAGGTGCTAATCCATGAAATTACACTTTGCACTTTGTTTAAGTCGGTTAGTGGAGCGTGTGTGGTTAACCAGCACACTAACTCGTATTTAACAAGGTAGATAGAGGGTAACTTAATGTTTATCATAGTATCGATGGAGCGTGTGTGGTTAACCGGCACATCGATTGAGGGGTAAACACTTAAGGGTACCAAGTAATTTACATGGTTACTTCACACCTTGTTTTGTGATCCTCGGCATCCCAGTCACAAAACCTGAAGGGCACACTCGAGATTGAAACATGCCATTGAACAGTTCAATGAATCTCAAAGATCTAGGAGTTTCAAAACCAATTAAAACCTAATAATACAATTCGTTTATCTTGGTGGAAATTGGTGAATCGTCATTCACCTACCTTCAAATATTTTATAGCTTGGATTACGGCATACCTCTTCTAAGTTATAAAATAGTTTGTTGGGTCCTGGCCTTAATATTTCATATTGGGTGTCATATTAAGGACTTAAGATCAACTATCTTGAATATCTCCCAAAAGATGTCTGGTTTAGACAATTATGATCTTCCCAAATCTCTTGAAACAAGCTTCCCTAAATGAAGATGATGTTCCTTGGAAATCATACTTCTTTCACCTTCTCCAATTATTCTCCCTAACCCACAAGTTCAAGGTCACTCAAGCCCTATTGGAAAGGCAAGGTCTAGGTGTGGTCACATCTTGGAGATGTAGTCACATATTGACAAGCCGGGAGAGTTGGGTGTCAAAGTCTTGAGAAAGTTGGTGGTTCAATCACTTTCTAAGTCACACAGTGAGTTCCTTTGGGACACCTATGAAACAGACTATGACAAGACCCTTAATGATCTTATCTATTTGTTAAGATCAAATTCCTTAAAACTTGATGGACATTGACAATAGTGACACAGGAAATCCAGAAAAGCATTCTCTTTCCAATGGAAAGGGATCGGCCATAACCAACTCGGTTGACCAAATGGTAAAGAGAAAAGCTAAGTCTGTGATAGTCCCGTGTACCATCATCAAAGGGTCCATATGTTTATATTGCCAAAGGAAGGGGCATTGGTTGCGAAGCTGCCAAATTTACCTAAGGATGTTAAAGTCAATAAGTTTGACTCTACTTCAGGTAAAGTCCACTATCTAACTCTGCTAAGTTTCTATTTTGAGATTCTTGATACATGATGTGACTGGGTTACATGGTGATGTTTTAAGAATAAAGAAAAGTGAAGAAACTTAAAGAAAGAATATGTTGAATCTGATGGCATAGATGGATTTCTATCACATAGTTTGAAGATCGGATTCTTGAGCTACTTCTTAGGAGTTATGAGATATTGCTTAGGAATAGATAACAACAAGTTTTCGTATGGATTGTAAGGATAAGTTTTTCCGCAAAGTTTTAAAATAAAAGGAAATTTTTGATTTTATTTATTTTAAAATATCCTTACATTGGCATCTGTGGAAATCTTTGTTGCTTATAAGATTCCATTAATAGCAAGAGTGGAAATATGAAATTGATTCTTTCATTTGTGGTAATGTCTAAATTTACCAAATAAGGAAAGATTCCCATCACCCAAGTTTCAATTGGACCGGAACTTGGAATCATGCAAGTTGTATGACATGATGAATGAGAACTTTCAAGTATTGGAAAATTAAGACTAATTACTTGTTCACATGGATGTGTGAGTCAAGTGAAGGACTAAGGGATCGAGTACACATTCTTGTGCACTGGTCAAGTCCACCACAAAAGATTGATAAAACTATTCGTCATAGTTTACAAAAGCTCAGTAAATATGATTATACTTACAAGCTTAAGTGTAACTCTGAGACATTGGAAAAAGGTTCCAATGTATGACAGAGCGAATAAGAAGAATCAAATTAGGCAGAAGGATAAAAGTTTCTCAAATCTGAAAAGATGGGAGAGTACTTTAGTATCAGTTTTGTGATCATCTTAATGATTAAGAAACCATATCAAAATTAGTTCTCTAAGGAAATCTTAGTGCATTCTTATGACTAAGAAGAGGAACTTGAATTGTTGAAGTGGTTAAATCAAGAAGATGAGTCATACTTCGTTCCAATACAAGTCTTAGAGTCATACTCCAAGATTGTAACTTGAGTGACATGTCTTAAAGAAGGTTTAAAAACACTCGTCAAATGTAAGAGTAAAAGTTTTCTACTCTTGTACATTTGAAATTGATAAGTTGTGATGTTTTGGATAAAACAAAGACCAACTTAGGCCAATTTTGTGAAGTGTTTGTCTTGATTAGAATCCGCACTATCTCTTGGATGTTTGACAAGGGAGTCTTATAGTTCAAGAGGATAGTGGGAGTCTTAAAGGTCTTGAAAGTCTCAAGAACTAATAAAGAATAAAACCTGAAGTTCTTCACTAGCACACGACTTGAGGTTTATAACCTATCATGTTGACATATTTTGTGCCCATTCCAGTTAAAGTTGGCTTTGCATATGAGTTCTTAGAGTTCTCAATTTGTTGCACAACAACTTGGAAGCAATGGCAGGCCCTTGAGCTGCCAGGTGGCAAGAATTTAAGATTGAGTTCAATCCATATTAGTTTGGATTTGTCATTATCCTTGCCTCGTGACTATGGTTTTGACAATTCATATGGGTAGGAACTCATACACCATTAAATCTAAGTGTCATAAGGTTTCTCTCCGATTCATGAAAAATGATGGTGAGGAAACACTTTCACTAAGTAGATTTTAGCTAGATAGCAATTGTGATGTTTGCATTCTCAAAGTCGTTAGTGGAGCGTGTGTGGTTTACCGGCACACTAACCTGGACTTGTGAGAAGTGGCAAAAAGGTCTAACCATTATGATTATGGCATCCCTCTTCATAATTGTTTAGACACACAAGTGTGCTATCTAAGGGAAGGTGTATGATTTTGATAAAGTTTTATCAAAACAATCTAGTATCAGAAATCTGAACTTTGGTAAGAAAGTCAATGAAGTATTGATTTCTAGAAGTCCAGTTGATTTCTGAGTACATGTCAAAGCTAGTGGGAGCATAAGTGTTATGCTAATAATCATCATGTTAGTGGGAGCATGATAATTATGATAAGTATTGCAAGTTAGCAATGTTAATTATAGAAAACAAAAGGTTTCAATTGGGAAAAGTTGTTTTGCTATAATTAAGGGAGAGGAAATTATACTTCATCTCAAATCTATAAGCTTAGATAGTGAGGTTTTAATCATTTAGTCAAGGATATATATGAATTTCATGTTGGAATGGCTCAACATAAGGAAATTTTGTATATGAGTCCATTATTTGCGTTCTAAAAAATCGATTATGATTACGGCATCCCTTTTCATAATCTGAATTATGAGAACTTGGCAAATTAAAATGGAAATATTATAGCAAAAGACCGGTTTATCTTTATGTGAGACATCATGAATCGTGTCCCATATGCTTCGGATATAGGATCGATTACATGTGCTATATTCATCCTTTCTAAAATTTTTCCAAATGCCTAGGGCATTAAGAAGGGAAAAGGTTTAGAACTGGATATGACTAAAAGGATTAAACAATTGTCGAGGACAATCTAAGGTTTACCAAAGATTGGGTGCTCAAGGACAGCTAGAAGTATAGTGATAATTCTGGAAGGACCATATTGACATAGTCTGTAAGGAGGCAACTCTTGTTCAGAAGTGATAGTCAAAATGGAATCTGGAAATGTTTCAAAGCTAGTTTTTTCAATCTGTTTAAGATTAGGAAACTTAATGCAAGAAGTATGTTTCCAAGGAGCTGATCTCCTTTGGAATACTCTGTAATGATTGTTGTCAAGTCTTTCTGACTTGGTGCATAATCATTACAAGAGGATCAATGCATATAAGTTTAGAATCTAACAGATTTCAGTAAATGGCATGAGTTTGGAATTCTTGCATTTGTAGTAAGGATTTGGGAGTGTGAAAAGAGAATCATTGAAGTTATGTTCAATTGATCTAGTTCACAAAGTAAAGATCATAGACAAACATAGTATGCATACTTGGTGTGTGGCATGACTAGTGTTTAGAAAACATCGTGTACATGCTTGGAGCATGGGACAACTGTTGTTTTAAATTCAAGAATAAAGTTGATAGCTGAAACAGTATACAATGAATAATGTGTAATCATATGGTGATAAATAAAAGGTGTTTTATTTATGTTCATAGGTATTGATACCATATTGGATTCAATTATTATTGTGTTTCATTTTGCATGTTTTGACTTCCCGAATAAACTAGGTTATTCTTCCGGAATGACTAAGTTATTCAAACCATCCACAGTCGGTCATATGTTGGAAGTAGATATGAATTAAGACTGTCATGGGTTGGCTTGTAGAGGTCTAAGGTGTTGGACAAAGGGCTACAACACTCATGAGTGCTCATAAGTTCTGAGTATTGGATTCAACCCGCGCTCATTGGAATCACTTCATGGATTTTATCACGAGTGATCATGAGACGATAATATCTTATATTCTTCAAACCTAGAGATATGAGTTGTTACTATGAGTTGGTTGTACATTGATTGCACGAAAACGCATTTGGTAACTCGGTGCTATAAAACGTGCCTTTGTGTATGATTCAACAAGTAGTAGAACAAGCCATATGAGTCGAAGTTTATCCGTTCCTTTTACCTTCGGGATAAAAGCGATATCTGTGGGCCCCTCGATGATTTGATGATGACAAATGGAAGTGCTCGGACGAGCCAGGACTGATTTGATTTGTTCAATTAGTCAGTCGTCATAAATCGGAAATCGGGAAACAACAAATGGACAGAGAGAATGATTATAATCCATGTCTCAGTCCTTATGATATCTAGAATGGAGGAATATATGATCCCTTATCTAATGGACAAGTCATTGACAAAGGTCAGAGTTCATCTACAAGGTCAGAGTTCGACAGAAGCTTTTGAGAGCTACGATTGCCGGTCGGTTCCTGAAGTCATACGCAATAATAGTTTTAGACTTATCCAAGTGGGAGACTGTTGGATTAATGTCTAAGTCCATAACTATAATTGGTAAGACTTGACCCGACCCGACATGGTCCATTTGGGTTGCATGGCATCATGCACTTGGATAGACTTTAATGAGAGAAATAAGACACTTATGGTTATTAATATATTATAAGTTCTAGTATATTAATAATAAGAATAATAAGATTATTTAATTAGTATTGATCAAGAATTAATCTAGGATTAATTAAGTGATCAAAAGAAGACTAATTAAATATATGGGTTGATTGTGTAAATCATCCATACTTGTGTAACGACCGAAATTTCAAAACAATTAAAACTTTTCAAAAACCCAACATTGAGTTCCTCTCTAGCTTGGTTTTTGGTATTATGAGGCAAGAAGCACATAAAGTTAGCAACTTTATGTTGCTAATGGACTCTAGGAACCCATATCTATTGTTTGGAGCAAAAGAGAAGATCTGTGACTTGAAATTATGGAAATGCACGTATGGACTCGGCAAGTCTGGGAGATGACTCGGCGAGTCGGGCTAGATATCAGACTTAAATTGCATAGCAACTCGGTGAGTCACATGGGTGGACTCGACGAGTTGGATGAAGATAGGCAGGAACTTGACGAGTTGGAAGAACAACTTGGCGAGTCTGTTGAAGATTACCTTGAACTCGGCGAGCCTGTTCTTGGACTCGGCGAGTCTAGTCGCAAAACCCCAAACCCTTCGGGCAGCACTGGATATTAGGGGTACGTATCTTTTACTTTCCTGTAAATTATTATTCATGATATTATTGTTATGTTGCTGCATTGATATCAATAAGCATATGTGTTGGGGTATTATATTACCTGCTGGTGACGAAGTTTTATGCCATCTGCATACCTTGGAATTAGAATGACAAATTAGAGGTCGTCCCTTCTAGATCAGGTTACTTAAGATGCAGTGACTGTAGCATGTATGTGTAAGAATCTGTAATGCCTCACTACTTTCGAATGGGTGTCATTCGAGATTGATCAGTTAAATCCTTAGTAGTGGCAATTTAGAGCTTCTAGTGAGGTAGCCAGCGGACAGTAGGGAAGTGGGTGGGGGATGTGCACCCCAAACGCAGGTTCTCAGGATGTAGTCCCTAAAGCAAACACAATTAAGGATCGAAGGGTGCTTAGTTAGATAGCAAGAATGGTTCGGATCTGGTAAAAGTTAGTTGGAGTGCCGACAGAGGTAAACGTTGGCGGACAACAGATCGCCCTTTTAATGGAAGGAAGGTTGGGGAATCCTTTCGACCAGTGAGCAATAAGGAGTTAGCCGAATCCAAGTGGGGGAGAACCCTCCGAGTATACAAGGGTAAGAGCACGCAGACCCAGAATGAGTACACGACCTCGGAGAAGAAACGATAGTAGTGCAATGATTGATGGATTGAGGAGTTCAGGATTGGGAGTTTGAGGAACTTCCCAACAGTTAGTTCATGTAATCGAGATGGTTAGTTGCTGGTTGGGAATCCAGGATTGGAGGACCTCTTGTAGGACTCTAGTGAGTCGGAATGAGGATCTTGAGAACGGTTAGCAAGAGATGCTTTCGTGTTAGTAGTTAGTGGCAGAGACGGCATGCAGGGTTGTGTGGATTCAGGAGTTGGGGGTTTGGAAAATTTCCAATGATAGTTGCATGTGTCCGGATTAGTAGACGGTTGGTTTGGGAACCAAGCCGAAGAATTCCTCGACAGAACGCTAAGTGTGTCAAGGATATAAGATGTCGAGGTTGTTGCAGCATTCGATAACTGAGGGCTGGTTTTGAGAAATCAGGATGAAGAATCACTAGCAGGACTAAGGATAGTCATGATGTCCTCAGAAGAGTGGTTAGTAAAGCAGTTAGATAGTAGTAGTGTTGTAAGTCTGCGGGGGTAGCCGTAGCATTCACTAGCAGTTAGATAGTAGTAGAGTGTTGTAAGTCTGCGGGGGTAGCCGTAGCATTCACTAGCAGTCAGATAGTAGTAGAGTGTTGTAAGTCTGCGGGGGTAGCCGTAGCATTCACTAGCAGTCAGATAGAAGCAGAGTGTTGTAAGTCTGCGGGGGTAGCCGTAGCATTCACTAGCAGCCAGATAATATTAGGGAGTTGTTGATGGGTTTTAGCCATATGAACATTCCTATGTGCACATGCAACCCTAATGCTTGGATCTAGGTTTCTCTAAATGAACATACATTGAATCCAAGACTTCTAATGGCTAATAGAGTATAATAACAATATAAAATCAGAATTAGAAGTTTACCTTGAATCACTTGCTTGATCTTCTTGTCCTTGAGGCTTTAGAGTCACAATTGTCACTCCTCTAATGGCTTACAAACACCAACTAGCAAAGAAGATGATTTAGGAGAGAGGAGAGGGAACAAATCGGCCAGGGTTTCTTCTCTAAGCACAAGTGCCGATTTCCCTTGACTCTTGGGGTCTATTTATACTTGTAAGGCTCCTAGGGTTTCACCCTTAAACCCTAATTGGATAACTTAGGCCCTAAGCAATCCAATACCCTAATAGATAACCCCTTGGACGAATTCTAAGCTTATCCTAAGCCCTAGAAGTCGTCCACTATTATCCTTAAGGGATTTATAGCCCAAAGTCTAACTATCATACAATTGACAGTTTATACCCCTTTATTTAATTAATCTCTTTAAGTCACCAAATTAATTCTTAATTAATTTATGACTTATATTAATCAAATAATAGCATTATTATTCCTTATATTATTCTCATAATATATTAATAATATTCCTTCTCTCATACAAATCATCATGTCAAGTTGCTACGGTGAAGGCAACCCAAAAGGACCATGCACAACCGGGTCAAATACTTGCCAAATATAGTTGTAGCCTTAGTTGATCCTGGTAAACCCTGTCCTAACCCTAAGGAGCAGCGGGTGGATTGGGAGTGGGTGCAACAGACTTGTCCTTAAGGTTGCTTTCAGCAACCCTAAGGAGACCTTGGAGCTTGCTTAGGGTGACCTCTTCCTTGTCCAATGGCCAAAACAGGAGCAACGGGTGGATTGGGAGTGGGTGCAACAGACTTGTCCTTGAGGTTGCTTTCAGCAACCCTAAGGAGACCTTGGAGATTGCTTAGGGTGACCTCTTCCTTGTTCATGTGGTAGGTCATCCTAAATTTATTGTAACACGGAGGCAAAGAGTGAAGCACCATGTCGATCGCCAAGTCTTCCCCAAAGCCAACATTTAACTTGCGAAGATGATCGACATACCTTTGCATCTTTTGCAGGTGCACGGTAAGAGATTCTCCATGACCCATTTTGGCGGAAATCATGTTAGTGAAAATCTCATAACGCTCTTGCCTCGCGTTTTGGTGGTATCTCTCCAACAAGTCTTGGTGCATTTCGTACGGATACATGTCCTCGTAGGACTTTTGGAATTCGGCATTCATGGTAGCTATCATGATGCAATGTACCTTCGTTGCATCACGTTCATGAGTCTCAAAAGCAGTCATTTCAGCCGGAGTAGCAATTTCTGGGTTGATCTTCTCGAGCTTCTCATCGAGGACATACTCCTTGTCCTCATAGCCAGCAATTGTGCGAATGTATCTTATCCATTCGCTAAAGTTTGTCCCATCGAAAGTCACCTTTTGACAAAGGCTCATCAATGTGAATGAACTAGCAGCAGCATTGTTTGCGTTTGACATCTACAAATAGAAAGGACAAAGATAGATTAAAATATTAATCCCTAATTATCACCCAATAAGAAAACTAGGGCTAGGATCCAACAACAATATTTACATATTAGAAAAGGGATGCCGTAATCTAACATGCAAACAATTTGAAGGTAAGTGAATGACGATTCACTAATTCTCCACCGCAAAAACATAACTTTAAGTTCTAAATGTATTGAGAATTCCTAGGTTTGGATGAGATTCATTGAAACTCTTCAATGGCATGTTTAAATCTCGATATGCCCCTCTCGTTTGTGACTGGGATACCGAGGATCACAAAGTGGGTGTGAATTACCATGCAAATTTACATGGTGCCTTCATTGTAACGATCACCTATTCGATGTGCCGGTAAACCACACACGCTCCATCGAACTATGATAAACAATGAATCACCCTTTGCCACCTTTGCTTAGAACCAATTAGTGTGCCGGTAAACCACACACGCTCCAATAACTTCTTAGCAAGGGTGCAAAGTGTAATTTCATGGGATTGCATCAATTCACTTTTCCTAAAGTAACTAGGATTGGGAAATTTTTGAAAAAACATGTAGTTACTTTGTATTTCATATTATACTTTTAATGAAGAGATGAGGTTGCCCTATCCTACCCGTTCGGCTAACGAACCTCCACCGATCAAGCAAGCGGTGGGTGTGAGTGTACACCCATTAAGCGCCATTTTATAGGCAGCAACCTTATACCTACCTTATAGACCGGCTTCGTGAATGAGGCCTACTAACGGTAAGACTAGCATTTTAATTATACATACATACATACATATATATATATATATATATATATATATATATATATATATATATATATATTAATCTTGTAATATTATACTAGTATAGGGTTGAATTTTAAACTTGTAAAATTCTAGGGTTTGAAATTTAAATTGTCTAAATTAAACTTTTAATCACAAAACATAAATTTCAAAACTTGAGGGCAAGTTTTAAACTTTTCAAAACGTAGAGGATCAAATAAAAAATAATCTAAATTAACAATTAATCACGTAATTATCCATATTTGATTTATTTAATGATTTCTTGCAAAACAATTTACCAATTTAATTAAAATAATTAATCAATTATCACATAAGGAAATAAATATTTTATTAATTGATAAATATCTTCAATTAGGTCAAGAATATAGTCATATATATCATAAAATCGGATTTATATTGATCTAATATGATTAAGGCAATTATCTTAAAGATAAACAACAAGAAATCCCGAAGATTGCTCCTTCTGACGCTCGAACTCGCCGAGTACCCAGATGGACTCGCCGAGTTGAGCCTACTCGCCGAGTACCACCATGGGACTCGCCGAGTTCATCAGGCAGAGGAAAAACAAAAACGATTTTTTAAGCAACAAACAAGCAATCAATGCATCAATTCAATAGAAACCAATCTAGGCTCTGATACCACTGATGGGTTTTAGCCATATGAACATTCCTATGTGCACATGCAACCCTAATGCTTGTATCTAGGTTTCTCTAATTGAACATACTTTGAATCCAAGACTTCTAATGGCTAATAGAGTATAATAACAATATAAAATCAGAATTAGAAGTTTACCTTGAATCACTTGCTTGATCTTCTTGTCCTTGAGGCTTTAGAGTCACAATTGTCACTCCTCTAATGGCTTACAAACACCAACTAGCAAAGAAGATGATTTAGGAGAGAGGAGAGGGAACAAATCGGCCAGGGTTTCTTCTCTAAGCACAAGTGCCGATTTCCCTTGACTCTTGGGGTCTATTTATACTTGTAAGGCTCCTAGGGTTTCACCCTTAAACCCTAATTGGATAACTTAGGCCCTAAGCAATCCAATACCCTAATAGATAACCCCTTGGACGAATTCTAAGCTTATCCTAAGCCCTAGAAATCGTCCACTATTATCCTTAAGGGATTTATAGCCCAAAGTCTAACTATCATACAATTGACAGTTTATACCCCTTTATTTAATTAATCTCTTTAAGTCACCAAATTAATTCTTAATTAATTTATGACTTATATTAATCAAATAATAGCATTATTATTCCTTATATTATTCTCATAATATATTAATAATATTCCTTCTCTCATACAAATCATCCTGTCAAGTTGCTACGGTGAAGGCAACCCAAAAGGACCATGCACAACCGGGTCAAATACTTGCCAAATATAGTTGTAGCCTTAGTTGATCCTGGTAAACCCTGTCCTAACCCTAAGGAGCAGCGGGTGGATTGGGAGTGGGTGCAACAGACTTGTCCTTAAGGTTGCTTTCAGCAACCCTAAGGAGACCTTGGAGCTTGCTTAGGGTGACCTCTTCCTTGTCCAATGGCCAAAACAGGAGCAACGGGTGGATTGGGAGTGGGTGCAACAGACTTGTCCTTGAGGTTGCTTTCAGCAACCCTAAGGAGACCTTGGAGATTGCTTAGGGTGACCTCTTCCTTGTTCATGTGGTAGGTCATCCTAAATTTATTGTAACACGGAGGCAAAGAGTGAAGCACCATGTCGATCGCCAAGTCTTCCCCAAAGCCAACATTTAACTTGCGAAGATGATCGACATACCTTTGCATCTTTTGCAGGTGCACGGTAAGAGATTCTCCATGACCCATTTTGGCGGAAATCATGTTAGTGAAAATCTCATAACGCTCTTGCCTCGCGTTTTGGTGGTATCTCTCCAACAAGTCTTGGTGCATTTCGTACGGATACATGTCCTCGTAGGACTTTTGGAATTCGGCATTCATGGTAGCTATCATGATGCAATGTACCTTCGTTGCATCACGTTCATGAGTCTCAAAAGCAGTCATTTCAGCCGGAGTAGCAATTTCTGGGTTGATCTTCTCGAGCTTCTCATCGAGGACATACTCCTTGTCCTCATAGCCAGCAATTGTGCGAATGTATCTTATCCATTCGCTAAAGTTTGTCCCATCGAAAGTCACCTTTTGACAAAGGCTCATCAATGTGAATGAACTAGCAGCAGCGTTGTTTGCGTTTGACATCTACAAATAGAAAGGACAAAGATAGATTAAAATATTAATCCCTAATTATCACCCAATAAGAAAACTAGGGCTAGGATCCAACAACAATATTTACATATTAGAAAAGGGATGCCGTAATCTAACATGCAAACAATTTGAAGGTAAGTGAATGACGATTCACTAATTCTCCACCGCAAAAACATAACTTTAAGTTCTAAATGTATTGAGAATTCCTAGGTTTGGATGAGATTCATTGAAACTCTTCAATGGCATGTTTAAATCTCGATATGCCCCTCTCGTTTGTGACTGGGATACCGAGGATCACAAAGTGGGTGTGAATTACCATGCAAATTTACATGGTGCCTTCATTGTAACGATCACCTATTCGATGTGCCGGTAAACCACACACGCTCCATCGAACTATGATAAACAATGAATCACCCTTTGCCACCTTTGCTTAGAACCAATTAGTGTGCCGGTAAACCACACACGCTCCAATAACTTCTTAGCAAGGGTGCAAAGTGTAATTTCATGGGATTGCATCAATTCACTTTTCCTAAAGTAACTAGGATTGGGAAATTTTTGAAAAAACATGTAGTTACTTTGTATTTCATATTATACTTTTAATGAAGAGATGAGGTTGCCCTATCCTACCCGTTCGGCTAACGAACCTCCACCGATCAAGCAAGCGGTGGGTGTGAGTGTACACCCATTAAGCGCCATTTTATAGGCAGCAACCTTATACCTACCTTATAGACCGGCTTCGTGAATGAGGCCTACTAACGGTAAGACTAGCATTTTAATTATACATACATACATACATATATATATATATATATATATATATATATATATATATATATTAATCTTGTAATATTATACTAGTATAGGGTTGAATTTTAAACTTGTAAAATTCTAGGGTTTGAAATTTAAATTGTCTAAATTAAACTTTTAATCACAAAACATAAATTTCAAAACTTGAGGGCAAGTTTTAAACTTTTCAAAACGTAGAGGATCAAATAAAAAATAATCTAAATTAACAATTAATCACGTAATTATCCATATTTGATTTATTTAATGATTTCTTGCAAAACAATTTACCAATTTAATTAAAATAATTAATCAATTATCACATAAGGAAATAAATATTTTATTAATTGATAAATATCTTCAATTAGGTCAAGAATATAGTCATATATATCATAAAATCGGATTTATATTGATCTAATATGATTAAGGCAATTATCTTAAAGATAAACAACAAGAAATCCCGAAGATTGCTCCTTCTGACGCTCGAACTCGCCGAGTACCCAGATGGACTCGCCGAGTTGAGCCTACTCGCCGAGTACCACCATGGGACTCGCCGAGTTCATCAGGCAGAGGAAAAACAAAAACGATTTTTTAAGCAACAAACAAGCAATCAATGCATCAATTCAATAGAAACCAATCTAGGCTCTGATACCACTGATGGGTTTTAGCCATATGAACATTCCTATGTGCACATGCAACCCTAATGCTTGTATCTAGGTTTCTCTAATTGAACATACTTTGAATCCAAGACTTCTAATGGCTAATAGAGTATAATAACAATATAAAATCAGAATTAGAAGTTTACCTTGAATCACTTGCTTGATCTTCTTGTCCTTGAGGCTTTAGAGTCACAATTGTCACTCCTCTAATGGCTTACAAACACCAACTAGCAAAGAAGATGATTTAGGAGAGAGGAGAGGGAACAAATCGGCCAGGGTTTCTTCTCTAAGCACAAGTGCCGATTTCCATTGACTCTTGGGGTCTATTTATACTTGTAAGGCTCCTAGGGTTTCACCCTTAAACCCTAATTGGATAACTTAGGCCCTAAGCAATCCAATACCCTAATAGATAACCCCTTGGACGAATTCTAAGCTTATCCTAAGCCCTAGAAATCGTCCACTATTATCCTTAAGGGATTTATAGCCCAAAGTCTAACTATCATACAATTGACAGTTTATACCCCTTTATTTAATTAATCTCTTTAAGTCACCAAATTAATTCTTAATTAATTTATGACTTATATTAATCAAATAATAGCATTATTATTCCTTATATTATTCTCATAATATATTAATAATATTCCTTCTCTCATACAAATTATCCTGTCAAGTTGCTACGGTGAAGGCAACCCAAAAGGACCATGCACAACCGGGTCAAATACTTGCCAAATATAGTTGTAGCCTTAGACACTATTCCAACAGTTGTAAGTCTGCGGATGTAGCCGTAACATTCGTCAGGTTAGTAGATAGCATGAGCGCGTTGTTTGGACACGGGGGAAGCAGTCGTACCCACCAATTCGGGTGCAATAAGTAAGGATATGGGAAATCCACGGGTTAGATTTCGGATCTCCCGAATGGTTCAGTTATGGTCGAGCCGATGATTCGACAGTTGGATCGTCACCTCAGTTATGAGATCAGGGAAACAGTGGACCGCTTAGGTTCATGCACGTTGAGGGCTACCGTTAGTCTGGGAGCCATCATTTTCAGCCTTGGATTTGTTGATGTCAGGATGTAACCTTTGGACCTGATCGGTGGATCGGGAGGTTATTAGAGCCACAGTGGCAGGCTAACTGGTGGCAACTAGTTCCAGTGAAAGGTTTCGTTCAGAAATCGTGCGAGTGACTAGTAGGGAGTCCTTGGACTTCACAATTGAGTTGGAACTCGGTGTTGCAGATAACCGACGAATGATTGGAGATCAAGAAGGTCTTGAGATATTTTGGGAAGCAGCCATGCAGGCAGTTTACTGTTTCAGGCAGTTCAGTGCTTTCAGGCATGTTCAGTGTTTCATGCAGTTCATTGTTTTAGGCAGTTCAGTGTTTCAGGCAGTTTAGTGTTGTAGGCAGTTCAGTGTTTTAGATAGTTTCAGAGTTATGGACAATATTAGTATTTGTGTTGGATTGCGAGTGCTGATGGTATAGTTGGTTAATTTGGAAATGGAAAGCCCCTCTTAGCAGGATCAGTTGAGTCTTCTGCCAAGTATAAGTGATCTGCAAGGGTAATTAGGCAGGTGGCCTTTCTTTCAGGATGGAAGACTCGAGTTATTGGAAGTTGAGTAGTCAGATGAGAGATAAATGGGCTGGTTCCAGCAGCATCGATTCAGTATGAGTGGCAGAGTGGATAGAACAGTTATAGATAGTCGAAGTATCTTCAGAAGTCGTTGGGAGCGACTAGGAGATTGCGATGGAGTGTAGTGACCGGTGGGATTCCGGTAACCCAGATGTCGGCAAATTAGTTGGACCAGAGTGGTCTCAATGCATCCGGTAGGCGGATGAGGGGCAACATAATTTTCAGTCAAAAGCAGTAACGACAAGGGAAGTATGGTAAGAGGCAGCAAGTTGACAAAGGGTGCTATGCCTCTCACGGCAGGGTTGGATAATCTCATAGGGGAGGGTTCGACCTTGTTGCGCAGCTCTCGTCTAAGTCTTAATCGTTGCAGGGACGAATCTTTCACTCGAAGGATTATCTGATTCATTCATTGGGATGGGTGCTCAACACTAAGTTATGGAAATAAGAAGCATTCAGTATGTACCAGCAGTAGTGACCAGCACTGAGAGTGGCTGGAGTGATGGACAAAAGGGTTAAAGTCACCAGGCAGGGTGTTTGAGGCGGATTGCAGGTCAGTTGACCATAGAGAACTTCGAGGACGAAGTTTAGTTTAAGTGGGGGAGAGTTGTAACACCCGAAATCAGAAAGGTCAAGAAAGGAAAGGAAAACCCTAAGTTAAAGAGGGTTGACTCGTCGAGTCCAGGGAGGAACTCGGCGAGTCGGAGCGCAATCCGTGTGTAAAGTAAGTGACCGGCTCGACGAGTTGGCAAGTGGACTCGGCGAGTCTGGTCTGGGTTAGGAGACCCTAATTCCAGGACTTGGTACCCTATTTAAGCATCTTATTCTCTTCCCTAGGGCTCATTTGCGGCCCCTATAGTCTAGAACCCCAAACCCTAGCCACCATAATCGTTTTTGGAGCAAGATCTACCCTTGGTGAAGTAATTTGGAGCTTGGAAGAGAAGAGATTCATAGTGGTGCAAGAGGAGGCCTTGGATCCAGAGTTGGTGGAACTTTTTAGAGCATTTGGAGGTAATGAATCGTTATCCTTGGCTTTCTCCTTTCTAGATCCATATTTCATGGAGTTTTAGGGTTTCTTTGAGAGTATGTGATGAGAAATTGGTGCATAAGCTAGATTTGGAATTGAAACTCTAGATCTGAGCTCTATTTGGATCGAAAATGAAGAAAGCCATGTTAGTTGCTATGCAAAAACCTTTCCCCATGAGTTGAGTTCCTCTCTAGCTTGGTTTTTGGTATTATGAGGAAAGAAGCACGTAAAGTTAGCAACTTTATGTTGCTAATGGACTCTAGGAACCCATATCTATTGTTTGGAGCAAAGGAGAAGATCTGTGACTCGAAATTATGGAAATGCACGTATGGACTCAGCGAGTCTGGGAGATGACTCGGCGAGTCGGGCTAGATATCAGACTTAAATCGCGTAGCAACTCGGCGAGTCACATGGGTGGACTCGACGAGTTGGATGAAGATAGGCAGGAACTCGACGAGTTGGAAGAACAACTCGGCGAGTCTGTTGAAGATTGCCTTCAACTCGGCGAGCCTGTTCTTAGACTCGGCGAGTCAAGTCGCGAAACCCAAAACCCTTCTAGTTAAGACTCGGATCAGTGAGTTGAGTGAAGAATCAGTGAGTTGGACAGGACCGAACTCGGAAATCAGTAGACTCGGTGAGTCATGGTCTGAATCGGCGAGTCGAGTCGCGAATGAAAAGGGTTTCTGAGCTTATGAACTCGGCTAGTTAGTAGGCTGACTCGATGAGTAGGGTTAACCTGGAAGGTTAACTGTGACCAAGACTTTGACTTTGACCAGAATTGACTTAGTTGACTTTTGGAGGACTTTCAGACTAAGTGTCATATTGATATTGGTAGCTCGGAGAGCTAGAAGAGCAGCGGCTCAGAGGGTTGTCGGTTAGCAGCCAGAGGGTTATCAGTAGAGCTCAACAGTTCAGGTGAGTTTTCCTTCCAGTAGGAACGGGTCTACGGCCATAATGTCGGCCCGTTTAAGTTAGCAGTAGTTCCGGACTTTAGTCCGATGCAATAATTAGTGTGCTTGATGTGTTTGTGATTCAAGCATGTTTTGTGTTATGTGTTCCGGACTCTTTCCGATGCAGTATGCAGTATATGTGTTATGTTAGTAGCTATGATTATGCTATGTTATGTTCAGTCAGTTTCCGGACTTTGGTCTGATGCAGAGGGCAAGGCCCTGGTTAGTTCCGGACTTCGGTCCGATGCAGTATCCGGACTTCGGTTCGATGTAGAGGGCAAGGCCCTGGTTAGTTCTGGACTTCGGTCCGATGCAGTTTTCGGACTTCGGTCCAATGCAGTGGGCAAGGCCTAGTAGTTGCTTATATGTTATTGTATGGTATGTGGTAGTTTGGGGGAGCTCACTAAGCTTCGTGCTTATGGTTTTCAGTTTTGGTTTCAGGTACTCAGTTTTCAAAAGAAGAGCTCGGGAAGATTGCAGTGCACACACCATTTGTTCAGCCTGGGATGTTTATACTCTGATATATTTGACAGTTGTTATGATATTTTGAGATACATAGCTTATGATTTTTACATGAGGTTTATCGACTATGGTTTTATTATTAAATTAAACGAAATTTTCAGACTGTGTTTTTGGGATGTTACAACAATGAAACAGAGCAAAAAAGTATACCCCACATTACCCACACTATTATTTGATATTATGTTTATGTTAGAACAACATGCTAGTGATAGGCTAGGGATCTTCAGGAATTACATGATAGAATTGTTTGATATATGATGCCTGATAGCCTAGGGTTATTTCTTGTATGAAATTGACATCATTACTATAGTTCAGGTTCATCTTCACCAAACATAAGTAAAAGGTGTTTAGCCTCTCATGGTAGCAGAAAAACACACAAAATCCATGTAAACTAAGCTAGACATATGTAATGCTTAGCAAACCGAATAGATAAATGTACAAATCTTCATATTCTTGAGTTTCACTTGATTCTCTGTCTTCTCTCGAGTTTACAAAGGTATTTTGTTGCAATTATCCTCAGAAAAACCGATTAGAACCTCCACATCCGACCTAATGTTTTGGAATTTATAATTTCCTTATATCGGCACACCACATCGTGGTTGAAAGCCACCACGTTGTGGTCATCCTGTTTATCCTGTATTCGCCAAGTTAGCCGATTGGTCGAGAATCTTCCCCTCACCACTTCGTGTTGTTGGATTACCACGACGTGGTCTTCAGTCCTCAAGTCTCTTTTTCCATTTTCCTACTTCCAACTCCTCGTTTTCTTCCTTTTTATTTCGAGCATGTCTTTGTTGTTAGAGATCATATTTAAACCATAATAAGTATCTATTTTCTTATAATAATCATGATTATAGCTAAAAATATTAGAAATATACATCAAAATATGTAGTTAAATATACACATATCATCGGGGCGTCAATATTGGCCAAAAAATCGGCAATGACCTTCATTTTCTAACAATAATCAGTAATAGAATGATCACCTTGAACCAAAGCATGTAACTCGTTTTCTAATTCGATGACACATGAAGGCTTGTTGTTCGGAAAAGTGCTTCAAGGGTGGTCCAAATGGAATGAGTGGTGGATTGCGGTTTAAGGATCATGGTAAGGACTGAGGAAAAACTGCGCTATAGTGGCGTAGAGCCAAGATTTGACCAAATTATTGAGGTTATCCCAATCTGCATCAACTGGATCTTTAGGTTTTGTTGAGCCATCGAGTTAGCCATAGACACCATAGGCGCGGAAGTGAGTGAGGAAGAGTTCATGCCACGCATCATAGTTGAATTCAATGAGATCTAGTATGAGGGGAGCAGGGGATTTGATATGAGCGCATGTGAAAGGTTTAGTTTTATCAACCATGGCCGTTGAAGAGAAGAAGGAGAAGATACGTAGATGAGGAGAAAGAAACAGTAGGATCGATAGGGAGGAAAGAAGTCGGCCCTATGATGATTTTATTAGTTTTATCAGAGTCAGTCTCATATCATGTTTTGGTAAATGTTTTTCCATGATTTCATTGATAAAATGGTTGGTGAATGCTTTTCCATGATGATTTTATTAATCAAAGGAGTATAAATACAATTTACAATGAACTTAGAAGCTAATACGTATGGTCTAATTAATGGGCTACACAATACAATACAAGGAATGATACACAATATACATTAATAGAAAGCTCTCCCCCTTTCTTTGAATTTATCTTTTCCAGCTTTGTTATCTTCGATGTAAACCTTGCAACCAATAAATCGCATGTGGTTCAATTGTGGTTTTCGATTAAAAAGGATTTCATAAGGAGTCTTGTTGATTAAAAAGGATTTCATAACTTTGGTAAAGTGAAATTTATTATCCACATTAAGATGACTTAGTTATAAATATTTGACATGAAATACTATAAATTGAATTTTACTCAATTTGAAATTTCACTTATATTAACTTTAGGATGATGTTTGAGTATTTTTTTAAAATAAAAGTACGCACTAGGCCGTTCATTAGGCGTTGGAATCCTTCTGTGAACGTTGCGTAGGGATCTTTATGCACTAGGCCGTCCATTTTAAAATGTTGTTGAAGATGAGGAAAGGATCTCATTTTGAGTTGTAACCTTCCCAACGAACACCAAATTCCAAATGAAAAGGACAGAGCATATTCCAAGTATGTGTATTTTTTTAGTAAAAGTATGTAAAGTCAAAACTTTTAAAATGCAAAAGAAGTTGAGAATATAATTGGGAATATATCTACACAATAAGCAACTCAAACAAGAAGACGAATTTACATAGCATCAGAATTCAATTTTAAACTAGATGCCAAAGAGAAACAATTCTAATCATTGATTGACAGCTTCTTATCTTTCTAGCTAATTATACTTTCTCTTTTGGGTTCATTACAAAAGGTATTCATATCAAACTTTGTTTTCTTCTTATTAGAATCGTTAATCACCGGTTTAAAAAGGTGAAGAACAACATGAAATAGTGACATCATATGAAAACGTGAGTCGTGAGTCATGACATATGTAATGTATAGATAATGTTAAATGAATATGCATTATGCGGAGTTTAAAAAGCTATAAAAATGGCCACTAAGAAAAGTCAATTTTGAAACAATATTTGTATTTGATGATAAATTATTGATGTTCATACAAAGAGATTCATGGCGCAAATTGGTTGAATTTTACAAAGTCAACCCTTTCTTTTGAATTATTATGTATTTATTAAGTTCAAAGGACATTTAACGAATATATGCAGTATTTTGAATTATTTCCATAAATACTGAATTTGGTGAAGTTATAAATATGGAAATGACTTTGAAGGGCATATTTAGTAATTTTTTATATAGTTTGTCATTAAACTTATCGAAATGTTTAAAAACAATCATTTTAACCGGATATTGCATGTTGATACTTTTTTTTGTACATAATTATTAAACAAAACTTCAAAAATAGTCTTTTTGGTTTTCAAAAATATCAAGTTTACTCCCTAAGTTTAAAAAACCTCACAGATGGTCCCTGTGGTTTCAAAACTTTTAACAAATGGTCCTTTTCGCTGACTCCGTTACCTTTTAGCCGTTAAATGAAGGGCATTTCTGTCATTTCACAACCACATGGACCATTTATGAAGTTTTGCCTTAATTTTAAAAAAAAAAGAAAAATAAATACAATTATTTAATATTAAAGGGCCCACCTCCTCCTACTCCCCCCTCCCCCTCTCTCTCTCTCTCTCTCTCTCTCTCTCTCTCTCTCTCTCTCTCTCTCTCTCTCTCTCTCTCTCTCTCTCTCTCTCTCTCTCTCTCTCTCAGAAGAAACCCAATCGTCGAGAACTTAGGTATTGTTCTCCGAAAGGTAAAACTTATATCTCCCTCCGAACAACCTGTGGATCTCTCATTGATCATCAAGATCATCACGATCTTGACGTGAGTAGTTCCATAATCGAAGAAGGTACAAAACAAGATACGAAATTGGTGAATAGCGATGAGTCAGTGATCAGCAATAGTCGACCCAAGAAAAGGATTCAGATAGAAGATGTTGAAAGTTCGTATTTCCGTCAACAGAGTGAAGAATTGGTTGGGAACAGTAATGATTCGAGGATTGTTGACGATGATGAAAAGAAAGAGGGTACTCTGAGAAATCGTCCAGGAAAAGCTCTTCGTGAGATTAAGAAATTGAAGGAATTCGGGAAGAAAAGAAAAGAGTTTAAACCCAAGAAACGAATACGAAAGGTGAAACCTTCTTCTGTGAGCCGCAGGTGCCTTCTTTCTTCCCTAATCCAAAGAAAAATTGTGTTAAGTGGTTCAAGAGTCGCTTATCTTAACAGACTAGATGATCATATTATGGCATCCGGGCGTATATATGAGAAGGGAATTCAGTGTGATTGTTGCAATATGTTTTTTCTGCTAAGCAAATTCGAGTCTCATGCTGGAAGTACATATCGTAGACCATCAACCAGGATATTTCTAGATGATGGGAGGTCTCTATTGGATTGTCAAACACAATTAAACCTAGAAACCGAAGTTGATATAGTCACTAAATCTACAAAATCATCTGATCATGCGATATCTGGCCAAGATGAGTTTTGTTCTTTTTGCAACGATGGTGGTGATTTATTGTTATGTGATTCTTGTACTTCTTCTTATCATTCATCTTGTATTAGATTGAATGGAGTTCCTGATTTTGAGTACTGGTTCTGCCCATCTTGCTGTTGTGGGATTTGTCTTCAAGGTCATGATCATGACCGAATTACGTGTGAACAATGTGAGCGCCATTTCCAAATTGATTGCCTGAAAAAAGAAGGGCTTTCAATGTCTTCTGATGGTAATAAAACGTTCTGTTCTAAAAAATGTGAAGGAATATCTTTCGGCCTAATGGGGATTTATGGCATATGATTCCATTAACAACGAACAACCTGAGTTGGAGTTTACTGAAGATGGTGAGTGATGATAACAACATAAAGGAAGAATATATAGAAACTTATAGCAAACTAAACTTGGCATTAGAAGTGATGAATGAGTGTTTCGAACCTGTACAGCATCCGTGGTCCAATAATATTAAAAAATTAAGGCAAAACTTCATAAATGGTCAATGTGGTTGTGAAATGACTGAAATGCCCTTCACTTAACGGCCAAAAGCTAACGGAGTTAGCGAAAATGACCATTTGTTAAAAGTTTTGAAACCACAAGGACCATCTGTAAGGTTTTTTGAACTTAGGGACTAAACTTGATATTTTTGAAAACCACAGGGACCATTTTTTGAAGTTTTGTCTAATTATTATAAAATTCTATATGTACACACTTCACCATTACATTATGACATTGTCATCTCCTTCATCCTACACAATCCACTTCCAGCTACAAATATTATCTTCAATTACAATCATTCGGCACCACAACCATCCATCTTTGCTATTCACAAATACCACTACCATGAAAATAATATAAAATCTCTGAATGAAGGTTGTTAGTAATGGTGCACTGTTCAAGAAGAAAGAGGCAAGAGAGGGATGTAGGGATGGGTGGTTTTTGTAAAGTAGCAGGATGAGAGTAGCAGAGAAATGTGTGAGCTTCGAAAGGAAGGATGATGACGAAAGTAAAGTAGGAGTGAGGAGGTTTTCACCGTAGTGAAGAATGATGAAATCATGCGTTTTACAGTTTTTCTAAATGAACATAGAAAATAATGTTATCTTTATTCTTTTGGAATTTTGTTGCTCGAAGAAAATTACCGAAAAATTGATGATGATTAGAAAAGATGAAAGTCACTAAATGTATCTACAAGCTAATTTATTGATAATTTGTGTGTAAAAATATAAGTTTAATACTAGTAATTTTTTGAACAATAAACTTAAGTTTAATATTTTTTTTAAAGAGCTAAACGGGTTAAACCTATCATAACCGATTAAAAAATATTGTTTTGAAACAATAAAGGTAGGTTTAATAAAACTATAAAAAATGAAAAAAATAATAATAATTAATTACTCTACAAAATCAATTTTCCACTTATATTACAAACAAACTTAAAGCAACCCATTAAAATATTACTTTTCAAGTTGACCAAATTATTTTTCTTACTAAAATTAGTAAAAGATGTAGCACCTTTATCTTTATGTATAAAACTATAAATAACTAAATAAGTGCTGACCTTCCCTCCCCACTCTGTTTGATTCTTCTTTCATAAAAAAAAAGCGGCATCAAACATTCAAAAAACCAAAATAATATACCAAAAGTTAAACGAGACGTGACGAACCAGAAAACAGTGAGAGCCAATAACGAATAGCTTAATTTTGAATCAATCAGAAAACAATTATTATTATTATTATTCATGTTCTTACAATCAAGAAATCTTGAAACAACCACACTTGCTCCACTCATTTCAACTACACTGGATTCTAAATTTGTTCTAACAGGTCGTGAAAAAAACGCTTCTTCTGAAAACGAGTTCATACGAGTCGACTCAGTGTTGTCCTCTTCCAATTCTTCGTTGTCTATCTGATTTGTTCTTACTGTCATCCACTCTTCTTCGTCAACCCAAATGGGACGTGAAGGAGTTCCTTCAATCAACTGTCCTATCCTAACTATCGGAGACTCACCGGAGAAGTTCATGAAACGGGTCGGCGGTGGTGAAGGCTCCGACGCTTCAAAACAGTCCCAGAATCCTTGATCCAGGATGCTACTTGGAGAATTCTTGGGGAAATTTTGAATCTTTTGGAAATCAGAATTCGACTTAACAAATGGGTGTTGAAGAAGTTGGTTTGCTGTCCATCTTTCTTCAACATTTGTTCGCAAACACTTATTCAAGAAATCTTTAGCTTCCACCGATAACGACGTCGGAAACAATGGAAGATCACCGGAATACCCAATTCTGTATAAAGCAGACACTGGGTTATTTACATCAGGCCATGGGTTAGAACCGGTTGCCATTTCGATTACCGCACACCCAACAGCCCACACGTCAGCGGCAAATCCTTGCTGTTCTCCTCTTGCAACCTCCGGGGCCATGAAAACCGGTGTACCGGAAAACACAGAGGAAGCAACTCCGCCGATCTCCGCCAATTTAGCACAACCAAGATCACCAATTTTGACGCCATCGTTAGCAACCAACACATTCTGGCACTTGATATCACAATGCACCAAATTGTTGGAGTGAAGATAATTCAACCCAAGTAGAATCTGACGAGTATAAGATCGGATCAAGCCCTCATCAAGACACCCTCCTTGTTTCTTTATCACATCTGAAATCGTGCCACCAGGTGCATACTCCATGAACAGATTATACATCGGAATGTTGTCATCATAATCAACATCAAACCCGATGTAATCGATTACATGAGGGGATTTTAATTTAGAAAGGTATTCTTGCTCTTTCTGTAAGAACCGTGAACTTGAAAGCTCGACGGACTTGACAGCGAAGAGGTCTCCGGTGACGGTGGTGGCGAGAGAGACGGTGGCGGAGGAACCACGTCCGATAATGGGACCTTTTTTCCAGATCATTTGAGAGAGAAAGTGACGAATTCCAATTTTGATGAGTTTGTTAGCATAAAAGCACAATGGTGGTTTGAAATATAAAAGGAGAGAAGAGTAGTTGTGATTGAACCACGTGGCGAAAGGAGAGGGATTTGGAGGATTGGCCGACGATGGGCGGCGTTGCGTTTACTTGGCTTCAAAGTTCAGATAAAGCCAATCACATGAGAACACGTGAGCATGTGGCGTGACAGCGACATCGGCGCTCCTTATTTTTTCACTGTTGCACGTTTGTGACAAGTCATATTTTTTACATTGCGGCGCCCGCATGTTTTTTTACCACAGCCCATGGTAATTCACAACACCTACAAACGTAACTGACGGATTATTGGAAGAAGTTGTAGTAGAAAGGTAAATTATAGATTTTAATAAAAAAAATTGGATTGGTAAACATCTATAAGAATAAACCACACAAATAGTTTTCATCCTTTTGTTTAAAGGATAATGACTTAAAATGGTAATATATTATTGGATTTGTACGTATTTGGTCACTGAGTTTTTTTTTCCACATTTACCCATTCAACTTGTTAAACTGTACACATTCAATCCTTATGACCGGTTACTATTCCAAGTTAGCCGAGAAAAATGACTTAATAGGGTAATATATTTATCATTTTGTACACATTTAGTCCTTAATATTTTTGTACACATTTAGTCCTTAATATTTTTTTGTGTCAAAATAAGTCATTTTTGTTTTTGTACTCATTCAGTAATTATGAATGATTTTTATAGGTTTTTCTCACGACATCTTACATAAGATAATCATTAATAAAGTGTGTGAGGCTATTGATGTTTATGTGTAACATCTTATTTTCACAACAAAAAAAACTTCATTTTTAAATAAGGCAAAACTCTCTAATTATAAATATATTATTAAGAAAAAAAACATATATTCCAAAATACACTGATCGAAAATCAGAGTAATATAGGAAACGCGGTATCCTCATTACTGTTGATGAGTGTGTACAATCCTGCCTTCGCCTTCTCATGATCAACGATAGAACCTGAAAACATAAACAACTGGGTAATCATAAAGTTTAATGAGTTTCCCCCAAAATACCCGATACAACAAACGTATTATCATGCATAACGGGCCCACATTCATTAGATTAAAATACATTGGCCCAATCAGCCATCGAACTGGAATGCCAACATGCAACAGATCCAATCAGTCATCAGACTGGAATACCCAAGGTTTGTTGGTCTGTTGCCTTAACCTAACTGCTCTTCTCAAGCCTCCGTGTCTACGGCTTACAGCCGACCCACATCAGGTATCTTGGCCTATAACATATAGCACGGCTGCCTCAACCTATCCCACCACCATATGACTATCTCACGTAAGATGTCGTGAGAAAAATTAAAGAAATCATTCATAAGTATTGAATGAGTACAAAAACAAAAATGACTTATTTTGCAAATATATATATATATATATGTATGTATATATAAAGGACTAAGAAAGGAAAATGTATAGAATTGGATATGACTAAAGGATTAAGCAATTGTTTAGGACAATCTAAGGTTTACCAAAGATTGGTTGCTCAGGGACAGTTGAAAGTATAGTGTTAATTGTTGGATGGACCATATTGACAAATTTTGGAAAAAGGCAACTCATGTTTTGACTTCCAGAATAACTAGGTCGTTCTTCCTGAATGATTAAGTTATTCAAACCATCCACAGTCGATAATACGTTGGAAGTAGGTATTAAGACAAGACTGTCATGAATTGGGTTTGTAGATGTCCAAGGTATGGGACATAGCCAAGAGGTGCTACAACATTCATGAGTGCTCATAAGTTCTGAGTATTGGATTCAACCCACTCTCATTTGAATCACTTCATGGATTTTATCACGAGTGATCATGAGACGATAATATCTTATATTCTTCAAACCTAGAGATATGAGTTGTTACTATGAGTTGGTTATACATTGATTATACGAAAACACATAAGTAACTCGATGTTATAAAACGTGCCTTTGTGTATGATTCAACAAGTAGTAGAACAAGCCATATGAGTTGAAGTTTATCCATTCCTTTTACCTTTGGGATAAATGCGGTATCTGTGGGCTCCTCGATGATTTGGTGATGACAAATGTAAGTGCTCGGCCGGGCCGGGCCTGGACTGATTTGATTTGTTCAATTAGTCAGTCGTCATAAATCGGAAATTGGGAAACAAAAAATGGACAGAGAGAATGATTATAATCTATGTCTCAGTCCATATGATATCTAGAATGGAGGAATATATGATACCTTATCTAATGGACAAGTCATTGTCTCATTGATAAAGGTCAGAGATCATCGACAAGGTCAGAGTTCGACAGAAGCTTTTGAGAGCTACGATTTCCAGTCGGTTCTTGAAGTCATACTTGCAATAATAGTTTTAGACTTATCCAAGTGGGAGACTGCTGGATTAATGTCTAAGTCCATAACTATAATTGGTAAGACTTGACCCAACCCGACATGGTCCATTTAGGTTGCATGGCATCATGCATTTGGATAGACTAAAATGAGAGAAATAACACTTAAGGTTTATTAATATATTATAAGTTCTAATATATTAATAAGATTATTTAATTAGTATTGATCAAGAATTAATCTACAATTAATTAAGTGATCAAAAGAAGACTAATTAAATATATGGGTTGATTGTGTAAATCATCCATACTTGTACAATGGGCTAAGACTCCATAGATTATCAAGTTAGGCTAAAACCCAAAAGATGCTCCATGGTGTATTTGAACCCATGGATCCAAGAAAATCGGAAGCCATGACAATCAGGGTTTACCCTAATTGTCACACTATATAAAGTTCATATTCTTGGGAAAAATTGGCCACTATGTGTGAGAGAAAGGGCTAGCCGATTTTCATGAAGTGTGTATGTCACACCCCGAAAACCGAAGGCGGAAACATTTTCGGGATTGACTCCACGTTGAGTATCAAATCCAATGTACATAGTAAGTAAAGTAGATCAACCATTACATTACATATATGAAAGTTTTACATTTGTTTCAAAAGCTAAAGTTATACATGTGATACATAGTATATATAAACAACACAAAACGAGTCTTCTGAGAACTCCGTCTTCGCACAAAAGTATCTTCGGGTACCTGTCTATCACGGACCTGAGAATACAAGCGGTTTGAAAATCAGCATAAAGCTGGTGAGTTCATAAGCGGTTAGTTTTTCTGAAAATGTACGTGTTCCTTTGTTTTCCTGTAAAAGTGATTATCCAAGAAAATCCCATATTTTCTTATGTAAAATTTATTTCCAAATCTGAAAGTAAAGTAAACGATATACAATTAAAACATGATTGTTCTTATGAATTGTAGTTCAGTTGTTTAACTTGCTACACTTTTCTAGTTACATACTACTGATACTTAGGAAGAACCCCATGTTCACCTGACTGTGTGTGTGTGAGTTGTTACCAGTTCTGATTACGTTCGGTGTCCTTCCCAGGAAAACCCCATGTTTCCCTGACTGTGTGTGTGTGAGTTGTTATCAGTTCTGATTATGTTCGGTGTCCTTCCCAGGAAAACCCCATGTTTCCCTGACTGTGTGTGTGAGTTGTTACAGTTCTGATTATGTTCGGTGTCCTTCCCAGGAAAACCCCACGTTTCCCTGACTGTGTATGTGTGAGTTGTTACAGTTCTGATTATGTTCGGTGTCCTTCCCAGGAAAACCCCACGTTTCCCTGACTGTGTGTGTGTCTACTTGAAATACCGAAATATACATTAGCTTTACTACGAATATAAAGCTAGCAAACGAGTTTAAAGTGTTAATAATCTAGATTACGAGTCCTTAACCATACTCAGACTAGATATGACTCGCATCAGGGCCAATATCCTTTTTATGACTTTCGTCACCCTTGAACCTTTCGGTTCGGCTGTAGCTAGCAGCCAGGTGTGGGATTGTCAGTCCCGTATAGATCTATACACTCAAGCCACGCTCTCCTACGAACGGAGATTCTGGTTACAGGGTTAGTCCTCCACTATCTCGTGCCGAGGGACGTGTTACCAAGGACGTGTCTCCAATCTTTGAGATTACTCATCACATCTCGCCTAGGGAAGTGGTATCTACAACTAACTAGAATATAACGTATCTGTCCTTTACACTCGTTCCTAGGTGTATTATTAAGGACATTACACTCGAGCCTAGGTGTTATTTAATGAAGACTGTCCTTTACACTCGATCCTAGGTGTATTATTAAGGACATTATAATTGATTTGTGCGCTGTGATGGTATTTATCTTTCACACTCGAACCTAGGTGTATTGTTAAGGATATATAGATGTTTTATGCTTTCTAATGGTGTCTGACTTTTACACTCGAACCTTAGTGTTTTATTACAGACATTACGATGGTTTATGTGCTTTATCAATTTAAACGAGAACAATCAATCTAAAGAATACAGTATATCAATATATTAAGAATTGAAAATCGGATTAAAACAACAACCTTGCAAGTTAAAACAGTTTGTTAAAAGGTTTTCAATTCATAAAAATGTATAATTACGAAACCATTTGATTGAAAACATAAGTTTAAGTACAAACTATTCTTGTACTTTTGCTTGTATTCCCCCCCTGAAAACATTGAAAAATCATTGAAAAAGGGTAGGGGTATGAACTCACCGGACGTGGATATGTGTCGATTTCGGATGCTAAACGTCGAATCGAGGCCTGATAACACGCGAGATTCCTATGTAAAGTGAAATGGAATACAAATATATCTAATTAGATTTACAAACTCTAATTAGATATGAAGTTACACGCCAACGAACGAAAACACCTCAAAACGGGTGTTTGGAGTGACCCGGGTGACATCTACGGACGGGAATTGAAGCGAGGGACTTGGGATTTGAGTTTACTCCCTAAAAGTAAACTTCCTAAATGAGTTTATGGTCTAAACACCCATTCCCCATGAGTTTACGGCCGTAAACTCATGGTGGGTGTGGTTTATGGTGTTTAATGGGTCTAAATGGGTCAATAACACTTGGAAATGCTTGGATAAATTTTACCTAAGGCTTGGGATGGATTAAATTCACCAATTGCAACACATAAAGGAGTTTACGGCCTAGGCATGGGATCTATGGCCATAAACTCTCAAATCTCTTAGAATAGGTGTTTTTGAAGTCCCAAAATTAATCATATGTGATTCTAAAAATTCCAACAAACCTAGAAATGAGTTTTGGGCATCATATGACCTCCTTTTAGGAGTTTACGGCCATGGGGCATGTTCTATGGCCGTAAACTCTCAAATGTGGGGTTTTGATGTGTTTAAAGTCCTTAAACTATTTTTGGTAGACCCTATGATTTATTCCAAGACTTTTGGTGGTGTTGGTTTGCATTCTAACACCTTAGAAGTGAGTTTATACCCTTGATTAAGGAGTTTACGGCCCAAGCACAAGCCTTGGCCGTAAACTCACACAAACTCATCAAAAATGTATTTTTAAGGTGTTCTAGGATTTACTACAAAGCTATAGGTTAAATTTCAAGGCATTTTGACATGTTTTAAGGTGTTTAATCCCCATTTAGAGGAGTTTACGGCCCAAGAGGGAGCCTTGGCCGTAAACTCTCTTTTATCCCATAAAAATTCATGTTAAATGTGTTCTAAGTCCATTGTCCAAATTCTAAAAATCATATCTAAGGCTTGGTTGAGTCATGGAAGGGTTAAATGGCTTAAAATCTCTTTAAATGTGAGTTTACGGCCTAGGCACCTTCTAAGGCCGTAAACTCATATACAAGTCATTAAATTATGGTCCAAGGCACTCTAAGCTCATTCCATAAAGTCATCTAACATTATCCAAGGTCTAAATGAGGTTTGGAAGGGTTTAGTTGCTCCAAAAACCCTCTTTATATGAGTTTACGGCCTAGGATAGTTCTAGGGCCGTAAACTCATGGTAATGGTCTTAATCCATAGTTTGAACTCTAATTTGAAGGCTAAAGAGGTTGCATAACTAATTAGGGAAGGTACCTTGGTGATTTGAAGCCTTAAACTTGAGATTTTGACCCTTAAATCTAGTTTGAGGAGAGAGGTTGGAGTGAAAGTTGTAGAATGGAGCAAAAGCTTCAAAATGGAGACTTGGACCACTTTAAATAGTGTCTAAGTTCGGGACACGTTACAATTCTACCCGAGACTGGCGTTAGACGAGGCTTTTGGTCGCACCCGGCCAATTTGCCGAAATCCGATATGGCTGATTCTAGAAATGTTCTGATCATTAATGCGAGACGTTAGAATGAGTTCTAAGGGTATTATGACACTTATTAAGTCATAAAATAAAACTCTCAACAACGACTTAATAAAACGTCGGAAATGGAAACGAAATTAGAAACGGCGATTGGATGATCGGAACGAGTCGCGAGAAAGGGTTTCAATTAGGGATATGAATTCCGGGTTGTTACATTATCCCCCCGTTAGAGGGAATTTCGTCCCGAAATTCAAAGATTCAAACAAGGATCACGAAGTGTTTAGGGTTCCACAAGTTAAGCTTTCCGCACTTTCCAAAGCATACTATGTCTTTCTAGGATAAAACTTCCAACAAGTGGGTACATTTTCACACGACAGAGTAACTAAGGGTTCGATGGTTCTAAGGGAAACTTCTACATAAATCTATGATTATAATCGACGGAACCTAAGAATCGACAGGTTTCCATGGGTGTTCCCGGTGTTGACTAATTCCTTATTGTCTTAGCTTTTGGAAGGATCCACGAGTATGGCTGCTTTGCTTCTTTACATGATCAAGATGTTGGTTCGACCGAAGAGCGCCTCTACTACCTCGTAATGATTGCATCATGCCCTGATTGTTGACTTGCACACATCGTGCTCACCGAAGTTTGGCCAAGAAGAACTTCTCTGGATTAAGTCGATGTAAGACTGGGTTATACGTTCGGAAAGAATTTTCAAGAATTCTTTGGAAATAGTATCGGGGAAAGAATTGTAGACTACTCGTTCTTCGATGATTTCTCGGATGAGAGATACATGGGAAAACTTTTTAAGCTTTGATGTATGAGGATCATGACGAGTCAGAGAAAAGGTTAGAACGAATAGCTTTCTCGAAACTAGGAAAGACAGTATAAATGAGGCTCGGTCATTACATGCTAAAGATGACATCAAATCATTTCATAGAAAGTTTGCCAATAGATTGGATGGAAAAGAATAATCGCTCGGATTGAGAATACAATCTACGGACACGACACAAGCGTTCTCATTCTCACGTGATAACCATCTCGAAGTTACATAGTTTTAGTTACTCGTAAACGACGGGGTTAGAAAATGTTCAAAAGGGTGATTAACGAATTTCTTTCGGTGCTAGAATCGAAAAGAATCACAGGCATATAAATTTAACGAAGGGAAATATACCTGTGGCAACAGCGGGATCGGTGACCGTCTCCTCTCGGCCTATTGCTAGGACTCTTCCGGTGTTCCCAGGCGTTGTAGCCTTGGGGCAGTTTCTCTTGAGATGCCCTACTTCTCCACAACCATAGCAGGCTCGACCAATACCCGCTCCAGAAGTTTGACTCGTTGATTGAATTGGTGTCTTACAGTTTTTCGCCATGTGACCCTTTATGCCACACTTGTTGCAGATTACCTCTATACATGGACCGGACGGAAGATGATGATAGTTGCACTTGCCACAACTAGGAAGGGTTCCAGCATACCTATTAGCAGATTTTCGGTTTGAGGATCCATCAACAGAAACAGTTGCAGAGGAAGTGACAGCGTGAATTGCCATCGTTTGCTGTCTCTTTGAAGATTCGTGTGATGTCTGGCTTTTCTCTTTCTTCCCAAGTTTTCTTTTCTCACCACTCCTCACTGTCGGTTCGGGAGTGGTAGCTGCCTCTTCAAGGTCATCACTATGATCGATTAGGATTTGTGCTAAGCACTTGGCGCTGTCGTACGTATCCGGCCTCGCAGCTATGACGTTTCCTTTCGTTGGCTGAGTAAGTCCCCAGATAAATCTTTCTATCTTCTTACTCTCCGGGGTAACCATTCCCGGGCAAAGTAGTGCCAAGTCATCGAACCTGGAAGTATAGGCAGCGATGTCGGAACCTTTCATCTTTAGGTTCCACAGTTCATGTTCTAACTTCTGCATTTCACCCCGATGGCAGTACTTAGCCAGCAGAAGTTCCTTCATGGCTTCCCAACCCATGGCGTTGGCTACAGGTAAGGTTAGGGATTTGACTCGGCCGTTCCACCAAGTCAGAGCCTTGTCGAGAAGTGTGCAAGCGGCAAACTTCACCTTGTCTGAATCTGAACAGGCGCAGATTTCAAAGATAGATTCGATCTTCTCGAACCATCGGGTAAGGGAAATGACACCTCCAGTGCCATCAAAGGACGTGGGTTTGGCGTTCATGAAATCCTTATAGGAACCCTCTTTCCGGCGTCCCTGGTTGCTATCTTGGTTTTGGGTTTGGGTACCACCTCCCGAACCACCGGAACCGCCAGAGTTCCGTTGAGACATGGCAGCTGTCACCGCAGTTGTAACAGCTGCCTGGAATACTACAGGGTCGATTTGAGGAGGAGGTGGTGGCGGAGGGTTGTTGGTCTTGGAGCTGGGCCTCTTTCTTGGAGGCATCTTGATCTAATAAGATCAAGAAAGAGAGGATGATAAGTCCTCTGAATTGAATCAAGAGATATGACAGATATAGATTGAATAAGCGATAAAGCAGGAAAGAGTTATCAAGAGGAAAAATTATCGCTAAGGGAATGATCAAAGAATAATGCATGAACGAGGATTTCTACCAAGGATTGGCTCGAGAAATACTCCCATAGTATTTCATGATTTGCTACGACACTAGCTCGATGTTTGTGGTATTAGGATAAGTTTTAGGTATGCCGCTTACCACAGTCACTCCCAAGCACATGTTGGCCGTGTCTCGTATGAATATAGTTGGCCAGGCTATATTGATCCTAGACACGACTACATAACTGTTCAGGTTTAACCGCAACGTACAACACCCATTTACTTATGTTTTGTTCTACTTGTAGTTACGGATCTCGACGAGTCGGTATACTTATATACTTTCGGAAATACTTATACTTTGAAGGATACTTTTAGTTCAGAGCACTTAGGCCCCTTAATGTTTATAGTTTTATACCATGTAAGGTTTGGTATACTTCATTCACTATAAACAAGGGCTCTGATACCAATCTGTCACACCCCGAAAACCGAAGGCGGAAACATTTTCGGGATTGACTCCACGTTGAGTATCAAATCCAATGTACATAGTAAGTAAAGTAGATCAACCATTACATTACATATATGAAAGTTTTACATTTGTTTCAAAAGCTAAAGTTATACATGTGATACATAGTATATATAAACAACATGAAACGAGTCTTCTGAGAACTCCGTCTTCGCACAAAAGTATCTTCGGGTACCTGTCTATCACGGACCTGAGAATACAAGCGGTTTGAAAATCAGCATAAAGCTGGTGAGTTCATAAGCGGTTAGTTTTTCTGAAAATGTACGTGTTCCTTTGTTTTCCTGTAAAAGTGATTATCCAAGAAAATCCCATATTTTCTTATGTAAAATTTATTTCCAAATCTGAAAGTAAAGTAAATGATATACAATTAAAACATGATTGTTCTTATGAATTGTAGTTCAGTTGTTTAACTTGCTACACTTTTCTAGTTACATACTACTGATACTCAGGAAGAACCCCATGTTCACCTGACTGTGTGTGTGTGAGTTGTTACCAGTTCTGATTACGTTCGGTGTCCTTCCCAGGAAAACCCCATGTTTCCCTGACTGTGTGTGTGTGAGTTGTTATCAGTTCTGATTATGTTCGGTGTCCTTCCCAGGAAAACCCCATGTTTCCCTGACTGTGTGTGTGTGAGTTGTTACAGTTCTGATTATGTTCGGTGTCCTTCCTAGGAAAACCCCACGTTTCCCTGACTGTGTGTGTGTGAGTTGTTACAGTTCTGATTATGTTCGGTGTCCTTCCCAGGAAAACCCCACGTTTCCCTGACTGTGTGTGTGTCTACTTGAAATACCGAAATATACATTAGCTTTACTACGAATATAAAGCTAGCAAACGAGTTTATAGTGTTAATAATCTAGATTACGAGTCCTTAACCATACCCAGACTAGATATGACTCGCATCGGGGCCAATATCCTTTTTATGACTTTCGTCACCCTTGAACCTTTCGGTTCGGCTGTAGCTAGCAGCCAGGTGTGGGATTGTCAGTCCCGTATAGATCTATACACTCAAGCCACGCTCTCCTACGAACGGAGATTCTGGTTACAGGGTTAGTCCTCCACTATCTCGTGCCGAGGGACGTGTTACCAAGGACGTGTCTCCAATCTTTGAGATTACTCATCACATCTCGCCTAGGGAAGTGGTATCTACAACTAACTAGAATATAACGTATCTGTCCTTTACACTCGTTCCTAGGTGTATTATTAAGGACATTACACTCGAGCCTAGGTGTTATTTAGTGAAGACTGTCCTTTACACTCGATCCTAGGTGTATTATTAAGGACATTATAATTGATTTGTGCGCTGTGATGGTATTTATCTTTCACACTCGAACCTAGGTGTATTGTTAAGGATATATAGATGTTTTATGCTTTCTAATGGTGTCTGACTTTTACACTCGAACCTTAGTGTTTTATTACAGACATTACGATGGTTTATGTGCTTTATCAATTTAAACGAGAACAATCAATCTAAAGAATACAGTATATCAATATATTAAGAATTGAAAATCGGATTAAAACAACAACCCTGCAAGTTAAAACAGTTTGTTAAAAGGTTTTCAATTCATAAAAATGTATAATTACGAAACCATTTGATTGAAAACATAAGTTTAAGTACAAACTATTCTTGTACTTTTGCTTGTATTCCCCCCTGAAAACATTGAAAAATCATTGAAAAAGGGTAGGGGTATGAACTCACCGGACGTGGATATGTGTCGATTTTGGATGCTAAACGTCGAATCGAGGCCTAATAACACGCGAGATTCCTATGTAAAGTGAAATGGAATACAAATATATCTAATTAGATTTACAAACTCTAATTAGATATGAAGTTACACGCCAACGAACGAAAACACCTCAAAACGGGTGTTTGGAGTGACCCGGGTGACATCTACGGACGGGAATTGAAGCGAGGGACTTGGGATTTGAGTTTACTCCCTAAAAGTAAACTTCCTAAATGAGTTTATGGTCTAAACACCCATTCCCCATGAGTTTACGGCCGTAAACTCATGGTGGGTGTGGTTTATGGTGTTTAATGGGTCTAAATGGGTCAATAACACTTGGAAATGCTTGGATAAATTTTACCTAAGGCTTGGGATGGATTAAATTCACCAATTGCAACACATAAAGGAGTTTACGGCCTAGGAATGGGATCTATGGCCGTAAACTCTCAAATCTCTTAGAATAGGTGTTTTTGAAGTCCCAAAATTAATCACATGTGATTCTAAAAATTCCAACAAACCTAGAAATGAGTTTTGGGCATCATATGACCTCCTTTTAGGAGTTTACGGCCATGGGGCATGTTCTATGGCCGTAAACTCTCAAATGTGGGGTTTTGATGTGTTTAAAGTCCTTAAACTATTTTTGGTAGACCCTATGATTTATTCCAAGACTTTTGGTGGTGTTGGTTTGCATTCTAACACCTTAGAAGTGAGTTTATACCCTTGATTAAGGAGTTTACGGCCCAAGCACAAGCCTTGGCCGTAAACTCACACAAACTCATCAAAAATGTATTTTTAAGGTGTTCTAGGATTTACTACAAAGCTATAGGTTAAATTTCAAGGCATTTTGACATGTTTTAAGGTGTTTAATCCCCATTTAGAGGAGTTTACGGCCCAAGAGGGAGCCTTGGCCGTAAACTCTCTTTTATCCCATAAAAATTCTGTTAAATGTGTTCTAAGTCCATTGTCCAAATTCTAAAAATCATATCTAAGGCTTGGTTGAGTCATGGAAGGGTTAAATGGCTTAAAATCTCTTTAAATGTGAGTTTACGGCCTAGGCACCTTCTAAGGCCGTAAACTCATATACAAGTCATTAAATTATGGTCCAAGGCACTCTAAGCTCATTCCATAAAGTCATCTAACATTATCCAAGGTCTAAATGAGGTTTGGAAGGGTTTAGTTGCTCCAAAAACCCTCTTTATATGATTTTACGGCCTAGGATAGTTCTAGGGCCGTAAACTCATGGTAATGGTCTTAATCCATAGTTTGAACTCTAATTTGAAGGCTAAAGAGGTTGCATAACTAATTAGGGAAGGTACCTTGGTGATTTGAAGCCTTAAACTTGAGATTTTGACCCTTAAATCTAGTTTGAGGAGAGAGGTTGGAGTGAAAGTTGTAGAATGGAGCAAAAGCTTCAAAATGGAGACTTGGACCACTTTAAATAGTGTCTAAGTTCGGGACACGTTACAATTCTACCCGAGACTGGCGTTAGACGAGGCTTTTGGTCGCACCCGGCCAATTTGCCGAAATCCGATATGGCTGATTCTAGAAATGTTCCGATCATTAATGCGAGATGTTAGAATGAGTTCTAAGGGTATTATGACACTTATTAAGTCATAAAATAAAACTCTCAACAACGACTTAATAAAACGTCGGAAATGGAAACGAAATTAGAAACGGCGATTGGATGATCGGAACGAGTCGCGAGAAAGGGTTTCAATTAGGGATATGAATTCCGGGTTGTTACAGTGTATATTCTCTCAAGTCTCTCTAAGTGCATATGATGTTGTGTGAACCATTTGAGGTGTCACACTTGGGGCATTGGGCACTCAAGCTTCATGAAGTCATTCTACATCAAAGAGGTATGTAATTCTAACTTGATATATTCATATGAATCAATTTTATTATGCTAGTTAGGATGAATACCTTGGAATGTTCATATTTGCATGTATAATAGAGAGAACATAGATCCAAGGTATTTAGGGTTGCATGTACACTTAGGAGTGTTAGAATGCTCAAAACCCAACAATTCTAATCTATTCCAAGTCTGAAGCTGATCATGCCCTTCATATTCGTGAGGTATTAGAACTTATTCGAAAGGAGAAACTATATGCTAAATTCTCAATATGTAAATTTTGGCTTCGTCAAGTTTAATTTCTCGGCCATGTGATTTTTGGTGATGGTGTATTCGTAGATCCTACCAAAATTGAAGCCATTCAAAATTAGGAAGTGCCCCGTAGTGCTTCCGAAATTCGCAGTTTCTTGGGTCTCGCTGGATATTACCGGAGATTCGTTAAAGACTTTTCTCGTATATCCGTACCTCTCACGAGTCTTACACGAAAAGTAGTGAAGTTCGAATGGGGTGAAGCCCAAGAAAAAGCTTTCTCAACTCTAAAAGATCTTTTGACTCACGCTCCAATCTTATCACTCCCAGAAGGTGATGATGATTTCTCTGTATATAGCGATGCTTCAAGATTGGGACTCGGTTGTGTGTTGATGTAACATGGTAAAGTGATAGCCTATGCCTCAAGACGACTGAAAGATTATGAAAAGAATTATCCCACTCATGATCTCGAACTCGCTGCAGTGGTATTTGCCCTAAAACTTAGGAGGCATTATCTCTTTGGTACAAAATGCTAATTATTTACCTACCACAAAAGTCTCAAGTACATATTCAGTCAACAAACTTTGAATATGAGACAACAACGAGCCATGGAGCTAATGAAAGATTATGACTGTGAAATCCTATATCATCCTGGAAAAGCCAACGTAGTTGCCGATGCACTTAGCAGAAAGGTTTATCTTAATATTATGTGTTATGCTATTACTCATACTACAGTAAAATTCACTATTCTAGATGAACTAGAGAAATGGAAAAAAGAGGCCCTAAAGCCAGAAAATGTGAAGAAAGAGGGGATGATACATTATAATGATGCTTTACTTGATGATCCACGAGGATTAAAGGTATTCAAGAATCGGCTATGGATTCCAAAGATTGGTGGATTAAGACAGAAGATTTTAGATGAAGCCCATAAATCTAAACTGTCAATACATCCTGGTACAAGTAAAATGTCCTATGATGTAAGAGATGATTGTTGGTGGCCTGGATTAAAGAGAGACATTGGAAGATATGTATAGGAATGCTTAGTATGCTAACAAGTCAAAGCAGAGCACCAAAAGCTTTATGGAACCCCAGAAAGTCTTAGTGTTCCTGTATGGAAATGGGAAGAACTGTCCATGGATTTTATTACCAAATTGCCAAAGACTGCTAGACAGCATGATAGCATTTGGGTAATCGTCGACCGCTTGACTAAAAGCGCTCATTTTCTTGCTATGTGTGAAATGGCTCCAACAGAGAAATACGCACAAGTATACTTGGATGAAATTGTTGCAAGACATGGTGTGCCACTAAAGATCATTTCTAATCATGATACTCGCTTCACTTCTCATTTTCGAGCGTTTATGCAACGTGAATTGGGATCTCGAGTTTCTCTCAGCACAACTTATCATCCCCATCCAGATGGTCAGACGGAGAGAACAATCTAAACAGTAGAAGATATCCTTCGTGCATGTGTCTTGGAGTTCGGTGGTAACTGGAATAAATACTTACCTCTTGTCGAGTTTTCATATAATAACAGTTACCACTCAATCAAAATGCCACCATATGAAGCATTATATGGTCGCAAATTCCGTACGCCATTATGTTGGTGAGACATAGGAAAGAAGATCATTGGAGGCCCTGAAATGATTCAAGACACTACTAAGAAGATTCAAATTGTACGAGAAAGAATGAAAGCGGCCCAGGATCGACAAAATTCGTATACAGAAAAGAGAGACGACCTATAGAATTCAAGGTGGGTGATTTCGTAATGCTAAAAGTATCCCCGTGGAAAAGCATTATGTGATTTGGGAAGAAAGGAAAACTAAGCCCTAGATTTGTTGTTCCTTTCACAATCATCTAGAGAATTGGTAAACAAGCATATTGCTTGGAATTGCCGGAAGATTGGGCAGGTATTCAAAATGTGTTTCATGTGAGCCATCTGCACAAATGCTTGAGCATCTAAGATGAGACAGTTCCATTATCCGAGGTGAAATTGGATAATAAGTTAAGATATGTAGAAGAGCTGGAGGAGATCATGAATGAAAGAACAACTAATCTACGTAATAAAGAAGTAGAGTTGGTGCTTGTCAAGTGGAGACACCATCGAGGCCCAAATTATACTTGGGAAAATAAGAGTGAGATAAAAGCAAAATATCCCCATTTGTTTTAATCGTTGTAATTTCTGGGACGAAATCCTCAAAAGGAGGAGGTATTTGTAACATACACGTCCAGTTATCGTGTATTGTAAATTATAAAAGTGAGTAATATTACGAAATATTATGTGAATTTGAATGATGGTTTTTACTAGAAATGAAGTAAAACTATGTTTAGAATCACTCGAAAAATACTTGAAGTCTTATGAGATTCCAATTAAAAGGAAAATATCAAAATTTAATGAAAATATAAAATTTGAAATAAGTAAAGTTTTATTATTTAAAGTTGTAAAGAATCTGGTTAGAAACATTTAGGCGAAAACCTCATCAAAATCCGAGTTATAACGAAGAAGTTATGACCAATCGAAGATTCGCGACAAAACCGACACGACGCCGAATGACGTAAAATGTGAGTTTTCGATAAACTACTTTTTTAGCCTTAGTGATCTAAATGAAAGTCTTATTATTTGTTAAACCGACAAGTTCTATAAAAAGAACGTCCAAATTTGACTTCGTATGAGGAAGTTATGATTTTTTCTAAGTTTCAGAATAGCAGTAGACAACTAAAAACTCGAAATAAAGATTGAGCGATATTTAGCCAACATAACCTAAACAAGAATCGAAGGTCTTGTCAATAGTAGTACAATGGTAAAAAGACAGACAAAAATGGACATCAGATGAAGAAGTTATGAATTTTTAACGGATTTTCCTGTCCCGGTCTGTTAAAAATAATAATTTTAAAAATAAAGTTAAAATTAGCCGACGAAGTCTGAACGAAAGTTGTAGAATATATTCCTGGCTATGCGTGCATATAAAGAACGTCAAAAAAGGAGCCCGTATGCGAAAGTCATGGATTTTAGACGATTTGGGCTAATTTTCCGAGGAATCTCGTAAGGATAAGGCTGATTTCAGTGAGTCAGCAGCCACGTGTCGCGTTCTTCCCGGGTCCTAGCTCGGTCCAGTAGGCATCTGACGCGTGTCGCGGTGACTCCTCGCTTCCGAAGTCGTGGCGCATCCGAGGAGTGACGCGTGTACAACCTCGTTCGAGCCTCGCTCTCCCTGCAGCGTGTCTGACTTTCGCACCATCTATCCTCATTACCTCTCGCTTCAGATTCGAGGCTCGGAGCTATATAAGGCTGCAAGACCTCCCGGGTATTTTGAGAGTTTTGGCACTTTTTCACCCTTAATATTTTTAGTATTTCCACTTTCACCGAAGCCCCGATATCATTTCTAACACCCAAAACACGCCCCCAAGTGCCCGAGAAGCCCGAGAAATTTATCTTTTCAGTTTGAAGCTCTACCCTTGCAAGGCCCATTTTTCAAGAAAACTCCCGGTTTTCAATGAAGAAAGTCAATTATAGTAACGAAGTACTACCTAAATTACTATTTTAACCATTGGTTATTTCACGGTGAGTTTAATATATAGGAACAATTGTATGTTATGTGTTATATGTGCTATGTGCTTTTCAGTGTTATTATTTAGGGTTATTTTCCCGTGTTATTTTTATTTCTGTTATTTATGATAGCAAAGCTATACCTTTGACCATGTGATCAGTGAAATGACTTAGATTCACGGTGGTACTGGTACGTAGCCTCTAGCCATGTAGAACATGTTTCCGTAAGAGAATGACTTCTATTCTATGGCATTGGCAGATGGTTAGACAGAGCTATAAGCTTGAAATCTACCGAAATGTTTAAATCAGAAACTGTATGTCTTCTGTGCCATTTGGGACGAAGCTTTATTGATGTATATCAAGTATAAAATTGTCATGTCTCATTGATCGTATATCTTTGAATCAAATCATTGATTGATATGGAAATTTTGTCGCATGATTCACATATGCCTTTGTTGTTCCTTGTTCCTCTTTTCTTCTGCCATATTGAGGTATATATATGGCATAACGTTATATTGTATCTATTATTGAAGTCACTAAGCACCACCGCTTACCCTCTCAATGTTTAACAATTGCAGGAGATAAGCATCCAATATAGTTATATACTGATAGAAGATTTTTTAATAGTTTGAAACTATTGTATTTTGTACTCTCGTATGTATAAAACTATAGAATCCTGGGAAGTTATGTAATATATAACACTTCTTAAATAGTCGGTTTGTATCCAGTAGTTTGTAATCACTTTATCAATATAAAATATTGTTTTTAAGAATATGCATGTAGCATGTTTCGGAGTAACAATTGTCAACTATGAAAGTGTGGGTCTTTCACCTTAGATAGCTCATATGCATGTCTAAACTATTTCAGAACTTATATCAATGAGTTCCAACTGTTCAAACTAATTGCAAAATCTCACAATTCGAACCATGAAGAGGGATGCCGTAATCATGATCGGATTTGAGAATGCAATTTACACAATCGCTATCTCCATAAAATCTTCCTAGTGAAAGCGTTTCCTCACAATCATTTTCATGAAGGAGAGAAATCCTGTGACACTTAGATTTTATGGTGAATGTGTTCCTATCCATGTGAATTTTCCATAATCATAAGACAAGGTTTGTGACAAATCCAAACTCATATGGACTGAACTTGTTCAATCTTTATTACTTGCCATCTGGCAGCACAAGTGCCTACCATGTCCTCCAAGTAGTCAAGCAGCTCAACCATACATATTAATGAACATTCATCATTCAAGGTGCTTTGCCTTATTCGATCAAATGAGAACTTGTAGAACTCACATGCATAGCCAACTGGAATGGCACATAAATAAAAATATCTCAACATGATAGGTTACAAACCTCAAGTCGTGTGCTAGAGTTTAACAATGGTTTTACTCTTGATTAGTTCTTGAAACTTTTCAAGATCATATAGACTCCCACTGACCTCTTGACATATAAGATTCTCTTATCAAGAAATATTTCTTGTCAAACATATATTCAAGAGTTAGTGCGGGTTCTTATCAAGATAAACACCTCATATAACTGGTCCTAGTTGGTCTTTGTCTTATCCAAGACATCACAACTTACCAATTTTAAATGTACAAGAGTAAGAAACTTTTTTACTCCATATTTAATAAGTTTTCTTCAACCTTTTCTTCATATTATGTCACTCAAGTCACAATCTTGGAGTATTACTCTAAGACTCGATTTTGGAACGAAGTATGACTTATTCTTTTGATTTAACCATTTCAACAATTTCCGATTCCTCTCTTTAGAGGATCAATTTTGATATGGTTTGAAAATCACTAGGATGATCATAAACGTGATACTTAAGTACTCTCACTTCTTTTCAGATTGGAGAAACTCTTATCTTTCTGCCTATTTGATTCTTCTTATTCGTTTTGCTACTCATTGGAACTTTTTAATGAGTTAGAATCAGACTTAATCTTGTAAGCATAACCATATTTACTAAACTTTTAGTAAATCATGACTAATAGTCTCATCGTTTTTGTGGTGGACTTGACCAGTGCACAACATTGTGTTCTAGTACTTTAGTCCTTTACTTGACTCACATACTTGTGTGAACACGGAATAAGTCTTAATTTCCTAAATACGAAGGTTCTCATTCATCACACAATACAAGTTGTATGATTCGAAGTTTCTATCCAATTGAAACTTAGGCGATGAGAATCTTTCCTTATTTGGTAAACTACCACAAATAACATAACTAAGAATCACACCCATTTCAATATTGCTAATAATAGAAACAAACAAACATCAATTTTCACGAATGCCATTGCAAGGAATTATAAGTAAGATAAAAATTAAAATCTATTTTATTTATGAAAACGCGGAAAAAAACTTGTCCTTACAATGCGATTCAAATGAAAACTATGCTATTACATATTCCTAAGCAATATATCATAACTCTCTAAGTAGCAGCTCAAAAATCTGATCATCGAACCATGCGATCGAAATCCCTTTCTTCGCGATCAGACTTAGCTCACTTTTCCTTTAAGCTTCCTTTGATTTCTTCAATCCTACAAAACATCAAAATGTAATCTTATCACATCATGCATTAAGAATCTCTAAATAGGAACTTAGTAGAGTTAGATAGTGGATTTACCTGAAGCAGAGTCATACATCTTGACTCTCCCTTCCTCTTGATCCTTTAGGTAGGTACGGCAGCTTCGCAACCAATGCCTCTTCTCTTGGCAGTAGAAACAAGTGGACTTCTTTGGAATAGCACACGGTACTATCTCAGACTTAGCTTTTCTCTAGCGTAGAGAAAAAATTTGCTGGACTTCCAATGTTGCCATCACCAATGTCCATGGAAGTTTGGGAGGTTGACTTACAAGACACATTTGCTAGACCAATGCACCAAATCATTGCTGATTCAGCAGCAATAAGCAAATAAGTCAAAGCAATGAGGGTCACGTCGTGGTCCATCATATAGTACTCTCTAATGAACTCACTATATGAGTCGGGAAGTGATTCAAGAACCCAGTAAATAGCCAACTTCCCCGGGAAAACAACACCCATCATTTCCAACTTGTCAATGTGTGACTTCATCTCCAAGACGTGTGCAGACACAAACTTCCCATCTTCATGTCTTTTCGCCAATAGGGATTGAGTAATCATGAACTTTTCAAGCCTTCGAGCACGTGGGTCAGGGAGAAGTATTGGAGGAGGTGGAGGAAGTGAAGCATGATTTCCATTTCCATGATCCAATCGTGGAACATCATCTTCATGTGGAAAGCTTCCCATAGGGTTTGGGAAAACCATTTTTGTTAGATTTTGACATCTATAAAACGGGAGAAATTCAAGTTAATTGATTCAATCCTTATATAACACCCAAAGAAAAGTTCCTCACCGCCATTAACCTCCTTGTTCATCCCTTTATCAAGATTTTCTCCCCATCAATGGCAGACATTACTTCGGCACTCTATCAGATGGGATATCAGAAAAAGATCAAAGGCATTAGTGAATTCAAAAAGAAGCAATTGCCCGCGGTCTGGAAATTCGTGTGCCACTTTGTCATCCACAGTCTATCCGGCAGAACCAGAGGCACGAATAACATGGGTCTCAAACTATTGGATCTGGTATGGAGCATCTTCACTAGACACGATGTGAACTACGGACAAATTCTTTGGGATATTTTCTCCAATACATTCCCAAAGAGAAACCAAGGGAGAACCCAACTGAACTTACCTTTGCTAGGTTCTGGTCCCTCTGCATTTCAGACCTACATGCGGACGCAGGGATCGACATGGACAGTGACATCAACTTCTTCATCACAAAGGATCTCAAAAGGTACAATCCTTCCTCTGATCAATCAATGTTTGGACCTATCCGCAGACTCCCTACCCATATTCTTTTTACCCTCGGTCTTGAGACTGCTGATGTCTCAGACCACATTGAGGCTACGGAAGGTATTGAACCATACCTTCCTACCCCGCCTCTTCCATCCGCAGTCGTTAACCCTGAAGGCACCACGATCCCTTCCTCCATAACTCTCTCCAATATTTCTCAAACCCAAAGACGCAAGCACAAAGTTTCTGCTCTTCATAGCCCCCGCAACACCAAGAAACAAGGAACTCCTAAAGAGGATGCTTCCAAGCCCTCCAAGAAAAGGAAAACACCACCAACAATCACTATTGTGGCACCAAGTCAACATGACTCCAGCAGTGACTCAGATGAGGATAATCAACCCATCTAAATCCTCAAGAAATGGAAATCCAATCCCTCTTCCTCTAGCCATATGTGTGACAAGACTGATACCTTAGCCTCTCTACAGGCTCCGGTAGTCCTTGGGATGCCCGCACCTCCATTCGAAACTACCATCTTCTTCCTTTCAGACTCAGAAAGTGAGTCTGATTCACAACAATGAGGAGACTCCCTCCTGTTCAATCCCAAGAGGATAATACAGGTTCTCTCCCTAAAGTCTCCAGGGCTTCCCGACTGTATATCTTTTCTCCTAAGGAGTTGAACTCCATCCTTTTGAATGTCACCCAAACACTACAAACACATTCCCAACCGCAGGGAAATTCTTCCGCCCATGCCAGAACTGAGCCGAGGCCAAACATGACCACGGGTCAAGGAGACCAAGGAAGCTCAGGAAATCCTACTATGCTTACATTGGTAACAGGTGGTTTAGGCACGGTATGCACAAATGTGCAAGGATCCATGAACCCGAGGAACACCTCAGTGCGATTTCAAGGAATTGATGATGGTGACTCAACTGATTCTTGGAGTAAGTATCAACCCTCCAACGAAGCTGAAGCAAAGAAATATGCCACTTTTCGTAGGGCATTCCAAGCGCGCAAGGATCAACAAATCAAGCAACATCAACTGAAGAAACAAGAAATCCAAGCAGTGGCTAAGTATTGGGCAAATGCAATTAATAATGCCAATACTGTAGCCACCATGCTTAAAGTTCAAGACTGGATGACTGAAATGGTCTAAACCTTCCACAAGACTCAGGAAGCAACTACTGACCAAAAAGCTTCTAAAGTTCCTGCCACTCCCACTGCTGAAGGATCACAAGACGAAGGACCCGAAATCGAAGTGAGCTCTGCTCCCACATTTGGATTTGATGATGATGATCTGCAAGAGGTAAAAAAAACCCTCTCCTTCTGAAGATGACATCATGATGTTCGATGAAGAAGAAGAATCCAATGGCTCTCATCATTCGAATTCTAAACCCAAAGAGAAGAAGAAGAAGAAGAAGAAGAAGAAGAAGAAGAAGAAGAAGAAGAAGAATGCTATCACTAGGAAAGAATTTCTATGTCTTCAGGCCAAGGTTGATCAAATCCTTGCTGCGGTCAAGCCAACTTAACCGCAATCAAGAAATATCTTCAAGCAGCCGTTGTGGATCAAGCCTCCCACACTAACAAGCTGATTGTTGAGACTCACACTACCTATGAGTCCGAAATCTCGTCCTTCAAACTACTATAAACCGTCTGCAATGATCCTTGTCTGCAAATTTCCATGGTCCCGAGATCCTTCATCTCACCAAGGAAATCCACAAGCTACTCTTCAACCCCACCATCCCCAACAATCAACAACTGGCCGAAGCCCTCAAGGCTCAATTCCAGGAAGTTTTTGCCAAGGTTGATGACCTTTGACAATGGCTTGAGGAGGCTTCGGGTCTGAACTCCTCAAGAGGGGGAAGTGAAGAAGAAGAATTCCATCACTCTAATCACTCCATCTCTCTACAACATCAAACTCCCCTATCACTACAGAAAAATTTCCTACACCACAACCGTCACCGCAACCATCTCATCACACTCCACCTCACAACTCTCCACCGCAACAGGAAAACACTCCTGAGAAACCAAAGACTCCCCCTCACTTCAAAAACCTTATGGAGCACATGTCTTCTCCAAGCTCAAATGATTCTCCTGCCAGCACCCAAAGGAAAAGAGATTGGAAGGCAGCCAAACTTGCTGAAGAAGTATGGAGACTATGCGGTTTTGATACTAACATGGATGAGTCCTTGATAAATTATTTGTTCAATCCCCACCGAAGATAGCTTGACGATGATTACACTCCTCACCTCACATATGCGGAACCCCCTTCAAATGGCTACTGGGATGTTCCAATCTCTCCGAATGCCAGATACTTCACTGTATTTGAGCAGTTCGACCGCAGCCTTCCAGATGCCAAAAGACTTCCAATGGAATTTGAGAGACTTAGTCAATTTTATTCTAAGCATGCCTCTCCCATTTAGAACATATGGTCTAATGATAGACCATCCGCAGTCAAGACCTACAAGGTCAGGAAGTTCATGAAGGCTGACTTCTTCCAGTACACTCTGACTAGAAGGGAACATGATTATGTCCGCACCCAGGCTGATTTTCCTTGTATGAATCTAGAAGAAGTCTTTCTCATTGCAAAGGTGTTTCAACACAAGTCTGAGAAGCACCCGAAGATGAAGATTGCACTTGAAAGGGCTAATACTTTCTTAAAGGAAACAGTCTGTGACTTTGCCAAAATCGACGCAGACATCTACCCCACCATTGCCAAGAAAGTCGATCTGCTACCACTTGACCCCGCACCAATGCCTACCGAAGGCTATGAAGAAAGATCCTTAGGTGCAACCAACTATCCTAAACTTGGAGTCATTTTCAAAAGGAAAACTGATAATGTCAAATATTTCATTCCTATGACTGCCATGCATCGCCTAACCAGGAAGCAACTTGACATCTTCCGGAACACAGTTGAAAAATCAAAGCACACAACTGCTGAAGTCAAGTTCAAGATCTTAAGAAGAATCAACTGGTTGGAGAACATCAGGAAGTTTTGGTGGATCCTGATCAAGTTTCTTAAACTTGATAGCTGATCAAAAGTTAAAGAGGTCACTTAGGGGGAAATTGTTGAACCATAAAAAGTGACCCTCTTGAACTTCAGCTACCGCAGTCAAGTCTCTTCATCAGCAACTGCAACTGCAGTCTCTACCTACCGCAGTCTTTACTAGATTACTTTACTTTGTCTTTTTTGTAATACACTCTATTGTCCAGTATGCCTTGCATGGATACTCTTAGAGTCGTAATCTAGTGTATTTCATGAGTCTCTCTAAATAGAGCTCACCCTCTTTTATTCAAAAATCGATATGAATATACGCATCTTATTCTGAATTGAAATCTATCAAGTTATCTTTTCTATCTTTCTTACTCACTCTTCTTACTCTAATAATCGATTACAACCTCTCTTCGGAGCAAGTCTTTTGTGACTTAATCTCTATGTTTGATCTCACTTATTAAGTTGGTTTGAATGCATTGCTCGTTATGAATCAACTCAAGTGTATACTTGATATAACAATTGTTATTTACATTTCTTTACTTTTCTGCAACTAACTATCTAACCATCTAACTTTAAATATTATTGTTTAGCTTTTAGATCCTTCGAGATTAACTATTCCACAATATACTTGTTCTAATGTTTGCTCAAGTGTGTCTCTAAGTTTTTCTCTCAACAATTGGTATCAGAGCCATAGTGGTTGCTTTTTGAAAATCGGAACTCTAATTTTTTCGAAGAGCCTTCTATACCACTGAAGCTCATTTCTAAAACAAAAAAAAAACTTCAAAATATGGCAGAATCGTTATCTCTGAATGTTTCCAACAGTGTTGGTGGTTCTAATTGAGCCCCAATACTGGTTGCAAATGAATATCATCACTGGTCACAAAGAATGGAAAGATACTTAAGGAGACTTGATAGAGATGTATAGCGATCCATAGAAGAAGGACCACATGTCCCTATCCTTACACCGGTCCGAACTGACAGAGCCACAACAAGAATAGGAGGTGGTCAACCATCTATGAATCGTCCCACCAAGGATGATCTCGATAAAATGGAAAATGATACTGTTGCATTTTATGAGATTTTATGTGGAGTTTCTCCTGACAACTTCGATATTTTCATAAATTTCAAATCAGTAAAAGAGATCTGGGATGTTCTCAAGAATCTGTATGAAGGCTTAGAAGAAGCACAAGACAAGAATCTTACAACTGCACTCAATGAGTTCAACAACTTCAAAGCTCATACTGGCGAAAGTTTAGAAGACTCCTTCAAAAGGTTCAACCTGATTGTCACCAAGTTATCCAATGCGGGCACCATTCGCAGTAACCATGAAATAAATCTTCAGTTTCTTAATGGCTTAGGAAGACATTTGACTACTACAAAGATGATAGTTCAAGTTGATAGAAAGATTCACTCATTATCACTCTACAAACTCTATAGGGGACTGCAAGCAGAGGAATCCACCGTACTCAAAGACTGTGCTGACTTCGAAGGACCTCTTGCTCTCATAGTACAAAATAAATCTTACTCTAACTCGTATGACACTTCACCGCAGTCATACGAAGCTGATTCAGAGTATGATGATGATGAAGAATTTCAAAAGTCAATTGCTCTACTTAGCAAACAATTCAACCGACTACCACCTCACTCTTTTCGCAAAAATCAACAATTCAACAAACCACCATTCAATTGTAACTTCAACCCACAAAACAATCACTCACATTATCCTAAAAGTTCTCATCCACCACCGTAATCGCAAAATACTCAACCAAACGAAGCACCGCAGTCTACTCAAACCACTAACTCCGGTACTCCCTTAGAAGACAAGACTAATATTGTAGTTTGTCACAAATACAACAAAGAGAATCACTTTGCAAGAGATTGTAAGGCCAATGTAGTTAAAGACAGAGCGGTCTACCTTAGAATGGATCAAGAGTTGGAAGAAAAGGAGAAAGCAAGGGCATACGTAGCCCATGTCAAAAGAGACCATCAAGTCTGGTCATCCGGAGACGAAGATGAAGCCATCAGCAGTGTCAATGGAAAAGGGAAGATCTGCATGTTGGTGACTGCGGATGATGATGGGTCTACAAAGATGGACAAAAACTACTACTACATGGCAAAGGATGGAACTCTAAACATCGTCAAACAGGTAAAACTCATGATCCAAACTCTAAACAATAACATGCATGATTGTCAACCTTACATAGATAATCTTAATGACACATGTGCTGTCGTCCTTACAGACTATAACGAAGCTTTAGATGAGAAGAACATTGCGTCCCAGGAGATGTTCCATGTGAGAGGACGACTGGATAACAAAAGACTCAAAATGACTATGTTAGTAAGAGATTTAGAGTTAGAAAAAGATGCAAGAATGTTGAGTGAAACCCAATTAGAGATAGCTTTGAACCAGAGAGATTTAGCTCAAAGTGAAATTGTACGTTTAAATCTTTTAAACGAAAAATTGTTCAATGAAAGTGAAGCTATTGAAAATTTGGTAAATAATGGAATCGTGGACAACACATACAATTGGGGTTGGTCAAATGGATATCCTACCGCAATGGATTCCTCACCCCGGTTCAACAAAGACAGACTGTATGTCCCTCCAAACTGAGAATTTGATTTCCCAATCAATAACAAGACTTTTCCCGAAGATATCAAAACTCACTTTGGTAGATTGCATAATCTAATCAACAATTGTGTCATTGAGGAAATTCTGCCTGAGGTTTCGGGTCACACATGTGATGAAATTCCTATCCGTGGCACTACCTTCCCAAATTCTCAAAACTCATCCGTAGTTGATGAAGAAAATATCATTGAGGACACTGAAGTCTCGAAAGACTTTCCATCCCTGTCCTCAGACTGTAGTGTCCCTTACTACAGTCAAAAGTCCCACAAAAGTCCCATTGAAGTCTCAACTAAGACTTACTCTGCGGTAATGAAGTCATCCTTACCGCAGTCTTCGAACAAAAGTTCTGCCACTCTCCAAACGATTCATCCTGAACTACCCATAGAAAACTTTGAAGTGGGTCAATGTTCTCAAATCCCTGAATCTTCTAGTTCTAATGACTCAAGCCCGCATTTTCACAAAATTTCAAAGGGTTCTAGGAAACCACAGTTGAATAACAGAGACTACGGTTCACCAAAATCCTTAGCTAAAAAGGCTTTCAAAGAGGAAGTTCACTCCCGAGGCACAAATAGGCAAACATTTTCAAAAAACAAAAAGCATGTCAGATTTCAAAAATCCAAAAGTCCAGAAAAATATGTTTTCTCTCACTATTTTCCTAAAAACTCTACCATCAAGAAAACATCCAAAAAGGAATGTACAGTTTCAACAGTCATTCCTAAGTCATCTGACACAACTCAAAGGAGTGTAAAGTCTTTTCGAAACAGTGTTTTTCAAATCTGTTCCTCAAATGATCCGAAATGGAAAGGTATTTTACCCATTCCAACACATTTAAAGTCACATCAAAATTTTAACAAGTAGAAGGGTATTTTACCAAATCCAACAAAAAGGATACAAAGATCTATATGTGCTAAACCTTTTTCAAAACAAACTTTTCAGAAAACCAATTACACTCATGTCAGATCTTTTCAACCTCGTACTAGTCAAAAGCCAAACAACTCTTCCTTTAGACCGCAGACCAAACTTGGTGTCAGAAAAAAAGACAAAATCTCAACCTGTGAGTGTTAGTGTAGTTGCCAAGATTAGAAACCTCGTAACTTTACAAAAACACACAACACTCCAAAATTACACAAACACCCAGGACTAGGTTTAAAAGTTGACACGAAACCAGTCCCTGCAACCTCAGTCTGTGTATCACTTAGAAACTTACCTGTTGTTCCAGGATCCAAACTAGTTTGGATGCCTAAACTAACCGTATAATTCTCAGGCTTTATGCAAGGAGGAACAAGATGATGAATGGTTAATTGACAGTGCTTGCTCCTTGCACATGACCGGAAGGTTAGAATACCTTCGGGATTTCAGGCCAATTTGCAATGGTGGAAATGTTACATTTGGAAACAATGCAAATGGAATCATCCAAGGTTACGGTGTACTCACTATGGGGAACTTCTCAATTCAGAAGGTTGCTTATGTAGAAAGCCTTAAACACAATCTCATCAGTGTTGGCCAACTATGTAAAGCAATCCATCGAGTTGAATTTGATGATCAATTCTGTTATGTAATGACAAGTGATAGGAGCACCTGCTTGATGAAGTCACAATCCGAGGGTACCATGTATCCTTTGGATGTCTCTCTTATCATTGGCAAACTGCAGCGATGTTTCCTTTCCAAAGATGTATCCGAAGTAAGCTGGCTATGGCACCGCAAGCTCGCTCATCTTAACTTCAGATACATCAACACCTTGGTCACTGGAGAGCTGGTCAGAGGACTCCCTATTCTCAAGTTCAGCAATGACACTCTCTGTCCTGCTTGTGAATGTGGTAAGCAGTCCAAAGCAAGTCACCCCATGGTGATTGACTCTTTAATATCTGAACCACTTAAGCTTCTGCACATTGATCTCTGCGGTTCATCAACCGTAGCCAGTCTCCATCACAAAAAGTACATACTGGTTATAATAGATGATTTCACACGCTTCACATGGGTTTTCTTCCTCAGACTCAAATTTGAAACACTGCAAATTCTCATCAACTTCATTACAGAAATAGAACTTCAGATCAAGCTACCAGTAAGACGCATCCACAATGATAATGGAACCGAATTCACTAATCATCCTCTCAATAGCTTCTTGGTGTCTAAAGTTATCACTCACAACTTTTCAGCTCCTTATACACCTCAACAAAATGGAGTAGTAGAGAGAAGGAACCTTACTCTAGTAGAAGCAGCCAGATCCATGCTCAACTTCGCACACCTTCCACTTTACTTCTGGGCTGAAGCTGTAGCAACTGCATGCTTTGTTCAAAACCAAAGCATTGTGTGCAAACGCCTCAATAAAACACCGTACGAGGGCCTTAACAACCGCAAACCAAATGTTTGCTTCTTTCATATCTTTGGGTGTAGATGTTTTGTGATCAATAACAGAGATCAGCTTAACAAATTTGCACCAAAGTCTGATGAAGGCATCTTTCTTGGATACTCCACGAATAAGGTTGCTTACAGGGTTCTCATCAGACGTACAAGGCTAATCATTGAAAGCTTCTATGTGAAATTTGATGATTCTCACATCCGCAACGCCCCTCCATCTACTGAAACCACCATAATCATGGAAAGCGATATTCCTGCTTCTTCAGGTCCTTTAAATGTAGCTGAATTCAATTATGACGACCTTTCGACCCTGTTGAGACGGCGAAACTATCCGAAGTTCTTGTGTCACCAGCCACCCAACAACAACATGCTGATGTTTCCGGTCCATCTCTATCTGAAGTAGCATCTCTCAATACTTTTACCTCTCCGGTTGAGGGGGAAAGCTCTACTCCGGATCAAGTAACAACCATTGAGGTTCCAGTACTTGATGATGCTCAAGTTCCTATCAGCAGAGAATCAGTACCATCAAATGTATCTTCGGATTCAAATGATGAACTCATAGAGAACATTGACACTAGAACCGATTCTAGGATCACCACTCTCCCTTCAGCAGTCCAGGGGGAACCTTCTCAAGTTCCAGAGGAACTCCCATCTGCAATCCAGGGGGAACCTCTCCAAACGGCTCAAGAAAATTTCACTCTCGTTCCAACAAGCCAAGATGATTCCGCAGGATGTTCTCAAATCCAGGGGAACTACCATCTTCAACCGCAGAAACTTCTGATATTGAAGACATTCCCTCTACCGCAGCCGCTGATCATCTGATGCCTCGTGTACACGTATGGACGAAGGATCACCCACTAGGGCAAATCATTGGCAATCCATCCGCATGTATCCAGACTCGTTCTGCCAAGGACATATCTGATCATTGACACTACGCATCATTTATGTAACGATCATTTCCGAGGTATAAAAGTTATTTAATTCTTCAGTTTATTTTGGGCCCTAATTGAATTAATATGTGAGTGGACTTTTATTTTGGGCCGAAGGGTAAGCAGCCCATAAGCCGTACGCGGGGCGTAACCCCCTTGTATGCTGGGCGTACTGCTTAAATGAAACGCGGGGAGGCTGAGCATACGCGCAACGTACCTTAAGGTACGCCCAGCGTATGCGACCAGGTGGCAAGCCCTAATTTTAGAGGTTGAGGCATATTTAAACCCCATTATAGCCTCCCATTTGGACTCCTCACTTATCATTCACCCCAGAGAAACCCTAGTTCGTTCCCCTTTGCTCCTTGTTTGTGTGTGTTTGATCTTTGAGCTTATTTTGTGAAGAAGGAGAAAAGGAGAAGTGGAAGAAGAAGAACTTGAGCACCTTGAGCTCATAGATCTGGGATCATCCTTTCTTTTGGCATTCAAAGGAGGTATAAAGCTTCCAACTTTCCTCTTGTAAGTTTAGATCTAGGAGTTTTTGGAAGTTTGGACCTTCATCTTGCAACTTCGTTTTTGGAGCTTGGGATTGCTATCCTTGAAGCTCAAGTGTCACCATAGCAGTAAAGTTTCGATCTTTGTGGCTTATATGGAACCATGCATGAGATCTAGTTGGTTTTATGGAAGCATAATGTTATTTGTGGAAGTTTGAGCCTTTATGAGACTTGTAAGCCATCAAGTACGCAACTTTATGGCTTAAGTCATGGAATAAGCTTAGGATCTGGATTTGTAGCTTCTGGATCGAATTATTAAGCACTTAATGAGACGTTGGCTTAACAGAGCTGTACGCTGGGCGTACAAGGAAGTACGCGCCGAGTACAAGCCAGCAGCCAGTGCACTCAGCGTACCTTGGTGTACGCCTCGCGTACGCTACCAGTTTGGGCTTCGAGTGTTGGGCCTCGGTGTGGGCTGGGTTTCAGGCTTAGGGTCCTTGGGCCTTTATGGCCCATCATAATTCAGTTGCTAAGGACCAAGGATTTACTATTGGGCTTGGGTAAGGCCCAATAAAAGGGTCCTAGGCCCAGTATAGAAAATTGGGCCATTAGTGGGCCTATAGTGGGGCCATAGATGGATTTAGAAGGAATTGAGGTTTTGGGCCATGTTGTGTCCCACACCATAGTAGGGGTAAAATGGTCATTTTACCCATAGAGGAATCCCTATTCTGATTTAGTATTTATTTCCCATTATAGCTGGGAAGCAGCCGGAGCAGCAGTCAGGGATTTCTCATTCAGGAGTTCAGCAGTCAGCGTCACGAGGTGAGTTTCCTTCCAGTAGGAACGGGTCTACGGCCACAATGCCGGCCCGACTAGTTAGCAGTAGTTTTCGGGCTTCAATCCAATGTAGCAGTTAGTGTGTTTGATGCCTTCGTGGCTCGGATAGGATTTATGTGTTATGTGTTCCGGGCTACGGCCTGATGCAGTATGCAGTACATGTGTTTATGCTGGTTGATATGTTTATATTCTAGTTGATATGTGTTTATGCTATGCTATGCTCAGACAGTTCCGGACTTCGGTCCGATGCAGTCAGTTTCGGACTTCGGTCCGATGCAGCCAGTTCCGGGCTTCGGTCCGATGCAGGGGACGAGGTCCCAGTCACTTCTGGGCTTCGGTCCGATGCAGTTTCCGGACTTCGGTCCGATGCAGTGGGCGAGGCCCACTATGTGAATTATATGTATTGTATTGTATATGGTAGTTTGGGGGAGCTCACTAAGCTTCGTGCTTACAGTTTCAGTTTTGGTTTCAGGTACTTCCGCAAGAAAAGGGAAGAGCTCGGATTGATAGTATCACACACACCACAGCTTCGACAGTTTCTTTTCCTGGGAGTTTGATTGGGCATTTTCACATGTTTGATACAGTTTGATATGATACCTTTCATTATGATTTGAGATTTATGACATACGTTTATTAGTATGGTTTTCAGTATCATGATTTTAATATTATAAAACAAAATATTTTGGGTCGTATTTTTGGATGTTACAAGTTGGTATCAGAGCCTTGGTTTGAGGGATTTGGATACACTCTCGGGTGCATCTAAACTCAAACTAAGGAAAATGGAAAAAGGTTTTTAAAAGGAAAGCATTTAAAAAAAATAGACTTATAAAGAAAAGAGTTTTGATAAGGAGAAAAGGGTGTGGTGCATGTGATCAGCCGAGCTCAAGTAAGTACTCCCAAATTACCCATAAAAGTTTATATTATGATTAATTGTTTCAGTTTCAGTAGAACAATATGCTAGTATAGGACTAAGGATCCAGGAGGATGCCTTATGTGCCTGCTTGTGTGTTCCAGCTTTATGAGGATTTCATGTTAGCATCAAGTAGACAGTAGTAGGATAGCCTGTTTAGGTTATGCCTGATAGCACGAGCTTAGCATTGTATGCTAGTATAGTTTCTCATTATAAGGATAGAATTGCTTGAGTAGTTTCCGTGTTCGAATGCTACTTGCTTTGTGCTTTGTGGGACTCTGAGCGATGGGAGTTAGCCGTTAGGTGAATGCACGACAACACATGTGAACAGGGTTGAATAATCTCAGAGTGTTGGATTTGGCCCTGCCGCGCAGATCTTGTTTGAGTCTAACCGTTGTGGGGACGAGTTCTGTACTCGAAGGATTATCTGAGCCTCGCCACATGTGATGGTATTCATGTAATGACTAATTGGCATCACAAGGAGGCCTTCAACAGTTGATGAATGGTAAGGGTTGAGTCAGATATTTCCCTAGGGCAAGCCTAGGATGAGTGTAGTAGAGATCAGCAGCAGTAGTAGTGGTCTGGTGGAGTCGAGGCAGTTCTTGAGGAAGGTACGGATAGATGTGGAAGGTAGTAGGGGCCCATACTACTGGAAGCAGAGGATCTGTACTCAAATCAAGGAAGGATGAGATGAGACCGGAAGGTCTGTAGTAGTAGTGATCCCTCAAGATATATCAGTGTTTCTGACGTTTATCGTAATGTGTTTTCAGAATGGTGGTTTTACGCTCTAGACCAGCAGGCGGTAGTTCAGGTGCCGGAGAAGGATCGGGATCAGGCTCAGGAGCCGAACAGTTGGATGAGCAAACCAGAGGAAGTCACTCGTATCATTGTTGAGCAGACTCCAGTGATCTTTGGTTCGATCAAGGAGGGTATACTAGAGTTGATGGAGGAGAAGCAAGGCACCTTCCGTGCTGAGGTGGCGGCCATGATGGGGTCGCACACGCTTACTTTCAGGGAGTTCCGGGCATGCGGAGCTCTGGATTATCACGGGGCATGGGACCCCATAGCGAGTACTAGATGGTTGGCGGATGTGGCCAATGCTTTTCGCACTAGCAGATGTCCCAAGAGGAACAAGGTCAGATTGGCGTCCTGTCTTCTGAAGGACAGGGCACGGGATTGGTGGGAGGAGGTTGGTCATGCCATTGGGGCTGGGTTTCAGGCTTTGGGTCCTTGGGCCTTTTTGGCCCATCAGAATTCAGTTGCTAAGGACCAAGGATTTAGTATTAGGCTTGGGTAAGGCCCAATAAAAGGGTCCTAGGCCCAGTATAGCAAATTGGGCCATTAGTGGGCCTATAGTGGGGCCATAGATGGACTTAGAAGGAATTGAGGTTTTGGGCCATGTTGTGTCCCACACCATAGTAGGGGTAAAATGGTCATTTTACCCATAGAGGAATCCCTATTCTGATTTAGTATTTATTTCCCATTATAGCTGGGAAGCAGCCGAAGCAACAGTAAGGGATTTCTCATTCAAGAGTTTAGCAGTCAGCGTCACGAGGTGAGTTTCCTTCCAGTAGGAACATGTCTACGACCACAATGCCGGCCCGACTAGTTAGCAGTAGTTTCCAGGCTTCAGTCCGATGTAGCAGTTAATGTGTTTGATGCCTTCGTGGCTCGGACACAATTTATGTGTTATGTGTTCCAGGCTACGGCCTGATGCAGTATGCAATATATGTGTTTATGCTTGTTGATATGTTTATATTCCATTTGATATGTGTTTATGCTATGCTATGCTCAGTTAGTTCCGGACTTCGGTCCGATGCAGTCAGTTCCGGACTTCGGTGTAATGCAATCAGTTCCGGACTTCGGTCCGATGCAGTTTCTGGACTTCGGTCCGATGCAGTGGGCGAGGCCTAGTATGTGAATGATATGTATTGTATGGTATGTGGTAGTTTGGGGGAGCTCATTAAGCTTTGTGCTTATAGTTTCAATTTTGGTTTCAGGTACTTCCGCAAGAAAAGGGAAGAGCTCGGATTGATAGTATCGCACACACCACAGCTTCGACAGTTTCTTTTCCTGGGAGTTTGATTGGGCATTTTGACATGTTTGATATGATACCTTTCATTATGATTTGAGATTTATGACATACGTTTATTAGTATGGTTTTCAATATCATGATTTTAATATTATAAAACAAAAATATTTGGGTCGTATTTTTGGATGTTAGAATTTATGTCTGCAATCGAGCCACGATCGATCAAAGAAGCATTATTAGAACCTGATTGGATTTCTGCAATGCAAGAAGAACTGGAAGAATTCAAAAGGAGCAAGGTGTGGCAACTCGTTCCCATACCGCAAAGCCACACTATTGTTGGTACAAGATGGATGTTTAAGAACAAGCTGGATGAATCTGGTGCGGTTATCAGAAATAAGGCAAGATTAGTTGCAAAGGGGTGCAGTCAACTTGAAGTTGTTGACTACGATGAAACATATGCTCAGGTGGCATGAATGGAAGCCATAAGAATCTTTTTATCACATGTTGCCCACAAAAACGTCAAGGTACACCAAATGGACGTTAAGAGTGCTTTTCTCAATGGAGAATTGAAAGAAGAGGTTTATCTTCAGCAACCTCCCGACTTTGAAAGTATTGAATTTCCTGACCGCTGCTACAAGCTCGAAAAGGCAGTCTACGGTCTGAAGCAAGCCCCAAGAGCTTGGTATGAGACTCTCTCTGAATTTCTAGTCTCATCAGGTTACAAAAGAGGTGTGATTGATCCCACTTTTTAGAAAAGCAAATGGTGACCACCTTATGCTTGTACAAATATACGTGGATGATATCATCTTCGGATCGACTGATCAATGAATGTGGATGAATTTGCTACGCTCATGACCAATAAATTTCAAATGAGCATGAATAGAGAGATTAATTTCTTTCTAGGTCTTCAAGTCAAACAAATTCAACAAGGGATATTCATTCATCAAGAGAAATACACCACTGAACTATTGAAGAAATATTCTATGGACAACTGTTCCTCGGCTAAGGTCCCCATGGCCTTCGGTTATAAGATCTCTGCTGATCCCTCTGGAAAATCTGTGGATCACAAGACTTATAGAGGTATCATTGGTTCTCTAATGTGTCTCACTGCAAGCCGACCCGACATTGTCTTTGCAACTGGTGTATGTGCAAGGTATCAGGCTGACCCAAAAGTGTCACATATGACCGCAACCAAAAAAATTCTCTGATACCTGAAAGGAAGTAAATCTCTTGGTCTATGGTACCCTACAGGCAATGATTTTAGTCTTCAAGCATTTACCGATGCGGACCATGCTGGATGCAAACTTGATCGAAAAAGTACCTCTGGTGGATGTCAATTTCTGGGAGGAAGACTTGTCAGCTGGTCCTCAAGAAAACAATGTTGTGTTTCACTGTCTACCGCAGAAGCCGAATATGTGGCCGCAACCAGCTATTGTTCTCAAGTTCTATGGATAAAGCCACAACTGTTAGACTACGGATACAAAATGTTGCGGATACTAATCTACTGTGACTCAGAAAGTGCCATAGCGATTTCTCATAAACCTATTCAGCACTCCAAGACGAAACATATTGAATTACGGTATCACTTCATCAAAGACCACATTCTGAAAGGTAACATTGAACTCATCTTTGTCCCTACTCATGAAGAGATTGCTGATGTATTTACAAAAGCACTTGACTCTACCAAACGCAATGCATTCTTACAAATGTTAGGTATGATGAACCCGGACCCTCAATTCTTCTTGAATTGATAGGTACCGCAGACCATGCTTGGTCTCCATTGCGGTCCTAACTGAAAGTTATTTATAATAGATGGTTTTTGAATATCCTGTGTACCGCAGTCTATGTACCGCAACCATATATTATATTTATCCTTCACTGGTCCATCTTGTTTGTTATTACAAACCTATTGTACAAGTGCTCTTCTCAGTTTCTTTCACTGTAGTCATCCGCAATGGCAAAAGATCCATCCGCAATGATGTGTCCATCCGCCGTCACATTAATTGTTTTTGAGATTGTTCATTCTTTAAAAAAAACATGGGGTGGTATTTAATGATCCTTCATTAAATAAAACATTAAATAAAAGCATTCCTTTGAGATACTGTCTCATTCTTTTGTTCTAAACCTCGTGTCAGACCTATTTTAGGTATGATGACAAAAATAAAGATTTTCCAAATCAAATCCTTTTAATATGTCTTTTCTTATTACCCCAAACCATCACATCCGTTACAACTTCCCCTTTACCACACAGATTAATCTCTCCCCCACCACACGTTCACCAAACGTGGTATCAAATCTGACATTTCATTAAATGCAAACCCTTTTTGGTAAATCCCAAATTCAAATTTAATCCCGTTTTATCAATTTGTGGCTGAGATTAAAGATCCTAATTCAAAAGATAAACCCAAATGTAACACCCCGTTCTTAAAGTATTTAATTATGAGTCCCTGAGATTTAAGAGGAAGGGTAATTCTATTTCTTTTTCGGGAAATGGGTTTTATCCAAGAAGGTTTCGGACTGGTGTATGTTGATAGAAGCATAGGGCTTCTCGTCACCCTCGTGTGAATGTAAAGTCTATTGGGAGCGGGTTTAGAGTAGAGGAGTTGCGACGTCTTGGAAATGATATTGTTTATAGCTCTTTGTGGAAAAAGTGGAAAAGGTCCCATGCATGCTTGAAGTTGGCTGGGTACGCCCAACGTAAGCTGGACGTACGCCCAGCGTAATGGAGGAAAGAAATGCGGGGTGGCAAGGTGAGTACGCCCAACGTACTCTCAGAAACCCCAAACCCTAAAATTAGGGCCAGCCACTATATAAGGAACATGTTGGTTCATACCGTAGCCTCCTTAAGCTCATCCTTAACCTCAGAAACCCTAGAAATCCGTATTCCCTCCATTGTTGGGTGTGTTTGGCCTTGGAAAGCTCATTTTGGCAAAAGAAAAGCTAGAAGAAGAAAGGAGAAGTTGTCAAAGAAGGAAAGGAACGATTGGAGCTTGTAAATCTGAAGAGATATCATCCTTTGGAGCTTATTTGAGGTATAAAGCTTCTTGCTTGCCATTTATTTTGCATAGATCTAAGTGTTGTGAAGTTTTAGCATCTTTCTTGTCCCAAAGTTCTCATCTTGATTCATGCTTTGTGTGGGCCGAGATTATCTGTCCTTTCAGACCTTTGGAGAGGTCTTGAGTGAGAAAAATGAGGCCCCAAGGGCTGTAGTTGTTCCATGTGTGAGATATATAGGTCTTAATGGATTAAGACCTTAGATTAAGAGCTTTTGGACGTCCCAAGTGATAAAGTTTGAGACTTTATGAATCTTAGGCATATTTAGCCTAGGGATCTAAAGTTTGGGCTTAAGAGCTTAAGCCATTAAGAGGTTATAAGGACTTTCTGAGTAGCGAAGTTACGCCCCGCGTAACATGGTTGTACGCCCCGCGTAGCGGGTCAGGGCCCCGATCCTCAGCTGCTTTTCAGTGTGTACGCCCCGCGTACCAAGGAGGGTACGCCCAACGTACTCCCCCTGATTGGACCTTAATATTGGGCCTTAGAGTTTGGGCTGTTTGTGGGTAGTTGGTTTATGGGCCAAGTTTGGAAATTATGGATAGAGTGTTTTGGGTCCAATTATTGTTATGTGTAACACTCGTGTTTCTAGCCTAGGCATTTATATTGAGTTGATAGTCTAGGTTAACCTTTGTAACTCATTTTGAAGAAATGAAAAGGAGTTATGTGAATATTATGTGAATTATGTGTTTTATGCTTAATTATTAGGGCTTAATTAATTAAGAATAAAAATAAGCGTCAAAATTAAAGTGTGAGATAAGCCCGATATCTTAACATAGAGTTGTAGTGGTCGAAACAAGGATTTCGGGGATATAAAGAATACCAAAATCCGAGTTATAACGAAGAAGTTATGACCTGTCGAAGTTTCGCAACAAAACCGGCACGGTGCTGAATGTCGTAAAAAGTGAGTTTTTGATAAACTACTTTTTAGCCTTAGTAATCTAAACGAAAGTTGTAGTATTCGTTAAACCGAGAAGTTCGATAAAAAGAACGCCCAAATCTGACTTCGTATGAGGAAGTTATGATTTTTCGAAGTTTCAGCGTAGTAGTAGACAGCTAAAAACTCGAATTTTAGATCGAGCGATTTTTAGCCGACACAACCTAAACGAGAATTGAAGGTCTCGTTATTAGGAGCACAACGGTAAAAAGTCTGACGAAAACGGACGTCGGATGAAGAAGTTATGAATTTTTAACGGATTTCCTGTCCCGGTCTGTTAAAAATAATAATATAAAACTTAAAGTCAAAATTAGCCAACGAAGTCTAAATGGAAGTTGTAGATCGTAATTTTAGCTACGCGTGCATATAAAGAACGTCAAAAACGGAGCTCGTATGCGAAAGTTATGAATTTTAGAAGATTTTGGCACAAGATTCGAGAATTTTCGCATAAATAGGCTTTACCCGGAAGTGCCACGTGTCCTCGCTTCGCATGTGCCATGTATCCGGAACCTGCTGAGTCACCAGGCTGCTGAGTCACGAAGCCACCTGGCGAGGCGTGTCATTTCCTTCCGAGTCCGAGTTGCGGTCCAATCCGCTGACTACACGTAGAAGCCTCGGTGGCGAGCCTCGCATCTGACGCGTGTGTAGTGACTCATGAGTCCGAACCCTCGCAGGTGCCACAAACCCCCCTCATCGGATCCGGACTTCGGTCCAATCGCAGGCCGCCAGCAGCTCCTTCGCACGCGTAGCCCTCGTGCGAGACACCCCTCTGCGAGCCTTCTCAGCCGTCGGATCAGAAGACTTCTGACCGTCCGATCAGATGCTTCCCCCTATAAATAGGAGGGTGCGAGACCCCCCGGGTATTTTTGGAATTTTGCCATATTTAGCCCCTAAACCCATATTTTCTTCATATTAACATCCCGCAAAGCCCCGGTATCGATTGTAAAGCCCGGAATACCCCACGAAGTGCCCGAGAAGCCCGGAAAATTTATCTTTTCGGTTTCGAAGCCCGACTTTTACAAAGCCCGGTTTCTCAATAAAACTCCCGGTTTTATTAGAAACAATCGTTTTAGGAAACGAATTGCTGCCCGATTATCATCAAATCAAGTGAGTGTATAGTCACTTTCATTTTACACATATATATGAAGTATTTACCTTATAATACGTGCTATGTGTAAATATATTAATTATTTATTTGAGGTGATCGTTGTGTTGATGTTTTATACAAGTTTTAAACTGTATAAGTATTTTTATCTACAAATATGTTGGGTAGAACATGGGTAGATTGTGATGTGTGATAAAATAAAATTGATGAGAGGCCTCGATGTGTTTTGAGATCCAGTCATCTAGCGGAGTTTGGATGACGACCACGGACTTTCTAGACAGTCTAGTGGGAAACATTAGCAGGTCCGCAACCTGTAGGTGTTAATGAACTAAGAGTGTTCATTCGCTGTACTCCATCCCCCTCATGGTTGCCTTTAGGACATGTATGGCTGAGGAAACCCCTTAGCAGTAGTGTCCATCCCGATGATATTCTTTAGGCTAGGTCCCTTGTGACAAGTGTTTAGGGACATAAAGTGAGGATAACGGGAACGGGTAATCAGGGTTATTGTTGATTGATGAACTTAGTAAGTTTATTATTATTGTGGGTTGAAAACCCTATATGCTCACCAGGCTCCCAAGCCTGACCCACTCAGCTTTTTATGTTACAGGTAGTGGACCCCGAGCATAGTCGGAGGACAACGAGAGATTTTTTGGATTATAGGCCAGTAGTTGTAAATAACTGTTGAAAGGCTTATAATGTCTTGTTTATGCTTTTGGATCTGTATCGGAACATGACATCCCGAGGTTTTGATATATATATGGAAAACATATACCTTCTTAATGAAGGGTTTTGATAAAATTTTATCATATTTTCTTTGGGGACCAATTCCGCAACATCTTTTAAAAAGATTTCTCTGATTTTATTTTAAAAAGCATAAATTAAATCGGTCTTTTCTGGCCGAGAAATTAGGGGATGTCACAGTTGGTATCAGAGCATTAGTTTAAGCGAACTAAGAAATTGTAGAATTTCTAGACTTGAACTTAGAATGCTAAGTGATGATTGTGAGATGAGTGTCTACCATATTTTAGACACGAGCACTAGTTTATTTTAGGGAAGATGCCTAAAATGCCCTTATGTGCTAAATGCTATGTGTTTGCCATGTGTGCCATTATTTGTTCGGATCTATGGTCTGTTGCCGACCGGATCTGGAAACCTTATGTGTGTAGGATTCTAAGCGTATGATTACGAGATTAGAACTAACATGTAAACGTTTCGGAGTGATAAGGGAATTGACATGTCTAACAAGGATAAAGACCTAAATTCTCCTTATTCGTTATATAGATTGTAATGGCCATAACTCGTAGTGGAGCTGCAAATGCAAATGGAAACAGGGATCAACAGCCTCAACCTCAAGTAGTTGAGCAAGCACCTGTTGTAGGAGCTGCACCTGAGCCAATGACGATGGCTGGGGTACAAGCAATGATGCAAATGATGTTAGATCGCCAAATGGAGGAGACAAGGCGATTACTACAACAACATAGGGAAGAGACTACGATGCCTGTTGAACAGCCTGTATTGAATGAAGGGCAATCAGTAGGAGGGAACTACAGTGGGACTCTTGGTCAAGCCAACCCACCGATAGTTAGACAAAACAACCAGGATGGAGGAGTTGATGGACGCGGATGCAAATACAAAGATTTCATGGCATCCAAACCGCCATGTCTATCTGGGAGTCCGACACCGGTGGAAGTCATGAATTGGATCTCCGAAATGGAGACGATGTTTGAAAGTTGCGAGTGCAGCAACAAACAAAAGACCGCACTTGCAATTCCTCTGTTAAAGTCTGGTGTGTTGAGCTGGTGGAAGTTACTAGCTGATTCGATGCCCAAGGGTGAGGCTAGTAAGATGTCTTGGGAAGAATTTGTGGTACAACTGAAATTGCAGTACTGCTCTGAGCAGGATCTTCTGGAAATCAACAATGAGTTTCAGAATTTAAAGAAAGGAAAGATGAGCGTTACTGAATACGCTGCTAGTTTTATGGAAAAGATGAAGCTAGTTCCTCATCTAGTTCCAACTGAACTCTCTAAGGTCAACAAGTTTGCCCTCGGATTACCAGCGGACTTTGGTCCTATGGTTAAGCAAGCAACCACTTTGAAAGCCGCCATCTGGGCTGCTAAGAATGTCGAGGTTCAGATCAAGGAGAAGGGTCTGGAGAGGGAAGAAGTTGGTGAAAAGAGAAAATTTGAAGGAACTTCGGGTTCCAACAAGAAAAGCAAATTTTCTAAGTCCAAGAAGTTTGGAGGAGGATGAGGTGAAGTGAAATGGTGTGAGAAGTGCAAGAGAAAGCACTCTGGGAGATGTAGTGAGGAGGTGACTTGCTTCAAATGTGGAAAGACTGGGCATTATGCCAACGTGTGTCCATCCGACAAGAGGGTATGTTTTGAGTGCCATGAAGTAGGGCATGTTCTTAAAGACTGTCCAAAGAGGAAGGATGCCGCAAAGCCCAATCTACCACCAAAGCCGAAGGCGAGAGCCTTTCAGACGACACTTGAAGCTGCAAAAGAAGAAGTCGATGTCGCTTCAGGTACCTTTCTCGTAAACGAATTGCCTGCCCAAATTTTGTTTGATTCTGGAGCCAATTACTCCTTTATATCGCATGAATTTGGTAGAAAGCTAGATTTGCTTGTAGATAGGCTAGTTAATGCCTTATTAGTCGAGATTGCTAGTGGCAAGTTTGTACCTGTTAGACATCGTATGAAAAACATCCTCATTGACTTGGATGGGAATAAGTTCCAAGAGGAATTATTGCCTATCGAGTTAAATGGATTAGACATAGTTTTAGGAATGGATTGGCTAAGCGCCAATGATGCAGGAATACTATGTAGAAAGAAGATAGTAAAAGTAAACCCGCCAGGGAAAGAGTCGTTTATGGTGTACGGAGACAAACGCAGAGTAAACTCTGGAATCATTTCCCTAATGAAAGCCAGAAAGTATTTGGCCAAGGGATGTACATCATATCTAGCGTTCGTGATCGATGCCAAGATGGAAAAGAAGGAGGTGCAGAATATTCCGGTGGTGTGTGATTATCCGGAAGTCTTTCCCGAAGATCTTCCCGGATTGCCCCCTGATCGACAAGTAGAATTTCGTATCGACTTGTTACCAGGAACGACGCCGATAGCGAAAGCACCTTATCGATTAGCGCCAACCGAAATGAAAGAACTTATGACACAACTTCAGGAGTTATTGGACAAAGGTTTCATTCGACCTAGTTCATCACCCTGGGGAGCCCCTGTGTTATTTGTAAAGAAGAAAGACGGAAGCATGAGAATGTGCATCGATTACAGAGAGCTGAACAAAGTGATGATAAAGAACAAGTACCCGTTGCCAAGGATCGATGACTTGTTCGACCAGTTGCAGGGTTCGAGCTATTTCTCGAAGATCGATCTTAGGTCGGGATACCATCAACTAAAGGTGAGAGAGCAGGACATCGAAAAGACTGCTTTTAGAACGAGATATGGACACTATAAATTTTTGGTTATGTCGTTCGGACTAACCAATGCCCCAGCAGCTTTCATGGATTTGATGAATAGGGTTTGTAAACCATTCTTAGATAAATCTGTGATAGTATTCATAGATGATATCTTGATTTATTCGAAAAGCAAGCAGGAGCATGAAAAGCATCTGCGTGAAGTGCTAGAAGTCCTGAAAAAGGAGAAGCTGTATGCAAAGTTCTCCAAGTGTGAATTTTGGATTCAAGAAGTCCATTTTTTAGGTCATGTGGTTAACCAAGAAGGAATAATGGTTGACCCAGCAAAGATTGAAGCTGTAATGAAGTGGGAACAACCAAAAAGTCCTACGGAGATTCGAAGCTTTTTAGGATTAGCTGGATATTACCGAAGGTTTATCCAAGGCTTTTCTTCGATTGCTACTCCATTAACAGCTTTGACCCACAAAGGAGCCACCTATGCTTGGAATGAGAAGCATAAGGAAGCCTTTGAGCAGTTGAAGAAGAGATTGTGTGAAGCACCGATTCTTTCATTGCCTGAAGGAGTTGATGACTTTGCAGTTTATAGCGATGCATCCGGAGTTGGGTTAGGTTGTGTTCTGACCCAAAGGGATAAAGTGATCGCGTATGCATCGAGGCAATTGAAGGAACATGAAAAGAACTACCCCACTCATGATTTGGAGTTGGCAGCGGTAGTATTTGCCTTGAAGATATGGAGGCATTATCTTTATGGCACAAAGTGTAAACTTTTCACTGATCATAAGAGTCTCTAATATCTCTTTAATCAGAAGGAATTGAACATGAGGCAACGACGCTGGCTAGAGTTACTCAAGGACTACGACTGTGAGATACTTTACCACCCTGGTAAAGCAAATGTGGTTGCTGATGCTCTCAGTCGGAAGGTAAACCTTGAAAAGAAAAGGCCAAGAGCGTTGAGAATTGAAGTTGTCTCGACAATTGTGGAAAGTATAAAGAAAGCTCAAGAGGAAGCTTTAGAGAAAAATGACCGAAAGGAAGAACGTTTAGGCAAAACGTTAGTGTTCGGTACAAACAACCAAGGGTTGAAGGTATTTCAAGATAGAATTTGGGTACCTAAGACGGGCGGAATAAGAGATCTTCTGATGGAAGAAGCTCACAAGACCATGTACTCAATTCATCCAGGCAGTACGAAAATGTATAGGGATCTAAAACCCTATTATTGGTGGCTGACGATGAAGCTCGATGTTGCTAAGTATGTGGCCGAGTGTGTAACTTGTGCTAGGGTTAAGGCACAACATCAGAAACCGTATGGGAGTTTAGAACCTTTACCCGTACCCATGGGTAAATGGGAAGACATCACCATGGATTTTGTGACTAAACTGCCCAGAATAAGGAACGGTCACGACATGATTTGGGTGGTCGTTGATCGCTTCACTAAGAGTGCGCATTTCATAGCGGCCAAAGAGAAATGGTCTATGGATAAACTTGCGAATTCTTATGTGAAGGAAATTGTGAGGCTTCACGGTGTTCTGTTAACGATTGTGTCCGATCGTGACAACCGTTTTACCTCAAGGTTTTGGAGGAGTCTACAAGAGGAATTGGGTACCAAGTTGTGTTTGAGTACAGCTTACCATCCGCAAACCGATGGTCAGAGCGAGCGAACGATTCAAACATTGGAGGATATGCTGAGAGCATGTACCCTAGAATTCCAAGGTAACTGGGATGAACACTTACCTTTAGTAGAATTCTCCTATAATAATAGTTTCCACTCAAGCATTAGGATGGCACCTTATCATGCTTTGTATGGGGAGAAGTGTCGAACGCCATCATGTTGGCTGGAAGCTGGGGAAAAGCAGTTTATGGGACCTGAAATAGTCCATGAGACTGCTGAAAAGTTGAAAGTGATAAGGGAAAGGATGTTAGCTGCTCAAGATCGACAAAAGAGTTATGCTGACAAGAAAAGACAACCGATATCCTTCGATGTTGGAGATTCGGTTTTACTTAAAGTCTCGCCGTGGAAGGGACTTATAAGATTTGGTAAGAGAGGGAAGTTGAGTCCAAGGTTTATTGGACCATTTAAAGTTCTTCAGAGAATCGGGAATCAAGCTTACAAGCTAGAGTTACCGGAAGGACTAGAGGGTATTCATAACACCTTTCATGTGTGTTATTTGAGAAAGTTCACAGGAGATGTGCCCGACATAATTCCGATTTCTGAGTTAAGGTTGGATGAAAACAAGAGGTTGATCGAAGAACCTGAGGCAATCGTTGACCGTAAGACTATGAAGTTACGACGCAAGATGGTCGATTTAGTGCTTGTGCGCTGGAAACATACGAATGGACCAAATCTCACTTGGGAAACGGAGAGTGACATGATGAGTCGCTACCCGCATTTGTTTGGTGATATGTGATTCCGGGGACGGAATCATCCTAAGGGGAGAGAATTGTAACACTCGTGTTTCTAGCCTAGGCATTTATATTGAGTTGATAGTCTAGGTTAACCTTTGTAACTCATTTTGAAGAAATGAAAAGGAGTTATGTGAATATTATGTGAATTATGTGTTTTATGCTTAATTATTAGGGCTTAATTAATTAAGAATAAAAATAAGCGTCAAAATTAAAGTGTGAGATAAGCACGATATCTTTACATAAAGTTGTAGTGGTCGATACAAGGATTTCGGGGATATAAAGAATACCAAAATCCGAGTTATAACGAAGAAGTTATGACCTGTCGAAGTTTCGCAACAAAACCGGCACGGTGCTGAATGTAGTAAAAAGTGAGTTTTTGATAAACTACTTTTTAGCCTTAGTAATCTAAACGAAAGTTGTAGTATTCGTTAAACCGAGAAGTTCGATAAAAAGAACGCCCAAATCTGACTTCGTATGAGGAAGTTATGATTTTTCGAAGTTTCAGCGTAGCAGTAGACAGCTAAAAACTCGAATTTTAGATCGAGCGATTTTTAGCCGAAACAACCTAAACGAGAAATGAAGGTCTCGTTATTAGGAGCACAACGGTAAAATGTCTGACGAAAACGGACGTCGGATGAAGAAGTTATGAATTTTTAACGGATTTCCTATCCCGGTCTGTTAAAAATAATAATATAAAATTTAAATTCAAAATTAGCCGACGAAGTCTAAACGGAAGTTGTAGAACGTAATTTTAGCTACGCGTGCATATAAAGAACGTCAAAAACGGAGCTCGTATGCGAAAGTTATGAATTTTAGAAGATTTTGGCACAAGATTCGAGAATTTTCGCATAAATAGGCTTTACCCGGAAGTGCCACGTGTCCTCGCTTCGCATGTGCCACGTATCCGGAACCTGCTGAGTCACCGAAGCTGCTGAGTCACCAGGCTGCTGAGTCACGAAGCCACCTGGCGAGGCATGTCATTTCCTTTCGAGTCCGAGCTGCGGTCCAATCCGCTGACTACACGTAGAAGCCTCGGTGGCGAGCCTCGCATCCGACGCGTGTGTAGTGACTCATGAGTCCGAACCCTCACAGGTGCCACGAACCCCCCTCATCGGATCCGGACTTCGGTCCAATCGCAGGCCGCCAGCAGCTCCTTCGCACGCGCAGCCCTCGTGCGAGACACCCCTCTGCGAGCCTTCTCAACCGTCGGATCAGAAGACTTCTGACCGTCCGATCAGAAGCTCCCCCTATAAATAGGAGGGTGCGAGACCTCCCGGATATTTTTGGAATTTTGCCATATTTAGCCCCTAAACCCATATTTTCTTCATATTAACATCCCGCAAAGCCCCGGTATCGATTTTAAAGCTCGGAATACCCCACGAAGTGCCCGAGAAGCCCGGAAAATTTATCTTTTTGGTTTCGAAGCCCGACTTTTACAAAGCCCAGTTTCTCAATAAAACTCTCGGTTTTATTAGAAACAATCGTTTTAGGAAACGAATTGCTGCCCGATTATCATTAAATCAAGTGAGTGTATAATCACTTTCATTTTACACATAGATATGAAGTATTTACCTTATAATACGTGTTATGTGTAAATATATTAATTATTTATTTGAGGTGATTGTTGTGTTGATGTTTTATACAAGTTTTAAACTGTATAAGTATTTTTATCTACAAATATGTTGGGTAGAACATGGGTAGATTGTGATGTGTGATAAAATAAAATTGATGAGAAGCCTCGATGTGTTTTGAGATCCAGTCATCTAGCGGAGTTTGGATGACGACCACGGACTTTCTAGACAGTCTAGTGGGAAACATTAGCAGGTCCGCAACCTGTAGGTGTTAATGAACTAAGAGTGTTCATTCGCTGTACTCCATCCCCCTCATGGTTGCCTTTAGGACATGTATAGCTGAGGAAACCCCTTAGCAGTAGTGTCCATCCCGATGATATTCTTTAGGCTAGGTCCCTTGTGACAAGTGTTTAGGGACATAAAGTGAGGATAACGGGAATGAGTAATCAGGGTTATTGTTGATTGATGAACTTAGTAAGTTTATTATTATTGTGGGTTGAAAACCCTATATGCTCACCAGGCTCCCAAGCCTGACCCACTCAGCTTTTTATGTTACAGGTAGTGGACCCCGAGCATAGTCGGAGGACAACGAGAGATTTTTTGGATTATAGGCCAGTAGTTGTAAATAACTGTTGAAAGGCTTATAATGTCTTGTTTATGCTTTTGGATCTGTATCGGAACATGACATCCCGAGGTTTTGATATATATATATATATATATATATATATATATATATATATATATATATATATATATATATATATATATATATGGAAAACATATACCTTCTTAATGAAGGGTTTTGATAAACTTTTATTATATTTTCTGGCCGAGAAATTAGGGGATGTCACAGTTGGTATCAGAGCATTAGTTTAAGCGAACTAAGAAATTGTAGAATTTCTAGACTTGAACTTAGAATGCTAAGTGATGATTGTGAGATGAGTGTCTACCATATTTTAGACACGAGCACTAGTTTATTTTAGGGAAGATGCCTAAAATGCCCTTATGTGCTAAATGCTATGTGTTTGCCATGTGTGCCATTATTTGTTCGGATCTATGGTCTGTTGCCGACCGGATCTGGAAACCTTATGTGTGTAGGATTCTAAGCGTATGATTACGAGATTAGAACTAACATGTAAACGTTTCGGAGTGATAAGGGAATTGACATGTCTAACAAGGATAAAGACCTAAATTCTCCTTATTCGTTATATAGATTGTAATGGCCATAACTCGTAGTGGAGCTGCAAATGCAAATGGAAACAGGGATCAACAGCCTCAACCTCAAGTAGTTGAGCAAGCACCTGTTGTAGGAGCTGCACCTGAGCCAATGACGATGGCTGGGGTACAAGCAATGATGCAAATGATGTTAGATCGCCAAATGGAGGAGACAAGGCGATTACTACAACAACATAGGGAAGAGACTACGATGCCTGTTGAACAGCCTGTATTGAATGAAGGGCAATCAGTAGGAGGGAACTACAGTGGGACTCTTGGTCAAGCCAACCCACCGATAGTTAGACAAAACAACCAGGATGGAGGAGTTGATGGACGCGGATGCAAATACAAAGATTTCATGGCATCCAAACCGCCATGTCTATCTGGGAGTCCGACACCGGTGGAAGTCATGAATTGGATCTCCGAAATGGAGACGATGTTTGAAAGTTGCGAGTGCAGCAACAAACAAAAGACCGCACTTGCAATTCCTCTGTTAAAGTCTGGTGTGTTGAGCTGGTGGAAGTTACTAGCTGATTCGATGCCCAAGGGTGAGGCTAGTAAGATGTCTTGGGAAGAATTTGTGGTACAACTGAAATTGCAGTACTGCTCTGAGCAGGATCTTCTGGAAATCAACAATGAGTTTCAGAATTTAAAGAAAGGAAAGATGAGCGTTACTGAATACGCTGCTAGTTTTATGGAAAAGATGAAGCTAGTTCCTCATCTAGTTCCAACTGAACTCTCTAAGGTCAACAAGTTTGCCCTCGGATTACCAGCGGACTTTGGTCCTATGGTTAAGCAAGCAACCACTTTGAAAGCCGCCATCTGGGCTGCTAAGAATGTCGAGGTTCAGATCAAGGAGAAGGGTCTGGAGAGGGCAGAAGTTGGTGAAAAGAGAAAATTTGAAGGAACTTCGGGTTCCAACAAGAAAAGCAAATTTTCTAAGTCCAAGAAGTTTGGAGGAGGAGGAGGTGAAGTGAAATGGTGTGAGAAGTGCAAGAGAAAGCACTCTGGGAGATATAGTGAGGAGGTGACTTGCTTCAAATGTGGAAAGACTGGGCATTATGCCAACGTGTGTCCATCCGACAAGAGGGTATGTTTTGAGTGCCATGAAGTAGGGCATGTTCTTAAAGACTGTCCAAAGAGGAAGGATGCCGCAAAGCCCAATCTACCACCAAAGCCGAAGGCGAGAGCCTTTCAGATGACACTTGAAGCTGCAAAAGAAGAAGCCGATGTCGCTTCAGGTACCTTTCTCGTAAACGAATTGCCTGCCCAAATTTTGTTTGATTCTGGAGCCAATTCCTCCTTTATATCGCATGAATTTGGTAGAAAGCTAGCTTTGCCTGTAGATAGGCTAGTTAATGCCTTATTAGTCGAGATTGCTAGTGGCAAGTTTGTACCTGTTAGCCATCATATGAAAAACATCCTCATTGACTTGGATGGGAATAAGTTCCAAGAGGAATTATTGCCTATCGAGTTAAATGGATTCGACATAGTTTTAGGAATGGATCGGCTTAGCGCTAATGATGCAGGAATACTATGTAGAAAGAAGATAGTAAAAGTAAACCCGCCAGGGAAAGAGTCGTTTATGGTGTACGGAGACAAACGCAGAGTAAACTCTGGAATCATTTCCCTAATGAAAGCCAGAAAGTATTTGGCCAAGGGATGTACATCATATCTAGCGTTCGTGATCGATGCCAAGATGGAAAAGAAGGAGGTGCAGAATATTCCGGTGGTGTGTGATTATCCGGAAGTCTTTCCCGAAGATCTTCCCGGATTGCCCCCTGATCGACAAGTAGAATTTCGTATCGACTTGTTACCAGGAACGACGCCGATAGCGAAAGCACCTTATCGATTAGCGCCAACCGAAATGAAAGAACTTATGACACAACTTCAGGAGTTATTGGACAAAGGTTTCATTCGACCTAGTTCATCACCCTGGGGAGCCCCTGTGTTATTTGTAAAGAAGAAAGACGGAAGCATGAGAATGTGCATCGATTACAGAGAGCTGAACAAAGTGATGATAAAGAACAAGTACCCGTTGCCAAGGATCGATGACTTGTTCGACCAGTTGCAGGGTTCGAGCTATTTCTCGAAGATCGATCTTAGGTCGGGATACCATCAACTAAAGGTGAGAGAGCAGGACATCAAAAAGACTGCTTTTAGAACGAGATATGGACACTATAAATTTTTGGTTATGTCGTTCGGACTAACCAATGCCCCAACAGCTTTCATGGATTTGATGAATAGGGTTTGTAAACCATTCTTAGATAAATCTGTGATAGTATTCATAGATGATATCTTGATTTATTCGAAAAGCAAGCAGGAGCATGAAAAGCATCTGCGTGAAGTGCTAGAAGTCCTGAAAAAGGAGAAGCTGTATGCAAAGTTCTCCAAGTGTGAATTTTGGATTCAAGAAGTCCATTTTTTAGGTCATGTGGTTAACCAAGAAGGAATAATGGTTGACCCAGCAAAGATTGAAGCTGTAATGAAGTGGGAACAACCAAAAAGTCCTACGGAGATTCGAAGCTTTTTAGGATTAGCTGGATATTACCGAAGGTTTATCCAAGGCTTTTCTTCGATTGCTACTCCATTAACAGCTTTGACCCACAAAGGAGCCACCTATGCTTGGAATGAGAAGCATAAGGAAGCCTTTGAGCAGTTGAAGAAGAGATTGTGTGAAGCACCGATTCTTTCATTGCCTGAAGGAGTTGATGACTTTGCAGTTTATAGCGATGCATCCGGAGTTGGGTTAGGTTGTGTTCTGACCCAAAGGGATAAAGTGATCGCGTATGCATCGAGGCAATTGAAGGAACATGAAAAGAACTACCCCACTCATGATTTGGAGTTGGCAGCGGTAGTATTTGCCTTGAAGATATGGAGGCATTATCTTTATGGCACAAAGTGTAAACTTTTCACTGATCATAAGAGTCTCTAATATCTCTTTAATCAGAAGGAATTGAACATGAGGCAACGACGCTGGCTAGAGTTACTCAAGGACTACGACTGTGAGATACTTTACCACCCTGGTAAAGCAAATGTGGTTGCTGATGCTCTCAGTCGGAAGGTAAACCTTGAAAAGAAAAGGCCAAGAGCGTTGAGAATTGAAGTTGTCTCGACAATTGTGGAAAGTATAAAGAAAGCTCAAGAGGAAGCTTTAGAGAAAAATGACCGAAAGGAAGAACGTTTAGGCAAAACGTTAGTGTTCGGTACAAACAACCAAGGGTTGAAGGTATTTCAAGATAGAATTTGGGTACCTAAGACGGGCGGAATAAGAGATCTTCTGATGGAAGAAGCTCACAAGACCATGTACTCAATTCATCCAGGCAGTACGAAAATGTATAGGGATCTAAAACCCTATTATTGGTGGCTGACGATGAAGCTCGATGTTGCTAAGTATGTAGCCGAGTGTGTAACTTGTGCTAGGGTTAAGGCACAACATCAGAAACCGTATGGGAGTTTAGAACCTTTACCCGTACCCATGGGTAAATGGGAAGACATCACCATGGATTTTGTGACTAAACTGCCCAGAATAAGGAACGGTCACGACATGATTTGGGTGGTCGTTGATCGCTTCACTAAGAGTGCGCATTTCATAGCGGCCAAAGAGAAATGGTCTATGGATAAACTTGCGAATTCTTATGTGAAGGAAATTGTGAGGCTTCACGGTGTTCCGTTAACGATTGTGTCCGATCGTGACAACCGTTTTACCTCAAGGTTTTGGAGGAGTCTACAAGAGGAATTGGGTACCAAGTTGTGTTTGAGTATAGCTTACCATCCGCAAACCGATGGTCAGAGCGAGCGAACGATTCAAACATTGGAGGATATGCTGAGAGCATGTACCCTAGAATTCCAAGGTAACTGGGATGAACACTTACCTTTAGTAGAATTCTCCTATAATAATAGTTTCCACTCAAGCATTAAGATGGCACCTTATCATGCTTTGTATGGGGAGAAGTGTCGAACGCCATCATGTTGGCTGGAAGCTGGGGAAAAGCAGTTTATGGGACCTGAAATAGTCCATGAGACTGCTGAAAAGTTGAAAGTGATAAGGGAAAGGATGTTAGCTGCTCAAGATCGACAAAAGAGTTATGCTGACAAGAAAAGACAACCGATATCCTTCGATGTTGGAGATTCGGTTTTACTTCAAATCTCGCCGTGGAAGGGACTTATAAGATTTGGTAAGAGAGGGAAGTTGAGTCCAAGGTTTATTGGACCATTTAAAGTTCTTCAGAGAATCGGGAATCAAGCTTACAAGCTAGAGTTACCGGAAGGACTAGAGGGTATTCATAACACCTTTCATGTGTGTTATTTGAGAAAGTTCACAGGAGATGTGCCCGACATAATTCCGATTTCTGAGTTAAGGTTGGATGAAAACAAGAGGTTGATCGAAGAACCTGAGGCAATCGTTGACCGTAAGACTATGAAGTTACGACGCAAGATGGTCGATTTAGTGCTTGTGCGCTGGAAACATACGAATGGACCAAATCTCACTTGGGAAACGGAGAGTGACATGATGAGTCGCTACCCGCATTTGTTTGGTGATATGTGATTCCGGGGACGGAATCATCCTAAGGGGGAGAGAATTGTAACACTCGTGTTTCTAGCCTAGGCATTTATATTGAGTTGATAGTCTAGGTTAACCTTTGTAACTCATTTTGAAGAAATGAAAAGGAGTTATGTGAATATTATGTGAATTATGTGTTTTATGCTTAATTATTAGGACTTAATTAATTAAGAATAAAAATAAGCGTCAAAATTAAAGTGTAAGATCAGCCCGATATCTTTACATAAAGTTGTACTGGTCGAAACAAGGATTTCGGGGATATAAAGAATACCAAAATCCGAGTTATAACGAAGAAATTATGACCTGTCGAAGTTTCGCAACAAAACCGGCACGGTGCTGAATGTCGTAAAAAGTGAGTTTTTGATAAACTACCTTTTAGCCTTAGTAATCTAAACGAAAGTTGTAGTATTCGTTAAACCGAGAAGTTCGATAAAAAGAACGCCCAAATCTGACTTCGTATGAGGAAGTTATGATTTTTCGAAGTTTCAGCGTAGTAGTAGACAGCTAAAAACTCGAATTTTAGATCGAGCAATTTTTAGCCGACACAACCTAAACGAGAATTGAAGGTCTCGTTATTAGGAGCACAACGGTAAAAAGTCTGACGAAAACGGACGTCGGATGAAGAAGTTATGAATTTTTAACGGATTTCCTGTCCCGGTCTGTTAAAAATAATAATATAAAATTTAAATTGAAAATTAGCCGACGAAGTCTAAACGGAAGTTGTAGATCGTAATTTTATCTACGCGTGCATATAAAGAACGTCAAAAACGGAGCTTGTATGCGAAAGTTATGAATTTTAGAAGATTTTGGCACAAGATTCGAGAATTTTCGCATAAATAGGCTTTACCCGGAAGTGCCACGTGTCCTCGCTTCGCAAGTGCCACGTATCCGGAACCTGCTTAGTCACCGAAGCTGCTGAGTCACCAGGTTGCTGAGTCACGAAGCCACCTGGCGAGGCGTGTCATTTCCTTCCGAGTCCGAGCTGCGGTCCAATCCGCTGACTACATGTAGAAGCCTCGGTGGCGAGCCTCGCATCCGACGCGTGTGTAGTGAGTCATGAGTCCGAACCCTTACAGGTGCCACGAACCCCCCTCATTGGATCCGGACTTCGGTCCAATCGCAGGCCGCCAGCAGCTCCTTCGCACGCGCAGCCCTCGTGCGAGACACCCCTCTGCGAGCCTTCTCAACCGTCGGATCAGAAGACTTCTGACCGTCCGATCAGAAGCTCCCCCTATAAATAGGAGGGTGCGAGACCTCCCGGGTATTTTTGGAATTTTGCCATATTTAGCCCCTAAACCCATATTTTCTTCATATTAACATCCCGCAAAGCCCCGGTATCGATTTTAAAGCCCGGAATACCCCACGAAGTGCCCGAGAAGCCCGGAAAATTTATCTTTTCGGTTTCGAAGCCCGACTTTTACAAAGCCCGGTTTCTCAATAAAACTCCCGGTTTTATTAGAAACAATCGTTTTAGGAAACGAATTGCTGCCCGATTATCATCAAATCAAGTGAGTGTATAGTCACTTTCATTTTACACATATATATGAAGTATTTACCTTATAATACGTGTTATGTGTAAATATATTAATTATTTATTTGAGGTGATTGTTGTGTTGATGTTTTATACAAGTTTTAAACTGTATAAGTATTTTTATCTACAAATATGTTGGGTAGAACATGGGTAGATTGTGATGTGTGATAAAATAAAATTGATGAGAGGCCTCAATGTGTTTTGAGATCCAGTCATCTAGCGGAGTTTGGATGACGACCACGGACTTTCTAGACAGTCTAGTGGGAAACATTAGCAGGTCCGCAACCTGTAGGTGTTAATGAACTAAGAGTATTCATTCGCTGTACTCCATCCCCCTCATGGTTGCCTTTAGGACATGTATGGCTGAGGAAACCCCTTAGCAGTAGTGTCCATCCCGATGATATTCTTTAGGCTAGGTCCCTTGTGACAAGTGTTTAGGGACATAAAGTGAGGATAACGGGAATGGGTAATCAGGGTTATTGTTGATTGATGAACTTAGTAAGTTTATTATTATTGTGGGTTGAAAACCCTATATGCTCACCAGGCTCCCAAGCCTGACCCACTCAGCTTTTTATGTTACAGGTAGTGGACCCCAAGCATAGTCGGAGGACAACGAGAGATTTTTTGGATTATAGGCCAGTAGTTGTAAATAACTGTTGAAAGGCTTATAATGTCTTGTTTATGCTTTTGGATCTGTATCGGAACATGACATCCCGAGGTTTTGATATATATATGGAAAACATATACCTTCTTAATGAAGGGTTTTGATAAACTTTTATCATATTTTGTTTGGGGACCAATTCCGCAACATCTTTTAAAAAGATTTCTCTGATTTTATTTTAAAAAGCATAAATTAAATCGGTCTTTTCTGGCCAAGAAATTAGGGGATGTCACATTATGGGCCTTGGACCTAGGCCCATTTGGTGAGTTGGGCCCAATTTGGTAAATTGGGCCAATATTGGACTTTGTATAAGATTTGGACTTTGGCCTTAGCCCGATAAGTGGATGTAAGCTTGGCCTAATGTTTATTTTGTTATGATGGCTAGTTCGGGATTTGTGGTGAGTTGGTGATTCAAGAATCTGCTTTTCAGTTCAGAGTTTCGGCAGTGCGAAGTGAGTTATCCTCACTATATCGATAGGGTCTAAGGCACCAAGGCCGGCCCTTTATCGGATTGAGATCCGGGTATATGTTGTTATGTTATTGCTTTGATATGTTTGCATCATGGTAACTAGGATGGTGTATGTTAGAGACCTGGTTAAGGTCGGTTTCCTGATATGTAGGGTGATGCTATGCTGGTGACCGGTTAGGTCGGTATCCTGATTAGGATGATGATATGTTATGTGATTTGTTTGATCGGCTTGTTGACTGTGAATTCTTATATGATTGTATGTTTATGTGCACATGGTTGTTTGGACTGGGTTGGGTTGAGGTGGGTCCTGCTTTGTGTTGTAGGACAAGATACCCAAGGCGGACCGGTTGTCCCGAAGGCCCAGCGAGTGGTCCGAATAGGCTGTAGGCCCCAAGAGGGCGGACCAGACGTGCCGAGGCTCGGAGAGTGGACCAGGACGACTGAAGGGCCGGTGCAGGCGGACCAGTTGATGAGATTAAAACTTAATCTTGAAGATCGATTAGATCTTAAACAGGTAAATAAATATGAAACAGCAAGAACGAACGCAAAATAAAGAACAACTCAAGAATGAATCAAACGTGTCGAATGATTATAAAATAACCCTCAGAAGAGCTCGATCAAGAACATCAACTGTAGAGGGTTGGAAGGTTACAAGAACGATAAAGAAATCTGCAAAGCTATCGTTATTCTCTTAAGCGTTTTCTAGATCGTTAACCTAATATGCATGCAAGCATATACTTATATAATAAACCTAGCAAGCTCACGGTTGGACAGGACCAAAACCAGAGCACAAAACAAATGGACTAACAACCGAGCCCAATGACGCAACACTTAAGCGAATCTTCAACCCAACAATCTCCCCCTTTGCGTCTATTGGAGCGAGATCTTCACTTGTTACTTTGGCCAGCAGCAGCACCAGGTACCTTCTTCTTGACCGTCTGAAACAGACGAGAGATAAGAGCAAGTATCGTCTGTCTGAATCTGATGTACCATTGGATCATGTCGTTGAAGTACTTGACATCGTATGCTGCATTCTCTTTACACCGACGGATGATCGACAGAACATGCTCAAGACAAGCATTGGTGTAAAGATGTTTATCCGCCAAAGCAAAGAGACATTTCTGTCTTTCTGCTCTAGTGAACATGACCCAATTACGCCTCGGGTCGATCTTGCCCATCTTCATTTGATTGAGATCACTAGCCAATCCCACAGGAGATATCTTCGATTTCTTCTTGAAGACTGTGGCTATCTCCTGGTCCATCAAGGCGACCTCCATGATGTAACAAACAATCATCCTTTTGAGATGGTCTATGATTGGACCATATTCAGCTTCATTCGTCAAAAGGATGTTGTGCAAAACGATCCAATCATGAGGGTTTAGGTTCGGTAGATCTGCTAAGGATATAAGATGTTCGGTTCTAGCAGACCCTCTAATCACCCTGAACCGAACGTTGATGAATCTCCCTTCGGTATAAGGCTTCAAAACCCGAACATTAACAATCTTCTGAGCGCTCCATGTTTGGTACTGTGGTTGAGCGGCCTTCAGATAGAATTCGATAAGCTCCCTATCGACCTCACGATTAGGATGAGGGACTTCAAAAATGTTGGAGAAGACGTGGAAGATAAACGCCTTTCGAGTCAACGACATATCGAACTGCGAATCGACAGAATTATTGCAGTCGAAGGAGATCACCGGTTCGAGCCATAAGATGCTAGGAGTATCTATGGCCTCCTTAATCATTCTCTCCCGAGTCCAAGCAGGGAAAAGAGTCTTCCTGCTCTCGAGGAGATCGTGGGCTTCTTTCTTCTTGCGTTCGGCTTCTTCAGCTTCTCGCGCCACACAAACATTGTCATTTTCCACATTGCGACTGTTTTTGCGTTTAAGCAAGTCAGCAATGGTTTCTTTATCGTCTTCATCTTCTTCCTCAGCTATGTTCTTTCCTTTATCCTTCACACCCGAACCCGAAGTTTGACCAGTCGGAGGTGGTTCGGTTGTGTGAGTAGCTTTGGAGGAAGGAGGTGGTTTCGATCCGGATTTCCCTTCTCCCCCTTGTTTCGGATTGGACATGAAACTAGGTAAGCCTTCGATTTTGCTGAGAAGGTCCATGGCAGGAGTAAGTTTTTCAGCAAGGGTGCGCCTCACCGAATGATTAAGAATCGAATCGTGTGCTTCCAAGATGTTGGATAGGGCAGCGTGTACATCCGAAACACAAGTTTTTATAACCTCCCGTTCGGATCGAAGAGCTTCAATCTGTTGCTGATAGTGTGAAAGCTGAGTGCTCTAGACCTTAAGGGCGGTGGTTTTACTTGCCAGAACGTCCATTAACGAGTTTTCAGCTACGAGATCCTCGTGAAGTTTAGCGAGGCGCTCGTCAATGGAGGCACGAAGGGCCGAGTTGTCGTCACTGATGGATTGGCGAAGAGTAGCAAACGACTGTAACTCCGTTGAGACGAACGTGGCCAATTGTTGAACGATTGGTTCCAACGTTGTCTTTGTAGCGTTAGCGCTCTCCTGTAAGGACTTCAATAGGGAAGAGGTGTCAATGAATAGTTTATCGACTTTTGCGGTCGCAGCCTCACATGCTTCTGTGGAGGCGTCTATGGCTGTAGTGGCTGAAGCAACAGAATCATGCTGAGCCCTAGAGAAGGCATCAACAATCTTCTGAAGAGTGGCTTCAGAGAGACAGGACTGAGTGTTGGAGGATGAAGCGAGAAGCAAGTCAACCTTCTCGTTGAGCTCCTTAAGATGCTTCTTTGTTACTAGAGCATCGTCCTCGTCATCGCTTTGAACCTGAAACGGACTAAAGTAGACCGAATCGAAGGTCATATTTTCACCGCCAAGGAACGGGTTATCTCCATCAGAGGCATGATCTGGAGATGGTGGGGGTGGTGAAGCTGGGGGTGTGGTGGTTTGTGTGGGTTCTGGTTGAGTGTTTGTGGGGGTAGTTTCGGGTGGTTGTTGAGTATGGGTAGGTTCGGTTGTATGTTGGGTTTCGGTTTGAGGAGGTTCGGTTACAGGTGGTGTTTCGGTTGCATCGGTATGAACCCCCATATCAGATACGTTGGTTGTAACCTTTGCAGTTGTTGTAGTGGTATCTGTGAAAATGGGTGGTGGTATAGGGAAAGAGGTTTTAGGAAGGGTGGTAGCGGGGTTTATGGTGGGAATGGAAGTAGGGATGGTTTGAGGAGGTGAAGGAACTGGTGAGACATGAATTTCCATGTCTGGGGTAGGTGATCGGGGTGGGGTGTTGCCTCTGGGAGGGGTTTCGCCTTTTTGAGAGCCGTCCGAACCCGAACTCTCGCCTTCTGAGTCACTCGAAGAGGAAGCGATGACAAGCTTTCGCTTTGGTTGAGTCTTCCTTCTCTTCGGTTGCTGGGACTGTGCAGGTTTGGTTTGTTTCCTCTTCCTGGGAGAAAGACCTTTAGCAGGTTTGGTCACTTGCTTCCCTTTATCCGCCTTTTTGCCCCTAATAGGTTTGTCAGCATCGTGGATGGACTTGAGCATTTCCTGTGTGAGTTGCCTAGGTCCAGACGCCTTGAACTCCTTAACGGTCCGGATGATCCTGCTGTCAGAGGGAACATCGCCATACATTGTCTCCGGAATAGAGCCAATGAACGAGAACTTGGATGCATCAGAGACGATGATCTTCGTGGTATGAAAAGTACCAATCGAAGACATCGATGCACCAGTTGCAGTGGGGACATCAAATTTAGCCATCGCCCATTTTGTGATAAGAATCCAGAACCGGGCATACGACACCTCAGAGTGTCGTGAAGAGGAAGAAAGGATCTGGATGAGCTGTTGCCATAGAACAGACCCATAGTCAAGATTGACTCCATTGTAAACGCCATACATAATCGACAAGAACAGTCGACTAGAACCATCGGATCCTGAGCTCCGTTCAGATAAGCCCTTGAAGAGGACTGTAAACATGCCGTTCCACTGTGGCGGCAAGTAGGATTTTTTGAACTTCGCGACGGAGGTGAGCGCCTCCGTGTACCCCATATTATAAAACATGTTGTAAAGATGCCCAATTGGAATCGTCTCCGGATTAATTCTTGAAGGGTCAGCAGCCAACCCTAGCAGTGTGCCAAAGCGTTGTCTAGAAATGGAGGTCTTGTGATCAGCAACCTCGAAGAACACCCTCTCGACTGCTTTGTCATAATGTGCAGTCGCATACACCTGCGAGAGGATCTCCATGGGCACAGACTCAACCTTAGAAAGTGCAGGGGCGATCTGTGAGTACTTCAGGCATTCGATGATTGGCGACATATAAGAATCGTACGCCAGAGGGTTTAGGTCAATCACCAAACACTGGTGAGGGCGAATGGGAAGTATGTGTGAGGTGGCATGGACTGAAGATGATTCTGCCATTGTTGAAGGTTGGAAGAAGAAGATGAACAGTAAAGCTTTTGGGAGTTTTTACTCTCTTGGAAATTCGGATGTAGTAAAGAGGTAAATGGGAGTGTAGACTGCCTTTTATAGTGGGTGAAGGAGAGAGAAAAATCGGTTCAAATCTTCTATGGAAATACGAAAAGGTTTTCCGGAATGACAGATGCGTGACAGTTAAGGCATGCGATGATCACGTAGGAGAGAGAGTGTCAGATTCCTAGGAACACGCCGCCCAACAAGCGCCGTTTCAGAAGAAACCGTTTCAAATCCACACGCGCCTTGAAGTGCCAGAGAGGAGCCGCTTGAAATTCGCACACGCGTCCATTATGTCAGTAAAAGAATGGGCGTTTCAAATTCACACACGTCCCCTTTTTAACTGTCGTTTGAAATTTGTTGGGTTAAAGATTCGTTTGAAGATTGCGTCATTGGGATCAACTGTTAGTCCATTTATTTTGTACTCCGGTTTGGGCCTGTCCAACCGAGAGCCTGTTAGGTTTATTATATAAGTATATGCTTGCATGCATAATTAGGTTAACGATCTAGAATACAATAGAGAGAATTACGATAGCTTTGATTTTCTTTATCGTTCCTGTAAACCTTTTAACCCTCTACAGTTGATGTTCTTGATCGAGCTCTTCTGAGGGTTTAAGTTTAATCATTCGACTCGTTTGATTCATTCTTGACTTGTTCTTTATTTTCGTGTTCTTGCTGTTTAATATTTATTTACCTGTTTAAGATCTAATCGATCTTCAAGATTAAGTTTTAATCTCATCAAAATTTAATCCTTTGATCTCCTGCCTGAGTCAGCAACCCTTTATCTTATCTTCGAAATGACATCGTTTGAATTAATTGCCCACGTGGATGATTTTTGACCACAACTTGATAATTAACCACCAAGGCAATAATACAGCCTGTAATTATTAGTAACGGAATTTTGGAAAATCAAAGATTTTCGTGCTAAGAGTGTAAAAAAGAAAAGAAATAAAGCAACTCTTGTTAGGAATAAATGTGATGTCAATAATGACACGAAACAAATGATCCCGGGCACGAATCTCTTCCTTCAAGATGAAGAGAGACCTTAAAGTGTTTATGTGGATTCCCGTTGAATGACGATCAAACACTTATTAATAAATGTTAAAAGGCTTCTTTTAATTAGGCTAAGTAAGGGTGGCTTTCGCTTTGAAGCAACAATTCTAATCTTGAAATAAGAAAGAAAGTTATCAAAGTACTTGTGAGACCGGTGTAGTCTGTTGAACAAGTAGGTACAAATTAATTTTAAATAGCTTGGAAAATATAAAATCTCAACAAAAAATAAAAATTGGATCCCAAGGGAAGAAATGTTATGGTTTTTAACAATTTCATAGGAATCACACAAAAATTAAAATTTGAGATTTCAGAAAGATACATCCGTCAATTCTTTGGTGAAAACTTGAGCAAATTAATTGTTCACCGTCAATTCAGATTTGGTGTTGAATTTTGGGTTTCACTCAGTTCGTAGTGGCACGAAACTGAGATCATAAACACAGTTGTTGTGTAACCATAAACCTCAGTGGTAATTTCTGAGAGTCTCAAGGGTTACGTTGATGAAACGAATCTAATGGAGAAATGTAATAGAGATGGTGTAAGAAATTAAAGTACCTCTGCTGTGAAAATAAGGACCAAGCAGAAAACTCTTATCTCATGTGAGAAGAGAGTGAGGTAGCTCACGATTAGAATAAATATGATAGCCTAATTGGGAAGACAATGTTTGTTTATACCAAGTCATTAAGACTATTATTCAGAATCTTATGAGGCTTGGGACACATATAGCAGCAAGCTTCTAGGGACACTTAAGTAATCCAACAATTATATCCCCATAAACGAACGAACACATAAAAATAAGAAAATATTTTTGGAGTTTTTGAGATAGATAAAAAAATTAAAAGAAAAGAAAATATAAATAAAAAAATAAAAAAAAATTAAGCAAGAAAAAAAAAATAAGACTTAGAAAGAGTAAAAAAAACTTTGGAAAAAATTGGAAAACCGAACCCGAACGTTCGGTTGGTTTTGGTTGGGAAAAATTTGAAAAACCGAACCCGAGCGTTCGGTTGGTTTCAGTTTAAGAAAATTTTGAAAAACCGAACCCGAGCGTTCAGTTGGTTTCGGTTAAAGAAAATTTTGAAAAACCGAACCTGAGCGTTCGGTTGGTTTCGGTTAAAGAAAATCTTGAAAAACCGAACCCGAGCGTTCTGTTGGTTTCGGTTAAAGAAAATTTTGAAAAACCGAACCCGAACCTTCGGTAGGTTTCGGTTTTGGAAAATTTTGAGAAACCGAACCCAAACCTTCGGTAGGTTTCGGTTTTGGAAAATTTTGAAAAACCGAACCCGAACCTTCGGTAGGTTTCGGTTTTGGAAAATTTTGAGAAACCAAGGAAGTTAAGCTTGCAATAAGAAAATACTTTTGACAATAAGAGAAACAACTTTGTACAAGAAATTTACAACCAAGAAAACTACCTTTTTGGTGATGAGCGAGTCAGATGATTTAACCGAACCTGAACGTTCGGTCAATTTCGCTTCTTACGTTTGAGGTTGAGAGGTAGTGTGAGGTACTGACTCTGATTCCATCATACCTAGCCCTTGTAAAATTCTGTTGAATGATGCTTCAGGAAGAGCTTTGGTAAAGACGTCAACCAGTTGATCAGTGGTTCGAACAAAGTGTACTTCGACGTTCCCATCTTCCACATGATCTTTGATGAAGTGATACCTCAGTGCTATGTGTTTGGTTTTAGAGTGTTGCACTGGGTTATGACAGATCCTAATTGCACTTTCAGAGTCACAATATAGTGGGATCTTCTTCATATTGATTCCATAGTCTCGAAGTTGACTCTGGATCCAAATCACTTGGGAGGTGCAGGATGCAGCGGCTATGTATTCAGCTTCAGTAGTAGATAACGACACGCACGTTTGTTTCTTTGATTGCCAGCTAACCAACTTCCCGTCAAGGAATTGACAGCCGCCAGTGGTGCTTTTTCTGTCGAGTGCACATCCTCCAAGGTCTGCATCTGAGTAGGCTTGAACGAAGAAGCCTGAGTTGGAAGGATACCATAGACCTAAGGAGGCAGTTTGCTTAAGATATCGTAGAATGTTCTTCACTGCAAGCATGTGAGGTTCGCGTGGGTTTGCCTGAAATCGAGCACAGTAACACACAGAAAACATGATGTCAGGCCTGCTAGCAGTAAGATACATTAGTGAGCCTATCATTTGACGATAGAGCGTGATATCAACAGCCGGTTTGTCTAGGGATGGAGTGAGCTTGGTGTCGAATGCCATTGGGACTTTGACTTTGGAGTCTCCCATCATACCAAACTTTGCTAGGAGAGTCTTCGTGTAAGCTTCCTGATTGATAAAGATGCCTTTGGGTCCCTGTCTAATATTTAAACCAAGGAAAAAGTTAATAGGATCCATTGAGCTCATTTCAAATTTAGTCTCCATCAGCTTTCTGAATTCAGCTGTTAGGCTGGGATTCGTTGAGCCAAAGATGATATCATCGACATAAATTTGAACGATCATAAGGTGGTTACCTTCCTTTTTGCGAAAGAAGGTTGGGTCAACCGAACCTTGTTTGAATTTGGAAATCTTTAAGAATTTAGTTAGCGTTTCATACCAGGCTCTCGGAGCTTGTTTGAGTCCATACACAGCTTTATCCAGAATGTAACAATTATTTGGATATTTTTCGTTCACGAACCCAGGAGGTTGCTCCACATACACTGTTTCTTCGAGTTCTCCATTAAGAAATGCACACTTGACGTCCATTTGGAAAACTTCAAAGTTTTTGTGGGCAGCATAAGCAAGAAATATTCTTACAGATTCCAGCCTAGCTACAGGAGCGAAAGTCTCTTCATAATGCATCCCTTCCTCCTGACAATATCCTTTTACTACCAGACGAGCTTTGTTCCTTATAACGTTCCCTTCCTTGTCCATTTTATTCCTAAAGACCCATTTGAGACCAACAACCGAGGCATCTGGAGGAGTTGGAATGAGGCGCCAAACTTTGTTCCTTTCAAATTCGTTCAGTTCGTCTTGCATTGCTTGAACCCAATCGGAGTGATCGAGAGCAGTGTTAACTGTCTTCGGTTCAACTTTGGATACGAATGAGTTAAACATGCAAAATTCAACTTTGGAAAATAAGGATGTCTGTTTTGCCTTGAGTTGTGATCGGGTTATAACCTTTTCAGAAACATCACCAACAACTTGAGAGATAGGATGATCTCTGGTCCATTTGGTAAGAGGAGGGTAGTTTGGATCAAAGGTTGGGTCCAGTTCAGCATTGACCATTTCTTCTGGCTCGGATTGGCTTTCGTAGTCAAGCGACATATCAACTTGCTCCCCCTCGATAGATGAGCTTTCTGGAATGTTTGGAGAAACTTGAGGTTCAGAGGTTTCTGGTGGTGCTTGGGATTCAGGCGTTGATGCACCTTTGGTTGGTGAAACACTTTCGGTTGGAGAAGTACTTTCGGTTGGAGTTGGACTTTCGGGAGCAGTTGGAGAGCTTGGCTCCCCCTCCACATGTGAGCTTGGCTCCCCCTCGACTAAAGCAACGTTGGATGGAGTTTCGTCAGAATTCGATCCTCCTTCGTTCATTCTCCTGCTGGCTTCTTCGACAATTTGCTTCATATTATCTACCTTGTTGTCTGCCGCGCCTGCTTCTGAGAGAGTAGCTTTCTCTGGTTCGTCAAATAGCTCCATAAACTTCTCGAATAGATTAGCAATTGAGACTGTGACTTGGCCAGTTTGAGGAAAGATTTCCCCAGCTGTGTCTTCTTTGGCCTGTAGCTTTTTGACATAGCTATCTTCGAAAGTCACGTAATAAGTCTCTTCGATTTTTCTCGAACGCTTGTTCAGAACTCTGTATGCTTTGGAAGTGAGAGAGTAGCCCAGAAAGATTCCCTCGTCGTCTTTGACATCAAACTTGTTGCGGTGTTCTTTAGAGTTAAAGATGAAACACCGTGAGCCGAACACGTGGAAAAATTTCACATTGGGCTTTCTGTTGTTGAGAATCTCATAAGGTGTGAGCATGAATCGCTTGTTGAGATATGACCTGTTCTGTGTAAAACAAGCAGCAGAAATAGCATCAGCCCAAAAATAAAGAGGTAAGGAAGCGAAACTTAGCATTGTTCGGGCAGCTTCACACAAAGATCGGTTTCGTCTTTCGACAATCCCGTTCTGTTGAGGTGTGTAGGGAGCTGAGAAGTTGTGACTTATTCCCTTTTCTGCCAGAAATTCTTCAAATTCTCTGTTTTTGAATTCCAGACCATTGTCGCTCCTGATGTTGCGAACGACTTTCTTGAGCTGTACTTCAATCTGCTTGATGAACACTTTCAGCTTATGAGTCGCTTCAGATTTGAGCTTTAGAAAGAACACCCATGTAAATCGTGAAAAGTCATCAACAATAACAAGAATATACTTGCTACCACCGATGCTTTCGATAGATGATGGACCACACAAATCAATATGAAGTAATTCGAGTGGCTCAACAACTTTTGTGTTAATTATAGATGGATGACTTTGACGACTCTGCTTCCCCATTTCGCATGCAGCACACAAATGATCTCTGTCGAACTTGAGCAATGGAAGACCTCGAACATGACCTCCAGTGACAAGTTTGTTGATATCTTTAAAGTTGAGATGAGAGAGTCTTCGGTGCCACAACCAGCTTTCGTCAGACTGTGCTTTTGATAAAAGGCATATAGCTGGGTTTCCTTTGATGGGTTTGAGGTTTAGTGGAAACATTTCACCCTTACGCTCAGATTTGAGAATTACTTTCTTCGTCTTCTTCTCAATAATTTCATAACCTTCATCGTCGAATGAGACTTTGAGACCTGTACCTCCAACAAGCTGAGATACACTGATGAGGTTGTGTTGGAGTCCTTCCACGTATGCCACCTTCCTTATAGTAAAATCACCATTGGTAATCATTCCGTATCCCTTTATGGTGCCGAAGGAGTTGTTTCCAAACTTGACGTTGCCACCACTTGCAAGAGACCTGTATTCCTTGAGCTCTTCTTTCCTCCCTGTCATGTGACGCGAGCAGCCACTATCGATGTACCATTCTTCGTCAAACTGCTCGTCACTTATAACTTGCAAAAATTAAGCAGATTTAGGAACCCAAAGTTTCTTGGGTCCACGTGAGCCTTTCACAGGAACAGGAATAGTAAGAGAGATGTCAACAAGATATGTTCATTTTATTAGTGTTGTTTCATCTTTCTTTTTGATGGTAAAAACTTTGATCTTATTAGGATTAGGTGCGTTTGGTTTAGACTCTGGTTTGGATGCATTAACCTTCTGTTTGCCTTTTTGTTCAGCTGACGAATGAGATTTTTGAGATCGAACAGAATGAGCTTTTGAGTGAGATGGAGATGAATTGGAAGAATTAGAAGAATTAGATGAGTGAGAATGAGTGGACTTAGGTTGAGATGACTTCTTGGCTGGAGACTCTAGGTGACCCTTTTGCTTTTCATCATTGGTGGGACTGACCTTAGACTTTTGATCTCTTTTGATATCGGAACCGAACCTTTGCTTTCGGTTGGAGTCGTTCTGTGAACCGAACCTTTGCTTTCGGTTGGAGTCATCCTCATTTCGGTTGGAGTCATCCTCAGAACCGAACCTTTGCTTTCGGTTGGAGTCATCCTCAGAACCGAACCTTTGCTTTCGGTTGGTATTCTTTTCCGAACCGAACCTTGGCTTTTGGTTGTTGTGGCTCTCACGCTTTTTGACAGGATTATTCTCAAACTTCAGATTCTTGTCTTGATGTGAGAAATATGCATTCTAGGATTGCCAGAATTGTTTCCTTTCAGAGAGATTCTTCCTGTATCTCTGGTTCCTTTCACGTTTCTGATACCTCATCTGCTTCGGTTGATGATAGATATTGGCTCTCATTTTTGGTTTCTCTTTGGCCGGTTCACTTTGAACTGTGGAAGTTTCACTTTGAACTGAGGAACTAGAGGGAACTTCTTCTTTTGCCAAACTTCCATTTTCTTGAGGAATGTCTTTCGTACCACTGGTACTTGGCACATCAAAATTATCTGGCTTGTTCAAGGGTTCTGGTATGTATCTACCTTTACTTATCCATGAGGTCCTTTCTGATAAGCCTACCGTTTCATCTGCATTATCAATTGGAGCTGACCAGAAGAACTCATCGCAGCCATCAGCATTGTCTTCGTTTACAATTGCTGTGAGTTCAGCAGTCTGATGTTCGGTTACTCCGGTGACCTTGTACACTTGATTTGGAGTGGTCCTGACCTTTTGATATACAACTGCTTTCTCTGCTAAGATCAGGGACTTTTGTTGGGACAATCGAGCGAACTCCACTGAATTTTCTGAAATTAGATTCTTGTGGTTTTCAGGTTCGCTTTTCACAAATTCTGAGCAGTCAACCGTGTCCTTTACAGAAATTTCACTCATATTATCATCCTCATTAAGCTCAGATGCATTTTCAACATCAATTTTGTTTTCTGAGCTCAAGTTGGCGTTCAAAGAGTCAAATTTTTGTATGGTTTCGGTTCTCAGTTTAAGTCTATCATTTTCATCCAAAAGGTTTTTAAGCATGTCCTTGTGGTCCTTGGATTTAATGAAAGATTCTATTTTGTCCAGTCCATACGTGTAGGTCGGATTGACGTCATCAGATGATATCACACTCTCACAATTATAAGCTTCAGCATCAATCTCATCCTCCTTAAACTCAAGGAAGGGTAAAATCATGCGATGAATCTTTTGGCCTATTTCACAGTCCAAGTGAAGCTGAGTAATATTAGTATAAAGACGTTTTGAAATTAAACAAAAAACATTTCGTTGTTTTAACAACTTTAAATTGTCTCTCTGTAAATAAATGTTTTCGTCTTTTATTTTAACTAATTCAGACTCCTTCAACTCGATCTACATGCGTCGCTCCTCACTCTTCGAAGACACCCTGCTTAATTGATCAGTTAGGTTAGAATTGGTCACTCGAGTTTGAGTTAAACTACTATCTAGATGAGAAATTTGTGTATTAACACTTTTTAGTTCTTTTTCATATGAGCATTGTGGTACTTTAAATGAAACAAAAACCGATTGTACCTTCTTGATCAGTTCATCTAGCTCGTTGAACTGCACGCTGAGCGGTTTGGCCGTAAAGCACATATCCTGCTGCTCCTTCGGTTCATTGCTTCCACCATCAGTGTTGTATCCCCTCATCTGAGATACTTCGGACACCATCAAGCACCTTCCTCCACTGTTCTCCTCTTTTGCCACACAAGCCTTTCCATGAGAAGGTTTCCTCACTTCATCGTCTTCAGAGTCGGTTGACCAAACTTCCACGCCACCGAACTCGTCATCAACAACCGAACCCTGCACAATTAGAGCATTCATGGAAGGTTAGCGGTAGATTTCTTCTTTCTCATCTCATCAAGCTTTTTCTGCAGCAAAGCTTCCTCATCTTTTTCAGCCATCTTTTTGAGGACACAATCCTTAGCATAGTGGTTTTTCCCTCCACAGTAGTAACAGCTTACTCCAGAATCACCATCTGCCTTCGGTTCCTTCTTGGACTCTTCAACCTTTGGTTCATTGTTAACCTTTTCTGAACTATAACTCCCTTGCCAGTTTCGGTTTTTGTTGCTGGGGAATCTCTTCTTAATGAACCTCTTGGGGTTAGACACCATCATAGCATAATCCTCAGACGTGAGGTCATACTCCTACAAGTTGAGGTCTTCGTCCTCCATCACAGATTTACTTTTTGACAGGAGGGCGAGCGAACCTAGGCTTGAGACAACATTCTTTTCCTGCAGCACAATTTTCTCCTGAGACTTGAGAATACCCACCAGTTTCGCCAAAGAATATGATTTAAACTGCTCATGGGCTTTGACTGTAGACACCACTGCTCTCCACTCTGATCTTAGACCATTTAAAAACGTAACCTTCTGCTCGATAAGCTTCCTTTCGATGTCATGTTTGATCATCTTGCTGAGAAGATGATTGAAGCGATCGAACGTCTGGGTCACAGTTTCTTCGGCTCCTTGCCTGAATTCTCCAAACTCAGATAAGAGAAAGGTTTGGATAGAGTGTTCAAGATCCTCGTCTGTAGAGTATAGTTCACGAAGTCTATCCCAAACTTCCTTTGCCGTCGTGCATGAGCTTACCAACCTGAAAGTGTCGGACTGAAGGGCGAATCTGATCAATCTTAACGCCTTGATATTGCACTGGAATTTATCCTTTTCATCTTGCGCAATATCTTTAACGTCCTTCAGTAGATCATTATACTCCTTTTGAGTTTTAATAATCCTCGACGTTGCAGAGTGAGAAAACGGTCCATTGATAATTGCTTCCCATATGAGGTATCCATTATCCTCAGATCCTATAACATAATCTTCGAAGTGATGCACCCAGACTTCATAATCATGGGTGTATAGGATGGGAATCTTCGTGGTTGAACCAATGCTGTTGGAAATATTGATGGGATTCGATTGCGACTCGTCCATAATGATTGAATAACCTGTTCAAAGATCAGACTTGTAATAAATCAGATTAGGGAAAAACAATAAATATCAAGATACGTCAATAATGAGATGACGGCTCAATAAATATCAGTAATTGCGGAAAAACCCTAATTGAAACCTTTTCACAGAAAAGAAGTGTATCGATTACACAACCTCCTGCTCTGATACCAATTGATGAGATTAAAACTTAATCTTGAAGATCGATTAGATCTTAAACAGGTAAATAAATATGAAACAGCAAGAACGAACGCAAAATAAAGAACAACTCAAGAATGAATCAAATGTGTCGAATGATTATAAAATAACCCTCAGAAGAGCTCGATCAAGAACATCAACTGTAGAGGGTTGGAAGGTTACAAGAACGATAAAGAAATCTGCAAAGCTATTGTTATTCTCTTAAGCGTTTTCTAGATCGTTAACCTAATATGCATGCAAGAATATACTTATATAATAAACCTAGCAAGCTCACGGTTGGACAGGCCCAAAACCGGAGCACAAAACAAATGGACTAACAACCGAGCCCAATGACGCAACACTTAAGCGAATCTTCAACCCAACACCAGTCATACTGTAGACTCAGAAAGTGGACCAGGTGGGTTGTAGGCCCGATGCGGGTGGACCAATCACACTGTAGACTCGATGTATATGGCTAGACTAGGAGGGTGGACCAGGTGGACTGTTGGCCGGTGCGGCGGACTAGTCTCACAGTAGACCCGAAGTGCATGGCTGTTCTGTGTTCTGTTATGTTATGTATGCTATGTATGATATGGGCCGGAAGGCATTATGATTTGGACCAGAAGGTTGTAGCCTGGAAGGGCGTATGTGTGGTTGGTATTTTGGGGATATCTCACTAAGCTTTCGGGCTTACAGTTGTGGTTTAATGTTTTTCAGGTTCTTCAGGAGACCGTGGCAAGGCGAAGGCGTGATCGTACCGCTCCTCATATTGATGATGTGATTCTGGGAATACTCTAAATGAATTGTATTGAAAACCTTTTTGTAATAATTTAATGAAATTGGGTTGTTTTTGAAAAGTTTAAATTAGTTGAAAATTTTTGGTCGTTACACTAAACGTTTTTACCCAATTTCACTTAGGTCAAAAACGTTTCCCGCTCCCTTAAGCCACTATAAAACCCTTTTCTTCTCCACAAAGAAAAGTTTACGCTTTCTAAATCTTCAACCTTCTTCTGAATTCTTCAAAGCTTTCTCAAACTCATAACAATGGTGAAATCCGGTGTATCGAAGAAACAATCCAAAGCTTCTGGATCAGTGAACCCGACTGGTTCAAACTCTCCAACAATTTCTTCAAGCAATTTCAGAGCCACCTTTGAAGAACACCCTTTCTACAATGCTCCCCAAGAAACTCATGATCAAATTCCTTAAAAATCACCCTCTGTTTGGTCCATTCGATGCTTTCACAGATGTTGTCCCAATCTCAACCCTCTTCAAATGTGCCTTCTCAGCCTATCGCCCACTCAATAACCCCCAAGAAGTTCATCTAAACCTAATCAATGATTCTTTGGTCATTCTATCCAACAAAAAGTTCCTCACCGCCATTAACCTCTTTGTTCATCCCTCCATCAAGATTTTCTCCCCTTCAATGGCAGACATTAATTCAACACTCTATCAGATTGGATATCAGAAAAAGATCAAAGGCATTAGTGAATTCAAAAAGAACCAATTGCTCGCGGTCTAGCAATTCGTGTGCCACTTTGTCATCCACAGTCTATCCGGCAGAACCGGAGGCACGGATAACATGGGTCTCAAACGATTCGAGCTAGTATGGAGCATCTTCACCAGACACGATGTGAACTACAGACAAATTCTTTGGGATATTTTCTCCAATACATTCCCAAAGAGAACCCAAAGGAGAACCCAACCGAACTAACCTTTGCTAGGTTCTGGTCCCTCTGCATTTCAGACCTAGATGCGGACGTAGGGATCGACATGGGCAGTGATATCAACTTCTTCATCACAAAGGATCTCAAAGGTACAATCCTTCCTCTGATCAATCAACGTTTGGACATATCCGCAGACTCCCTACCCATATTCTTTCTACCCTCGGTCTTGAGACTGCTGATGTCTCAGACCACATTGAGGCTACGGAAGGTATTGACCCATACCTTCCTACCCCGCCTCTTCCGTCCGCAGTCGTTGACCCTGAAGGCACCACGATCCCTTCCTCCACAACTCTCTCCAATATTTCTCAAACCCAAAGACGCAAGCACAAAGTTTCTGCTCTTCATAGCCCCCGCAACACCAAGAAACAAGGAACTCCTAAAGAGGATGCTTCCAAGCCCTCCAAGAAAAGGAAAACACCACCAACAATCACTATTATGGAACCAAGTCAAAATGACTCCAACAGTGACTCGGATGAGGATAATCAACACATCTAAATCCTCAAGAAACGGAAATCCAATCCCTCTTCCTCTAGCCATATGCGTGACCGGACTGATACCTCAGCCTCTCTACAGGCTCCGGTAGTCCTTGGGATGCCCGCACATCCATTCGAAACTACCATCTTCTTCCTTTCGGACTCAAAAAGTGTGTCTGATTCACAGCAACGAGGAGACTCCCTCCTGTTCAATCCCAAGAGGATAATACAGGTTCTCTCCTTAACGTCACCAGGGCTTCCTGACTGTATATATCTTTTCTCCTAAGGAATTGAACTCTATCCTTTTGAATGTCACCCAAACACTGCAAACACATTCCCAACCGCAGGGCAATTCTTCCACCCATGCCATAACTAAGCCGAGGCCAAACATGACCACGGGTCAAGGAGACCATGGAAGCTCAGGAAATCCTACTCTGCTTACATTGGTAACAGGTGGTTTAGGCACGGTCAGCACAAATGTGCAAGGATCCGTGAACCCGAGGGACACCTCGGTGCGATTTCAAGGAACTGACGATGGTGACTCAACTGATTCTTGGAGTAAGTATCAACGCTCCAGTGAAGCTGAAGAAAAGAAATATGTCGCTTTTCGTAGGGCATTCCAAGCTCGCAAGGATCAACAAATCAACCAACAGAAACTGAAGAAACTAGAAATCCAAGCAGTGGCTAAGTATTGGGCAGATGCAATTAATAATGTCAATACTGTAGCCACCATACTCAAAGTTCAAGACTGGATGACTGAAAGGGTCGAAACCTTCCACAAGACTCAGGAAGCAACTGCTGACCAACAAACTTCCAAAGTTCCTCCCATTCCCACTGCTGAAGGATCACAAGACGAAGGACCCGAAATCCAAATGAGCTCTGCTCCCACCTTCGGTTTTTAAGATGATGATTTGCAAGAGGTAAACAAACCCTCTCCTTCTGAGGATGACCTCATGATGTTCGATGAAGAAGAAGAATCTAGTGGCTCTCATCATTCGACTTCTAAACCCAAAGAGAAGAAGAAGAAGAAGAAGAAGAAGAAGAAGAAGAAGAAGAAGAAGAATGCTGTCACTGGGAAAGAATTTCTAAGTCTTTAGGCCAAGGTTGATCAAATCCTTGCTGCGGTCAAGCCAAGTTAACCGCAATCAAGAAAGATCTTCAAGCAGTCGTTGCGGATCAAGCCTCCCACACTGACAAGCTGATTGCTGAGACTCACACTGCCTATGAGTCCGCAATCTCAGTCCTTCAAACTACTATCAACCGTCTGTAGAGATCCTTGTCTGCAAATTTGCATGGTCCCGAAATCCTTCATGTCACCAAGGAAATCCAGAAGCTACTCTTCAACTCCACCATCCCCAACAATCAACAACTAGCCGAAGCCCTCAAGGCTCAATTCCAGGAATTATAAATAAGATAAAAATTAAAATCTATTTTATTTATGAAAACGCGGAAAAAAAAACTTGTCCTTACAATGCAATTCAAATGAAAACTATGCTATTACATATTCCTAAGCAATATATCATAACTCTCTAAGTAGCAGCTCAAAAATCTGATCATCGAACCATGCGATCGAAATCCCTTTCTTCGCGATCAGACTTAGCTCACTTTTCCTTTAAGCTTCCTTTGATTTCTTCGATCCTACAAAACATCAAAATGTAATCTTATCACATCATGCATTAAGAATCTCTAAATAGGAACTTAGAAATGTAGATAGTGGATTTACCTGAAGCAAAGTCATACATCTTGACTCTCCCTTCCTCTTGATCCTTTAGGTAGGTACGGCAGCTTCGCAACCAATGCCTCTTCTCTTGGCAGTAGAAACAAGTGGACTTCTTTGGAATAGCACACGGTACTATCGCGGACTTAGCTTTTCTCTTGCGTAGAGAAAAATTTTGCTGGACTTCCAATGTTGCCATCGCTAATGTCCATGGAAGTTATTTGTAGTGGTTCCTTTATATTTATTAAAAAGTTCTTTTAAGAAAACCTATGTTTGTTATAGTAAAATATTGACCATAGTGACTACTTTTATAATAGCTTTGTTTATACTGCTATATATAATCTGATATCGGGTAGAAAGTTAATTGGTTGAACCTGCCCTAAGTCCACAACCCAACGAGGACAGGAAGTAAGGCGGAAAACACACATTTAACTATCTATTGGGTATTAGTTTTATATATAAACATGGTGTATAAACTAAGGTATTATAGAGTTATTCACCTAAAGTCTTTAAGTGTATACAGGCTTAATAAAATGGATTAAGCCCTTATCTAGGAAGTTTCTAGTTTTGTATACCAAAAGTAATGACTTTGAAAAGTATGCTTTGTACTAGAAAAACTGTGCGTTGACTCAGTGTCCTATAACCTGATCCATACATGATACCCTTATGATGACTTAATGTATACTAAGCATAAATATATATAGATTCGGGTAGATAATAGATTGGGTGAACTCGTTCCAAGCCCACAATCCAATGAGAACAGGAAATGAAGCGAAGAGCACACATCCTATTAGCTGTCAGAATCTATTAGTATATATGTATCCTATAGTGTATACATTAAGGAATCATAAGATTAGCATTATGGTCCTAACTTTTAAAAGTAGCCTTCTACTAAGACTCGAATGTTTGGAAAGTAGTCTTCTACCAAGACCCGACTGTTTTGAAAGTAGCCTTCTACCATGACCCGACTGTACAACTATTAATAACATTGACGCATGAATTTTATATCCTTCTGTAATTGTCGTATTGACAATGTAAGTATTGTAGTATTTGTAATAAGTGACTACTTTTAGTACTATTTTGCCTTAATTGAGGGTTAAGGCATAATGTGATGGCTAGATCCTATGCTAAACGCTCACATGTCAAGAGATTCTAGGAACTACACACGACCCCTGCATGAGTGCAAGCCGCGAACATCCACATTACTATGATCATGTATACCCAATATAACTATCATAATGTAGAAGTGATTCATTGGTATAGTTAGATCCTGAAAACATTCCATGCTATTGCACCTTATTATGTTCTGTTCTGTTATCGTGAATTGATATCGTATTTATATAAATGTATTCCATGTAAGCGTATCTATGTAAAAGTATTTATGTAAACGTATACCATTAATATAGACTCATGAACTGGACTGATTCTTTGTGTGCTTCGTTGTACTAGAAGTAATGAATAACATTCTCCTAAACTATACCTATAATAGTTTACTAATGATCTACTTGGACTGTTACTGAAAAGACTCGTTTTTCTATTAAGTTATTCTTGTACTTTAAAAACGAAGTTTTGTATAACTATAAAGTAGCATAACCTTTAAAAGAGTTTTGAAATGTTTTGACAACTTATAAATAATATAAGTAACATTTTGAAAGATGTTAATAACAAACATTACACAATTATCATTGTGTTCAACTTGTATTCCCCCCCCCCCCCTTAAAACAGATAAAATAGTTAAAAGATTCATTACGGGGTATGAACTCACCTGATGTGGGTGATTCAAACGAGTATGCGCGTAAGGATGAGAAGTTCCATGAATGATGTACCAAGACACAATAAGTCCTAAATGATACATAATGACACATATAGGCATGAATATAGTGTTTATAACAACTATATGAAAGGAAACACCTTCCGGGATTAGGAAACACCTTGACCAAGTGTTGGAATCACATGTGATTCAACAAAGGAAGGTAGAATGACACTCACATGAGTTTACTACCATGGGTTTACGGCTCAAGGGAGTTTACGACCGTAAACTCATGGTTACTCATGTTTAAGTGCAAGCTTGAAGGCTAGGGATGTTTTAGGGACCTTAGCTCTACCCTAGGATGAGGAAGACCACTTTCTTTGAAGCTTTTGGGGTGTTCACGGCCCTAATGAGTTTACAACCTTAAACTCATGACCATTTATGTTTATGAGAGTTTTTTAGGGTCCTAAAAGTCATAATGAAGCATCCTAACTTCAAGTCTAAGCCTTAGGAAGTGTTTGTGGCATCAATACATCCTCAAATTGAGTTTTCCGCACATGGACCACTTTGACATGTGTTTGCGGCCGTAATCACCTATGGGTGATGGTATTTTGCTTGTTTTGAGTACTAAACACATCAAGGTAAAGTGGTAGGCTTGTCCCTAGGCTTAAGGAAGGAATTTGGGGCATCTTTGCACCATAAAAGGGAGTTTACGGCCCAAGAACATCCTTGGCCGTAAACTCTCTTCTAACCTTTGTTTCTTGATGTTTCTAAGGTCTAGACATGTTTAATCTAGTGTACAACAAGTTAGAATAAGATTGCTTACGATATAGGAGCTTGAACTAGTCGATTTGGCCAAGAACACTAGTGTGTGTTCTTGGTGTAACTTGAATATCTAAACAAACATGATTTTCACGGATGAAATCAATGTAAGAAGCTAGAATAAGAAGTGTATCAACTAATGAAGGATGAATACTTACTAGTTTTGAAGATCTAGGGTGATTGTTGTTATGGTAGTTGAGAGAGAATGAGGAAGATCCGGCCAAGGAATGAGAGAAATGACTTAAAAGGACCATTTGCCTTATATATGCTCTTGAGTTTACGGCCCCTTGAGTTTACGGTCGTAAACTCATGGTCTTGTGGCCGTGAACTCAATTAGATGGGGTTAGGGTTCGTTTTGCTACACTGTGGTTCTAGCGGGTACTTTCTAACACTTATTCCTTAAGTGTGTTAGGCTCAAAACTCCTTAGAATGACCTGTAACCAGGCTAGAACTCTGTACTAATGATTTTGACACTCAGTTGAGTTGACTGACTGAGTTTATAAAATAAAATTTTCGGGTTGTCAAACCTTTGTTGTTCCTTGTTCTTATTTGCTTCTGCCAGATTGAGGTGTATATATATATATATATATATATATATATATATATATATATATATATATATGGCATAACGTTATATTGTATCTATTATTGAACTCACTAAGCGCCACCGCTTACCCTCTCAATGTTTAGCATTTGCAGGAGATAAGCATCCAGTATAGTTATATACTGATAGAAGATTTTTTTAATAGTTTGAAACTATTGTATTTTGTACTCCCGTATGTATAAAACTATAGAATCCTGGGAAGTTATGTAATATATAACACTTCTTAAATAGTCGGTTTGTATCCAGCAGTTTGTAATCACTTTATCAATATAAAATATTGTTTTTAAGAATATGCATGTAGCATGTTTCGGAGTAACAATTGTCAACTATGAAAGTGTGGGTCTTTCACCTTAGATAGCTCATATGCATGTCTAAACTATTTCAGAACTTATATCAATGAGTTCCAACTGTTCAAACTAATTGCAAAATCTCACAATTCGAACCATGAAGAGGGATGCCGTAATCATGATCGGATTTGAGAATGCAATTTACACAATCGCACATACTTGTGTGAACTTTTTAATGATTTAGAATCACACTTAATCTTGCAAGCATAACCATATTTACTAAACTTTTAGTAAATCATGATGAATAATCTTATCGTTTTGGTGGTGGACTTGACCAGTGCACAACATTGTGTTCTAGTTCTTTAGTCCTTTTCTTGACTCACATACTTGTGTGAACAAGGAATAAGTCTTAATTTCCTAAATATGAAGGTTCTCATTCATCACACAATACAAGTTGTATGATTCCAAATTTCTGTCCAATTGAAACTTAGGCGATGAGAATCTTTCCTGATTTGGTAAACTACCACAAATAACATAACTAAGAATCACACCCATTTCAATATTGCTAATAATATAAACAAACAAACATCAATTTTCACAAATGCCATTGCAAGGAATTATAAATAAGATAAAAATTAAAATCTATTTTATTTATGAAATCGCGGAAAAAAAACTTGTCCTTACAACGAAATTCAAATGAAAACTATGCTATTACATATTCCTAAGCAATATATCATAACTCTCTAAGTAGCAGCTCAAAAATCTGATCATTGAACCATGCGATCGAAATCCCTTTCTTCGCGATCAGACTTAGCTCACTTTTCCTTTAAGCTTCCTTTCTTTTCTTCGTTCCTACAAAACATCAAAATGTAATCTTATCACATCATGCATTAAGAATCTCTAAATAGGAACTTAGTAGAGTTAGATAGTGGATTTACCTGAAGCAGAGTCATACATCTTGACTTTCCCTTCCTCTTGATCCTTTAGGTAGGTACGGTAGCTTCGCAACCAATGCCTCTTCTCTTGGCAGTAGAAACAAGTGGACTTCTTTGGAATAACACACGGTACTATCTCGGACTTTGCTTTTCTCTTGCGTAGAGAAAAATTTTGCTGGACTTCCAATGTTGCCATCACCAATGTCCATGGAAGTTTGGGAGGTTGACTTACACGACACATTTGCTAGACCAATGCGCCAAATCATTGTCGATTCACCAGCAATAAGCAAATAAGTCAAATGATTGAGGTTCACGTCGTGATCCATCACATAGTACTCTGTAATGAACTCACTATATGAGTCGGGAGGTGATTCAAGAACCCAGTCAACAGCCAACTTCCTCGGGAAAACAACACCCATCATTTCCAACTTGTCAATGTGTGACTTCATCTCCAAGACGTGTGCACACACAGACTTCCCATCTTCATGTCTTTTCGCCAATACGGCTTGAGTAATCATGAACTTTTCAAGCCTTCGAGCACGTGGGCCAGGAGGTGGAGGAAGTGAAGCATGATTTCCATTTCCATGATCCAATCGTGGAACATCATCTTCATGCGGAAACCTTCCCATAGGGTTTGGGAAAACCATATTTGTTAGATTTTGACATCTATAAAATGGGAGAAATTCAAGTTAATTAATTCAATCCTTAAGATAACACCCAAAGGAAATATTAAGGCTAGGACCCAACACAATATTCTACAACTCGGAAGAGGGATGCCGTAATCCACTTGCAGAACATTTGAAGGTAGGTAAATGACGATTTACCAATTTCCACCATGAATAACGAAAAGGAAATTTATGTTTTAAATGAATTGAAACTCCTAGATCTTTTGATATTCATTGAACTTTTCAATGACATGTTTAATCTCGACTATGCCCTTCAAGTTTGTGGCTGGGATGCTGAGGATCACAAACAAGGTGTGGATAACAATGAAAATTAGCTTAGTACTCTCGAAGATGTCTATCACCTAATCAATGTCCTGGTTAACCACACACGCTCCATTGATCTATGATAATCAACGAGCTACCCATTACCATCCTACGTTGGTCCCATATTAGTGTGTCGGTTAACCACGCACGCTCCACTAACGACAAACAAGGTGCAATGTGAAATTTCATGGATTAGCACCAACTCCACATTTTTCCTAATGTAACTAAGATTTGGGAATTTGTAAAAGTGTTTAGTTACTTCGTATTTCATTATACTTATAATGGAAGGTTGTGTCCTATCCTACCTGTTCGGCTAACGACCCTTGACTAGTCAAGAGTGCGGTGGGTAAGAGTCGATACCCAATGACGGTCATTTTACATGTCGCTTCCTTAAAAAACGTTTATAGACCAGCTTCATGAATAAGGCCTACTAACGGTAAGACTAACTATTTACTCATACATATATAATATTAGACTTTTAACTTTATATAGTATAAGGGTGTATTTTACACTTTTAAAATATTAGGTGGTTTAATCTATTAATAAATTAAACTTTTAATTTGATTAATCTTAAACCATATTATTATGGATTTATTAATTATCTCTTTTTAATTAAACAATTAATTAATTTAATAAAACCATAAGCTTGTAATTTGAACTTTTCAAAACACTAGGATTCTAGAATTTAATATTTTAAATTTAATACCTTTTAACTAAATTATAAATTCCAAAACATGAGGAAAAATTTTGAAACTTTTCAAAATATCTTTTAGATCAAATTTGGAAAATAATTAAATATCATATAATTAATAATTATCACATAATTTGACCTAATCAATTTTTTTTAACAAGATAATTCAAATTAAAATACAAATAATTAATCTTTATCTTATAAAACAAGTAAATATCTTAAATTGATAATTATCCATTAATTTGATTAAGATATCAATTACCATAGTTGAAAAATCTGATTTTAATTTGGAAAAACAATTTGTGGTAATTATCAAAATCAAAATAGGGAAAAAATTTTGAGATTTGCTGTCAAAACTGAGCTGACGTCGTGAGCATTATGCTTATGTCGTGAGACTGGTCAGAACCCAAAAAGCGAATTTTTTCATCTTTGAATGGTCAAATATAGGATAAAATACATTAGGTAAACATCCTAGGCTCTGATACCACTGTTGGGTTTTGAGCATTACATCAATCCTATGGTGCACATGCAAACCCTAAGGCTTTGGATCTACTTTATCTCGTTGTACATTCAATAATCATCCAAAACTCATAAACCCTAGATCTAGCATACTATAATCGAAATTAACATATGAATAGTGTTAGGAATATTACCTTGATTGTTATGTAGCAATAACAATCACAAACCTCCTTGATCTTGACTTCTGAAAGCCTAGTGCCCTAAGTGTTGCACCTCTAATGGAGTCACAAACACCACTAGCAATAAGGATGAACAAGAGATAGAGGATAAGGCACAAAAATCATCCTAGGGTTCTCTCAAAAGGTTAGGGACGATTTTGGTGGCCTAAAGGGTTCCATTTATAGTTAGGCTTCTAGGGTTATAAAATTGGAAACCCTAATACAATTGCTTAGTCTTAAAGCAGCCCAAAAAATTTTCCATAAGGTCCCTTGGACAATTTCTATATGGACTCTCATATAGAATTCGTCCACTGCTTCCTTATGGATCCTGAGCCTAACTTCGTAACTATCTTATAATTAGAGTATCGGTCCCCTTTATTTAATTAATCACTTTTGACCACAAAATTTATTCTAAATTAATTCTTGATCAATATTAATTAAAATATATGATTTCTCTTTTAATATATTATTCACATAAATAAATTAAAATTAATCCTTTTTCTCCTTAGTTCATCCTATTCTTTGCTATGGTGAAGGTAACCCAAAAGGACGATGCTCATAATCTATTCAAGTACATACCAAAATAGTTATGGGCTTAGACACTTAATCCAACAACTAGATCAATGTTAAATTTTGCCAACCTTCCTCTATACTTCTTGGCCGAAGCGGTGACAACCGCGTTCTTTGTCCAAAACCGAAGCATCATTTTCAAGCGTCTTAACAAAACTCCATATGAGGGACTCAACAACCGCAAACCAAATGTCAGATTCTTTGATATCTTTGGTTGCAGATGCTTTGTGATCAACAACAAGGATCATCTCAACAAATTTGCACCAAAATCAAATGAAGGCATTTTCCTTGGTTACTCAACAAATAAAGTGGCATACAGAGTTCTCATTAGACGCACAAGACTGATAGTCAAAAGCTTCGATGTCAAATTTGATGACTATTACATCTGCAACACTGCTCCATCGAAAGAAACAAAAGCTATCTTGGAAAGTGATATCCCATCCTCTTTGGGTCCCTTGAACATAGTTGAAATCAACTATGATGATCTCTTTGATCCCGCAAAAACTACTCATCTCTTTGAAATCCTTGTGTCTCCGGTAGCCCAACAACAACATGCTGAAGTTGTTGGATTAGTGTCTAAGTCCATAACTATAATTGGTATGTACTTGAATTGACTTGGCATGGTCCATTTGGGTTGCATGGCATCATCCATTTGGATAGACTAAAATGAGAGAAATAACACTTAAGGTTTATTAATATATTATAAGTTCTAATATATTAATAAGATTATTTAATTAGTATTGATCAACAATTAATCTAGAATTAATTAAGTGATCAAAAGAAGACTAATTAAATATATGGGTTGATTGTGTAAATCATACATACTTGTATAGTGGGCTAAGACTCCATGGATTATCAAGTTGGGCTAAAACCCATAGGATGCTCCATGGTGTATTTGAACCCATGGATCCAAGGAAATGGAAAGCCATGACAATTAGGGTTTACCCTAATTGTGACACTATATAAAGATCATATTCTTGGGAAAAATTGGCCACAAGTGTGTGAAGGAAAGGGAAAGACGATTTCATGAAGTATCATATCTCTCTAAGTCCTTACAAGTGCATATTTTGTTGTGTGAACCATTTGAGGTGTCACACTTGGGGTACTAGGCTCTCGAGCTACAAGGAATCAAGCCACATGAAACGTATGTCTTTTAACTTGTTTTTATTACACAGGTATCAAAGATTGTATTCTAGATAGGGTAATACCTTGGAAAATCATATTTGCATGTATAATAGATAAAACATAAATCCAAGGTATTTAGGGTTGCATGTACACTTAGCAGTGTTAGAATGCTCAAAACCCAACAGTGGTATCAGAGCCTAGGCTTGTTTTCCATTATACTTGATGTAAATTGCTGAAAAAATTGATTTTTTTGGCTTTCTGGGCAATGGACTCGCCGAGTCCACTGATGAACTCGCCGATTCCATGAAGAAAATCAAAGGTGCCCTATCGCCTTACACCTCCAGAGATGCAGGAGTTATCCTCGCAGCTTCAGGAGGTGCTGGGGATGGGGTTTATTTGGCCGAGCAGTTCGCCGTGGGGAGCGCTTATCCTCTTTGTCAAGAAAAAGGATGGTTCACATCAGACGTGCATTGATTACTGAGAGTTGAACAAGTTGACGGTCAAGAATCGTTACCCGTTGTCGAGGATCGATGATTTGTTCGATCCGTTACAGGGAGCATCTTGGTTCTCAAAGATCGATTTGAGGTCTGGGTATCATCATATGAGGGTGCGAGATGAGGATATCCAGAAGACAGCGTTCAGGACTCGTTACGGGCATTACGGGTTCGTGGTGATGCCTTTAGGACTCACCAATGCACCGGCGACGTTCATGGATCTCATGAACAGAGTGTGTAGGCCGATGTTGGATCGCTCGGTGATCGTGTTCATCGACGATATATTGGTGTATTCGAAATCCCGAGAGCAGCATGAGGAGCATTTGAGGGAGATCCTTGGAGTTTTGAGATCGAAGAGGCTTTATGCCAAATTCTCCAAGTGTGATTTCTGGTTGCGAGAGGTCCAGTTCCTTGGGAATCTCGTTAACCAGAATGGGATATTGGTTGATCCGGCCAAGATTGAGGCAGTGATGAGTTGGGAGGTGTCGAGATCCCCCACCGAGATCAGGAATTTCCTAGGGTTGGCTGGCTATTATAGGAGATTCATCAGGGATTTCTCCAAGATCATCGTGCCACTCACCAGGTTGACCCGGAAGGGTGTTGCTTTCTCATGGGGCCCAGAGCAGCAGGCCTCCTTCGAGACACTTCGCTATACACTATGCGAAGCCCCGGTGTTACCCCTTCCGGAGGGGATGGAGGACTTTGTGGTGTATTGTGACGCGTCGATATCGGGGCTGGGAGCGGTGCTGTTGCAAAGAGGGCATGTGATAGCGTACGCATTAAGGCAGCTGAAGCCTCATGAGGCGAGGTATCCCACCCACGATCTGGAGTTGTGGGCAGTAGTGTTCGTCCTTAAGATCTGGCGGCACTATCTGTATGGGGTTTGGTGTACCATATACACGAACCACAAGAGCTTGAAGTATTTGATGGATCAGCCCAACCTGAACATGCGCCAGTGGAGGTGGTTGGATGTGGTGAAGGATTACGATTGTGAGATCCTGTACCACCCGGGCAAGGCTAACGTTGTAGCCGATGCCCTGAGTGGTAGGGCGGAGGGCGCCCTGATACGAGACATTTGTATGAGACTGACAGTGATGACTCCGGTGTTGGACACCATTCGAGGGGCCCAGGCTGAGGCCGTGAGACCGGAAAACCGTAAGAGAGAGCGGGTTATCGGACAGGTATCAGAGTTCGTTACCGACAACCGAGGGCTTATGACCTTTCAGGGTTGGATTTGGGTACCGTTTGTGGGCGGAACACGTACCATCTTGATGGAAGAGGCGCATAGATCGAGGTTCTCGATCCATCCTGGGGCCACTAAGATGTATTTGGATCTGAAAAGAGAGTATTGGTGGCCCTGTATGAAGAGGGATGTTGCATGGTTCGTTAAGAGGTGTTTGACCTGTCGCAGGGTTAAGGTCGAGCACCAGTGTCCGCATGGTAAGTTACAGCCTTTGGAGATTCCCGAATGGAAGTGGGAACAGATTACCATGGACTTTATCACCAAATTGCCAAGGACTGTGAGAGGTGTCGATGCAATTTGGGTGATCGTAGACATATTGACAAAGAGCGCCCATTTTCTTGCTATCAGTGAGAGTTCTTCCACTGAGAGTCTGGCAGAGTTGTACGTGAGAGAAGTGGTATCGCGGCATGGAGTACCGGTCTCAATAGTATCAGATCGAGATGTATATTTCACTTCCAGATTATGGAAGAAATTCCATGAGGAGTTGGGCACGAGGTTGCATTTTAGTACCGCCTACCACCCACAAACTGACGGGCAGAGCGAGCGGACGATTTAGACACTCGAGGACATGCTTCGGGCATGTGTATTGGATTTCGAAGGGAGTTGGGACACGTATTTACCCTTGGCTGAGTTTTCCTATAACAACAACCATCATTCGAGCATTGGTATGCCACTCTTTGAGTTGTTGTATGGGAGGAGGTGTTGGACTCCCATTTGCTGGGGTGAGGTCGGGCAGCATGTGATGGGCAGTACAGAGATAGTACTTCAGACAACTGAACAGATACAGTAGGTCAGGCAGAGGTTGCTGACAGCTCAGAGTCGCCAGAAAAGTTATGCGGACATGCGACGGTCGGAGCTCGAGTTTCAGGTTGGTCACTTCGTACTCCTAAAGGTATCTCCTTGGAAAGGAGTGATTCGATTCAAGAAGAGGGGCAAGCTTGGGCCCCGATATATTGGTCCATTCAGAGTGGTTATGAGAGTAGGCAGGGTAGCTTACCGGTTGGAGCCACCTGCGGAGTTAGGTTCGATTCATGACACCTTTCACGTATCGCAGTTGAGGAAGTGTGTGGCCGATGAGTCGGCGGTGGTACCATTAGAGGATATTCAGGTGGATGCAAGCCTGAACTATGTTGAGAGACCGGTTGCGATCATGGATTGGAAGATCAAGGTTCTGAGGAACAAGGAAGTGCCTCTGCTGCAGGTCCAGTGGCAACGTCAGAGAGGGTCCGAGCTGACTTGGGAGCCGGAGCGAGAGATGCGTGAGCAACATCAAGAGTTGTTTGCGGAGTGAGACTTCGAGGGCGAAGTCTGATTCTAGTGGGTGAGGATTGTAACATCCGTATCCCCAGGTATATTATATTATTCATTATTTCGAGTTTTGGGAGGAACTCGGTGAGTTGATGCTTAGACTCGCCGAGTAGGATCGCGGGTTCTTATCCGGATTGGTGACCAGACTCGACGAGTCGACTCGTGGACTTGGCTAGTCCACGCTGTTTAGTGAAACCCTAATTTCCCGGGTTTAGGACCTATTTAAAGGCTCTTATAGCCTTCAGTTGCGGCTAACAGACCCTTGAGAGAAACCCTAAGAGTGCTAGAGAGTTTGTGAGGAAGGAGAGGCTATTTTTGATCGTTGTGTTGTTGTTCTTGCAAGAAGGAGGTGACCAAGGCAAGAAGGAGCCGAAGAGGGTGCTATTTTGAAGATTTCAGAGCCAAGGACTTCATATTTGAGGTATAGAATCGATCCTTCTTCAGTTTTTGTGTCAACCATTAGAGTTAGGGTTTTCTAGACCCTTTAGAGGCTTGATTTGATGAGCATTTGGTCCCTTCTCGTATTAAGGCTTTGGATCTGGATCCAAAGAGATCCAAAGACCTTAACCCTTGGATCTTTATGATTGATATTGAGAGGCATGAGCTTAGGGTATCATATTTGAGGTTATTTCTTCAAATAGAGTCTTTTGGCCTTTGCATGAAGGACACACATAGACTTGCCGAGTCACATTTGTTCACTCGACGAGTATGGTCACAGTTTGACTGTTGAATTTGTTGACTTTTAGGGTTTGGACAACAATTGGACTTGTGGACCGTTTAAAGGGTAAAATGGTCTTTTAGCCTTCTTAGAGGACATCTGAGAGTCTAGTCTAGCCTGGAGATCCGTTATTGATTAAGATGATTGTTTATGTGCTTAGGTAGAGGCTAGATCATAGGATACCTGAATCATAGATTTACCTAGATATCCGAGGTGAGTCTTCTCACTATACTTTACCGTGAGTGGTAATTAGAGTTATGTGACAGAATTATTGCATGCTATTTATGTGATGTGTTGCACTGCATTATTTCTATGTGATTTATGTTGTGTGTATATCAGAGTATATCAGAGTTAAAACCAGAAGGTTCACAGAGCTAGGACCAGAGGGTCCACAGAGTTTGTGAGTATCAGACTTGCTGACATCTCGGGGAGAAGCTATTTGGGTTTTAAGAGTTGGGTGATCATCGATATCTGCTATTAATGGAACTCTAGTTTTGGGAAGCACATATCATAGTCGGTTCATGTTATATGTGAAGGGTTTTGACCATTCTAACACACCTAAGGTGTATATGCAACCCTAGAAACCTTGGATCTATGTTTGACTAAGATACATGTAAAATTGTTTTTCCAAGGTTCATAACATATCTAGCATACATGGGGAACTTTTAAACATAAAAGTTAGTAAGAAAAGATACCTTGTAGTACTTTTGAATCCTTGAGAACCTTGTCAGCCTAGCAACCCCAATGTGATGCCTCAAATGTCTCATACAACACCAAATGCACTTGGAATAAACTTGAGAGAAATGTCACACTACTTGAAATCGGCTAGCCCTCTTCTTTCTTATTTAAGTGCCGATTTTGGTGAACATAAGGATCCTTATATAGTGTGTTACAATTAGGGCTACACCATGTGAACCCTAATTGTGATGACTTTTCATTTCCATGACCCACGGGTTCAACAAACACCATCGAGCATCCTATGGGTTTTAGCCCAACTTGATAGTCCATGAACTATTAGCCCACTATATAAATATGGATGATTTACACAATCAACCCATATATTTAATTAGTCTCATTTTGATCACTTAATTAATTCTTGATCAATACTAATTAAATAATATTATTAATATATTAGAACTTATAATATATTAATAAACCATAAGTGTTATTTCTCTCAGTTTAGTCTATCCAAATGCATGATGCCATGCAACCCAAATGGACCATGCCAGACCGGGTCAAGTACATACCAGAAATAGTTATGGACTTAGACACCTTATCCAACAGTCTCCCACTTGGATAAGTCTAATAACTATAACTGCAAGTATGACTTCCGGAACCGATTAGCAATAGTAGCTCTTTCAAGGTCTCTCGGAACTGAGATGATGATGATGATACGCCATTTAAGATAAGTGATCATATAATCCTCTGTTCTAGATATCATCCGGACAAATACATGAAACAATGTCTTACTTATTATCCAACAATTTGTTTCCTGATTTCCGATTTTTTGTCAAAGAACTTAATCGAACACATTAATTTAGTTCTGACCGGGCCCAGTACATAGGTCAAAACAAAATCATCGAGGGGCCCAGATATCACTTCTAATCCAAGAAGGAACAGATAAACTTCGACTCATACGCTTGTTATACTACTTGTTGTATCACACACAAAAGCACGTTTTATAACATCGAGTTACCAATGCGTTTTCGTACAATCAATGCATAACCAACTCATAGGAAACAACTCATATCTCTAGATTTGAAGACTTATATGATATTACCGTCTCACGATCACTCGAGATAAATTCCATGAAGTGATACCAGTGAATGTGGGTTGAGTCCAATAATCAGAACTTATGAGTACTCATGAAGTGTTCTAGCACCACTTTGCTATGTACAACAACTTATACATCTACAAGCCAACCTCAAGACAGTCTTGATTCATATATACTTCCGACATATGACCGATTGTGAAGAATTTGTATAATATGCAATACACAACATAAATATTCTGGAAGTCAAAACATGCAAAAGAAATAATAGTAAACAATTGACAAAGGATAGCAATACTTTACTCATAAATAAACACACCTTTTATTCATCATCAAATGTCAATTACACTTTACAATTTTCAGAGCTATCTAACTACTAAAACTAATATCATCCTTCAGCCCTATGCGCCTCGCATGCTGGAGATGCTTAACCCTACCCAGTCCCTTCGTGAGGGTATCTACTGGATTCTCATGTGATGATACCCTCCTTGCCAAGAGGAGTCCTTCTTCTATTTGATGTCTGATGAAATGGTATTTTCTGTCGATGTGTCTGGATCTTCCATGATCCCTTGTTGCTTTCGCTAAGTCAACTACACTTTCAGTATCACAGAAAATTTCCATAAGCTCCTTTATAGTTGGTACTACTCCAATGTCTCCAATGAAGTTCTTCAGCCATATCACCTCCTTTGTTGCCTCGCTTGCTGTTATATATTCTGATCCACAAGTTGAATCAGCCATTGTCTCCTACTTGGAACTTTTCCAAGTAAATGCTCCTCTGTTTAAGGTAAAGACCCAGCCTGACTGAGAGAGGAAATTATCCCTATCAGTCTGGAAACTAGTATCACCATACCCTAAAACTCTCAAGTCATCACTCCCATCGAGGGTAAGGAGCCACTCCTTAGTCCTCCGAAGGTACTTGAGAATGTTCTTTACTGCAGTCTAGTGAGCCTTGCCAGGGTCCCCTGATATCTGCTGACCATGCTCAAGGAAAAGGCCACATCAGGACGAGTACACGTCATAACATACATGATCGAGCCTACAGCGGAAGCATAATGTACTTGACACATTTCTGCTATCTCAGCCTTGGTACTCGGGCTCTGAGTCTTACTCAATCTGGCGTTACTCTGGATAGGTAACTCTCCTTTCTTGGAATCCTGCATATTGAGCCTATTTAGCACCTTATCCAAGTAGGTACTCCGACTAAGTCCAATTAGTCTTTTACTCCGGTCTCTTAAAATCCTTATCCCTAGAATATAGGCAGCTTCTCTTAGGTCTTTCATAGTGCAACACATCCCAAGTCAGGACTTCACTTCCTGCAAGGTTGGGATGTCATTTCCAATTAGTAGTATGTCATCCACATACAGTACCAAAAAGCTAACTATACTCCCACTAGCCTTGACATATACACAAGATTCATCTTCACTCCTTGAAAAGCCAAACTCTTTGACTTTCTCATCGAAACAAAGATTCCATCTGTGAGGTGCTTGTTTCAATCCATAGATGGATTTCTCAAGCTTGCAGACTCTATTAGGGTACTCTGCACTAACAAAACCATGTGGTTGACTCATGTAAAAATCCTCAGCCAACTTTCCATTAAGGAAAGTAGTTTTGACATCCATTTGCCATATTTCATAGTCATGAAATGCAACAATGGCTAACATAACCCTAATAGACTTAATCTTTGCTACCGGTGAAAAGGCCTCATCATAATCAACTGAGAAAAGTCCTTTGCAACCAGTCGTGCCTTATAGGTGTTTACATTACCATCCATGTCGGTCTTCTTCTTGAAGATCCATTTGCACCCAACTGCCTTACGACTAGGTACATTGTCAACCAAGTTCTAAACTTGATTATCATACATGGATTGTATCTCACTGTTCATTTCCTCTTTCCATTTAGCAGACTCGGGGCCTGCCATGAATTCCCCATAGCCATTAGGTTCATCCAGACTTACCAATGTCTCATCACTGGTAAGTGTATCACCTTCCGCAGTAATATGGAAACCATAGTAGTGCTCAGGTGCATTCCTAACCCTTGTGGAACGCCTCAGAGGTACAGACTCGTCACTTGGATCAAAAGGAGTTTCCTCCTCTGGTTGACTGCTAGGATTTGAGGTTCCTTCACCACTTGACTCTAGAATTTGTTCAAGGTTAATCTGCCTCCCACTGTTTCCTTGGCTTATGAACTCTCTTTCTCGAAAGACATCCATTCTTGCTACAAAGATCACATTCTCATTGGGTCTATATAAAAGGTAACCAAAGGATTTCTGTGGGTAGCCGATGAAAATACACCTCTCACTTCGAGGTTCGAGTTTATCTTGAGTATCGCGTCTCACGAATGCCTCGTAACCTCAAATCTTGATGTGGTCTAGTTTAGGAACTTTTCCAGTCCACATCTCGTGAGATTTTTTGGCAACCTTCTTTGTTGGGACTAGATTAAGGATATGGGCGGCAGTTTCTAAAGCATACCTCCAGAATGAGATTGGTAGCGAAGCTCGACTCATCATGGAACGAACCATATCCAACAAGGTTCGATTACGCCTCTCAGCCATACCATTCAACTGTGGTGTCCTGGGAGGTGTCAATTGTGAGACAATCCCACATTCCTTCAGATAGTCGAGGAACTCTGTACTAAGATACTCACCACCACGATCGGATCGAAGCATCTTAATGTTCATGCCCAATTGATTCTTGACTTCTTGTTTAAACTCTTTAAACCTTTCAAAAGTCTCTTACTTATGCTTGATTAAGTAGACATAACCATATCTACTATAATCATCTGTTAAAGTCACATAATAACAATTAGAATCCCTTGTGGAATTTTTGAAGGGTCCACACACATCTGTGTGCACTAGATCCAACAAACCTTCACCCCTTTCACAAGAACCAGTAAAGGGTGACTTTTTCATTTTTCCAAGTAAGCATGATTCACAGCTATCATCTGACTTTATGTCAAATGACTCCAAGACTCCATTCTTTTGGAGTTGGCCTATACGTTTCTTGCTTACATGTCCAAGATGACGATGCCATAATGATGCTTTATCCAAGTTATTATTACTAGAAGAATCAATACACAACACATTATTTCCTAGGTTATATACAACAGACACAGCTTCATACACACCATCACAAGGTAATGCTTTAAAATAAAGAACATTATTAAAAAAAAAGCATTTATTCCACCAACTTCATTATCAAACGAAAAAGTAAACCCTTGTTTGTACAAAGCATGAAAGGAAATAATATTTCTTGCCATTTCAGGAGAGTAACAACATTTATTCAAATCTAATGTAAACCCACTACTTAGCAACATAGAATAAACTCCAATCTTGGTGACAGGTGAAGCTTTCCTATTCCCCATGATCAAGTTTATCTTTCCATGCTCCACATTCTCACTTCTTCTTAGTCCCTGCAAATCAGAACATATGTGAATTCCACAACCTGTATTAAGGACCCAAGAGTTAGAATAGGGTGAGTTATTAGAAAATATTGTGTAAATACCTACATAGGTGGGTTTTACTTTCCCATCCATAATATCTTGTTGGTACTTTGGGCAGTTCCACTTCCAATGCGACTTTTCATGGCAATAGAAGCATTCAGCCTCTTTTGGGTCAGAAGAAGGAGTGACGAAACCTTTCTTGGTTCCACTTGAAGAGGAGCCATCAAGGGTCTTACCCTTGGTACCCTTCGAAGGGTTCTTCCTCTTTTTCCCTCTACTTTTCCCGATTGCCAGGACAGGGGCGGAGCTTGGAGTAGGAGTAGGAGTGGTAATAACCGACTTACCTTTAAGACCAGTTTCAACAGTCTTAAGTAGTCCTTGAAGCTTGCTGAGGGTAACTTCATCCTTGTTCATGTGGTATGTCATGCGGAATTGATCATAACATGAGGGGTAAGGAGTGCAAAATGATATCTATTGCCAACTCCTCGGGGAAGTTCACATTAAGTTTCAACAACCGGTCCACATACCTTTGCATTTTCTACAAGTGGCCATGATGGGTTTACCATCCTTCATGCAGGTTGTTATCATGGAGCAGATGATGTCATACCTCTCTTGTCGAGCACTTTGATGGTAGCGGTCCATCAAGTCCTGGTGCATCTCAAGAGGGTAATAGTCCTCATAAGACTTTTGGAGTTCAGTTATCATAGTAGCCGTCATGATACATGCTACTTTGGTGGCATCTCTTTCATGAGCCCAGAAGTAGTGCACTCATCAATTTCCTTCAGCTCCTTATCAAGGACATATTCCTTATCCTCGTAGTGAGTGACCATCATGATGTTCCGGATCCAATCTATAAAGTTGGAACCATCAAAGATGACTCTCCCACAAAGGTTCATGAGAGAGAAGGAGTCGGTAGGGTTTGAGCCAGAAGTAGCATTGCTGGTAGACATCTGAAAAAGAAGACAAACAAGTTTAGATTGGATATAAAGATAGTCCTTAATAAAACACCCAAATGTAATATTAAACTAGTACCCAATCACAATATATTATAACTTAGAAGAGGGATGTCGTAATCTATGTTATAACATATTTGAAAGGTAGGTGAATGACGATTCACCAATTTCCACCATGAAAAATGAAATATAAATTATTAGGTTTTAATTGGTTTTTAGAAACTCCTAGATTCTTTTGAAATTCATTGAACTTTTCAATGGCATGTTTCAATCTCGAGTGAGACCTTTAGGTTTTGTGACTGGAATGCTGAGGATCACAAAACTAGGTGTGAAGTAACCATTCAAATTACTTGGTACCCTTAATGTTTTTCACTCAATCGATGTGCCGGTTAGCCACACGCGCTCCACTGACCTATCAAAAACCTTAAGTCGCCCTTTGCCTACCTTGTTAAGTCTAAGTTAGTGTGTCGTTTAACCACACACGCTCCACTAACAACTTAATCAAAGTGCAAAGTGTAATTTCATGGGTTAGCACATTATTCACATTTTCCTAAAGTAACTTTGATTGGGAATTTATAAAAACATTTATTTACTTTATAATAATCATTATACTTTTTATGAGAATTTTTTAAGTCATTGTCCTACCCGTTCGGCTAACGACCCTCCACCAGTCAAGGAAGCGGTGGGTGAGAGTGGACACCCATTAAGCTGCTATTATATAGGCAACAACAGTAAAATGGTAAAACGACTTGTTCTTATATATATATATATATATATATATATATATATATATATATATATATATATAAACTTATAATATTATATAGTATAAGGGTTGAATTTTAATTTTTCAAATTCTAGGGGTTGGAACTAAAGTTTAGTAGATAACTTTACATGTTCCAAAACTTGAGGGCAAGTTTTGTAACTTTACAAAACTTTTCAATTCATAACTTATGAGTTAAATGGTTCATTAAAATGAGTGACTTTTCATTTTATGTAACCTATGTGTTTAATAATGGACTTTAAAAGAAATTTTTTTGATAATCCATAACTTGAGGACAAATTATGGATTCCATTAAAACACATAATGATCATGAATTAAGCATTAAACAAGTAATTCCTATGATCTATCAAGAAATCATAAGAACATGAATATTCATATCAAAATTTCAAGAACATATGAACGCATATAAACATGGAATTTTGATATTAGCCATTGTAAATGGATTAGAACAACCATTACACCATCTAAAAGAAGTTTTAAAAGAAGTTTTAAAACACCAAAACAGTTTAGGGTAATGTTTCTAGTCCATTTCCAGCAGCAAAAATAGAAAAAATGCACTCTGCCTGGCCAACTCGTTGAGTGCAAGAACTGACTCGCCGAGTTGGTTGAAGACATTTTTGGACTCGGCGAGTCCCCTGTGCAGACAACAAGAATTTCTACTTTTTCAGGTATTTTGCATCAAGTATCAAACAAACAAACTTGACTCTGATACCACTTAAGGGTTTTGAGCATTCTAACACACCTATGGTGTACATGCAACTGTAGAAACCTTGGATCTATGTTTGACTAAGATACATGCAAATTTTTTTTCCAAGGTTCATAACCTATCTAGCATACATGGGGAACTTTTAAACATAAATGTTAGTAAGAAAACATACTTTGTAGTACTTTGGATTCCTTGAGAACCTTGTGAGCCTAGCACCCCAAGTGTTATGCCTCAAATGTCTCACACAACACCAAATGCACTTGGAATAAACTTGAGAGAAATGTCACACTAATTGAAATCGGCTAGCCCTCTTCTTTCTTACTTATGTGTCGATTTTGGTGGACATAATGATCCTTATATAGTGTGTTACAATTAGGGTTACACCATGTGACCCTAATTGTCATGACTTTTCATTTCCATGACCCATGGGTTCAACAAACACCATGGAGCATCCTATGGGTTTTAGCCCAACTTGATAATCCATGAACTATTAGCCCACTATATAAGTATGGATGATTTACACAATCAACCCATATATTTAATTAGTTTCCTTTTGATCACTTAATTAATTCCAAATTAATTCTTGATCAATACTAATTAAATAATATTTAATATATTAGAAATTATAATATATTAATAAACCATAAGTGTTATTTCTCTCATTTTAGTCTAACCAAATGCAAGATGCCATGCAACCCAAATGGACCATGCCAGATCGGGTCAAGTACATACCAGAAATAGTTATGGACTTAGACAACTTATCCAACAGTCTCCCACTTGGATAAGTCTAATAACTATAACTGCAAGTATGACTTTCGGACCCGATTAGCAATCGTAGCTCTTTCAAGGTCTCTCGGAACTGAGATGATAATGATACGCCATTTAAGATAAGTGATCATATAATCCTCTATTCTAGATATCAGCTGGAAAAATACATGGAACAATGTCTTACTTATTGTCCAGTAGTTTGTTTCCCGATTTCTGATTTGTTTGACAAAGAACTTAATTGAACACATCAATTTAATAAGAAACCGCTAGGTCGATGTATTTGATTTTGGTTTGGAGGACTGAATATGTGGTCAGTGAATGGCATAGAGGGATGCTTAGGCTAGGATAGCATTATAATTTAGACTCTTGGGAACCTAGTGGCTGGATCAGGTGCGAGACTGGCAGTCTTAGCGATGGTTTGGGAATCTCTATATCCCGGTTTAGTGACGGGTTTTCGTGAATCAGAAGGCTTCGGGTGAAATGGAAGTGTAGATCCTTGGATCTTGGGTTGTGAGATAGGTACTGACTTGGTTCTTGGTAGGAACTCACATTGGGAATCGCAGGTGTTTGTGTGCAAGCTCTTCATTTCAGTGGGGTGTGAATTAAGGAATATGTATGCCAAGGGTATCATTTGAATGGTTCAAGATTAAAGGATGTTTCATATTTGATGGTAGATCACGCTCTTCTGATCGTGATTTGGTTTGGTTCTATCTATGTGGGAGTCAGTCAAGAATGGGGTTTCGGAATTTCAACAGCGGTATGTCAGTTTGATAGTTAAACAGAGCAGTGTCTTTTTCAGCACTAGAAGGTTCATCTCCTAGTTCGTCTCGCGTTGTTCATTATGTTCATGGATTCTTATCATCATGATGAGTCTTTTCTTGAAGGATTATTTAGTCCCTTTTGGTCAAAGTGGAATGGAATTAGCAATGTTCGGTTTTGGCGGTCTGTCAGGAAGTCAAACCAATTCGAGACTTCAGATTTCAGGTTAAGTAGAAGTGTCTATTTCTGCATGGGGTTGTTCTAGGTTGACAAAAGATTCATTCATATTTTGGTTGGGAGATCCCTATTAGGGTTAGTTTCAGTTGCCTCTAGGAAGGATGTAGTATGCTCGGGATTATGGTTGTGTTGCTTAGGATGTATGGCGTGCCTATGATGGTAAGGAATGATTTTGAGGGTGAAATCTAATTTAAGCGGGGGAGAATTGTAATGCCATATTCCGAATCGTTTCCTATTTCGGGGTGGTGACCAAAGTTCAGGTATTATCAGGCTTAGAACCTCTAAGGAAATGAGATATGGACCCATTTGGATGTGGGTGGCATAATTTAGATGATTCGGGTGTTCGTTTTGTGTTTTGGAACCAAGGGGCATTTTGGTAAAGTGTCAGCTCGACTTTTATGGAAATTGGATTTTTGTTTAGGAAATTTTAAGCCAAGTATGAGTTGATAAAATCGTAGAGCTTTTCGTTACCTTTTTATAGATCTAAGAATTGTTGAAATTAAATTTATAATGAAGAATTTATGGCCTTCGGTGGATTGCAGGGTTTTAAGGATAATCGTAGTATGCGGGACGTACATAGGGAGTACGCAGGGCGTACTTGTGTGAGGTTTGGTACATGAGGCGTACACTGGTGTACGGTTAGAGTACTAGGAGGGTTGTATCACAGATGTGAGGCCTCGTACACTAGGTATACGAGGATTACGCGGAGCATACGAGGGTTTAATGAAACCTTAGTTTTCAGATGTTGCACCTTATTTAAGTTCATCAAGTCCCTAGGGTTGGCCTCTTTACCAGCCTTCATACCTCCTAAACCCTAAATTTCGACCCTTAGCCTCCATTGTTGTATCTTTGAGCCCTTGGGAAGATGTTGGTGCTTATTTTTCTCATTTTGGAAGGATTGAAGAAGATTGAAGGTGCATTGATTGGTGTAAATCATAGAGATCCAAAATCAACACTCATTTTGCAAGTCTTTTGAGGTATCAAGTTCATACATTGTATTCTCCTTGATTAGATCTCTTCATGTCATGGTTTTTATGTTTTGGGTCCATTTTGGGTTAGTTTGATGAGTAAAGTCGGTTGTAGGGTTTATCCTTTTAGATCTGGGCCTATTATGAGTTTCTTAAGCCTAAAGGTGCAAGCTTTATGGTGTTTCTGGTCTCATGCATGCATTAAGTCATCTATTAAGTCCTTTTGACCTTTAAGAGATTCATTAAGTCATGCATGCAACTAGAGTTGGCAACTTTATGTGATAAACTAGCCCAACGAATTCAGATCTAAGTTTTGGAGTGGTTTTTTAATCAATTAATAGATGGAAATGAAAGTTGGCTGATTGACGGAATATGTTGGGCGTACAAGCAGGTACTCTTAGCATACAAGCCCTAAGGCAAGTACGTTGCGCGTACGAGCTGAGTACACCCCACGTAATCCTATAGTGGGTCTTCGGTTTGGGTATTTTTTGGACTTAGGTGTTGTGGGCTTTGTTGGGCCATCAAATTTTAAGTGTTTTTAAGCTAAAAATATTTTGGACCTTGGTTTAAGGCCATGAAGGGTTTGGGCCTTATTTGGAAAATTGGGCCATATTTGGGCATTGGGTGTTTATTTGGAATTTGGGCCTTTAGATTGGTGGCTTGGGCCTAGGATTTGGGTTAGGATGGACAAAGGGTAAAAAGGACTTTCACCCTAGTTTGGAGTCTTAGTGTGAGTCGGGACCAAATTATTAATTTGATGTTATTTTAGGTAATTGATAGTGTAGGATTTTTAGTAAATCTGCAGTTAGAGATTATTTGTGGCTTTTAGTTGTCTGAGGTGAGTTTTCTCACTATGTCCACGGGTCAAAGACAATAATTCCGACCCATTACTTGTTATGTGGAATGCTAGTTGTCTCTGTTATGCTTGCATGGAAGACCCCAGGGGTAGCCCGTGGCATTTGTATGAAAAACCATGGGGGTAGCCCATGGCACTTGGATGTCAGACCAGGTGGGTAGTCCATGACATTCAAAGGAAAGGCCATGGGGGTAGCTCATGGCACTTGGATATCAGACCACGGGGGTAGCCCATTGTATTTCAAGGAAAAGATCACGGGGGTCGTGCATGGCACATGTATGTATTGGTATGTGGTATTTTGGGGAACTCACTAAGCTTTGTGCTTATGGTTTTCAATTTATGTTTTAGGTACTTCAGTTTTCACATGGAAGAGCTTGGGTTGATTGCAGAGTACACACCACCTCGTGCTGCATTTTCTTGACTTACTTGGATATGATGTGATGATTGATACATTTCTTTTATTTGGATTTTTATGATGATGTTTCTGGAATACTGGTTTTATTAATTTAAAATGAAAATTTTGTGTCTTATTTTTGGGACGTTACATTCAAATTTTATAAGCAAATGTTTATATTAATTTATACTGTAAAGGTAAAACAATGTGTTACATCAACATTATTTGTTATTCAACATTTGATGTAGATAATTGCTCCAAATATTACATGAAAGATAAATCAGAAATGTACATGAAAGATAAATCACAAATGTACCAACAATTATGCATAACCGGTGCAATGGAAATTCCTTATTTTGTTTTACTTTTAAGCTTTCTTTTAATGACAGTTTTGATAATTGTGGGCACCTAATATGATATTCAGAGTGGAGGGTAGCATTTTACGAAGTGGTCACCTTCCATCTCAACGTCACATAAACCATGTTCCTCTACCACCACCACCATAGTGTTTTTAATGCACGGAAGAAAAAGAAAGAGATAGAGAATTGAAGTGGTGCAGCATAGCCGGAAAGACGAAGCTTAACATCGACACACATGATGCTTAGTTAGGGATGGTGTTCGGGCGTACCACATGCATCACTCTCTCTGTTTTGACATCCACTCCGGTAAGCCTCATAACAATTTCCTATTGCTGATCTGTCAATTTTTTGTTTACTCTCTCCATCTACATGGCATGTTTCCATGTCTTTAGCAACTATGTAGTGATTTCACAATGGATGTGTGTATTAAAATGAAATTTGAACTTGTAACAATACTATTTTGTACAATGTTTCTTGATTGACATACACATAAAACGCTAAAATTTTAAGATTTCATGATTTTTGGTCAACAACAAGCATCCAATTGTGAAGTCAATAATTTTGAAGTTGAACCAGAGGAGCTATCTTATAAAAAAAGGAAAACCAAGGACACCAAGATTCGACATGGCAATAACCGGTTCATTTTCTGTTAAATATCTACTATATTTATCTTTTTAAATTACTAATTTACTCATACTCATTTAGAGTGATCAGTTAATTAACACATATCTCATATAATGAAGTTTGGGTTGATTTTAAGACTACTAGAAATATGTTTGATTATGCTCATTTAAAATAGAATGACAGAGATATCAGACACCAAGACGAGATGTCCACACCCACCCACTTACACTTCATCAGAAAAAAATAGTCATAATATGTGCTTATGGGTATGAAATTGGTTATGCTGATTCTACAGGTGGGATTTGATAAAGTCGAGTGGGTATGTTTCCATATATGGATCATCTTGTAGCATTGGAAATGGGCCTAAGAGATTCGCCTAGTGGGTCAATTCTAATACGGTTGTTACGGTTACAAGCTAAATCATCTTTAAATCCATTCTGCTAGCCATTACAAGAAAGAAAATTGACTACATGATACATATAGAACAAATAGTTAAATAAACTGGCATATGAAAATGAGGATTTGGTTTAATAATCATCTTATTCGTATTATCTAAAATTTTAAAGGGTACTTCGGTCCTTTTCGGGTAATTTGCAGGTGTGTTAATAAAAATAAAAGTAAAATAGGGTGGTGTGCTCTTAATGAGATCAAAAGAATATGGATGGGTTATCTGAAGGAGATGGTGTGATGATGGGTTTAAAGGACAGTTTGTTACTTACACCATTATATTATGCAGTGGAAAAGAAAGGAGAATTAGATGGATATATTAGAAAAAACTATAAAAATTCTTCTTTTTGCTGGTATCATTTTTTCAAGACGTGGAATATGAAGAAAAGGAAGTGGCAAATTAGGGATTACGCATAGAAAAATGTAATGCATTGGAGTTATGCATTATGTTGTCTTAATTTAATTAAGAATTAAAATTGTGAAAGGACCATGAAAATCTTCTATATCAAACTTTTCATTGAGTTGTACATAAAGTTTTTCCTATGGATGAGGAGTGAAACTAGGTACCCACTTTCGAAACCGAAAGTGCCTTGGAACTGCTAGTTCCAGAATCAGAACCGCTTTAAGGCGTTCTGATTATGTTTCTCATTTTTACGGAATCGTTATCCGTTGGACACCCACCAAAACCGGGTATATATATATATATATATATATATATATATATATATATATATATATATATATATATATATCACAATCACGTACTCTATACAATATCTTAAATAGCATCATTTAAAATTCTAAAATTTTGAGCTTTTTTTTAACCTTTAAACGTCTATGTATAATTTTCACTTTGGATTTAAATTATACAAGCTCAAAATTAATTTGTGGACAGTAGACATAATGTATTATTATGTTCAAGTTAAATTCTAACTGATAGAAATATTTGTTCAGGTATGTATTTCATTTGTCTGAATTTTTATATAAAAAAAATATGAATTTAAGATACATGAAATCAATGGAATTTTTTGTATAGGTTTTAATTATTCTACACATATTTTTTTCGTCATCTTATTCAAGCTATTTATATTTTCTAATCATCATTTTTAATGTGTAGAGAATTATGTATTGATGTTATTGATAACTTTCTTATAAGTTTACAATAGATACAGTTTTATAAATTTTAAAAATTCAAAAAATTTCATGAAAGAGGGTACTCAGTATTGAAACCGCTATCTGTCGGTTCCGGTTCCAAATATTTAGGATGGGCACCTGTCTATGTTCATCTCTAGTTTTCCGGTAATTTTTGTAAAATTTGTTATAACACAACAAAATAAAACGTCCCAAGACGAAACCCAGACTTATTTCCTAGTTAAATGCTAATAGCAGAATAATTTTTTTTTACATTACTTAGGCCTTATTTGTTTGCATCTTAATACCACTTAATAAGGGGTAGGTCTCAATCTGTAAGATTGAGACCCTTTGTTTACCTTTTATTTTGTGCTCTTAATCTGAATTTTATCACTTACCGAATCAAACTTGGAAGCCCATCTAAAAAGAAAAAAAAAAAAAAAAAGACGCCCTAGCCCTCTTTATATTCTCTTGCTTCTCTCGTCTTCATCCTCTTGTTGATACTCTCGTCACCGAAGATCTTCCTTCCATCATCATTTTTCGTCGTCGTCGCCCTCCCAGTGTCATCCCCTGCCATCACAACCCTCACCACTGCCACTCTTTTTTTTTTTTTGGAGCATGCTTATGATGTTTTGAAGGCGAGGTTCTCAATGCTAAATCGAATGACTCCTTATCCTTTTCAGTGCAAAGATAGATAATTGTTTCTTGTTTCGCAGTCCATAATTTCATATGAAAGTGCAATATTCATGATGAATTATTTATGGCATCCGAGGAAAACATTGGTCAACCAGAAAAGGGGGGGGGGGGAGAATGATGATCAAAATGTACATGAAATGGAATTGAGCTCACAAGACAATGAATATGTGGCTAATTTGCGTGACGAGATTGCAAATCGATTATTTTCAAATGCTTCAAATTCAGTTTGTAGAATTTTATTTGGATTTTAGTTTGATTTCGAGGATTTTAAAAAATGTGTATGTTTGATTTGGATTTGTGTTTAATTTTGATTTATTTTTAATTTGGATTCTATATTGTTTTTATATTTTTTCTGATTATTCTAGAAGGTCATTCACTTATTTATAAATAAAAACGTCGAATTCAACAAAAAGATAATATATAAAGGTAAAATTGTCATTTTTATCAATAATGATCTATAATTCAGGGGATCAAACCAAACAACAATTAAAAATTTATATCTTAAGAATTTAAACCTTCTTAGAAATTGAGATATTTTTATTTTTTTCATTTTAAAAATTCAGCAAACAGCCTTATCATGTGATTTATATGTGAAAAGTATCTTCTAACATGATTATATTCATAAAGTCAAACCATGAAAGAAGCAATGATTTGATGCAGTTTAGGTGGATGTAGCAATAAACAAGTTGAAGTCATTGGTGTTCACACAAAGAGGTACCGATATGCCATGGTTGACTTTGTACAATGTCAACTTCTACTTCAATCCTAGTTCACACCAAACCTTTAAAAAGAAAAGAATATACTCATTATTTTTATATAAGAATAGATATAACAAATAAATATAAAAACTTGAATAATTTCATTTATCTTTGATAAATATAAACTTTTTTAATTTAATAAAACGAAACAATACACCATAAACCCTAATGGACACCAGGCTTAATGGACTTTGTGCCTTCCTCCTCAAAGAAAATGTTAGTAAAAACTTATCATTTTTCTACGTAAATATATGTGTAGCGTCCTCTTTTAGGTTCATTGTGAAATTTAATCAATCATTATACCTGGTTATGTTTTTTTTATTGGTACGTTACTAAATTTCTATACAAAAGATTAAATACTAATACTATATGAATAGTTTTTTTTATATCCATATCTTGTACTTATAGTGTTATGTATATGTGAAAAAATAAGTTCTAACATGATTATATTATAAAAGTCTAACTATGAGACGAGCATAAGATTTGATGAAGTTCATCGGACGAAGCAATAAACAAGTTAAAGTCATCGACGTTCACACAAAAAGGTACGGATATGCTGTCGTTGACTTTGCACAAAGTCAGCTCTTTCTTCATTAAGAATTATACATTCCAAAACTTTATTTTGTTGTCACTGAAATCACTATTTTATTCTTATCTACTTTTTCCTCATTTATTAATTTTAAAATAAAATTTCTATTATTATTTACAGTAAATTATACGAATGGTCTTTATGGTTTTGGGTAAACTGCAAGCTTGGTCCCTAACTTATTTTTTTAACTCGGAAGGTCTCTACTGTTTGTTTTTGTTACACATTTGGTCCTTATCTTACCTAAAAAGACTATTATTTAAATAGAAAAAATAGTAGGGGTATGTAAGGTAATGTGAGAGGGTGGGATTTAGGTGTGTTTATTTAAATAAATTAAAAAAATCGAGGGAAAAATAGTCTTTTTAGATAAGACAGGGACCAAGCGTGTAACAGAAATAAACAGTAGGGACCTTCCGAATTAAAAAAAATAAATTAGGGACCAAACATGCAAATTACACTAAACCATAGGGACCATTTGTGTAATTTACTCTATTATTTAAAGAGTTACATCCACCAATCTCATACACACAAATCTCATACACACAGTAACCCTCACATTTCCTTGTTCAGGATCTATCAACCATCAAGATTGTTGTCTAAATTCATTATATATATATATATATATATATATATATATATATATATATATATATATATATATTAAAGTTATCCTAACTTAGTTACAGTAAAGTCATTCCGCTAGACTTTATCTGACGAGTCGGGTAGGCTCGCATAGGTCGAAGATGTGTTGGAGGCTCTTGTGGTCTGTAAAGATAGTGCACTTGGTACCGTATAGGTAGTGCCTCCAGATTTTAAGAGTGAAGACCACCGCTCCAAGTTCTAAGTCATGAAAGGTGTAATTGACCTCATGCGTTTTCAGTTGTCGTGAGACATATGCAATAACCTTTCCCCTCTGCATTAGCACACAGCCCAGCCCTTGCTTCGAAGCGTCGCAATACACCACAAAATCTTCGGTCCCTTCCGGAAGAGAAAGGATAGGTGCACTGCAAAGGGCTTGTTTCAAAGTTTGAAATGCAGCATCTTGCTTTTCTCCCCAGTTGTAGGTCACACCTTTCTGGGTTAAAGCGGTAAGAGGCTTTGCGATGCTGGAGAAATTCTGGATGAACCTTCGATAATAACCAGCAAGACCTAGAAATTGGCGAATTTATGTTGGTGTAGTTGGTGCAGACCAGTTTTCGATAGCCTTAATTTTTGAGGGGTCCACGTGGATTCCTTCCTTGCTGACCACGTGACCGAGGAAGTCCACCTTTCTAATCCAAAACTCACATTTTGAGAATTTTGCATAAAGTCTCTCAGTCCGTAACGTCTCTAAGACTTGTCTCAGGTGTTGACTATGTTCTTCTTTATTCTTTGAATAAATGAGTATGTCGTCTATGAATACTATCACAAATTTATCCAAGAATGGACGACATACCCGATTCATTAGATCCATGAATACGGCCGGGGCATTGGTTAGTCCGAACGGCATCACTACGAACTCATAATGTCTGTATCTCGTTCGGAAGGCCGTCTTGGGAACATCACTCTCCAGGACTCGCAACTGGTGATATCCCGACCTCAGATCGATCTTGGAGAAGTAGTTGGCTCCTTGGAGTTGATCGAATAAGTCGTCGATTCGGGGTAGGGGGTATCGGTTCTTGATGGTAAGTTTCTTGAGTTCTCGGTAGTCGATGCACATCCTGAACGATCCATCCTTCTTTTTCACAAACAACACGGGTGCTCCCCATGGCGAGAAGCTCGGCCTGATGAATCCTTTTCCAAGTAATTCATTCAGTTGGCTGGATAGCTCCTGTATATCTGCCGGGGCTAATCGATAGGGTGCTTTGGCTACTGGGGTAGCTCCGGGAACTAGATCAATTCTGAACTCGACTTGTCTTGCGGGTGGTATTCCTGGAAGGTCCTCGGGAAAAACGTCAGGAAAATCGCATACGTCGGGCACATCCTTGACGTCCTGGACTTCGCGTTTCACATCTACAACATGTGCCAGAAACGCATGACACTCCTTGCGTAGGCACTTCTGTGCTTGGATACTTGAGATGATACGAAGAGTGGTACTGGGTTTGTCGCCCCAGACAATGAAAGTTTCGCCGGTTAGCAGATTAAGGCGAACGGCCTTATCGTAACATAAAATGTCCGCATGATGTGAACTCAGCCAATCCATGCCAATGATGACATCGAAACTCTTAATCGAGACTGGCACGAGGTTGATTGGAAAGGGATTATCGTTTAGAGTTAGGGTGCAGTTTAAATATATCTCCTTAGTTCCTTCGGTTTTCCCGTTGGCCATTTCTACTATGAACGGTTCACTTAATGATTGTGGTATTGGTTTTAGCATGCCTTTAAAGTCGTGACTCACAAAACTCCTTTCTGCTCCACTATCAAACAAAATGCATGCATACGAGTTATCGAGAAGAAACGTACCTGTAACAACAGTAGGGTCCGCAACGGCTTCATCTTGCCCCATTGCGAAAACTCGACCCCTTCCGTCGGTATTCCTGTTGTTTGCCTTCAGGCAGTCCCTGCGGTAGTGCCCCGTGTCTCCGCACTCAAAGCAGGCGCGGCTTACTCCGGTATTAGCAGTGGGGGCGGATTGTTGGGTTGGCTCTTTGAAATAGCGGGCTGTATGACCCTTCTTATTGCACCTGGTGCATTGAAGGTCACGACAGAGACCGTGGTGGTGGAAGTTGCACTGGTTACATTTCGGAAGTTTTCCATCGTATGAACTTGTGGGGGCAGTGGTGGTAGGTACAGTAATACCATGGGTCGCTACCACTTGTTGTTTCTTGGGGTTCTCCTGGAGGGCTTGACCCCTCCTCTTGTTCCAAGGTCTACTCTGGCCCTGAGCCTCCTTAGGTGGATTTGCGGTTGCTGCAATGGTACCCTGTTTTACTCCGTGGTCGATAAGTCGTTGAGCCAGGAGTTTAGCGCTGTTGTAGGTAATAGGGTTAGAAGCTAGGACATGCCCTTGAATCTGGGGTGACAACCCCCAAATGTACCTTTCGACCTTCTTTGATTCTGGGTTGACCATGGTAGGGCACAAAGCAGCGAGGTCGTTGAACCTAGCTGTGTAGGCGAGTAGATCAGACCCAGTCATTTTCAGATTCCAGAGCTCCTGCTCAAGCTTTTGCACTTCGCCTCTTGGGCAGTATTCTTCCAGTAGTAGAACCTTCAGATCTTCCCAACTCATGGCATTGGCGACAGTGAGAGTCACAGAATTGACATGGCTTTTCCACCAGGTGAGGGCTCGGTCAATGAAGGTGCAAGCAGCAAACTTGACTTTGCTTGTTTCTTGGCATGAGCAGATCTTGAAGACCATTTCGGTCTTTTCGAACCATTGCATTAGTGCAATGACTCCCCCAATTCCATTAAAAGTTTTTGGCTAAGCGTTAGAGAACTCCTTGTAAGTACATTCTCTTACTTGACCACGACCAGTGCCTTGATTGGAATGATTTGTGCTGCTTCCTGCCCCTCCATTTCCTTTGGAGTTTATTTGCGAGAGGGCTGCAGTTACTGCTGCTGTGGTAGCAGCCTGGACCATGGCTGGATCATAAGTTGGTGGTGGAGGTGGTGTCGTGCCCGGTCTGGGCCTTAGGTTTGGGCGAGGAGGCATCGCGTTGCCAAAAAGAAAAAAATGAGAGATTATAAGTTTTGGTGGTTGCGAGTTGGATGATATTGAGTTAACTTCCTTTAATAGTTTAAGAATTTGGTTTAGCCAACATAGGGTTTTGAGCTTGATTCATAAATAACGTTTGAATAGATGTACTTATGAATTGAATGGACTACACATAATTAAAACAAGAAAGAGATATGCCCTATATATATTAAACATATAGTTGTGTTACATCCGAGTTTAGACAAAACTTTTTGACCTTTCTAAAGGTCTCCGATTACAGAAAGTTTTAAAGAAAATTATATTCTTATCCAAAGTCCTAATTTATAACAAAATTTGAAATCCTGGCAAGCATTATTTGCGACGTAAGTTGCGCTTGGAGCTTGACTCCGCATCTGATTGCTTCGATTCCATTAGACGCCTATCAAAAGCGGCTTGTTGCTCCCTTAACTCGGCTAGGGCTGAAATCATTTGTGCCTGAAATGCCTCAGTTTGGAGTTGGGCATGGTCCTGAATCCCATCCAGCCTACGGATGTCAGAAGTGTGAACCTGTACTTCTACATTGATCTCGCGGATCCGGTTGGCTTGAACTCCGGATTGATAGCATTGGTTGGCTAGCTTGCCAACCATGACCGGAAGTGCTCGGTCTGCCGATCCCCCGCCTCTGACATCATAAAAGTCTCGGCACATGCCGTAGGGAGGGCGTAAGCTTTGTTGTCGTCTCCAATGGTGGAGGTGACTTCCCCACACAGGAGTGGGTCCTTGGAAGTTCCTCACATGGACAGGAGGTTGTGGGGCCGGTGGATTGATAACCTCTGGTTCTGAATCTGTACCAGAGTCACCTCCCTCATCCAATTCTATCGGCTCTTCGTCTTCTTTGGGATCTTCTTCGACCCATCCTCCATTACCTTGGTTGGGGTAGTAGGGGTCATTGGGGTGGTGGAATCCAGCCATTGAGTCAGTACGAGAATAGGGTTAAGAATTTACTATAAGCTAGAGTACATGAAATTTACCCTTAAGTTTAATGGTTGACGACAACACAAAAGCTCCCTTAGTATTATGTAATGATGTGCTTTTGGTAAGTTTTAAAATTGTTGTCCACTGCAGACACTCCTTGGCACATGTTAGTCGACTCTCGGACAAATATAGTTGATTAGGCTATATTCTTCCCAGTTCCGATTACATGTCCCAAGGCGTACCTGTAATGCACAACTTATTTATAGTACTTCTAAAATTATCAGATATGAAAATGCTTATTAGTATGAAACGAGTGCATGCCTACTTTAAAAACTAATTAAATTTAATTTCAAAAGTATGATCCTTCTTAGAGTGTTTTTGCCCAGTTGAGTTTATAGTTGTATACCAAAAAGAAATGGTTTTGATATACTTAGTTCCCTATAAACAAAGCTCTGATATCAATCTGTCACACCCCCAAACCAGAACGGCGGAAACGTTCGGGGGCGGAGGACATCATATTCAGTATCATAACAGTTCATAGAAAGGAAAGTACACACCACCATACATATATAAAGGTTTTAAAAATGTTTACATCATTGTATTCATTACATGCTCAAAAGATAAATGCATAAACATCATTCAAAAGAAATAATTAACGCCAGCGCGTTAATCCCCAAAAGTTGATTTCCAAACCTGCTTAACGGTTCCCTGAGAATACAAGTTATTTCAAAGAAAAAGTGTCAACAATTAAGTTGGTGAGTTCATAAGTGATTTAGAAACATTGAATGCCATTCCAAAATGAGTGTATATTTTCCAAGAAAATCCCTTATTTTCTTATAAAAGTATGAAATGCATGAGAGTATTTGTGTTGAAAAATGTAGCTAGTTGAACCAAGAAAATCCCTTATTTTCCTAATAGTTGTTTGGTTTGTATACAGGAAAATCCCATATTTTCCTAAAGTAATAGTTTGTTTAATGTCCAAGACTAAAAATTGGAAGCAATCCACATGCTTTAGAAGATTTTAAACATAGATTTATATAATAAACCTATTAGAAGATTTCAGTTTGTTAGATAAAGAATAGTTTTAATAGCTACTCGTTCATCAATCAGAAGTACTATAATAGTTGTGTATCCGATGAGTTTTATAACCATACTAAACATAATATGCCTGTAGCGACGTTCTTCAGGCGTCGTAGCGTTATGACAAACTGTCACCCCAAAGGACGGACTGTAGCTAACAGTCAGGGCGCGGGATCATGACTTCCCGTATAGATCTATACACATTTGACACGTTCTCCGAACGGGAGACTCTGGTTATAGACAGGACTTGTAGCGATACCTTCTAATAAAAAGGCAGTATTTGAAGATGTACATGTCTCATGGATTCTCAACTAAGTCTGTATCAAAGTAATAGTTTTGTGTGCAAAGTTTACCCTTTTTCACAATGTTTGACAAAGCATAAATCATAAGTTTTTAGAATGTATAAAACGGTTTAGCAACGAAGGATACTTTGGAATTTCTAAATACTTTGTATAAATCTAGTGCATGCAAAGTATGACAAGAGTTTTCACATAGTAGTACTAAATCACAAGTGATTCATTTGATAAAAACGAGTAAGTGAAATTTTATGAAATACACGATAATAACCGTATGTTTACTTGTATTCCCCCCCCCCCCCCCTAAAAGAGTATAAAAGCATTTAAAATATATTTAAAGTGTGTTTGAAGGGGGTATGAACTCACTTGAAAGTTTGAAGATAGCGAGATGGAAAACCGGGAAGAGTTTCGTCTTGGGAAACGGATTTTTCTCGGGATTCTCGGGAATCTCGGGAGTAAAATCGACCTTCGGGACTTGAGCAAAATGACCAGGGCTTCGGGTTTGAACAGGCACGGAAAACGAGGCAAAACGCAAGAGAAATGAGAAGAAATGAGCAAGTTTTCCGGAAACCCTCGCATCCCTTTTATAGGGGCTGAGAGGCCTCGGTACGCGGGGCGTACGCTCGTACGCAGCGCGTACTCGTGCGTCACCCGTGACTGAGTCCTCGACTGCTTCGCTTCGGATGGGACGGGTCGGGTAGGCTCGCATAGGGGCGACGTGGACGGACCGAGACCAAGGCCCTCGGGTACGCGAGGCGTACTGGGTTACGCAGCGCGTAACTCGGATGAGGACGTTGACTCCCCCCTCGGATATTACCGGATTTTTTATTTATTTTTATATATAATTTATTTAATAAACTTCAAAAAATCATATCTTCTTCATACGAACTCCGTTTTCGATGGTCTTTATATCCACGCATAGGTAAGACTATGCTCTACAACTTTCGTTTAGCCTCCGATGCCAAATTATGAAATTATTTTTATTATTTATTTATTAAAATGACGTGATTAAGGAATTTCTTTAAAAATTCATAACTTCTTTATCTGACGTCGGTTTTCGCCAGACTTTTTACCGCTGAAATACCATTGTCGAGACCTTCGATTCTCGTTTAGGTCATTCCGGCCAAAAGTCGCTCGATCTCCGATTCGAGTTTTTAGTTGTCTGTTGCTAAGCCGAACTTGGAAAAATCTTAACTTCAATATACGAAGCCGGATTTGGGCATCCTTTTTACGTACGATCCCGGTTTAATGATATTAAACATAATAGGAATTTAAATAGATACTTTTTGGGCATTTTATTATTAAAGTTAATTTTATTAACTCCAAGATGGTTACAATACTTGACTTTTTAGGTCATTACAAAGAGTTGAAATATCGGGTTGTTACAGATCTTAGACAAGGTATCGATCAAACTTCATCACAATGTCCATGGATGATTCGCAAACCAATCCAATCAACATCTCCAACAGTATTGGGTCAACGACAAGGATTCTGATCTTATATACTCATGATTATGAGGTTTGGACGCACCACTTCGAAGATTATGTGATCGGCTCAGAAGATAATAGGTACTTGATCTAGGAAGCAATCATAGTTGGGCCATTTGCTCACTCAAGCACCTCAAAGATTGTTAAAACTCAAAAGGAGTAAAATTAGCTTGTGAATGATGTGAAAGACATTCCTCAAGACGAGAAAGAAAAGTTTCAATGCAACATCAAGGCCTTAAGAATGATTAGATTTGCTTTGTAGTTGGATACGTTTAGATTGGTGAGTTCTTGCGCTATAGCTAAAGAGATATGGGACATGTTTTTGACCGGTTTAATCATTCGATACAGACCTTGCTGCTTTCTGAATTTGGTGATTTCAAACAGAAGCCCGAAGAGAAACTCGTTCAGGCTTTTGATCAGTTTAATCATCTTTTAAGCAAGATGATAAAGCACGGGATTGAAAGGAAGGTTATTGAAAAGAAGGTAACCTTCATGAATGGTCTTAAACCCAAATGGATGGCAGTCGTGTCCAAGTTAAAGGCACACAAACAGTTTAAATCATATTCTCTAGCGAAATTGGTGGGAATTCTGAAGTCCCATGAAAGTGCGTGTCAAAGGAAACGAACGTGGTTTCCAGTTTGGGTTCGTTAGCTCTTGTTTCAAAAGGGAAAAGTGTTGTTGAAGAAGAAGAAGAATTAGATCTTGCTGACTATGATCTAACCGGTGAAGAGTATGCCCTGATGGCTTCCAACCCTAGAAAGTTTATCAAAAGAAAGTTCCCAGCCAACAAGAACTGAAACTGGCAGGGAAGTTACAGTTCCGAAAAGGTGAAGGAGGAACCAAAGATAGGTTCGAAGTAAGAAGAATCCAAGAAAGAGATAAAGAGTGGTGGTGACTCAGGATTTGATTGCCATTATTGTGGAGGCAAGAATCACTTTGCAAAGGACTGCATACTGAAGAAAAAGGCAGAGAAGATTGATGAGGATGATGAGGAAGCGAACCTCTTGATACGATTGGAGGAGATCAAGAAAAAAAATCAGCAACTAACAATAAAACCATGAATGCTTTGATTGTACATGATACATGTAACAATGATGAATTCGGTGGAGTGGAAGTGTGGTCTACGGATTCACAGGAAGAAGAAGTAAGAAAACCGACTCATGGCAAGGCGATGCTGGTGAAAGAAGAATATGCTGCAAGAAGGTGTTTGATGGTGACAAAAGGAGTATCTCAGATGAGAGGATATACAACAGATGGTGGGATGGAAGATGAGATGGAGCAAGAGGACATGTGTTTTGCTGCGAAACCTGTTAGTGCACAGATCAACGAATGTGATGAGTTGATCAAGAAGGTGCAAAATATTCTTGCTTCTCTGAAAATACCTATTACTAACTATGAAAAGGAGCTGAATAGCTTAAAATCTAAATTTTCTAGTATAAGTAGTAGTCTTACCCAAACTCGTGTCACAAACTCTAACCTGACTGATCAAATGAGCAGGATATCGTCGAAGAGTGAGGAGAGGAGGATGTGGATTGAGCAGAAAGAGAAAGAGTTAATTAGGTTTAAGGATGAGTCAATCTATTTGCAACGAGACAATCTTAAGCTTTTAAAACTGTGAAACTTTTTTTGTTTAATTGCTAAAAGACTCTATTTTAATATCACTCAACTGCATCTCGATTGTGAAATAGGAAAGAAGATACATCACATGATTTTACCCTTCCTTGAGTTAAAGGAGGATGAAGTCGATGCCGATGGTTAAAACTGTGAAAATGTTGTATCTTCTGACGAAGTCTCTGCTGGCTACAAAATTGGTCTTGACAAAATAGAGTCCTACATTATGTCCACAGACCATAAGGACATGCTCAAAAATCTATTAGACGAAAATGACAGATTGATGTTAAGAACCGAAATTGTATAGAAATTTGACTCATTAAATGCCAAACTAAGTTCAGAAAATAAAATTGATGTTGAAAATGCATCTGAACTTAATGAGGATGATGAAATGAGTGAAATCTCTGTAGAGGATGTAGTCGAATGTTCAGAATTTGTCAAAAGCGAACCTGAAACTCATAAAAATCTGATTTCTGAAAACTCTATTGAGTTCGCTCGCTTGTCGACAGATTAGACCAAAATTCTCAAGGCAAAAGTTGTTGTGTATCAAAAGGTTCAAACCACTCCAAATCAAGTCTACACAGTTTAGGGAGTCACTCCTCAACAAACAGCAGAACTGACAACTATGGTAGAAGAAGATAATGCAGCGGGATGTGAAGAGTTCTTCTAGTCAGCACCAATAGATAACGATGATGAAACAAAAGGCCTATCTTAGAAAACCTCATGGAGAGTAAAGGGTAGGTACGTACCGGAACCACTTAATGAGCCTGCAAGATATGATGTGCCAAGCACAAGTGGCACCAAAATATCTTTAGGCAAACCAATAATAACTTCCAGTGAGACATCTTCGTCAAAGAGCGAAAGCCATGCTCAAATTCCAAAGAAAAAGGCCAACATTCATAAAAATCTAAAACAGGTGGCAGAACGAAAACACCAACGAAATCTGAGAAACAAGAAGAATCTCTCAGAAAGAAAACAGTTTTGGAGATCTCAAAATCCTCATTATGTTAGGTATGAAAGGACGCATAAGTCACGAGGAGAATCAAGAAGCAACCGACAAGAGGGTTTCGGTCCTTGGAATGAAAGGAACCGAAAGGAAAGCTTCGATCCGCAGAAGGTAAGGAACCGAAAGGAGGGTTTCGATCCATAATAAGTAAGCAACCGAAAGAAGAGCTTCGGTCCTCAGAGCGTAAGCAACCGAAAGAATGGCTTCGGTCCTCAACATAATAGCAACCAAAAGGATGGATTCGGTCCTACATTCAATCATACGAATAGAAGGGAAGAGTGTTCACGTTCTCAACCAAGGAGGAGTAATAATCGACGATCTAATATCGCCTCTAAACCCTATTTTTCTCATTCTAATTCTAATCCTTCAAAAGATTTAAAGGGGAAAGAAAAGCTCTTTCCAGAAGACAACAAATACCCGAAAGAGATCCAAAAGAATGCAGACTTCAAAATCTCAAACCCTACATCTAATGAATCTAAGCCAAAGAAAATTAAAGTTTTCACAATAAAGAGAAAAGATGAGACAACACTAATTAAAAGAACTTATATGGTTGATGTTTCTCTTACTAGTCATTGTCCTGTAAAAGGCTCACAAGGACCCAAGAAATTTTAGGTTCGTAAATTTGCTTAATATTTTGCAGGTTATTCGTGACGAGCAGTTTGACAAAGAATGGTATATTGATAGTGGATGCTCACGTCACATGACAGGACGAAAGGAAGAACTGAGGGAGCTTCGGTCTCTCAAAGATGGTGGAATTGTGAAGTACGGCAACAATTCTTTTTGAACTATCAAAGGCTATGGAATAATTACGAATGGTGATTTCTCAATAAGAAAGGTCGCATATGTTGAAGGATTGCAACACAACCTTATCAGTGTTTCACAGTTGGTTGTTGGGACTGGATTGAAGGTTTCATTAGATGATGACGGCTCAAAGATAGTCGAAAAGAAGTCAAATAACATTTTGTTTAAATCCAAGCAAAAGAGAGAAATGTACCCTTTAAACCTCAATCCAATTCGAGGGAAACCAGCAGTCTGCATGCTAACGAAGGCTCACTCAGACGAAAGCTGGTTATGGCATCGAAGGCTCTCTCATCTTAATTTCAAGGATATCAACAAGATTTTTTTAGGAGATCATGTTCGAGGTCTTCCAGTTCTCAAATTCGACAAAGAACATCTATGTGCAGCTTGTGAAATGGGAAAGCAAAGTAGACAAAGTCATCTGTATATTATCAACACAAAGGTGATAGAACCATTAGAGTTGTTGCATATCGATCTTTGTGGTCCCCCGTCTATTGAAAGCATTGGTGGGAACAAGTACATTCTGGTCATTGTTGACGACTTCTCTCACTTCATATGGGTGTTTTTCTTGAAGCAAAAATCAGAGGCTACTCCTAAGCTTAAGCTCTTCATCAAGCAAGTTGAAGTTCGACTGAGGAAAGTGGTTCGTAACGTAAGAAGTGACAATGTCTTGGAATTCAAGAACAAGGATTTCGAAGATTTTCTAGCTGAGAAGGGAACTACTCATAATTTCTCGGCTTCATATACTCCACAACAAAATGGAATCGTCGAAAGGCGAAACCGATCTCTGTGCGAAGCAGCTCGAACTATGCTAAGCTTCGCTTCCTTGCCTTTGTATTTCTGGGATGATGCTATTGCTGCTGCTTGTTACACTCAGAATAGATCATATCTAAACAAGCGATTCCATATTACTCCCTATGAGATCTTGAACAATCGCAAGCCGAATGTAAAATTATTTCATGTGTTCGGTTCAAGATGCTTCGTCTTCAACTCAAAAGAGAATCGAAACAAGTTTGATGCTAAGGCTGATGAAGGAATATTTTTAGGCTACTCCTTGCACTCGAAGGCATATAGAGTTCTGAACAAGCAATCTAAGAAGATTGAAGAAACACACTATGTCACTTTTGACGATAGCTATGTCAAGAAGATGAAGACAACTGAAGGTGCAATGCAGGAAATCTTTCCGAAGACCAGTTAAGTAACAACTCCTATCTCAAACCTTTTCAAACAATATATGCTTGTTTTTGATGAACCTGAAAAGGCTATCGATTTTGAATCAAAGGCAGAAGATAACAAATTTGATAGTCTAAAGCAAATCATTGACGATGTTGCACAGAAGATGGCTGCTGATCAACCAAAGGCAACCGAAAGGCTTGACTTAAGCGAACCTTCTGGTGACCGTCCTTCTGTCCAGGGGGAGGGTTCGTCTCTTCCAAAGGATCAAGGTTCTTCATTCCAGGGGGAGAATTCAACGTCACAATCATCTAGGTCAACCGAAAGTCCAAACGAAAGGGAACATTCTGATCCAGATATTGAACTCCTGTCATCATTTGAGGGGGAGAATACACATGTCAATGATGATGATACACTATTAGAACTGGACGAAGAAATCAATACAGAACTGGATCCCTCTTGAGATCCAAATTACCCACCTCTCATTAAATGGACCAAAGATCATCCTCAGAGTAAAATCATTGGGTAATCTTCATAAAAGGTATTAACTCGGTCACAGATCAAAGCGAAACAAGCTACACTATTCTCTCAAGTAGAATTTTGCATGTTCAACTCTTTTGTCTCCAAAGTTGAACCGAAGACTGTGAATTCAGCTCTTGACCACTCTGATTGGGTTCAAGCCATGCAAGACGAGTTAAACGAGTTAGAAAGAAACAAAGTATGGCGTCTAATTCCAAGTCCAAAGGATGCTTTGGTTGTCGGTCTCAAATGGGTATTTAGAAATAAGACGGATAAGAAGAGGAATGTGATTCGTAACAAGGGTCGGTTGGCTGTAAAAGACTACTGCCAAGAGGAAGGTATCGATTATGAAGAGACCTTTGCTCCAGTTGCAAGAATAGAGTTAGTTCGAATCTTTCTTGCTTATGCTGCACACAAAAACTTTGAAGTCTATCAGATGGATGTGAAGTATGCCTTTCTCAACGGAGAACTTGAAGAAATTGTATACGTTGAGCAACCGCCAGGCTTCGTGAACGAGAAGCACCCAGATCACTGTTACATCCTAGACAAAGCGGTATATGGCCTAAAGCAGGCTCCCAGAGCTTGGTATGACACTCTCAATCGATTCTTAAAAATGTCTAAATTTAAACAAGGTTCGGTTGACCCAACCTTCTTTCGTAAGAGAGAGGGTAACCACCTTATGATAGTGTAATATCTCAAAAATCAGCTATACCTTGTGAACCTTCTTTTTTGAGTAATTGTCATATTTGGCCCTTGATAAGAAGATGCTTGGTTGACAGGTACGCGGGGCGTACTAAGGTGTATGCTCAGCGTACTTGTCCGTGTTTTGATCGTGAAGGATTGCCAGGTATGCAGGGTGTACCAATGTGTATGTGGGGCGTACCCGGCCCAGAAAAGAAACCCTAATCCTTTGAGCCTCCCTATTTAAAGAACTTTATGGCCCTTTGTTGGCCACCTTTCCCTAGAGTCTTATCTTCTCAAAACCCTAGATCTCTTTCATATAGCAAGGAAGTGTCTTGAAGAGCTTGTTGGTGTGTTCTTGGGCATTGGAGTAAACTGAAAAGCTTTGGAAGAGGAAGTGTTAGAGCTCAAGCTTGTAGATCCGAGATTAGCAGTGGGAAAAGCTCCAGTTTGAGGTATAACGCTTCATGCTTTCCATCTTTTATGTTTGTTTCATAAGAAGGATGTTTTAGGGTTTTTGTCCCCCAATTTTATGGCTTTATGGGTTGTTGAGTTCTTGGAAGCCGAGATATGTCCCATGCTAGCTCATTTAGGATTGTTATGTGATAAAAATACAGTCTTGGTTGTCAAAAGTTTTTCATGCATGAGATATGGACCTTTAAAGGTTGGAAATAGGGTGGTTTGGGTGTTGGTGACTTCCATAGCCTTGCAAAGGCTTAAAGTCACCAACTTTATGGATTAAGTCGTATTAGAGAAGTCGGATCTAGAATTTGGACACAAATCTTAACTGATTAAGACCCAAAAATCAAAGAAGACTGAAACTGGGAGTTACACCGGGCGTAATCTCAATACGCGCAGCGTAGGGGTCGCGTTCCCCCATTTCAGTGGGGTTGCCGGGTACGCCCAGCGTATAGGTTTGGTACGCGCAGCGTAACCCGCAGAGGGTTGACTTTTGTTGACTTTTAGGGGTGGTCAATATTTGGGGTCTTTGAGCCATGATAAGGGTATAATGGTCTTTTACCCTTCTGAGAGTACCAAGAGAGAGAGTTTAGTCTAGCCTTGGGAGTGGTATTTACTAGGATGTTTATTCCATGTGATTAGGCGGAGGCTAGACCAAATTGTACCGAGTCAGAGATTTACCGAGACACCCGAGGTGAGTCTTCTCACTATACTTTACCTAGGATGGTAATTAGAGTCATGAGACAGAGTATTTGTATGTTCTTGCATGATGTGATTTCTATGTGCTTATGCTACGTATGTTACAGAGTTTACAGAGTTAGGACCGGAAGGTCCATAGAGTTAGGTCCCGAGGGCCCATAGAGTTACGGGACTGGAGGGTCCCACTAAGACACATTGACCAGAGGGTCAACAGATTTATAGCCTTGAGTGGCTAATATGTGTTGTGTGTGGTATTTTGGGTAACTCACTAAGCTTTTATGCTTATAGTGTTTTGGTGTTATGTGTTTCAGGTACTAGTTTTATTTGTTCTTTGGATCGCGAGAAGGCGCCGGCATGATTCATACACACACGCGGAGTTTTATTTGTTCTTTGGATCATTGGATATGTTTTATGAATTGAGATGTGAGACGTTGAGATTTTATAATAATTATGGATGAAAATGTGTTTTGGAAATGTGAAAAATTGTTTTAATTTTTACGGTGTTACAAGTTGGTATCAGAGCCTTGGTTTGAGGGATTCGGATGCACCCTTGGGCGCATTTGAACTCAAACCCAGGATTTGAGGAATTTTTTGAATAATTTTTTTTTTCAAAATAAGCAAAAGGTTTTGAAAAGAACAGAGTAGAGTCGTTTGTACGATCAGCCAGCGCCCGAACGGTGATTTCCCAAAATACCCTTATTTTATGTGATTATGAGATATGATGTGGTATATTATGCATGCTAGAGTAGACTAGGTATTCTCATTAGGACTAGAGTGGCCTGATTTTTGATGCCTTAGTCTAGGAGATTTCTTCTAGGAGATGCTTGAGAGGGAATAGATAGCAACGAGGAGCTTATGAGAGGTCTGCTAGAGAGTAGCCTATGCATAGTGAGAGAAGAGTACTTGGAATTTGGGATACTGGGAGGAGGACTTAGGGTGTATACCAATGCAGTGTGGACGGTAGTATTGGGCCCGTACTACCGAAGACACCGGAGTGGTGCGCAGTCCAAGTAAGAATCTTTGGAGTACCAGAGGTCAAGTTGATGGATTTTGGCCATATGAACATCCCTATGTGCACATGCAACCCTAATGCTTGGATCTAGGTTTCTCTAATTGAACATACATTGAATCCAAGACTTCTAATGGCTAATATACAATAATAACAATATGAAATCAGAGATTAGAAGTTTACCTTAAATCACTTGCTTGATCTTGTTGTCCTTGACGCTTTAGAGTCACAATTGTCACTCCTCTAATGGCTTACAAACACCAACTAGCAAGAAGATGATTTAGGAGAGAGGAGAGAGGAGGAAGAAATCAGCCAGGGTTTCGTTAGAGGCAAGAGTATTGAATTCCCTCAACCCCTAGGGTCTATTTATACTAGTAAGGCTCATAGGGTTTCACCCTTAAACCCTAATTGGATAACTTAAGACCTAAGCAATCCAAATCCTTTCCATGATAAGCCTTGGACGATTTTATGGCTATCCTTAGCCCTAGAAATCGTCCACCCCTTATCCATAAAGGATACATAGCCCAAAGTGTAACTATCAAACAATTGACAGTTTATACCCCTTTATTTAATTAATCTCTTTAAGTCACCAAATTAATTCCTAATTAATTTATGACTTATATTAATCAAATAACAATATTATTATTCCTTATATTATACTTATAATATATTAATAATATTCCTTCTCTCATTATAAATCATCCTGTCAAGTTGCTATGGTGCAGGCAACCCAAAAGGACCATGCACAATCGGGTCAAATACTTGCCTAATATAGTTGCAGCCTTAGACACTATTCCAACAGTCTCCCACATGGATAAGTCTAGTAACTATATATACAAGTATATTCCGATTAGCAATCGTAGCTCTCAAAGACGCTGTTAAACTCTGATCTAATCAATCTTGTCCTTCAGATAAGTGATCGTACAGTCCTCTGTTTAGATATCATGTTGACAATTCTATGGAACAATTTGTCTAGCATTTGGTTTCTCGATCTCCGATTTATTTGACATAGAACTTAATCGAACACATCAATTCAGTTCTGACTGGGCCCGGCACATAAGTCAAATCAAATCATCGGGCGGCCGAGATATCGCTTTTACCCTCTTGGGATAAAAGTAACAGATAAACTTCGACTTATATGCATTTACTTATTCATTAATCAACTATACACAATAATGTGTTTTATAACATCAAGTTACTGATGCGGTTTCGCATTATCAATGTACAACCAATTAACAAATAACAAACCATATATCTAGGTTTTAAGACTATATGATATTATCATCTTGCGATCACCCTTTTATCATATTCCACAAGGTGATTCCAGCAAGCGCGGGTTTGTTCCAATGCTCAAAACTAGTTCATAAGCACTCATGAATGTTGCAGCAAGCTTTTGCTATGTCTAATACCATTTAGACAATCTACACACCAATTCATGACAATCTCCATTCATATCTACTCCCAACATATGAACGATTGTGGACAATTAGAACAATTCGATTATTCTTAGTAAACTCAATTATTCTGGAAGTCAAAACATGCAAAATGAAACAATAGTTAAACAATTAACATAAGACAGTAACATTACTCATAAATAATACTCTTTTATTTAATCATCAAATGATAATTACATTTATCTATTACACGTTTCTACTACTATCTAATCTATACTAATATCATCCTTCAGCCCAATACTCCTAGCATGCTGCAACTGCTTAACCCTACTCAGTCCCTTCGTAAGCGGATCTACTAGGTTATCCTCTGATGATATCCTCTTCACTACGAGTTGTCCTTCTTCTACATGATGTCTAATAAAGTGACATTTTCTGTAGATATGCCGAGATCTACCATGATCCCTCGGTTCCTTGGTCAACGCAACCGCTCCTTCATTATCATAGAAAATCTCCATGGGCTCATTCATGGCAGGTACAACTCCAAGATCACCGATGAAGTTCTTTAACCATATTGCCACCTTCTATGCTTCGCTCGCTGCAATGTACTTTGATTCGCACGTTGAACCAGCTACGGTTTCCTGCATGGAACTTTTCCAAGTCACTGCTCCTCCATTCAAGGTAAAGACCCAGCCCGACTGCGAACAGTAGTTGTCCCTGTCGGTCTGAAAGCTGGCGTCACTATACCCTCGCACCTTCAAGTCATCACTCCCTCCGAGGACTAAGAACCATTCCATCATCCTCCGAAGGTACTTCAGGATATTCTTAACCGCAATCCAACGGGCTTTGCCAGGATTCCCTTGATATCTGCTAACCATGCTCAAAGCAAAGGCTACATCAGGGCGAGTACAAGTCATAGCATACATGATTGAGCCAACTGCGGAAGCGTATGGTACTCGGCTTATTTCTGCTATTTCAGCTTCGGTACTTGGACTTTGAGTCTTACTCAACTTGGCATTACTTTGTATCGGTAATTCTCTCTTCTTCGAGTTTTCCATACTAAAACGTTTTAGTACCTTATCTATGTAAGTGTTCTGACTAAGTCCTATTAGTCTCTTACTTCGCTCTTTCACTATCCTTATTCCCAAAATATAGGAAGCCTCTCCGAGGTCCTTCATAGCGAAGCACTTCCTGATCCAGGACTTAACCTCTTGTAGAGTCGGGACGTCGTTTCCTATGAGTAGTATGTCGTCGACATATAGAACGAGGAAACTTACTATATTCCCACTGGCTTTGACATATACACATGATTCATATTCGCTTCGTACAAATCCAAACTCTTTGACTTTCTCATCGAAGCAAAGATTCCACCTGCGAGATGCTTGCTTAATTCCATAAATGGACTTCTCAAGCTTACACACTCTATTCGGATGCTTCGGATCAACAAAACCCTCTGGCTGAGCCTTGTAAACATCCTCCGCCAACTTCCCATTAAGGAAAGCGGTTTTAACATCCATTTGCCAAATATCATAATCATGAAATGCGGCAATAGCTAGCATCACTCTAATAGATTTTATCTTCGCAACTGGTGAGAAGGTCTCATCATAGTCAACTCTGGGAGTTTGAGTAAAGCCCTTCGCAACCAATTGCGCTTTATATGTGTGTACGTTTCCATCCACGTCGGTCTTCTTCTTGAAGATCCATTTGCACCCAACAGTCTTACGTCCGGGCACATTATCAACCAAATTCCAAACTTGGTTATCATACATGGACTGGATCTCGCTGTCTATTGCCTCTTTCCATTTTACAGACTCCGGGCCTGCCATGGCTTCCTTATAGCTATTAGGTTCATCAAGATTTATTAGTGTACCGTCACTAATATACGTGTCCCCTTCGGTAGTAATATGAAAACCATAAAACTGGGGTTGAACTCTAACTCTCTCGGAACGTCTAAAAGGTAAGGACTCGTCAATCGGTTCAACCAGAGTTTCCTCCTCGGGTTGAGTGCCAGCGGTAGAGGTTCCTTCATCTATCAACTCTTGAGTCTCTTCAAGCTCGATTTGCCTCCCACTGTCTCCTTGGCTTATGAGTTCTCACTCTCGTAAAACTCCTCTCCTCGCAACAAAGACAACATTGTCCTTCGGTCTATAGAAGAGATATCCAAAGGATTTTTGCGGGTAGCCGATGAAAATACATCGCTCATTTCGAGGTTCGAGCTTGTCGTGAGTATCTCGTCTTACGAAAGCCTCGCAACCCCAAACCTTGATATGTGCCAACGAGGGAGCTTTCCCTGTCCACATTTCGTGAGGTGTTTTGGCAACCTTCTTAGTAGAGACTCGGTTAAGGATATGGGCGGCAGTCTCCAAGGCATACCCCCAAAAAGAGATTGATAGTGAAGCACGACTCATCATAGAGCGAACCATATCCAATAAGGTTCGATTACGCCTTTTTGCCACACCATTCAACTGCGGTGTCCTAGGTGGCGTCAATTGTGAAACTATTCCACACTCCTTGAGATAATCGTGGAATTCAAGACTTAGGTACTCTCCTCCTCGATCGGATCGAAGCATCTTGATTTTCCTGCCCAATTGATTCTCCACTTCATTCTTGAACTCTTTGAATTTTTCAAAGGTTTCTGAATTTTGCTTGATTAAATAGATATACCCATATCTACTATAATCATCGGTAAAAGTCACGTAGAAGCGGTTCCCATCCTTCGTGGTTGATCTAAACGGTCCACATACATCGGTATGTATTAGGTCCAATAGACCCTCACCCCTCTCGCACGTACTCGTGAAGGGTGATTTAGTCATCTTTCCAAGCAAACAAGACTCGCACGTGTCATCTTCCCTAAGGTCGAATGACTCCAACACTCCATCCTTTTGGAGTTGGGCTATGCGTTTCTTGTTGACATGTCCAAGACGACAATGCCACAAGGATGCTCTATCCATACTATTGGAAGAATCTATGTTCAAAACATCATTTCCTAAGTTATCAACAATCATAACAGTTTCATAAATTCCATTACATGGTATAGCTTCAAAATAAAAGACACCATTTAGATAAGCCAAAATAGAACCATCCTCATGTTTAAAACAAAATCTAAAACCTTGTCTATATAAACCATGAAATGAAATGATGTTTCTAGCCATTTCTGGCGAATAGCAACAAGTGTTCAAATCCAAACATAAATTATTCCTAAGCACTAAAGAATACACTCCAATCTTGGTCACAGGCGACGATCTTCTGTTCCCCATAATTAGATTGATCCTTCCTTGCTCTACATCCCTACTTCTTCTTAGTCCCTGCACATTAGAACAAATGTGATAACCACAACCGGTGTCAAGAACCCAAGAAATAGCATGATTAGAATTGTTAGATTTAATTGTGTATATACCTGCGAAAGACGGCTTGATCTTTCCTTCCTTGATGGCATGCAGGTACTCTGGGCAGCTTCTCTTCCAATGTCCTATCTTATGGCAGTGGTGGCACTCTGCCTCCTTTGGGTTAGGGCAGGGCTTAGCAGGATCAACTTTGGTCCCACTAGAAGAGGCACCATCTCGGGCTTTAACCTTGCGATAGTTCTTAGACGAAGCCTTCCTCTTCTTTCCCTTTCCTTGACCAATAGCCAAGACAGGAGCAGCAGGTGGATTGGGAGTTGGTGCAACATACTTGTCTTTGAAGTTGCTCTCAGCGACCCTCAAGAGACCTTGGAGCTTGCTTAGGGTGACCTCTTCCTTGTTCATGTGGTAGGTCATCCTAAATTGATTGTAACACGGAGGCAAAGAGTGAAGCACCATGTCGATCACCAAGTCTTCCCTAAAGTCAACATTCAACTTGCGATGACGATCGACATACCTTTGCATCTTTTTCAGGTGCACGGTAAGAGACTCTCCATGACCCATTTTAGCGGAAATCATGTTAGTGAAAATCTCATAATGCTCTTGCCTCGCGTTCTGGTGGTATCTCTCCAACAAGTCTTGGTGCATTTCATACGGATACATGTCCTCATAGGATTTTTGGAATTGGGCATTCATGGTGGCTATCATGATGCAATGTACCTTCATTGCATCACGCTCGTGAGTTTCAAAAGCGGTCATTTCAGCCGGAGTAGCGATTTCAGGGTTGATTTTCTCGAGCTTCTCATCGAGGACATACTCCTTGTCCTCATAGCGAGCAATTGTGCGAATGTATCTTATCCATTCGCTAAAGTTTGTCCCATCGAAAGTGACCTTTTGACAAAGGCTCATCAATGTGAATGAACTAGCAGCAGCGTTATTTGTGTTCGACATCTACAAATAGAAAGGACAAAGATATATTAGAATATGAATCCCTAATAATCACCCAATAAGAAAATTAGGGCTAGGATCCAACAACAATATTTACATATTAGAAAAGGGATGCCGTAATCTAACATGCAAACAAATTGAAGGTAAGTGAATGACGATTCACTAATTCTCCACCACAAAACATAACTTTAAGTTCTAAATGTACTGAGAATTCCTAGGTTTAGATGAGATTCATTGAAACTTTTCAATGGCATGTATAAATCTCGATATGCCCCTCTTGTTTCTGACTAGGATACCGAGGATCACAAAGTGGGTGTGAATTACCATGCAAATTTACATGGTGCCTTCATTGTAACGATCACCTATTCGATGTGCCGGTAAACCACACACGCTCCATCAAACTATGATAAACAATGAATCTCCCTTTGCCACCTTTTCTTAGAACTAATTAGTGTGCCGGTAAACCACACACGCTCCACTAACTTCTTAGAAAGGGTGCAAAGTGTAATTTCATGGGATTGCATCAATTCACTTTTCCTAAAGTAACTAAGATTGAGAAATTTTTGAAAACATGTAGTTACTTTGTATTTCATATAATACTTTTAATGAAGAGATGAGGTTGCCCTATCCTACCCGTTCGGCTAACGACCCTCCACCGATCAAACAAGCGGTGGGTGTGAGTGTACACCCATTAAGCGCCATTTTATAGGTAGCAACCTTATACCCATCTTATAGACCGGCTTCGTGAATGAGGCCTACTAACGGTAAGACTAGCATTTTAATTATACATATATATATATATATATATATATATTAATCTTGTAATATTATATATATATATATATATATATATATATATATATATTAATCTTGTAATATTATATTAGTATAGGGTTGGATTTTAAACTTGTAAAATTCTAGGGTTTGAAATTTAAATTGTCTAAATTAAACTTTTAATCACAAAACATAAATTTCAAAACTTGAGGGCAAGTTTTAAACTTTTAAAACATAGAGGATCAAATAACAAATAATCTTAACTAACAATTAATTCCATAATTATCCATATTTGATTTATTTAATGATTTCTTACAAAACAATTTACCAATTTAATTAAAATAATTAATCAATTATCACATAAGGAAACAAATATTTAATTAATTGATAAATATCTTCAATTAGGTCAAGAATATACTCATATATATCATAAAATCGGATTTATATTGATCTAATATGATTAAGGCAAGTATCTCAAAGATAAATAGCAAGAAATCCCGAAGTTTCCTCCTTCTGACGCTCGAACTCGCCAAGTACCCAGATGGACTCGCCGAGTTGAGCCTACTCGCCGAGTTCATCAGCCAGAGGACAAAAAAAATGATTTTTTCAGCAACAGACAAGCAATCAAAGTATGAATTCAATAGAAACCAATCTAGGCTCTGATACCACTGATGGGTTTTGGCCATATGAACATCCCTATGTCCACATGCAACCCTAATGCTTGGATCTAGGTTTCTCTAATTGAACATACATTGAATCCAAGACTTCTAATGGCTATTATACAAAAATAACAATATGAAATCAGAGATTAGAAGTTTACCTTAAATCACTTGCTTGATCTTGTTGTCCTTGAGGCTTTAGAGTCACAATTGTCACTCCTCTAATGGCTTACAAACGCCAACTAGCAAGAAGATGATTTAGGAGAGAGGAGAGAGGACGAAGAAATCGGCCAAGGTTTCCTTAGAGACAAGAGTATCGAATTCCCTCAACCCCTAGGGTCTATTTATACTAGTAAGGCTCCTAGGGTTTCACCCTTAAACCCTAATTGGATAACTTAAGCCCTAAGCAATCGAAATCCTTTCCATGATAAGCCTTGGACAATTTTATGGCTATCCTTAGCCCTAGAAATCGTCCACCCCTTATACATAAAGGATATATAGCCCAAAGTGCAACTATCAAACAATTGACAGTTTATACCCCTTTATTTAATTAATCTCTTTAAGTCACCAAATTAATTCCTAATTAATTTATGACTTATATTAATCAAATAACAATATTATTATTCCTTATATTATACTTATAATATATTAATAATATTCCTTCTCTCATTATAAATCATCCTGTCAAGTTGTTATGGTGAAGGCAACCCAAAAGGACCATGCACAATCGGGTCAAATACTTGCCTAATATAGTTGCAGCCTTAGACACTATTCCAACACAAGTAGGGTTGAGTTATCGAGCGCAAGTATGCTCGAGCGGGTCTCTGATATTTTGTTATGTTGTATTTCAGAGAGACATCATGGTTGGGACACGCCACACACTGAGAGCAGTGGTACTAGTGATGAGGAGATCCGTAGGATGATTCATGAGGAGGTGGTTGCGGCCATCCAAGCTGAGATACTGGAAATGTTTGGGTCTATGAAGACCACTCAGGCCAGGGAGGACGCGGAGTCTCAAGGGAGGGATCGGCGACCGGCAGTGTCCCAGCCGGCAACCAAGCGTGCCAAGCCCGTCGATCCGAAGACGGGGAACCAGAAGGGCTGCACTTGTGGCAAGTGCGGCAAGGGTCATGACGGGGTTTGTAGGGCAGGGTCTTGCTACAAGTGTGGCAAGGAGGGGCATATGGCTAAGGACTCCCCCAAGGGGTTTGTAGTATGTTTTAACTACAACCAGATCGGACACCGGAAGGCCGAGTGTCCACAGCTACGAGGGTCAGCACAGGGAGTTTCTCAGGGATCTGCCCCTGCTGCTGTTAGAGCTTCAAAGAGTCGGCCGGTGAAAACCGAGGCACCGAAGACACGAGGGAGTGCCTTCCAGTTGACCGCGGAGGAGGTCCGCGCTGCGCCCGATGTTGTGGCTGTTATGTATTCTTTCTTATGTTTATTCTGAGTTTGTAGTGATATGCTTTTATTGTGATATGCGTAGGTACATTTCTTGTGGGTTATGTGCCTGCTTTGGTGTTATTTGATTCGGGTGCGAGTCGGTCTTTTGTGTCGTTAGCCTCTAGTCAGCACATCAGTATTTTTCGTGAGGTGTTTAGTCAACCTTTGCGAGTTTCTATAGCTGACGAGAGAGCAGTGTATGCCACTTATGTTATTTGAGGATGTGTACTCGAGATATTCGGCATGGGGATTCCGTTTGATTTGGTCCCGATTGCTATGGGAGATGTCTGTGTCATCATGGGCATGGACTGGTTTAGCATATTTGGAGCGGTTATCGACTGCGAGCAGCAGTTGGTGACCATACGAGACCCTAGTGGGGGAGTTCTTATGGTTTATGGCGAGGGTACCCGTTCTGGGTCAGCATTTTGTTCCACCGCGAGGGCGAGGCAGAGTCTACGGCAGGGCTATAGTGGGTATGTAACTTATGTGATGGATACGAGGGTAGGTGCAGAGAGACCAAGGTCGGTCGACGAGGTCCCAATAGTGCGTGAGTTCCCGGATGTTTTCCCCAAGGAGTTGTCGGGTGTGCCTCCCGAGAGGCAGGTGGAATTCTATATCGATTTGGTTCCGGGGGCAGCGCCTATCGCCAAGGCGCCCTATCGCCTTGCACCTCCAGTGATGCAAGAGTTATCCTCGCAGTTCGAGGAGCTGCTGGGGAAGGGGTTTATACGGCCGAGTAGCTCGCCGTGGGGAGCACCGATCCTTTTTGTCAAGAAAAAGGATGGTTCACACCGGATGTGCATTGATTACCGGGAGTTAAACAAGCTGAAGGTCAAGAACCGTTACCTCCTACCGAGAATCGACGATTTGTTCGATCAGTTGCAGGGAGCGTCTTGGTTCTCCAAGATTGATTTGAGTTCTGGATATCATCAGATGAGGGTGCGTGATTAGGATATCCAAAAGACAGCGTTTGGGACTCGTTATGGGCACTACGAGTTTGTGGTGATGCCTTTCGGGCTCAACAACGCACCGGCGGCGTTCATGGATCTCATGAACAGGGTGTGCAGGTCGATGTTGTATTGTTCGGTGATCGCGTGTTCATCGATGATATATTGGTGTGTTCAAGGTCAAGAGAGCAGCACGAGGAGCATTTGAGAGAGATCCTCGGAGTTCTGAGATCGGAGAGTCTTTATGCCAAATTCTCCAAGTGTGATTTCTGGTTATGGGAGGTCCAGTTTCTAGGGCACCTCGTCAACCAGAATGGGATATTGGTCGATCCGGCCAAGATTGAGGTGGTGATGAGTTGAGAAGTGTCGAGATCCCCTTCGGAGATCAGGAGTTTCCTGGGGCTGGCCGGATATTATCGGAGATTCATTCAGGATTTCTCCAGAATTGTGGTTCCTCTCACCAGGGTGACCTGGAAGGCATAACTTTCAGTTGGGGCCCGGAGCAGTAGGCCTCATTCGAGACACTTCGCCGGAGATTGTGCGAAGCCCCAATGTTGGCCCTTCCGGAGGGAATGGAGGACTTTGTAGTGTACTGTGATGCGTCGATATCGGGTTTGGGTGTGGTGTTGAAGCAGAGAGCGCATGTGATAGCTTACGCATCGAGGCAGTTGAAGCCTCATGAGGCGAGGTACCCCATCCACGATCTGGAGTTGGGGGCTGTTGTGTTCGCCCTCAAGATCTGGCGTCACTATTTGTATGGGGTCCGGTGTACCATATACACGGATCACAAGAGCTTGAAATATTTGATGGACCAGCCCAACCTGAATATGCGCCAGAGGAGATGGTTGGATGTGGTTAAGGATTATGAGTGTGAGATCCTGTACCACCCGGGAAAGGCTAACGTTGTAGCCGATTCCCAGAGTCGTAGGGCAGAGAGCGCCCCGATACGAGACATTTGTATGAGATTGACATTGATGACTCCGGTGTTTGACACCATTCGAGGAGCCCAGGCTGAGGCCGTGAGACCGGAGAACCGCAAGAGAGACCGGGTTATCGGACAGGTATCGGAGTTCGTCACCGATAGTCGTGGACTTATGACCTTTCAGGGTCGGATATGGGTGTCGTATGAGGGTAGGGAACGTACCATATTGATGGAGGAAGCGCATAGGTCGAGGTTCTCGATCTATCCGGGGGCCACTAAGATGTATTTAGATCTGAAGAAAGAGTATTGGTGGCCCTGTATGAAGAGGGATGTCGCATGGTTCGTAGAGAGGTGCTTAACCTGTCGCAGAGTGAAGGCTGAGCACCAGCGACCACATGGAAAGTTGCAGCCACTTGAGGTTCTAGAGTGGAAATGGGAGCAGATTTCCATGGATTTTTTCACCAAATTGCCGAGGACGGCGAGGGGCGTCGATGCAATTTGGGTGATTGTTGACCGTTTGACGAAGAGCGCTCACTTTCTTGCCATTAGTGAGAGTTCCTCTGCGGAGAGGCTAGCAGAGTTGTATGTGAGAGAGGTGGTATCGTGGCATGGAGTACCGATCTCGATTGTATCATATCGAGATGTACGTTTCACTTCCAGGTTCTGGAAGAAATTCCATGAGGATTTGGGCACGAGGCTGCATTTTAGTACCGCATACCACCCACAGACGGATGGACAGAGTGAGCGGACGATTCAGACGCTCGAGGACATGTTTCGGGCGTGTGTTTTGAATTTCAGAGGGAGTTGGGACACGTATTTACCCTTGGCTGAGTTTTCTTATAACAACAACCACCATTCGAGCATTGGTATGCCTCCCTTCGAGTTGTTATATGGGAGGAGGTGTCGGACTCCTATCTGCTGGGGTGAGGTAGGGCAACGTGTGTTGGGTAGCACTGAGATAGTGCTTCAGACGACTGAGCAGATATAGCATGTTAGGCAGAGGTTGCTGACGGATTAAAGCCGCCAGAAGAGTTATGCTGATAGACGACGTTCCGAGCTTGAGTTCCAAGTAGGAGATTTCGTTCTCCTGAAAGTATCTCCTTGGAAAGGAGTGATCCGATTCAAGAAGAGGGGAAAGCTGGGGCCCCGATATATTGGTCCATTCATGGTCATCGCGAGAGTAGGCAGGGTAGCATACCGTTTGGAGCTACCTGCAGAGTTGGGCCAGATTCATGATACCTTCCATGTGTCTCAGTTGAGAAAATGTATAGCCAACGAGTCGGCGGTGGTGCCATTAGAGGATATTCAGGTTGATGCGAGCCTGAATTATGTCGAGAGACCGGTTGCGATAGTGGATCAGAGGATTAAGGATTTGAGGAACAAGGAGGTGCCGCTAGTTCAGGTTCAGTAGCATCATCAGAGAGCGTCCAAGCTGACTTGGGAGCCAGAGACAGGGATGCGGGAGTAGCATCCGGAGTTGTTTGCGGCGTGAGACTTCGAGGGCAAAGTCTGATTCTAGTGGGGGAGAATTGTAATATCTCAAAAATCAGGTATACCTTGTGAACCTTCTTCTTTGAGTAATTATCATATTTGGCCCTTGATAAGCAAATGCTTGGTTGACAGGTACGCGGGGCGTACTAAGGTGTACGTTCAACGTACTAGTCCTTGTTTTGATCGTCAAGGATTGCCAAGTACGCGGGGCGTACCCGGCCCAGAAAAGAAACCCTAATCCTTTGAGCCTCCCTATTTAAAGAACCTTATGGCCCTTTGTTTTCCACGTTTCCCCAGAGTCTTATCTTCTCAAAACCCTAGATCTCGTTCATATAGCAAGGAAGTGTCTTGAAGAGCTTGTTGGTGTGTTCTTAGCCATTGGAGTAAAGTGAAAAGCTTTGGAAGAGGAAGAGTTAGAGCTCAAGCTTGTAGATCCGAGATTAGCAGTGGGAAAAGCTCCACTTTGAGGTATAAAGCTTCATGCTTTCCATCTTTTCTGTTTGTTTCATAAGAAGGATGTTTTAGGGTTTTTGTACCCCAAGTTTATGGCTTTATGGGTTGTTTAGTTCTTGGAAGCCGAGATCTTTCCCATGCAAGCTCATTTAGGGTTGTTATGTGATAAAAATACAGTTTTGGTTGTCAAAAGTTGTTCATGCATGAGATATGGACCTTTAAAGGTTGGAAATGGGGTAGTTTGGGTGTTGGTGACTTCCACAGCCATGCAAAGGCTTAAAGTCACCAACTTTATGGATTAAGTCGTATTAGAGAAGCCAGATTTGGAATTTGGATGCAAGTCTTAACTAATTAAGACCCAAAAATCAAAGAAAACTGAAACTGGGAGTTACGCTGGGCATAATCCCAGTACGCGGAGCGTAGGGGTAGCGTTCCCCCGTTTCTGTGAGGTTGTCGGGTACGCCCAACGTACAGGTTTGGTACGCGCAGCGTAACCCGGAGAGGGTTGACTTTTGTTGACTTTTAGGGTTGGTCAATATTTGGGGTCTTTGAGCCATGAGAAGGGTATAATGGTCTTTTACCCTTCTGAGAGTACCAAGAGAGAGAGATTTTAGTCTAGCCTTGGGAGTGGTATTGACTAGGGTGTTTATTCCATGTGATTAGGCGGAGGCTAGACCAGATTATACCGAGTCAGAGATTCACCGAGACACCCGAGGTGAGTCTTCTCACTATACTTTACCTAGAGCGGTAATTAGAGTCATGAGACAGAGTATTTGTATGTTTTTGCATGATGTGATTTCTATGTGCTTATGCTATGTATGTTATAGAGATTACAGAGTTAGGACTGGAAGGTCCACAGAGTTAGGGCTCAAGGTCCCATAGAGTTACGGGACTGGAGGGTCCCACTAAGACACATTGACTAGAGGGTCAATAGAGTTATAGCCTTGAGTGGCTAATATGTATTGTGTGTGGTATTTTGGGGAACTCACTAAGCTTTTATTCTTACACTGTTTTGGTGTTACGTGTTTCAGGTATTAGTGACAATCGCGGGAAGGCGCCGGCATGATTCGTACACACGCGGAGTTTTATTTGTTCTTTGGATCTTGGGATATGTTTTATGAATTTAGATGTGATACATTGAGATTTTATAATAATTATGGATGAAAATGTGTTTTGGAAATGTGAAATTTTTTTTTAATTTTTACGGTGTTACAGATAGTCCAAATTTACGTTGATGACATCATCTTCGGCTCCACGAATCCAAGCTTAACAGCTGAATTCAGGAAGTTGATGGAAACTAAATTTGAGATGAGCTCAATGGGTTCAATTAACTTTTTCCTTGACTTAAATATTAGACAGGGACCCGAAGGCATTTTTATCAATCAGGAGGCATATACAAACACATTACTTGCTAAGTTTGGCATGATGGGAGAGTCCAAAGTGAAAGTTCTATTGACTTTTGGGACAAAGCTTACTCCTTCCTTGGAGAAGCCAGCCGCTGACATGACGCTTTATCGTCAAATGATTGGGTCACTAATCTATCTAACAACTAGGAGACCCGACATCATGTTCTCAGTTTGCTATTGTGCCCCATTCCAGGCTAACCCACGCGAACCTCATATACAAGCTATGAAAAACATCTTTCGCTATCTGAAGCGAACCTCCTCTCTCGGTATATGGTATCCAGCCAACTCAAGTTTCTTTATCCATGCATTCTCTGATGCTGACTTAGGTGGTTGTCGATTGGATCGTAACAGCACCACTGGAAGATGCCAATTTCTCGATGGTAAATTGGTCAGCTGGAAATCAAAGAAACAAACATGTGTGTCTCTCTCCACGGCAGAAGCTGAATAAATTGCTGCCACCTCATGCACATCTCAGGTTGTATGGATACAGAGTCAACTTAGTGATTATGGGCTGAACATGAAGAAAATCCCACTATATTGCTACTCTAAAAGTGCAATTAGGATTTGTCGTAACCCAATGCAACACTCAAAGACAAAGCACATAGCACTGAGGTATAACTTCATCAAAGATCACGTGGAAGATGGCAACGTTGAGATTCACTTCGTGAAGACAACTGATCAACTGGCAGATATATTCAATAAGGCTTTACCTGAAGCAAGTTTCAACAAAATCTTACAAGGCCTAGGAATGATGGAAGCAGAATCAATACCAAAATCGCCTTCGCTTCAATAAAGTTAAGAAGCGAAATAGAGCGAACCGAAATGAACCGAACGCTCAGTCTATTTCGGGTTTGGTTCAACAAAGAACCGAAATGAACCGAATGCTCGGTCTATTTCGGGTTCGGTCCTTCTGAACTCGTTCTCTTCTTTTTCATCGCAAGGAATTTTGATTGTATTCTTTTGTAAACTCTTTTAAATACTCATTTTATGTTTCTTTTCATTTTTTTATTTTCATAAAATCCAAAAATATTTTTCTTTTTCGTTTTATTAAAAATCTTCACAAAATCCAAAATTTTCTTTTATTTTATTTTTATCTAATGCTTTCCTGTGTGTACATGTTACTCTTGATGGTGAAGCTCAAGCATATATAACCTTTTTTCTATAAATTAGTTAAGTGTCCCTAGATGCATGTTGTTGTATGTTGACTAAAGCCTCTACAGATTTTGAGTGAAGCCTTAATAACATGATATATACAAATCATGTTTTCCCAAACTAGGTTGTTACATTTACTCTAATCATGAGCTACCTTACTCTTCTCATATTGAGCTTAGAGTTTTCTGCTTGGTCCTTCTTTTATAGCAGAGGTACTTTCGCTTCTTTTACCATCTATATCATTTTTCTTCATTACACTTCATCTCACTTATGTAACCCTTGAGACTTTCAACATTTACCACTGAGGTTTATGGTTATACAAAATCTGTGTTAATGATATTATTTTCGTGTCACTACGTACTAAGTGAAACCTACAATTCAACACCTTTAATGAATTGACGGTGCACCATTACTATGATAACTTTCTTGAATGCAATCTCTTTTTATTTTGAGTGATCCTTCTGAAAATGTCTATTACCAAGATTTTACTTCCCCAAGGATCCAGTTAAGTTTTTTTTTGAGATTTCACATTTGTCAACAAGTCACTGAATATCTTACCAACCTACTTGTTTAACAGGCCACATTGGTCTCACAAGTACTTTGTTCAATTTCGGTCTTATATCAAGTATCGAAATCATGAATTGAAGCGAAAGCCAACCTTTATAGCTTTAATTAAAAAGATTCCTTTCAATACTTCTTAACAAGTACTTGATCGTTATTTAATGGGAACCCACACAAGCACTTTGAAGTCTCTCTTGACTTTGAAGGAAGAGATTCGTGCCTAGAATCAGTCGCTTCATGTCTTAACAAGACATCACCAACTCCTATAAAAAGTTTGCTTTATTTCTTTATCATTCACACTCTATGCATAAAAATCTCTAATTTTCCAAAATCTGGCTCTATTAACAATGACCTAATTGTTACAGCTTCGTTTTTAAAAGTATTCCAGTGATCGATAAAGATAAAGGTGATGACGGTTCATGTAATACATGTGGTGACATTTGGGATAAAGTTCTTGGTTGAGTCAGCAGTTATCCAATCATTTTGACGATTTGAAAAAGGCACTTTTTATGGAAAGGTGCATAACAATGAAAAGTCCTTTCTCTCTCCTGCGTCATCATTGGGGTTGCCAACTGTTCACTCTGTCACATCAGGAACGGTTTCTAATAAGTCCAAGATTTCAGTCGGATATTTCTCTCTCCTATATGTATGTATAAAAGAATTTGGCACGCTCCTCTTTACTCTTGAATCACTTCCAACTTCTCTCAAAGCAAAAGGGCGACTTCTCTCACCGTTCATCTTCTTCTTCTCAAGCTTCATCAATGGCATAATCATCTTCTGTTCAAGATACATCTGCTCACTCCAACCTTCTCACCATCAAGCCTCAACAAAACCTCATCATTGATCTTACACTCTTTCTCTATGAATCCTACATGTTGTACGTCGTCGAATGTCTCAAGAACTCACCTCTTCAACCGCTTACTATGACAAGGTCGAAGTTGTTCCCATGACCTGCCTCTCACACATCTATTCAACCGCTTACTATGACAAGGTTGCTGAGAGGATTCACTTTGAAATTCACAACGAGAAGACCTCCATCTCCAAGAATCACTTATGTGCCCTAATTGGTCTTGCTCATGAGCCCACTCTGGTAAACCCCGACTCAATTACTACCGATCAACTGTTCTCCATGTTCTACCAAATGGGGTACACAAAAAATCTAGCCACAGTTACCAAATTCAAGAAGTCTTGCCTTCCTCTACAATGGAACGGCCTCTTCACTCTTCTTTTCAAAGGTCTCTCGGAGAGTAGCGCTAACTCAGACGGAGCAAGCAAGTCATTTATGACTGTGCTTTATGGTTTGTATCATGGGGTTACCTTGGACTATGGGGCAGTCATATGGCAACAACTAGTTCAAAGTTTGTATTCTTCATCACGACATTCAGAGATTTCCTGTGGTAAGTACGGGTACATTATTACAAAGTGGGCGATGGATCGTCTCCACGTTCCAATCATGGCGGACTCTCTTCTTTCATCTATCGCAACCTTTCACACCACGAAGATCATCATCACAGATCCTTCCAAGTTTTCCTTCATTGGATCAATCCCAGCAGCTATGTATGCTTGTGTGTCTGACGCAAGCAACGTTATTCAAGAATACAAGAAGCTTCCTTCTTCGGGCCCAAGGGAACTCACTCCTACCATGATTCGATCAATCGAGGAAGCAGACAAGCCTGCGAAGAGGGGCAAGACCCCAGAAACACAAAAGGAGGTGAGGGTCACTAAACCAACCAAGGGAGATAAAGGAGGTCAGGTCTCCATAGTTCAAACACCTAGGAAGTGAAAGTCAGAGAAAGCTGCCCCAACTCAACCTAAGCCGAAGAATGTCAGGAAACCAACTCGACGAGTAATTCTTCAATCTTCAAGTGATTCTGACTCAGAGTATGTGCCACCTACTCAACCCACACCTATTCCAAGTGAATCTGACAGCGAAAGCTCAGAGGATGAGGGTTCGGCGCGTGGTGATACACCGCCTCGCTCGCCTACACCTGAGGTATCTGTTCGGTCCAAAGCCCCTTCTCCTCCACCAATTTCTGTTCCTGTTTCTATCCCTCCTATTTTCCCATCATTACATCTCAACCATCCACTATTCCCATTTCTGATCCAATCTTTACTGAAGCTACAATTACCAACACTACTGGAGTTCGAACCAACGTATCTGATACGGGGGCTCGTTCTTCAGCACCCACTCCTCCAGTCACAACCGAACCTCCGGTCACAACCGAACCACTAGTCACTACCGAACCTCCTGTAACCACCACACCACTATCTCCTACCCAATCCACTGAAACCAACACAGTTCTAGGAGGAGAGGACTTGGAGTTTGATTCTACTTACTTCAGTCCCTACCGCCTCCAAAGTGATAACGACGAAGATGCTCCAGTAACCAAGCGCCATCTCAAGGCTGTTACTGACAAGCTTGATCAGCTGCTTTCCTCCTCCTTTACTAGTGCTTATTCTGAAGCCGCTCTTAAAGCTCTGTTCTTTTTCATTGTTAAAGAGCATGATGCTTCTCTATCTGCTGCAGCCAAGGCGATTGAAGCTTCTACTTCTCAATGTCAGAAGGCCTCGTCTGCTGTTGAGGCTTCGACGAAGGAATGCAAAGAAGCGACCGCAAAAGTCGATAAACTAATTTCTGAGGCTCAACTATTCCTTGATTCTTTGCAGGCTGATGCTCAAAAGAACTCTCAGACAGTGAATGCTTCGGTTGATAATCTTCAACGTTCTCTTCAAGCTGAGCGGACTAATCTTGAAGCAGCTCGTAAGGCAATTGAAGCTGCCAATACCACCCTTCACGCTAACGTCAATGATCGTCTGACTCAACTGGAAGTAGAGTTGGCTGTAGAAAATTGCATAATGGATGAGTTAGACAAGCGTACATCTCAGCTGAAAATGCAAAACCTCAAGCTTTGCACTGCAACAAACGAGATTAATGATTTAAAGTCTGAAAGGGAGGTAATTCGAAGCTCTGTAGGCGATGTTCATTCCATTCTACTTCATCTTCTTGATGCACATGATCCCATTCAGACTACATCCATCAGACGCCATTTGGCTAACAAAGTCAGACCTGCATTGGATATCCTTAGTTGGATTGAGTGTGTTTCGGTGACTGGTATCCAGCCGAAACAAGGGGGAGAAAAGGAAAAAACTCAACCTCCTCTCGAACCTAAGTCAATAGCTGAACCGAAGGATAATGAAGCTTTCAGTCAGCAAAAGGGATAAGCGGAAGAAGAAAATTGGTGAAGATGATACAGATGATGATGATGATGTTTTTGAAGACACTTTGGGTGAAAATCCCTCCAAGCCTTTTCAGAAAACAAAACTTTCTGACAAAGAGCTTGTAGAAAAGTTCAAAAGGGAAACGGGTAAGTTGGAGAAGAAGCAAAAAGAAAAGGAGCTCTTGGAGAAAAAGAAGTCCATTTTTCCATAGTGGACCATTGATTCACTTCAAAGAGATGCTATAGATGAACCAAGTACTCATTGGCTCGAACATGTCATGTCGTTCGGCCTTGAAAACTCGAAGGATGCGCAGTTTGACAAGCCAATCACTCGAAAGGCATTTATATTTCATTGCTTCAACTCAACTGTTGTCATCCCCTCTCCGGACCCGAAGGTGGATCGGGATCTGTTAGAGTTTTATCTGGAGTTCGCTCAGCCACAATACTTGACCTAGATCTCACAGAAGATTACTACTGTCAAGGTGGTAAAGCCATATTCAGCCGGGAAGTTCATCAATGTCAAATTTAAAGTGACTCGAGGCTCTGAAGGCACGGTTCATAATTTATCCTTGGCTAATCTGCCGAACCTCAACCCTCACGACTGGATACTCCTCAACAACATTTTGCTGTCGAACCCTCAGGAGTATTAGCCGATTATAGACCATATCAAGCAAATGCTTGTTTGCTACATTCATGAAGTAGCAAAGATGGATCAAGAAATCGCCTCGACTGTTCACAAGCGAACCGCAATCAAACCAATGGGAAGAGCTAGTGATTTAAACTCAATGATCAAGGGGAAAATTGACACAAAATATCACACAGTGATGTTTCCCAGGGGCGAAGGTCAAAAATGCATGTTCACTCTTGTTGAAAAGCACCTGTTCTCAACTGCTTGCCTGGAGCATATTTTAGTGATCATTCAGAGGTGTAATCAGAACTCAGCAGCCGACAAGAAGTTGTTTACTGACATGCTGAGATGGTATATTCAATTTCGGCAGACTCTTCTTGCTATCATTCCTCGGTTGTTTAAAGTTGTGAAGACAGTGAAGCCTACTCAAAAGAAATAATCTCTAGCCTCATTTGACGTAAAGGGGGAGATTGTTGGGCTTATTGTGTTGCGTCATAGGCTCGGTCCTTAGCCTAATTTTTGTTGCCGGTTTGGGCCTGTCCAACCATGCATTATTTTACTCTAGGGTTTTAGTCTTTAAGGTGCATGCATGCATCATTAGTTTGTAACGATTTTATTAATTTTCTCATCAGTATTGTAAACCCTAGCTCGCCTCTACAGTGGATGTTCTTCATGGAGCTCTGCTGAGGCGTGACTATATTTTAATCATAAGCTTTACATTGATTCGATACTATGTTCATAATCGTATTGTGTTTGAATTGTTTGTTTTTCATCAATATACCTGTGAAAGATCTAAACTATTTGAGATTTATTCTCATCAAATAGTTTTTACATTTGAGATGTACGAAAACTTCGTTGCCTACCCTTGGTACGTATCTTTAGAAACTTACCCTCAATTTTTTCTCTTTCATTCATGCTACCACTTCCCATTTTAAGATATATATTTTCTATATTTAGTACCCAACCCGGAAGTGAGCAAATTATCCCTAATCTCTTCTTTCTTTGGCGGTGAATTTACACATAGTGCTGACTTAGAACGCGACTTAGTGATCAATGTGGACTTAGCACTCAATGAAATTAGTACTTCAACTGAAATTATAACATTATCTAAAGTCAGAAAACCTCAAACTAGATAATCTTTTTCAACTAGGTCGTCATGGTTAAGTCATGATTTCCATGGTCCTATTTTCTGACAACTTAGTCCGTAGGACTTGAATTAGAGAAACCCTAACGTGATTATAGCTAAATGATTGGACTTTCCTTCAAGGAATTAATCCAATATAATCAAAAGACTTTTTAAGTCACCACCGCTCTAAATATATACTTGTATCTGATTAAGTTCTAATTGAATATGACACTAGTTAAATTTCAGGATGAAATTCTTTCAACTAGGGGAGACTGTGACAACCGTCAAATTTCGAGTCCATTCTAGATTTGACTTAACTTAGTTGCACGTATAGGCACGACACATAGCAGTTTTAATGAAACAATAACTTAAAGATTGATAGATTTAGTAAGATTAAAGTGAATAAAACAATAAGAACAATGATCGAGTGAGTGTCAAATGATTTATAATCAATGCCTCAGAAGAGTTCAACGAGAACTTTTCTGTAAAAGCAATATAGGGCAATACAAAATGATTAGCCCTAGAACGATACATGTATGCACTTTATATATTCTAACCCTAGCATCATAATGACATATCGAAAGACCCAATCCGCTAATATATAAAGACTAAATGCATACATAGAAAATTTGACACAACACATTAAATGACCCAACAATCTCCCCCTTTGTGTCAAATAAGAAGTCAAGATTCTTCAATGTTGTTCCAACTTCTGGACTTTAAGCAGCCTGGTCATCAGATTCAGAAGTCCAACATAGTATGAAGAGCAGGTGCAAAGTTGAGCACCACTAACGGTCAAGAAGTCTATGAGTCAGGTACTAATTTGAAAGGACATAAGAGTTATGATTATTACCTATGATGAAAAGATAATGTATGGAGTCATTATACAAGCCTTGTTTTGTTGATGATTCCAGGACGTAATCATCCTAAGGGGATATAATTGTAACGCCCGTAGATTGGGGCTAGTCAATTTAGAGACAATAAGCGTCAATAATGACTTTTTGATAGAAGATTTTTTAGAATGAATAATCTTAACCAAGTTATAGTATATGTCACAAGGGTTCCATACATATAAAGAACGCTGAACTCCGACTTATAACGAAGAAGTTATAACCCTGCAAAATTGTGCGACAATACCGACGCGACGCTGTATGACATAAAAAGTGAGTTTGTGATAAATACTTTTATCCTTAGCAATCTAAATGAAAGTAATAGTATACGTTAAACCGAGAGCATGCATAGAAAGAATGTCCAAATCTGACTTCGTATGAGGAAGTTATGATTTTTCTAAGATTTAGCATAGTAGTGCACAACTCAGAAATCAAATTTTAGATCGGTCAATTTTTATCCAGAATGATCTAAATTGAAGATCTCATTAAGATGTGTTAAACGATAAAAATACAGTCGAAAAGGGAGTTCGTATGTAGAAGTTATGTATTTTACACGGTCGTTAACAATGTAATCTACTCAGATGGTTAAATTTAAAATCCGTCACGAATTAGCCAATCGAGTCAAAAGGAAAGTTGTAGATCTTGTCAATACCCACATGTGGATATAAAGAAAGTTAAAATGAAAGCTTGTTTGTGAAAGTTATGAATTTTTTAAGATTGACTGTTTTACCTGCGTTAGATGCCACGTGTTAGCACAAGGCTTCACCTTAGTGCCTACGCAAGGCTCACGACATAAGAGCTAAGTCTCACAACATGAGAGGCACCAAAAAACCCTATAAATAGAGGTGAGTCCCGGAGCGCCAGAAGGCTCCGAGAATAAGAGCTTTTAGATCGGAAGTTCTGCTCCTACAGAGCCCGACTCCTTGCCAAACCTCCTAGTAAGTGAGTTATGCTTACCCTTCTTTAAGTATAGCTTATGTTTAAGTTCAATATCGTTATTATGAACCTACAAACAATATATGCATAATAAAATATAGTATACAAAGTGTTATTATAATATCTTTTAACTACTCGCGGTATGGGGAATCTGGTGTGAAAGGTCGTATAGGGTTGTTGGATTTAAGAAGTGCTATAATGCCAAAATGGTCCTGCCTCTCCCCCACGGGAAAAAATTAAATATATTAAATAAGGGCCATAAGCACTCATCGTTGAAGCGTGAGTTCGAGTTGTTCGGAGTTCGTTTATTTATGAATCATTTTCGGGACCGTTTTGCAACAAATTTCCACTATAGGGGTTGTTTGGTAATTTAATTAACCAAAGTAGGACTGATTTGGTTAAAGAAAATAAAGGGATGGGTTAAACAGGTTATTTTTATTCAAAGTTTGAATATTGGGATTTATTTTGTTAAAAATAACCAAAAGAGGTGCTATTTTGAATAAATGGGTTTAATATTTGGGGGTTTGGGGCTGATTTCTAAAATAAATGTTGTTAGTAGGGGTTATTTTATCAACTTCATCAAAGTCGAAAGGAAATTAGGGCTTTTATGTCCCGTTTTTGTCTGATCGTTCAAATGGAAGGAAGATGAACACGAAGGAACGACATAGACACGAACAACGACGGCGGCAAGAGGTAGCACGAAGCCTCGCAGGCGGGTACGAGATCTTACGGTCGTGGATCGATCGTAGGCGGAAGGAGCGTCTCCGGGGGTCGTCGACGACGAAGAAATGAAGAGAAGTAGCAGCGAAGCTTCCCTCTTCTCGTCCGGCTGCAAGGTGCGAAGTTCCGGCGTCGCAAGAAGCAGTAGCATCGAAGACGAGACGTTCGGAGGTCTGTGGTCGATGGGAACAGAAGAGAAGGAAAGCGAGGGAAAAGAGGTATCCGGTCTTTGGCCGGTCACGAAGGGGAAACGAAGGCAGAACCGAAAAGAAGTCTTGGATGGGGGCAAGGTAAGCAGCGACTTAATATTTATTTATTTTTTATTCATTATTATATATATATATATATATATATATATATATATATATATATATATATATATATATATATATATATATATATTTTGTGATTTTGCATCTAACCCAAAGGATGATGATGCAGCTATAAAAGTCGATCAGAAGGGGTGTTTGTTTGATTTTTTTTTTTTTTTTGACAGGAAAAGGTAGAGAGAGGAGGGAGAGGCTTTTACAGTCGTTGATCAAGGGAGCACCATTTGTGCTCTAGCTGTTGAGGAAAGAAGAAAGACAAAGAAGAAGGTGGAGTTTTCTTTGCTTGTACTGAATAAGAAGGAGGGAAGAAGAACCGAAATCAGGTGGATCTTTGGGTTCGATTCATTTGACAGGGAAAGAAAAGGAAGAGTGGAAAAGAGCTGAAGAAGATGATGAATTCAGGAGTGGTTTTGGGTTTTGATGTTTCATTTGAAAGTTTCAATTGAGAAACGAAACACAGTTTCCTTTGTGTGTGATTTAATATTTATTTTTTGTGTTATTTAGTATAAGCTGAAAGTTAGAAGCAACACGATAATTTATTCTATCTAGAGGTGCAAGCAATCAAAAATTTTGGACATTTTCTCATCATAGTTCATGTACTTTGAGTTCATGATAGCAAGTTATGTATGTGTACTTTGGGTTAATTTTGTAAGCATTGTATAAGTTAATAAGTATGTATTTTGCATATGTATTAATGTATTGATATATTAGAGTATATATATTTGTATGTATTATTTGTTGATTGGTATGGTTGTATGGATTGTGTATATGGTTGGTAGCTTTTTAGATAATCTTACTTGTTCCACAAAATCAAGTATAAAGACATTGCATTAGTTTTACACACAAGTATAGGTATTTGATGTATTAGTTATACACACAAGTATATGTATTTGAGTAATAAGATGCATTTTATACGTGTATTTGTGTATGTATTATGTATTGCTTTAAATTATTCATGAATTTTAAGTCATAATAAATGGTTGAATATTTGAGTCAAAATGTGTAAATTTATGGCACGAAAATGGGTAATGTCACACTTATGACATTTAAAATGCTACAAAACAGTTTTTCACGATTTGTGTGGCATCGATCTCGATTTTAAATATTTTTATGAAAATGGTGAATGATAGAGTTTAGTTCAACGATTTCAAAAATTCAAACAGATTAATTTTTTCGAGTTGTAGAACTACGGGAAATCGTGTTTAAAGATTCGCGTTTAATTAGACCAGGAACGTCTATCTTTTCAACTCTTGCAAATATTTTTTGTAAAAATATTTCAATTTTGAAATTAAATATTAGACCATAGTCTAAGTCCAAAAACACTCTTAGAATTTCAATGAGGTGTGCAAGTCCCTCAATGGACAAAAACAGTTTTAGCAATGTTAAGAAAATCAATAATATACTGGTTTTGCATTCTTAAAACGGTCGTATCTTTTGCACAACTATCTCCGTTTTGGACGTTCTTTATATTTTCAGAAACAGGGAACATGTACTACGAGACTAGAATGTTTTCTTCTCTCACAACTGTTTAATACGAAATTTTAATTTTTCATACGCACTGTTAGGGTTGCAATTTGAGTGGTTTCATTTGTTTTCTAGTTTAAAATTTTAGAAGTAAGATACCACCTAGTATCTTATAATAGTTGAAATGAAATCATTAATTTCACATAAGATGCACTAAAACTCAATGAGTCAAATGACAAAGAGATTTACTCTGAGCTTGACCGTTTATAGTATTTGACCTAAATTCTGGGATGTCACATTACTTCCCCGTTAAGGGAATTATGTACCGAATTTATTAAGTTTAAGATTACTTTGCTCTACTAGCGGAGGAGGCACCGCTGAAAAATTGCGGATGCTTTTGTTTTATTTGATCCTCCCGTTCTCAAGTAAACTCCGGTCCACTACCAGAGTTCCATCGAGCATTTACTACATGGATCTCATCAAGAGGAAAGATAAGGTTCTGATTAGAGAGACAACTTTGAAATTACACCCGTGAAAGGTATTGTGAACTGTACTGAGTTATTGAGGTTACTTGAGTTTGTAAAACACCAGACCAACCCTTGTCAGGATTTCAATAGATCTAATGTTACGGGGGTTTAGTTTACCTTTTTTTCCAAATCGAATGACACTTTTCCATTGTTCAACCTTTATTAGGACACGGTCTTATACTTTGAATTATAATGGTGTGAGTCTTATGCCATAATAGTTTTTTTTTTTTTTTTACAAATACGTGCGACCTTTAATCAATCCTTTATCTGAACAATATTTCCTTAGTTTCATGTATGATCTGAGGACCATAAGTAGAGTATCTCCAACATGCTTTCTAGTTAATTGAGCATCTCCAACTTCTGCCCAACATAGTGGAGAACTAAATTTTCATCCATACAATGCCTCGAATAGAGCGACCTTTATATTAGTGTATATCTATTATTGTATGAAAACTCAACTGGTGGCACGTGAGTATCCCATGCATTACCAAAGTCTATCACACAATGTTAGGTTCAAGTTTACGTATCATTTTAGTATATTTTTTTAATTATTTTCACGATATATTGTGTATATTTAATATGCATTTCATGTGTTTCATTGCGTCGTTAGTTTGAGACATTTTTACTCGTTTAAGCTTAATTTGTGCAGATTTATGGAAGCGGGTCATGATATTTTTGAACACCGATACAAGTCACATGGAAGACCTTGCAATCACGACTGAAATCCCGTGACAACATCCATGATAAAGCAATAAAACAAAGCGATTTAATGATTTTTTGGAAATTTGGCAGCAATGCGCGGTCTTCGTAAAGTGATTGGATCGAGGGGTAAACGAGGTCTAATCGAGCTGAAATTTTATTGGTGTCTTCGCAACTTGTAGATCTTTAATATGAACGATAGAGATCGGATTTTGACATCGTTTGATACACATTTGGACCTCGTATACAGAAACGGCATAATCTGTCCAACATCAGATTTTAGCAGCTCATGTATCGAATAAGTCAGCCCATGTTGCAGCTGATAACTTGACTTTATCAACCCACAATCATTTTTTATTCCTGCAGCCCAAGTTGGAATTAATAGCAGCCCATTTGTTGAGATTTTGGCAACCAAACTTGTAGATTAAATCTCACGTAAATATTAGAAAAAAGGGGCAGACATCAAAATTTGAAGGGGCCGGTTATAAAGAGGGGACACATATTTTTCGGGGAGGATTCTGACATACGATGAAATGGAGAGACGAACGCGTCTTGAAGGTTTATTTTGGTTTTTGGCATCAAAACAATCTTTCTATTTTCTATTTGTAAATTTTTTTTAATTATTTTTTTATAGTTTCCGGTGGTTTAGCCGTCTTAAACGGCTAAATCACAGACGTCAACATTCGGTTTATAATCATGTGAATGACTTTGGATTTGCAAGTGAAGTTATTGATTTTGTTTCTTTTTTCCTTTTTATCCATATGATTTCCGTTAGAAAAAAATAAATTTCATTGTGTTAATTCTTTTTGAACTTGATCACCTCAATTAGGGTTTTGATGATTGAATTGCTATGTTGATTGTTTGGTTATGTAATCGACCATTTAATTAACTTAAGTAGCCAATAATGTTATTGACTTCGTAAGATGTTGAATGACGTTATGAAATCAATTGGTACAATTATTGGTTTTCTGAGCTTATGAGAAAATCAGTTGTGGTTGGTATATTTGTTTGAAAATTAATGCAATTTTCACATAATTATAGAAAACTTGTTCGGTAATTATGTAGTGAATTAGTTTCAATTAACGAATTTGTTTTGATTTTGTAACTTGGTTGAAAAGCTTGTAATCAAGTGCTAGATAAATAAGATTTATTTTTTGATAAGCTCATTAATGATTCCGACCAATCTAAAAAGCGTTTAAGAAACTATTGCACAATCACAACTTACGATCATGCTTTTCCAACAACTACATGATTATAATACGAATGTCGATTATGTTATTTTTAGTTTATTATTTTTCAGGCTGAAGTAACACACCCGGTTTTATAGTTTGGACTCTTTTTTTTTTATCTAGTTAACTATATGATTTGATGTTATGTTGTTATTCTTTCTAGCAATTTTAGTTTTGTTGTAATCGAATGTTTAATTCTTACCCCGATTTATGTGGGCCATTTGAATTAGGGTTAGTTCATTCTCGTTATTCGATTTATAAAATCCGAAATAGTTTTATGAATTGATGCTATGTAACAACGTAAATTTCCAAACCAATTTTTCATTTTTAAAACGTACTTTTATTCATACGATAATATCAAAACATAATGTATCCAATGTTATCATAACAAAACATATCCCAGAATCTCCAGACATAAACTCCATGAGTGTATACGGATCATGCCGATGACTTCCCGCGATTCTAGCTAGTACCTGAAACACATAACAAAACAACAGTAAGCATAAATGCTTAGTGAGTTCCCCAAAATACTACATACAACACATATGCGACTCAAGGCCATAACTCTGTGGGACCTTCCGGTCCAAGTGTCTCAGGGGACTTCCGTCCCGAAATCCTGGTAGACCTTCCGGTCCTACCCATATCGACCTTCCGGTCCGTAACCTCCTGACCTTCCGGTCCTTATCATTCATAACACACATAACACATACATATCATATAACAACATACAATACATACATCTCATAGCATATAAGACCTTTTGTTCACACATATGTACTACTCTAGGTACAGTATAGTAGGAAGACTCACCTCATATGAAGTCGGATAAACTCTCACGCTCGACGTCCCGACCTATCCTCCTTCGAATAACATTCCTGATCAATACCCTCTCATAGTCTCATCTCTAAAGATTGGGTAGAAGGCCATTCTACCCCTCCTTGAACTCTCCTGAATCAACTTGACCAAAACCCTAAGGTCAACTGAAGTCAATGGTCAAACTTTGACCCGACTCGTCGAGTGCACATGGGCGACTCGACGAGGCCATGCAGGTCCTCTGAATACTTCTAGTCCCACTTGGCACATCGAGTCATCCCGTTCATTCGACGTGTTACTCCTGTCAGGAATCACGGGGCAACCCCGACTCGACTCGTCGAGTCCACTTATGAACTCGGCGAGTTGCTTCCATGGCAACACTCAAATGACCTTCTGAGGTCGGATCTTCTTCTCTAACCTATAGATCTAACCTTCCCAAACACGATTATCACGTAAAGGTTCAATCTTGACATTCGTGCAATGCACACTAGGCTTTCCTTGGTGAAATGGCTTCTAAAATGGCGACATAGCCTCATTTCCTCCATTAACCAACGTAAAGCAGAATGGATAAGGCTCTCTGGACCTCTAAAGGTCCAGATGCAGTGTCTAACACTAAAAAGGACAATATACTGATCATTTCAAGCCAATAAAAGGGTATAGATAACCCTAAATTCAAGGATCTCATACTAAACAGAAGAAGGGGTCAATTTACTACCTCAAAGTTATAGATCCAAGCTGGAAACCCACAGAATAGCAATCCCCTTTGACCTCCTCTTGCTGGAAACACCTTCTTCTTTGCAAAATCACATTAACAAGGATCAAAAGGCTCTCTTTCTCTCACACAACTCGTTCAAGCTCTCTAGGGTTTCTCTCTCTGGACTGGTAGCTGCAAATGAGGGCTATAAGGACCCTTAAATAGGGCACATGCCCAAAGATTTAGGGTTTTTGCCGCTAGCACGGACTCGTTGAGTCACCCTGCTGACTCGTCGAGTCCATTCATTAATCCAGTCAGCAAATCGCGATCCTACTCGACGATTCTAGGCGTCGACTCATCGAGTTCCCCTCTCTAACTCAAAATAAATGAGTAAGATAAAATAAATGAGTAACATAGGCGCCTTGCGGAAAACATTCGGGAACTCACACACTATCGACACATTACTAACCAAACCCGACCCCTCTGCGGCCACTCGTGAATCCATCACATAAGCCACACACACGCTACAGCTTTACTGTAGGCCCCGCCTCGCTCTAGCAGCCAAACAAAATACTGACCCAGAACGGGTAAGTACTCCCCCACTAGGGTCTCGTATCATCACCAACTGTCGCTCGCAGTCTATAACTGCCCCAAATCAGCTCAACCAATCCATGCCCACTATGACACACACGTCCCCCATCACAATCGGGACCAGATCTATCGGGAACTCAACACCGAAGATCTCGAGTACACATTCTCGAATCACATCTGTAGCATACACCGCTCACTCGTCAGCTATGGAAACTCGTAGAGGTCGACTCAACGCCTCCCGCTGGATATTGATGTGCTGACTAAACGCTAAGGACACAAATGACCGACTCGTACCCGAGTCAAATAACACCAAAGAAGGTACAGAACTCACAAGAAAAGTACATACGCATATCATAATATAAGCACAATATCTCAAACTCAGCATAAATAAATGAAGGAATACATACCAGCCACGACATCGGGTGTTGCGTGGACCTCCTACGCTGTTAACTGGAAGGCTCTCTCGTCAGCCTTCGGTGCCTCGGCCTTCACCGGATGAACCTCAGTAGCTCGCACGGCAACAGGGGCAGATCCTTGCGGTGCTCTCTGTGCTGTCCCCCACAGCTGCAGACACTCGGCCTTCCGGTGTCCGGTTTGGTTGAAGCAAACCACGAATCCCTTGGGGAAATCCTTGGCTATGTGCCCCTCCTTGCCACATTTGTAGCAATCACCCGATCGATAAACCGCATCCTGTCCGTTGCCATACTTCCCACAAGTGCGGCCCTTCTGGCCTCCAGATCTTGAATCGGCGGGCTTTGCCCGCTTGGCTGCCGGCTGAGACTGTGCCGACCGCCGATCCTTCCCCTGAGACTCGGCCTCCTCCCGGGCCTGAGTCTCCAACTCAGTCTCCCTCTTCGGGGCATTTTCCTAGAGCCCATCAAATGTCCAGTATGACAAGTTCGCCACGAACTCCCTAATATCCCTCCTCAAAATGCTCAAGTACCGACTCATGCGTGCCTGCTCAGACGACACGTGCTCAGGGCAGAACAACGTCCTCTCATGGAACATCCGTTTGATCACAGTCACTGACTCCGTCCCCTACTTAAGGGACAAAAACTCCTGTTCCAACCGTTCCCTCTCCACCGGGGGAACGTACTCGTCTCTGAACATGATGGTGAACCTCTCCCAGGTCACCTCTGAAATCTCTGCAAGAGTGAATTTCGCCGTCACAAACTTCCACCAGTCCTTCACTCCCAAGTGAAGCTAGTTCAGTGCAAACCGAACCTTCAAATGCTTCGGACACGAACAGGTGTAGAAGCATCCCTCGATATTAGAAATCCATCTCATCGTAGCAATCGGATCCTGCGTCCTATCAAACTTCGGTGGCTTCATGTTGCTGAACTCCCAGAACAACATCGAGTCACCCCTAAGGTCTGGCAGCATCAACAGCTGCAGTAGCTGTAGCAGCCGCAACCTCAGTAACTGCTGCGTAGCACTCATCAAAGGTCTCAATCAATGTGGTCTTGATAGAACCAAACATCTCTAGAATCTCGGCTCGGATTGCCGCAGCTACCTCATCATGGATCATCTGACGAAGCTCCTCGTCACTCACACTGCTCATCTCAGGTCTGTGGCGTGTCCCAACCATGATGTCTCTGAAATACAACATAAATCATCAGAGACTCGCTCGAGCATACTCGCACTCGATAACTCAACCCAACTTGTTCTCTAGTACCCTAAGGATTCTTACTTGGACTGCGCACTGATCCGGTGTCTTTAGTAGTACAGGCCCTATACTACTGTCCACACCGCATCAGTATTCACCCCAATTCCTCCTCCTATGATCCCATATCACAAGTACTCTACATCTCGCTAGCATAGGCTACCCTTCGGTAGACCCCTCATAAACTCCTCGCTGCTACCTACTTACTCTCAAGCATCTCATAGCAGTAGAAATATTTCTAGGCTAAGGCATCACAAATCAGGCCACTCTAGTCCTAATATGAATACCTAGCCTACTCTAGCATGCATAACATATCATAACATATCCCATAACACATAATCTAAGGGTATTTTGGGAAATCACCGTTCGAGCGTTGGCTGATCGTATACACTGCTTCCTTCTGCTTTTCTCGAATTCTTTTACTTTTTAAAAAAATTGTTTATTTTACAAAAAAAAAATTCTCAAATCCTCAGTTTAAGTTCAAATACACCCGAAGGTGTATCCGAATCCCTCAAACCAAGGCTCTGATACCAACTTGTAACAACGTAAATTTCCAAAACAATTTTTCATTTTTAAAACATAATTTTATTCATATGATAATATCAAAACATAATGTATCCAATGTTATCATAACAAATCATATCCCAGAATCTCAAGACATAAACTCCATGAGTGTGTACGGATCATGTCGGCGCCTTCCCGCGATCCTCGCTAGTACCTGAAACACATAACACAACAACTATAAGCATAAATGCTTAGTGAGTTCCCCAAAATACCACATACAACACATACGCCACTCAAGGCCATAACTTTGTGGGACCTTCCGGCCCAAGCTTCTCAGGGGACTTCCGTCCTGAAATCCTAGTAGACCTTCCGGTCCTACCTGTATCAACCTTCCGGTCTGTAACCTCCTGACCTTCCAGTCCTTATCATTCTTAACATACATAACACATACATATCATATAACAGCATACAACACATACATCTCATAGCATATAAGACCTTCCGGTCACACATAGGTACCACTCTAAGTACAGTATACTGAGAAGACTCACCTCGTATGAAGTCGGATTAACTCTCGTGCTCGACGTCCTGAACTAGCCTCCTCCTATCATCCGAATAACATTCCTGATCAATACCCTCTCATAGTCTCATCTCTAAAGAATGGGTAGAAGGCCATTCTACCCCTCTCTGAAATCTCCTGAATCAGCTTGACCAAAACCCTAAGGTCAACTGAAGTCAACGGTTAAACTTTGACCCGACTCGTCGACTGCACATGGGCGACTCGGCGAGTCCATGCGGGTCCTCTGAATCCTTCTAGTCCCACTTGGCATGTCGAGTCATCCCTTTCACTCGATGTGTTACTCTTGTCAGGATCGCGGGGCAACCCCGACTCGACTTGTCGAGTCCACTTATGAACTCGGCGAGTTGCTTCCATGGCAACATTCAAATGACCTTCTGAGGCCGGATCTTCTTCTCTAACCTATATATCTAACCTTCCCAAACACGATAATCATGTAAAGGTTCAGTCTTGACATTCGTGCAATGCACACTAGGATTTCCGTGGTGAAATGGCTTCTAAAATGGCGACATAGTCTCATTTCCTCCATGAACCAACGTAAAGCAGAATGGATAAGGCTCTCTGGACCTCTAAAGGTCCAGATACAGTGTCTAACACTAAAAGGGACAATATACTCATCATTTCAAGCCAATAAAAGGGTATAGAAAACCCTAAATTCAAGGATCTCATACTAAACAGAAGAAGGGATCGATTTACTACCTCAAAGTTGCAGATCCAAGCTGGAAACCCACAAAATAGCAATCCCCTTGACCTCGTCTTGCTGGAAACACCTTCTTCTTTGCAAAATCACATTAACAAGGATCAAAAAGGCTCTCTTTCTCTCACACAACTTGTTCAAGCTCTCTAGGGTTTCTCTCTCTCGACCGGTAGCCGCAAATGAGGGCTATAAGGACCCTCAAATAGGGTACAGGCCCAAAGATTTAGGGTTTCTGCCGCCAGCACAGACTCGTCAAGTCACCCTGTCGACTCGTCGAGTCCATTCATTAATCCAGTCAGCAAATCGCGATCCTACTCGATGAGTCTAGGCGTCGACTCGTCGAGTCCCCCTCTCTAATTCAAAATAAATGAGTAACAGAGAATACCTGGGAATTTGGATGTTACATGCTAAGTGACACACATCGAATTGGTTCTTTGATGGGATTAACTTCGATGAAAACTAAAATTTCACGTTTTTACGCTTTCGAGCTTGTGAGAAGTATTGAACGTTTTTGAGAACATTCACACAACAGTTAATGCGATTTTTCAATCTATTTCTAAGAGCTTGTTTAGATTAGGTTAGTAAGGTTATGTTTAATTCAAAGAACTTGTTTTGGTTAAACAACTTGGTAGATGAGAATGTGTTAGAGCTTGTTAATGCTTTCAAGTACCAACTTAGATTAGAATTTAATTTGTCAGCAAATTATCATCAGCTTGCATCATTAGGTTAATAAAACTCGAAACCGGATTGTTTTTATTTTTTCTAGTATTTATTTTATTGTATTTTATTATAGTTTACTTGTTTGCAAATATCATCCCCCACATTTAGTTTTTATGAATAGGAATAAAAACATGAGTATTTTGGTGTATTTATGGATTAAAACCAAGTCCCTGAGGATCGATCCTCTTTGCCACTATTACTATTATTTTTAAATCATATGTGCAAATAGGACTTATTTTTTTGATGGATTCGACACCCATCACACAAGTATGAAGCATGCCTCCCAGATTTTGTATCATTTTTTCACTATGGCCATCTGTCTGTGGATGATATATAATACTCATGTCGAGTTTGGTTCCTATATCGGCACACCTTGTAGTTTGACGCTGTCCTTGAGATAGATCCTGGTGAGTTTCTCCATTTTTTCAGTTTCTTTGATGGCTAGGAAATGGGAAAAATTTGTTAAATGGTCAACCGTTACCCAAATCATGTCATAGCGCTTGATGTTCTTGGCAATTTCCTTATAAAATCCACGATTATTCATTCCCACTTCCATTATGAGATTAACCGTTGTTGTAGTTGACCAGACGGATTCTGGTACTCTACTTTTATCTTGGAGCAAGTCAAGTATTTTCTAACATAGGTGGCAATCTCTGCCTTCATGTTAGGCCACCAATAAATCTTCTTAAGATCGAGATACATCTTATCTTATATGGGATGTATTGAATATCTTGACTTGAGATCTTCGTCTAGAAGTAGACTCCCGACTTCACCAATCTTTGGGGTCTAACTTCTATTTATGAAATATCGCGTTCCACCTTCCTTGAGGTTGAACTGTTTGTCCATACCTCACAGGTTTTCTTCTATAATATTCTCGAGTTTAAGTGATCCTAGCTAACCATCTCGAATTTGGGTGGTGAGGTTCAAGTAGGTGGTTAGGGTTAGAGCCTTGATGCGAATTAGTTTTGCTCGGTCTTTTCTACTTAAACCATTTGTTATGAATTTTGCTTTACCAGGATGACAATGAATTTCGCATTCATAGTCATTTAGCAATTTGACACACCTTCGTTGTCTCATGTTAAGATCCTTCTAGTCAAAGATGTGATGGAGGCTTTTGTAATCTTTGAACATTAAACACTTCATTCCATAGAGGTAGTGTCTCCAAATGTTTAAGGCAAACACTACAGATCCTAACTCTAAGTCATGGTTAGTGTAGTTTGTCTTGTTTGGCTTAAGTTGTATGGATGCATATGTAATAACTTTATTCCTTTACATCAGCATGTATCCTAACCCTTGGTGAGAGGCGTCGCGGAATACTACAAAATCTTTTGCTACCTCTGGAAGAGACAAAATTGGTGCACTGCACAACAATTTTTTCAATTTCTGGAAGGCAGACTCTTTTCTGTCTCCCCAATCGAACTTTTTTCCTTTCTGGGTCAGTGCGGTGAGAGGCTTGGCTCTTTTTGAAAAGTTCTTTATGGATCTCCTATAATACCCTATAAGCCCTAGGAATTGGTATACTTCGGTTGGCATCGGTGGTGTTTTTTGATTCTCAATCGCTTTGATCTTTGTGGGATTAACATGAATCCCTTTACTGCTGACCACATAGTCGAGGTAATGCACTTCATTAATCCACAAATTAGATTTAGAAAACTTTTTTTTAAAGTTTCTTTTTTCTTAACTGTTCCTGAATTAAATGCAAGTGTTGGCCATATTCTTCCTTGGTTCGTGAATATATACCAATCTATTAGACCCCGGTCGAGGTGGAGGAACATGTCGTGCTATGCGACTAAGTTCATGGATCACAGGTAAACTGAATATATAGCACAAGTACAAAAATAAAAAAAGAGCATTCATGTTACATATTGATATTTAAATACAAGGTTTTTGCACATAATAATAGTACATGAGTTGCCTTAACAGATAGCCATATAACACAACAAGTAAACAAGGCCACCTACAATCCAATCTGTCTTGAATGTATGTTTAGTGATTTCTTGAGAATACATGTAGTTTTAACGGTCAACACAAGGATTGTGAGTGTTACGGATTTTCTGCTAACAACAGTAATACTTTTAAAGTGTAAACAATATTTTCTTTGTATGTATAACAATAGCTAAAACATTATTTGCAATGAGTCTTTAAATGCCAAAATCTATTTGTAACAATTGGTAAAAATTGGTCTGAGTTTGGCGGTAAGACCACCGCGAACCTCTATGTATTAAGGACCAATTATCTATTATTTTATGTTTATAATGTGTATTAGAGATATTCTATTCATAATTACTTTTTGAACATCTTAAACCATCTATTGTTGAAGATCAAATCCAAAATCACAAAAAATTAAATTTATTTGTGACGATAAAAATAAATTTTACATTAAGTTTATTTAAGAGTTATGGATAAGAAATTTGAATAGATTATGCTCTCCTAATTCTATGGATAGAAAGAACGTCTAAAACGAAGATCGTATTAGAAAGTTACCTCTCTTTAAAGTTATAAAACTTTGTTTTACCTTATTTTATTAAAACGAATTGTGCACTGCTTCATTTGCAACAGCTATTGGCCTCATAAATTGTTTCTGAGCATGTTTTTAAACTTAGATTATAGTCTATTATTTTATTTTATTTTTTTTTTGACATTTTTAATTTTGACCAAAATCAAATTCATAAAATTTGTCGAATCATATCAAATTAACCGCTAAACTTTAAACGGTAGTTCACGGAGTTCCATATATAGTAATTGAATATCGTCTGCATTTTTTAAATCATCACAACCGAGACAATAAGTAGGCAATTTTAGAAAAAATTTACAAGATGGTATGATAACACGAGAAACAAGAAAATGAATGATGATTTATTCATTAAATTTTAGAGATACTTGGCACATGTTTGTTTCCCAAAAATATCTACCAAAAGTTAAGCTGACTTTTCGTAATGCAAAAAACTACCTCAAATAGAAGCTACTCTATATTATCCCTCGCACTATCACTATCCCTCTCCAAAAATATCTACCAAAATTTATTCTTCTTCTTGATTTAAAGCAAAGAAGGAATCCCATAAGCCAAGAGGTTGTCAACTAAGGATATCTTGCCAAATTTTGTACTTTTGGATTTGAACGCATGATGTTTCTAAATGAGACTAAATACACTTTTATAACTCATCTATTTTATACTTTTGATAGAAAAGTAAGTATTTAGAAAAGCTGGTCAACTGGCTAAATTTTATAAATCACTTTGGCATATAAAAATACTTTGTTTCAAAACCTGTAGGACTCACCAACAATTTTGTGTAGATATTCTCAGTTTATATAGCAAGTTGGAAGTGTTCACTCAGATGACTCTCTGTTATTTATATTATACCTTTGTAAACGCCGGATTGTCAGGCGTGTGTCACGATTTAGCAATAATCATTATTATTAGAATTTCTATTTCAGTAATAATAGAAGATTATATTTCTACTGTTCAATGTATGTTCAACAACTGTGATCAATGATTTACATCGCACACCTCGATGTTTCCATCGGCGGCTGGAGGTGTGACAATATTTTCGTATAAGTAAATCTGTACTTAAAACTGTGTTTGTAATGAATCTTTGAAAGCAAAAATTTATCTTTTGTATAAGTAAACACATACATAAAACTATGTTTGTAGTGAATAATTGAAAGTCCTTGAAAACCAAACTGTACTGCAACATAAGTAACTTCATACTTAGGATAGTTTTGAAAGCAACTAAGCCCATCGTTTGTAGTGAGACAGAGAGAAATTTCAATTAATACTTATAGTGAGTCCTCTAATCGAGCTATGTAACTAAATGTACCCCTACAATGCTTCATTGGACCTTGTAGTAACAATTTTAGACACTTATCACCCACTTCGATTGATCAGTCGAGTTTGTAGCTAGTAACCGCATGTGGGGTTTCAACCACGTATAGATCTATACATATGTGTCTCGTTCCGAAGATTAATGGTTATAGTAGTGTGGGGATGCTAAGTGTTTAGACTCAGCTAATGAATATAGTCTCATTAAAAAGCCCTTAACTAAAGTATGTGTGTCAATAGCTCTCAGCCCTAACTTAATTGTGGTTAAGTCACTAAGCCTAATGAATTTCATTGTATTAAGTTTATAAAAGCCAAGTATGCTTGGTATGTATGTAAAAGTGTAATATACCCGCTTTTATAACCATGTATGTTTCAAAGTAATGAAGAGATGTACATGTATAAACTTTATGTATTTAAACATATAAATATACATAAATAGTAATATCTTGAATCCTTGAAATAGTACAAAGTTTTATAACATGCTTGTAATAATATACGATGTCACATAAAATTCCTATATTTTTGTATCATGTAGCATTTGTTGTGTGGACTAGTTAGTGCATGATAAAATAACCATAATACGTATACGAAAAGTTTATACTAGTTTCTTGGTAACGTTATGTTACCTTGTTAAATAACATTTTCTATAAACTAGGATTATTCTATTTTCGCATAAAAGGATAAGTTGTTTGTATAAATGAAGGTTCAACATACCAATCTCTGGCTTAATACTTTACTTGATATTTATCCCGAAGAACCGCAAATGTTAGTGCTAGTTTTGATCAACTCTATTATTCATAATGCATTATCCTATTTGTTTGGGATTCATATGCAATGGCTATTATTAGCTACTTCCACTGCTGTTTACAACAAAACAACAAAATTTGTTGCGTTTCAGTTGATGTCAAATAAGACGAAGAAACCTAACAAGAAAGAATTTGCCTAAATTCTATAGTTACCTTATACTGGTACGTTCTATGAAGTTACCACTAATCTAGTCATCCATATGTTCATTGAGATGGGTAATCACCCTAATCTTTCAACTATCAGTCACTTCAAGAAGTCAATTTTGCCATGTGTTTGGAGTTTTTTCTTTGGTATTGCTCTATGGTGTTCAAGAGGAAAATGTTTTGGATTGGATAAGGCCAAGCTTGAAGTTTACCATGTTATTGTTGGGTTGTATTATGGGTTAAAAGTTGATTATGCATCTTTGTTTTGGGAAGAATTTGGTAATTCGATTTCTCATTCTAAAATGGAAAATGGAGTTTCGAGTGCTAGGTTTTGCGGCATGATTTTTAGGGAAGTATATACTCAAGAAGGTGTTCTTTTTCCTTCTGATATTGATACTAATAAATTTCCACCAATGACAGTTCCTAAATTTGTGATGGATGATGCTATGCTTTTTCCAATGGTTGCTTGAATTCCTAGTTGGATGCTCAAGTTAGTTAATTCTACTGATCAGTTGTTGGTTAAGTGTAAGCTTCTACGAATTCTATTCCATCTGTCATTCTTCTACCAAAGTTTACTGTGACAACCCGTACGTTTCTATCTTGTAAGTCAAGCAAATCAATCAAAAGTTAGACTTGTTTCTATTACCTTTTAGCCTTGCTAAGGGTTATTGTATGAGTTTTAAGACTTGTACACTTAGTATTTGATACTAGAAAGTGTGAGTATTGGATCTATGAAAAGACTTCAAGCCAAGATCATCAACAAAGGATGTTCACAACCACAAACTAGGTTCACGGCCGTGAACCCAAGTTTGGTCGTGAACTCCTCACTACTTGTATAGATTTCCTTCACTTTTCATCATTTCTTGCATCCTTCATCCAAGAACACTCAAACTCTCTCAAGTATCATCAAGGAAATCCATCATTTCTCTTAAAAAACGTAAGTGATTCATCCCTTTTACTAGTTAATCTTCTTCTTCATATGAATCCTTTGAATCACATCCTTGAATTCATCACTTTTCCTTCAAGATCTTCAAGTCTTTTTCATTTCACGAAGAACACACACTTGTTCTTGGGCCGAAAAACCCCTTCAAGACTTCCATTAAGTAAGTATCCTTTCCATATACTTGTTATCCATTAGAAGCTCTTGAATCTACACATGAAATAAGCACCCAGTTGCATGATCTTCAAGAGTTCACGGTCGTGAACCCTTCATGTGGTCGTGAACCCTTCATAAGTTCATGATAGGGCCGTAAAGCCTCCTTCCTTGGTCGTAAAGTCTTCCTAGACCAAGCTTTGGCCGTAAACACTTAAGCATTCTTGGTCATGAACACTCCTTGGCCGTGAACACATGCTTGTGTGGCCATACACTTCATTAAATCAATTATATGTGATTGCAACACTTCATTTCAAGTGTTTCCTAGTCCCTAAGGTTGTTCCCTTACATGATTAGTTGTTATATACACTAATTATATACATATATGTGTCATTATATGCTTAATAGGATTCGTTTGTGTTCGAGGCTTCAATTGGCATACTTAGCATCCTATATCGATCTTTCATTCGAATCACTCACTACAGGTGAGTTCATACCCCTACAATTACACTTTTAAATACTTTTAAATGATTTTAAGGGGGGGGGGGTGGGAGGAATAGAAGCATAACACAATGAAATTGTGTTAATCATTTACATGTGAAAACAACATTCAAAAGGATTTCTTATACTCAAACTTGTTGTAAACTCTTTTAAAGCTTTTATAAACTTCTTTTATATCAAATCATATTCGTCTATCTATTTACGTATAAGTATGCTTTAACATACTCAGAACTATTGCTAGATACCTTGACTCCTGTTCCTTGTTTGGTTGTGGGCTCGGGGTAGGATCACTATTCCGAATGTCGGTTAAATCATAGTTATACCTATTGAATAAATATGTGAATATTAAACCCATTTTAAGGATTATACTCAACTTAGTTGCTTGGTAAGTAATTGAGTCTTTTCTATACATCAGTAACAATCAAACAGTTATACCAGTAAACTATAATAGGTACAGTTTATTGGATTACTACTTACTATTTCTAGAACAATGAAACTTACAAGAGTCAGTTCATACATGATTCAGTTCAAAAATACTATAACTAGAACAAGAAGGAACATAGTATAACAAGAACATAAATAACATACTATAACAAGAACAGAAGGAACATACTATATACTAGAATAGGAAGGAACATACATACTAATACAAGAACAAGATAACATTAATGTGAGCCACTACTTCATGGCATGGCAATATATTGTTGTGTCAGGTTTTGTAACCAGGGTTTCCTAGAGGGAGAGCGTGAGTTTAAGTATAGATCTATATGGGATTGACCATCGTACACCTTGCTGCTAGCTACAGTGGGACATGCAGGTCTATGGGTGACAAATGTCATACCATTTCTATGTCTTTGGAACGTCGTGTTTTATACTAGTCAATCAAGCATGGTTATAATCTCATCACATTTTACCTTAATTAAACAATTGGTTTTAAGGTAGTTAGTTCTTCAGTAGTTACTATATACAATACTACTGTACATCTTTATTTTCCCATTACATTCATATAGTAATCTTCTCACATAAAAGGTAATGTAAACTATTTTCTAGTAATGATAGTCATACTTGGGAAAAACACTCACTTTTACAAAAGAACAAACATATAGAACAGTTGAGTCTTGGTAGAAGACTACACTTAGTATAAAATTTTCCGAACCTGTCTTTCTCATCCCATTCAATGGAGGACTTTTCAATTCTTGCGATTCCTAGCCCCCTTAGCTTATTATTATTATTATTATTATTATTATTATTATTATTATTATTATTATTATTATTATTATTATTATTATATATATATATTGTTGGATTAGTGTCTAAGTCCATAACTATTTTGGTATGTACTTGACCCGATGGTGCATGGTCCTTTTGGGTTGCCTTCACCAAAGCAACTTGATAGGATGAATTATGGAGAGAAAGGATTAAATATGATTTATTAATATATTATGAGAATAATATATTAAAGGAGAAATCATATTGTTTAATTAATATTAGTCAATAATTGGTAATTAGTTTTGTGACTAAAAGAGATTAATTAAACTTAAGGGACTAGAATTGTAATAAGATAATTGCAATTTGGGCCATGGATTGCCTTATATTAAGGAGTGGACGAATTCTATGGGAAAGCCCATGAGGAAATCATCAAAGGCCTTAAGGAAAGGAGTATATGGGTTGCTTAGGGCTTAAGCATCCAATTAATTTAGGGTTTCCTTGTTAGATAACCCTAATAGCCTCCTATATATATAGATCCCGTATGACCCAAAAACGTGGCTAAGCATCCTTCTAGGGTTTCACACGTTTTAGGGCAGCCTCCATCCTCTCTCCTCTTCATCCTCTTGCTCTTGGTGTTTGTGAACCATTAGAGGAGTGACATTTGTGACCCTAAGCTTTCTAAAGTCAATACAAGGAGGAATTGGGATTGTTATTGCTACATAACAATCAAGGTAATATCTTAAACCCATTCTTATGTTAATATCATTACTTGTATGCTAGAATTAGGGTTTATAGTCTTGGATAACTTGCATGTACAATAGAGAAACCTAGATCCAAGCATTAGGGTTTGTATGAGCACATAGGATGTTCTTATGATCAAAACCCATCAGTGGTATCAGAGCTAGGTTGGTTTCTATTGTATTGATGCTTTGTATGATTGAAAAAAATCGATTTTTGTGTTTCTGGGGGCTGGACTCGCCGAGTCCATAGATGAACTCGCCGAGTCCATGCTGACTCGACGAGTCCATTCCTGACTCGGCGAGTCGGCTGGTCAGATGGAGGGAAAACCGGGATTTCTTGCTGTTTTTGCTTAAGGATAGTTGCCTTATCACATTAGATCAATATAAATCCGATTTTATGATATATTTGACTATATTCTTGATCTAATTGAAGATATTTATCAATTAATAAAATATTTGTTTCCTTATGTGATAATTGATTAATTGTTTTGATTAAATTGGTAAATTGTTTTGCAAAAAATCATTAAATAAATCAAATATGGATAATTATGTGATTAAATTTTAATTTAGATTATTTGTTATTTGATTCTTATGCTTTGAAAAGTTTTCATATTTTCCCCTTTAGGTTTTATAGTTTAAATTTGAACCCAAAAGTTTTGTTGTTTTGAAATTTAAATAGTTAAAACCCTAATGTTTTGAAAAAGGTTTCAAAACTTGCTCTCAAGTTTTGGAATTTAAATTTTGATTAAAAGTTTAATTTTGATGTATATTTAAATTCTAAACAGAAATGTTTTGAAATGTTTCAAAACTTGCCCTCAAGTTTTGGAATTTAAAAGTTGATTAAAAGTTTAATTTAGGAATGTTAAATTCTAAAACCATAGTGATGTTTTGAAAAGTTCATATCACACCCTTATGGCTTTATTAATTAATTAAGGTGTATAATTAAAAGAGGTTTAATAAATCCATAAAATTTTAGGTTTACAATTTAATTGAATTAAAAGTATAATTGTTAAATTTGACCTCCTAGTATTTTAAAAGTGTAAAATACACTCTATACTATATATAACATTAAAAGTCTAACATTATATATATGTATGAGTAAAAGTCAGTCTTACCGTTAGTAGGCCTCATTCACGAAGCTGGTCTATAAGGGGTGTTTAAGGAAATTGCCTATAAAATGGTGATTGAATGGGTATCCACTCTTACCCACCGCACTCTTGACTAGTGGAGGGTCGTTAGCCGAACGGGTAGGATAGGACAAAACCTTTCATTATAAGTATAATAAAGTACAAAAGTAACTAAATGTTTTACAAATTCCCAATCTTAGTTACTTAGGCAAAAGTGAATTGATGCAATTCCATGAAATTACACTTTGTGCCCTTGCGAAGACGTTAGCGGAGCGTGTGTGGTTAACCGGCACACTAAATGGTTCTAAGCAAAGGTAGCAAAGGGTGACTCAATGTTTGTCATAGTTCGGTGGAGCGTGTGTGGTTTACCGGCACATCGAATAGGTGACTGTAACATGTGAGGGCACCATGTAAGTTTGCATGGTTATTCACACCTACTTTGTGATCCTTGGCATCCCAGTCACAAACAAGAAGGGCATATCGAGATTTAAACATGCCATTGAAATGTTCAATGAATCTCAAAGGATCTACGAGTTTTCATAGATTTAAAACTTAAATTTCTTTTTCGTTTTTCGTGGTGGAAATTAGTGAATCGTCATTCACTTACCTTCAAATGTTCTGCAATTTGGGTTACGGCATCCCTCTCCCGAGTTGTAAAATATTGTGTTGGGTCCTAGCCTTAGTATCTCATTTGGGTGATTTGCTAAGGATTCAAATCACTCAAATAACTTGAATTCGTTTTCTCCCGTTTTGTAGATGTCAAAGTACGACAACTATGGCTTTCCCAAATCCCGTGGAACAAGCTTTCCACATGAAGATGATATTCCACGATTCAATCGAGGAACAAGAAATCATGCTTCACTTCCTCCACCTCCTCCAATTATTCTCCCTAACCCACAAGTTCGAAGGCTTGAAAAGTTCAAGCTCACTCAAGCCCTTTTGGCAAGTAAACATAAAGAAGGAAAGTCGGTGTGTGCACACGTCCTAGGGATGAAGTCACACATTGATAAGTTAAGAATGTTGGGATCTGTTGTCTGTGAGGAGATGGCTGTTGATTGGGTTCTTCAGTCACTTCCTAACTCGTATAGTGAGTTCGTAAGAGAGTACTATATGATGAACTGCGACGTGACCCTCATAGATCTCACCTATATGCTTATTGCTGCTGAATCAGCAATGGTTTGGCGCAATAGAAAAGCAAAGTTGATTGGTGAATCTGCCTTCAAGCCATCTTTGGATATAGACAATGGCAACGAAAGACATGCTATGATCGAAAAGTTTGATCATAAGAGAAAGGCAATGTCTGAAGTAGTTCCATGTCCTGTTCCAAAAGAGTCAATTTGCTTTTGTTGCCAAGAGAAGGGGCATTGGAGACGAAGCTTCACTATTTACCTAAGAGATCTAAGAGATGGGAGAGTCAAAACGTATGGCTCTGCTTTAGGTAAAATCCATTGACTCACTCTTTTAAGCTCCTATTCTAGATTCTTAATACATAATGTGATAAGATTACAATTGATGTTTTGTAGGATCGAAGAAAGGAGAGGAAGCTTAAGGGAAGACGTGAGCAGAATCTAATCGTGAAGGAATGGATTTCGATCGCATTACTTGAAGATTAGATTCTCGAGCTGCTACTTAGAGTTAGAATTAGATTGCTAAGAAAGATGTATTAGCATAGTTTTTCAATGAATTGCATTTTAAGGACAAATTTTTCTGCAATAAAATAAATTTTGATTTTATTTATTTATCCTTGCAATGGCGTGTATGAAAAATTGATGTTAGCAATAATGGATTTGATTAATTACGTTGTTTGATGGAAATGTCGAGAATTTACCAAATAGGGAGAGTTTCTCATCGCCCAAGTTTCAATTGGACAGAAACTTGGAATCATGCAACTTGGTTGCACGATGAATGAGAAATTTCATATTTGAAAATTAGACTAATTCATTGACAAAGTGTCAAGTGAAGGACTAGGAGATCGAGTACACAAAGTTGCGTGTTGATCAAGTCCACCATAAGAGTAACAAAGATATTTGTCATGATTTGCTAAAGGTTTAGTAAATATGATTATACTTATAAGATTAAGTGTAATTCTGAATTGATTGAAAAAGTTTAAATCAATAGCAGAACGAATAAGAAGAATCAAGTAGGCAGAAAGATAAAAGTTTCTCCATTCCAAGAAGAAGGGAGAGTACCTTTTATGCTTTATGATAGGTCTTAATGATTAGGAACCATATCTCAATTGATCCTCTAAGTGAGTCTTAGTACAATTGTATGTCTAAGAAGTGGAATCAAGAATTGAAGAAATGGTTAAATCAAGAAGTCAATCATACTTCGTTCCAAAACAAGTCTTAGAGTTAAGATTGTGAAATTGAGTGATAAGTATTAAGAAGGTTTATAACATTCACCAAATGTGGAAAGTTGTAATGTCTTGGATAAGAATTAGACCAACTAGGACCAATTTATGAAGTGTTATGATAAAAACTATACTAACTCTTGAATATTTGTTTGTCAAGAAATGTTTATTGACAAGAGAATCTTATATGTCAAGGAGTCAGTGGGAGTCTTAATGGTCTTGAAAGGCTTCAAGAACAAATCAAAATAAACCTTATCGATCATCACTAGCACACGAGTTGAGGTTTACAACCTATCGTGTTGACATTATTTTGTTTCTGTGCTGTTCCAATTAAGTTAATTATGCATGTGAGTTATATGAGTTCTCATTTTGAACGCATAAAAGGCAAGGCACCTGAATCAATGAAAGGTACATTGATAGGAAAGGGTGAGTTGCTTAACTACTTGGAAGACATGGTGGGCAGCTGTGCTACCATAAGGAAAGAAATCAAGATTAAGAAAGTTCGGTCCATATGAGTTTGAATTTGTCGTAAACTTTGGTTTTAACAAATTCACATGGATAGGAACACATACACCGTTTAAATCTAAGTGTCATAAGATTTCCTCCTTCATGAAAAATGAGTGTGAGGAAATGCTTTCACTAAGAAAGATTTTAAGAAGATAGTGATTGTAAAATTGCATTCTCGAATTCGATTATGGTTACGGTATCCCTTTCCATAATTTGAATTGTGAGGTTTGGCAATTAGTCTTAATTGTTTAGACACACATATGAACTATCTAAGGCAAAAGTGTATAAGAAGCCTTGATAAAAGATTATCGAAGCACTAAGTATTAGAAACATTAACTTAAGAAATTCAATAAGTATTGTTTTTCTAAAAGTTAAGATGTTTATGAATACATGTCGAAGATAGTGGGAGCATAAGTGTTATGTTTTATAATAATCATCATGATAGTGGGAGCATAAATGTTATGATTGTATGATTATTAAGGCACGTATTGCAAGTTGGCAATATTAATTATAGAAAACAAGAGTTATACCTTGCAAAGTAGTAAGGGTTGTAAAGTTGTTTTGCTATAATTAAGGGAGAGAATATTATGCTTCATTTCAAATCTAAAGGCTTAGGTTGTGGAATGTTAATAAATTTAGTCAAAGGTACATAGTGTGTTCTTAAAATTTCGATTATGATTACAACATTCCTCTTCACAATTTGAATTTTGAGAACATAGCAAATAAAACATTATGGCAGAAGATTGATAAAGTATCAAATATTTATGTAAGACATTATGCATCGTGTCCCATACGCTTTGGGTATAGGATCGATTGCAAATGCTATAATATTTGACCATTCTAAAATTTTCCAAATGTCTAGAGCATTTAGATGGAAAAAGGACTAGAATCGGTTTTGACTAAAATAATTAAACAACTATCAAAGGACAATCCAAAGTTCGACGAGGATTGGTTGCTTGTGAGTAGTTGGAAGCATGGTATTAAATGGACCATATCGACATTATTATGAATAGAAAAGATTCTATTAAGAATGAGTTGTCATATGGAAAATATGGAAATGTTTCCATATTGGATGGACCATATCGACATCCTTATGAATACATAAGATTCTATTAAGAATGAATTGTCATATGGAAAATATGGAAACGTGTCCATATTAGGAATTGAATATTGAAAATCTATCTCTAGATTAGAAACTTTTATGCAAAAGGATGTTTAAAGGAATGTACTTTGAGTGAGAGACATCATATCTTAGGAATTGTATTGTAACAATCTCCGATAGAGGACTTTGTAATATCGTTGGAAATAGTCTTTGTGACTTTTTGTACTATGACATTACGAAAAGGATCATTGCATAAAATGTTAGAATTTAACATATTCTATAAGTGGCAAGAATTTGATATTTTTTCACTTATGAAAAAGGATTTGGAGTTATGAAATGAGTATGGTTGGAAATGTGTTCATTTGATCTATTTCACAAAGTAAGAACCATTGGTAAACATTATGTGCATGCTAGGAGCATGGGACAAGTGTAATAATTCAAGTAAGAAGTTGATTACCCGAAACAACAAATAATGAGTAATCGATATGGTGATAAATAAAAGGCGTTTTATTTATGCTCAAAGGTTTGAGGCCATATGGGATTAGTATTATTCTTGTGTTTCACTTTGCATGTTTTGACTTCCTAAATAATTTAATTGATTAAGAACAATCAAGTTATTCGAACGGGCCACAGTCATTCATACGTTGGAAGTAAGTATGAATAAAGACTGTCGTGAATTGGTGTGTGGATTGTCTAAAGAGCATTAGACATAAGCAAATGTTTGTTGCAACGTTCATGAGTGCTTATGAATATGATTTGAGCATTGGATTAAACCCACACTCACTTAGATCACTCCATGAATTGTATCACGAGTGATTGGTGAGACGATAACATCTTATATTCTTGAAACCGAGATATGTGAGTTGTATCTTGCGAATCGGTTGCACATTGATAATATGTGAACGCACCAGTAACTTGGTGTTATAAAACATATTGTTGTGTGTGATTCGGTGAGTAAGTGCAAGCGAGCATTGAATCAAAGTTTATCCGTTCCTTTTATCCAAAGTAGGATAAAAGCGATATCTTATGGCCCCTCGATGATTTAGTGATGATAAACGTAAATGCTCGGCCGGGCTAGGGCTAATTTGATTTGTTCAATTAGTCAGTCGTCATAAATTGGAAGTCGAGAAATAGTACAGAGAGAATGATTAGAAATCATGTCTCATACGATATCTAGAATGGAGGAATATATGATCCCTTATCTAAAGCACATGCGTATCTGATATGATCAGAGTTGACAGCGGCTTTGGAAAGCTACGATTGCAGATCAGGATCTGAAGTCATATGCATAATAGTTATTAGACTTATCCAAGTGGGAGACTGTTGGATTAGTGTCTAAGTCCATAACTATTTTGGTATGTACTTGACCCAATGGTGCATGTTCCTTTTAGGTTGCCTTCACCAAAGCAACTTGATAGGATGAATTATGGAGAGAAAGGATTAAATATGACTTATTAATATATTATGAGAATAATATATTAAAGGAGAAATCATATTGTTTAATTAATATTAGTCAATAATTAATTGGTAAGTAGTTTTGTGACTAAAAGAGATTAATTAAACTTAAGGGACTGGAATTGTAATAAGATAATTGCAATTTGGGCCATGGATTGCCTTATATTAAGGGGTGGACGAATTCTATGGGAAAGCCCATGAGGAAATCGTCCAAGGCCTTAAGGAAAGGAGTCTATGGGTTTCTTAGGGCTTAAGTATCCAATTTAGGGTTTCCTTGTTAGATAACCCTAATATCCTCCTATATATATAGATCCCTTATGACCCAAAAACGTGGCTAAGCATCCATCTAGGGTTTCATACATTTTAGGGTAGCCTCCATCCTCTCTCCTCTTGATCCTCTTGCTCTTGGTGTTTGTGAACCATTAGAGGAGTGACATTTGTGACCCTAAGCTTTCTAAAGTCAATACAAGGAGGGATTGGGATTGTTATTGCTACATTACAATCAAGGTAATATCTTAAACCCATTCTTATGTTAATATGATTACTTGTATGATAGAATTAGGGTTTATAGTCTTGGATAACTTGCATGTACAATAGAGAAACCAAGATCCAAGCATTAGGGTTTGTATGAGCACATAGGATGTTCTTATGACCAAAACCCATCATATATATATATATATATATATATATATATATATATATATATATATATATATATATATATATTATTTGAAAAGGGTTCCACTCGGGAAAGCCCTATGATGGGAAACTACCATGTTAGGTTTGGAGAAAGATAGGACCGATTATATAATAGGGGGTCTAGCACCGTTCCCTGCCTCAACTCCACAATCACAATCATTTGTGAATAAAAAAGGTGGTTTGCTGCTGTCCCCGACATTGGAAAGACCTGACAAAGAATCCTTATATCGGGAAATGTGCTATATATAGGATTCTCTAGGAAGTATACAAATGTTTACATCCAAACACTTACAAAAATTTTCATTAAACTAATGCAAAATTTTGACACTAAAATACTTATGAACTCACCAGCTTAAATACTGATCTACTCTTTCAAAATAACTTTTATTCTCAGGTCACAAGTAGACAGATACAGATGGCCATGTTTTGAGAAGGCGGAGCCCTTTCAAGACTCGTCTTTTATTTTGATATATATATATATATATATATATATTTTAGGTGTCTTACAAATACATTCAGAACACACATGTATAAATTATATTATTAATGCAATGGATGATGTTGTTGCTTGTTTTACTATTGTACATTGATATGATATTGAACATGACGTCCTCCGCCCCTGAACATTTCCGCCGTTCTCGGTTTGGGGGTGTGACAATTACTTCTTAAGGTCATGAAGGTTCAACGAAAGCATCTAAGGGAAATAAGAAAAAGAAACAATATGTGATATCAATGGAAGTAGAAGAGGAGGTGGTTAAGGAGACAGTACCCACAAAAATAGGAAAATGTGTACTTAAGAAGACGAAGAAAGCTGCTTCTAAGAAATAATTTGAATTTGAACCCACGAAACCAACTAAAGTGCCTGTGGTGACACAATCAGCACAAGTTGATAAGGAGATTCCTACTTCTGGTTTAGAAACTATCATACTTGTAGTCGAAACTATTGTTACAAATGGAGTTTGAAAGAAAGTTAATAAATTGCAGTTTACTAGGAGGGGTGTTATAACTCGAGAGGTTTTAAGTCCTGGTTCTCCAATATCCAAAAAGAGACAAGCTTTGGATGTTGCTCAAAAAGTGAAAAAGCAAAATCCTACTCTTGTTGAAGATCAACTTGAGAATGTTGTTATGGAGTCTGAACATGATAGTGATGGCACAAATATAGATATCGGAGGTTCATTTCTTATTTCAGAAAGGAAATATACCTGTATCAAATCGACTTTGGAGGAGAAAAGTACTCCTCATGTCAATTTAATCCATATTTCTCGCTAAAAACAACCAACTTTACCTTCCTAACTTACTTTAAGTTAGCGGTTTTTTTTCAAAACATATTTTAACCAAAGTTGATTTTAACCTTGTCATTTTAAATTCATTTCCAATCTATTTCAATAGCTAGATATGATTTTTAAGATCATATAAACCATTTTAAACAATGTTAACATTTTGTCATATTTCGAAAAACTTAAAAACATTTTCTATATAAAAGTGGTTAAACTCTATGTTATAAAACTTAAACATATGACATCGATGTTTATGTTATGTGTAAAAGCTTCATTGTGCCTTTCAAGCCACTTTTGTTTTAACTCTTTTGATCACTTTCTCCATTTAGACATTGTACTTTACTTTAATGCGTTTTCTCGAAAACCAACATGATATTTATGTAGCTTTCTACTTCAAACATGTTTATAAGACATCTTTCATGCTTACATTTCGAAGCATACCTCATTTTTGTACTTTGTTTCAAATGCGTTTTATAATCTATAAAGTTTCTAAATTTTACCGCAATGCAAAACTTAGTGTTCACGTTTAAACTTCCGGTGACACACTTTTAACATTGTACAATTATTCTTCTAAATATATTGATTCTTTACCTTAACCGTTTTAACCATTGTTGGAATCCATTCTAAAAGGTCAAAATTGTTAGATTTTTAATTAGCAATTTTAGTGTTTCTTCTTTTTCACAAATGGAGGTTAACCTAATGGATAACTCATGAATTTTTAGCAAACCATAGCAAACACTTTAAGACTTCCACATGTCTACGTATGTAACATCCCAATTTTCGAGGCCAAAAATTTCATTTTTAAATAACACTTTGCAACATAGTTTACTAAAACATTACCTAAGTCATGTCATTTTATAACGAAAAACCATAACAGCGTGTTCGGAAACCATCTCAACATAATTAATATAAATCATAGTACAATCCCAGAACTCAATGCGGAAAACATGTGTGTGTGTGACGTGCTGCTACACCGCCGAATCCTTCCACTTAGACGAAGAGGTACTTGAAACTGAAATTAAAACTGTAAGCACAAAGCTTAGTGAGTTCCCCCATCATACCACATAACATACAATCACATAGCATACGAACTGTCGGGCATTTATGGGGTGCCTGACCTACCCATGTCAAGCCATTCTGGGGTGCTGACCTACCAATGTTTGGCCGTTATAGGTTGCCGACTACCCTCCGATCGATCTCAACCGGCATCGGGGACTATTTCACCCCTACCTCTATCATACAATAAAAAAAATATAATCATACGGTCAGGCATATCTGGGGTACTAACCTACCCTTCGGTCCTAACGACCAAGTTAGGGAAAAGCTATTCCCTGCTACTACTACTAACTCACATAGCATATCACATAGGCATGTCTCATAAGCATATCTCATAAGCATATCACATAACCACATATCATAAGCATAAAAAGATAATTATCACAAAGACAATTATCTACAAATTACTCTTGTTAGTGGGCTGGCATTGTGGCCTTACAACCACCCCTATTGGAAGGTAACTCACCTCGATATCGTGTAGCGTCTGCACTGTCCTCGGTGTGAAAGTCGGCTCTCTTTGAATCCCTACACGACAACCCTTCTAAGTTATCAATCTAAACCCATAACCCTTTTAAGGGTTAACATGAATCGAAGTCAAAGTCAAAGTCAAAGTCAAAGTCAAAGTCAAACCCTGGTCAAGTCAACTCTTTTGTTGACCAGAATTGCTGAGTTGGTCCGCCAACTCGCCAAGTCCCCTTGCCCACATCATACTACAAACCCTTCCCCACTCGTCGAGTCTAGCAAGAGCTCGACGAGTTCACCTTCAACTAGACCTGGCAATTTGTTACACGACACGAACACGATACGAGTTTTCCGTGTATGCGTTTTAGAAATTTTTGTTTTGTGTTTATTCGTGTCTGACACGTATTTTAAATTTGTGTTTCATGTCTTATACGTGTCAAACACGAATTTACCTGTTTAGACACGTATGACACATGATACAAATTTGTGTTTACACGTGAAACGTATAAACACTGATACAAACATATATACTTTAGGGTTAAATTTTATATTTATAATATATTAGGGACCAATTTCATAAAATTCAATAATTAGTTTATAGTCCTAGCTTTAAAAAAGCCATTAAAAACGTGTCTATTCGTGTTTTTTCGTGTTTTCGTGTAACATGGCTGAAAAACGTGTCTATTCGTGTCGTGTCACGTGTGACACGAATTTTTTACGTGTCGTGTTCGTGTTTGATACCCCAAACACGTTTTATGATTCGTGTGGTGTTCGTGTTTAGCAAATTCGTGTCGTATAAATTCGTGTCTGGCACGAATACACGACACGCATAAACGGATTGCCAGGTCTACTTTCAACAATACTTCAACCGACTCGGCGAGTTCTTCCTTGAACTCGTCGAGTTCATCATCAACATATTAATGCATCCAGTCTATGACTCGCCAAGTTGTAAGAACAACTCGTCGAGTTCATCTTCAAAGATTGGGAGATTGCCTTGGGCTCGCCGAGGGCGTTCTAGCACTCGTCGACTTCCATGACTTCCAGGTCCAAGGCAGACTCCTAGCAGGCTGAGCGTTCCTTCCACTCAACCAAAACCACTTCTAGAAGACATTTTTGGGGAAAAAGCGTCTCGACTCGCTGAATCACCCAAGTGACTCGTCGAGTCCCTCCTTGTCCAAAACTATACAATCGATTTCAGTGGGACTTAATGCATCCAAATCACTGATCTGGACTCCTAGGGCCCTTTTTACATGTAAAGTCACGTACTTGATGTCCATGCATGGGGTCTTAGGTTCAAAAAGCCATAAAAGATGGTCTACAAGACGCATAGGGTGTTTATGGCAACAAGGTGGGCACCTTTATGCCATAAAGACCCCCAGTAACCCAGATCTAAAGCACAAACTGACTTCCAGAACCTAATCCCGGATACAACCTCTCTAGGGCTTAGAAAGATGTAGAAAAAGGCCCAAAATCAAGATCTACACAATGAATAGACAAGGTTTCAGCTTTATACCTCTAATAAGCTAGGAATATGCTCAAAACTCTAGATCTTCTTGTTCCCCCTTGATCTCACAAGCCTCCTACTCTTCTTCAAGCTTCAATCACACAAAGTAACACCACAAGGCGTAAGAACACACTAAAAATGGCTAGGGTTTTGAGTTTGGGTTTGCTCTGGACGATGGGGGTTGAGTTGAGGGGTTATAATGTGTTTAAATAGGGTGCAAATCCTCAGTTGAGGGTTTCATTCAAACATCGTCTACTTGTCGATCCGTTCTCCCGAATCGTCGAGTAGGCTACTTAAACTTCCCGCGGATCTCGACTCTACTCGACGAGTTGGGCCTCTAACTCGTTGAGTCCCAGAGAAAAACATAATAAATACTTGAATTAAAGACATAATAGAAATCGGGTGTTACAAATCTCCCCCACTTATCTTAGACTTCGTCCTCGGTGTTTGTTGCTTGGTCCTGAAAAAGCTCGGGGTAATGCTCCCTCATCTCATCCTCTGGCTCCCAGGTCCATTCCGAGCCCTTGCGGTACTGCAACTGCTCCTTAACCAGCTCCACTCTCTTGTTCCTTAGATCCTTTGATTTCCTATCAAGGATTGCCACTGGCCGCTCGATGTAATTCAGGCGGTCATCCACCTGAATATCCTTTAACGGCACTACTACCGAATTGTCCACCAGATACTTCCGCAACTGGGAGACGTGGAAAGTGCTACGTATCTGATTGAGTCCGGCTGGCAGATCCATCTATATGCCAACTTGCCCACTCGGGCTACAACCCTAAAAGGTCCAATATACCTGGGGCCCAGCTTGCCTCGCTTCCTGAATCGAATGATGCCCTTTCAATGCGAAACCTTCAAGAGCACCATATCCCCGACCTGGAATTTCAGGTCCGATCGATGCTTGTTGACATTAATTTTCTACCGACTCTGAGCAGTCTGAAGCCTGCTCCAAACTTGCTGGATCCTTTCCGTCATCTTAAGTACCACCTCAGTACTCCCCATGACCCTTTGACCAACCTCACCCCAGCATATCGGGGTCATGCACTTCCTCCCATACAACATCTCAAAGGGAGGACGGTCGATACTCGTATGGTAGCTATTATTATAGGAGAACTCCGCCAACGGAAGATAAGTATCCCAACTACCTCCAAAATCTAAAACGCACGCCCATAGCATATCCTCTAGACTCTGGATGGTCCGCTCACTCTCACCATCCGTCTGCGGATGAAAGGCGGTGCTAAAGTGAAAATGAGTACCCATCACATCATGAAACTTCTTCCAAAACCTGGAAGTGAACCGCACATCCCTATCGGGAATCACTGAAACTGGCACCCCGTGCCGCGCCACGACCTCCCTGATATAGATGTCAGCCAACTTCTCGGCCAATATGCTCTCTTGAATTGGAATGAAATGGGCGCTCTTGGTCAATCGATCAACGATGACTCAGATCGAATCTACCCCTCGCGCGGTCCTGGGATGCTTCGTGATAAAATCCATAGTAATATCCTCCCATTTCCACATCGGAATATCCAACGGCTAGACCTTGTCGTGTGGTCTCTAGTGCTCAGCCTTGACCTTCCTGGAGGTCAGGCACCTCTCTATAAACCAAGCTACGTCCCTCTTCATACAGGGCCACCAATAATCAAGACGAAGATCTCTGTACATCTTCGTCGCCCGGGATGGATAAAGAACATGGATTTGCGTGCCTCCTCCATCAATACCTAACGCACACCTCCATGTAAGAATGCATTGGGTTAGGTAGAGTCAAGTGCTTTTTTAAATACATCAGCAATCTCTTCATGAGTAGGAACAAAGATGAGTTCAATGTTACCTTTCAGAATGTGGTCATTGATGAAGTGATATCGTAGTTCAATATGTTTCGTCTTGGAGTGTTGGATAGGATTTGCGTGCCTCCTCCATCAATACCTGCCGCAGCCAGCTATTGTTCTCAAGTTCTATGGATGAAGACACAACTGTTAGACTTCAGATACAGAATGCTGCGGATACCAATTTACTGTGATTCTAAGAGTGCCATAGCGATCTCTCATAATCCTATCCAACACTCCAAGACGAAACATATTGAACTACGGTATCACTTCATCAAAGACCACATTATCAAAGGTAACATCGAACTCATCTTTGTTCCTACTCATGAAGAGATTGCTGATGTATTTAAAAAAGCACTTGACTCTACCAAACCCAATGCATTCTTACAAATGTTACGGATGATGAATCCAAACCCTCAATTCTTCTTGAATTGATAGGTACCCCAAACCATTATTGGTCTCCATTGCGGTCCAAACTAAAAGTCATTTATAACAGATTATTTTGGTATATCCTGTGTACCGCAGACTATGTACCGCAACCATATATTATATCTATCTTTAACGGGTCTTTCTTGTTTGTTATTACTAACTCTTTGTACAAGTGCTCTTCTTAGTTTCTCTCACTGCAGTCATCCGCAATGCCAAAGGAGTCATCTTCAATGATGAGTCCATCCGCAGTCACATTCATTGTGTTTCAGACTGTTCATTCTTTTTCAAATCAAAAACAAAAATAGCGTGCTATTTAATGATCATTCATTAAATAAAAACATTCCTTATAGATACCGTCTCATTCTTTTTCTCTAAACCTCGTGTCAGACCTATTTTAGGTATGATGACAAAATAAAGATTTTCCAAATCAAACCCTTTTTAATCTATGTTTTCCTTTTACCCCCAAACCATCACATTCGTTACAACTTCCCCTTTATCCAACAGATTAATCTCTCCCCCTCCACACGTTATCAAGACATGATACAAAATCTGACATTTCATTAAATGCAGAGTCCATTTTCTGGTTAATCCCAAATTCAGTCTTTATCCCTCTTTTGTCAATATGTGGCTAAGATTAAAGATGCTAATTCAAAGGATAAACCCAAACGTTTTTACACAATTTCACTTAGGTCAAAAATAACGTTTCCCACTCTATTAAGCCACTATAAAGCCCTTTTCTTCTCCACAAAGAAACATTTACGCTCTCAAAACCCTTAATCCATTCCTACATTCTTCAATGCTCTCTCAAACTCAACAATGGTGAAATCAGGTGTGTCAAAGAAACAATCAAAAGCTTCTGGATCAGTGAACCCAACTGCTTCATACTCTCCCACAATTGTCTCAATTAATTTCCGGCCATATTCGAAGAACAACCTTCTTACAATGCTCCCACAAAGCTCATAATCAAGTTCTTGAAAAATCACCCTCTGTTTGGACCATTTGATGCTTTCACAGACGTTGTTCCAATTTCAACTCTCTACAAATGTGCCTTTTCCGCCTATCGCGCAATCGATAACCCCCAAGAAGTCCATCTAAACCTTATCAATGACTCTTTGGTCATCCTGTCCAAAGAAAAATTCCTCAACGCCATTAACCTTCTTGTTCATCCCTCCATTAAGTTTTTCACTCCATCAATGGCGGACATCACTTCGGCACTCTATCAGATGGGTTATCAGAAAAAGATCAAAGGGATTGGCAAGTTCAAGAAGAACCAATTGCCTGTGGTCTGGCAGTTCGTGTGCCACTTTATCATCCGCAGTCTATCCGATAGAACCAGAGGCACTGACAACATGGGCCTCAAACTATTGGAACTGGTTTGGAGCATCTTCATAGGCCACGATGAAAACTACGGACAGATTCTATGGGATGATTTTCTACAATACATTCCCAAAGAGAGTCCAAGGCAGAATCCAACCGAACTTACCTTTGCTAGGTTCTGGTCTCTCTGCATTTCTGATTTACATGCAGACGCAGGGATAGACATGGGTGGTAACATCAATTTCTTTGTCACCAAGGATCTTAAAAGGTATAACCCTTCCTCTGATCAAAATATCTTTGGTCCAATCCGCAGACTTCCTACTCATATTCTTTCTACCCTCGGTCTTGAGACGGCTGATGTTTCAGACCACATTGAGGCTACGGAAGGTATTGACCCATACCTTCCTACCCTGCCTCTTCCATCCGCAGTCATAAACCGTGAAGGTACCGCAGTCCCTTCCTCTACAACTCTCTCCAATGTCTCTTATTCCCAAAGTCGTAAACATAGGGTTTCAACTCTTCATGGCCCCCGCAACGCAAAAAAATCTGGAACTCCTAAAAAGGATGCGTCCAAACCCTCCAAACCCTCAAAGAAAAGAAAAAAACCACCTGCAATCACAACTGTGGAACCAAGTCATCATGGCTCCAACAGTGATTCTTAAGAGGACAACGAACCCATATCAATCCTCAAGAAACATAAAACTAATCCATCTAGCCAAATGCATGATCGGACCGATACCTCAGCCTCTCTACAGGCTCCAGTAGTCCTTAGGATGTCTGCACATCCATTCGACACCACAATCTTTTTTCTTTCAGACTCAGAACATGAGTCTGATTCACAGCAAAGAGAAGACTCCCCTCAGTACATTCCCAAAGGGATAATACTGGTTCTCGCCCTAAAGTATCCAGGGCTTCCCGACTGCATATTTTTTCACCTAAGGAGTTCAACTCCATCCTATTGAACGTTACCCAAACACTCCGAACACATTCCCACCCGCAGGGCACTTCTTCCGCCCATGCCAGAATTGAGCCGAGGCCAAACTTGACCACGGGTCAAGGAGACCAAGGAAGCTCAGGAAATGCTACTCTGCTTTCATTAGAAACATGTGGTTTAGGTACGGTGAGCACAAATGTGCAAGGATCCGTGAACCCAAGGGACACCTTGGTGCGATCACAAGGAATTGATGGTGAAAACTCGAATGATTCTTGGAACAAGTATCAACCCTCAAACAAGGCTGAAGCCAAGAAATATGCTGCTTTTCGTAGGGCATTCCAAGCTTGTAAGGATCAGCAAATCAAAAAACAGCAGCTGAAGGAACAAGAAATACAAGTTGTGGCTAAGTATTGGGCAGATGCCATTAATAATGCCAATACTGTAGCCACCATCCTTAAAGTTCAAGTTTGGATGACACAAATGGTTGAAACCTTCCTCAAGTCTCAGGAAGCCACTGTGGACCAACATGTCTCCAAAGTTCCTCCCACTCCCACTGCTAAAGGTTCACAAGATGAAGGACCAGAAATCGAAGTGAGTTCTGATCCCATCTTTGGTTTTGATGATGTTGAACTACAAGAGGTAAACAAACCCTCTCCATCCAATGATGATCTCATGATGTTTGATGAAGATGAAGAATCTAGTTGTTCTCATCACTCAACTTCTAAGCCCAAGGAGAAGAAGAAGAATGCGGTAACCAAAAAGGAATTTCTCAATCTACAGGCCAAGGTTGATCAAATCCTTGCTGCGGTCAAGCCTACTCAACCGCAACCAGAAGACATACCTAGGCCGCAGTCTCTGATGGAAAGGATTGAACGCTTGGAAATGCGTGAGAGAATGGTTGTTGAGCGTATCTCTCTAAAGGTTTAAATGGGGATACGGTCTCTTGACAATAATCGTCAAGCTGTCCACAAAGAATTTATGGCTGTTGCGGAATGCCTCGTCTCTAAGGTTACTACAATCAAAATAGATCTCCAACCAGCCATTGCGGATCAAGCCTCCCACTCTGAGAAGTTAATTACTGAGACTCGCACTGCTTATGAGTTCTCAATCTTTGTTCTTCAATCTACAATCAACCGACTGCAGCGATCTTTGTCTGCCAACTTCCATGGTCCTGAAATCCTTCACCTCACCAAAGAGATCCACAGGCTACTCTTCAACACCTCTATTCCAAATCATCAACAACTGGCCGAAGCCTTCAAAGCTCAATTCCAAGAGGTGTATGCCAAGGTTGATGGCCTTCGTCAATGGCTTGAGGAGGCTCCGGGTCTGAACTACTCAAGAGGAGGAAGTGAAGAAGAAGTCCATCATTCCAACCACTCCATCTCACAACATCAAACTCCCCCTATCACTACTGAAAAAATTCCCACACCACAACCTTCACCGCAACCATCTCATCACACTCCACCTCACAACTCTCCACTTCATGTAGAAAACACTCCAGACAAACCAGAGACTCCCCCTCACTTCAAAAACCTTGCGGAGTATATGTCTTCTCCGAGTTCAAGTGATTCACCTGCCACTGCCTAAAGAAAAAGAGATTGGAAGGCAGCCAAATTTGCTGAAGAAGTATGGAGACTATGCGGATTTGACACTATCATGGATGAGTCCTTGATAAATTCGTGGGTCAATCCCCACCGAAGACTGCTTGATGATGACTACATTCCACACCACACCTATGCGGAACCCCCTTCAGATCGATACTGGGATGTCCCAATCTCTCCCAATGCCAGATACTTCACTGTATTTGAGCAGTTCGACCGCAGGCTTCCAGACGCCAAAAGACTGCCAATGGAATTTGAGAGACTTAGTCAATTCTATCCTAAGCATGCCTCTCCCGTTGAAAACAGATGGTCTAATGATAGACCATTTTTAGTCAAGAACTATAAGATCCAGAAGTTGATGAAGGCTGATTTCATCTAGTACACTCTGACCAGAAGGGAACACGATTACATCCGCACCCAGGATGATTTTCCATGTATGAACCCTGAAGAAGTCTTTCTCATCGCTAAGGTGTTTCAACGCAAGTCTGAGAAGCACCCGAAGATGAAGATTTCATTTGAAAGGGCTAGTAATTTCTTGAAGGAAACAGTTTGTGAGTTTGCCAAGATCTACGAAAACATCCACCCCACCATTGCCAAGATTGTCGATCTGCCACCACTTGACCCCGCACCGATGCCTACCGAAGGCTATGAAGAAAGATCCTTAGGTGCAACCAACTATCTTGAACTAGGAGTCATTTTCAAAAGGAAGACTGATAATGTCAAATACTTTATTCCTATGACTGTCATTCATCGTCTCACCAGGAAGTAACTTGACATATGCCGAATCGCAGTTGAAAAATCCAAGCACACCACTGCAGAGGTCAAGTTCGAGATCCTTAGAAGAATCAACTGGTTGGACAACATCAGGAAGTTTTGGTGGATTCTGATCAATTTTCTTAAACTTGATAGCTGATCAAAAGTTAAATAGGTCACTTAGGGGGAAATTGTTGATTCATAAAAAGTGACCCTCTTGAACTTCATCTACCGCAACCTTCAAGCCACCGCAGTCAAGTCGCCTAATCAGCAGTCATCAACCGAAGTCTCTACTACCGCAGTTTCTATATAGATTACGTTTACTTTGTCTTTTCTGTAATACACTCTATTGTCCAGTATGCCTTGCATGGCTACTCTTAGAGTTGTGAACTAGTGATCTTTGTGAGTCTCTATAAATAGAGCTCATTCTCATGTAATCAAAAATAAAAGAAATATATCGCATCTAATTCTAATACACATCTCAGAAGTTATCTTTCTATCTTACTTTTTCTCTCTTATTACTCTCATAATCAATCACAACCACTCTTCGGAGCAAGTCCTTTGTGACTTAATCACTAAGTTTGATCTCACTTATTAACTTGGTTTGAATGCATTCCTCGTTATGAATCAGCTTATGTATATACTTGATATAACAATTGTTGTCATTTACATTTCTTTAATTTTCCACAACTAACTCTCTAACATCTAACTCTAAATATTATTGTTGAGCTTTTAGATCCTTCGAGACTAACTATTCCGTTATATACTTGTTCTAACGTTTTCTCAAGTGTGTCTCAAAGTTTTTCTCTCAACACTCTTTCTTCTCAATCTTTGACTCTTCTCTAACATTCTTCCTAGATGATGAGTTTCCTTTGAAATCATTGTTTCCTTTGAAATTCAAATTGAATGGCTTTTTAAGGAGTTTCTTGACATTGTTATTCAAGTAGCATACCACAACTTCATCTTCCGAATTCATGATAAAACCCTCATCACCAGAACCATCAATCACTACATATTCGATTTCATACTCTTTACATAACACCTTCGAAACAAATGCAAGAGGACCTCACAAACTCATTTTACCTTCTTCAGCTATTTCGTTAATCTCGCTTTCATGAGCCTTTAGAACATTATAGAGATCTCCCAGCGAATGGTTATCGAAGCTCTGTTGTGTCTGTATCATCAAACTAATGTTTCTCCACTCCTTTCGAAGTTCCATTAAAAAGTTAATATTTTCCTCAAGATTAGAACGATTGACTCCATATCGACTACACTTGAAGATCAACTCGTTAAGATGATCATAATAAAGTTCGATAGACTCATTCTGTTTCTACTTGAACTCTCCTAATTTGAGAAAGCATTGCTTCATCGAGCTCTTTCTTGTCTTCTCACTTCCCTGATACATATCTTTTAAAGTAACTCGGATCTCCTTTGCTATTTTGCAATCACACACGTAACTGTAAATCACCGGTGGAAGAGCACCGCGAAGCTCACACAAGCATTTCTTGTCATTCTCCTTTTGTTTGTCTGCATGTAGAACAACATTGACAGTCGATCCAGCAGTTGCAACCTCTTCTAGCATCCATGGACGATAGTTTCCCCTTGTAATGCAGCTCCACAGACCGTCATCAATCCTATTAATATAATCTTCCATTCTATTCGCCCATTGCTCATAATATTCAGGAATCAGCATCGGAATTTTCGTTGAAGAATAAGATGAGAAAAACCAGTCATCGTATTCATGTTGAAGTTCGTCATTAACGTATGGATAAAACTGATGAAAATCTTCAAAAAAATGAATCTAATGAATGTATCTCTCAGAAAACAATAACCGAACACTTGATTTATCAAATGAAATGCATAATCAAATCAAAATAGTTGATAAAAAAATAATTTCTAGATCAAAAGTGCGGAATATTTTTGAATCTAAAACACACTACAAATAAAATGACATTTAGTGGCACAAAAAGTGTCACAAAAAACCAAAAAAGTTCCACTAAAGGTCTCCCTAGCAATCAACGGCACAAAAAAAGTGTCACTAAAAGAGCTGTCACTAAAGACCTTTAGTTGCACTTTTTGGTTGTGCCGCTGTAACCTAATTGTGTTTTTGTGGAACTTTTCGATTATGCCACTAAAGCACTTGTAGGTTTTAGTGGCACTATTTTTATGCCCCTACTTAACTACAAAAATATTAATTATTTTCATTCTTTTAATAACATTTTTAATAGAAAAAATTATATTAATTAATTAAATCAATTTTTTTTAATTTTAAATGAAATATAAATCAACAATAAGACGATTAAAATAATAAATGTAAAACACGTCTTACTTCAATTAAAACTTTTCCTATAACATTATTCTCAATAACTAAAACACAGATGTCTTGAAAAAATAATAAATCTAAACCATGTTAGTACTCAAAACATAATGTTCCTAGCTTCAAGATCAGCATTGCTAGGAAAATCAAACGAATTTTGAGATTTTTTATCAAGTCCATGTGATTGTGCTCCATCCTGAAACACTCAAATAATAATAATAATAATAATAATAATAATAATAAGAATAATAATAATAATGTGTTTATAAATCGTTTTAGACTTTTAACATAAAAGAGCAAGTCAGTTTAACTAAAATATAATACAACAATAGACAACAAAAAAGACTAAACAAGAGGTGCCCCAACTATAGAGAGAAACCTAGAATTTAAATTAAATCAAAACTGAGCAAGTATAAATGTATAATCCACCGGGCTGGAGTGAAATATCCATCAATGATTCATTCATAGTCTTGAGGAGATTTCTAGTCTCACATAAGTCCAGGTTCACAATCTTATAATTCTACAACATATAAACCATGTTATAAACTTCAGATAATACACACCCAATTCGATTTAAATGCATTTATCCTTGCAAGTATAAATGATTACTTTTATTATATATAATAAATACATTTTATTATATGGACAAAGAATCAGATAAAGTGACACGTTGTTGTTTTAGACTAGTAAGGAAAATGAATTTTAGGGGTTATGGAAACAGGAAACAGAAGTTGAATTAGCCATATATATCATAGAAAAAGAAACATAACATTCGTTCTTTAAAAGTAGAAGGTGGAACCAATTCAACAAAAAGGTAACATGTAGCACCAATCTGCATCTGCCCCTGCCAGTAATTCTAATTAAACTAAAAGAAATTAAGGTTTCTAATAACATGGAATTTTAAGAATAATATCTAAAAAATAGTTTTTCAGCTGAAAATAACATATTTTCATTGTGAAAAGCATATCTAACTTCAATAAAAAAAAACGAAATTTACAACAGTAATAAAAACATATATTTCAGTAAAAAAAAAACAGAATTTTATTAAGAAAATGATAAAAAGAAAAAACTTACATGTTGAAACACACTCTAGTTTCTCTTGTAACTTGTGCCCCATATTTACCAGTTGGGTCATCTGTCTCGTTCTTACGAGTAAACATTAAACAACATTACTAATACGAGTAGAATAAAGCCATAAACAAAAAACAACATTAATAGCATATTAAATAGCTATATATGTAACACCCCGAGTTCAGAAGTGCAAGTTCCGGGTTCTTAGTGTAAATAAGGAAGGTCGACTCGGCGAGTTGATGGATGAACTCGGTGAGTCGAGTCGCGGTTCTGGTCATGTGTTAAGTGACCAACTCGGCGAGTCGGAAACTGGACTCGGCGAGTCGGAAGCTGGACTCGGCGAGTTGGTGCTGAAAGGAGAAAAACCTTAATCTGGGATTGTGCCCTATATAAAGTACATTATAGCCACCCTCAGCCTTTTTACTGTCCATTTGAGTTCCAGAAACCCTAATTAGTGTGTGTGAGCCTCCATTGTCAAAGTTTGAGCTTGGAAGAAGAATTTAAGAGGAGAAAGTTAGAAGATCAACTGGCTAGCATCGGGAGATCGTTATAGATCCGGAATCTACTCCTTCTTGGGCACATTTCTGAGGTAACAAGTCGTTACCTTGAGTTTTCTCCTTCTAGATCCATTCTTGGTTGTTGTTTTGGGAATTTTATGCTTGATTGGAATCCACTTCGGGTTTAGAGGTTAGATCTGAAGTTGTAACTTTAGATCTAGGTTAATAGTGAGCTATGAAAGCTTAAAGCATCACCCATGGGGCTTTATTGAGAGTGCCTTTGTCCCAAAACCTTCTTGTAGCTTGGTTGAAGCTTGTTGAGCCTTGCATGCACGTAAAGATGGAAACTTTACGTGTGAATCTGGCCCTAGGAGTCCAGATCTATGTATTGGGAGCAATGAAATGGCCTGAAATCGTCTAAATGAAGATGTCACGTTTGGACACGGCGAGTTGGAAGAACAACTGGGCGAGTCTGTTGAAGATTGCCTTGGACTCGGCGAGTCTGTTCTTGGACTCGACGAGTTTGGTCGTGGAACCCTAGCCTTTTCTGGTTAAGCCGTGTCTCGGTGAGTTGAGTAGGATGGGACTTGAAGATTGTTGGACTCGACGAGTCTTGGGGTGACTCGGTGAGTTGAGTCGTGTTTGGGAGTTTCTGAGCATAGGGCTCGACGAGTCAACGCATTGACTTGGCGAGTAGGGTCAACCAGGAAGGTTGACTTTGACTAAGGACTTTGACTTTGACCAAGGGTTGACCAGTTAACTCCCAGGGGTATTTTGGTAATTATTGGTATTTATTGGATTTGGTTATTTGGTAATGTTCAATGGTGGAGTTCGTGTCGGTGGTCGAAGCAGCATGATCTTATTCTTAAGTTAGCAGTTGCAAGTGAGTTATCCTCACTATATCGACAGGGTCTAAGGCACCAAGGCCGACCGTTTATCGGATCGAAATCCGAGTATCTGTTTGATATGTTATTGCTTGTTATGTCTGTATCCTAGTTATTAGGATGGTGTATGTTAGAGACCTGGTTAAGGTCGGTATCCTGGTATATAGGATGATGCTATGTTAGTGACCGGTTAGGTCGGTATCCCGGTTAGGATGTCGCTATGATATGTGATCTGCTAGATCGGTTTGATTAGATGTGAATTGTTATATGATTATATGTTTATGTGGACATGGTTGTTTGGATTGGGGTTGGGTTGAGGCGGGTTCTGCTTTGTGCTGTAGGCCAACATACCTAGGGCGGACCGGTTAGACCGAAGGCCCGACAAGCGATCCGGATAGGCTGAAGGCCCCAAGAGGGCAGAACAGACGTGCTGAGGCTCGGAGAGTGGACCAGATAGACTGAAGGCCCGGTGTGGGCGGACCAGTCATACTATAGATTTGAAGAGTGGACCAAGTGGACTGAAGGCCCGTTGCGGGCGGACCAGTCACACTGTAGACTCGGAGGGAGAGTGGACCAGGTGGACTGAAGGCCCGGTGCGGGCGGACCAGTCATACTGTAGACTCGATATGCATGGTTGTTCTGTTAATGATATGTGTACGGCATTGTGGTTGGTATTTTGGGGGTAACTCACTAAGCTTTCGGGCTTACAGTTTCAATGTATTGTTTCAGGTACTTCAGGAGATTGTGGCAAGGCGAAGGCGTGATCGTACCGCTCCTCAGTTTTATGTTGATGTTTCTGGGATATTCTGATAATAAATGAATTGAAAACCTTTTTGTTATAACTTAATGAATATGAGTTGCTTTTGGAAAAGTTTAAATTGGTTGAAATTTTATGTTCGTTACAAGTTGGTATTAGAGCCTTGGATTGAGTGAATTGGAGGAACATTCGTGTGAATCCCGTCTCAAATCAAGGAGAGTTTTCAAAATGAAATTGAAATGGTTTTCAAAAATAAGTAGAGGAGGATGCGGAGGTACGATCAGCCAGAGCCAGTAAGTAGACCTCAAAATACCATACAAGTTATTTGATTATGTGATATGTTAGAACAGCATGCTAGTACTAGGCTAGGGATCTTTAGGATTTGCATGATAGAATTGCCTGATTATATGATGCGTGCTAGCCTACGGTTTCCTTTGTATGAAATTGACATCATTACTGTAGTTATTTAGTGTATGCATCATGGTTATACATAACTAAGATCTTATAGCTTGAGAATGTCTGATTAGGCCTTATGTTCTATTCTTGTATGATTGGGAGCTTAGAGTAGGATTGGATATTCGAAATTCTATAGGGTCCAGCGTTATGTATGACTAGCATACACTAGTGCTGCAGGGTTGGTGGAAGTTTCATGGATGTGAGGATTGCATGAGACCGGTAGGTCGATTATGGGATAGTGGTGCTCCTCTAGGAGTGGGGGATCGAGTGTTCATTATGTATATGTTCTTGTTAGGGTGTTGTGGTGATACTTGATACAAATATGGGTAAGTGTGGAAGGTAGTATGGGCCCGTACTACTGAAAGCACAGGACCAATACGCGTATCAAGGAAGTCACAACCCCTAGGGTTTTGTTGGGAGCTAGTTCTCAGGATTATTATGAGGAATGCCTAATATTTTGTGGCCTATTTTTAGTATGGCGATTACGAGACGTCTCGGGGCACGATCCGGTTCGGGATCGGGATCAGGAGAGGGTGGTCAGGAGGGATTAGTACCACCCGAGGTCATTGGTCAGATTAGTACGGACGAGTTGGATGCCAGGATCTGTGAGGTCCTGCATGATGAGGTTGCCGCTATGTTCCTAGATGAGTTGCTGGAGATGTTTGGGTCGATCAAGACCGCCATGGTTGAATACTTCGATGAGCGCTATGCTACTCTCACAGAGGCGGCTGCCGTGGCAGCTACAGTGGCTATATCAGCGGCTGGGGGAGGAGCCGGTCGGGGTTTTCAGTATCGGGACTTCGATAATACGAATCCCCCTACTTTCGATGGAGTTTAGGATCCGATCATTGCTATGAGATGGTTGTAAAACGTGGAGGGTTGTTTCTTCACGTGTTCATGCCCTGCGGGTCAGAGGGTAAGGTGTGCTTTGAACGTTTTGAGGCTCGGGCGAAGGATTGGTGGAGGTTGACTACGGGATCTTATCCGGATGTGCAGCGGGCTGTGGTTTCATGGGATTAGTTTTGGGAGATGTTCAGTACTCGTTATGTTCCGCAAGTTGAGAGAGAGAGAGAGGTTGGCTCAGGAGTTCCTGAAGCTAAAGCAGGATTCAGAGTCGGTGACGGAGATCACCAGGATGTTCACGGAGGGGGCGATGCTTTCCCCTCAGTTTGTTTCTGAGCAGGCTTAGATGTCCCGATATCTGAGTATGCTCAAAAGGGATATCAGGCAGTTTGTGTCTGCGCAAAGGTGCGATACCTTGCTGGAGTTGCAGGAGGTCGCTCGGCGGCGTGAGTTGGAGATTGAGTTACAGTTGAGAGAGTAGAGGCAGGCCCCGGTGCAGTCGCAGTCGGCACCGAAACGGTCCAAGACCGTTGATTCCAGGTTGGGCAGTCAGAGTGGCCGCACTTATGAGAAGTGCGGGAAGGGTCATACCGGAGTTTGTAGGTCCGGTGGTGCGTGCCACAAATGCGGGAGAAAGGGGAATTATGCGAGGGATTGTCGTCAGTCGGCCCCGGTTCAGGATATTAGGATTTGTTATTAGTGCCATCAGGTTGGTCGCATGCGGGCCAACTATCAACAACTTGTTTCCAGGCCAGTGCAGGTTCCAGCACTGGCCATTTTGAAGACTATTGGCGGGGGCCAAGGTAGAGCGGAGCCTCCGAGGGCTTAGGGGCGCGCTTTTCAGCTCACATCAGAGGAGGTAAGGGCAGAGCCAGATGTGGTTACGAGTATGTTTTGTTTCGTTGTTGTCTGGTTATCTTGCTATTTTGTGGTGTTGTATTTTATTCGTCGTTCTGCGTGTTTCATGGTTTGGTTGATAGTGATAGTAGTTAGGAGTTGTAAGTGGTTAGCATCCAAGGGATTGATGGTCAGAATTTGGTTGTATGGACGTATGGTCATGTTGTCGGATGTAGTAATTGCGATTTGAGAAGTAGTCAGCGGAGAGTCGAACTCCCTTAGAGTTCGAGATGTACGATGTCAGAGGAGTGATTTTGTGATGGTCGCTCGTTGCAAAGGAAATTAGTTCATGGATAAGAGGAGTATGTTGAGTAGGGATGACTGATTTATGTTGGATGACTTAATGGTGGTTGGACGTCGGTGCTCTAAGTGGAGGAGATTGGAAAATTCTCAGGAGGATCGATAAGCGTTAGAGTTTTGATTAGCTGTTTGGGATCCAGCAGTGTTTCAGTCAGCCAAGAGTGTGGGATGGTATGAGTAAGTAACAGACCGATGGGGCGGAGTACAGACCAAGGATTTCGGAAAGGGTGGTTGGTTGTTGTGAGGCCTAGGATTAGGCCGGGATCTGAGTATATGGAATGGAGTCAGAGTTCGGAACCCTTAGAGGGCTAGCACAGTATGTATGGGAGAGATTCCCAGGCAGAATAGTTCAGGATGATGTATGATAGTTTGAGCGGTCCAGGGAGACTGAAGTCCGGTGGGCGTACCAGTCAGGCCGAAGGCTCGGAGAATGGTCCAGACAGGCGGAAGGCCCTGGAGGGCGTTCCATACATGCTGAAGGTTCTGAGAGTGGTCCAGATTGGCTGAAGGCCTGGTAAGGCGGTCCAGTCATGCTGAAGACTCTATAAGTGTTGATAGATCTATATGCGGAAAGTGATTTGAGTATGCTGCTATGCAGTAGCAAGCAGTGGATCTGGCCCCGGGTATTGATCATGTTAGTGGAATGCAGTGCATGGACCCGAGAGTCCTTGCGAGTAGATTCAGAGCACGTGTGATGGATAGAGTAGCAGTTACTCTACAAGGGATAATGTAGAGTGGGGTGTGAGCACCGTGGCACTTGTCTGAAGTGCAAGTTTGGCAAGTAGATTTTCTTGGGTAAGGAAAGGGTAGGTTTTGTTTCTCCGAGAGAGAGTGTCGGTTCACAGGAGTGAAAATAGTAGTGAAAATGGATGATCGAAAGTATTTCAATTATGGTTAGTGGGCATGGTAATTGTGCTAGTGGTATGGAAGCACAACCGGGTTGGGTGTCCGTTGAGGTCGCGGAAGGAATTTTGGTGGTATAGAACCAGAGGAGTTTGGAGGAGATACAAGGGTAGGTCCCTGGAATCTAGGTATGGGTGTGATCATGGGTTGCGTATGTAGTGGTAATTCATCCTGGGGATGTCTGGAGGTATCGTCAGTGTGTCGGGTTTTCCAGCCGAGGATGTTAGAGCAGGTTCAACATGTGTATGTGATTGCAGAGGAGAGCCCGTGGGAGTTGCACAGGAGATGAAGGATGTGTCATCCTGTCAGCATGGAAAGAAAAGAGTTGGATTCGAAAAGGAAGCAAGATAAGTCCCATCAGTAAATTCGATAAAGTTATGACAAGCAAGGAAAGGGATAGCAGTGGGTACCGGGTCAGGACCCGGTGATTCAGGGGATATCTAGTTTGTAAGAGACAAGTAATTATGTGATTTGGAATGATGGAAGTATCATCGGGTGATCATTGGTTGATAAGTGTTCTTATGAGAGAAAGCAGTCGGTGGCCGACTTGAAGCAGTTGTCGTGACTCTATGAGAAACAGTTGGACTTTATAAGGGTTTGATAGTAGTGTTTGGAGGAACCTGGGTCGAGTGATTCTAGGAGATGCATTGTGGGGGTAGTATCATCTGGGATGTGATGCTGCAGGCTTCGAGGACGAAGCCTAATTTAAGTGGGGGAGAATTGTAACACCCCGAGTTCTGAAGTGCAAGTTCAGGGTTCTTAGTGTAAAAAAGGAAGGTTGACTCGGTGAGTTGATGGATAAACTCGGCGAGTCGAGTAACGGTTCTAGTCATGTGTTAAGTGACCAACTCGGTGAGTTGGTGCAGAAAGGAGAAAAACCCTAATTTGGGATTGGGCCCTATATAAAGCACATTATAGCCACCCTCAGCCTTTTTACTGCCCATTTGAGTTCCAGAAACCCTAATTAGTGTGTGTGAGCCTCCATTGTTAAAGTTTGAGCTTGGAAGAAGAATTTAAGAGGAGAAAGTTAGAAGATCAAGAGGCTAGCATCGGGAGATCATTGTAGATCCGAAATCTACTCCTTCTTGGGCACATTTCTGAGGTAACAAGTCGTTACCTTGAGTTTTCTCCTTCTAGATCCATTCTTGGATGTTGTTTTGGTAATTTTATGCTTGATTGGAATCCATTTCGGGTTTAGAGGTTAGATCTGAAGTTGCAACTTCAGATCTAGGTTAATAGTGAGCTATGATAGCTTAAAGCATCAACCATGGGGCTTGATTAAGAGTGCCTTTGTCCCAAAACCTTCTTGTAGCTTGGTTGGAGCTTGTTGAGCCTTGCATGCACGTGAAGTTAGAAACTTTACGTGTAAATCTGGCCCTAGGAGTGCAGATCTATGTATTGGAAGCAATGAAATGGCTTGAAATCGTCTGAATGACGATGTCACGTTTGGACTCGGCGAGTCTGTTGAAGATTGCCTTGGACTCGGCGAGTCTGTTCTTGGACTCGATGAGTCTGTTCTTGGAATCGGCGAGTCTGGTCGTGGAACCCTAGCCTTTTCTAGTTAAGCCGTGTCTCGGTGAGTTGAGGGACAACTCGGTGAGTTGAGCAGGATGGGGCTCGAAGATTGTTGGACTCGAAGAGTCTTGAGGTGTCTCGGTAAGGTGAGTCATGTTTCGGAGTTTCTGAGCATACGGACTCGACGAGTCAACGTGTTGACTCAGCGAGTAGGGTCAACCAGGAAGGTTAACGTTGACTGAGGACTTTGACTTTGACCAAGGGTTGACCAGTTGACTCCCAGGGGTATTTTGGTAACTGTTGGTATTTATTGGATTTGGTTATATGGTAATGTTCAGTGGTGGAGTTTGTGTCGGTGGTCGAAGCAGCGTGATCTTATTCTTCATTCGGCAGTTGCAGGTGAGTTATCCTCACTATATCGATAGGGTCTAAGGCACCAAGGTCGGCCCTTTATCGGATCAAAATCCGGGTATCTGTTTGATATGTTATTGCTTGATATGTATGTATCCTAGTTATTAGGATGGTGTAAGTTAGAGACTTGGTTAAGGTCGGTATCCTGGTATATAGGATGATGCTATGTTAGTGACCGGTTAGGTCGGTATCCTGGTTAGGATGTTGCTATGATATGTGATCTGCTAGATCGGTTTGATTAGATGTGAATTGTTATATGATTATATGTTTATGTGGACATGGTTGTTTGGATTGGGGTTGGGTTGAGGCGGGTCCTGCTTTGTGCCGTAGGCTAACATACCCAGGGCGGACCGGTTAGACCGAAGGCCCGGCGAGCGATCCGGATAGGCTGAAGGCCCCAAGAGGGCGGACCAGACGTGCCGAGGCTTGGAGATTGGACCAGATAGACTGAAGGCCCGGTGTGGGCAGACCAGTCATACTATAGACTTGGAGAGTGGACCAGGTGGACTGAAAGCCTGGTGCGGGCGGACCAGTCACACTGTAGACTCGGAGGGAGAGTGGACTAGGTGGACTGAAGGCCCGGTGCGGGCAGACCAGTCATACTGTAGACTCGATATCCATGGTTGTCCTGTTTATGATATGTTATGATATGTGTATGGTATTATGGTTGGTATTTTGGGGGTAACTCATTAAGCTTTCGGGCTTACAGTTTCAATGTATTGTTTCTGGTACTTCATGAGATCGCGGCAAGGCGAAGTCGTGACCGTACCGCTCCTCAGTTTTATGTTGATGTTTCTGGGATACTCTGATAATAAATGAATTGAAAACCTTTTTGTAATAACTTAATGATAATGAGTTGCTTTTGGAAAAGTTTAAATTGGTTGAAATTTTATGGTCGTTACAATATAAACAAGTAAAACAAAAAACAGAGTAAGTTATAGATTAAGATATGAACTTTAACTTTAACTTTTTATCTAAGACATTTAATCAAATGTTGAGTGCATCAGAAAAATCATCTTTGTTTTGAAGATCTTCGTAAATTACATCTAGCCGGCCCAATCAAGTAATCAATCACGTAACTAAATATAATCACACCTTTGAATATGGCGATGGGGACGAACTGAGAGCAGATGGATAAAGCTACAACCATATGAGATAGTGGTTCCCAACGTATCCCGGCTCCTTCTATTGTTTTGTCTAAAGTGGTCATCGGCGTTGGAGGCGATAACCACGACGAGGGACCGAAAGTGAGTGGGTAATGGCAAGGGACGATAGTGAGTTGACGACATTGATGGCGGAGACGACCATGTTGAGCAAAGAGAAACAAAGGGAGGGATATCTATTAGCTTTTCGGCTAGTACCCTCATTTCCCTAAACAATTTCCTATACTTTAAAAGGTTTATGGAATTTTCGGGGACCTGCGACTTTTTGCCCTCTTTAAAATTTTTAGGCGTAAAAGCGGGGAAAATTAGAGGGAACCAAACATTCATTACTTCAAACATATAGTGTCATAAAAAGAATGTGCCACTAAAGGTCTAAAGCCCATACTATAGTGGCACATAAATCTTTTGCCACTAAATGTAATTTTATTTGTAGTTAAAACGATTCAAAAACTTTTGAAACTATGAGAAAATCAGCAATCAACTGAAAGAATCCTGCTCTGATACCAAATGTAGTTCGTATGAATCGAGTGAATAGAATGAAATCTGAGTATGAATTGAATCAAGAACACAAAATGTAAATATAATATTTTTAGCTCTTTATCGCTTCTGTATGAGTACACGATATGAGAGAGTAAAGTGTTCTCTGGTTCACAAAAGTTACTCTAACACATATACTTACCCCTATTTATAGGAGTTAACAGAAGCACAAAGTATACATAAGGGATAAGACACTGAAGCTTTGAGCTCTAAAATGCCCTTATGAAATACATACAACGAATACATAAAACAGACTTTGATACTAAACATGACACAAGACGCTTCGACATCTCACAACACATTTCAAACTCTACAGCATGCTAACCCTACCCTGCTGGAATGACGAAGGGGTAATGAGTTGTCAACTGGATCAAATGGAACCTCTTCCTCATGTTGAGTGATAGTGTTGTCTGAGGTTCCTTCATTGGACGACTCTTGAATTTCTTCAAGATCGATAATACTCCCAATATCCTCTTTGAATATGAGCTCTAACCCGTGAAAGACTCATCTTCGAGATACAAAGACGATGTAATTACTAAGTGTAACGCCCGCAGATCCGGGCTAGTCAATTTAGAGGCAATAGGGGTCGAAAACGACTTTTTGACAAAAAGATTATTTAGAATAAATAATCTTAACCAATTTGTAGAATATGTCACAAGGTTTCCATACATATAAAGAACGCTGAAATCCGAGTTATAACGAAGAAGTTATGACCCGTCGAAGTTTCGCGTCGGAACCGGCACGGCGTCGGGAAGCGTAAATAGTAAATTTATGATATATAGAGATTTAGCCTTAGCGCTCTAAACAAAAGTCGTAGAATATGTTAAACTATGAACATCGATAAAAAGAACGCCCAAATCTGACTTCGTATGAAGAAGTTATGATTTTTCGAAGTTTCGGATTAGCGGTGTACAGCCCGAAATTCGAATTTTAGATCGATTGATTTTTAGCCGACACAACCTAAACAAGAATCGAAGATCTCGTTATTAGTAGCGTAACGATAAAAATACAGACGAAAATGGACATCGAATAAAGAAGTTATGAGATTTTAACGGACCAATCCTGTCCTGGCCTGTTAAAAATATAACTTTAAAAATAAAGTCAAAATTAACCAACGGAGTCTAAACGAAAGTTGTAGAGTATGTCTCCACCTACGCGTGGATATAAATAACGTCAAAAACGGAGTTCGTATGAGCGAGTTACAAATTATAGTAGTATATTTACGTATTAAAATAAAGTATAAATCATGTATACGTACACATATATATACATATGTATATATCATTAGAAAGGTATCGACGATGCGGTTATTATAAAACTAATGTTGAGTTCTTTCGACATTAGTTTAGTACAAAGATCATTAAATCCATTTAAAATAGTATTATAGAGGGGTGTTTAGTTGTTTATATAACTAAAAGGTCATTAAGTAATTATGGAGGGTAGTTTTTGAAAATTCAATTAGTATAAATAAGAGCCTTGGGCTCTCATATTTCTTGCACCATTCTCTTGATTCAAGAGTCTTTCTCTCCTTATCCCCCGAGCATTTCGGTCCCTCGTGATTCGACTTCTCTTTCTGTAGTTTTAGTATAGTAAGGTGAGCGCTGAAGCGCTGCACGAATCTTTCTTAGAAAGATTCAGCGACGAAGTTCTGCCCCTGCAGAGCCCGACTCCTAGCTAAAATCCCCTTAAAAGTAAGTTATGTTTACCCTATTTTAAATATAGTTTATATTTAAAATTAGTATTGTTATTATAAATTTATAATAAATATTTGGGCTATTATTATGACTTATATAAGTGTCGTTATAATATCTTTTAACTACTCGCGGTACGGGGAATCTGGTTTAAAGGGCCGCATAGGGTTGTTGGATTTCAGAAGTGCTATACGCCAAAATGGTCCTGCCCTCCGGTGTTTTATGTCTGGCCCCTGTCTGTACATAGTAGTTGGAAAGTATTGTTTAAACGCTTATATAATAATAATAATAATAATAATAATAATAAGACTAATAATTAGTCACGGTAATATTAGACTAAAATCTAGTGGTGATAATACTAGGTTTCGTCAAAGGAAATTATTTTAAAGTAAACGAAGCGCTGTCCGAGTACCGAGTCACCACCTTCTCAGGTGAGTGCATAGTTACTTTCAGCTTACACATAGATATGAAGTATTTTATATAAATTACGTGCTGTGTGTGTATATTATCTGTATACTTGCTATCTATGCTGGATGAACGTTTTATACATGTTTTCAATGATTTAAACTGTATATGTATTTTATATCTACAAAATGTGTTGGGTAAAACATGGGTAGATGTATTAGTTGCTGTGTGATAAAATGAAATAATGAGATGCCTCGTTATAGATGTTCTTGATGATCTAGTCATCTAGCGGAGTATAGATGACGACCACGGACTATTCTAGACAGTCCAGTGGAACACTAACAGGCTCGCAACCTGTAGGTGTTTATTCGAACTTTGTGTTTAACCGAACTGTGTGTTTATTCGAACTGTGTGTTTATTCGAACTGTGTGAACTGTGTGCTCACCAGATATACTCCATCCCAATGATAGTCCTTTGACTAGGTCCCTTGTGTTAGATGTTTTAGGGACGTAATGTGAGGATAACAGGAATGGGTAATTGGGTTGATTGTTTGATGTTTAAAAATAATAATTATATTATTGTGGGTTGAAAACCCTATGTGCTCACCAGGTTTCCCAACCTGACCCACTCAGTTTATTTTTATCACAGGTGTTGATATGAAGTCACAATACACTGAGAGATTTAAAGAGATGTAGATCACTAGTGTAAATAATTGTAAGTTCTGTTTATGCTTATGTTTCTGTATTAACGATGACATCCCAAACATTTTAAAATGAAATAAATACGTTTCATCGAAAATGTTTTAATAACGTATTTACCATGTTTTTCTGGGAACAAATTCCGCAACATTTTTATAAAATGAAGTACTCTGATTTTTATAAAGCATAAACAAAATCGGTCTTTTCTGGCCGTGAAAATGGGGATGTCACAGTTGGTATCAGAGCATTAGTTTAAGCGAACTAGGAATATGGATTTATTTCTAGACTTAAACTTAGAATGCTAAGCGATGATTGTGAGGTGTGAGCACTAGCTTATTTTAGGAATTGTGCCTAAAATGCTTTTATGTGCTAAATACTTGTGCCTGATATGCTGTTAGTTGTTCGGATCTATGGTCTGTTGCCGACCGGATCTGGAAACCTTATGTGTTTAGGATTCTAAACGTACGACTACGATATTAGAACTAGCATATAAACGTTTCGGAGTGATAAGGATGATTTAACCGTCAATCCTAAGTAAAGATCTGGATTCACCTTATTCGGTGTATAGATCAAGATGGCAAGAACCCGTAGTGGAAACGTGAATGCAAATGGGAACGGACACCAACCCCCCGTGATCGAGCAAATACCAGTTGTGGAAGCCGCTGCCGGACCAATAACGATGGCCGGAGTGCAAGCGATGATCCAGGCAATGTTGGATCGTCAAATGGAGGAAACTAGACGTTTGCTCCAGCAAAATCGTGAGGAAGCCACTATTCAGATCGAACAGCCCGAGTTGAACGAAGGGCAGACTGAGGAAGGAAACTACAGTGGGACTGTTGGTCAAGTCAACCCACCAATAGTTCGACAAAACAACCAAGATGACAAAGTCGAGAGGAATGAATGCAAGTACAAGGATTTTCTGACATGCAAGCCATCGACTTTCACTGGAAAGGAGGATCCGATCGGGGTCATGGATTGGATCTCGGATATGGAGTTAGCCTTCATGACATGCGGTTGCAGAGGGAAGCTACAGACCACATTTGCAGTGCGTCAGTTTCGAGGAAGTGTTGTACGTTGGTGGAATACCTTGGGGAAGACTCTGAGCCCTAATGAGCCCCTGCAACTGACATGGGCAGAATTTTTGGTGCAATTCAAACGAAAGTACTGCTCAGCTCAAAACCTGCTTGAGCTAGAGAACCAGTTTCTAACCCTGAAGAAGGGAAGCATGTCAATCGATGAATACACGAACAACTTCACAGAAAAGATGGAGTTTGCCTTGCGTCTTGTTCCGGATGAGCTGACGAAAATTGACAAGTACGCAAAGGGACTTCCATGGGAGTACGCGGTGCCAGTGCGTCAGGCTCCTACTCTGGAGGCAACTATCTGGGCTGCCAAGTCTGTGGAAGATATGATTAAGGGAAGAGCTGCCAACAAGATTGAGGTTGGCGAAATGAGGAAGTTTGAGGAATCTACGAGGCCCAATAAGAAGATCAAGTCTGGTTCAAAGGAGTCTAGCGGAGGAGGAAACAAAGTGAAATGGTGCGAGAAGTGCAAAAAGAATCACTTTGGGAAATGTAGCGAAGAAGTGACTTGCTACAAGTGTGGGAAGACCGGACATTACGCCAACGAGTGCAAAAGGGTGTGTTATGAATGCCGTGAAGAAGGGTATGTTGCTAAGGATTGCCCGAAAAAGAAAGAGGCTGAAAAACCAAACATTCCGCCAAAACCGAAGGCAAGAGCATTCCATATGATCCTAGACGAAGCAGATGACAATGCGAGGATTCAGGAATGACGGCTTGACATCCAAGGATCGAGTTATAATGTAGCCATAGAATCATATGATTTAGCCTGTTAGAGGCATAGTCTAGGGTGAACTTGAACACCTATGTAATCGTTTCAAGAAATAATATGAAACCTTTGTTTTGTTATCTGATGTGTTAAGTTGTTTTTTTTCGTGTATGGTGACTTGGAGAGACTGCGGGACAATACTTGGGACGAGTATGAGTAGGTGTGAATGGTAGTAGAGGCCTATACTACCGGAAGCACAGGACTCACACTTGGATCAGGGAAAGTCACAAGGTTACCAAGAAGCTAGTAACTGATTCTGTTTTTTTTCAAGTATGTCATTACCATCGTTTCGATAATGACTAAAAAGATTGTTGATTTCCGACCCTAGTGGTCATACCGAATTGAGTCTGACTACGATGAGTATGTTGCGTGGTTCAGAGAACCAAGTTTGATGTAGCGTCCGACTTAAACCAAACGATTGAAATCAAAGCAATCAATAGAAGTATCGCGTTCGTTGTTAAAGAAGTTGGTAGCCAGAAACGCTACATGTTAAAGTGTGATTATATCACATTAGAACATGAAGGAAGGCATAGTCTATTTTAGAATTTAACTCTAAGAGACCTAAGTCTAAATGTGCATCACATGATGATAGGTCATAATTTGAAGTCTAGCCCGAGGTAGAGAGCAGGTGTACGATCGAGTACTGCTTACAGTCAATGAGTCTAAGAGATAGACTTGAAGGAATATAGAAGTTATAATTATTAACCAGGATGAAAAGATGACGTATGGAGTCATTATACGAGCCCTGTTTCGTTGATGATTCCGGGACGTAATCATCCTAAGGGGGAGATAATTGTAACGCCCGCAGATCCGGGCTAGTCAATTTAGAGGCAATAGGGGTCGAAAACGACTTTTTGACAAAAAGATTATTTAGAATAAATAATCTTAACCAATTTGTAGAATATGTCACAAGGTTTCCATACATATAAAGAACGCTGAAATCCGAGTTATAACGAAGAAGTTATGACCCGTCGAAGTTTCGCGTCGGAACCGGCACGGCGTCGGGAAGCGTAAATAGTAAATTTATGATATATAGAGATTTAGCCTTAGCGCTCTAAACAAAAGTCGTAGAATATGTTAAACTATGAACATCGATAAAAAGAACGCCCAAATCTGACTTCGTATGAAGAAGTTATGATTTTTCGAAGTTTCGGATTAGCGGTGTACAGCCCGAAATTCGAATTTTAGATCGATTGATTTTTAGCCGACACAACCTAAACAAGAATCGAAGATCTCGTTATTAGTAGCGTAACGATAAAAATACAGACGAAAATGGACATCGAATAAAGAAGTTATGAGATTTTAACGGACCAATCCTGTCCTGGCCTGTTAAAAATATAACTTTAAAAATAAAGTCAAAATTAACCAACGGAGTCTAAACGAAAGTTGTAGAGTATGTCTCCACCTACGCGTGGATATAAATAACGTCAAAAACGGAGTTCGTATGAGCGAGTTACAAATTATAGTAGTATATTTACGTATTAAAATAAAGTATAAATCATGTATACGTACACATATATATACATATGTATATATCATTAGAAAGGTATCGACGATGCGGTTATTATAAAACTAATGTTGAGTTCTTTCGACATTAGTTTAGTACAAAGATCATTAAATCCATTTAAAATAGTATTATAGAGGGGTGTTTAGTTGTTTATATAACTAAAAGGTCATTAAGTAATTATGGAGGGTAGTTTTTGAAAATTCAATTAGTATAAATAAGAGCCTTGGGCTCTCATATTTCTTGCACCATTCTCTTGATTCAAGAGTCTTTCTCTCCTTATCCCCCGAGCATTTCGATCCCTCGTGATTCGACTTCTCTTTCTGTAGTTTTAGTATAGTAAGGTGAGCGCTGAAGCGCTGCACGAATCTTTCTTAGAAAGATTCAGCGACGAAGTTCTGCCCCTGCAGAGCCCGACTCCTAGCTAAAATCCCCTTGAAAGTAAGTTATGTTTACCCTATTTTAAATATAGTTTATATTTAAAATTAGTATTGTTATTATAAATTTATAATAAATATTTGGGCTATTATTATGACTTATATAAGTGTCGTTATAATATCTTTTAACTACTCGCGGTACGGGGAATCTGGTTTAAAGGGCCGCATAGGGTTGTTGGATTTCAGAAGTGCTATACGCCAAAATGGTCCTGCCCTCCGGTGTTTTATGTCTGGCCCCTGTCTGTACATAGTAGTTGGAAAGTATTGTTTAAACGCTTATATAATAATAATAATAATAATAATAATAATAAGACTAATAATTAGTCACGGTAATATTAGACTAAAATCTAGTGGTGATAATACTAGGTTTCGTCAAAGGAAATTATTTTAAAGTAAACGAAGCGCTGTCCGAGTACCGAGTCACCACCTTCTCAGGTGAGTGCATAGTTACTTTCAGCTTACACATAGATATGAAGTATTTTATATAAATTACGTGCTGTGTGTGTATATTATCTGTATACTTGCTATCTATGCTGGATGAACGTTTTATACATGTTTTCAATGATTTAAACTGTATATGTATTTTATATCTACAAAATGTGTTGGGTAAAACATGGGTAGATGTATTAGTTGCTGTGTGATAAAATGAAATAATGAGATGCCTCGTTATAGATGTTCTTGATGATCTAGTCATCTAGCGGAGTATAGATGACGACCACGGACTATTCTAGACAGTCCAGTGGAACACTAACAGGCTCGCAACCTGTAGGTGTTTATTCGAACTTTGTGTTTAACCGAACTGTGTGTTTATTCGAACTGTGTGTTTATTCAAACTGTGTGAACTGTGTGCTCACCAGATATACTCCATCCCAATGATAGTCCTTTGACTAGGTCCCTTGTGTTAGATGTTTTAGGGACGTAATGTGAGGATAACGGGAATGGGTAATTGGGTTGATTGTTTGATGTTTAAAAATAATAATTATATTATTGTGGGTTGAAAACCCTATGTGCTCACCAGGTTTCCCAACCTGACCCACTCAGTTTATTTTTATCACAGGTGTTGATATGAAGTCACAATACACTGAGAGATTTAAAGAGATGTAGATCACTAGTGTAAATAATTGTAAGTTCTGTTTATGCTTATGTTTATGTATTAACGATGACATCCCAAACGTTTTAAAATGAAATAAATACGTTTCATCGAAAATGTTTTAATAACGTATTTACCATGTTTTTCTGGGAACAAATTCCGCAACATTTTTATAAAATGAAGTACTCTGATTTTTATAAAGCATAAACAAAATCGGTCTTTTCTGGCCGTGAAAATGGGGATGTCACACTAAGCATGTAGAACAAGTATCCAAAGGACTTATGTGGGTAGCGAATGATATAACACTTCTCGGCTTTGGGTTCAATTTTGTCATGCTTCTCTCGTCTGACGTCCACTTCATAACCCTAGACCTTGATATGTGCGAGCGAGGGAGCTTTTCCTATCCACATCGCATGAGGTGTTTTGAAAACCTTATTTGTTGTAACAAGATTCACAATATGGGTGGATATCTCTAAGGCATAAACCCATAAATCAACAGGAAGAGATGCTCGACTCATCATGGAACGAACCATGTCTTTTATGGTTAGATTACGCCTCTCAGCCACACCATTAAGTTGTGGTGTTGTGAGAGGAGTCAACTGTGAAACAATTCCACATTCCTTAAGATAGTCTTGGAACTCGATACTAAGATACTCACTACCTCTATCAAGCCTTAGCATCTCTATCATCCTGCCTACTTTCTGATTTATGTTTGATGAACTAGATATAGACATATCTGCTATAATCATCCGCAAATGTCACATAGTATCGATTAGCAGCTATTGTGGTGGATCTAAATAGGCCACACACATCCGTATGGATCAAGTCCAACAATCCCCCACCTCGTTCACATCTTCTAGTGAAAGGTGATTTTGTCATCTTTCCCAAGATACAAGATTCGCATTCATCATTTGTCCTAAGATCAAATAATTCCAACACTCCATCCTTTTGGAGTTGGGAAATGCATTTCTTGCTTATGTACCCAAAATGACAATGCCACAAACATGCTTTATCCACACCATTAGACAAATCAATATGAAACACACTATTGCCTAGGTTATCAACACAAGTCATAGTTTCATACACACCATTGCAAGGTAAAGCTTCAAACATAAAACACCATTATGATAAGCAGAAGTAGAACCACTTTCGTTTCATATCTGACGAATAACAGCAATTAATCAAATTAACCTTAACACCAATACTAAGCACAAGACCATATGTCCCAATCTTGGTAACAGATGAAGATCGCCTATTCCCCATGATCAGATTGAGATTCCCATGCTCCACCTACTCATTTTCGCTTAGTCCTTGCAAATCAAAACAAATTTGGATACCGCATCCTGTTTCAAGGACCTAAGAATGAGAAAGTTGTGTGTTATAAAATTGAGTAGTGTAAATACCTGAATAGGACGCCTTGATCTTGCCATCCTTCAATCTCGTAGGTACTTAGGGCAACTTCTTAGTGGCCTGTAACACCCATAAAATTCAAGCCATTTTAGAACTTTTCAAAACATTAAAAACCAACAGTTGTTACAAATTTGTTTTCAAAATAGTCTATACCAGAGTTTTCTTAGAAACATAAACAAAAAATAAGGAGCTATACGATCATGCCTTCGCCTTGCCGTGATCCCCTGAAGTACCTGAAACAATAAACAAAAACTATAAGCCCGATAGGTTAGTGAGTTCCCCCAAAATACTGATACACTGCACATAACACATATACAAATAACAACAAATACTGGGTCCACAACTTTACCGACTGAATTACCCCCTAGGCCCACAGTGTGAGTCGAGATTGCCTTGTGGGCCCACAGCTCACATCTGGATTGCCATCGAGCCCACAGTACGAGTCTCTCTCAGCTCGTATCTGGAATGCTCCCAAATTTGTTGGTTACCGCACAGATCAATATTACCTCAACCCATCTCACATAATATGTCGACATATAACACAACTAATGCACATACAGATAATCACATGATACTACAGGTAGTCCTACAGATCTACCTAACTGGCATAGCAACTAACATGAAACACTAACTCATACTCAACATACTACCAACTGCTAGGAAATCATATCCAATGGGCCGAACTTGGTGCCTTAGACGCATTAGTATAGTGAGGATAACTCACTTCGCAACTATCAACTCGAAAGATAAGCTCAACCCTTGGTCAAATTCAAGTCAACTGCCAAGGTCAACAGTCCATGTTGACCTGAACTCGTCAAGTACAACTAGCCACTCGCCGAGTTCCTTACATAACTCGTCAACTTGCCGAGTCACTTGAGTGACTAGTCGAGTTCCTAATGTTTGTGTTCGTGAGCTCCTTGGCCAACTCATCGAGTTTCACTTGCAACTTGCCAAGTTTACGTGTGTCCAAAGGTTATGAAAACCCTAGCTAACTCGCCGATTCTACGACAATCTTCATCGGACTCGCCGAGTTGACCTTGCAACTCGCCGAGTCCCTTCAGTCCTTCATCCATATAGATGCTTTTTAAGCCATGCTAAGGTTCTATATTGCATATCAAAATCCCCAAGTCATGTTTATCACGTAAAGTTGCAAACTTTACGTGCATGCAAGGCTCTAGAGACTCTAAATGACAAATCCAAGCTTGCAATGGAGTTTTACACCTTAGGAGACTCTCATTCTTACAAATGTTGGAAGCTTTATGGACTTAGAGATCCAAGGGAATTCAGATCTGAAGTTTCAACTTCACATCTTAGCTCAAACACAATAAAGGCTTCCTACTATGCTATAAAAGCCCTAAAATCGACCCAAATGAGATCTAAAATGAAATGAGGTCAATATAACGGCTTAATACCTTCCAAAGGATGCCAACTGAGATAGATATATGATTCCCACACGTTCCTTGCTTATAGTCACTTGTTCTCCAAGATTTTCTCACCAAAAATCCTCTTCCAAAACTTGAACACACAAATGGAGCACACTCACACGAATTAGGGTTTATGGAATATCAGGAGGCTATAAGGGGAGGTTAAGGAGGCCAATGATGCTTTAAATAGGGTGCAAAAATCCGAAAATTAGGGTTTCATCCTCCATATCCTACTCGTCGAGTCCCTTCTTCGACTCGCCGAGTAGGTCACTTAAACACGTGGACCAACCCGTTGCTAATCGACGAGTCAGGGCAACCAACTCGTCGAGTAGACCACGAAATCAAGAAAACCTTTTAACCTAAAATCAATACCTGAGAATCGGGGCGTTCAAATTCTCCCCCACTTGAACTAGACTTTGTCCTAGAAGTCTGCCGCGGTGAACAACTCCGGATAATGCTCCCGCATCTCTGCCTCAAGCTCCCACGTCCACTCGGACCCTCTTCGGTGCTCCCACTGTACCTTTACCAAAGGTATCTCCTTGTTTCGTAGAACCTTTACTTTCCTCTCCAGAATGGCCATGGGTCACTCAACATAATTCAGGCGCTCATTGACCTGAAGGTCATCCAATGATACCACCGCCTCCTGATCCATAATGCACTTTCAAAATTGCGAAACGTGAAAGGTGTTATGGATTTGACTGAGCTCATCCGATAGCTCAAACCTTTATGCCACCTTGCCAACCCTGGCAACGATCCTGAACGGCCCAATGTATCGGGGACTCAATTTCCCCCTCTTCTTAAAGCGGATCACACCCTTCCAAGGTGAGACCTTCAGGAGTACCATGTCTCCAACTTGGAACTCTAATTCAGATCGGCATTTGTCAGCATAACTCTTCTGCCGACTCTGAGCGGTCTGCAGTCGCTGCCTAAGATGTTGAATCTTCTCGGTAGTCTTCAATACCACCTCCATCCGTCCCATCACCCTATGTCCGACTTCACCCCAACAAACCGGGGTGCGATATCTACACCCTACAACAACTCTAAAGGCGGGGTGCCAATGTGGAATGAAAGTTGTTGTTGTAGGAGAACTCCGCAAGCGGTAGGTGGGAATCCCAGCTCCTACTTAAATCAATAACACACGCCCTCAACATGTCCTCGAGGGTGTGAATGGTCTGGTCACTCTGACCGTCGGTCTACGGATGGAATGTTGTGCTAAAGTGCAACTGCATGCCCAGTTCCTTGTGGAACTTCTGCCAGAAACGGGAGGTAAATATAACATCCCAGTCGGAGACAATGGAGACAGGAACCCCATGGCGAGCAACGATCTCGTGGACGTACATGTTGGCTAACTTCTCGGTCGACGAACTCTCTCATATCGCCAAGAAATGGGCACTCTTGGTCATTCGATCTACGATGAACCATATAACATTAAGTCCCTTCGTCATCCTCGGCAGCTTGATAATGAAGTCCATCGTGATCTGTTCCTATTTCCACATGGGAATCTCTAGTGGCTACAACATACCATGCAGCCTCTGATGCTCGACCTTGACCATCCTACAAGTCAAGCACCTCTCAACATACCACTTGATTTCTCGCTTCATGCATGGCCACCAATAACTCAAACTCAGGTCTCGGTACATCCTGGTGCCCCTCGGGTGAATAGAGAAGTGACACTTATGAGCGTCCTTCATGACTGTCAGTTTGACCCCACCAGACATCAGACCCATACCCGACCGCATCGGGTCAATAATCCCCAAATATCCTACACAAACAGGGTTTTCTCGCCCTTGCTCCTCTCCATCTTCTAGTTCTCCGGTCGCATGCCCTCAACCTGAGCATCCCTGATCAAGCTCACCAGCAAAGAATCCACCGCTATCCTCATACATATCGTTAGGGTGGAATACACAGCTGACTTGCGGCTCAAAGCGTCCGCTACCACATTAACTTTACCAGGGTGGTAAAGGATCTCGCAATCATAGTCCTTGACTACATCCAGCCACCTATGCTGCCTCATGTTCAGTTTTGGCTGATCCATGATGTGTCTCAAGCTCTTGTGATCCGTGTATATGGTACAACGGACCCCATATAGGTAATGTCTCCATACCTTGAGAGCAAACACCACCGCTCCCAGCTCTAAATCATAAGTAGGATATCTCGTCTCATGCAGCTTCAGCTACCGCGATGCGTAAGCTATCACCCGTCTTCTCTTCATAAGGACTGCCCCTAAACATGTGATGGATGCATCACAGAACAGCACAAACTTCTCTACTCCCTCCAGGAGTGTCAAGACTAGAGCCTCTCCCAACCGGTAACGAAGGGTCTCAAACGCCCTCTGCTGCTTAGGGCCCCACCGGAAATCCACCCCCTTCCTCGTCAAACGAGTGAGGGGTACTGCAATCTTAGAGAAATCCTGAATGAATCTCCGGTAGTACCCTGCTAATACCAAAAAACTTTTGATGTTCGAAGGAGACCTCGACACCTCCCACTGCATGACTGCCTCGATTTTGGTCGGGTCAACCAAAATCTCCTCCTGGTAAACGAGATGCCCGAGGAACTGGACCTCTCGCAACCAAAACTCACACTTCGAGAACTTGGCATAGAGCCATTCTCGTCTCAGAAATCCCTACAACTCCCTGAGGTGCTCCTCGTGCTGCTCTCAGGTCTTGGAATACACCAAGATATCATCTATGAACACGATGACTGAGCGGTAAAGCATCAGTCAACAGACCCGATTCATCAGGTCCATGAATACTGTTAGCGTGTTGGTGAGCCCAAATGGCATCACCACGAACTTGTAATGACCATAACGAGTCCGAAATGCGGTCTTCTCCGCGTCCTCCTCTCTGACCAGGACCAGATGATACCCTGACCTCAAATAAATCTTAGAGAACCAAGATGCACCAACCATGAAACTGATCAAAAAGATCGTCTATCCTCGGGAGTGGATAACGGTTCTTCACCGTCAACTTGTTCAACTCCCTATAATTAATGCACATCCATTGCAAAACGTCCTTCTTCCTGACGAAGAGGATCGGTGCTCCCCATGGAGAACTGCTAGGTCGAATGAACTGCTTGCCCACCAATTCTTGCAGCTATGAAAACATCTCCTGCATCTCGGATGGCGCCAAAAGGTATGACGCCTAGGCAATAGGAGTCGCACACGACACCAGGTCGATCCGGAACTTGACCTGCCTCTCCGTATGTATCCCTGGAAACTCCTCCGGGAACATGTCGGTAAACTCCCTAACCACTGAAACCTCTGAAACTGAAGTGTAAACTCTGACCCGCGTATCCACCAAATACGCTAGATAACTCGTACACCCGTGCTGAATATACTGCCGAGCTGTAGCAGCTGAATAAAACCCTGATCCCACTCTAGTGCCCTTGCCATATAAAATCAGTTCTCCCCCACTTGGGGTTCGAACTACCACCTGCTGGCCCTCGATATCTATCATGGCACCAAATCGACTAAGCCAATCCATCCCCACGATCACGCACACCTCTCCCATGGGAATCGGTATCAAATCTATCGGAAAGGACACTCTAAAGATCTCCAACTCGGATCCTCGGTAGACCGAAGAAGCAGAAACTCTATGTTCGTTGGCTATAGAGACTTGCAATGGATACTCTTGCTCCCCTACTAGCACACCAAACTCCCTACTAAATGTCTGAGATACGAAAGACCAACTCACGCCTGAGTCAAATAAAACCAATGTAGGCAAGGAGTTCACTAAAAACGTACCTAATCATAAGTACAACGGATAAGCATAAAACTGATATAATAAATGAGATAAAGGATAGAAACATGCTAGCAACAACATCCAATGCTACCCTGACCTCCTCTACTGTAAGCTGGAAGGCACGCCCCTAAGCCTTCATAGGTAACTAGCCTCCCATTAGAAATCCTCAATGTAGCCGATGCGGGAACCTGCGTCGGCTTAGCGACTAGCAACAGGCAGTTGGCCTTCAAGTGGCCAACCTAATCACAGTGATAACATAAACTCAAACTCGGAACTGAGGCGGCCTGTTCACAATCCTTTGCATAATGTCCCTCATTGCCACACCTGTGGCACCCACTATCAGCTTGAAAAAGCCCAGAATGAACCTTGTTGCAGTTTCCACAAGTGCAGCTCTGTTGACCCCCGATCCTAGAATTAGCGGTCTTAGACCGCTTAGGCGCCAGCTGCGAATGTGACGGGGCCTGCCGCTACTTCCTCAACTGCAGCTCAATCTCCAACTCACGCCACCTAGCGGCCTCCTGCAACTCCAAAAGATTATCACATCGCTGGGTAGACACAAACTGACAGATGTTAGTCTTGTGCATGCTCAGATAACGGGTCATCTGAGCCTGCTCGGTAGCAAACTCTGGGCAAAAGATCGCCATCTCTGTGAATATGTGGGTGATCTCCATCACTGACTCCCCATCCTGTCTCAAAATCAAAAACTCCTGTGACAACCATTCCCGCTCAACCAGTGGAATGTATCGGACGCGAAACATATCCCTGAACTGCTCCTAAGTAACTGCAACTCTCTGATCATCAGTGTACAACCCAATCGTCAATCTCCACCAGTCCTTGCCCCCGGACCTTAGCAGGTTCAGAGCACACCTGACCTTCTGGTCAGTAGGACACGAGCATGTAAAGAAACACCCCACCATATCTGAAACCCACCTCATAGCCTTGACGGGGTCCTACATCCCATTAAATGTAGGGGGCTTCGTGTTATCAAATTCCCTGTAATTGAAGCCTTGAGTGGCTCTTACTCCTCCTCCTGCTGTTGTTAGAGTTGATGCAGCTGCAGCGGTAGTCGTCTCTGCAAGGGCTGCATATCGCTCGTCGAAGTACTCGACCATGACGATCTTAATAGACCCAATGATCTCTCGTAGTTGTGCCCAAAACAAAGTGGCAACCTCATCATGCATGATCTCCCGAATCCTGGCGTCCAACTCATCTATCCCCATATGCACCACAAGCTCAGGTGCTACTGGCCCCTCGTGGCCTCCGTCTCTTGATCCTGATCCTGAACCGGATTCAGTTACAAAGCATCTTGTCATCACCATTCTGAAACATACCATAAGATATCAGATAATCCACATAAATAACTGGAACCAACTCCAGATTAAAACCCTAGGGGTTGTGACTTCCTTGCTACATGTATCGGTCCTGTGCTTTCAGTAGTACGGGCCCATACTACCTTCCACACCTACGCATGTTTGTCTCAAGTATCACCACAACACCCTAAAAATACACATGCACCTGGTGGTTGCTCTACCTCACCCCTAGAGGAAGGCTAACTGTCTCACAACTGACCTATCGGCCTCACACAACCCACTCATCCATGAAACTTCCACCAACCCTGTAGCACTAGCGTATGCTAGCCATACATAAAACCTGACCATATAGACTTTTGAATATCTAATCCTACCCTAAGTCCCTAATCGACGAGAGCATAACATAATGTAAAACCAAGCATTCTCATGCCATAAGATGTTAATTATGTACAACCGTGGTACATGCACAAGTAACTACAGTAATGATGTCAACCTCATATAAGGAACCCCTAGGCTAGCAGGTATCATGAAATCAGGAAATTCTATCATACAATTCCTGAAGATCCCTAGCCTAGGACTAACAAGTTGTTCTAACATATCACAATATCAAATAATCGTATGGTATTTTGGGGTCTACTTACTGGCTCCGACTGATCATACACCCTGCATCCTCCTTTACTTATTTTGAAAACCATTTGAAAATCATTTTAAAAATCTTTTCCTTGATTTGAGACTGGAGTCACAAAAGTTCTCCTCCAATTGACTCAAACCAAGGCTCTGATACTAACTTGTAACACCCATAAAATTTAAGCCAATTTAAAACTTTTCAAAACATTAAAAACCAACAGTTATTACATATTTATTTTCAAAATAGTCTATATCAGAGTTTTACCAGAAGCATAAATAAAACATGAGGAGTTGTATGATCATGCCTTCTCCTTGCTGCGATCCCCTGATGTACCTGAAACAATAAACTGAAACTGTAAGCTCTATAGCTTAGTGAGTTCCCCGAAAATACCGATACACTACACATAACACATATACAAATAACAGCATATACTAGGTCCACAACTTTATAGACTGGATTACCCCCTGGGCCCACATTGTGAGTCTGGATAGCCTTCCAGGCCCACAACTCACATCTAGATTGCCACCGAGCCCAGAGTATGAGTCTCCCTCAGCTCATATTTGGAATACTCCCGGATTTGTTGGTTACCGCACAGAGCAGTATCACCTCAATCCATCTCACATAATATGTCGACATATAACACAACTAATGCACATACATATAATCACATGATACTACAGGTAGTCCTACATATCTGCCTAACTGGCATAGCAAATAACATGCAACACTAACTCATACTCAACATACTACCAACTGCTAGGAAATCATATCCATGGGCCGGCCTTGGTGCCTTAGACCCCTTCGTATAATGAGGATAACTCACCTCGCAACTGTCGACTCGAAAGATAAGCTCAAACTCTTAGGTCACCGCCACTAACTCCACCACCTATATTCGCTACACAACCATGTTCATAAATTCCCAAAATGTCCCAGAAGTCCAATAGTCAACCCTTGGTCAAAGTCAAAGTCAACTGCCTAGGTCAGCAGTCCATGATGACCTGAACTCGTCGAGTAAAACCAGCCACTCGGCGAGTTCCTTGCATAACTCTTCAACTCACTGAGTCACTTGAGTGACTCATCGAGTTCCTAATGTTTGTGGCCGTGAACTCCTTGGCCAACTCGTCGAGTTTCCCTTGCAACTCGCCAAGTTCATGCGTGTCCAAAGGTTGGGAAAACCCTAGCTGACTCGTCGAGTCGCTTAACTGACTCGCCGAGTCTACGACAATCTTCATCGGACTCGCCGAGTTGAACATGCAACTCGCCAAGTCCCTTCAGTCCTTCATCCAAATAGATGCTTTTTAAGCCATGCTAAGGTTCCATATTGCAGATCCAAATCCCCAAGGCATGTTTATCATGTAAACTTGCAAACTTTACATGCATGCAAAACCCTCCAGAGACTTTAAATGAAAAATCCAAGCTTGCAATGCAGTTTTACACCTCATGAGAGTCTCGTTCTTACAAAAGCTGGAAGCTTTATGGACTTAGAGACCAAACGTAGTTCATATCTGAAGTTGCAACTTCAGATCTTAGCTCAAACACAAGAAAGGCTTCCTAATATGACAGAAAAGCCCTAAATCCACCCAAATGAGATCTAGAATGAAATGAGGTCAAGATAACGACTTAATCCATTCCAAAGGATGCCAAATGAGGTAGATCTCTGATTCCCACACGTTCCTTGCTTCTAGTCAATTTTTCTCCAAGCTTTTCTCACCAAAAATCCTCTTCCAAAGCTCAAACACACAAATGGAGCACACTCAAACGAATTAGGGTTTATGGAATATCAAGAGGATGTAGGGGGAAGTTAAGGAGGCAAATGATCCTTTAAATAGGGTGCAAAACCCTGGAAATTAGGGTTTCATCCTCCAACTCCTTCTCGTCGAGTCCCTTCTTCGACTCGTAGAGTAGGTCGCTTAAACACGTGGACCAACCCACTGCTACTTGACGATTCAGGACAACCAGCTCGTCAAGTAGACCTTGAAATCAGGAAAATCTTATAACCAAAAATCAATACCTGAGAATCGGGCGTTACATGGCCTCCTTTGGATCACTAATCGTGGTGACATCAAAGTTAGGCTTCGACTTTGACCCATTACTAAACACTCCAGCATGGGCCTTCCCTTTCCTAGGATTAGGAAAGATCCTTCCTTTTCTTCCCTTTTCCAGATCCAATGGCCAGGACAGGAGCATGTGTTGCAGCAAAGGAAGGATTTCTCTTCATCACCGATTCAGCAGCTTGCAACAAATTATGAAGCTCCGTCAATGTCGTCTCTGTATTGTTCAGATGATAGGTTAGAACAACATGATCATAACTAAGAGGTAATGAGTTAAGGACCATATCAATGGCTAACTCATCATCAAATGACACATTGGATATGTTGAGTTGCTCAACATACCTTTTCGTCTTTTGTACACAAGGGAAAACAGTTTCTCCTTCCTTAAGCTTGCACACCATGAAAGCTTTTACCACTTTGAATTGCTCTTGTCTCTCCTTCTTGTGGAACTTTCCAGCAAGGTTGAGAGACATCTCATATGGCTAGTAGTCCTCATAGAACTTGGCCAGTTCAGGTGCCATAGTGGCAACAATCATGCAAGTGACCCTAGTGGCATCATCACAATGTTGTTTTGTAAGAAACAATTTCCTCAAGAGTAGCGGTGGAATGATCGATTTCAACAAGAGGAATTTCAGTGACATATTCCTTTCCCTCATAACAAAGAGTCATCTTCAAGTTCCTCACTCAATCTATATAGTTGGGACCGGTAAGCTTCTCTTTCAACAAAATCAAGAGTAGAGAGAAGTTTGAGTTGGAGGAGCCGGTTTAATTAGTAGCGAGATCATCGTTTCCAGAAATATATATATATATATATATATATATATATATATATATATATAAAGAGACATAGCTGTTAGTTAGTGATATAAATCCTTCATATTTTAACCCAAAATAAATATTCAAGGCTAGGATTCAAAATACAATTCACAACAAAGAAAAGAGATGTCGTAATCTAATTATGAATTTATCAAGGTGTGTAATACCAATTTACCAATTTCAATCTAGCATGAAACTCCTTGATCATTTGAGATTCATTGAATCTTATCAATGGCATGTTTAAACTCAGATTATGCTCTTCAGATTTGTGTCGGGGATGCCGTTGATCACAAATAATATGTGAATAACCATGCAAACCCGCTTGACAACCCCGATGTCATTTATCATCTAAAATTAATGTGCCGGTAAACCACACGAACTCCATTAACAATGATAATCTTCGATTTGTCCATTACTCAACTTTATAGTCCCAAATTAGTTTGTCGGTTAAGCATGCACGCTCCACTAACGACTTGTAAAAAGTGGTGTGCATTTTCATGGACTAGCATATACTTCACATTTTTGTCCTAAAGTAACTAGTGTTGGGATTTATTCAAACGGTTCTAGTATTTCAATAACATCATACTTCTAAGAGGTTATTTCCTATCATGTCCGTTTGGCTAACAACCCTCCACCATACAAGGGAGTGGTGGGTGAGAGTGGACACTCATTCAACGGTCATTTTATAGGTCGCTTCCTTATACCTCCTTATAGTATGTCTTCGTGAATGAGGCGTACTAGAGATTTGAATGACTTTTCTTATACATAATATATTAAACATTTAATCATATATAGTATAACGTGCATTTTCAAACTTTTCAAAATGCTAGGGTTTAAAATTAATTTTCGAATTAATCAATTAATAATTAACTAATTTTAAACTAAATGATGATTTAATCATTTATGTTAAATAAACAATTAATTAACTAAATTTACATAATATTATTTACCAATTAAACAATTAGTTAAATAATGTGGATTAAATAATTATTTACCAATTAAACAATTAATTAAGTGATTCAAATTTAATCTAAATCCTTTCCTTCATATTTTCGATAAAAAAAAGTAAGGGTTACCATGTTTTAATTATCCAAATTTTAAAGCATTTAAAATTGTATTTAAGGAAGCTAGAAACGTTAAGGTATCCTCCTTATTTTCGAAAACAAGGGTGGAGGCTAGGGTTTTAAGAACCGTAGCCATTATCGAAATCTTTAGCCATTAGCGTTTAATTTCCATAAACACTAATTTTGATCAATTCAATTTAGTACACAACCAAATAGAAAACTTAAGGCTTTGATACCACTGATGGGTTTTCTAAGTTATAAAAATTATACATGTGGGGGAAAAACACTTAAACCCTTAAGTTCACATGCAACATAGAAAGAATCTATGTTTTCTCTATTGATAGAGACTAAATATGAATAACAAGAAACCCTAGGAGAGAGGCTATGAAATAGAAATTCACAAGAAATTAGGGTAACATAACTTTTGATTATTATTGCAGACAATCAAAGTAAAATCCTTCTTCAAAATCATGGAATGCTAGAACTAAAGGAATGGTTGCCTCTAATGGCTGGTACCTAAAACCCTAGTAACTAGAAGACTTGACGAGAGAGGAGGCTTGAGCTAATTTCGGCTATAAGAAGGCTCAAAGGAATGGACGAAAATAATGAGAGCTAGGGAGGTCTTTATATAACTGAAGGAAACTTGAGGCTAAAGCTAGGGTTTTTAGGAAAAGGCCCAGATTAATTAATATAATAATCATGTTGTCTTATCTCCTTATCCTAGGCCATATGAACAAAATTTCTAGGTTACCGTAGCCAAAATTCGACTACCCCCATCCCATGGGCTTCTAGAGCTTTCCTGCTTAAACTTTAAGTAAAAAAGCAAACAGCCCCTACACTTTTAATTAATTCAGTTAAGCCCAAAATTAATTCCAATTAATTTCTGATTAATTCGGAATTAATTATCATTATTTCTTATTAATATACTAATCATATAATATATTAGTAAAATATTTATTCCAATTTATTAATCATATAATAAATTAGCAATTCAGCCCCTTCCTCCAAAAGTTATTCCATCCAAACACTAGTTTTTAGGGAAACCCAAAAAGGTGTTTGCTTCTACTTCAACAATATATCAATTTAGTTATTGGATTAGAAACCTTAATACAACAACTTCGTGGCATATCAAGACACTTTTTCACATATCCTAATTCAAAAGTGACACATCCAAGCATAGCATGGTGCATCTTGATAATAAAGGGCACATCCATGCACCAAGATGCTCCATTTCACTTCTAGGTGCTCCATACCCCCTTTTAGAATATTTGTTCCTTTGTCAGGAGATCTATTCCTTTTTCAATAGATCCATTCTCATATCAGATGATCCATTCCTTTGCCATAGACTCCATGAATCTTAAGTCCTCTATTGAGTTCCAAGTGCTCCATGTTGGAAAAGATTTTATACCCGAACACAAGGATCTTATGCCCCAGAACCCAAGAAAGAGCAAGATGAATGCCAAAGAGCTTAAGAATACGTGGGGAGGAATCGTCAAGGGAACATTTAGTTGTCCTTTGTGGAAGGAAAAAGAGGAAAATAAACCTCATGATAGATCACACCACTTCGCCAAGGGGATACTTGGGAAGCCTCCCCTTGTGTAGTAACTGTGGAGTTCATCATCTAGGAAAATGTGAGAAGTTTAGGTGTAACAACTTTGGAAGGCCAGGGCACATCGCCAATGTATGAAAATGTCGACTAGGCCAGTAGAAGGAAATATAGGATGTTAGAATACGGAGATTTAGGAAAAAGCTCCATAGGAATAATTATGTAATGGTTAAACAAGTGGATTGGGAACTCTTAAAGTTGTACTCAAGATCATATTATATATATATATATATATATATATATATATATAAGGTTTATTTTGAGTACATTTTGTCATTGGAAAATAAAAATAACAATCCTTGGTAATGTATGTGGAAGATATGGTGGATAACCTATTGACCCATGTTCAAATTCTGGCACTACTCAGCCCTTGTGGCCATGGAGGTTCGCCTGCAGTGACTCAGGGCATGAGGCAAAGCCTCATGTTTGCAGCGAAGGATTAGTCAGTGCGCGAAAGCCGGCCCGTAAACCCTCGTTAGGGAAGTTCCCTTTCCAAAAAAAATAGCAATCCTTTCAGAAATCCACACCAATATTAAGATATGAGATTTAGGTTTCCTATTGGTGTAAAATTAGGATAAGTTAAAATTAGATTTCAAAAGACAAAATATTAGATGCTACTAGTTGAAGAAGTAGAAGTAAAACACTAAAAATAAAATTTAGTTATCCTAATAAGTAGGAAAAAAGAATCGACTTCCTGATTAGGAAACCAGTCTCCCCTAATAGGATTACCTTAAGATCTGAATTTCGAGGAGGAAATTACTTAAACAAGGGGAGAATGTAACCATTAGGAATTTCTTGTTACCAATTGTTACTAAAGATTATCGTCAAACAATGATAATGATAGAACTTTATATAATGAAGGAAAATATGAACAATTAAATGATAATAATATGGTTAAAAATTAGTGACCAAAAAGTTATATAAAATTTTATGACGGTTAGTGTATTTGGAAAGTACACCGCAATGTGATCCCAAAGATATAAGCATTGTAAAAATCTGATACCAATTGGAGGAGTTACAATTTTATAAAAGATAAAAACCAACAACATTAATAACGCTATTAACATCAAAATAGCATATAAAGATCGGTTGAGTTTTGGTTAACTTTACTAAAAGGAAAATCATAGTTACTCATAGGATAATGACATTGAAAGGAAAAATGTCCGAAACGAAGTCCATATGAAAGAGATCTGATTTTTAGAAAATATAAATATGGGTTAAAAATGAAAGTCAAAATTTGGCAACGTGGCCCTTGGGAAAGTTGTAGTACTAGCAGAGAGCTACACAAATATATAAAGAGGGTAAGAAACAAGATCATATAAGGAAGATATGAATTTTCATAAAAGATTAAGGGGCGCATGCCAAGTACGTGTCATGCCCTATGCGCATACCTCACACTCAGATTCGTCGAAGAGTAAGGAGACGTGGACCATGAGAAGTTTGACACATGTCAAGCTCTAGATGGAACCAAGAAGCGAGTGTATGTTGCGCATTAAGTACACCGCGTGTACGATGTCTATAAACAGAGTTGCTTACTTTCTGATTTTCTCATCCCAAACACTCTCTCTATACCTCTAAGCTGTTTCGAAGACCCTCTTGATAGCACAAAATTTCAGATGCAATGGCGCGGATGCTTCAGAATACGCTACTAGAGTGAGTACACAGACCCTATTTCACTGTTTTAAATGTTTTACAAGGGGGGGGGGATACAAGCTTACCAAATGTTTTTATCAAAATACATTTATAGTGTATATATATATATATATATATATATATATATATATATATATATATATATATATATCAAATCATTTTATAAATCTTAAAGCCTTAGGATAATGTAGTTGTAGATACTATGCCCTAATGTTAAGCTATTATATTATGCCTACGAGATATGATCCCCGATAGTCTAGGAACAGGTAATACCTAGATGTTATAATAGCCAAATCCTTAGGATAATGTACTACCTAGATGTTATGTTGGTCAAATATAAGGATATGCAATATACTTAGTTCTTACTCTGCCCACATATCGTATTTTCAAATAACCATAATTAGAGTGTGTATATATATATATATATATATATATATATATATATATATATATATATATATATGGCACTTATATATACAAAATAATTATGAGATCAAAAGTTATAATTATAAAATATAAGATGATAAAAGATTTATATTGTGATAGTTATAGGAAATCCCTAGGAAGGATTAAGATAAATATAAATTATAAAATATAAAATATAAATAACTAAGGTCAATGCGTTAGTGAGCTGTTAATTTGTCTAAAGGCCTTGATTAAATTCGACGCTCCCCATATCCCTATAATCATTAATTTTGCGAGAACTAGAAAGATTTGTATAGATCTATACGTGGATTAACAACCCCACCTACAATTGCCACCTACAATCCCATCAGGATAACTTTCTTATTATTCACTCTTCGACTTCCGATGAAGCGTCATGGTGGGGAAAAAATTAATAGTCAAACAACGTTGATTATGGGGGCTCATGGTAATACATTAGATCACCTTAAAATTCAGACTACCATTAGGGGACGCCTTCGAATGGTAAATAAAATATGTTTGGATCGTTAGATATCCTAAAAAGATAATAAGATAAGATCGTTAGATATCCTGGAAGATAATAAGATAGGATCGTTAGATATCCTGCAAGATAATAAGATAGTAACGTTAGATATCCGAAAATATATTAAGCTAGGGTTGATAAAATACACTAGGAAAGGTTTTTCTTAAATAAAAAGGATTCTTAAAATAATACAAGCCAATAAAAACTGGAAACTATAAAAACATGTGCACTCACCAACATAATGTTGACGTTTTAAAAAATCAAATGTGTTCCTAGGATGGTTTAGAGATCCAGTCAAGAAAGGATTATTGGCCTGAAGACTTATTAAGTAAATTACAATTTACTCTCTGTGATTTGGGAAATCTTTATACTATCACCACTAGGCATTTTCTTTCATCGGCAGGGAGGGTCTGACACCATGTTTTGAGAATCTGAGCCCCCCGTCACATCGCTAGGGAGGCTAGTGTGTCACGCCGCGGTGGCGATGTCGGTTACAAGAATATTATCCAAAAATTTGTCCTCTCTATTCCAGTTAACCACCCTTTTGGAATGATTCTAACCCTTAGAGACCATGGCTAAGTGTTCAAGGAATATGAAAAAAAATAAAGGAACAATCCAACACCGTTTTCCAAAAAAAAACATCATTCATGGATTTATCAAGAATATGACATGAAAGGACATAAGATCATAGAAAGGAGAACCACTTACCTACTTGGACATTTTGGGATGTTGCAAATGATGAAGCAGGATGAAGCAATCATAAAGACCACCATAAGAACTCCTTCACAAGGAATAAATACGCACTTCAACACTTACTACTCCAAAGATGGCATGCAAACAAGACTCTCTCTCACTGTTGGGTTTTTTGGCTGCAAATGATATAGGTTTCTAAGGTTTTAGGGTTAAATTTGATAAAATACCCCCGCAAACTTCAACCTAGACCCTCAAAGTATAAGAAAATGACCGCCAAGTCCATACACATTACCAAGAATCATTTTCTTACACTTTTGGTCCTCAAAACTTGAATATAATATGACAAGAGGTTAATTTAATGAAAGAGCATAATGAAAACTAACCTCGATGAAGAAAATGAAATTTTGGGTGGTTATAACAAATCTTAAGACCAAAAATTGAAGACAAATAAAAATTTCATGCATCCATTCATCTATCATTGAATAACAACCTAGATCTTGAAAGCAATTTTGTAAAAATCAAAACACGAAATGATATTTTGAATATAAAATTGAAATGTACGTGAGGCCCCAAGAAAAGAATCTTTAGACGAAACCCTCTTCATGTCTTCGCCAATAAAGCTACCTCAATCTTTTTCCGACCACAAACCAACCAAAACAGTTGATGAATATCGACATTAATTACATTCCTAATAACAGTAGAGATTTCACTTGTTATTTTTTTGTTGGAAAAGGAAACCAACACATATGAGATGATTAAAATGTGAAGCTCTCATTTAGAGGTGGCAAAAATTGACACGACACGAAACCCGACACAAACCCGACACGAAATAAATGGGTTTGGGTAAGATATTTCAACCCGTTTAAATAAACGGGTTGACACGACACGACACGAAAATTAAATGGGTAAGGTTAGGGTTGAGAATTTCAACTCGAATATGACTCGAAAATGACCCGTTTATTTATATGCATGTTTTTTGAATTATTTAAATAATCTAGAATGATACAAAACCAAAACCATAATCAAAAGAAAACCTTCGAATTGAATTGTTTTGTAATGTTGAAATGACTTAGTTCTCTAGATCAAGACTTCATTTCAGTTTTTCCATTCTCTCCCAAACTACCCAGTCTCTTTCACCACTCTCACATCTTCGTGACCTTGTCACCCAACTCCCACTCTTTTAGTTTTGTCATCTGAACTTGCTATAACTTCATATATTCTACCTCCAAACTATTAGTTTTTCCTTTTCGCCTACCCAACTCCTACTCTTTCAACATGTTCTTTCTTTTAACCTCACATGACACGACATATTTCAAGGTACAGACCTAACCCGAAACCCGACACGATCTCGAAATGAAAATAAACGGGTTGACACGAAACAACACGTTATTAAATGGGTCGGGTTAGGGTCGTGGACTTTCAACCCGTTTAGTGTTTTGACACGACACGACACGATTGCCACCTCTACTCTCATTTAGTAGAGAAAGAAACACGTCAACTTCATATTAAAAAAAACAAACTCACTTTAAACGCATGCCTATTATACCAGTTGCTCCTCCCTATCTAGTGACACCATTGCCCTATAATTAGCAAAACTTGGTAATCAATTTCTTTTGGGTGCGCTCCTGAACATGTTTTGTTGTTTATGCTATAAACAAAACAAATGCATACAATCAATTTTTGAAAGCTAACATATTAACAAATATCAATTTGAAAAGTTCATAATTTATAGTAATGTCAGTAAGAGAAGAAATTACGAATGTTTTCATCATAGTTCAAACATGAACACCAAAAGAATAAGAGATATCAAAACATAAAATAATCAATTATAAGCAATTTGAGGAGTAACAAAGATTTTATGGGAAAGAATTGACCTTCAATTTCAATATATAGCAGATGCAGAAGTCGAAGTAGAAAGAGACACAACTAGGGAAGACACATACAAATGGAGAACTAAAGGAAATCGCTGTTATGATTGAGAATTGGTTAACTAACCAGTATAGGGAATTCACATGGTCAGAATTTGATCTTACCATTGATCTGACGACCATGATTAAAGAAGCAATTGAGTGACTCAATTTGGTCGTGTGAGTATATGTGCATGTATGTGTTGTGATGACTATAATTAAAAAATACCATCTAATTTCATTCTAAGGGTATTTTAGTCAATGAACATAAATTTAAAAAAAGGAAAATTACAGATTTTAAGGAACAATTAATTATCCAAACTTTAAAAATCTGATTTTTAGGATAATAAATATATTAATTCGGGCATTCTAAAAGAATATGTTATGATTATCTTGAAAAAAACATTAAATTCTGACAGAATACTATAAATATATATTATCAAAATTAATAATTTTTAATGAATACAAATTTTATATGAAAAGAATTTTAATATCTTAAAATCAGTAATTACATTCATTCTTAACAAATACAACTATGAACATACATAAATAACATTCATTATGAAAGACTACAAGTAATAATGATTAACAATTACATTCATTCTAAAAGAAAAAGAAATGTTAATGGTTAAAAATCAAATAAAAATATTTAAATCTAAGTAAAACACTAATACAATTTGATAGAATATTGTTGTTAATCCATTCTGATAGAAAAAAAAATATTAATCCATTCTGAATGAATATTGAAGTTCTTCTTGACAATAGAAACGTTTGTTTCTTATCAAACTTCTTCTTTAACAATACATAACCAATCCAACATTGCAACAACCAGCAACATTGTAGTAAAAAAATTCAAAAAAAAAATTCCAAAACATATTACACCTTTTATGATTCGATAAAAAAATTAATTAAATAGTCTAAATGATAGTAAAGTAGAATTACAAAATACAAGTATGTGTTGTCTTTGGTAATTCCCTGCTTAAGTTCACTTAGAATTTGAGATTCCATTCTAACGGACTTGGAATTCGAGATTCCATTCTGGCAGAATTGTTGTCAGAACTGCAGAAAAGCACCCTCAGACTCCTTTTTCTAGTGAAAATAGATTATAAAATATCACATAAATTCATTCAGAAGTTCATTCACTTGTTCTTTTTCTCCACAATACCCTTTTAACCACTAAAATAATCTTACACATCGATTTTTATCATATAAGAAGAAGTAAATCTGATATGAAAATAATTACAAACTACCTTCACTTGATGTTGCAGTGATTGAATGTACTTGATTATTTCATCAAGTACGAGTGCTTTTCCTATAACCTAATACAACAAAACAAGTGAATAATCAGTTTTGCAATCATTTTTTTAATCTTTTGATGCCCAGATATCAAAGAAATCGGAATCCATGTTGCACCTTATTACACCTAGGGACCAAATATTGAAGAATTTTCATCCTTTTACTACTCTTTTCTCTCCTATCCTGAAAAAATTGGGATTAAATCATGAAGATGGAGTTATAAAAAGTGGGAATATAATCAATATATAAAAGAAATAGATAATGAAATACTCTTTTTGCAAGACTATGGTTGTCATTAGCTTGACACCTTCCTGCTCTGACATGGATGTAGTCTTTAGGTGGTTAAGAAGGTTTACTACTTTCTCTATCTACTTTTAAACCACTCAATTAACCTTTAGATTCAGACATCTTTGTTCTTTTTCCATGGCAAGTTGCTATGTTCATATAGAAAATTAATATAACATGGTGATGTAAATTTATGAAAAGAATCTGAAAGAGGAATATAATTGATGGTCATGGATGGATTTAATCACGAAATAAATAGTCACAGAAGAGTCAATTCCACAAAACGATTTAATAAAATTAAACAAATTCTTGCCAACCTTCATAGCCAGCCTTTCGATCCTCCTCTCTACTACCACATCAAGTGATATGACAGACATCAGGTCTTCACTGGAAATTTCGATTTTTTGTGCGAGAAAGGCGAGGTCAGGGATGGTATGTTGTGTGTGAAGTCCTTCGGCCCCTGGATCAGGCCAAAGGAGGGATGATGGCGGAAGGGAGGGTTACTGCGCTGACCTGGTACCATTGACTGGTGAAGCTAGATACAATCACTGGCCAAGGTGGTTTTGGGTTAGGGAAAAAAATCGAGAAGAAGGAAGATAGAAGGAAAGGAAGAAAGAAAAAAAAGAACCAAGAAGTTTTACCTATTGTAGCCGATCCCACAACCAAATTCTTCTTCTTGCTTGACGTTTCCGTCCTCGTCTTCCTCCTTGGATCGACACCACAGCTGTTGCACGTTTCTCCCGATCACACTATTTTCTGTCTATATCGGCATAAGCAAAAACACGCCATAAAGGGATTTAGGGTTTGGTGGGTCTGATTAGAATTTGGCCCGAAAACCCGAACCGAACCAAACTGAACTGAATTAGGCCCGAATAAGCAATTCAATTCGGTTTTCGGGTATCTATATTAAGCTTATTCAGGTTTCGGGTTATTCGGTTCGGGTTACCAGAATAAGGGCTTATTCGGGCCAAATGGACCGAACCGAATTTGAAAAGTCACATTTTTCTCCCTTGATCGATAGCTTATTCGGTCTTGTACTATCGTGTTCAATCCATCGTAAGTCCGTAACCCAAATACCCAATATCCACGTAACCTGGAAACAAAAAATCAAAGCGATCGACAAATCGACGACATGAGTATTTGATCGATCGAGTGTTTTTCTCATCCCTACATGCGAGTTGCGGACTTTAGACTGCTGCCTTGATCGATCGTCCAATAGTCTACTGCCTTGAACGTCAAACTTCATTCACGATAAAAAAAAATCGGCCCTTTCTACTTGGAAAAAAAATCGTCTACTCAATCTTTCGTATTCTAGTCTCTGTTGTGATCAAACTCCATTCAAGTCATGGAGAATTGGGTTCCAAATCAAGAAACTCAAGTAAGTATTTGTATCTTAATCTATTACTCAATCTTTTAATGTGTTATTATGTATCAATATATGTTACTCATTGTAAATGTTATTTGGGTTATTCGGGTTATACAGTAATAATAGGTCATTGTACATGTTATTTGGGTTATTCGGGTCGGAACCGAACTGAACCGAATAAAACCAGAACTGAACCGAACTCGTATTGCTTATTTGGTTCGGTTTTCGGTTCATATAAATACCCTTATTCGGTTCTCGGGTTATTCGGGTTCAGGTCGGTTCAGTTCGGTTCTGGCCCGAATAACATCCCTAGTTAAGGCCAATGTTTGTACTGTGTAGGGTTTTAAAGAAGTAAAGGATTTTGCCTAAATTAAATTAAAGGGGTTAATTATTTGTATATTTAATCGCCAAAATTAATTAAAAGCTAATATTACAATTTTACCCTAATTTATGTTTTCAAAATGATTGGTTCATATTTAGCGTTATATCGATAAAATAATTAGTTAGAATACTTGAATATATATATATATATATATATATATATATATATATATATATATATATATATATATATATATATATATATATATATATTGATTGTTGGAGAAAAATGTAATATTTATCACTTTTTTGTGAAGTGTCAGTTACACTATAATAATAAATTGGGATGAAGAAAACTTTAGTGAGTTTATTAATTCAAGTACAATTTAAAGTAAGATTTGGAGGGAACTGTAAACAGATTTTGATCCTCAGATTAACCTATTGGTTTTTGGTCCAAAAATTCTAAACTATTGGAGTTTTATGCTACAAATATAAGTTTCTTCCATTCATTTTCATACAAGTTATTTATTTATTTATTTTTTACAATCAAAGAAATGTTCAAGGTCTTGTTCATTGGAAGAAATTTATTACAACTCAATGGGGGGTTTGGGAGGATCTTATTCATCTAACCCAACAAAGGCAATTAATGGGGGTAATTATCCTTAAGGATATTGAATCTATCACATTCTCGTTTTAATGTTTCTATAGATTTTGTTTTTTGTTTTTTTTATACATTGGTTCTAACATAATCTACCACATTCTCGTTTTAATGTTTCTATAGATTTTGATTTTTGTTTTTTTTTTATACATTGGTTCTAACATACATGTACTAGGTAGGATGATCTATAATACAACATAGAGATATTGAATTTAAAATACTTCACAATCATGAATTATTTTATAAATTACTAATAAAACTTTGACAGGCCCGGTCCTAAGGGGATGCAAGGTGTACAACCGCACATGGCCCAAAAATAAGCCATAATTTTAATATATATATATATATATATATATATATATATATATATATATATATATATATATATATATATATATATATATATATATATGGAAAAGTGAATATGTGGCTGTCATGTATGTAATGTTAGGTATCGAACCATCAAAATTGACTTTATTTTGATTAAAAAAACACATTTTTCTTTCATTATTAGCTTATTCCTATTGTCTTTTAACTCATATTATATTTGATTTCATGATTCATTTCAAATATCTATTTATTTCGAATGTGTTTTTTATTAGACCTCTAGTAGGTTTTATAACTCATTCAACACCTATCTTATGTATACTTGTACGATTTTTCTATGGTGGCTTATGGAAAGAGTTTTAGTGAGTTTTTTAATAAACAATTTCAATAGTTTTCTTTATTAGATTTCAATTTGGAGACCTATAAGTAGTTGGTAAAATATTTTTATACATGGTTTGTGGTGCAATATTAAACTTATATAATTCCATAAAAATATATAAAAAGCTTAGCATAAGTTCTAAGAGAGGACACAAGAAAGATGTATAAGAGACTTGATTGCATTCTGTTAAAACCGTATAGTTTTTTATGGCTCTATATCTAACATTAGGCACATGACAGCCACATATTCCCTAAGCCCATATATATATATATATATATATATATATATATATATATTATTTTACTTTACGTACAAATAAAACCAAACTACTTGTAGTTCAGCCGGTTGGGTCGTCGACTTAGGTTCAGTTGTTTTAATTCCTCCAGGGTTCAAATCATTGCTCCAGCTCTTTGTTTTAAATTATAATTAACCAACTTTCCAATTTCGCATTATAACCTGTGCTCCTGCGCTTTGTTTTAAATTTTAGGGATAATAACTTGAAAGGGTAAGGAACTTTCGACTTTTTTCACATTTTGTCACTAAACTTTTTTTCGTTATCTATTTGCCATTGAACTATTGAAACTGTTCACATTTTACCCTTATGACCGGCTATTACCGGTCATAAGGGTAAAATGTGAACAGTTTCAATAGTTCAATGGCAAATAGATAATGAAAAAAAGTTTAGTGACTAAATGTGAACAAAATCGAAAGTTCGTTTCCCTCTAAAAAGTTCAATGACTAAATGTGAACAAACTTTCTATTGTATTATGTTTTAGCAAATTATTTATTTTTGTTTAATTGTAGCAACATTTGTTGATGAAGAAATCTATGAAATAAAAAAATAACAAAACCCTGAAAATATATTTAAAAAAAAACAAAAAACCGAAACCGAATTAAAAAACCAATGGTTTGACATTTTCCAAAATAAAAAATCAAAATTTCCAATCTGATTTTGGTTTTACAAAAAAATGAACCATTCTCACTGATGTGAATTATGACCATTGGTTTGGCATGCGGAATTTGTGACATCCCATGAATACGTAGTTACAACATCGTCTGAACTCGTAATTCATAGTAAGGGGTTAGAGTATCATCGCATGAATACGTAGTTACAACATCGCCTGAACTCGTAATTCATCACCAACAGGTTATGGGCCTGTTGGTGTTTCCACTGGGTTGTCTAGAATAGTCCGTGGTCGCCATCTATACTCTGGTAGATGATTACATCGCCACATTGCCGGTTAAGGTTATGGTATCTCCTTTCATCCTACATCACCTATTCATCATCATCTATTTACCTAATTATCATCACCTTTCTATCATCACCTATCTCTCATCATTTTATTTCATCACACACCAACTATTTCATCTACCTATGTTTCATCCGCAACATATTTGTAGATATAAAATAAATATACCGTTTAAATCTTTTAAAACATGTATAAAATCGTTCATCCAGCATAGACAACAAGTATTCAAATAATATGCACACATAACACGTAATTTATATAAAATACTTCATATCTATATGTAAGATGAAAGTAACTATATATACCATAAAAATCCCATAAATGCTTCCTAACTTGAAACCCTAAGGTTTACTCTACTAAAGCTTTATATTCTCGGCTCTCAGGACCTAGAAGGGTCCAGATCAATAACACAAACTTGCAAGAGGGGTTTGAGGCATTCAAAACCCTAAAGATGAAGTGATTCAAGCCCTAACCCCAAAAATGGAATCTACACAATAGGGAAGGAAAAATGGTTAATTTTTGTACCTCATAATGAAGCTCCTTGCTTGAATAACTCAGAACAATAACTTTCCTTGGTCCCTCTTGCTGGAACTCTTCTCCTTTCTTGCAAAATCACACCAAAAAGCTCAAGATAACTCTTCCTCTCATTCTACACACTCAAGCTCGCTAGGGTTCTCACTTATGGGAAAGGTAGTCGCAATTGAAGGCCATAAGTGCCTTTAAATATGGCTCGGGCCCAAAGATTTAAGGTTTCTGCCAACAGTGCGGACTCGTCGAGTCGCCTCACCGACTCGTCGAGTCCATTCATTAATCCGAGTCATCAGTCGCAACCTTACACGACGAGTTGAGGCGTCAACTCATCGAGTCTCTCTTCTTAATTCAAAAGAAAAATACTTAAATTATGATACCTGGAAATCCGGATGTTACATTTTGTTTTTTTATTTCATAGATTTCTTCATCAACAAATGTTCCTACAATTAAACAAAAATAAATAATTTGCTAAAACATAATACAATAGAAAGTTTGTTCACATTTAGTCATTGAACTTTTTAGAGGGAAACGAACTTTCGATTTGGTTCACATTTAGTCACTAAACTTTTTTTCGTTATCTATTTGCCACTAAACTATTGAAACTGTTCACATTTTACCCTTATGACCGGTAACAGCCGGTCATAAGGGTAAAATGTGATCAGTTTTAATAGTTCAATGACAAATATATAACGAAAAAAAATTTAGTGACAAAATGTGAACAAAGTCGAAAGTTCGTTACCCTTTCAAGTCATTATCCCTAAATTTTAATAAACCAACTTTTCAATTTCACATTATAAGACCATGTGGTATGGGTCCAAACAAAAAGAAACGCGGATTAGGTGGCACGCCTCAACGACGTCATGACGAGCTGCACACCACCCCCCATCTCGTTGTTGCTCGTTGCGGCTATTCTCGTTGCCGTCTCGACCAGATGAAACGAGTAAAAATCGAACGTTACGATTTTAAACCGTTTGAAAACGGTTATTTTAATAAAAAAAAACTTTAAAATTAATTATCTTTTTCCTTTATAAATACCTATTATATCTAAACAATTTTTTAAACATATAACTTCCATCTTTCTCTCTATAAATCTCAATTATCTTTTTCCTTTATAAATACCCATTATGGATCCTTTCGACTCGTCCGGTGATTCCGATGACGATATATTCTTCAGGATGATGTATCCGTATTTTAATAACGAGCAGCTACAACCAGACCCAGCCCCGCTACTAACAAGACGTGCGATGTTAAATAGAAAACGTGAGGAAGGACACGAATATCTATATCGCGATTACTTTGCGGATAACTGTGTATACGGGGACTTCAAAAGAAGATTTCGTTTGAGTAGAGATGTGTTCCTACGGATCACCAACGCCTTGGAAAGCCAGTATCGCTTCTTTACTATACTTTTATGCAAAAAAAAATCTAGTACATGTTTCTTTAATTTTAAAACATATACAATATATTTTTAAACTATAGTTAATATATGTTTACGTATAAATTTTTCCAATTGAGATATGATGCTAGAGGTAGACGATGGTTTACAACTTTGCAGAAATGTGTTGCGACCATTCGTTTGATGGCTATGGGGGAGTCACCCGACACCATGGACGACTATATGAGAATGTTCGAAAGAACCGCAAGGGAGAGTTTGTATACATTGGTGTTGTTGAAACATTTAGAGACGTGTATTTGCGGAAACCTTCGTTGCAAGATTTGCAAGAATTGTATGCGGCGCATGAAGAACGCCATGGGTTTCCCGGAATGATCGGAAGCATTGATTGCACACACTGGAAATGGAAAAATTGTCCGGTAGCATGGAACGGGCAATACGCAAGTGGTCATCATGGATCACCTTCGTTGGTTTTAGAGGCTGTTGCTTCTCAAGATTTATGGATTTGACATGCATTTTTTGGGGTTGCGGGTTCCAACAACGACGTCAACGTTCTTGATCAGTCGCCAATATTCGACGATCTTTTGAATGGAAAAGCCCCGGATGCTCCTTTCACGGTGAATGGAAACGAATACAAATATGGGTATTACCTTACAGATGGAATATATCCTCAGTATTCCACATTCGTGAATGCATTCCACCACCCGGTTGAAGAACGAAACAAATTTTTTAAGAGAAAACAAGAATGAGCACGTAAGGATGTCGAACGTGCTTTTGGAGTGCTGAAGGCGAAGTGACATATAATCGAACATGCAACACGACCATTGAATTTAGAAACTCTACGATATATCATGTATGCATGTATCATAACGCATAACATGGTAGTAGAAGATAAAGGGCGAAATATTACACACTATATCCCAACGGAGCCCAGACACGTTCAGTTTCAACCAGAAACATCAGATTATTTGCATCGCGTTGTTGACATTCAGGACGCAAATAAACACAGACAACTTCGAGAGAACTTTACGGATTATATCTTCTATGGTAACAATAAAGATAACGAATAGTGTTGTATTCTTTTTTTTTTTTTTTTTTTTTTTGAATTTGGATGTTATTTTATTTATTTATTTATTTTTTTTGTTTTTGGATGTTATGTGTAATTTAATCTCTATGTTAATTTTAATCTTTAAAAATTATTATATGTTATTTATAATTTTTAAACATTATGTTTTATTTATTATGTTATATTTAAAAAATATTTTTCTAAATTAAAAAAAAATTCCGAAAAAAAAAATTATAAAATATAAAAAAAATAGTTGGTGTCACAACAAGATACAACTTGGTGCCAATTTTCCTACTTGGTGTTATAACATCATTGATGGTGTGACATGTGATGTGGCACCAAAATAGTGTTACATCTAGTAGCCCACACCTAGTGTTTTAATATATAGACAATTAGGTAGATAGTTAACAAAGTATCTTGTAGTTTAGTTGGTTGAAAGTGATGTATTAATTTGCATCCAAATATCGTATGTTCGAATTTTGTTACCTTCAATTTTCTTTGTTGTTTTTTAATACTAATTAGTTTTCTTATATTTAAGGGTCCTTTTTTTCTATTCTCCGCATGGGCCCTTAACACCAACGGACCGCCCTGAACTTTGATTAAAGAACATGAATAGTTTTCTCCTTTCGTTTTGCTCCTTTTCAACGGTTTTTTTTTTTTTTTTTTTTTTTTTTTTTTTTTTTTTTTGGAAAAACACTAAAACATTACATACACTTTGATCAATTTTGTAAGTTATATATGTCACTACAATTAATGATAAATTAACATGACTATAATTAACATATTTTAAAGAAAAAAGAGAGAAAAGTATTTCATGTTTTGTCAAATCATAATTCATACAAGTTGTACGGCATATCAATTACTAGTGTTTATGTATAGTTTTAAGTGGAAATGTGCTTATTGAGTTACATCTCATCTGCTCTGTTAAATTTGCGTCCAACTCCCTATATATACATGTGATTTTTTATCATGTATTGTAAGTTACCGATAGAATATTTAGAAGAACCAATATGATGGTTCTTAACCCTTTTATTGTATTTTTAGGGTTTTTAATTTGCACAATTGTTGTTTCTGATAGCGAGCTTGTTAGAGATAAGAAGAAATCCCTTGGACATGGTGAGGTTATTAGAAAGATTGGCTGTTCCACAACAGACATACCATGTAGAAGTCCAGAAGGAATACACAGAGGACATGTAGGCAATCATCTTGCAAGGGGTGATACTCTGGGAAGTCATGATCGTATAAAAGTATCAATAAAGAAAAATCTTGGTGGGGTGTTTGGAGCAGACTATGATCATATCGGAGAAAACACCAACACTAACACCAACACCAATAGCAACTACAACAACGCCAACAACAATGGAAATGACAAATGCATTGGCAACTGTGTCAGCACCGACAATAATAGCAACAACAGAATCGGAAATGACAAAGGCAATAGCAACAATAATGGCAGCACCAATAGAAATGGTAATGTCAGTAGCACCGACAGTGATAGTACCAACAACAACAACAATGACAGTAACATGAACATGGGATACGGCATCAGAATTGACCCTATCAATGGTCTGGGCATGGGCATGGGAATCAACATCCATTATTGAAATGAAACTTTGGGAAGAGGATGGGAAAATGATGAAGTTGAATCTCAAATATAACTTTTTGATTAAGTTTGGAGTTATATTTATTGCTACCGTAATTATCTACTAAGTAAACATGTATGCTTTGACTCGGTGTAGGAGTTAAATCTCTTTAAATAAATTAATTAGTGAATGATGTAAACGAATATTATAAATATTTCATTACAATTAACTAGCCATAAATATTTTGGATATCCAGAAGCATCTTTCCAAATAAATTATATTATTCTAATGAAATTAAAATTGATGGGTGTCATACCATACTATATTGTCATATCATTTTGATTACCCCACAGAACAGATGTGTTTATCACACGTTTTTTTTTATGTATTTTTTTAATTGAATAAAATGTAATTATATAAAATAAATAATGGGAAAAATCCTTCATTAATTAAAAAATACATATTAAATCAAAAACATAAATAAAAAAAACCATAATCGAAACATAGTAGAATAGTACGTGATGTCTAATCACCGTCGTTCGCCACATCATCATAATCCACGCCAAAATCTCTTGAAACATTTATGATTCATCATCTATATCATTGAACAACTCGTCTTCATCAAAAATCGTCGAGAATGAGATACACTCGAGCATTGAAGATGTGTTCCATCAAATAAACAAGAAGGTTGTGATGCCCAATTTGGTCGTATACTTTGTGAGAGTATGATAAATCTTTCCCTTAGAATATTACTAATATATGATAACGTATGAATACAAGAGTATAACACAATTACAGAAGCGATACAAGGTAAATTGAAAATAACTCAGGTAATTAAATAACCTAACTATGGACAAGATTTATCTACAATACCCCCCCCCCCCCCCTCTCTCAAGTGTACAGGTGGTGGACACACTCATTTCATCTCAAAACTATTTAAAGAGTGATCTCACTAATGGTTTGTTGAAAGTGTAAGCCGCCTAAAGCTTGGTAGTAACAAATTTCATATGCAATTTTTCGGACAATACAAGTTCTCGAACGAAATGGTGATCAATGTAGATATGTTTAGCTCTCTTATTGTGCTACCGGGTTTTCACTAACGAAGATGGCGCTTAATTTGTCACAAAGTAACATTGGGAGTTCAGTTGGCAATGCATTTAAGTCACATAAAGGATGAGGAATCCATGTGAGCTCGGCAGTGTTGTTCGCAATGGCTTGGTATTCGGATTCACAACTATATCTTAAAAAGGTAGTTTTTTTAAACTCCAAGACCCAAGATTTGCACCAAAGAAGATCATGTAGCCATAGGTGGAGCGTCTGGTTTCAATATAACACGTTAAATCTGCATCTGAGTAACCAATGAGCATAGATTTGGAGGACACAAAAATTGAAGACCGTGATTGAGAGTGTCCTTGATGTATCGCATGATCCTTTTTACTAAGGTGAGGTGTTCATGTGTTGGAGGGTGGAGGAACTGACCTGCTTGATTAACAATGTATGATATGTCCGGGTTGGTGATAGCCAAATACTAAAGAGCGCCAACAAACGATCGGTAGAGGTTTGAGTCGTGAAAAGGAGTTTTGTTTATACAAAAAACATCATTTGTGGCAAGTGGCATTCCAATAGGTTTAGCAACAAGAAGATCGACCCGACATAGAATGTCATGACCATACTTGATTTGGTTTAGAAACAAACCATCGGAAGTGCAATGGTTTGTTGAAAGTGTAAGCCGCCTAAAGCTTGGTAGTAACACATTTCATTTGCAATTTTTCATACAATACAAGTTCTCGAACGAAATGGTGATCAATGTCGATATGTTTAGCTCTCTTGTGTGCTACCGGGTTTTTACTAAGGATGATGGCGCTTAAGTTGTCATAAAGTAACATTAGGCGTTCAGTTGGAAACGCATTAAAGTCACATAAGGGATGAGGAATCCATGTGAGCTCGGCAGTGCTGTTCGCCATGGCTTGGTATTCGGATTCATAACTACATCTTAATAAGGTAGTTTTTTTTTCAAATTCCAAGACCTAAGCTTTGCACCAAAGAAGATCGTGTAGCTATAGGTGGAACGTCTGGTTTCAATACAACACGTTAAACCTGCATCTGAGTAACCAATGAGCATAGATTTGGAGGACACAAAAATTGAAGACCATGATTGAGAGTGTCCTTGATGTATCGTATGATCCTTTTTACTAAGGTGAGGTGTTCATGTGTAGGAGGGTGGAGGAACTGACATGCTTGATTAACAATGGATGAGATGTCCTGGTTGGTGATAGCCAAATACGAAAGAGCGCCAACAAACGATTGGTAGAGGGTTGAGTCGTGAAAAGGAGTTTTGTTTATAGAAAAAACATCATTTGTGGCCAGTGGCATTCCAACAGGTTTAGAAACAAGAAGACCGGCCCGACATAGAATATCATGACCATACTTGGTTTGGTTTAGAAACAAACCATCGGAAGTGTAATGGTTTGTTCAAAGTGTAAGCCGCCTAAAGCTTGGTAGTAACAAATTTCATATGCAATTTTTCGGACAATACAACTTCTCGAACGAAATGGTGATCAATGTCGATATGTTTAGCTCTCTTGTTTGCTACCAGGCTTTCACTAAGGAAGATGGCGCTTAAGTTAGCACAAAGTAACATTAGGCGTTCAGTTGGCAATGCATTTAAGTCATGGAAAGGATGAGGAATCCATGTGAGCTCGACAATGCTGTTCGCCATGGCTTGGTATTCGGATTCATAGCTACATCTTAAAAAGTTAGTTTTTTTTCCAAACTCCTAGACCCAATATTTGCATTAAAGAAGATCGTGTAGCCATAGGTGGAACGTCTGGTTTCAATATAACACGTTAAATTTGCATTTGAGTAACCAATGATCATAGATTTGGAGGACACAAAAATTGAAGACCATGATTGAGAGTGTCCTTGATGTATAAGATGATCCTTTTTACTAAGGTGAGGTGTTCATGTGTTGGAGGGTGGAGGAACTGACCTGCTTGATTAACAATGTATGAGATGTTCGGGTTGGTGATAACCAAATAATAAAGAGCGCCAACAAACGATCGGTAGAGGGTTGAGTCGTGAAAAGGAGTTTTGTTTATAGAAAAAACATCATTTGCGGCCAGTGGCATTCCAACAGGTTTATAAAAAAGAAGACCGGCCCGACATAGAATATCATGACCATACTTGGATTGGTTTAGAAACAAACCATCAGAAGTGCAATGGTTTGTTGAAAGTGTAAGCCACCTAAGGCTTGGTAGTAACAGATTTCAAATGCAATTTTTCGAACAATACAAGTTCTCGAACGAAATGGTGATCAATGTCGATATGTTTAGCTCTATTGTGTGCTACCGGGTTTTCGCTAAGGAAGATGGCGATTAAGTTGTCACAAAGTAACATTAGGCGTTCAGTTGGCAATGCATTTAAGTTACGTAAGGGATGAGGAATCCATGTGAGCTCGGCAGTGCAGTTCGCCATGGCTTGGTATTTAGATTCACAACTACATCTTAAAAAGCTAGGTTTTTTTTTTCAAACTCAAAGACCCAAGATTTGCACCAAAGAAGATCACGTGGCCATAGGTGGAATGTCTGGTTTCAATATAACACGTGAAACCACCATCTGAGTAACCAATGAGCATAGATTTGCAGGACACGAAAATTAAAGACCAGGATTGAGAGTGTCCATGATGTATCGCATGATCCTTTTTACTACGGTGAGGTGTTCATGTGTAGGAGGGTGGAGGAACTGACCTGCTTGATTAACAATGTATGAGATGTCCGGATTGGTGATAGCCAAATACTAAAGAGCGCCAACAAACAATCGGTAGAGGGTTGAGTCGTGAAAAGGAGTTTTGTTTATAGAAAAAACATCGTTTGTGGCAAGTGGCATTCCAACAGGTTTAGAAACAAGAAGACCGGCCCGATATAGAATATTTTGACCATACTTTGTTTGGTTTAGAAACAAACCATTGGAAGTGTAATGCTTTGTTGAAAGTGTAAGCCGCCTAAAGCTTGGTAGTAACAAATTTCATATGCATTTTTTCGGACAATACAAGTTCTCGAACGAAATAGTGATCAATGTCGATATGTTTAGCTCTCTTGTGTGCTACCGGGTTTTCACTAAGGAAGATGGCGCTTAAGTTGTCACAAAGTAACATTAGGCATTCAGTTGGTAATGCATTTATGTCATGGAAAGGATGAGGAATCCATGTGAGCTCGGCAGTGCTGGTCGCCATGGCTTGGTATTCGGATTCACAGCTACACCTTAAAAAGTGTGTTTCTTTTTTCAAACTCCCAGACCCAAGATTTGCACCAAAGAAGATCGTGTAGCCATAGGTGTAACGTCTGGTTTCAATATAACATGTTAAATCTGCATCTGAGTAACCAATGAGCATTGATTTGGAGGACACAAAAATTGAAGACCATGATAGAGAGTGTCCTTGATGTATCGCTTGATCCTTTTTACTAAGGTAAGGTGTTCATGTGTTGGAGGGTGGAGGAACTGACCTGCTTGGTTAACAATGTATGAGATGTCCGGGTTGGTGATAACCAAATAATAAAGAGCGCCAACAAACGATCAGTAGAGGGTTGAGTCGTTCAAAGGAGTTTTGTTTATAGAAAAAACATCGTTTGTGGCAAGTGGCATTCCAACAGGTTTAGAAACAAGAAGACCGGCCCGACATAGAATATCATGACCATACTTGGTTTGGTTTAGAAACAAACCATCGGAAGTGGAATGGTTTGTTGAAAGTGTAAGCCGCCTAAAGCTTGGTGGTAACAAATTTCATATGCAATTTTTCGGACAATACAAGTTCTCGAACGAAATGGTGATCAATGTCGATATGTTTAGCTCTCTTGTGTGCTACCGGGTTTTCACTAAGGAAGATGGCGCTTAATTTGTCCCAAATTAACATTAGGCATTCAGTTGGCAATTGAAATGACCCAAAAATACGACCCAAAAATTTCATTTTTCAATATAACTAAAAACCATAATCTGAGTGTCATATCATAAAACCATACGTGATATATCTCAAACATAATAAAAACACTGTGCGGAAAACTGTATCATATCTATGTCATATCAAAATCAAAAACTAAATCAACTCCCAGGATAAAAGCTGAAGCTGTGGTGTGTGCGATGCCATCATTCCGAGCTCTTCCCTCTACTTGCGGAAGTACCTGAAACCAAAACTGAAATTGTAAGCACGAAGCTTAGTGAGCTCCCCCAAACTACCACATACCACACAATAACATATCAAGCACATACTGGGGCCTTGCCCCCTCCATCGAATCGAAGTTCGAAGCTGACTGACTGGGACCTTGTCCCCTACATCGAACCGAAGTCCGAAGCTAACTGACTGGGGCCTTGCCCCCTCCATCGGACCAAAGTCCGAAGCTGACATCCGACCGAAGTCCAAAGCTGACTGGGACCTTGTCCCCTACATCGAACCGAAGTCCGAAGCTAACTGACTGGGGCCTTGCCCCCTCCATCGGACCGACGTCCGAAGTTGACATCGGACCGAAGTCCGAAGCTGACTGGGACCTTGTCCCCTACATCGAACCGAAGTCCGAAGCTGACTGGACATAGCATAAACATATCACTAGCATGAACACACATAAATCCTGTCTGAGCCACGAAGGCATCAAACATGCTAACTACTGCATCGGATCAATATCCGGATACTACTGCTAGCTAAACGGGCCGGCATTGTGGCCTTAGACCCGTTTCTACTGGAAGGAAACTCACCTCGTGAACTGGCTGCTGTGTGTATGGCTCTGGAAGCTAACTGCTGCTGCTCCGGTATCTCCCCGGCTACAAGTCCATAAACACACTCAGTCAAATACTAAACACTGCACTGGGTAAAATGACTCTTTTACCCTTGGTCAAAGTCAACTCTAGGTCAAAGTCAACTCTTGGTCAAAGTCAACCCACAGTTGACCTGACTCGCCGAGTTGGGCCGCCAACTCGCCGAGTCTCTAATCTCACTTCTCAATCCTACTCGCTGCTACTCGCCGAGTATGGCATCGACTCGACGAGTACCCTCTCGATCCAAAAACTCAGAAAATCTTCATCCGACTCGCCGAGTCATATGAACAACTCGACAAGTTGTTCTTGAGCTTAAGAAGATTGCCTTGGACTCGCCGAGTTGTATGAACAACTCGCCGAGTCCCTCCATTACTGAGTCTACCCTCAAACTCGCTGAGTCCACTCCACTACTCACTGGTCCCACTCGACACCGCTCAAAAGGAAGAAATCGGGGGCTCGCGGCTCGACTCGCCGAGTCGTTCTTCCGACTCGCCGAGTCACTGCCATGCAACTATTCTACACTCGATTCTGCTCGAATCCAAAACATACAAATGATAGATCTGAGTCCAAAGCTAATTTAGCACGTAAAGTTTCCAACTTTACGTGTACAAACACATGAACAAGGGAATAAAGGCTAAAAGATGCTTAAAAGGGGTAGATCTAGGGTTAATATGCAAAATAGCTCCATAAAGGCAATAGATCTGGGCTCTACAACTCCTAAATGAGCAGATCTAAAGATATCTCGGCATAATAGGGCTTCCATATCAACATAAGGCTTGAGAAAGGCATTAACTAGATCTAGAAAGGGTTTTAAAGCATAAAAGGGAAGGAAAGCTGAAGAATACCTCAAAGAGCTCTTGCTTTCCCTTGAATCTCTGCTCTACAATCCTTCTCCTTGCTCCTTTCTTCTTCTCCTTCTTCAAGCCTTCACAAATGCACACAAGATCACTTAAAACACTCAAGATCGAATTAGGGTTTTCTCACAGCTTTTGAGGGTGAAGGAGGCGAGATTGGGGGCTATAAGGTGGCTTAAATAGTGGGCAACCTGGGGATTTAGGGTTTCTCCCAGACGGACAGACTCGCCGAGTCCAGAATATGGACTTGCCGAGTCGCCAGCTAACACGTGCTCGAAATCCCGACCCTACTCGGCGAGTCAGGCTATGAACTCGCCGAGTCCCTCTTGCAAACTCCAAAATAAATACCAAGGAATCATCATACCGGAGACGGGTCGTTACAGCAATGCATTTAAGTCATGGAAAGGATGATGAATCCATGTGAGCTCGGCAATGCCGTTCGCCATGGCTTGGTATTCGGATTCACAGCTACATCTTAAAAAGTTAGTTTTTTTTTCAAACTCCCAGACCCAATATTTGCACGAAAGAAGATCGTGTAGCCATAGGTGGAACGTCTGGTTTCAATATAACACGTTAAATTTGCATTTGAGTAACCAATGATCATAGATTTGGAGGACACAAAAATTGAAGACCATGATTGAGAGTGCCCTTGATGTATCAGATGATCCTTTTTACTAAGGTGAGGCGTTCATGTGTTGGAGGGTGGAGGAACTGACCTGCGTGATTAACGATTAAGTTGTCACAAAGTAACATTAGGCGTTCAGTTGGCAATGCATTTAAGTCGCGTAAGGGATGAGGAATCCATGTGAGCTCGGCAGTGCAGTTCGCCATGGCTTAGTATTCAGATTCACAACTACATCTTAAAAAGCTAGGTTTTTTTTTCAAACTCAAAGACCCATGATTTGCACCGAAGAAGATCGTGTAGCCATAGGTGGAATGTCTAGTTTCAATATAACACGTGAAACCTGCATCTAAGTAACCAATGAGCATAGATTTGGAGGACAAAAAAATTAAAGACCATGATTGAGAGTGTCCATGATGTATCGCATGATCCTTTTTACTAAGGTGAGGTGTTCATGTGTAGGAGGGTGGAGGAACTGAACTGCTTGATTAACAATGTATGAGATGTCCGGATTGGTGATAGCCAAATACTAAAGAGCGCCAACAAACGATCGGTAGAGGGTTGAGTCGTGAAAAGGAGTTTTGTTTATAGAAAAAACATCGTTTGTGGCAAGTGGCATTCCAACAGGTTTAGAAACAAGAATACCGACCCGATATAGAATATGATGACCATACTTTGATTGGTCTAGAAACAAACAATTGGAAGTGTAATGCTTTGTTGAAAGTGTAAGTCGCCTAAAGCTTGGTGATCAATGTTGATATGTTTAGCTCTCTTGTGTGCTACCGGGTTTTCACTAAGGAAGATGGCACTTAAGTTGTCATAAAGTAACATTAGGAGTTCAGTTGGCAATGCATTTAAGTCACGGAAAGGATGAGGAATCCATGTGAGCTCGGCAATGCTCGTCGCCATTGCTTTGTATTCGGATTCACAGCTTCATCTTAAATAGTGAGTTTCTTTTTTCAAACTCCCAGACCCAAGATTTGCACCTAAGAAGATCGTGTAGCCATAGGTGGAACGTCTGGTTTCAATATAACACGTTAAATCTGCATCTGAGTAACCAATGAGCATTGATTTGGAGGACACAAAAATTGAAGACCGTGATTGAGAGTGTCCTTGATGCATCGCAAGATCCCTTTTACTAAGGTAAGGTGTTCATGTGTTGGAGGGTGGAGGAACTGACCTGCTTGGTTAACAGTGTATGAGATGTCCGGGTTGGTGATAACCAAATAATAAAGAGCACCTCCAAATAATCGGTAGAGGGATGAGTCGTTCAAAGGAGTTTTGTTTATAGAAAAAACGTCATTTGTGGCCAGTGGCATTCCAACAGGACTATTAAAAAGAAGACCGGCTCGACATAGAATATAATGACCATACTTGATTTGGTTTAGAAACAAACCATCAGATGTGCAATGGTTTGTTGAAAGGGTAAGCCGCCTAAAGCTTGGTAGTAACAAATTTCATATGCAATTTTTTGGACAATAGAAGTTCTCGAACGAAATGGTGATCAATGTCGATATGTTTAGCACTCTTGTGTGCTACCGGGTTTTCACTAAGGAAGATAGCGATTAAGTTGTCACAAAGTAACATTAGGCATTCAGTTGGCAACGCATTTAAGTCAAGTAAGGGAGGAGGAATCCATGTGAGCTCGGCAGTGCTGTTCGCCATGGCTTGGTATTCAGATTCACAGCTACATCTTAAAAAGGTAGGTTTTTTTTTTCAAACTCCAAGACCCAAGATTTGCACCAAAGAAGATCATGTAGCCATTGGTGGAAAATCTGATTTCAATATAACATGTTAAACCTGCATCTTAGTAACCAATGAGCATAGATTTGGAGGACACAAAAATTGAAGACCATGATTGAGAGTGTCCTTGATGTATCGCATGATCCTTTTTACTAAGGTGAGGTGTTCATGTGTTGGAGGGTGGAGGAACTAACCTGCTTGGTTAACAATGTATGAGATGTCCGGATTGGTGATAGCCAAATACTAAAGAGCGCCAACAAACGACCGGTAGAGGGTTGAGTCGTGAAAAGGAGTTTTGTTTATAGAAAAAACATCGTTTATGGCAAGTGGCATTCCAACAGGTTTAGAAACAAGAAGACCGGCCCGACATAGAATATCATGACCATACATGGTTTGGTTTAGAAACAAACCATCGGAAGTGCAATGGTTTGTTGAAAGTGTAAGCCGCCTAAAGCTTGGTAGTAACAAATTTCATATGCAATTTTTTGGACAATACAAGTTCTCGAACGAAATGGTGATCAATGTTGATATGTTTAGCTCTCTTGTGTGCTACCGGGTTTTCACTAAGGAAGATGGCGATTAGGTTGTCACAAAGTAACATTAGGCGTTCAGTTGGCAATTCATTTAAGTCAAGTAAGGGAGGAGGAATCCATGTGAGCTCGGCAGTGCTGTCCGCCATGGCTTGGCATTCAGATTCACAACTACATCTTAAAAAGGTAGGTTTTTTTTTTCAAACTCCAAGACCCAATATTTGCACCAAAGAAGATCATGTAGCCATTGGTGGAACATCTTGTTTCAATATAACACGTTAAACCTGCATCTGAGTAACCAATGAGCATAGATTTGTTGGACACAAAAATTGAAGACCATGATTGAGAGTGTCCTTGATGTATCGCATGATCCTTTTTACTAAGGTGAGGTGTTCATGTGTTGGAGGGTGGAGGAACTAACCTGCTTGGTTAACAATGTATGAGATGTCCGGATTGGTGATAGCCAAATACTAAAGAGCGCCAACAAACGACCGGTAGAGGGTTGAGTCGTGAAAAGGAGTTTTGTTTATAGAAAAAACATCGTTTCTGGAAAGTGGCATTCCAACAGGTTTAGAAACAAGAAGACCGGCCCGGCATAGAATATCATGACCGTACATGGTTTGGTTTAGAAACAAACCATCGGAAGTGCAATGGTTTGTTGAAAGTGTAAGTCGCCTAAATGTTGGTAGTAACAAATTTCATATGCAATTTTTTGGACAATACAAGTTCTCGAACGAAATGGTGATCAATGTCGATATGTTTAGCTCTCTTGTGTGCTACCGGGTTTTCACTAAGGAAGATGGCAATTAAGTTGTTACAAAGTAACATTAGGCGTTCAGTTGGCAATGCATTTAAGTCAAGTAAGGGAGGAGGAATCCATGTGAGCTCGGGAGTGTTGTTCGCCATGGCTTGGCATTCAGATTCACAACTACATCTTAAAAAGGTAGGTTTTTTTTTTCAAACTCCAAGACCCAATATTTGCACCAAAGAAGATCATGTAGCCGTTGGTGGAACATCTAGTTTCAATATAACACGTTAAACCTGCATCTGAGTAACCAATGAGCATAGATTTGGAGGACACAAAAATTGAAGACCATGATTGAGAGTGTCCTTGATGTATCGCATGATCCGTTTTACTAAGGTGAGGTGTTCATGTGTATGAGGGTGGAGGAACTGACCTACTTGATTAACAATGTATGAAATGTCCGGATTGGTGATAGCCAAATAATAAAGAGCGCCAACAAACGATCGGTAGAGGGTTGAGTCGTGAGAAGGAGTTTGGTTTATAGAAAAAACATCGTTTCTGGAAAGTGGCCTTTCAACACGGGTAGAAACAAGAAGACCGGCCCGACATAGAATATCATGACCATACTTGGTTTGGTTTAGAAACAAAACATTGGAAGTGTAATGGTTTGTTGAAAGTGTAAGCCGCCTAAAGCTTGGTAGTAACAAATTTCATATGCATTTTTTCGGACAATACAAGTTTTCGAACGAAATGGTGATCAATGTCGATATGTTTAGCTCCCTTGTGTGCTACCAGGTTTTCACTAAGGAAGATGGCACTTAAGTTGTCACAAAGTAACATTAGGCGTTCAGTTGGCAATGCACGTAAGTCACGGAAAAGATGAGGAATCCATGTAAGCTTGGCAGCGATGTTCGCCATGGCTTGGTATTGGGAATCACAGCTACATCTTAAAAAGTTAGTTTTTTTTTTTCAAACTCCCAAACCCAAGATTTGCACCAAAGAAGATCGTGTAGCCATAGGTAGAACATCTGGTTTCAATATAACACGCTAAATCTGCATCTGAGTAACCAATGGGCATTGATTTGGAGGACACAAAAATTGAAGACCATGATTGAGAGTGTCCTTGATGTATCGCATGATCCTTTTTACTAAGGTGAGATGTTCATGCGTTGGAGGGAGGAGGAACTGACCTGCTTGATTAACAATGTATGAAATGTCCGGGTTGCTGATAACCAAATACTAAAGAGCGCCAACAAACGATCGGTAGAGGGTTGAGTCGCTCTAAGGAGTTTTGTTTATAGAAAAAACATCATTTGTGGCCAGTGGCATTCCAACAGGTTTAGAAAAAAGAAGACCGGCCCGACATAGAATATCATGACCATACTTGGTTTGGTTTAGAAATAAACCATCAGAAGTGCAATGGTTTGTTGAAAGTGTAAGCCGCGTAAAGCTTGGTAGTAATGAATTTCATTTGCAATTTTTTGTACAATACAAGTTCTCGAACGAAATGGTGATCAATGTCGATATGTTTAGCTCTCTTGTGTGCTACCGAGTTTTTCACTAAGGAAGATGGCGCTTAAGTTGTCACAAAGTAACATTAGGTGTTCAGTTAGCAATGCATTTAAGTCATGGAAAGGATGAGGAATCCATGTGAGCTCGGCAGTGCTGTTCGCCATGGCTTGGTATTGGGTTCACTGCTACATCTTAAAAAGTTAGTTTTTTTTTCAAACTCCCAGACCCAATATTTGCACGAAAGAAGATCGTGTAGCCATTGGTGGAACGTCTGGTTTCAATATAACACGTTAAATTTGCATCTGAGTAACCAATGATCATAGATTTGGAGGACACAAAAATTGAAGACCATGATTGAGAGTGTCCTTGATGTATCGCATGATCCTTTTTAGTAAGTTGAGGTGTTAATGTGTTGAAGGGTGGAGGAACTGACCTGCTTCATTAACAATGTATGAGATGTCCAGGTTGGTGATAGCCAAATACGAAAGAGCGCCAACAAACAATCGGAAGAGGGTTGAGTCATGAAAAAGAGTTTTGTTTATAGAAAAAACATCGTTTGTGGCAAGTGGCATTCCAACAGGTTTAGAAACAAGAAGACCGGCCTGCCATAAAATATCATGACCATACTTGGTTTGGTTTAGAAACAAACCATCGGAAGTGTAATGCGTTGTTGAAAGTGTAAGCCGCCTAAAGCTTGTTAGTAAGAAATTTCATATGCAATTTTTTAGACAATACAAGTTGTCGAATAAAATGGTGATCAATGTCGATATGTTTAGCTCTCTTGTCTGCTACGGGTTTTCACTAAGGAAGATGGCGCTTAAGTTGTCACAAAGTAACATTAGGCATTCAGTTGGCAATGCGTCAAAGTCATGTAAGGGATGAGGAATCCATGTGAGCTCGGCAGTGCTATTCGCCATGTCTTGGTATTCGGATTCACAACTACATCTTAAAACGATAAGGTTTTTTCTTCAAACTCGAAGACCCAAGATTTGCACCAAAGAAGATCATGCAGCCATAGGTGGAACGTCTGGTTTGAATATAACACGTTAAATCTGCATCTGAGTAGCCAATGATCATAGATTTAGAGGACACAAAAATTGAAGACCATGATTGAGAGTGTCCTTGATGTAACGCATGTTCCTTTTTACTAAGGTGAGGTGTTCATGTGTTGGAGGTTGGAGGAACTGACCTGCTTGATTAACAAGGTATGATATGTCCGGGTTGGTGATAGCCAAATACTAAAGAGCGCAAACAAAATATCGGTAGAGGGTTGAGTCGTGAAAAGGAGTTTTGTTTATAGAAAAAACATCGTTTGTGGCAAGTGACATTCCAACAGGTTTAGATACAAGAAGACCGGCCTGACATAGAATATCATGACCATACTTGGTTTCTTTTAGAAACAAAACATCAGAAGTGTAATGGTTTGTTGAAAGTGTAATCCGCCTATAGCTTGGTAGTAACAAATTTCATATGTAATTTTTCGGACAATACAAGTTCTCGAACGAAATGGTGATTAATGTCGATATGTTTAGCTCTCTTGTGTGCTATCGGGTTTTCACTAAGGAAGATGGCGATTAAGTTGTCACAAAGTAAAATTAGGTGTTCAGTTGGCAATGCATTTAAGTCACACAAGGGATGAGGAATCCATGTGAGCTTGGCAGTGCTGTTCGCCATGGCTTGGTATTCGGATTCACAACTACATCTTAATAAGGTAGTTTTTTTTTTCAAACTCCAAGACCCAAGATTTGCACTAAAGAAGATTGTGTAGCCATAGGTGGAACGTCTGGATTTAATATAACGCTTTACATCTGCATCTGAGTAACCAATGAGCATAGATTTGGAGGACACAAAAATTGAAGCCCATGATGGAGAGTGTCCTTGATGTATCGCATGATCCTTTTTACTAAGGTGAGGTGTTCATGTGTTGGAGGGAGGAGGAATTGACCTACTTGATTAACAATGTATGAGATGTCCGGGTTGGTGATAGCCAAATACTAAAGAGCGCTAACAAACGATCGGAAGAGGGTTGAGTCGTGAAAAGGAGTTTTGTTTATAGAAAAAACATCGTTTGTGGCAAGTGGCATTCCAACAAGTTTAGAAACAAGAAGACCGTCCCGATATAGAATATCATGACCATACTCTGTTTGGTTTAAAAATAAACCATTGGAAGTGTAATGCTTTTTTGAAAGTGTAAGCTGCCTAAAGCTTGGTAGTAACAAATTTCTTATGCATTTTTTTGGACAATACAAGTTCTCGAACGAAATGGTGATGAATGTCGATTTGTTTAGCTCACTTGTATGCTACCGGGTTTTCACTAATGAAGATGGCGCTTAAGTTGTCACAAAGTAACATTAGGCATTCAGTTGGCAATGCATTTAAATGACGGAAAGGATGAGGAATCCATGTAAGCTCGGCAGTGCTGTACGCCATGGCTTGGTATTCGGATTCACAACTACATCTTAAAAAGGTAGGTTTTTATTAAACTCCAAGAAGATCGTGTAGCCATAGGTGGAACGTCTGGTTTCAATATAACACATTAAACCTGCATCTGAGTAACCAATGAGCATAGATTTGGAGGACACAATAATTGAAGACCATGATTGAGAGTGTCATTGATGTATCACATGATCCTTTTTATTAAGGTTAGGTGTTCATCTGTAGGAGGGTGGAGTCGTGAAAAGGAGTTTTGTTTATAGAAAAAACATCGTTTGTGTCAAGTGACATTCCAACAGGTTTAGATACAAGAAGACCGGACTGACATAGAATATCATGACCGTACTTGGTTTCGTTTAGAAACAAAACATCAGAAGCGTAACGGTTTGTTGAAAGTGTAAGTCGCCTAAAGCTTGGTAGTAACAAATTTCATATGAAATTTGTCGGACAATACAAGTTCTCGAACGAAATGGTGATTAATGTCGATATGTTTACCTATCTTGTGTGCTATCGGGTTTTACTAAGGAAGATGGCGATTAAGTTGTCACAAAGTAAAATTAGGAGTTCAGTTGGCAATGTATTGAAATCACGTAAGGGATGAGGAATGCATGTGAGCTTGGCAGTGCTGTTCGCCATGGCGTGGTATTCGGATTGACAACTACACCTTAATAAGGTAGGTTTTTTTTTTGTTTCAAGCTCCAAGACCCAAGATTTGCACCAAATATTAAAGAGCGCCAACAAACGATTGGTAGAGGGTTGAGTCGTGAAAAGGAGTTTTGTTTATAGAAAAAACATCATTTGTGGCCAGTGGCATTCCAACAGGTTTATAAAAAAGAAGACCGACCCGACATAGAATATCATGACCATACTTGGTTTGGTTTAGAAACAAACCATCAGAAGTACAATGGGTTGTTGAAAGTGTAAGCCGCCTAAAGCTTGGTAGTAACAAATTTCATATTCAATTTTTCGGAGAATACAAGTTCTCGAACGAAATGGTGATCAATGTCGATATGTTTAGCTCTCTTGTGTGCTACCGGGTTTTCACTAAGGAAGATGGATCTTAAGTTGTCACAAAGTAACATTAGGCATTCAGTTGGCAATGCATTTAAGTCACGAAAAGGATGAGGAATCCATGTGAGCTCGGCAATGCTGTTCGCCATGGCTTGGTATTCGGATTCACAACTACATCTTCAAAAGTTAGTTTCTTTTTCAAACACCCAGACCCAATATTTGCACAAAAGAAGATCGTGTACCCATAGGTGGAACGTCTGGTTTCAATATAACACATTAAATTTGCACCTGAGTAACCAATGATCATAGATTTGGAGGACACAAAAATTGAAGACCATGATTCAGAGTGTCCTTGATGTATCGCATGATCCTTTTTACTAATGTGAGGTGTTCATGTGTTGGAGGGTGGAGGAACTGACCTGCTTGATTAACAATGTATGAGATGCCCGGGTTGGTGATAACAAAATACTAACGAGCGCCAACAAACGATCGGTTGAGGGTTGAGTCGTTCTAAGGAGTTTTGTTTATAGAAAAAACATCATTTGTGGCCAGTGGCATTCCAACAGCTTTAGAAAAAGAACACCGGCCCGACATAGAATATCATGACCATACTTGGTTTGGTTTAGAAACAAACCATCGGAAGTCAATGGCTTGTTGAAAGTGTAAGCCACCTAAAGCTTGGTAGTAACAAATTTCATATGCAATTTTTCGGACAATACAACTTCTCAAACGAAATGGTGATCAATGTCGATATGTTTAGCTCTCTTGTGTGCTATCGGGTTTTCACTAAGGAAGATGGCGATTAAGTTGTTACAATGTAACATTAGGCATTCAGTTGGCAATGCCTTTTAGTCTCGTAAGGGATGAGGAATCCATGTGAGCTCGACAGTGCTGTTTGCCATGGCTTGGTATTCGGATTGACAACTACATCTTAAAAAGGTAGTTTTTTTTCAAACTCGAAGACCCAAAATTTCAATATAACACGTTAAATCTGCATCTGAGTAACCAATGAGCATAGATTTGGAGTACACAAAAATTGAAGACCATGATTTAGAGTGCCCATGATGTATCACATGATCCTTTTTATTAAGGTGAGGTGTTCATGTGTAGGAGGGTGGAGGAACTGACCTGCTTGATTAGCAATGTATGAGATGTCCGGATTGGTGATAACCAAATACTAAAGAGCGCCAACAAACGATCGATGGAGGGTTGAGTCGTGAAAAGGAGTTTTGTTTGTAGAAGAGAACATCGTTTGTGGCAAGTGACATTCCAACAGGTTTAGAAACAAGAAGACCGGCCCGACATAGAATATCATGACCATACTTTGTTTGGTTTAGAAACAAACCATTGGAAGTGTAATGGTTTGTTGAAAGTGTAAGCCGCCTAAAGCTTGGTAGTAACAAATTTCATATGCATTTGTTCGAACAATACAAGTTCTCGAACGAAATGGTGATCAATGTCGATACGTTTAGCTCTCTTGTGTGCTACCGGGTTTTCACTAAGGAAGATGGCACTTAAGTTGTCACAAAGTAACATTAGGCGTTTAGTTGGCAATGCATTTAAGTCACGGAAAGGATGAGGAATCCATGTAAGCTCGGCAGTGCTATTTGCCATGGCTTGATATTCGGATTCAAAGCTACAACTTAAAAAGTGAGTTTCTTTTTTCAAACTCCCAGACCCAAGATTTGCACTAGAGAAAATCGTGTAGCCATAGGTGGAACGTCTGGTTTCAATATAACACGTTAAATCTGCATATGAGTAACCAATGAAAATTGATTTGGTAGACATAAAAATTTAAGACCATGATTGAGAGTGTCCTTGATGTATCGCATGATCCTTGTTACTAAGGTAAGGTGTTCATGTGTTGTAGGATGGAGGAACTGACCTGCTTGATTAACAATGTATGAGATGTTCGGGTTGGTGATAACCAAATAATAAAGAGCGCCAACAAACGATCGGTAGAGGGTTGAGTCGTGAAAAGGATTTTTGTTTATAGAAAAAACATCATTTGTGGCCAGTGGCATTCCAACAGGTTTATAAAAAAGAAGACCGACCCGACATAGAATATCATGACCATACTTGGTTTGGTTTAGAAACAAACCATCAGAAGTACAATGGGTTGTTGAAAGTGTAAGCCGCCTAAAGCTTGGTAGTAACAAATTTCATATTCAATTTTTCGGAGAATACAAGTTCTCGAACGAAATGGTGATCAATGTCGATATGTTTAGCTCTCTTGTGTGCTACCGGGTTTTCACTAAGGAAGATGGATCTTAAGTTGTCACAAAGTAACATTAGGCATTCAGTTGGCAATGCATTTAAGTCACGAAAAGGATGAGGAATCCATGTGAGCTCGGCAATGCTGTTCGCCATGGCTTGGTATTCGGATTCACAACTACATCTTCAAAAGTTAGTTTCTTTTTCAAACACCCAGACCCAATATTTGCACAAAAGAAGATCGTGTACCCATAGGTGGAACGTCTGGTTTCAATATAACACATTAAATTTGCATCTGAGTAACCAATGATCATAGATTTGGAGGACACAAAAATTGAAGACCATGATTCAGAGTGTCCTTGATGTATCGCATGATCCTTTTTACTAATGTGAGGTGTTCATGTGTTGGAGGGTGGAGGAACTGACCTGCTTGATTAACAATGTATGAGATGCCCGGGTTGGTGATAACAAAATACTAACGAGCGCCAACAAACGATCGGTTGAGGGTTGAGTCGTTCTAAGGAGTTTTGTTTATAGAAAAAACATCATTTGTGGCCAGTGGCATTCCAACAGCTTTAGAAAAAGAACACCGGCCCGACATAGAATATCATGACCATACTTGGTTTGGTTTAGAAACAAACCATCGGAAGTGAAATGGTTTGTTGAAAGTGTAAGCCGCCTAAAGCTTGGTAGTAACAAATTTCATATGCAATTTTTCGGACAATACAAGTTCTCAAACGAAATGGTGATCAATGTCGATATGTTTAGCTCTCTTGTGTGCTATCGGGTTTTCATTAAGGAAGATGGCGATTAAGTTGTCACAATGTAACATTAGGCGTTCAGTTGTCAATGCATTTTAGTCACGTAAGGGATGAGGAATCCATGTGAGCTGGATAGTGCTGTTCGCCATGGCTTGGTATTCGGATTGACAACTACATCTTAAAAAGGTAGTTTTTTTTTTCAAACTCGAAGACCCAAAATTTCCACGAATGAAGATCGTGTAGCCATAGGTAGAACATCTGGTTTCAATATAACACGTTAAATCTACATCTGAGTAACCAATGAGCATAGATTTGGAGTACACAAAAATTGAAGACCACGATTTAGAGTGCCCATGATGTATCACATGATCCTTTTTATTAAGGTGAGGTGTTCATGTGTAGGAGGGTGGAGGAACTGACCTGCTTGATTAGCAATGTATGAGATGTCCGGATTGGTGATAACCAAATACTAAAGAGCGCCAACAAACGATCGATGGAGGGTTGAGTCGTGAAAAGGAGTTTTGTTTGTAGAAGAGAACATCGTTTGTGGCAAGTGACATTCCAACAGGTTTAGAAACAAGAAGACCGGCCCGACATAGAATATCATGACCATACTTTGTTTGGTTTAGAAACAAACCATTGGAAGTGTAATGGTTTGTTGAAAGTGTAAGCCGCCTAAAGCTTGGTAGTAACAAATTTCATATGCATTTGTTCGAACAATACAAGTTCTCGAACGAAATGGTGATCAATGTCGATACGTTTAGCTCTCTTGTGTGCTACCGGGTTTTCACTAAGGAAGATGGCACTTAAGTTGTCACAAAGTAACATTAGGCGTTTAGTTGGCAATGCATTTAAGTCACGGAAAGGATGAGGAATCCATGTAAGCTCGGCAGTGCTATTTGCCATGGCTTGATATTCGGATTCAAAGCTACAGCTTAAAAAGTGAGTTTCTTTTTTCAAACTCCCAGACCCAAGATTTGCACCAGAGAAAATCGTGTAGCCATAGGTGGAACGTCTGGTTTCAATATAACACGTTAAATCTGCATATGAGTAACCAATGAACATTGATTTGGTAGACACAAAAATTGAAGACCATGATTGAGAGTGTCCTTGATGTATCGCATGATCCTTGTTACTAAGGTAAGGTGTTCATGTGTTGTAGGATGGAGGAACTGACCTACTTGATTAAAAATGTATGAGATGTTCGGGTTGGTGATAACCAAATAATAAAGAGCGCCAACAAACGATCGGTAGAGGGTTGAGTCGTGAAAAGGAGTTTTGTTTATAGAAAAAACATCATTTGTGGCCAGTGGCATTCCAACAGGTTTATAAAAAAGAAGACCGACCCGACATAGAATATCATGACCATACTTGGTTTGGTTTAGAAACAAACCATCAGAAGTACAATGGGTTGTTGAAAGTGTAAGCCGCCTAAAGCTTGGTAGTAACAAATTTCATATTCAATTTTTCGGAGAATACAAGTTCTCGAACGAAATGGTGATCAATGTCGATATGTTTAGCTCTCTTGTGTGCTACCGGGTTTTCACTAAGGAAGATGGATCTTAAGTTGTCACAAAGTAACATTAGGCATTCAGTTGGCAACGCATTTAAGTCACGAAAAGGATGAGGAATCCATGTGAGCTCGACAATGTTGTTCGCCATGGCTTGGTATTCGGATTCATAACTACATCTTAAAAAGTTAGTTTCTTTTTCAAACTCCCAGACCTAATATTTGCACAAAAGAAGATCGTGTACCCATAGGTGGAACGTCTGGTTTCAATATAACACGTTAAATTTGCATCTGAGTAACCAATGATCATAGATTTGGAGGACACAAAAATTGAAGACCATGATTCAGAGTGTCCTTGATGTATCGCATGATCCTTTTTACTAATGTGAGGTGTTCATGTGTTGGAGGGTGGAGGAACTGACCTGCTTGATTAACAATGTATGAGACGCCCGGGTTGGTGATAACAAAAGACTAAAGAGCGCCAACAAACGATCGGTTGAGGGTTGAGTCGTTCTAAGGAGTTTTTTTTTATAGAAAAAACATCATTTGTGGCCAGTGGCATTGCAACAGCTTTAGAAAAAGAACACCGGCCCGACATAGAATATCATGACCATACCTTTTTTGGTTTAGAAACAAACCATCGGAAGTGCAATGGTTTGCTGAAAGTGTAAGCCACCTAAAGCTTGGTACTAACAAATTTCATATGCAATTTTTCGGACAATACAAGTTCTCAAACGAAATGGTGATCAATGTCGATATGTTTAGCTCTCTTGTGTGCTATCGGGTTTTCATTAAGGAAGATGGCAATTAAGTTGTCACAATGTAACATTAGGCGTTTAGTTGGCAATGCATTTTAGTCACGTAAGGGATGAGGAATCCATGTGAGCTTGACAGTGCTGTTCGGCATGGCTTGGTATTCGGATTGACAACTACATCTTAAAAAGGTAGTTTTTTTTTTCAAACTCGAAGACCCAAAATTTCCACGAATGAAGATCGTGTAGCCATAGGTAGAACATCTGGTTTCAATATAACACGTTAAATCTGCATCTGAGTAACCAATGAGCATAGATTTGGAGTACACAAAAATTGAAGACCATGATTTAGAGTGCCCATGATGTATCACATGATCCTTTTTACTAAGGTGAGGTGTTCATGTGTAGGAGGGTGGAGGAACTGACCTGCTTGATTAGCAATGTATGAGATGTCCGGATTGGTGATAACCAAATACTAAAGAGCGCCAACAAACGATCGGTGGAGGGTTGAGTCGTGAAAAGGAGTTTTGTTTATAGAGAAAAACATCGTTTGTGGCAAGTGGCATTCCAACAGGTTTAGAAACAAGAAGACCGGCCCGACATAGAATATCATGACCATACTTTGTTTGGTTTAGAAACAAACCATTGGAAGTGTAATGGTTTGTTGAAAGTGTAAGCCGCCTAAAGCTTGGTAGTAACAAATTTCACATGCATTTTTTCGAACAATACAAGTTCTCGAACGAAATGGTGATCAATGTCGATACGTTTAGCTCTCTTGTGCACTACAGGGTTTTCACTAAGGAAGATGGCACTTAAGTTGTCACAAAGTAACCTTAGGCGTTTAGTTGGCAATGTATTTAAGTCACGGAAAGGATGAGGAATACATGTGAGCTCGGCAGTGCTGTTTGCCATGGCTTGATATTCGGATTCAAAGCTACATCTTAAAAAGTGAGTTTCTTTTTTCAAACTCCCAGACCCAAGATTTGCACCAGAGAAAATCGTGTAGCCATAGGTGGAACGTCTGGTTTCAATATAACACGTTAAATCTGCATATGAGTAACCAATGAACATTGATTTGGTAGACACAAAAATTGAAGACCATGATTGAGAGTGTCCTTGATGTATCGCATGATCCTTGTTACTAAGGTAAGATGTTCATGTGTTGTAGGGTGGAGGAACTGACCTGCTTGATTAAAAATGTATGAGATGTTCGGGTTGGTGATAACCAAATAATAAAGAGCGCCAACAAACGATCGGTAGAGGGTTGAGTCGTGAAAAGGAGTTTTGTTTATAGAAAAACCATCATTTGTGGCCAGTGGCATTCCAACAGGTTTATAAAAAAGAAGACCGGCCCGACATAGAATATCATGACCATACTTGGTTTGGTTTAGAAACAAACCATCGGAAGTGCAATGGTTTGTTGAAAGTGTAAGCCACCTAAAGCTTGGTAGTAACAAATTTCATATTCAATTTTTCGGAGAATACAAGTTCTCGAACGAAATGGTGATCAATGACGATATGTTTAGCTCTCTTGTGTGCTACCGGGTTTTCACTAAGGAAGATGGATCTTAAGTTGTCACAAAGTAACATTAGGCATTCAGTTGGCAATGCATTTAAGTCACGAAAAGGATGAGGAATCCATGTGAGCTCGGCAATGTTGTTCGCCATGGCTTGGTATTCGGATTCATAACTACATCTTAAAAAGTTAGTTTCTTTTTGAAACTCCCAGACCCAATATTTGCACAAAAGAAGATCGTGTACCCATAGGTGGAACGTCTGGTTTCAATATAACACGTTAAATTTGCATCTGAGTAACCAATGATCATAGATTTGGAGGACACAAAAATTGAAGACCATGATTCAGAGTGTCCTTGATGTATCGCATGATCCTTTTTACTAATGTGAGGTGTTCATGTGTTGGAGGGTGGAGGAACTGACCTGCTTGATTAACAATGTATGAGACGCCCGGGTTGGTGATAACAAAAGACTAAAGAGTGCCAACAAACGATCGGTTGAGGGTTGAGTCGTTCTAAGGAGTTTTTTTTATAGAAAAAACATCATTTGTGGCCAGTGGCATTGCAGCAGCTTTAGAAAAAGAACACCGGCCCGACATAGAATATCATGACCATACCTTTTTTGGTTTAGAAACAAACCATCGGAAGTGCAATGGTTTGCTGAAAGTGTAAGCCATCTAAAGCTTGGTACTAACAAATTTCATATGCAATTTTTCGGACAATACAAGTTCTCAAACGAAATGGTGATCAATGTCGATATGTTTAGCTCTCTTGTGTGCTATCGGGTTTTCATTAAGGAAGATGGCAATTAAGTTGTCACAATGTAACATTAGGCGTTTAGTTGGCAATGCATTTTAGTCACGTAAGGGATGAGGAATCCATGTGAGCTCGACAGTGCTGTTCGCCATGGCTTGGTATTCGGATTGACAACTACATCTTAAAAAGGTAGTTTTTTTTCAAACTCGAAGACCCAAAATTTCCACGAATGAAGATCGTGTAGCCATAGGTAGAACATCTGGTTTCAATATAACACGTTAAATCTGCATCTGAGTAACCAATGAGCATAGATTTGGAGTACACAAAAATTGAAGACCATGATTTAGAGTGCCCATGATGTATCACATGATCCTTTTTACTAAGGTGAGGTGTTCATGTGTAGGAGGGTGGAGGAACTGACCTGCTTGATTAGCAATGTATGAGATGTCCGGATTGGTGATAACCAAATACTAAAGAGCGCCAACAAACGATCGGTGGAGGGTTGAGTCGTGAAAAGGAGTTTTGTTTATAGAGAAAAACATCGTTTGTGGCAAGTGGCATTCCAACAGGTTTAGAAACAAGAAGACCGGCCCGACATAGAATATCATGACCATACTTTGTTTGGTTTAGAAACAAACCATTGGAAGTGTAATGGTTTGTTGAAAGTGTAAGCCGCCTAAAGCTTGGTAGTAACAAATTTTATATGCATTTTTTCGAACAATACAAGTTCTCGAACGAAATGGTGATCAATGTCGATACGTTTAGCTCTCTTGTGCGCTACCGGGTTTTCACTAAGGAAGATGGCACTTAAGTTGTCACAAAGTAACATTAGGCGTTTAGTTGGCAATGTATTTAAGTTATGGAAAGGATGAGGAATCCATGTGAGCTCGGCAGTGCTGTTTTCCATGGCTTGATATTCGGATTCAAAGCTACATCTTAAAAAGTGAGTTTCTTTTTTCAAACTCCCAGACCCAAGATTTGCACCAGAGAAAATCGTGTAGCCATAGGTGGAACGTCTGGTTTCAATATAACACGTTAAATCTGCATATGAGTAACCAATGAACATTGATTTGGTAGACACAAAAATTGAAGACCATGATTGAGAGTGTCCTTGATGTATCGCATGATCCTTGTTACTAAGGTAAGGTGTTCATGTGTTGTAGGGTGAGGAATCCATGTGAGCTCGGCAATGTTGTTCGCCATGGCTTGGTATTCGGATTCATAACTACATCTTAAAAAGTTAGTTTCTTTTTCAAACTCCCAGACTCAATATTTGCACAAAAGAAGATCGTGTACCCATAGGTGGAACGTCTGGTTTCAATATAACACGTTAAATTTGCATCTGAGTAACCAATGATCATAGATTTGGAGGACACAAAAATTGAAGACCATGATTCAGAGTGTCCTTGATGTATCGCATGATCCTTTTTACTAATGTGACGTGTTCATGTGTTGGAGGGTGGAGGAACTGACCTGATTGATTAACAATGTATGAGACGCCCGGGTTGGTGATAACAAAATACTAAAGAGCGCCAACAGACGATCCGTTGAGGGTTGAGTCGTTCTAAGGAGTTTTATTTATAGAAAAAACATCATTTGTGGCCAGTGGCATTGCAACAGCTTTAGAAAAAGAACACCGGCCCGACATAGAATATCATGACCATACCTTGTTTGGTTTAGAAACAAACCATCGGAAGTGCAATGGTTTGTTGAAAGTGTAAGCCACCTAAAGCTTGGTACTAACAAATTTCATATGCAATTGTTCGGACAATACAAGTTCTCAAACAAAATGGTGATCAATGTCGATATGTTTAGCTCTCTTGTGTGCTATCGGGATTTCATTAAGGAAGATGGCGATTAAGTTGTCACAATGTAACATTAGGCGTTCTGTTGGCAATGCATTTTAGTCACGTAAGGGATGAGGAATGCATGTGAGCTCGACAGTGCTGTTCGCCATGGCTTGGTATTCGGATTGACAACTACATCTTAAAAAGGTAGTTTTTTTTCAAACTCGAAGACCCAAAATTTCCACGAATGAAGATCGTGTAGCCATAGGTAGAACATCTGGTTTCAATATAACACGTTAAATTTGCATCTGAGTAACCAATGAGCATAGATTTGGAGTACACAAAAATTGAAGACCATGATTTAGAGTGCCCATGATGTATCACATGATCCTTTTTACTAAGGTGAGGTGTTCATGTGTAGGAGGGCGGAGGAACTGACCTGCTTGATTAGCAATGTATGAGATGTCCGGATTGGTGATAACCAAATACTAAAGAGCGCCAACAAACGATCGGTGGAGGGTTGAGTCGTGAAAAGGAGTTTAATTATAGAAAAAAACATCGTTTGTGGCAAGTGGCATTCCAACAGGTTTAGAAACAAGAAGACCAACCCGACATAGAATATCATGACCATACTTTGTTTGGTTTAGAAACAAACCATTGGAAGTGTAATGGTTTGTTGAAAGTGTAAGACGCCTAAAGCTTGGTAGTAACAAATTTCATATGCATTTTTTCGAACAATACAAGTTCTCGAACGAAATGGTGATCAATGTCGATACGTTTAGCTCTCTTGTGCACTACCGGGTTTTCACTAAGGAAGATGGCACTTAAATTGTCACAAAGTAACATTAGGCGTTTAGTTGGCAATGAATTTAAGTCACGGAAAGGATGAGGATTCCATGTGAGCTCGGCAGTGCTGTTTGCCATGGCTTGATATTCGGATTCAAAGCTACATCTTAAAAAGTGAGTTTCTTTTTTCAAACTCCCAGACCGAAGATTTGCACCAGATAAAATCGTGTAGCCATAGGTGGAACGTCTGGTTTCAATATAACACCTTAAATCCGCATATGAGTAACCAATGAACATTGATTTGGTAGACACAAAAATTGAAGACCATGATTGAGAGTGTCCTTGATGTATCGCATGATCCTTGTTACTTAGGTAAGGTGTTCATGTGTTGTAGGGTGGAGGAACTGACCTGCTTGATTAACAATGTATGAGATGTTCGGGTTGGTGATAACCAAATAATAAAGAGCGCCAACAAACGATCGGTAGAGGGTTGAGTCTTGAAAAGGAGTTTTGTTTATAGAAAAAACATTATTTGTGGCCAGTGGCATTCCAACAGGTTTATAAAAAAGAAGACTGGCCCGACATAGAATATCATGACCATACTTGGTTTGGTTTAGAAACAAACCATCGGAAGTGCAATGGTTTGTTGAAAGTGTAAGCCGCCTAAAGCTTGGTATTAACAAATTTCATATTCAATTTTTCAGAGAATACAAGTTCTCGAACGAAATGGTGATCAATGTCGATATGTTTAGCTCTCTTGTGTGCTACCGGGTTTTCACTAATGAAGATGGCGCTTAAGTAGTCACAAATTAACATTAGGCATTCAGTTGTCAATGCATTTAAGTCACGGAAAGGATGAGGAATCCATGTGAGCTCGGCAATGCTGTTCGCCATGGCTTGGTATTCGGATTCACAACTACATCTTAAAAAGTTAGTTTCTTTTTCAAACTCCCAGACCCAATATTTGCACGAAGGAAGATCGTGTACCCATTGAGAGTCTCCTTGATGTATCGCATGATCCTTTTTACTAATGTGAGGTGTTCATGTGTTGGAGGGTGGAGGAACTGACCTGCTTGATTAACAATGTATGAGATGCTTGGGTTGGTGATAACAAAATACTAAAGAGCGCCAACAAACGATCAGTAGAGGGTTGAGTCATTCTAAGGAGTTTTGTTTATAGAAAAAACATCATTTGTGGCTAGTGGCATTCCAACAGCTTTAGAAAAAGAACACCGGCCCGACATAGAATATCATGACCATACTTGGTTTGGTTTAGAAACAAACCATCGGAAATGCAATGGTTTGTTGAAAGTGTAAGCCACCTAAAGCTTGGTAGTAATAAATTTCATATGCATTTTTTCGAACAATACAAGTTCTCGAACGAAATGGTGATCAATGTCGATACGTTTAGCTCTCTTGTGTGCTACCGGGTTTTCACTAAGGAAGATGGCACTTAAGTTGTCACAAAGTAACATTAGGCATTCAGTTGGCAATGCATGTAAGTCACGGAAAGGATGAGGAATCCATGTGAGCTCGGCAGTGCTGTTAGCCATGGCTTGGTATTCGGATTCAAAGCTACATCTTAAAAAGTGAGTTTCTTTTTTCAAACTCCCAGACCCAAGATTTGCACTAGACAAAATCGTGTAGCCATAGGTGGAACGTTTGGTTTCAATATAACACGTTAAATCTGCATATGAGTAACCAATGAACATTGATTTGGTAGACACAAAACTTGAAGACCATAATTGAGAGTGTCCTTGATGTATCGCATGATTCTTTTTACTAAGGTAAGGTGTTCATGTGTTGTAGGGTGGAGGATCTGACCTGCTTGATTAACAATGTATGAGATGTTCGGGTTGGTGATAACCAAATAATAAAGAGCGCCAACAAACGATCGGTAGAGGGTTGAGTCGTGAAAATGAGTTTTGTTTATAGAAAAAACATCATTTGTGGCCAGTGGCATTCCAACAGGTTTATATAAAAGAAGACCGGTCCGACATAGAATATCATGACCATACTTGGTTTGGTTTAGAAACAAACCATCGGAAGTGCAATGGTTTGTTGAAAGTGTAAGCCGCCTAAAGCTTGGTAGTAACAAATTTCATATTCAATTTTTCGGAGAATACAAGTTCTCGAACGAAATGGTGATCAATGTCGATATGTTTAGCTCTCTTGTGTGCTACCGGGTTTTCACTAAGGAAGATGGATCTTAAGTTGTCACAAAGTAACATTAGGCATTCAGTTGGCAATGCATTTAAGTCACGAAAAGGATGAGGAATCCATGTGAGCTCGGCAATGCTGTTTGCCATGGCTTGGTATTCGGATTCATAACTACATCTTAAAAAGTTAGTTTCTTTTTCAAACTCCCAGACCCAATATTTGCACAAAAGAAGATCGTGAACCCATAGGTGGAACGTCTGGTGTCAATATAACACGTTAAATTTGTATCTGAGTAACCAATGATCATAGATTTGGAGGACACAAAAATAGAAGACCATGATTGAGAGTGTCCTTGATGTATCGCATGATCCTTTTTACTAAGGTGAGGTGTTCATGTGTTGGAGGGTGGAGGAACTGACCTGCTTGATTAACAATGTATGAGATATCCGGGTTGGTGATAACAAAATACTAAAGAGCGCCAACAAACGATCGGTAGAGGGTTGAGTCATTCTAAGGAGTTTTGTTTATAGAAAAAAATTCATTTGTGGCTAGTGGCATTCCAACAGCTTTAGAAAAAGAACACCGGCCGGACATAGATTATCATGACCATACTTGGTTTGGTTTAGAAACAAACCATCGGAAGTGCAATGGTTTATTGAAAGTGTAAGCCACCTAAAGCTTCGTAGTAACAAATTTCACATGCTATTTTTCGGACAATACAATTTCTCAAACGAAATGGTGATCAATGTCGATATGTTTAGCTCTCTTGTGTGCTATTGGGTTTTCACTAAGGAAGATGGCGATTAAGTTGTCACAAAGTAACATTAGGCGTTCAGTTGGCGATGCATGTTAGTCACGTAAGGGATGAGGAATCCAGGTGAGCTCGGCAGTGCTGTTCGCCATGGCTTGGTCTTCAGATTCAAACCTACATCTTAAAAAGGTAGGTTTTTTTTCAAACTCCAAGACCCAAGATTTGCACCAAAAAATATCGTGTAGCTATAGGTGGGATGTCTAGTTTCAATATAACATGTTAAACCTGCGTCTGACTAACCAATGAGCATAGATTTGGAGTACACAAAAACTGAAGACCATGATTTAGAGTGCCCATGATGTATCACATGATCCTTTTTACTAAGGTGAGGTGTTCATGTGTAGGAGGGTGGAGGAACTGAGCTGCTTGATTAACAATTTATGAGATGTCCGTATTGGTGATAGCCAAATACTAAAGAGCGCCAACAAACGATCGGTAGAGGGTTGAGTCATGAAAAGGAGTTTTGTTTATAGAAAAATACATCATTTGTGGCAAGTGGCATTCCAACAGGTTTAGAAACAAGAAGACCGACCCGACATAGAATATCATGACCATACTTTGTTTGGTTTAGAAACAAACCATTGGAAGTGTAATGGTTTGTTGAAAGTGTAAGCCGCCTAAAGCTTGGTAGTAACAAATTTCATATGCATTTTTTCGAACAATACAAGTTCTCGAATGAAATGGTGATCAATGTCGATACGTTTAGCTCTCTTGTTTGCTACCGGGTTTTCACTAAGTAAGATGGCACTTAAGTTGTCACAAAGTAACATTAGGCGTTCAGTTGGCAATGCATTTAAGTCACAGAAAAGGATGAGGAATCCATGTGAGCTCGACAGTGCTGTTTGCCATGGCTTGGTATTCGGATTCAAAGCTACATCTTAAAAAGTGAGTTTCTTTTTTCAAACTCCCAGACCCAAGATTTGCACCAGAGAAGATCGTGTAGCCATAGGTGGAACGTCTGGTTTCAATATAACACGTTAAATCTGCATATGAGTAACCAATGAACATTGATTTGGTAGTGTAAGTCCCAAAATTGCTTGTGTATCAATCAAATCCAATTGATGGTGCGGAATCCCAATCAACTGGATGATGTCAGATCAATATAGAAGAGAATGAGAAGAAGAAGATGATGAATCTAATGATATATTCAATTAAATTGAGTGATGCTCCATATACATAGATTCTCTCTCTCACACACACTTTTCTCTATAACTTTCTCTCTCTTCACTTCTTCTAGCCTCACACTCCCACATGCACTCCTCTATTTATATAAGACATGGGCCACCAGCAGCACACAAGTGTACAGCTGCACACGCGTGTGCGGCCGTACACAGGGTGTGCGGCCGCACACACAAGTGCAGCCGAACACAGCCACAATATTACATATTATATTATACAAAAAATATATTTTCCTAGAAAAGCAAAGTATAAACCATATTTGTGACCCAACAATCTCCCCCTTGGTTTATAGCTTTCTTTTCTAATTGACCCAACAAGCCCCCCCCCCCTTAAAAGTAGCTGGCTTTTTCTTGTTAATCTTCATTGGGAGCTTGGCTTCAGCATTAATCTTCAAATTTCTTTGTAGCATCAAGATGAACATATGAATCTGCAATAAATGACTTCATCTTGAGCAATTGGGATTTCTACAGAATTTGACATTGAACGTACGTTGGGTGAGGAGGCTTCTTGAAAAGATTCTTGAAATATAGCTCTTTCAGCTTGAGAATCTTCAGGGAGAACATCAGAGAGAGATAATCTTTTGGATCACTTCAGCGGGTTTAAGATAGCAGCAGACTGATTGAGGAGGCTTCAATGCAATCTGTCACATAATCTTCAAGTACAACTTCACCATGCTTCTGGGGTTGACAGATTGAATGTCGAAAGAATAATCTTCATTTCTTGCTCCTTAGAATGTGAATTCTTCGATGCTCACGAATGAAACCTTGGATCAGAAGATCTTCAATACAGTCTCCACGAGTCTCATCTACGCCTGAAATCACTTTTCAAGACAAAACAAAACAAAAAGAAAAATTAGCAGACAAATATATATATATATATATATATATATATATATATATATATTGGATTTTTGATATTTTCTGGAAAAATAAAACAGAAAATAACACCTTTTTTTAATTTTCTATTTTTTGTTTGATTTTTGAATTTTTCTGATTTTTGTTTGATTTTTGATCTGTTTTTAATTCTCCCCCTAAAAATTGTGCATAGAGGAAAACTATGAACAAATTTAATAAAAATAAAAATGATATCTAACTTTAAGAGAGATTTGGGATCAAAGTTTTTAGACAGCCTTTATCCACTTATCGGTACCTTTCATATTCACATCTTTGTCTGGTCGATCGTCGGTATTTGTTTGCTATCGGTCTCACGCCAGTATTTAGCCTTGGACGGAATTTACCGCCCTATTGGGGCTGCATTCCCAAACAACCGGACTCGCAGACAGCGCCTCGTGGTGCGACAGGGTCCGGGCACGACGAGGCTCTCACCCTCTCTGGCGCCCCCTTCCAGGGGATTTGGGCCCGGTCCGCCGCTGAGGACGCTTCTCCAGACTACAAACAAAGCAACTCGCCTTACCAACTCGGCTAAGCTGACTGTTGATTCATACCTTCCGTTTTTATCCTTTATACATATATAAGCAATTTTGGGGACTTATAATTGGTATCAGAGCTTGGTTGTATCAATCTTTTTTTGTCAGATCTGGAGTTTATTTTATCTTATTTCTAAAAGAAAATAGCGTTTTTGGATAGATCTCGCAAAAATAAGGGGGGTTACTTCTTTGCATTTTTCATAAAAACGAGTTTTTGATTGAGTTTTAGAGCAAAAAAGGGTGAAAAACGTCATTTTTTTCGTGAATCTGTTGAAGGTGTGCTGCTGGTTGAAGGAGTGCGGCTTGGTGTGTGCGGCTCAGCAGCCTCGGTGTGTGCGGCCGGCTCGGTGTGCGGCTCGGAGTGTGCGCCTCGGTGTGCTGCTTGGACGTGTGCGGTCACGGTGTACGCCTCGGAGTGTGCGGCTGGATAAGTGTGTGCGGTTAAGGAGGGTGTGTTTAAGAGTTTTAGTGTGCGGTTTAAAATTACTAAAATGGAATCTCAAAACTTGACTGTTCATCAAGATTTGGATGCAATAATGGGAACAACTACTCGCATTCCTAGATTGCTATCAGCTGAAGGATTTCCTGAATAGAAATATCGGATTGAAAAATACATCAAAATGAAGGTTTTCAAAATTTGGAGAAGCATTTTGAGAGGACCAATTCGGATTACTTCTACTTTAGAAGATGGAACGGTAATTGACAAACAAGTTGAAAACTACACTGATGATGATTTTGAACGAGGTGAAGAACAAGAAAAGGCTCTTGCCACACTGACAATGGCATTGTCTTCGGAAATAGCACAAGGATTTCGTGAGTATACATCAGCAAAAGCATTATGGGAAGCACTCATAGAAGTTTATGAAGGAAATGAAGATATGAAGCAAAGTCGACAAGACATGCTCCGACAAAAATTCAACATGTTTAACTACGTATTGGGAGAAACATTGGAAAATCAATTGCAAAGATTTATCACACTAACCACTGAAATGAGCTCCGCAGGAGTGATGGTTACTAGATCTAAATTCAACAAGAAGTTACTAAATTCTCTTCCAAAGTCATGGGACATGAATGTCTCGGTGATTAAAAAGACAAAAGATCTGAATCATTTAAGCCTGTTTGAGACAATGGCAATCATCAAAGCTTGCGATTTTGATGATAAACAAAGAGAAATCAATCATGTCAATTCATACTCTACAGCCAATCTTGGACTTCAAAATAACAACACCGCTTTTTCAAGCTTCACCACTCTTCAAAATACTCAAATCCAGGTTCCTCAAGTTCAACCTCATACAGTTCGTCAAAACATACCATACATCATACCTAACGTGCAACAAACTCAAATCCCTCAAACCATATCTCAAGCTGGTTCTAGTGTTAGTCCTTCCACATATGTTTTAATTCAATCTCATTGAATTGGTTCCCAAAGCTCATTTGCAAAAGAAAAGGAGGAAAATATGGCTTTAGCTACTGGGTTGGTGAAATGCTACAATGCCTTTGTTGCTAGAGAACTCTCTCCACAACTTTCATTCATGGATCTTGATCAAATTCATCCTGAAGACGTGGAAGAAATGGATATTACTTGGCAAATGGAAATGGCAGTATTCAGGGCTAAACAATTCTCAAAAAAGACTGGAAAGAACAAATGGGGTGTAAATTCAGAAAAAAAGATGGGTTTTAGCAAAGGAAAGTTGCGTTGTTATAATTGTCATGAACCAGGACACTTTGCGAGGAAATGTCCAAAACCAAATTAGCGAGAAAACTCTGAAAGAACCATGGTGCCAGTAACGTACTTTCACAGCAACAACAGAGGATCATCTTCAAACAATCAGTCTGCAAACATGGCAATGGTAGCTCAATCGTTCAACTGGGAAGATCAAGTTCAGGCCCTAAACATTTCAGAACCTGAAAAGGCAAATCTTGCTTAAGTCAAGGATGCAAATAAAGAAATGGAAGCAGATCCAGAGGAGGAGATGATGAATTTGCAATTTGCATTCATGGTTAAGACCACTCCTGAACCAGTAAAATCTGAGGTCAGTGAATTCGGTTGTTCTTAATCTTGTATTAAAATTGTTAAGTTTTTGAGAGATCAAATTGAATTAATAAAGAGAGAGAACGAGGACTTGAAATATGAGGGATATATTCTTAGGAAAAATCAAAAGCCCTTAAAAACTCAATTAGAAAATAAAACAAAAGATTTTAAAAAATTGCAAGAGGATTACATCAACAAATGCGAGAACTATGATCATCTCAAAAGAAAACTTGCTGCTGTAACCATGGAACTTGACACATTGAAAAATTGTTTTGAAAAAGCTGAATTTAATTTCAAAAAATACGATGGGTCAAGTGAAAAGATTGCAAAATTAATCCAAGGTCAATCACACTGGAGAGATATCACTCATGGTAATCAAATAAAAGTTGGATTAGGTTATGAGAGTGTCCCTTCTCCATTCAATCACAACTATATTGCTATTCCTCTGTCTCAAGAAGAAATTGACAAAGAACCTTGCATGGTGCACACACAAGTGCAGCCGAACACAGCCATAATATTACATATTATATTATAGAAAAAATATATTTTCCTAGAAAAGCAAAGTATAAACCATATTTTTGACCCAACAATCTCCCCCTTGGTTTATAGCTTTCTTTTCTAATTGGCCCAACAAAGTCCCCCTAAAAAGTAGCTGGCCTTTCTTGTCAATCTTTAATGGGAGCTTTGGCTTCAGCTTTAATCTTTGATTTCTTCACAGCTTCAAGATGAACTTGATGAATCTTCATGAATGACTTCATCTCGAGCGGTTGGGCTTTTCTTCAAAATTTGACATTGAACGCATGTTGGGTGAGGAGGCATCTTGAAAAGATTCTTGAGATATAGCTCTTTCAGCTTGAGAATCTTCAGGGAGAACATCAGAGAGAAATAATCTTCTGGATCACTTCAGCAGGTTTAAGATAGCAGCAGACTGATTGAGGAGGCTTCAATGCAATTTGTCACATAATCTTCAAGTACAGCTTCACCATGCTTCTAGGGTTGACAGATTGAATGTCGAAAGAATAATCTTCATTTCTTGCTCCTTCGAATGCGAATTCTTCGATGCTCACGAATGAAGCCTTGGCTTAGAAGATCTTCAATACAGTCTCCACGAGTCTAATCTACGTCTGAAATCACTTTTCAAGACAAAACAAAACTAAAAGAAAAATTAGCACACAAAAAAATATTTTTGGATTTTTATATTTTCTGAGAAAATAAAACAGAAATAACATTTTTTTTAATTTTCTATTTTTTTTTGTTTGATTTTTGAATTTTTCTGATTTTTGTTTGATTTTTGATTTATATATATATTTTTTAATTCTCCCCCTAAAATTTGTGCATAGAGGAAAACTATGAACAAATTTAATAAAATGATATCTAACTTTTAGAATGATTTGGGATCAAAGTTTTTAGACAGCCTTTATCCGCTTGTCGGTACCTTCCATCTTCACGTCTTTGTCTGATCGATCGCCGGTATTGTTGTCCACTTAAACACGAAAAATTGTGACAAAATTAGGACATACTATAAGTGACAAGACAATGTGATCCTAAGTTCCTAGATATTATATCTGATCCTAAGTTTCTAGATACTATATCTTAAGGACCATTAGCTGACGACGACCAGGGATATTGTTGTCCACCTAAATTGAGCAGCGAGATCTATAGACAATCTGTATATGTTCAATTTTAAGTGTACTAGAACGTGTTTCCCGCATCCTGATATGCCCCAGCCATCAAGAACTTCCAGAGTACTCCTTACACCGGGTGAGCAGACAACCATTCAGAGAGAAGATAGATTTAGAATTCTATTACTTATTACTTATTACTTTAGAGGGGTTGAGAAGTAGAAGGTTGCATATGCTGTGTACCAGGTCGGATTAGAAGTCGCGCAGAGGAAACAACATAGGGTTAATAGATACGAAGTCTTTCACATATATAACCTGCAGAGAAATAGAGTTGCATATGTTGTGTACCAGGTCGGATGGGAAGTCACGCAAAGGAGACAACATATGACTAACAGACGGAAAGAAAGAAAATGATATTCTACAGACCTAATTTATCGGAATTTACCAGTCGCCCCATCCAACCGGATTTAAGGACATAATCCGCACATCGAGGAAAAGTTAAGCCACGGTTCCAAGTACGGGTTCAATTAATGTGACGAGTAGATTCCTATATATATCTCTCTACTCAACCTATCCAAGCGTCGTATTGTCAGGCTAAACGGAACTATCTAGGTCAAGATTTGTCAAGTCATTTGATTTCCTAAGTTCAACTCTGCCTGGTCATGTCCATTTAGAATCTTTCGTGCCTACCGACACATCAAACCAGAGCATAGACCCTTCAACTTTGGGTACGTTACGCAGACTCATGTTGCCTGTTATCACTTTATCATATCACTTCCCAGAACATCTCCCTCAAGCAGCACATTTCATAACCAACAATTTTTTTTGATTATCTGATTTTCTAATGTTTTTGGATTTTTAGAATTTTAAAATTTTTGTTTTGTTTTTATTTCTCCCCCTAAATTTGTGCATAAGAGAGAAACGAAAGTAAATGCGCAAATTTAAACTATCCTAAAACAAAAATTTGTCTTTAAAGCGAATCATCTTAAGAAAAACTCAGGAGTATAGAGAAGAAAACTCAAACCATAAGTCACTGATTTAATTTGCATCCAGAAGGTCTGAGAACAGCACACGTAATCTTAGAACAAATCCGAAAATTCTTCATGTCATTAAACACAAACCCCATGTGATCCCTTCCTTTCTTTCCTTCCCGCAAAGGACACATACTCTCAAACAAATGTCTGAATGTTGTACAGTTGAGAGATGTCCCCTATCAAGTGCCAGGAACAGCCACTACCAACAAACCGAAGTCTGATGATATGACTCCATAGCTGCTTCGACACAGAGCGGGATCAGTTGGTCTTTAGAACCCAGTCCATTTTGAAACTGGGTCGACCTTTGTAATCCTTGCACAGTACTTTCTCCTATGACATGTCCTTCTTATCACAAATAGAAGATGTAGAAATATTAGAATCGTTAGTAGATTTGGGAGAGTGAGCCTTTATAACCCATTTGTAGTTGGGCTTAACCCATTTCTTTTTCAAGCGGATGGGTGGCTCAGTACTTGCTTTGGGACTTGATGTCGGCCATTGAGATGCCGTTGATTTAGGCTTCAGGGGAGCATCTCTTGGATTTGGCTTCTTGGTCGACATTCCCTTCTTGATCTTGGGATTTAGATTCTTGGCCTTTTAGGTTTGATAATTGGCCTTCTGTGTGTTCCAGTCATCGTGGTCTGAACGTGACCTTGAGGGGTTTCTTTTGGAGTATCTCCCTCTTGGCGCGTTCTGCCAGCCGCGTGTGTAGTAAGGAATGTATGCTTGATTTGGACAATTTCTGGCAATGTGTCCAGGTGTTCCACAATGAAAACATGTCTTTTTCTTCACTATGGAGTTGTTTCTTCCCGCCCCTGGTGGCGTGTCCATGCCTTGTCTCTTGTTGTTCCCACATGCACACTTGCAACAACAACTTTGATGCGTTGGAATTGGTGGCCTGTATTTCTCAACGGCAGGTTGATCAGAAGCAGTTGAGTTCGAAGAAACAGATTCAGAGTTCAAGGAGATGTTGGTTTGTTCAATGGTGTTCTCCTTGTTCTCATCCTCTGCTACTTTACCTGCACATAAAGTAGAAGCATTAGTATCTTCAACTTGAATACCTCCTGACACAAATCCAGCTGGTTTGCCATATCGAAGATGTGCCTCCCTGTCGATTTCGTCCTGTGTCATAGGGATGGATGTGTAGTTATGATTGAAAGGTGGAGGAACACTATCATACCCTAGACCGTTGTTGTGATTTTCTTTGAATTTTAATTGGTTTTCATATAAGGACTCGACTGTCTTACTTGACGCAGTGTAATTTTTGAAACTAACATCTGTTTTTCCACACTTTATTTTCAAAGCGTCAAGTTCTTCAGTTACAGCAGCAAGTTTACGTTTAATGTGATCGTAATTTTCACACTTGTTGCTGTACTCTTCCTGAAGCTTTCTAAAGTCTTTGGTTTTTGCTTCTAGTTGTGCCTTTAACGGTTTCTGACCTTTCCTTCGAGTATAGCCTTCGTATTTGAGGTCCTCATTTTGTCTTGTTAATAAATCAATTTGATCTCGGAGAAATTTAATAGTAGTTTCACAAGATAGTGTACATGAAACTTTATTTACTGGAATTGATGTGGAACTCATTTTCCTCTCTCTCTCTCTCTCTCACTTTTTTTTAATGGATGAAAATGGAATTTAAAAATAAAAAGAAATTGATTTTGGGGTTAAAAGTGTCAAATTGGGGAAATTATATGCGAAAAGGATGAGTTATATTCTAAATTTCGAATTTAGGAAACAAGAAGCCTCCTAGATGAGTTGGTAAGGCGGCGGTTGTGTAGGGGGAAGACTCGGGTTCGAATCCTAGCGACTTCAATTTCCATTTCTATTTTTTAATAGAAGGCTGCTGTGCGAGGATTAGAGCTGCGAAGCGAGGACAAAGCCGCGAAGCCGAGACCGATGCTGCTGAGCCGTGAACCAGATGCGAGACCGAGGTGAAGGAGCTGGACTGTACACGAGATTAAGCCGCACACACCGAGCCGGCCGCACACCGAACCGAGCCGCACACTCCGAGCCGTATACCGAGGCCGCACATGGAGCACACTGCTACACCGAGGCGCACACTGCTGAGCCGCACACCTTCAACCAGCAACACTCCTTCAACCGGGCCGCACACCTTCAACAGATTCACGAAAAAACGACGTTTTTCACCCTTTTTTGCTCTAAAACTCGATCAAAAACTCGTTTTTATGAAAAAAGCAAAGAAGTAACCCCCCTAATCTTCCGAGATCTATCCAAAAACGCTATTATCTTTTCAAAATAAGATCAAATAAGCTCCAGATCTGACAAAATTGACTGATACAACCTTGCTCTGATACCAATTGTAAGTCCCCAAAATTGCTTGTGTATCAATCAGATCCAATTGATGGTGCGGAAACCCAATCAATTGGATGATGTCAGATCAATATAGAAGAGAATGAGAAGAAGAAGATGATGAATCTAACGGTATATTCAATTAAATTGAGTGATGCTCCATATACATAGATTCTCTCACACACACACTTTTCTCTATAACTTTCTCTCTCTTCACTTCTTCTAGCCTCACACTCCCACATGCACTCCTCTATTTATATGAGACATGGGCCACCAGCAGCACACAAGTGTACAGCTGCACACACGTGTGCGGCCGTACACAGGGTGTGCGGCCGCACACACAAGTGCAGCCGAACACAGCCACAATATTACATATTATATTATAGAAAAAATATATTTTCCTAGAAAAGCAAAGTATAAACCATATTTTTGACCCAACAGGTAGACACAAAAATTGAAGACCATGATTGAGAGTGTCCTTGATGTATTACATGATCCTTTTTACTAAGGTAAGGTGTTCATGTGTTGCAGGGTGGAGGAACTGACCTGCTTGATTAACAATGTATGAGATAATAATAAAGAGCACCAACAAACGATCGGTAGAGGGTTTAGTCATGAAAAGGAGTTTTGTTTATAGAAAAAAAATCATTTGTGGCCAGTGGCATTCCAACAGGTTTATAAAAAAGAAGACCGACCCGACATAGAATATCATGACCATACATGGTTTGGTTTAGAAACAAACCATCGGAAGTGCAATGGTTTGTTGAAAGTGTAAGCCACCTAAAGCTTGGTAGTAACAAATTTCATATTCAATTTTTCGGAAAATACAAGTTCTCGAACGAAATGGTGATCAATGTCGATATGTTTAACTCTCTTCTGTGCTACCGGGTTTTCACTAAGGAAGATGGATCTTAAGTTGTCACAAAGTAACATTAGGCATTCAGTAGGCAATGCATTTAAGTCACGGAAAGGATGAGGAATCCATGTGAGCTCGGCAATGTTGTTCGCCATGGCTTGGTATTTGGATTCACAACTACATTTTAAAAAGTTAGTTTCTTTTTCAAACTCCCAGACCCAATATTTGCACGAAAGAAGATCGTGTACCCATAGGTGGAACGTCTGGTTTCAATATAAGACGTCAAATTTGCATCTGAGTTACCAATAATCATAGATTTGGAGGACACAAAAATTGAAGACCATGATTGAGAGTGTCCTTGATGTATCGCATGATCCTTTTTACTAAGGTGAGGTGTTCATGTGTTGGAGGGTGGAGGAACTGACCTGCTTGATTAACAATGTATGAGATATCCGGGTTGGTGATAACAAAATACTAAAGAGTGCCAACAAATGATCGGTAGAGGGTTGAGTCGTTCTAAGGAGTTTCGTTTAGAGAAAAAACATCATTTGTGGCTAGTGGCATTCCAACAGCTTTAGAAAAAGAACACCGGCCCGACATAGAATATCATGACCATACTTGGTTTGGTTTAGAAACAAACCATCAGAACTGCACTGGTTTGTTGAAAGTGTAAGCCACCTAAAGCTTGGTAGTAACAAATTTCATATGCGATTTTTCAGACAATACAAGTTCTCAAACGAAATGGTGATCAATGTCGATATGTTTAGCTCTCTTGTGTGCTATCGGGTTTTCACTAAGGAAGATGGCGATTAAGTTGTCACAAAGTAACATTAGGCGTTCAGTTGGCAATGCATTTTAGTCACGTAAGGGATGAGGAATCCATGCGAGCTCGGCAATGCTGTTCGCCATGGCTTGGTCTTCAGATTCACAACTACATCTTAAAAAGGTAGGTTTTTTTTTCAAACTCTAAGACCCAAGATTTGCACCAAAGAAGATCGTGTAGCTATAGGTGGAATGTCTAGTTTCAATATAACACGTTAAACCAGCATCTGACTAACCAATGAGCATAGATTTGGAGTACACAAAAATTGAAGACCATGATTTAGAGTGCCCATGATGTATCACATGATCCTTTTTACTAAGGTGAGGTGTTCATGTTTAGGAGGGTGGAGGAACTGACCTGCTTGATTACCAATGTATGAGATATCCGGATTTTTGATAGCCAAATACTAAAGAGCGCCAACAAACGATCGGTAGAGGGTTGAGTCGTGAAAAGGAGTTTTGTTTATAGAAAAATACATCGTTTGTGGCAAGTGGCATTCCAATAGGTTTAGAAACAAGAAGACCGACCCGACATATAATATCATGACCATACTTTGTTTGGTTTAGAAACAAACCATTGGAAGTGTAATGGTTGGTTGAAAGTGTAAGCCGCCTAAAGCTTGGTAGTAACAAATTTCATATGCATTTTTTCGAACAATACAAGTTCTCAAACAAAATGTTGATCAATGTCGATACGTTTAGATCTCTTGTGTGCTACCAGGTTTTCACTAAGGAAGATAGCACTTAAGTTGTCACAAAGTAACATTAGGCATTCTGTTGGAAATGCATTTAAGTCACGGAAAAGATGAGGAATCCATGTGAACTCGGCAGTGCTGTTTGCCATGGCTTGGTATTCAGATTCAAATCTACATCTTAAAAAGTGAGTTTCTTTTTTCAAACTCCCAGACCCAAGATTTGCACCAGAGAAGATCGTGTAGCCATAGGTGGAACATCTGGTTTCAATATAACACGTTAAATCTGCATATGAGTAACCAATGAACATTGATTTGGTAGACACAAAAATTGAAGAACATGATTGAGAGTGTCCTTGATGTATCCCATGATCCTTTTTACTAAGGTAAGGTGTTCATGTGTTGCCGGGTGGAGGAACTGACTTGCTTGATTAACAATGTATGAGATAATAATAAAGAGCAGCAACAAACGATTGGTAGAGGGTTGAGTCGTGAAAAGGAGTTTTGTTTATAGAAAAAACATCATTTGTGGCCTGTGGCATTCCAACAGGTTTATAAAAAAGAAGACCGGCCCGACATAGAATATCATGACCATACTGGGTTTGGTTTAGAAACAAACCATCAGAAGTGCAATGGTTTGTTGAAAGTGTTAGCCGCCTAAAGCTTGGTAGTAACAAATTTCATATTCAGTTTTTCGGAGAATACAAGTTCTCGAACGAAATGGTGATCAATGTCGATATGTTTAGCTCTCTTGTGTGCTACCGGGTTTTCACTAAGGAAGATGGATCTTAAGTTGTCACAAAGTAACATTAGGCATTCAGTTGGCAATGCATTTAAGTCACGGAAAGGATGAGGAATCCATGTGAGCTCGGCAATGCTGTTCGCCATGGCTTGGTATTCGGATTCACAACTACATCTTAAAAAGTTAGTTTTTTTTTTCAAACTCCCAGACCCAATATTTGCACGAAAGAAGATCGTGTACCCATAGGTGGAACGTCTGGATTCAATATAACACGTTAAATTTGCATCTGAGTAACCAATGATCATAGATTTGGACGACACAAAAATTGAAGACCATGATTGAGAGTGTCCTTGATGTATCGCATGATCCTTTTTACTAAGGTGAGGTGTTCATGTGTTGGAGGGTGGAGGAACTAACCTGCTTGATTAACAATGTATGAGATGTCCAGGTTGGTAATAACAAAATACTAAAGAGCACCAACAAACGATCGGTAGAGGGTTGAGTCGTTTAAGGAGTTTTGTTTATAGAAAAAACATCATTTGTGGCTAGTGGCATTCCAACAGCTTTAGAGAAAGAACACCGGCCCGACATAGAATATCATGACCATACTTGGTTTGGTTTAGAAACAAACCATCGGAAGTGTAAAGGTTTGTTGAAAGTGTAAGCCACCTAAAGTTTGGTAGTAACAAATTTCATATGCAATTTTTCGGACAATACAAGTTCTCAAACGAAATGGTGATCAATGTCGATATGTTTAGCCCTCTTGTGTGCTATCGGGTTTTCACTAAGGAAGATGGCGATTAAGTTGTCACAAAGTAACATTAGGCGTTCAGTTGGCAATGCATTTTAGTCACGTAAGGGATGAGGAATCCATGCGAGCTCGGCAGTGCTGTTCGCCATGGCTTCGTCTTCAGATTCACAACTACATCTTAAAAAGGTAGGTTTTTTTTCAAACTCCAAGACCCAAGATTTGCACCAAAGAAGATCGTGTAGCTATAGGTGGAATGTCTAGTTTCAATATAACACGTTAAACCTGCATTTGACTAACCAATGAGCATAGATTTGGAGTACACAAAAATTGAAGACCATGATTTAGAGTGCCCATGATGTATCACATGATCCTTTTTACTAAGGTGAGGTGTTCATGTGTAGGAGGGTGGAGGAACTGACCTGCTTGATTACCAATGTATGAGATGTCTGGATTGGTGATATCCAAATACTAAAGAGCGCCAATAAACGATCGGTAGAGGGTTGAGTCGTGAAAAGGAGTTTTGTTTATAGAAAAATACATCGTTTGTGGCAAGTGGCATTCCAATAGGTTTAGAAACAAGAAGACCGACCCGACATATAATATAATGACCATACTTTGTTTGGTTTAGAAACAAACCATTGGAAGTGTAATGGTTGGTTGAAAGTGTAAGCCGCCTAAAGCTTGGTAGTAACAAATTTCATATGCATTTTTTCGAACAATACAAGTTCTCAAACGAAATGGTGATCAATGTCGATACGTTTAGATCTCTTGTGTGCTACCAGGTTTTCACTAAGGAAGATAGCACTTAAGTTGTCACAAAGTAACATTAGGCATTCTGTTGGAAATGCATTGAAGTCATGGAAAAGATGAGGAATCCATGTGAACTCGGCAGTGCTATTTGCCATGGCTTGGTATTCGGATTCAAATCTACATCTTAAAAAGTGAGTTTCTTTTTTCAAACTCCCAGACCCAAGATTTGCACCAGAGAAGATCGTGTAGCCATAGGTGGAACATCTGGTTTCAATATAACACGTTAAATCTGCATATGAGTAACCAATGAACATTGATTTGGTAGACACAAAAATTGAAGAGCATGATTGAGAGTGTCCTTGATGTATCGCATGATCCTTTTTACTAAGGTAAGGTGTTCATGTGTTGCCGGGTGGAGGAACTGACTTGCTTGATTAACAATGTATGAGATAATAAGAAAGAGCACGAACAAACGATTGGTAGAGGGTTGAGTCGTGAAAAGGAGTTTTGTTTATAGAAAAAACATCATTTGTGGCCTGTGGCATTCCAACAGGTTTATAAAAAAGAAGACCGGCCCGACATAGAATATCATGACCGTACTGGGTTTGGTTTAGAAACAAATCATCGGAAGTGCAATGGTTTGTTGAAAGTGTAAGTCGCCTAAAGCTTGGTAGTAACAAATTTCATATTCAATTTTTCGGAGAATACAAGTTCTCGAACGAAATGGTGATCAATGTCGATATGTTTAACTCTCTTGTGTGCTACCGGGTTTTCACTAAGGAAGATAGCACTTAAGTTGTCACAAATTAACATTAGGCATTCAGTTGGAAATGCATTTAAGTCACGGAAAGGATGAGGAATCCATGTGAACTCGGCAGTGCTATTTTCCATGGCTTGGTATTCGGATTCAAAGCTACATCTTAAAAAGTGAGTTTCTTTTTTCAAACTCCCAGACCCAAGATTTGCACCAGAGAAGATCGTGTAGCCATAGGTGGAACATCTGGTTTCAATATAACATGTTAAATCTGCATATGAGTAACCAATGAACATGGATTTGGTAGACACAAAAATTGAAGAGCATGATTGAGTGTGTCCTTGATGTATCGCATGATCCTTTTTACTAAGGTAAGGTGTTCATGTGTTGCCGGGTGGAGGAACTGACCTGCTTGATTAACAATGTATGAGATAATAATAAAGAGCACCAACCAACGATTGGTAGAGGGTTGAGTCGTGAAAAGGAGTTTTCTTTATAGAAAAAACCTCATTTGTGGCCAGTGGCATTCCAACAGGTTTATAAAAAAGAAGACCGGCCCGACATAGAATATCATGAGCATACTGGGTTTGGTTTAGAAACAAACCATCGGAAGTGCAGTGGTTTGTTGAAAGTGTAAGCCGCCTAAAGCTTGGTAGTAACAAATTTCATATTCTATTTTTCGGAGAATACAAGTTCTCGAACGAAATGGTGATCAATGTCGATATGTTTAGCTCTCTTGTGTGCTACCGGGTTTTCACTAAGGAAGATAGATCTTAAGTTGTCACAAAGTAACATTAGGCATTCAGTTGGCAATGCAATTAAGTCACGGAAAGGATGAGGAATCCATGTGAGCTCGGCAATGCTGTTCGCCATGGCTTGGTATTCGGATTCACAACTACATCTTAAAAAGTTAGTTTTTTTTTCAAACTCCCAGACCCAATATTTGCACAAAAGAAGATCGTGTACCCAAAGGTGGAAGGTCTGGACTCAATATAACACGTTAAATTTGCATCTGAGTAACCAATGATCATAGATTTGGAGGACACAAAAATAGAAGACCATGATTGAGAGTGTCCTTGATGTATCGCATGATCCTTTTTACTAAGGTGAGGTGTTCATGTGTTGGAGGGTGGAGGAACTGACCTGCTTGATTAACAATGTATGAGATATCCGGGTTGGTGATAACAAAATACTAAAGAGCACCAACAAACGATCGGTAGAGGGTTGAGTCGTTCTAAGGAGTTTTGTTTATAGAAAAAACATCATTTGTGGCTAGTGGCATTCCAACAGCTTTAGAGAAAGAACACCGGCCCAACATAGAATATCATGACCATACTTGGTTTGGTTTAGAAACAAACCATCGGAAGTGTAATGTTTTGTTGAGAGTGTAAGCCACCTAAAGTTTGCTAGTAACAAATTTCATATGTAATTTTTCGGACAATACAAGTTCTCAAACGAAATGGTGATCAATGTCGATATGTTTAGCTCTCTTGTGTGCTATCGGGTTTTCACTATGGAAGATGGCGATCAAGTTGTCACAAAGTAACATTAGGCGTTCAGTTGGCAATGCATTTTAGTCACGTAAGGGATGAGGAATCCATGCGAGCTCGTCAGTGCTGTTCGCCATGGCTTGGTCTTCAGATTCACAACTACATCTTAAAAAGGTAGGTTTTTTTTTCAGACTCCAAGACCCAAGATTTGCACCAAAGAAGATCGTGTAACTATAGGTGGAATGTCTAGTTTCAATATAACACGTTAAACCAGCATCTGACTAACCAATGAGCATAGATTTGGAGTACTCAAAAATTGAAGACCATGATTTAGAGTGCCCATGATGTATCACATGATCCTTTTTACTAAGGTGAGGTGTTCATGTGTAGGAGGGTGGAGGAACTGACCTGCTTGATTAACAATGTATGAGATGTCCGGATTGGTGATAGCCAAATACTAAAGAGCGCCAACAAACGATCAGTAGAGGGTTGAGTCGTGAAAAGGAGTTTTGTTTATAGAAAATTACATCCTTTGTGGCAAGTGGCATTCCAACAGGTTTAGAAACAAGAAGACCGACCCGACATAGAATATCATGACCATACTTTGTTTGGTTTAGAAACAAACCATTGGAAGTGTAATGGTTTGTTGAATGTGTAAGCCGCCTAAAGCTTGGTAGTAACAAATTTCATATGCATTTTTTCGAACAATACAAGTTCTCGAACGAAATGGTGATCAATGTCGATACGTTTAGCTCTCTTGTGTGCTACCGGGTTTTCACTAAGAAAGATAGCACTTAAGTTGTCACAAAGTAACATTAGGCGTTCAGTTGGCAATGCATTTAAGTCACGGAAAGGATGACGAATCCATGTGAGCTCGGCAGTGCTGTTTGTCATGGCTTGGTATTCGGATTCAAAGCTACATCTTAAAAAGTGAGTTTCTTTTTTCAAACTCCCAGACCCAAGATTTGCACCAGAGAAGATCGTGTAGCCATAGGTGGAACGTTTGGTTTCAATATAACACGTTAAATCTGCATATGAGTAACCAATGAACATTGATTTGGTAGACACAAAAGTTGAAGATCATGATTTAGAGTGTCCTTGATGTATCGCATGATCCTTTTTACTAAGGTAAGGTGTTCATGTGTTGCAGGGTTGAGGAACTGACTTGCTTGATTAACAATGTATGAGATAATAATAAAGAGCACCAACAAACGATCGGTAGAGGGTTGAGTCATGAAAAGGAGTTTTGTTTATAGAAAAAACATCATATGTGGCCAGTGGCATTCCAACAGGTATATAAAAAAGAAGACCGGCCCGACATAGAATATCATGACCGTACTGCGTTTGGTTTAGAAACAAACCATCGGAAGTGCAATGGTTTGTTGAAAGTGTAAGTCGCCTAAAGCTTGGTAGTAACAAATTTCATATTCAATATTTCGGAGAATACAAGTTCTCGAACGAAATGGTGGTCAATGTCGATATGTTTAACTCTCTTGTGTGCTACCGGGTTTTCACTAAGGAAGATGGATCTTAAGTTGTCACAAAGTAACATTAGGCATTCAGTTGGCAATGCATTTAAGTCAAGGAAAGGATGAGGAATCCATGTGAGCTCGGAAATGCTGTTCGCCATGGCTTGGTATTCGGATTCACAACTACATCTTAAAAAGTTAGTTTTTTTTTCAAACTCCCAGATCCAATATTTGCGCGAAAGAAGATCGTTTACCCGTACGTTGAACGTCTGGTTTCAATATAACACGTTAAATTTTCATCTGAGTAACCAATGATCATTGATTTGGAGGACACAAAAATTGAAGACCATGATTGAGAGTGTCCTTGATGTATCGCATGATCCTTTTTACTAAGGTGTGGTGTTCATGTGTTGGAGGGTGGAGGAACTGACCTGCTTCATTAACAATGTATGAGATGTCCAGGTTGGTGATAAGAAAATACTAAAGAGCGCCAACAAACGATCGGTAGAGGGTTGAGTCATTCTAAGGAGTTTTGTTTATAGAAAAAACATCATTTGTGGCCAGTGGCATTCCAACAGCTTTAGAAAAAGAACACCGGCCCAACTTAGAATATCATGACCATACTTGGTTTGGTTTAGAAACAAACCATCGGAAGTGTAATGGTTTATTGAAAGTGTAAGCCACCTAAAGTTTGGTAGTAACAAATTTCATATGCAATTTTTCGGACAATACAACTTCTCAAACGAAATGGTACACAATGTCGATATGTTTAGCTCTCTTGTGCGCTATCGGGTTTTCACTAAGGAAGATGGCGATTAAGTTGTCACAAAGTAACATTAGGCGTTCAGTTGGCAATGCATTTTAGTCACGTAAGGGATGAGGAATCCATGCGAGCTCGTCAGTGCTGTTCGCCATGGCTTGGTCTTCAGATTGACAACTACATCTTAAAAAGGTAGGTTTTTTTTTTCAGACTCCAAGACCCAAGATTTGCACCAAAGAAGATCGTGTAACTATAGGTGGAATGTCTAGTTTCAATATAACACGTTAAACCAGCATCTGACTAACCAATGAGCATAGATTTGGAGTACTCAAAAATTGAAGACCATGATTTAGAGTGCCCATGATGTATCACATGATCCTTTTTACTAAGGTGAGGTGTTCATGTGTAGGAGGGTGGAGGAACTGACCTGCTTGATTAACAATGTATGAGATGTCTGGATTGGTGATAGCCAAATACTAAAGAGCGCCAACAAACGATCAGTAGAGGGTTGAGTCGTGAAAAGGAGTTTTGTTTATAGAAAATTACATCCTTTGTGGCAAGTGGCATTCCAACAGGTTTAGAAACAAGAAGACCGACCCGACATAGAATATCATGACCATACTTTGTTTGGTTTAGAAACAAACCATTGGAAGTGTAATGGTTTGTTGAATGTGTAAGCCGCCTAAAGCTTGGTAGTAACAAATTTCATATGCATTTTTTCGAACAATACAAGTTTTCGAACGAAATGGTGATCAATGTCAATACGTTTAGCTCTCTTGTGTGCTACCGGGTTTTCACTAAGAAAGATAGCACTTAAGTTGTCACAAAGTAACATTAGGCGTTCAGTTGGCAATGCATTTAAGTCACGGAAAGGATGACGAATCCATGTGAGCTCGACAGTGCTGTTTGTCATGGCTTGGTATTCGGATTCAAAGCTACATCTTAAAAAGTGAGTTTCTTTTTTCAAACTCCCAGACCCAAGATTTGCACCAGAGAAGATCGTGTAGCCATAGGTGGAACGTCTGGTTTCAATATAACACGTTAAATCTGCATATGAGTAACCAATGAACATTGATTTGGTAGACACAAAAGTTGAAGAGCATGATTTAGAGTGTCCTTGATGTATCGCATGATCCTTTTTACTAAGGTAAAGTGTTCATGTATTGCAGGGTTGAGGAACTGACTTGCTTGATTAACAATGTATGAGATAATAATAAAGAGCACCAACAAACGATCGGTAGAGGGTTGAGTCGTGAAAAGGAGTTTTGTTTATAGAAAAAACATCATATGTGGCCAGTGGCATTCCAACAGGTATATAAAAAAGAAGACCGGCCCGACATAGAATATCATGACCGTACTGCGTTTGGTTTAGAAACAAACCATCGGAAGTGCAATGGTTTGTTGAAAGTGTAAGTCGCCTAAAGCTTGGTAGTAACAAATTTCATATTCAATATTTCGGAGAATACAAGTTCTCGAACGAAATGGTGGTCAATGTCGATATGTTTAACTCTCTTGTGTGCTACCGGGTTTTCACTAAGGAAGATGGATCTTAAGTTGTCACAAAGTAACATTAGGCATTCAGTTGGCAATGCATTTAAGTCAAGGAAAGGATGAGGAATCCATGTGAGCTCGGCAATGCTGTTCGCCATGGCTTGGTATTCGGATTCACAACTACATCTTAAAAAGTTAGTTTTTTTTTCAAACTCCCAGCTCCAATATTTGCGCGAAAGAAGATCGTTTACCCGTACGTTGAACGTCTGGTTTCAATATAACACGTTAAATTTTCATCTGAGTAACCAATGATCATTGATTTGGAGGACACAAAAATTGAAGACCATGATTGAGAGTGTCCTTGATGTATCGCATGATCCTTTTTACTAAGGTGTGGTGTTCATGTGTTGGAGGGTGGAGGAACTGACCTGCTTCATTAACAATGTATGAGATGTCCAGGTTGGTGATAAGAAAATACTAAAGAGCGCCAACAAACGATCGGTAGAGGGTTGAGTCATTCTAAGGAGTTTTGTTTATAGAAAAAACATCATTTGTGGCCAGTGGCATTCCAACAGCTTTAGAAAAAGAACACCGGCCCAACTTAGAATATCATGACCATACTTGGTTTGGTTTAGAAACAAACCATCGGAAGTGTAATGGTTTATTGAAAGTGTAAGCCACCTAAAGTTTGGTAGTAACAAATTTCATATGCAATTTTTCGGACAATACAACTTCTCAAACGAAATGGTACACAATGTCGATATGTTTAGCTCTCTTGTGCGCTATCGGGTTTTCACTAAGGAAGATGGCGATTAAGTTGTCACAAAGTAACATTAGGCGTTCAGTTGGCAATGCATTTTAGTCACGTAAGGGATGAGGAATCCATGCGAGCTCGTCAGTGCTGTTCGCCATGGCTTGGTCTTCAGATTGACAACTACATCTTAAAAAGGTAGGTTTTTTTTTTCAGACTCCAAGACCCAAGATTTGCACCAAAGAAGATCGTGTAACTATAGGTGGAATGTCTAGTTTCAATATAACACGTTAAACCAGCATCTGACTAACCAATGAGCATAGATTTGGAGTACTCAAAAATTGAAGACCATGATTTAGAGTGCCCATGATGTATCACATGATCCTTTTTACTAAGGTGAGGTGTTCATGTGTAGGAGGGTGGAGGAACTGACCTGCTTGATTAACAATGTATGAGATGTCTGGATTGGTGATAGCCAAATACTAAAGAGCGCCAACAAACGATCAGTAGAGGGTTGAGTCGTGAAAAGGAGTTTTGTTTATAGAAAATTACATCCTTTGTGGCAAGTGGCATTCCAACAGGTTTAGAAACAAGAAGACCGACCCGACATAGAATATCATGACCATACTTTGTTTGGTTTAGAAACAAACCATTGGAAGTGTAATGGTTTGTTGAATGTGTAAGCCGCCTAAAGCTTGGTAGTAACAAATTTCATATGCATTTTTTCGAACAATACAAGTTCTCGAACGAAATGGTGATCAATGTCAATACGTTTAGCTCTCTTGTGTGCTACCGGGTTTTCACTAAGAAAGATAGCACTTAAGTTGTCACAAAGTAACATTAGGCGTTCAGTTGGCAATGCATTTAAGTCACGGAAAGGATGACGAATCCATGTGAGCTCGACAGTGCTGTTTGTCATGGCTTGGTATTCGGATTCAAAGCTACATCTTAAAAAGTGAGTTTCTTTTTTCAAACTCCCAGACCCAAGATTTGCACCAGAGAAGATCGTGTAGCCATAGGTGGAACGTCTGGTTTCAATATAACACGTTAAATCTGCATATGAGTAACCAATGAACATTGATTTGGTAGACACAAAAGTTGAAGAGCATGATTTAGAGTGTCCTTGATGTATCGCATGATCCTTTTTACTAAGGTAAAGTGTTCATGTATTGCAGGGTTGAGGAACTGACTTGCTTGATTAACAATGTATGAGATAATAATAAAGAGCACCAACAAACGATCGGTAGAGGGTTGAGTCGTGAAAAGGAGTTTTGTTTATAGAAAAAACATCATATGTGGCCAGTGGCATTCCAACAGGTATATAAAAAAGAAGACCGGCCCGACATAGAATATCATGACCGTACTGCGTTTGGTTTAGAAACAAACCATCGGAAGTGCAATGGTTTGTTGAAAGTGTAAGTCGCCTAAAGCTTGGTAGTAACAAATTTCATATTCAATATTTCGGAGAATACAAGTTCTCGAACGAAATGGTGGTCAATGTCGATATGTTTAACTCTCTTGTGTGCTACCGGGTTTTCACTAAGGAAGATGGATCTTAAGTTGTCACAAAGTAACATTAGGCATTCAGTTGGCAATGCATTTAAGTCAAGGAAAGGATGAGGAATCCATGTGAGCTCGGCAATGCTGTTCGCCATGGCTTGGTATTCGGATTCACAACTACATCTTAAAAAGTTAGTTTTTTTTTCAAACTCCCAGATCCAATATTTGCGCGAAAGAAGATCGTTTACCCGTACGTTGAACGTCTGGTTTCAATATAACACGTTAAATTTTCATCTGAGTAACCAATGATCATTGATTTGGAGGACACAAAAATTGAAGACCATGATTGAGAGTGTCCTTGATGTATCGCATGATCCTTTTTACTAAGGTGTGGTGTTCATGTGTTGGAGGGTGGAGGAACTGACCTGCTTCATTAACAATGTATGAGATGTCCAGGTTGGTGATAACAAAATACTAAAGAGCGCCAACAAACGATCGGTAGAGGGTTGAGTCATTCTAAGGAGTTTTGTTTATAGAAAAAACATCATTTGTGGCCAGTGGCATTCCAACAGCTTTAGAAAAAGAACACCGGCCCAACTTAGAATATCATGACCATACTTGGTTTGGTTTAGAAACAAACCATCGGAAGTGTAATGGTTTATTGAAAGTGTAAGCCACCTAAAGTTTGGTAGTAACAAATTTCATATGCAATTTTTCGGACAATACAACTTCTCAAACGAAATGGTACACAATGTCGATATGTTTAGCTCTCTTGTGCGCTATCGGGTTTTCACTAAGGAAGATGGCGATTAAGTTGTCACAAAGTAACATTAGGCGTTCAGTTGGCAATGCATTTTAGTCACGTAAGGGATGAGGAATCCATGCGAGCTCGTCAGTGCTGTTCGCCATGGCTTGGTCTTCAGATTGACAACTACATCTTAAAAAGGTAGGTTTTTTTTTTCAGACTCCAAGACCCAAGATTTGCACCAAAGAAGATCGTGTAACTATAGGTGGAATGTCTAGTTTCAATATAACACGTTAAACCAGCATCTGACTAACCAATGAGCATAGATTTGGAGTACTCAAAAATTGAAGACCATGATTTAGAGTGCCCATGATGTATCACATGATCCTTTTTACTAAGGTGAGGTGTTCATGTGTAGGAGGGTGGAGGAACTGACCTGCTTGATTAACAATGTATGAGATGTCTGGATTGGTGATAGCCAAATACTAAAGAGCGCCAACAAACGATCAGTAGAGGGTTGAGTCGTGAAAAGGAGTTTTGTTTATAGAAAATTACATCCTTTGTGGCAAGTGGCATTCCAACAGGTTTAGAAACAAGAAGACCGACCCAACATAGAATATCATGACCATACTTTGTTTGGTTTAGCAACAAACCATTGGAAGTGTAATGGTTTGTTGAATGTGTAAGCCGCCTAAAGCTTGGTAGTAACAAATTTCATATGCATTTTTTCGAACAATACAAGTTCTCGAACGAAATGGTGATCAATGTCAATACGTTTAGCTCTCTTGTGTGCTACCGGGTTTTCACTAAGAAAGATAGCACTTAAGTTGTCACAAAGTAACATTAGGCGTTCAGTTGGCAATGCATTTAAGTCACGGAAAGGATGACGAATCCATGTGAGCTCGACAGTGCTGTTTGTCATGGCTTGGTATTCGGATTCAAAGCTACATCTTAAAAAGTGAGTTTCTTTTTTCAAACTCCCAGACCCAAGATTTGCACCAGAGAAGATCGTGTAGCCATAGGTGGAACGTCTGGTTTCAATATAACACGTTAAATCTGCATATGAGTAACCAATGAACATTGATTTGGTAGACACAAAAGTTGAAGAGCATGATTTAGAGTGTCCTTGATGTATCGCATGATCCTTTTTACTAAGGTAAAGTGTTCATGTATTGCAGGGTTGAGGAACTGACTTGCTTGATTAACAATGTATGAGATAATAATAAAGAGCACCAACAAACGATCGGTAGAGGGTTGAGTCGTGAAAAGGAGTTTTGTTTATAGAAAAAACATCATATGTGGCCAGTGGCATTCCAACAGGTATATAAAAAAGAAGACCGGCCCGACATAGAATATCATGACCGTACTGCGTTTGGTTTAGAAACAAACCATCGGAAGTGCAATGGTTTGTTGAAAGTGTAAGTCGCCTAAAGCTTGGTAGTAACAAATTTCATATTCAATATTTCGGAGAATACAAGTTCTCGAACGAAATGGTGGTCAATGTCGATATGTTTAACTCTCTTGTGTGCTACCGGGTTTTCACTAAGGAAGATGGATCTTAAGTTGTCACAAAGTAACATTAGGCATTCAGTTGGCAATGCATTTAAGTCAAGGAAAGGATGAGGAATCCATGTGAGCTCGGCAATGCTGTTCGCCATGGCTTGGTATTCGGATTCACAACTACATCTTAAAAAGTTAGTTTTTTTTTCAAACTCCCAGATCCAATATTTGCGCGAAAGAAGATCGTTTACCCGTACGTTGAACGTCTGGTTTCAATATAACACGTTAAATTTTCATCTGAGTAACCAATGATCATTGATTTGGAGGACACAAAAATTGAAGACCATGATTGAGAGTGTCCTTGATGTATCGCATGATCCTTTTTACTAAGGTGTGGTGTTCATGTGTTGGAGGGTGGAGGAACTGACCTGCTTCATTAACAATGTATGAGATGTCCAGGTTGGTGATAACAAAATACTAAAGAGCGCCAACAAACGATCGGTAGAGGGTTGAGTCATTCTAAGGAGTTTTGTTTATAGAAAAAACATCATTTGTGGCCAGTGGCATTCCAACAGCTTTAGAAAAAGAACACCGGCCCAACTTAGAATATCATGACCATACTTGGTTTGGTTTAGAAACAAACCATCGGAAGTGTAATGGTTTATTGAAAGTGTAAGCCACCTAAAGTTTGGTAGTAACAAATTTCATATGCAATTTTTCGGACAATACAACTTCTCAAACGAAATGGTGATCAATGTCGATATGTTTAGCTCTCTTGTGCGCTATCGGGTTTTCACTAAGGAAGATGGCGATTAAGTTGTCACAAAGTAACATTAGGCGTTCAGTTGGCAATGCATTTTAGTCACGTAAGGGATGAGGAATCCATGCGAGCTCGTCAGTGCTGTTCGCCATGGCTTGGTCTTCAGATTGACAACTACATCTTAAAAAGGTAGGTTTTTTTTTCAGACTCCAAGACCCAAGATTTGCACCAAAGAAGATCGTGTAACTATAGGTGGAATGTCTAGTTTCAATATAACACGTTAAACCAGCATCTGACTAACCAATGAGCATAGATTTGGAGTACTCAAAAATTGAAGACCATGATTTAGAGTGCCCATGATGTATCACATGATCCTTTTTACTAAGGTGAGGTGTTCATGTGTAGGAGGGTGGAGGAACTGACCTGCTTGATTAACAATGTATGAGATGTCCGGATTGGTGATAGCCAAATACTAAAGAGCGCCAACAAACGATCAGTAGAGGGTTGAGTCGTGAAAAGGAGTTTTGTTTATAGAAAATTACATCCTTTGTGGCAAGTGGCATTCCAACAGGTTTAGAAACAAGAAGACCGACCCGACATAGAATATCATGACCATACTTTGTTTGGTTTAGAAACAAACCATTGGAAGTGTAATGGTTTGTTGAATGTGTAAGCCGCCTAAAGCTTGGTAGTAACAAATTTCATATGCATTTTTTCGAACAATACAAGTTCTCGAACGAAATGGTGATCAATGTCAATACGTTTAGCTCTCTTGTATGCTACCGGGTTTTCACTAAGAAAGATAGCACTTAAGTTGTCACAAAGTAACATTAGGCGTTCAGTTGGCAATGCATTTAAGTCACGGAAAGGATGACGAATCCATGTGAGCTCGACAGTGCTGTTTGTCATGGCTTGGTATTCGGATTCAAAGCTACATCTTAAAAAGTGAGTTTCTTTTTTCAAACTCCCAGACCCAAGATTTGCACCAGAGAAGATTGTGTAGCCATAGGTGGAACGTCTGGTTTCAATATAACACGTTAAATCTGTATATGAGTAACCAATGAACATTGATTTGGTAGACACAAAAGTTGAAGAGCATGATTTAGAGTGTCCTTGATGTATCGCATGATCCTTTTTACTAAGGTAAAGTGTTCATGTGTTGCAGGGTTGAGGAACTGACTTGCTTGATTAACAATGTATGAGATAATAATAAAGAGCACCAACAAACGATCGGTAGAGGGTTGAGTCGTGAAAAGGAGTTTTGTTTATAGAAAAAACATCATATGTGGCCAGTGGCATTCCAACAGGTATATAAAAAAGAAGACCGGCCCGACATAGAATATCATGACCGTACTGCGTTTGGTTTAGAAACAAACCATCGGAAGTGCAATGGTTTGTTGAAAGTGTAAGTCGCCTAAAGCTTGGTAGTAACAAATTTCATATTCAATATTTCGGAGAATACAAGTTCTCGAACGAAATGGTGGTCAATGTCGATATGTTTAACTCTCTTGTGTGCTACCGGGTTTTCACTAAGGAAGATGGATCTTAAGTTGTCACAAAGTAACATTAGGCATTCAGTTGGCAATGCATTTAAGTCAAGGAAAGGATGAGGAATCCCTGTGAGCTCGGCAATGCTGTTCGCCATGGCTTGGTATTCGGATTCACAACTACAACTTAAAAAGTTAGTTTTTTTTTTCAAACTCCCAGATCCAATATTTGCGCGAAAGAAGATCGTTTACCCGTACGTGGAACGTCTGGGTTCAATATAACACGTTAAATTTTCATCTGAGTAACCAATGATCATTGATTTGGAGGACACAAAAATTGAAGACCATGATTGAGAGTGTCCTTGATGTATCGCATGATCCTTTTTACTAAGGTGTGGTGTTCATGTGTTGGAGGGTGGAGGAACTGACCTGCTTCATTAGCAATGTATGAGATGTCCAGGTTGGTGATAACAAAATACTAAAGAGCGCCAATAAACGATCGGTAGAGGGTTGAGTCATTCTAAGGATTTTTGTTTATAGAAAAAACATCATATGTGGCCAGTGGCATTCCAACAGGTATATAAAAAAGAAGACCGGCCCGACATAGAATATCATGACCGTACTGCGTTTGGTTTAGAAACAAACCATCGGAAGTGCAATGGTTTGTTGAAAGTGTAAGTCGCCTAAAGCTTGGTAGTAACAAATTTCATATTCAATATTTCGGAGAATACAAGTTCTCGAACGAAATGGTGGTCAATGTCGATATGTTTAACTCTCTTGTGTGCTACCGGGTTTTCACTAAAGAAGATGGATCTTAAGTTGTCACAAAGTAACATTAGGCATTCAGTTGGCAATGCATTTAAGTCAAGGAAAGGATGAGGAATCCATGTGAGCTCGGCAATGCTGTTCGCCATGGCTTGGTATTCGGATTCACAACTACATCTTAAAAAGTTAGTTTTTTTTTCAAACTCCCAGATCCAATATTTGCGCGAAAGAAGATCGTTTACCCGTACGTGGAACGTCTGGTTTCAATATAACACGTTAAATTTTCATCTGAGTAACCAATGATCATTGATTTGGAGGACACAAAAATTGAAGACCATGATTGAGAGTGTCCTTGATGTATCGCATGATCCTTTTTACTAAGGTGTGGTGTTCATGTGTTGGAGGGTGGAGGAACTGACCTGCTTCATTAACAATGTATGAGATGTCCAGGTTGGTGATAACAAAATACTAAAGAGCGCCAACAAACGATCGGTAGAGGGTTGAGTCATTCTAAGGAGTTTTGTTTATAGAAAAAACATCATTTGTGGCCAGTGGCATTCCAACAGCTTTAGAAAAAGAACACCGGCCCAACTTAGAATATCATGACCATACTTGGTTTGGTTTAGAAACAAACCATCGGAAGTGTAATGGTTTATTGAAAGTGTAAGCCACCTAAAGTTTGGTAGTAACAAATTTCATATGCAATTTTTCGGACAATACAACTTCTCAAACGAAATGGTGATCAATGTCGATATGTTTAGCTCTCTTGTGCGCTATCGGGTTTTCACTAAGGAAGATGGCGATTAAGTTGTCACAAAGTAACATTAGGCGTTCAGTTGGCAATGCATTTTAGTCACGTAAGGGATGAGGAATCCATGCGAGCTCGTCAGTGCTGTTCGCCATGGCTTGGTCTTCAGATTGACAACTACATCTTAAAAAGGTAGGTTTTTTTTCAGACTCCAAGACCCAAGATTTGCACCAAAGAAGATCGTGTAACTATAGGTGGAATGTCTAGTTTCAATATAACACGTTAAACCAGCATCTGACTAACCAATGAGCATAGATTTGGAGTACTCAAAAATTGAAGACCATGATTTAGAGTGCCCATGATGTATCACATGATCCTTTTTACTAAGGTGAGGTGTTCATGTGTAGGAGGGTGGAGGAACTGACCTGCTTGATTAACAATGTATGAGATGTCCGGATTGGTGATAGCCAAATACTAAAGAGCGCCAACAAACGATCAGTAGAGGGTTGAGTCGTGAAAAGGAGTTTTGTTTATAGAAAATTACATCCTTTGTGGCAAGTGGCATTCCAACAGGTTTAGAAACAAGAAGACCGACCCGACATAGAATATCATGACCATACTTTGTTTGGTTTAGAAACAAACCATTGGAAGTGTAATGGTTTGTTGAATGTGTAAGCCGCCTAAAGCTTGGTAGTAACAAATTTCATATGCATTTTTTCGAACAATACAAGTTCTCGAACGAAATGGTGATCAATGTCAATACGTTTAGCTCTCTTGTGTGCTACCGGGTTTTCACTAAGAAAGATAGCACTTAAGTTGTCACAAAGTAACATTAGGCGTTCAGTTGGCAATGCATTTAAGTCACGGAAAGGATGACGAATCCATGTGAGCTCGACAGTGCTGTTTGTCATGGCTTGGTATTCGGATTCAAAGCTACATCTTAAAAAGTGAGTTTCTTTTTTCAAACTCCCAGACCCAAGATTTGCACCAGAGAAGATCGTGTAGCCATAGGTGGAACGTCTGGTTTCAATATAACACGTTAAATCTGCATATGAGTAACCAATGAACATTGATTTGGTAGACACAAAAGTTGAAGAGCATGATTTAGAGTGTCCTTGATGTATCGCATGATCCTTTTTACTAAGGTAAAGTGTTCATGTGTTGCAGGGTTGAGGAACTGACTTGCTTGATTAACAATGTATGAGATAATAATAAAGAGCACCAACAAACGATCGGTAGAGGGTTGAGTCGTGAAAAGGAGTTTTGTTTATAGAAAAAACATCATATGTGGCCAGTGGCATTCCAACAGGTATATAAAAAAGAAGACCGGCCCGACATAGAATATCATGACCGTACTGCGTTTGGTTTAGAAACAAACCATCGGAAGTGCAATGGTTTGTTGAAAGTGTAAGTCGCCTAAAGCTTGGTAGTAACAAATTTCATATTCAATATTTCGGAGAATACAAGTTCTCGAACGAAATGGTGGTCAATGTCGATATGTTTAACTCTCTTGTGTGCTACCGGGTTTTCACTACGGAAGATGGATCTTAAGTTGTCACAAAGTAACATTAGGCATTCAGTTGGCAATGCATTTAAGTCAAGGAAAGGATGAGGAATCCATGTGAGCTCGGCAATGCTGTTCGCCATGGCTTGGTATTCGGATTCACAATATTTGCGCGAAAGAAGATCGTTTACCCGTACGTGGAACGTCTGGGTTCAATATAACACGTTAAATTTTCATCTGAGTAACCAATGATCATTGATTTGGAGGACACAAAAATTGAAGACCATGATTGAGAGTGTCCTTGATGTATCGCATGATCCTTTTTACTAAGGTGTGGTGTTCATGTGTTGGAGGGTGGAGGAACTGACCTGCTTCATTAACAATGTATGAGATGTCCAGGTTGGTGATAACAAAATACTAAAGAGCGCCAACAAACGATCGGTAGAGGGTTGAGTCATTCTAAGGAGTTTTGTTTATAGAAAAAACATCATTTGTGGCCAGTGGCATTCCAACAGCTTTAGAAAAAGAACACCGGCCCAACTTAGAATATCATGACCATACTTGGTTTGGTTTAGAAACAAACCATCGGAAGTGTAATGGTTTATTGAAAGTGTAAGCCACCTAAAGTTTGGTAGTAACAAATTTCATATGCAATTTTTCGGACAATACAACTTCTCAAACGAAATGGTGATCAATGTCGATATGTTTAGCTCTCTTGTGCGCTATCGGGTTTTCACTAAGGAAGATGGCGATTAAGTTGTCACAAAGTAACATTAGGCGTTCAGTTGGCAATGCATTTTAGTCACGTAAGGGATGAGGAATCCATGCGAGCTCGTCAGTGCTGTTCGCCATGGCTTGGTCTTCAGATTCACAACTACATCTTAAAAAGGTAGGTTTTTTTTTCAGACTCCAAGACCCAAGATTTGCACCAAAGAAGATCGTGTAACTATAGGTGGAATGTCTAGTTTCAATATAACACGTTAAACCAGCATCTGACTAACCAATGAGCATAGATTTGGAGTACTCAAAAATTGAAGACCATGATTTAGAGTGCCCATGATGTATCACATGATCCTTTTTACTAAGGTGAGGTGTTCATGTGTAGGAGGGTGGAGGAACTGACCTGCTTGATTAACAATGTATGAGATGTCCGGGTTGGTGATAACAAAATACTAAAGAGCGCCAACAAACGATCGGTAGAGGGTTGAGTCATTCTAAGGAGTTTTGTTTATAGAAAAAACATCATTTGTGGCCAGTGGCATTCCAACAGCTTTAGAAAAAGAACACCGGCCCAACTTAGAATATCATGACCATACTTGGTTTGGTTTAGAAACAAACCATCGGAAGTGTAATGGTTTATTGAAAGTGTAAGCCACCTAAAGTTTGGTAGTAACAAATTTCATATGCAATTTTTCGGACAATACAACTTCTCAAACGAAATGGTGATCAATGTCGATATGTTTAGCTCTCTTGTGCGCTATCGGGTTTTCACTAAGGAAGATGGCGATTAAGTTGTCACAAAGTAACATTAGGCGTTCAGTTGGCAATGCATTTTAGTCACGTAAGGGATGAGGAATCCATGCGAGCTCGGCAGTGTTGTTCGCCATGGCTTGGTCTTCAGATTCACAACTACATCTTCAAAAGGTAGGTTTTTTTTTCAAACTCCAAGACCCAAGATTTGCACCAAAGAAGATCGTGTAGCTATAGGTGGAATGTCTAGTTTCAATATAACACGTTAAACTTGCATCTGACTAACCAATGAGCATAGATTTGGAGTACACAAAAATTGAAGACCATGATTTAGAGTGCCCATGATGTATCACATGATCCTTTTTACTAAGGTGAGGTGTTCATGTGTAGGAGGGTGGAGGAACTGACCTACTTGATTAACAATGTATGAGATGTACGGATTGGTGATAGCCAAATACTAAAGAGCGCCAACAAACGATCGGTAGAGGTTTGTGTCGTGAAAAGGAGTTTTGTTTATAGAAAAATACATCCTTTGTGGCAAGTGGCATTCCAACAGGTTTAGAAACAAGAAGACCGACCCGACATAGAATATCATGACCATAATTTGTTTGGTTTAGAAACAAACCATTGGAAGTGTAATGGTTTGTTGAATGTGTAAGCCGCCTAAAGCTTGGTAGTAACAAATTTCATGTGCATTTTTTCGAACAATACAAGTTCTCGAACGAAATGGTGATCAATGTCGATACGTTTAGCTCTCTTGTGTGCTACCGGGTTTTCACTAAGGAAGATAGCACTTAAGTTGTCACAAAGTAACATTAGGCGTTCAATTGGCAATGCATTTAAGTCACGGAAAGGATGACGAATCCATGTGAGCTCGGTAGTGCTGTTTGTCATGGCTTGGTATTCGGATTCAAAGCTACATCTTAAAAAGTGAGTTTCTTTTTTCAAACTCCCAGACCCAAGATTTGCACCAGAGAAGATCGTGTAGCCATAGGTGGAACGTCTGGTTTCAATATAACACGTTAAATCTGCATATGAGTAACCAATGAACATTGATTTGGTAGACACAAAAATTGAGGAGCATGATTTAGAGTGTCCTTTATGTATCGCATGATCCTTTTTACTAAGGTAAGTTGTTCATGTGTTGCAGGGTGGAGGAACTGACCTGCTTGATTAACAATGTATGGGATAATAATAAAGAGCACCAACAAACGATCGGTAGAGGGTTGAGTCGTGAAAAGGAGTTTTGTTTATAGAAAAAACATCATATGTGGCCAGTGGCATTCCAACAGGTATATAAAAAAGAAGACCGGCCCGACATAGAATATCATGACCATACTGGATTTGGTTTAGAAACAAACCATCGGAAGTGAAATGGCTCGTTGAAAGTGTAAGTCGCCTAAAGCTTGGTAGTAACAAATTTCATTTTCAATATTTCGGAGAATACAAGTTCTCGAACGAAATGGTGATCAATGTCGATATGTTTAACTCTCTTGTGTTCTACCGGGTTTCACTAAGGAAGATGGATCTTAATTTGTCACAAAGTAACATTAGGCATTCAGTTGGCAATGCATTTACGTCACGGAAAGGATGAGGAATCCATGTGAGCTCGGCAATGCTGTTCGCCATGGCTTGGTATTCGGATTCACAACTAGATCTTAAAAAGTTAGTTTTTTTTTCAAACTCCCAGATCCAATATTTGCAAGAAAGAAGATCGTGTACCCATAGGTGGAACGTCTAGTTTCAATATAACACGTTAAATTTTCATCTGAGTAACCAATGATCATAGATTTGGAGGACACAAAAATTGAAGACCATGATTGAGAGTGTCCTTGATGTATCGCATGATCCTTTTTACTAAGGTTTGGTGTTCATGTGTTGGAGGGTGGAGGAACTGACCTGCTTGATTAACAATGTATGAGATGTCCGGGTTGGTGATAACAAAATACTAAAGAGCGCCAACAAACGATCGGTAGAGGGTTGAGTCATTCTAAGGAGTTTTGTTTATAGAAAAAACATCATTTGTGGCCAGTGACATTCCAACAGCTTTAGAAAAAGAACACCGGCCCACATAGAATATCATGACCATTCTTGGTTTGATTTAGAAACAAACCATCGGAAGTGTAATGGTTTGTTGAAAGTGTAAGCCACCTAAAGTTTGGTAGTAAGAAATTTCATATGCAATTTTTCGGACAATACAACTTCTTAAACGAAATGGTGATCAATGTCGATATGTTTAGCTCTCTTGTGTGCTATCGGGTTTTCACTAAGGAAGATGGCGATTAACTTGTCACAAAGTAACATTAGGCGTTTAGTTGGCAATGCATTTTAGTCACGTAAGGGATGAGGAATCCATGCGAGCATGGCAGTGCTTTTCGCCATGGCTTGGTCTTCAGATTCACAACTACATCTTAAAAAGGTAGGTTTTTTTTTCAAACTCCAAGACCCAAGATTTGCACCAAAGAATATCGTGTAGCTATAGGTGCAATGTCTAGTTTCAATATAACACGTTAAACCTGCATCTGACTAACCAATGAGCATAGATTTGGAGTACATAAAAATTGAAGACCATGATTTAGAGTGCCCATGATGTATCACATGATCCTTTTTACTAAGGTGAGGTGTTCATGTGTAGGAGGGTGGAGGAACTGACCTGCTTGATTAACAATGTATGAGATGTCCGGATTGGTGATAGCCAAATACTAAAGAGCGCCAACAAACGATCGGTAGAGTGTTGAGTCGTGAAAAGGAGTTTTGTTTATAGAAAAATACATCGTTTGTGGCAAGTGGCATTCCAACAGGTTTAGAAACAAGAAGACCGACCCGACATAGAATATCATGACCATACTTTGTTTGGTTTAGAAAGAAACCATTGGAAGTGTAATGGTTTGTTTAATGTGTATGCCGCCAAAAGCTTGGTAGTAACAAATTTCGTATGCATTTTTTCGAACAATACAAGTTCTCGAACGAAATGGTGATCAATGTCGATACGTTTAGCTCTCTTGTGTGCAACCGGGTTTTCACTAAGGATGATAGCACTTAAGTTGTCACAAAGTAACATTAGGCGTTCAGTTGGCAATGCATTTAAGTCACGGAAAGGATGACGAATCCATGTGAGCACGGCAGTGCTGTTTGTCATGGCTTGGTATTCGGATTCATAGCTACATCTTAAAAAGTGAGTTTCTTTTTTCAAGCTCTCAGATCTAAGATTTGCACCAGAGAAGATCGTGTAGTGATAGGTGGAACGTCTGGTTTCAATATAACACGTTAAATATGCATATGAGTAACCAATAAACATTGATTTGGTAGACACAAAAATTGAAGAGCATGATTTAGAGTGTCCTTGATGTATCGCATGATCCTTTTTACTAAGGTAAGGTGTTCATGTGTTGCAGGGTGGAGGAACTGACCTGCTTGATTAACAATGTATGAGATAATAATAAAGAGCAACAACAAACGATCGGTAGAGGGTTGAGTCGTGAAAAGGCGTTTTGTTTATAGAAAAAACATCATATGTGGCCAGTGGCATTCCAACAGGTATATAAAAAAGAAGACCGGCCCGACATAGAATATCATGACCATACTGGGTTTGGTTTAGAAACAAACCATCAGAAGTGCAATGGTTTGTTGAAAGTGTAAGTCGCCTAAAGCTTGGTAGTAACAAATTTCATATTCAATTTTTCGGAGAATACAAGTTCTCGAACGAAATGGTGATCAATGTCGATATGTTTAACTCTCTTGTGTGCTACCGGGTTTTCACTAAGGAAGATGGATCTTAAGTTGTCACAAAGTAACATTACGCATTCAGTTGGCAATTCATTTAAGTCACAGAAAGAATGAGGAATCCATGTGAGCTCGGCAATGCTGTTCGCCATGGCTTGGTATTCGGATTCACAACTACATCTTAAAAAGTTAGTTTTTTTTTTCAAACTCCCAGACCCAATATTTGCACGAAAGAAGATCGTGTACCCATAGGTGGAACGTCTGGTTTCAATATAACACGTTAAATTTTCATCTGAGTAACCAATGATCATAGATTTGGAGGACACAAAAATTGAAGACCATGATTGAGAGTGTCCTTGATGTATCGCATGATCCTTTTTACTAAGGTGTGGTGTTCATGTGTTGGAGGGTTGAGGAACTGAGCTGCTTGATTAACAATGTATGAGATGTCCGGGTTGGTGATAACAAAATACTAAAGAGCGCCAACAAACGATCGGTAGAGGGTTGAGTTGTTCTAAGGAGTTTTGTTTATAGAAAATAAATCATTTGTGGCCAGTGGCATTCCAACAGCTTTAGAAAAAGAACACCGGCCCGACATAGAATATCATGACCATACTTGGTTTGGTTTAGAAACAAACCATCGGAAGTGCAATGGTTTGTTGAAAGTGTAAGCCACCTAAAGCTTGGTAGTAACAAATTTCATATGCAGTTTTTCAGACAATACAAGTTCTCAAACGAAATGGTGATCAATATCGATATGTTTAGCTCTCTTGTGTGCTATCGGGTTTTCACTAAGGAAGATGGAGATTAAGCTGTCACAAAGTAACATTAGGCATTTAGTTGGCAATGCATTTTAGTCACGTAAGGGAGGAGGAATCCATGCGAGCTCAGCAGTGTTGTTCGCCATGGCTTGGTCTTCAGATTCACAACAACATCTTAAAAAGGTAGGTTTTTTTTCAAACTCCAAGACCCAAGATTTGCACCAAAGAATATCGTGTAGCTATAGGTGGAATGTCTAGTTTCAATATAACACATTAAACGTGCATCTGAGTAACCAATGAGCATAGATTTGGAGTACAAAAAAATTGAAGACCATGATTTAGAGTGCCCATGATGTATCGCATGATCCTTTTTACTAAGGTGAGGTGTTCATGTGTAGGAGGGTGGAGGAACTGACCTGCTTGATTAACAATGTATGAGATGTCCGGATTGGTGATAACCAAATACTAAAGAGCGCCAACAAACGATCTGTAGAGGGTTAAGTCATGAAAAGGAGTTTTGTTTATATAAAAAAACATCGTTTGTGGCAAGTGGCATTCCAACAGGTTTAGAAACAAGAAGACCGGCCCGACATAGAATATCATGACCATACTTTGTTTGGTTTAGAAACAAACCATTGGAAGTGTAATGGTTTGTTGAAAGTGTAAGCCGCCTAAAGCTTGGTAGTAACAAATTTCATATGCATTTTTTCGAACAATACAAGTTCTCGAACGAAATGGTGATCAATGTCGATACGTTTAGCTCTCTTGTGAGCTACCGGGTTTTCACGAAGGAAGATGGCACTTAAGTTGTCACAAAGTAACATTAGGCGTTCAGTTGGCAATGCATTTAAGTCACGGAAAGGATGAGGAATCCATGTGAACTCGGCAATGCTGTTTTTCATGGCTTGGTATTCAGATTCAAAGCTACATCTTAAAAAGTTAGTTTCTTTTTTCAAACTCCCAAACCCAAGATTTGCACCAGAGAAGATCGTGTAGCGATAGGTGGAACGTCTGGTTTCAATATAACATGTTAAATCTGTATCTGAGTAACCAATGAACAATGATTTGGTAGACACAAAAATTGAAGAGCATGATTTAGAGTGTCCTTGATGTATCGCATGATCCTTTTTACTAAGGTAAGGTGTTCATGTGTTGCAGGGTGGAGGAACTGACCTGCTTGATTAACAATGTATGAGATAATAATAAAGAGCACCAACAAACGATCGGTAGAGGGTTGAGTCGTGAAAAGGAGTTTTTTTTTATAGAAAAAACATCATTTGTGGCCAGTGGCATTCCAACAGGTATATAAAATAGAAGACCGGCCCGACATAGAATATCATGACCATACTGGGTTTGGTTTAGAAACAAACCATCGGAAGTGCAATGGTTTGTTGAAAGTGTAAGTCGCCTAAAGCTTGGTAGTAACAAATTTCATATTCAATTTTTCGGAGAATACAAGTTCTCGAACGAAATGGTGATCAATGTCGATATGTTTAACTCTCTTGTGTGCTACCGGGTTTTCACTAAGGAAGATGGATCTTAAGTTGTCACAAAGTAACATTAGGCATTCAGTTGGCAATGCATTTAAGTCACGGAAAGGATGAGGAATCCATGTGAGCTCGGCAATGATGTTCGCCATGGCTTGGTATTCGGATTCACAACTACATCTTAAAAAGTTAGTTTTTTTTTTCAAACTCCCAGAACCAATATTTGCACGAAAGAAGATAGTGTACCCATAGGTGGAACGTCTGGTTTCAATATAACACGTTAACTTTTCATTTGAGTAACCAATGATCATAGATTTGGAGGACACAAAAATTGAAGACCATGATTAAGAGTGTCCTTGATGTATCGCATGATCCTTTTTACTAAGGTGAGGTGTTCATGTGTTGGAGGGTGGAGGAACTGACCTGCTTGATTAACAATGTATGAGATGTCCGGGTTGGTAATAACAAAATACTAAAGAGCGCCAACAAACGATCGGTAGAGGGTTGAGTCCTTCTAAGGAGTTTTGTTTATAGAAAAAACATCATTTGTTGCCAGTGGCATTCCAACAGCTTTAGAAAAAGAACACCGGCCCGACATAAAATATCATGACCATACTTGGTTTGGTTTAGAAACAAACCATCGGAAGTGCAATGGTTTGTTGAAAGTGTAAGCCACCTAAAGCTTGGTAGTAACAAATTTCATATGCAATTTTTCGGACAATACAAGTTCTCAAACGAAATGGTGATCAATATCGATATGTTTAGCTCTCTTGTGTGCTATCGGGTTTTCACTAAGGAAGATGGCGATTAAGCTATCACAAAGTACCATTAGGCATTTAGTTGGCAATGCATTTTAGTCACGTAAGGGATGAGGAATCCATGCGAGCTCGGCAGTGTTGTTCGCCATGGCTTGGTCTTCAGATTCATAACTACATCTTAAAAAGGTAGGTTTTTTTTTAAACTCCAAGACCCAAGATTTGCACCAAAGAAGATCGTGTAGCTATAGGTGGAATGTCTAGTTTCAATATAACACATTAAACCTACATCTGAGTAACCAATGAGCATAGATTTGGAGTACACAAAAATTGAAGACCATGATTTAGAGTGCCCATGATGTATCGCTTGATCCTTTTTACTAAGGTGAGGTGTTCATGTGTAGGAGGGTGGAGGAACTGACCTGCTTGATTACCAATGAACTAGATGTCCGGATTGGTGATAACCAAATACTAAAGAGCGCCAACAAACGATCAGTAGAGGGTTGAGTCATGAAAAGGAGTTTTGTTTATAGAAAAAAACATCGTTTGTGGCAAGTGGCATTCCAACAGGTTTAGAAACAAGAAGACCGGCCCGACGTAGAATATCATGACCATACTTTGTTTGGTTTAGAAACAAACCATTGGAAGTGTAATGGTTTGTTGAAAGTGTAAGCCGCCTAAAGCTTGGTAGTAACAAATTTCATATGCATTTTTTCGAACAATACAAGTTCTCGAACGAAATGGTGATCAATGTCGATACGTTTAGCTCTCTTGTGAGCTACCGGGTTTTCACGAAGGAAGATGGCACTTAAGTTGTCACAAAGTAACATTAGGCGTTCAGTTGGCAATGCATTTAAGTCACGGAAAGGATGAGGAATCATTGTGAGCTCGGCAATGCTGTTTGTCATGGCTTGGTATTCGGATTCAAAGCTACATCTTAAAAAGTGAGTTTCTTTTTTCAAACTCCCAGACCCAAGATTTGCACCAGAGAAGATCGTGTAGCCATAGGTGGAACGTCTGGTTTCAATATAACATGTTAAATCTGCATATGAGTAACCAATGAACATTGATTTGGTAGACACAAAAATTGAAGAGCATGATTTAGAGTGTCCTTGATGTATCGCATGATCCTTTTTACTAAGGTAAGGTGTTCATCTGTTGCAGGGTGGAGGAACTGACCTGCTTGATTAACAATGTATGAGATAATAATAAAGAGCACCAACAAACGATCGGTAGAGGGTTGAGTCGTGAAAAGGAGTTTTGTTTATAGAAAAAACATCATTTGTGGCCAGTGGCATTCCAACAGGTATATAAAATAGAAGACCGGCCCGACATAGAATATCATGACCATACTGGGTTTCGTTTAGAAACAAACCATCGGAAGTGAAATGGTTTGTTGAAAGTGTAAGTCGCCTAAAGCTTGGTAGTAACAAATTTCATATTCAATTTTTCGGAGAATACAAGTTCTCGAACGAAATGGTGATCAATGTCGATATGTTTAACTCTCTTGTGTGCTACCGGGTTTTCACTAAGGAAGATGGATCTTAAGTTGTCACAAAGTAACATTAGGCATTCAGTTGGCAATGCATTTAAGTCACGGAAAGGATGAGGAATCCATGTGAGCTCGGCAATATTGTTCGCCATGGCTTGGTATTCGGATTCACAACTACATCTTAAAAAGTTAGTTTTTTTTTTTTCAAACTCCCAGACCCAATATTTGCACGAAAGAAGATCGTGTACCCATAGGTGGAACGTCTGGTTTCAATATAACACGTTAAATTTTCATCTGAGTAACCAATGATCATAGATTTGGAGGACACAAAAATTGAAGACCATGATTGAGAGTGTCCTTGATGTATCACATGATCCTTTTTACTAAGGTAAGGTGTTCATGTGTTGGAGGGTGGAGGAACTGACCTGCTTGATTAACAATGTATGAGATGTCCGGGTTGGTGATAACAAAATACTAAAGAGCGCCAACAAACGATCGGTAGAGGGTTGAGTCCTTCTAAGGAGTTTTGTTTATAGAAAAAACATCATTTGTTGCCAGTGGCATTCCAACAGCTTTAGAAAAAGAACACCGGCCCGACATAGAATATCATGACCATACTTGGTTTGGTTTAGAAACAAACCATCGGAAGTGCAATGGTTTGTTGAATGTGTAAGCCCCCTAAAGCTTGGTAGTAACAAATTTCATATGCAATTTTTCGGACAATACAAGTTCTCAAACGAAATGGTGATCAATATCGATATGTTTAGCTCTCTTGTGTGCTATCGGGTTTTCACTAAGGAAGATGGCGATGAAGCTATCACAAAGTAACATTAGGCATTTAGTTGGCAATGCATTTTAGTCACGTAAGGGATGAGGAATCCATGCGAGCTCGGCAGTGTTGTTCGCCATGGCTTGGTCTTCAGATTCACAACTACATCTTAAAAAGGTAGGTTTTTTTTCAAACTCCAAGACCCAAGATTTGCACCAAAGAAGATCGTGTAGCTATAGGTGGAATGTCTAGTTTCAATATAACACGTTAAACCTACCTCTGAGTAACCAATGAGCATAGATTTGGAGTACACAAAAATTGAAGACCATGATTTAGAGTGCCCATGATGTATTGCTTGATCCTTTTTACTAAGGTGAGGTGTTCATGTGTAGGAGGGTGGAGGAACTGACCTGCTTGATTACCAATGTATGAGATGTCCGGATTGGTGATAACCAAATACTAAAGAGCGCCAACAAACGATCGGTAGAGGGTTGAGTCATGAAAAGGAGTTTTGTTTATAGAAAAAAACATCGTTTGTGGCAAGTGGCATTCCAACAGGTTTAGAAACAAGAAGACCGGCCCGACGTAGAATATCATGACCATACTTTGTTTGGTTTAGAAACAAACCATTGGAAGTGTAATGGTTTGTTGAAAGTGTAAGCCGCCTAAAGCTTGGTAGTAACAAATTTCATATGCATTTTTTTGAACAATACAAGTTCTCGAATGAAATGGTGATCAATGTCGATACGTTTAGCTCTCTTGTGAGCTACCGGGTTTTCACGAAGGAAGATGGCACTTAAGTTGTCACAAAGTAACATTAGGCGTTCAGTTGGTGTGACACCCAATTTTTTTTTTTTTGCAAAAATTTTAAACTTTTAAAACCCATCCTAAATTAAATTAAAACAACTGAAATAGTCATAACATAATCCATCAACTTAATAATCATATAAAATAAGTGCGGAAGTAATAATAATAATAAGGTCCCAACAAAATAACTAGTAGCGATGTCCCGATGCTCCATCTCAAGCCTTAGCCTCTTTAATCTTAGCACCTGAAAATTTATAAGGGAAAAACGTAAGCACGAAGCTTAGTGAATTCAAACACAGAGATTGTACTAACATTCATATTTACTAGCCCTAATCCATTTTCCAATTATAATGATAAAGACAAAGAACGAATCAATGTCTATATTACGAGAAGGACTTGTAGGTTTGAACCGCACCGGGAAGATCCCATATCATTTGGCCCTAATCACCGCACCTCACGAAGAGTATTACGTTGGTGATCTTACCTACCCACCGCACCGGTAAATCCGTATCCTTTGGTGGTGTCCCCATATCCATAATTAGTTACATACAGTGCACATGTACGAATTAAAACAATACTTATATAGCATGCTTTTATAGTAAATTCAAATAATCACACACGAGCTAACTAGCAAACACAATCATCAATACAACGATGTGAGAGAACTCACCTTGAGTGAGTATTAAGGATGGCTAACAATCAAATAATTCTACCAAGCTTGAGCAAACTTCAAAACCTCACCTAAGAAGGACTAAAGGTTAGAAAGGAGAAGTAATGAAGCTATGAGTTGAGAAAAGAGTAATCACAGCAAGGTCTCTGGAACAGACCCGCTGTTCAAAACGGATTTACTCCAAAATCTAAAACAGAAACATAGCTTTAACTAAATTTTATAGGAAACTATGATTGCTCTGGTTTCCACAACTATAAAGAACTCATTCTAACTCCAAAAGATGAATTAAATATGAATTTTACAAAATGGTGTATCACTTCTGTCTCCAACAATACAGTCAAGTGATGTTGGCCAATTCTACCCAACTTGTGAGTAGAATTAGTCCAAAATAAAATTAAGAGAAGTAAAGGACATACAAGTGAAAGTCTCAGAGTTGGAATTGAATTAAAATCATCTCTCAAACTCCAGATATAAAATTCACATTGTGGACAATCACAGCACTAGCAAAAGCTGGTGACTGCCCACTGACCTGGAGTGTGGATCCATTCTAACCAATTTATAATTGGAAATAACACCCCATATTCTCCAGATCTTAAATTCATAATATAAGGAACATATAGAAACTTGGAATCACTCTGGATCCTTTTCCAAGCCTTAGAAATGATGAAAACAAAATGACATATCAGAACAGACCCGGATCAGACCTAACAGCAAAGATGCCATTCTTTCACATAGATAAAGCCCTTATCAGTGAGGTTGGCCTTCTTAAGAAAGTTAGCCAACTCAATTTGTGAACTTTTGGAACTGGTTTGGGGTCCGTTTGAGTTCTAGAGCTCCAGATACGATTTTTACAAAATGACTACAGATCTGATGGAAAACAGAATCGTAGCCACCCGTGATTCCTTTTTGGCTTATCCATCCTTCTCCTTTTGAAACACATTTTAAGATGTGTTCATCATCCCAATTCAGTCCCCATGATAATGGTGGTACTAAAAAGGGTTAGGGATCATTAGGATTTCATTTAGCCTCAAGGATGTAATAATAATCAACATGAAAATAAACATAAGCACATAAAATCATCATTCTCCCTTTTAGGGTTTCCATGATCTTTTGCCACATGTAATCCCCTAGATCCATCATCCACCATATATGGGGTGAAGATAGGATCTTGAGATGATGTATAACATACAATTACAAATAAAATAAGAAGGAGAAGAGGTGAAGATGAAATCATAAAACTAGAACAAGGTTATGAATCAAGTTGTAAGAAAGGATAAGGAGGTTCATACCAATACGAATCAAGGCTGGAAATGAACAAGAATTAAGCTCCAAATAGCCCCTTGGCTGCTCTTGATCCCAAAGAGAGAGAGGGGGACGATTTTTGAGAGAGAGGGAGGGTTTAGAGTGTTTTCCTTGTGTGTGTTCCAAATGATTCAATTTACACATTAAGTACTATTAACTAGATGGACTTTGCAAATAGGCCCATAGCCCATGGACTTCAATAAAAGGAGTTTACAAGATGATAAAAAGAGTCCAATAACATAAGAAATTAGACATTGGTTAAATAAATTAACCCAAGGTTACAAGGATAATTAAATTAAAATAACCAAACGTACCGAGAAAACCCGGGGCGTTACAACTCTCCTCCACTAAGAACGGACTTCGTCCTCGAAGTCAACACCTAGAAACAGATCCGGATAATGAGCCCGCATCTCGCATTCCGGTTCCCAAGTCCATTCCGAACCCTTCCTATGTTGCCACTGCACTTTAACCAGGTTTATAGTCTTGTTGCGAAGAGCTTTCGTCTTTCGTTCTAAAATAGCGATTGGTTTCTCAACATAATTGAGACGCTCGTCAATTTGTATGTCCTCCAGTGGTATCACAGCGGTCTCATCAACAACGCATTTTCGTAACTGAGACACATGGAACGTATTATGAATTAGACTAAGCTCGTCAGGAAGCTCTAAACGGTAAGCCACCTTCCCCACACGAGCTATGACCTTGTAGGGTCCAATGAATCGGGGTCCGAGCTTTCCCCGCTTCCGAAATCGAATCACACCTTTCCAGGGGGAGACTTTAAGCAACACATAATCTCCCACCTGGAACTCAAGATTGGAGCGTCTTTTGTCAGCATAACTTTTCTGACGACTGCTCGCTGTGACCAAATGATCCCGAATCACTTGGATTTTCTCCGTAGTCTGTAGCACGATATCAGTACTCCCAAGTACCCTCTGCCCAACCTCGCCCCAACAAACGGGCGTCCTGCACTTCCTCCCGTACAAGGCTTCATATGGAGGCATTTTAATGCTTGAGTGATAGCTGTTGTTATAAGAAAACTCAGCTAGATGTAGATGGTCATCCCAACTACCCCCAAAATCAATCACACACGCCCTAAGCATGTCCTCCAAGGTCTGAATCGTCCGCTCACTCTGCCCGTCTGTCTGCGGATGGAAGGCGGTACTAAAATGTAATCGTGTGCCCAATTCCTCTTGAAACTTCCTCCAGAACCGAGAGGTAAATCGGGTGTCTCGATCGGAGATGATAGAAATGGGCACCCCATGTAATGAGACAATCTCCCGAACAAAGATCTCGACTAATTTCTCCGCCGATGAGCTCTCCTTTATAGCGAGAAAGTGAGCACTCTTAGTCAAACGATCAACAATCACCCATATCGTATCTGATCCTCGGGCAGTTCTAGGAAGTTTTGTAATGAAGTCCATGGTTAGATGCTCCCATTTCCATTCAGGAATCTCCAATGGTTGCAACTTCCCATGCGGTTTCTGGTGTTCCGCCTTGACCTTTCGACAGGTCATACATTCTTCCACAAATCGAGCCACATCATTCTTCATTCCATGCCACCAGTAAGCCTCATGAAGGTCCCGATACATTTTAGTAGCACCAGGATGGATAGAAAATTTTGACTTATGAGACTCATCCATTAGGGTTTTCCGATTTCCCCCGGTATATGGAACCCAAATCCTACCGTAGCGAGTCAGCAAACCACGCCCGTCTCGTTCCATCTTAGGCAACTCTTTCCCAATCTTCTCACGCCTGATGTTTTCCTCCAGTATTGCCGTCTTTTGGGCGTCCCGGATTAGATCTAACAAAGACGACACCATCGTGATCCGGAGACACTTAGCTCGAATTGGTTCGGCAGATTGTTTACGACTAAGAGCATCAGCTACCACATTAGCTTTACCGGGGTGGTAGTGAATTTCACAATCATAATCTTTTACCACATCTAACCATCGGATCTGCCTCATATTCAAATCCCGCTGCTCGAACAAATATTTTAGACTCTTATGTTCAGTGTATATGATAAACTTCACTCCATAGAGATAGTGTCTCCAAATCTTAAGAGCGAAAACAACAGCCCCAAGCTCCAAATCATGAGTGGGGTAGTTTCGTTCGTGGGGTTTCAGCTGTCGAGAGGCATAGGCTATCACCCTATCTCGTTGCATTAACACGGCACCAAGACCTTGAAGCGATGCATCACAGTAAACCACCATATCCTCAACCCCATCAGGTAAGGCCAAAATCGGAGCTTCACACAATCGTTTCCTTAACTCATCAAACGCCAGTTGCTGCTCCGGGCCCCAAACGAATTTCATTGATTTCTTGGTCAATCGGGTGAGTGGTAAGGCGATTTTAGAGAAATTTTCAATGAACCTCCGGTAATAACCGGCTAAACCCAAGAAACTGCGAATTTCAGAAGGTGTTTTCGGAATCTTCCATTGTTTAACCACATCAACCTTGGCTTGATCGACCTTGATACCTTGTTTGTTTACCACATGCCCCAAGAACTGAACTTCTTCCAACCAAAATTCACATTTTGAAAATTTAGCATAAAGCCTTTCTCTTGCCAGAGTTTCCAGAATCTCCCGAAGGTGTTGCTGATGCTCCTCTTTGCTCTTAGAATAGACTAAGATATCATCTATGAACACTATGACCGAACGGTCAAGCATCAGGCTACACACCCGGTTCATGAGATCCATGAACGCTGCGGGTGCATTGGTGAGCCCAAAAGGCATCACCACGAATTCAAAGTGCCCATATCGAGTACGGAATGATGTTTTCTCAATGTCTTCTTCACGAACACGCATCTGATGGTAACCGGAACGTAAATCAATCTTGGAAAACCAAGATGCTCCCTGAAGCTGATCGAAAAGATCGTCAATACGTGGCAAAGGGTACCTATTCTTTATCGTGCGCTTGTTTAGCTCCCTATAATCAATACACATTCGCTGGGATCCATCTTTCTTCTTCACAAAGAGAATAGGAGCACCCCAAGGCGAGCAGCTTGGCCGTATAAACCCTTTATCACTTAGACCTTGAAGTTGATCTTGGAGCTCTTTCATTTCAGGTGGTGCCAAGCGGTAAGGAGATTTCGCTACCGGAGTCGCACCTGGCACCAAATCAATGCGAAACTCCACTTGCCGAACAGGTGGCAAGCCAGGGAGTTCCTCCGGAAAGACATCGCTGAAGTCGGAAACGATAGGAACGTCGTCTAGTGCTATAGCAGAACAGCAAGAAGCCATAGCCAGGCGGGGAATGTCCCCCTGAATAATAAGTTCTCCACCTCTAGGGTTTCGAACACGAACTTGCTTCTTACGACAGTGGATTTCCGCATCAAACGCATCAAGCCAATCCATGCCTACGATAACGCAGAGCTCTCGCATCGCAATAGGGATAAGATCGATAGGGAATTCAACTCCAGAAAACTCGAGAGTGCAACCCCGATAGACATCGGTGACATAAATAGTGCGGTTGTCGGCAACTTCGACAACCATTGGGCGAGCCAATTTTCCGATACTACACCCCAGACGATTAATAAACGTGCGAGATACAAAAGAATGGGTAGCACCGCTATCAAACATAACAACAGCAGGCTCGGAATCTAGCAAATAAGTGCCTGATTTACCACATACAATCATGTAAACAATTCTAATTACCATTTATTAAATAATGGCAGGAGAGAAAAGAAAAAAAGAAATTTACCTGCCACTGTCGCGGTAATCACCGGCTCATCCGCAGTCATCTGGTGAGCACGACCTCGTGTCACCATAGTGGGTCCCTTAGAAGACGATGCAATTGCAGGATTTGTACCCCCGCTTCCTTTACCAGCCTTCAACTTTGGACATTCGGGCTTCTTGTGTCCCGTCTCGTTGCAGTGATAGCAGACGGGAGCAGCAGAAGTAATCTGAGGAACTGCACTCGCAGGGGGAGCCCTACAATTCTTCCAATGATGCCCTGGCTTTTTACAGTTGTAGCATATCAACGGATTTTTCTCGCCCTGACTTGAAGACGGCCTGTACTCATACCTTGACTTACCACCCTGCTTTTGCTTTTTCTGGGCATCTCCGGATGTCTTGGAGGAGGTGTCATTGGCCTTCCTCTTGGTCTGGGTCTGCAACTCGATTTCCCTCCTCCTCGCTGCATCCATGATCGCAGATAAAGTCGGGAACTCCTGCATGCTAACGAATTCCCGAATCTCGGTACGTAGAATGGTAGTGTACTGGCTGACCAACCAGGCCTCATTCCCAGCAAATGAGGGACAAAAAGATAGCATCTCCAAGAACTTGGCGTTCAAGTCGCTAACAGACTCGGTAGTTTGCTGTAAGGCCATGAACTCTTGCTGCATCTGCTGCTGCTCCACCTTGGGCACATATTGTGCCTCGAACCTCTCCACAAATTGGGCCCAAGACATGGCCCTCACTTCTTCCTCGTTTAATAGAGCGGTGATGGTGTTCCACCATGTCTTTCCCCTTTTTCGCAGCTGATTCATGGCGATCACAACTTTGTACTGGTCCGGACACCCAACAGTCATGAAGGCGCCCTCAACATCTGACACCCAATGCTTAGCAGCAACTGGGTCGGATTCACCATTCCAAAGAGGAGGGCTACACTTGTTGAACTTCTCGAAGTAGTATGTCGAATCCCGAACGGGCGGAGCCGATAACGCTCCCCCGGGAATAGCTGCGAGGCGCTCATCCAGAAGAGCTTTGACCTGGTTGATTATGTCATTGGTCACGCCCGGGATTAATTCATTGAAAGCGTTATTGAATTCCTCAGCGACAATATTCCTAACTTGCTCCATTTGGAGCTGATTAAGGCGAGCAGGCGGAGCCATCTGTATCCGTAGAAGGAGGAAAATATTTAGAAATAATTCAGCCTAGATATTTCTAGGAAGACGAAACACTCAGCTTGCCGAAAATTTCTCAACCTTGCCCCGACCCGAAACCGGCACCGATGTTTCAAATAGTAGGGGCCCTTCTACTATCTTCCACACAAGTTCCAATTTCGCAATCGCGTCTAGTTTCAAAATTTCCAGCTCGCTCTAGCCGTTAATTTTACATCTCTCTCACATGTTAACATTAAATAAGTGTGTAATCTAGCATTTTAAGACTAGTAGAATCCAATTCATAGTCAACAATTTAACATAAACATTTAACATAAGAAATAAGGCTTACTTGGCTGGCCGACTGGCACACCGCGACATCTTTCACTACTAGTCTTCAGAAAATTTGAAAAATCTTTTAAAAAAGAGAATAAACTATTATAGAGCCTCAAATTTGAGTCTAGAACATCCACAAGAATGCCTAGTTCCCTCAAACTGTGGCTTTGATACCAACTTGTGACACCCAATTTTTTTTTTTTGCAAAAATTTTAAACTTTTAAAACCCATCTTAAATTAAATTAAAACAACTGAAATAGTCATAACATAATCCATCAACTTAATAATCATATAAAATAAGTGCGGAAGTAATAATAATAATAAGGTCCCAACAAAATAACTAGTAGCGATGTCCCGATGCTCCATCTCAAGCCTTAGCCTCTTTAATCTTAGCACCTGAAAAGTTATAAGGGAAAAACGTAAGCACGAAGCTTAGTGAATTCAAACACAGAGATTGTACTAACATTCATATTTACTAGCCCTAATCCATTTTCCAATTATAATGATAAAGACAAAGAACGAATCAATGTCTATATTACGAGAAGGACTTGTAGGTTTGAACCGCACCGGGAAGATCCCGTATCATTTGGCCCTAATCACCGCACCTCACGAAGAGTATTACGTTGGTGATCTTACCTACCCACCGCACCGGTAAATCCGTATCCTTTGGTGGTGTCCCCATATCCATAATTAGTTACATACAGTGCACATGTACAAATTAAAACAATACTTATATAGCATGCTTTTATAATAAATTCAAATAATCACACACGAGCTAACTAGCAAACACAATCATCAATACAACGATGTGAGAGAACTCACCTTGAGTGAGTATTAAGGATGGCTAACAATCAAATAATTCTACCAAGCTTGAGCAAACTTCAAAACCTCACCTAAGAAGGACTAAAGGTTAGAAAGGAGAAGTAATGAAGCTATGAGTTGAGAAAAGAGTAATCACAGCAAGGTCTCTGGAACAGACCCGCTGTTCAAAACGGATTTACTCCAAAATCTAAAACAGAAACATAGCTTTAACTAAATTTTATAGGAAACTATGATTGCTCTGGTTTCCACAACTATAAAGAACTCATTCTAACTCCAAAAGATGAATTAAATATGAATTTTACCAAATGGTGTATCACTTCTGTCTCCAACAATACAGTCAAGTGATGTTGGCCAATTCTACCCAACTTGTGTGTAGAATTCGTCCAAAATAAAATTAAGAGAAGTAAAGGACATACAAGTGAAAGTCTCAGAGTTGGAATTGAATTAAAATCATCTCTCAAACTCCAGATATAAAATTCACATTGTGGACAATCACAGCACTAGCAAAAGCTGGTGACTGCCCACTGACCTGGAGTGTGGATCCATTCTAACCAATTTATAATTGGAAATAACACCCCATATTCTCCAGATCTTAAATTCATAATATAAGGAACATATAGAAACTTGGAATCACTCTGGATCCTTTTCCAAGCCTTAGAAATGATGAAAACAAAATGACATATCAGAACAGACCCGGATCAGACCTAACAGTAAAGATGCCATTCTTTCACATAGATAAAGCCCTTATCAGTGAGATTGGCCTTCTTAAGAAAGTTATCCAACTCAATTTGTGAACTTTTGGAACTGGTTTGGGGTCCGTTTGAGTTCTAGAGCTCCAGATATGATTTTTACAAAATGACTACAGATCTGATGGAAAACAGAATCGTAGCCACCCGTGATTCCTTTTTGGCTTATCCATCCTTCTCCTTTTGAAACACATTTTAAGATGTGTTCATCATCCCAATTCAGTCCCCATGATAATGGTGGTACTAAAAAGGGTTAGGGATCATTAGGATTTCATTTAGCCTCAAGGATGTAATAATAATCAACATGAAAATAAACATAAGCACATAAAATCATCATTCTCCCTTTTAGGGTTTCCATGATCTTTTGCCACATGTAATCCCCTAGATCCATCATCCACCATATATGGGGTGAAGATAGGATCTTGAGATGATGTATAACATACAATTACAAATAAAATAAGAAGGAGAAGAGGTGAAGATGAAATCATAAAACTAGAACAAGGTTATGAATCAAGTTGTAAGAAAGGATAAGGAGGTTCATACCAATACGAATCAAGGCTGGAAATGAACAAGAATTAAGCTCCAAATAGCCCCTTGGCTGCTCTTGATCCCAAAGAGAGAGAGGGGGACGATTTTTGAGAGAGAGGGAGGGTTTAGAGTGTTTTCCTTGTGTGTGTTCCAAATGATTCAATTTACACATTAAGTACTATTAACTAGATGGACTTTGCAAATAGGCCCATAGCCCATGGACTTCAATAAAAGGAGTTTACAAGATGATAAAAAGAGTCCAATAACATAAGAAATTAGACATTGGTTAAATAAATTAACCCAAGGTTACAAGGATAATTAAATTAAAATAACCAAACGTACCGAGAAAACCCGGGGCGTTACAACTCTCCTCCACTAAGAACGGACTTCGTCCTCGAAGTCAACACCTAGAAACAGATCCGGATAATGAGCCCGCATCTCGCATTCCGGTTCCCAAGTCCATTCCGAACCCTTCCTATGTTTCCACTGCACTTTAACCAGGTTTATAGTCTTGTTGCGAAGAGCTTTCGTCTTTCGTTCTAAAATAGCGATTGGTTTCTCAACATAATTGAGACGCTCGTCAATTTGTATGTCCTCCAGTGGTATCACAGCGGTCTCATCAACAACGCATTTTCGTAACTGAGACACATGGAACGTATTATGAATTAGACTAAGCTCGTCAGGAAGCTCTAAACGGTAAGCCACCTTCCCCACACGAGCTATGACCTTGTAGGGTCCAATGAATCGGGGTCCGAGCTTTCCCCGCTTCCGAAATCGAATCACACCTTTCCAGGGGGAGACTTTAAGCAACACATAATCTCCCACCTGGAACTCAAGATTGGAGCGTCTTTTGTCAGCATAACTTTTCTGACGACTGCTCGCTGTGACCAAATGATCCCGAATCACTTGGATTTTCTCTGTAGTCTGTAGCACGATATCAGTACTCCCAAGTACCCTCTGCCCAACCTCGCCCCAACAAACGGGCGTCCTGCACTTCCTCCCGTACAAGGCTTCATATGGAGGCATTTTAATGCTTGAGTGATAGCTGTTGTTATAAGAAAACTCAGCTAGATGTAGATGGTCATCCCAACTACCCCCAAAATCAATCACACACGCCCTAAGCATGTCCTCCAAGGTCTGAATCGTCCGCTCACTCTGCCCGTCTGTCTGCGGATGGAAGGCGGTACTAAAATGTAATCGTGTGCCCAATTCCTCTTGAAACTTCCTCCAGAACCGAGAGGTAAATCGGGTGTCTCGATCGGAGATGATAGAAATGGGCACCCCATGTAATGAGACAATCTCCCGAACAAAGATCTCGACTAATTTCTCCGCCGATGAGCTCTCCTTTATAGCGAGAAAGTGAGCACTCTTAGTCAAACGATCAACAATCACCCATATCGTATCTGATCCTCGGGCAGTTCTAGGAAGTTTTGTAATGAAGTCCATGGTTAGATGCTCCCATTTCCATTCAGGAATCTCCAATGGTTGCAACTTCCCATGCGGTTTCTGGTGTTCCGCCTTGACCTTTCGACAGGTCATACATTCTTCCACAAATCGAGCCACATCATTCTTCATTCCATGCCACCAGTAAGCCTCATGAAGGTCCCGATACATTTTAGTAGCACCAGGATGGATAGAAAATTTTGACTTATGAGACTCATCCATTAGGGTTTTCCGATTTCCCCCGGTATATGGAACCCAAATCCTACCGTAGCGAGTCAGCAAACCACGCCCGTCTCGTTCCATCTTAGGCAACTCTTTCCCAATCTTCTCACGCCTGATGTTTTCCTCCAGTATTGCCGTCTTTTGGGCGTCCCGGATTAGATCTAACAAAGACGACACCATCGTGATCCGGAGACACTTAGCTCGAATTGGTTCGGCAGATTGTTTACGACTAAGAGCATCAGCTACCACATTAGCTTTACCGGGGTGGTAGTGAATTTCACAATCATAATCTTTTACCACATCTAACCATCGGATCTGCCTCATATTCAAATCCCGCTGCTCGAACAAATATTTTAGACTCTTATGGTCAGTGTATATGATAAACTTCACTCCATAGAGATAGTGTCTCCAAATCTTAAGAGCGGAAACAACAGCCCCAAGCTCCAAATCATGAGTGGGGTAGTTTCGTTCGTGGGGTTTCAGCTGTCGAGAGGCATAGGCTATCACCCTATCTCGTTGCATTAACACGGCACCAAGACCTTGAAGCGATGCATCACAGTAAACCACCATATCCTCAACCCCATCAGGTAAGGCCAAAATCGGAGCTTCACACAATCGTTTCCTTAACTCATCAAACGCCAGTTGTAGCCATAGGTGGAACGTCTGGTTTCAATATAACATGTTAAATCTGCATATGAGTAACCAATGAACATTGATTTGGTAAACACAAAAATTGAAGAGCATGATTTAGAGTGTCCTTGATGTATCGCATGATCCTTTTTACTAAGGTAAGGTGTTCATCTGTTGCAGGGTGGAGGAACTGACCTGCTTGATTAACAATGTATGAGATAATAATAAAGAGCACCAACAAACGATCGGTAGAGGGTTGAGTCGTGAAAAGGAGTTTTGTTTATAGAAAAAACATCATTTGTGGCCAATGGCATTCCAACAGGTATATAAAATAGAAGACCGGCCCGACATAGAATATCATGACCATACTGGGTTTCGTTTAGAAACAAACCATCGGAAGTGCAATGGTTTGTTGAAAGTGTAAGTCGCCTAAAGCTTGGTAGTAACAAATTTCATATTCAATTTTTCGGAGAATACAAGTTCTCGAACGAAATGGTGATCAATGTCGATATGTTTAACTCTCTTGTGTGCTACCGGGTTTTCACTAAGGAAGATGGATCTTAAGTTGTCACAAAGTAACATTAGGCATTCAGTTGGCAATGCATTTAAGTCACGGAAAGGATGAGGAATCCATGTGAGCTCGGCAATACTGTTCGCCATGGCTTGGTATTCGGATTCACAACTACATCTTAAAAAGTTAGTTTTTTTTTCAAACTCCCAGACCCAATATTTGCACGAAAGAAGATCGTGTACCCATAGGTGGAACGTCTGGTTTCAATATAACACGTTAAATTTTCATCTGAGTAACCAATGATCATAGATTTGGAGGACACAAAAATTGAAGACCATGATTGAGAGTGTCCTTGATGTATCGCATGATCCTTTTTACTAAGGTAAGGTGTTCATGTGTTGGAGGGTGGAGGAACTGACCTGCTTGATTAACAATGTATGAGATGTCCGGGTTGGTGATAACAAAATACTAAAGAGCGCCAACAAACGATCGGTAGAGGGTTGAGTCCTTCTAAGGAGTTTTGTTTATAGAAAAAACATCATTTGTTGCCAGTGGCATTCCAACAGCTTTAGAAAAAGAACACCGGCCCGACATAGAATATCATGACCATACTTGGTTTGGTTTAGAAACAAACCATCGGAAGTGCAATGGTTTGTTGAAAGTGTAAGCCCCCTAAAGCTTGGTAGTAACAAATTTCATATGCAATTTTTCGGACAATACAAGTTCTCAAACGAAATGGTGATCAATATCGATATGTTTAGCTCTCTTGTGTGCTATCGGGTTTTCACTAAGGAAGATGGCGATGAAGCTATCACAAAGTAACATTAGGCATTTAGTTGGCAATGCATTTTAGTCACGTAAGGGATGAGGAATCCATGCGAGCTCGGCAGTGTTGTTCGCCATGGCTTGGTCTTCAGATTCACAACTACATCTTAAAAAGGTAGGTTTTTTTTCAAACTCCAAGACCCAAGATTTGCACCAAAGAAGATCGTGTAGCTATAGGTGGAATGTCTAGTTTCAATATAACACGTTAAACCTACCTCTGAGTAACCAATGAGCATAGATTTGGAGTACACAAAAATTGAAGACCATGATTTAGGGTGCCCATGATGTATCGCTTGATCCTTTTTACTAAGGTGAGGTGTTCATGTGTAGGAGGGTGGAGGAACTGACCTGCTTGATTACCAATGTATGAGATGTCCGGATTGGTGATAACCAAATACTAAAGAGCGCCAACAAACGATCGGTAAAGGGTTGAGTCATGAAAAGGAGTTTTGTTTATAGAAAAAAACATCGTTTGTGGCAAGTGGCATTCCAACAGGTTTAGAAACAAGAATACCGGCCCGACGTAGAATATCATGACCATACTTTGTTTGGTTTAGAAACAAACCATTGGAAGTGTAATGGTTTGTTGAAAGTGTAAGCCGCCTAAAGCTTGGTAGTAACAAATTTCATATGCATTTTTTTGAACAATACAAGTTCTCGAATGAAATGGTGATCAATGTCGATACGTTTAGCTCTCTTGTGAGCTACCGGGTTTTCACGAAGGAAGATGGCACTTAAGTTGTCACAAAGTAACATTAGGCGTTCAGTTGGCAATGCATTTATTTCACGGAAAGGATGAGGAATCATTGTGAGCTCGGCAATGCAGTTTGTCATGGCTTGGTATTCGGATTCAAAGCTACATCTTAAAAAGTGAGTTTCTTTTTTCAAACTCCCAGACCCAAGATTTGCACCAGAGAAGATCGTGTAGCCATAGGTGGAATTTCTGGTTTCAATATAACATGTTAAATCTGCATATGAGTAACCAATGAACATTGATTTGGTAGACACAAAAATTGAAGAGCATGATTTAGAGTGTCCTTGATGTATCGCATGATCCTTTTTACTAAGGTAAGGTGTTCATGTGTTGCAGGGTGGAGGAACTGACCTGCTTGATTAACAATGTATGAGATAATAATAAAGAGCACCAACAAACGATCGGTAGAGGGTTGAGTCGTGAAAAGGAGTTTTGTTTATAGAAAAAACATCATTTGTGGCCAGTAGCATTCCAACAGGTATATAAAATAGAAGACCGGCCCGACATAGAATATCATGACCATACTGGGTTTCGTTTAGAAACAAACCATCGGAAGTGCAATGGTTTGTTGAAAGTGTAAGTCGCCTAAAGCTTGGTAGTAACAAATTTCATATTCAACTTTTTGGATAATACAAGTTCTCGAACGAAATGGTGATCAATGTCGATATGTTTAACTCTATTGTGTGCTACCGGGTTTTCACTAAGGAAGATGGATCTTAAGTTGTCACAAAGTAACATTAGGCATTCACTTGGCAATGCATTTAAGTCACGGAAAGGATGAGGAATCCATGTGAGCTCGACAATGCTGTTCGCCATGGCTTGGTATTCGGATTCACAACTACATCTTAAAAAGTTAGGTTTTTTTTTCAAACTCCCAGACCCAATATTTGCACGAAAGAAGATCGTGTACCCATAGGTGGTACGTATGGTTTCAATATAACACGTTAAATTTTCATCTGAGTAACCAATGATCATAGATTTGAAGGACACAAAAATTGAAGACCATGATTGAGAGTGTCCTTGATGTATCGCATGATCCTTTTTACTAAGGTGAGGTGTTCATGTGTTGGAGGGTGGAGGAACTGACCTGCTGGATTAGCCATGTATGAGATGTCCGGGTTGGTGATAACAAAATACTAAAGAGCGCCAACAAACGATCGGTAGAGGGTTGAGTCCTTCTAAGGAGTTTTGTTTATAGAAAAAACATCATTTGTTGCCAGTGGCATTCCAACAGCTTTAGAAAAAGAACACCGGTCCGACATAGAATATCATGACCATACTTGGTTTGGTTTAGAAACAAACCATCGGAAGTGCAATGGTTTGTTGAAAGTGTAAGCCCCCTAAAGTTTGGTAGTAACAAATTTCATATGCAATTTTTCGGACAATACAAGTTCTCAAACGAAATGGTGATCAATATCGATATGATTAGCTCTCTTGTGTGCTATCGGGTTTTCACTAAGGAAGATGGCGATTAAGCTATCACAAAGTAACATTAGGCACTTACTTGGCAATGCATTTTAGTCACGTAAGGGATGAGGAATCCATGCGAGCTCGGCAGTGTTGTTCGCCATGGCTTGGTCTTCAGATTCACAACTACATCTTAAAAAGGTAGGTTTTTTTTTCAAACTCCAAGACTCAAGATTTGCAACAAAGAAGATCGTGTAGCTATAGGTGGAATGTCTAGTTTCAATATAACACGTTAAACCTGCATCTGAGTAACCAATGAGCATAGATTTGGAGTACACAAAAATTGAAGACCATGATTTAGAGTGCCCATGATGTATTGCATGATCCTTTTTACTAAGGTGAGGTGTTCATGTGTAGGAGGGTGGAGGAACTGACCTGCTTGATTAACAATGTATGAGATGTCCGGATTGGTGATAACCAAATACTAAAGAGCGCCAACAAACGATCGGAAGAGGGTTGAGTCGTGAAAAGGAGTTTTGTTTATAGAAAAAAACATCGTTTGTGGCAAGTGGCATTCCAACAGGTTTAGAAACAAGAAGACCGGCCCGACATAGAATATTATGACCATACTTTGTTTGGTTTAGAAACAAACCATTGGAAGTGTAATGGTTTGTTGAAAGTGTAAGCCGCCTAAAGCTTGGTAGTAACAAATTTCATATGCATTTTTTCGAACAATACAAGTTCTCGAACGAAATGGTGATCAATGTCGATACGTTTAGCTCTCTTGTGAGCTACCGGGTTTTCACGAAGGAAGATGGCACTTAAGTTGTCACAAAGTAACATTAGGCGTTCACTTGGCAATGCATTTAAGTCACAGAAAGGATGAGGAATCCATGTGAGCTCCGCAGTGCTGTTTGCCACGACTTTGTATTCGGATTCAAAGCTACATCTTAAAAGGTGAGTTTCTTTTTTCAAACTCCGAGACCCAAGATTTGCACCAGAGAAAATCGTGTAGCCATAGGTGGAACGTCTGGTTTCAATATAACACGTTAAATCTGCATATAAGTAACCAATGAACATTGATTTCGTAGACACAAAAATTGAAGACCATGATTGAGAGTGTCCTTGATGTATCGCATGATCCTTGTTACTAAGGTAAGGTGTTCATGTGTTGAAGGGTGGAGGAACTGACCTGCTTGATTAACAATGTATGAGATGTTCGGGTTGGTGATAACCAAATAATAAAGAGCGCCAACAAACGATCGGTAGAGGGTTGAGTCGTGAAAAGGAGTTTTGTTTATAGAAAAAACATCATTTGTGTCCAGTGGCATTCCAACAGGTATATAAAGAAGAAGACCGGCCCAACATAGAATATCATGACCATACTGGGTTTGGTTTAAAAATAAACCATCGGAAGTGCAATGGTTTGTTGAAAGTGTAAGGCGCCTAAAGCTTGGTAGTAACAAATTTCATATTCAGTTTTTCAGAGAGTACAAGTTCTCGAACGAAATGGTGATCAATGTCGATATGTTTAGCTCTCTTGTGTGCTATCGGGTTTTCACTAAGGAAGATGGCGATTAAGCTATCACAAAGTAACATTAGGCATTTAGTTGGCAATGCATTTTAGTCACGTAAGGGATGAGGAATCCATGCGAGCTCGACAGTGTTGTTCGCCATGGCTTGGTCTTCAGATTCACAACTACATCTTAAAAAGGTAGGTTTTTTTTCAAACTCCAAAACCCAAGATTTGCACCAAAGAAGATCGTGTAGCTATAGGTGGAATGTCTAGTTTCAATATAACACGTTAAACCTACATCTGAGTAACCAATGAGCATAGATTTGGAGTACACAAAAATTGAAGACCATGATTTAGAGTGCCCATGATGTATCGCTTGATCCTTTTTACTAAGGTGAGGTGTTCATGTGTAGGAGGGTGGAGGAACTGACCTGCTTGATTACCAATGTATGAGATGTCCGGATTGGTGACAACCAAATACTAAAGAGCGCCAACAAACGATCGGTAGAGGGTTGAGTCATGAAAAGGAGTTTTGTTTATAGAAAAAAACATCGTTTGTGGCAAGTGGCATTCCAACAGGTTTAGAAACAAGAAGACCGGCCCGACGTAGAATATCATGACCATACTTTGTTTGGTTTAGAAACAAACCATTGGAAGTGTAATGGTTTGTTGAAAGTGTAAGCCGCCTAAAGCTTGGTAGTAACAAATTTCATATGCATTTTTTCGAACAATACAAGTTCTCGAACGAAATGGTGATCAATGTCGATACGTTTAGCTCTCTTGTGAGCTACCGGGTTTTCACGAAGGAAGATGGCACTTAAGTTGTCACAAAGTAACATTAGGCGTTCAGTTGGCAATGCATTTAAGTCACGGAAAGGATGAGGAATCCATGTGAGCTCGGCAATGCTGTTTGTCATGGCTTGGTATTCAGATTCAAAGCTACATCTTAAAAACTGAATTTCTTTTTCCAAACTCCCAGACCCAAGATTTGCACCAGAGAAAATCGTGTAGCCATAGGTGGAACGTCAGGTTTCAGTATAACACGTTAAATCTACATATGAGTAACCAATGAACATTGATTTGGTAGACACAAAAATTGAAGACCATGAATGAGAGTGTCCTTGATGTATCGCATGATCCTTTTTACTAAGGTAAGGTGTTCATGTGTTGCAGGGTGGAGGAACTAACCTGCTTGATTAACAATGGATGAGACGTTCAGGTTGGTGATAACCAAATAATAAAGAGCGCCAACAAACGATCGGTAGAGGGTTGAGTCGTGAAAATGAGTTTTGTTTATAGAAAAAACATCATTTGCGGCTAGTGGCATTCTAACAGGTTTATAAAAAAGAAGACCGGCCCGACATAGAATATCATGACCGTACTTGGGTTGGTTTAGAAACAATCCATCGGAAGTGCAATCGTTTGTTGAAAGTGTAAGCCGCCTAAAGCTTGGTAGTAACAAATTTCATATTCAATTTTTCGGAGAATATAAGTTCTCGAACGAAATGGTGATCAATGTCGATATGTTTAGCTCTCTTGTGTGCTACCGGGTTTTCACTAAGGAAGATGCATCTTAAGTTGTCACAAAGTAACATTAGGCATTCAGTTGGCAATGCATTTAGGTCACGGAAAAGATGAGGAATTCATGTGAGCTCGGCAATGCTGTTCGCCATGGCTTGGTATTCGGATTCACAACTACATCTTAAAAAGTTATTTTTTTTTCAAACTCCCAGACCCAATATTTGCACGAAAGAAGATCGTATACCCAATGATCATAGATTTTGAGGACAAAAAAATTGAAGACCATGATTGAGAGTGTCCAATGATCATAGATTTTGAGGAAAAAAAATTGAAGACCATGATTGAGAGTGTCCTTGATGTATCGCATGATCCTTTTTACTAAGGTGAGGTGTTCATGTGTTGGAGGGTGGAGGAACTGACCTGCTTGATTAACAATGTATGAGATGTCCGGGTTGGTGATAACAAAATACTAAAGAGCGCCAACAAACGATCGGTAGATGGTTGACTCGTTCTAAGGAGTTTTGTTTATAGAAAAAACATCATTTGTGGCCAGTAGCATTCCAACAACTTTAGAAAAAGAACACCGGCCCGACATAGAATATCATGACTATACTTGGTTTGGTTTAGAAACAAACCATCGGAAGTGCAATGGTTTGTTGAAAGTGTAAGCCACCTAAAGCTTGGTAGTAACAATTTTCATATGCAATTTTTTGGACAATACAAGTTCTCAAACGAAATGGTTATCAATGTCGATATGTTTAGCTCTCTTGTGTGCTATCGGGTTTTCACTAAGGAAGATGGCGATTAAGTTTTCACAAACTAACATTAGGCGTTTAGTTGGCAATGCATTTTAGTCATGCAAGGGATGAGCAATCCATGCGAGCTCGGCAGTGCTGTTCGCCATGGTATGGTCTTCAGATTCACAACTACATCTTAAAAAGGTAGGTTTTTTTTCAAACTCCAAGTCCCAAGATTTGCACCAAAGATGATCGCGTAGCTATAGGTGGAATGTCTTGTTTCAATATAACACGTTAAACCTGCATCTGAGTAACCAATGAGCATAAATTTGGAGTACACAAAACTTGAAGACCATGATTTAGAGTGCCCATGATGTATCGCATGATCCTTTTTACTAAGGTGAGGTGTTCATGTGTAGGAGGGTGGAGGAATTGACCTGCTTGATTAATAATGTATGAGATGTCTGGATTGGTGATTGCCAAATACTAAAGAGCGCCAACAAACGAGCGGTATAGGATTGAGTCATGAAAAGGAGTTTTGTTTATAGAAAAATACATCGTTTGTGGCAAGTGGCATTCCAACAGGTTTAGAAACAAGAAGACCGGCCCGACATAGAATATCATGACCATACTTTGTTTGGTTTAGAAACAAACCATTGGAAGTGTAATGGTTTGTTGAAAGTGTAAGCCGCCTAAAGCTTGGTAGTAACAAATTTCATATGCATTTTTTTCAAACAATACAAGTTCTCGAACGAAATGGTGATCAATGTCGATACGTTTAGCTCTTTTGTGTGCTACTGGGTTTTCACTAAGGAAGATGGCACTTAAGTTGTCACAAAGTAACATTAGGCGTTCAGTTGGCAATGCATTTAAGTCACGGAAAGGATGAGGAATTCATGTGAGCTCGGCAGTGCTGTTTGCCATGGCTTGGTATTCGGATTCAAAGCTACATCTTAAAAAGTGAGTTTCTTTTTTCAAACTCCCAGACCCAAGATTTGCACCAGAGAAGATCGTGTAGCCATAGGTGGAACGTCTGGTTTCAATATAACTCGTTAAATCTGCATATTAGTAACCAATGAACATTGATTTGGTAGACACAAAAATTGAAGACCATGATTGAGAGTGTCCTTGATGTATCACATGATCCTTTTTACTAAGGTAAGGTGTTCATGTGTTGTAGGGTGGAGGAACTGACCTGCTTGATTAACAATGTATGAGATGTTCGAGTTGGTGATAACCAAATAATAAAGAGCGCCAACAAACGATCGTTAGAGGGTTGAGTCGTGAAAAGGAGTTTTGTTTATAGAAAAAAACATCGTTTGTGGCAAGTGGCATTCCAACAGCTTTAGAAACAAGAAGACCGGCCCGACATAGAATATCATGACCATACTTGGTTTGTTGTAGAAACAAACCGTCGGAAGTGTAATGGTATGTTGAAAGTGTAAGCCGCCTAAAGCTTGGTAGTAACAAATTTCATATGCAATTTTTCGGACAATACAAGTTCTTGAACGAAATGGTGATCAATGTCGATATGTTTAGCTCTCTTGTGTGCTACCGGGTTTTCACTAAGGAAGATGGCGCTTATGTTGTCACAAAGTAACATTAGGCGTTCAGTTGGCAATGCATTTAAGTCACGAAAAGGATGAGGAATCCATGTGAGCTCGACAGTGCTTTTCGCCATGGTTTGGTATTTGGATTCACAGCTACATCTTAAAAAGTTAGGTTTTTTTTTCAAACTCCTAGACCCAAGATTTGCACCAAACAAGATCGTGTAGCCATAGGTGGAACATCTGGTTTCATTATAACACGTTAAATCTGCATCTGAGTAACCAATGAGGATAGATTTGGAGGACACAAAAATTGAAGACCATGATTGAGTGTGTCCTTGATGTATCGCATGATCCTTTTTACTAAGGTGCGGTGTTCATGTGTAGGAGGGTGGAGGAACTGACATGCTTGATTAACAATGTATGAGATGTCCAGGTTGGTGATAGCCAAATACTAAAGAGCGCCAACAAACGATCGGTAGCGGGTTGAGTCATGAAAAGGAGTTTTGTTTATAGATAAAGCATCGTTTGTGGCAAGTGGCATTCAAACAGGTTTACAAACAAGAAGACCGGCCCGACATAGAATATCATGACCATACTTGGTTTGGTATAGAAACAAACCATCGGTTGTGCAATGGTTTGTTGAAAGTGTAAGCCGCCTAAAGCTTGGTAGTAATTAATTTCATTTGCAATTTTTCGTACAATACAAGTTCTCGAACGAAATGGTGATCAATGTCGATATTTTTAGCTCTCTTATGTGCTACGAGTTTTTTCACTAAGGAAGATGGCGCTTAATTTGTCACAAAGTAACATTAGGCCTTCAGTTGGTAATGCATTTAAGTCACGTAAGGGATGAGGAATCCATGTGAGCTCAACAGTGTTGTTCACCATGGCTTGGTATTCGGATTGACAACTACATCTTAAAAAGGTAGTTTTTTTTTCATACTCGAAGACCCAAGATTTCCACGAATGAAGATCGTCTAGCCATAGGTAGAACATCTGGTTTCAATATCACATGTTAAATCTGCATCTGAGTAACCAATGATCATAGATTTGGAGGACACAAAAATTGCAGACCATGATTAAGAATTCCCTTGATGTACGGCATGATCCTTTTTACTAAGGTGAGGTGTTCATGTGTTGGAGGGTGGAGGAACTGACCTGCTTCATTAACAATGTATGAGATGTCCGGTTTGGTGATAGCGAAATACTAAAGGGTGCAAAAAAAAACGATCGGAAGAGGGTTGAGTCGTGAAAAGGAGTTTTGTTTATAGAAAAAACATCGTTTCTGGCAAGTGGCATTCCAACAGGTTAGAAACAAGAAGACCTGCCCGACATAGAGTATCATGACCATACTTGGTTTGGTTTATAAACACACCATCGGAAGTGTAATGGTTTATTGAAAGTGTAAGCCGCCGAAAGCTTGGTAGTAACAAATTTCATATGTAATTTTTCGGACAATACAAGATCTCAAACGAAATGGTGATCAATGTCGATATTTTAGCTCTCTTGTGTGCTACCGGGTTTTCACTAAAAAAGATGGCGCTTAAGTTGTCACAAAGTAACATTAGGTGTTCAGTTGGCAATGCATTTAAGTCACAGAAAGGATGAGGAATCCATGTGAGCTTGGCAATGCTGTTCGCCAAGGCTTGGTATTTGGATTCACAGCTACATCTTAAAAAGTTAGGTTTCTTTTTTCAAACTCCTAGACCCAAGATTTGCACCAGAGAAGATCGTGTAGCCATAGGGAGAACGTTTGGTTTCAATATAACATGTTAAATCTGCATCTGAGTAACCAATGAGCATAGATTTGGAGGACACAAAAATTGAAGACCATGATTGAGAGTGTCCTTGATGTATCGCATGATCCTTTTTACTAAGGTGAGGTGTTCATGTGTTGGAGGGTGGAGGAACTAACCTTCTTGATTAACAATGTATGAGGTGTCCGGGTTGGTGATAACCAAATACTAATGAGCGCCAACAAACGATCGGTAGAGGGTTGAGTCGTTCAAAGGAGTTTTGTTTATAGAAAAAACATCATTTGTGGCCAGTGGCATTCCAACAGGTTTAGAAAAAAGAAGACCGACCCGACATAGAATATCATGACCATACTTGGTTTGGTTTAGAAACAAACCATCGGAAGTGCAATGGTTTGTTGAAAGTGTAAGCTGCCTAAAGCTTGGTAGTAATGAATTTCATTCGGAAATTTTCATATAATACAGGTTCTCGAACGAAATGGTGATCAATGTCGATATTTTTAGCTCCCTTGTGTGCTACCAGGTTTTTCACTAAGGAAGATGGCACTTAAGTTGTCACAAAGTAACATTAGGCGATCAGTTGGCAATGCCTTTAAGTCACGTAACGGATGTGGAATCCGTGTAAGCTCGGCAGTGCTGTTCGCCATGGCTTGGTATTCGGATTCAAAACTACATCTTAAAAAGGTAGTTTTTTTTTCAAACTCGAAGACCTAATATTTACACGAAAGAAGATCGTGTAGCCATAGGTGGAACGTCTTGTTTCAATATAACACGTTAAATTTGTATCCGAGTAACCAATGAACATAGATTTGGAGGACACAAAAATTGAAGACCATGATTGAGAGTTTCCTTGATGTATTGCATGATCCTTTTTACTAAGGTGAGGTGTTCATGTGTTGGAGGGCGGAGGAACTGACCTGCTTGATTAACAATGTATGAGATGTCCGGGTTGGTGATAACCAAATACTAAAGAGAGGTAACACACGATCGGTAGAGGGTTGAGTCGTTCAAAGGAGTTTTGTTTATAGAAAAAACATGATTTCTGGCTAGTGGGATTCCAACAGGTTTAGAAACAAGAAGACCGTCCCGAATTAGAATATCATGACCATACTTGGTTTGGTTTGGAAACAAACCATCAGAAGTGCAATGGTTTGTTGAAAGTGTAAGCCGCCTAAAGCTTGGTAGTAACGAATTTCATTTGCAATATTTCGTACAATACAAGTTCTCGAAAGAAATGGTGATGAATTTCGATATTTTTAGCTCTCTTGTGTGCTACCGGGTTTTTCACAAAGGAAGGTGGCACTTAAGTTTTCACAAAGTAACATCAGGCATTCAGTTGGCAATGCATTTAAGTCACGTAAGGGATGAGGAATCCATGTGAGCTCGGCAGCGCTGTTCGCCATGGCTTGGTATTCGGATTCACAACTACATCTTAAAAAGGTAGGGTTTTTTTTCAAACTTGAAGACCCAATATTTGCACCAAAGAAGATCGTGTAGCCATAGGTGGAACGTCTGGTTTCAATATAACACGTTAAATTTACATCTGAGTAACCAATGATCATAGATTTGGAGGACACAAAAATTGAAGACCATGATTGAGAGTTTCCTTGATGTATCGCATGATCCTTTTTACTAAGGTGAGGTGTTCATGTGTTGGAGGGTGGAGGAACTAACCTGCTTGATTAACAATGTATGAGATGTTCGGGTTGGTGATAGCCAAATACTAAAGAGCGCAAACAAAAGATCGGTCGAGGGTTGAGTCATAAAAAGGAGTTTTGTTTATAGAAAAAACATCGTTTGTGGCAAGTGACATTCCAACAGGTTTTGAAACAAGAAGACCAGATTAACATAGAATATCCTGACCATGCTTGGTTTGGTTTAGAAACAAACCATTGGAAGTGCAATGGTTTGTTGAAAGTGTAAGCCGCCTAAAGCTTGGTAGTAACAAATTTCATATTTAGTTTTTCGGAGAGTACAAGTTCTCGAACGAAATGGTGATCAATGTCGATATGTTTAGCTCTCTTGTGTGCTACCGGGTTTTCACTAAGGAAGATGGCGATTAAGTTGTCACATAGTAACATTAGGTGTTCAGTTGGGAATGCATTTAAGTTACGTAAGGGATGAGGAATCCATGTGAGCTCGGCAGTGCTATTCGTCATGGCTTGGTATTCAGATTCACAACTACATCTTAAAAAGGTAGTTTTTTTTTTCAAACTCCAAGACCCAAGATTTGCACCAAAGAAGATTGTGTAGCCATAGGTGGAACGTCTGGTTTCAATATATCACGTTAAACCAGCATATGAGTAACCAATGAGCATAGATTTGGAGGACACTGTAAGTCCCTAATCTGCTTGTGTATCAATCAGATCCATTTGATGGTGCGGAATCCCAATCAAACGGATGATGTCATATCAAATAGAAGATAAGGAAAATAAGAAAACGATGAATCTATGATGTATTCAATGAAATAATTGAAGCTCCCTACACTTAGTTCACACACACTCTTCTCTCTCTAGTTTCTCTCACACCTTAGAATGCACACACTAAAGCTCCTTGGTGTTCATCACTTTTTTCCTCACACCCCTTACTCCTATATATATACACACGTGAAACATGGGCCGTAAATAGGGTTTACAGCCGTAAGCGCCCCCTTAGCCATAAACTTGACCGTAAACACATAAGATATTACATAAAAATACAATTTCCTAGAAAAGCAAAGTATAAACCATAATATTGACCCAACAATCTCCCCATTGGTTTATAGCTTTCTTTTCTTTTCTTAAATGACCCAACAAGCTCCCCCTAAGAAGTAGCTGGCTTTTCTTGTTAATCTTCATTAGGAACTTGGCTGCAGCATTAATCTTCAAATTCTTCACGACTTCAAGATGAACTTGATGAGTCTTCAATGAATGACTTCATATTAAGAGGTTGGGCTTTTCTTCAGAGTTTGGTTTTGAACGCACGTCGGGTGAGGAGGCTTGATGTACTGATTCTTGAAAGATAGCGCTTTCAGCTTGAGAATCTTCAGAGAGAACCTCAGAGAGAATTCAACTTCTAGATCACTTTAGCAGGTACAAAGATAGCAGCAGATTGATTGAGGAGGCTTCAATGCAATCCCTCACATAATCTTCAATTGCAATTTCACCTTGCTTCTGGGGTTGAAAGATTGAATGTCGAAAAAATAATCTTCATTTCTTGCTCGTTCGAATGCAAATCCTTCGATGCTCACGAACGAGGCGTTGGCTCAAAAATCTTCAACACAAACTCCATGAGTCTTATATATACCTAAAATCAGTTTTCAAGACAAAACAAAACTAAATAGAAAACTTAGCACACAAATTAAAAAAGAAACAAAAATATTTTTAGATTTGTTAATTAATTTTTTTTGATTTTCTTGTATTTTTGAATTTTTCTGATTTTTTTTCATTATTTTTAATTTTTAATTCTCCCCTAATATTTAAATTAGAAGAAACTATGACAAATTTAACAAAAATAAAAATGATATCTAGCTTTAAGAGTGATTTGAGATCAAAGTTTTTAGACAGCCTTAATCCACTTGTCGGTACCTTCCATCTCCACGTCTTTGTCTGGTCGATCGCCGGTATTGTTGTCCATTTAAACACGAAAAATTGTGACAGATTCAGGACATACTATTTGTTACAAGACAAGGTAAACTTAAGTTCCTAAAAATTATATCTGATCCTAATTCCTTCGATACTATATGTTAAGGACCATTCATCTGAACACGACCAGGGATATTGTTGTCCACCTAAGTTGAGCAGCGAGATCTATAGACAATCTTTGAGTGTTCAATTTTAATTGTACTGGAACATGTTCCCGCTTCGTGATATGCCCCAGCCATCAAGAACTTCCAGAGTACTCCTTACATAGGGTGAGCAGACAATCATTCAGAGAGAGAACATATTCAGATTGCTATTACTTATTGTTTCAGAGGGTTGAGAAATAGAAGGTTGCATATGCAGTGTACCAGGTCGGATTAGAAGTCACGCAAAGGAGACAGCATATGGCTAACAGATAAGAGGAATTTCATATATATATATATATATATATATGACTAACAGACAGAAAGAAAGAAAACGATATATATATATATATATATATATATATATATATATATATATAACATGCAGAGAAATAGAGTTGTATATGTTGTGTACCAGGTCGGATTGGAAGTCACGCAAAGGAGACAACATATGACTAACAAACAGAAAGAAAGAAAACGATTTTCTACAGACCTAATTTATCGGAATTTACCAGTCGCCCCATCCAACCGGAATTAAGGATAGAATCCACACATTGAGGAAAAGTTAAACCACGGTTCCAAGTGCGGGTTCATTTAATCTGACGAGTGGATTCCCATACATATCTCCCTGCTCAACCTATCCAACCGTCATATTGTCAAGCTAAACGTATCTAACTAGGTCAAGATTTGTCAAGTCTATAAATTTCCGAAGTTCAACTCTACCTAGTCATGTCCATTTAGAATCTTTCGTGCCTACCGACGCATCAAACCAGAGCATAGACCCTTCAACATGGTTTTTTGATTTTATGATTTTCTAATGTTTTTGGATTTTTTAAAATTTCATAATTTTCTAATTTTTGTTTTGTTTTGATTTCTCCCCCTAAATTTGTGCATACGAGAGAAACGAAAGTAAATGCGCAAATTTAAACTATCCTAAAACAAAAATTAGTCTTTAAAGCGAATTAGCTTAGGAAAAACTCAGGAGTATAGAGAAGAAAACTCAAACCGTAAGTCACCGATTGAATTAGCATCCAGAAGGTTTGAGAACAACATGCGTAAATTCTTCATGTTGTTAAGCACTAACCCCTTGAGTGATCTCTTCCTTTCTTCCTTTCCCGCAAAAAGACACATACTCTCAAACAAAGGTCTGAATGTTGTACAGTTGAGAGATGTACCCTATCATGTGCCTGGAACAGCTACTACCAACAAACCGAAGTCTGATGATATGCCTCCATAGCTGCTCCGACACAGAGCGGGATCAATTGGTCTTTGGAACCCAGTCCATTTTGAAACTGGGTCGACCTTTGTCATCCTTGCACGGTACTCTCTCCCATTACATATCCTGTTTATCAAAAACAGAAGATCAAGAAATATTAGAGGCATTAGCTGATTTGGGAGAGTGAGCCTTTAGAACCCATTTGTAGTTGGGTTTAACCCATTTTTTTCGATCTGATGACTGGCTCAATACTTGCTTTTGATCTTGATGTCGGCCGTTGAGATGACTTTGATTTTGGCTTCACGAGAGCATCTCCTGGATTTGGCTTCTTGGCCGACATTCCCTTCTTGACTTTGGGATTTTGATTCTTGTCCTTTGGAGTTTGATTCTTGGCCTTGGGAGTTGAATTCTTGGCCTTCTTGGCATTCCAGTCGTCAATGTATGATCATGATCTCGAGGGGTTTATTTTGAAGTATCTCCCTCTTGGAGCGTTCTGCCATCCTTGTGCATAGTAGGGAATGTATGCACGATTTGGACAATTTCTGGCAATGTGTCCAGGTGTTCCATAGTAAAAACATGTCTTTTTCTTCACTGTGAAGTTGTTTCGTCCTGCCCCTGGTGGCGTATCCTTGCCTTGACTCTTATTATTCCCACAAGCGCAATTGTAGGAGGCACTCTGTTTTGCTGGAATTGGTGGCCTGTATTTCTCAACAGCAAGTTGATCAGAAACAGCTGAGTTCGAAGCAACATATTCAGATTTCAAGGAGATGTTGGTTTGTTCAATGGTTTTCTCCTTGTTCTCATGTTCTGCTAGTTTACCTACACATGAAGCAAAAACTTTAGTATTTTCAACATTAATAAATCCTCCTAACACAAATCCATCTCGTTTGCCAAAACGAAGATGTGGCTCCCTGTCAGTTTCGTCCTATGTCATTGTGGTGGATGTGTAGTTATGATTATAAGGAGGAGGTACACTATCATACCCTAGACCCTTGTTTTGATTTTCTTTGAATTTTAATTGGGTTTCATATAAGGACTCGACTGTCTGACTTGAAGCAGTATAGTTTTTGAAATTGACATCTGTTTTTCCACACTTAATTTTTAAAGCGTCAAGTTCTTCAGTTACAGCAGCAAGTTGTCTCTTAATATAGTCATAATTTTCACACTTGTTGCTATACTCTTCTTGAAGCTTCCTAAAGTCCTTGGTTTTTGCTTCTAATTCAGCCTTCGGGGGTTTCTGTCCTTTCCTGAGTAGATATCCTTTATATCTTAGGTCCTCAACTTCCTTTTTTAATAAATCAATTTGTTCCCGAAGAAATTTAATCGTATCTTCACATGATTGAGAACATGAAACTTCACATGAATGAGAACACAACACTTCATTGACCGGAAGGTTTGCGGAACTCATTGTTTTTCGACAATTCAAAGTGTTAAGTTCTTCAATTATATCAGCCAGACTAAGACGATTGAGATCTTCTGTCTTCTTGATGTCAGCCACGTCCATATCCCACGATTTCGGAAGTGCATTCAGCAGCTTTTTGTTTATCTCAGATTTGGTCAAGACGATCCCAGCTATATTCATCTTAGTAGAGAGCGTCGTAAATCGCTGCAACTGAGCTTCCAGGGTTTCTCCAGGGATATAATCGAACATGTTGAAATTTTGTCTTAAAATCTCCTGATGACTCTCTTTAATATTTTCAATTTCCTCGTAAACTTCAAAAACTATTAAAAGCACAACTAGAATTTAAAAGTGAAACTTAAATTTAAAAATGCCCTTTGACTATAAACCTCAAAAGTCAACTTTAAAAGTCAAATTTAAAAGGTCAAACTCAAAAGTCAAACTTGAAAAGTCAAACCGAAAAGCTAAATTTGAAAATTTAAAAGTCAAACGAGAAAGTCAAAGTTCAAAGTCAAAGGTCAAACTTAAAGTCAAAGTCAAAATTTGAAGTAAAAAGTCAAAAGTGAAATTCAAAAATAAAAAATTAAATTTTTTGGTTGAAAAAGAAATTTAAAAATGAAAGAAATTGATTTTTGGGGTTAAAATTGTTAAAATGCGAAATCTGATGCGACTGGGAGTGGTTTTATGTTAAAATCGAAAGGTATGTAAAAAGTTGCTGGTTGGTTCAACTGGTAAGATGTGTTGCCTATGAGCCAGAGGTCGCGGGTTCTATCCCCGTCACCCCCGAATACGCCTCTAATTTATTTTTAATGTGCGAAGACGAAGACTGTAGCTCGCTGAACGAGATTCGAGACCGAGGCTCCGAGGCGCGAGCCGATGCGAGATGCTAGTCCGAAGTCCGAAAGCGAGGACCTGGTGCGAGGATGCTGAACGAGGCGATGTGCTGATGTGAAGCTTGGCTTGCTGCTGCCGAGAAGTGTATAAAGTTTAAACAATCAAACTACTTTGCAAGATCCCTTGTAGCACAACTGGTTAAGGCGCGATTTTTGAAGTGTTGGAGGTCTCGAGTTCGAACCCTGCCACCTCAAAATCCATTTCTTTTTATAATAAAGAGCTGTTGATGCGAGGACGAGGAAGCAAACACGACTCCGGCGACCGTAAACCCTTCAAAGACCGTAAATTCTCCAGAAATCGCTGTTCTTGACGAAAACAACGTTTTTTTCACCCTTTTTGGTCCAAAACTCGATCAAAAAATCGTTTTTAGGAAAAACGTGAAGAACAAACCCCCATTATTTTTGCGAGATCTATCCAAAAACGCAAAAATCTCTTCAAAATAAGATAAAATAAGCTCCAGATCTGAAAAAAATTGATTGATACAACCAAGCTCTGATATCAATTGTAAATCCTAATCTGCTTGTGTATCAATCAGATCCGTTTGATGGTGCGGAATCCCAATCAAACGGATGATGTCAGATCAAATAAAAGAGAAGGAGAAGAAGAAAACGATGAATCTATGATGTATTCAATGAAATGATTGGAGCTCCATACACATAGTTCACACACACTCTTCTCTCTCTAGTTTCTCTCACACCTTAGAATGCACACACTTAACCTCCATGGTGTTCATCACTTTTTTCTTCACAACCCTCACCCCTACATATATACACACGGGAAACATGGGCCATAAACAACGTTTACGGCCGTAAACACACCCTTAGCCATAAACTTGACTGTAAACACATAAGATATTACATAAAAATACAATTTCCTAGAAAAGCAAAGTATAAACCATAATATTGACCCAACAGACACAAAAATTGAAGACAATAATTGAGAGTGTCTTTGATGTATCGCATGATCCTTTTTACCAAGGTGAGGTGTTCATGTGTAGGAGGGTGGAGGAACTGACCTGCTTGATTAACAATGTATGAGATGTCCAGGTTGGTAATAGCCAAATACTAAAGAGCGCCAACAAACGATCGATAAAGGGTTGAGTTGTGAAAAGGAGTTTTGTTTATAGAAAAAACATCGTTTATGGCAAGTGGCATTCCAACAGGTTTAGAAACAAGAAGACCGGCCCGACATAGAATATCATGACCATACTTGGTTTGGTTTAGAAACAAACAATCGGAAGTGTAATGGTTTTTTGAAAGTGTAAGCAGCCTAAAGCTAGGTAGTAACAAATTTCATATGGAATTTTTCGGACAATACAAGTTCTTGAACAAAATAGTGATCAATGTCGATATGTTTACCTCTCTTGTGTGCTACCGGGTTTTCACTAAGGAAGATGGCGCTTAAGTTGTCACAAAGTAACATTAAGCGTTCAGTTGGCAATGCATTTAAGTCACAGAAAGGATGAGGAATCCATGTGAGCTCAGCAGTGCTGTTCGCCATGGCTTGGTATTTGGATTCACAACCACATCTTAAAAAGTTAGGTGATTATTTTTCAAACTCCCAGACCCAAGATTTGCACCAAAGAAGATCGTGTAGCCATAGGTGGAACGTCTAGTTTCAATATAACACGTTAAATCTGCATTTGAGTAACCAATGAGCATAGATTTGGAGGACACAAAAATTGAAGACCATCATTGTGAGTTTCCTTGATGTATCGCATGATCCTTTTTACTAAGGTGAGGTGTTCATGTGTTGGAGGGTGGAGTAACTGACCTGCTTGATTAACAATGTATGAGATGTCCGGGTTGGTGATAACCAAATACTAAAGAGTGCTAACAAACGATCGGTAGAGGGTTAAGTTGTTCAAAGGAGTTTTGTTTATAGAAAAAACATCATTTGTGGCCAGTGGCATTCCAACAGGTTTAGAAACAAGAAGACCGACCCGAATTAGAATATCATGACCATACTTGGTTTGGTTTGGAAACAAACCATCAGAAGTGCAATGGTTTGTTGAAAGTGTAAGCCGCCTAAATCTTGGTAGTAACGAATTTCATTTGCAATTTTTTGTACGATACAAGTTCTCGAACGGAATGGTGATGAATGTCGATATTTTTAGCTGTCTTGTATGCTACCAGGTTTTTCACAAAGGAAGATGGCGCTTAAGTTTTCATAAAGTAACATCAGGCGTTCAGTTGGCAATGCATTTAAGTCATGTAAGGGATGAGGAATCCATATGAGCTCGGCAGTGCTGTTCGCCATGGCTTGGTATTCGGATTCACAACTAAATCTTAAAAAGGTAGGGTTTTTTTTTCAAACTCGAAGACCCAATATTCGCACCAAAGAAGATCGTGTAGCCATAGGTGGAACGTCTGGTTTAAATATAACACGTTAAATTTGCATCTGAGTAACCAATGATCATAGATTTGGAGGACACAAAAATTGAAGACCATGATTGAGAGTGTCCTTGGTGTATCGCATGATCCTTTTTACTAAGGTGAGGTGTTCACGTGTTGGAAGGTGGAGGAACTGACCTGCTTCATTAACAATGTATGAGATGTCCGGGTTGGTGATGGCCAAATACTAAAGAGCGCCAACAAAAAATCAATAGAGGGTCGTGAAAAGGAGTTTTATTTATAGAAAAACATCGTTTGTCTCAAGTGGCATTCCAACAGGTTTAGAAACACGAAGACCGGCCTGACATAAAATATCATGACCATACTTGGTTTGGTTTAGAAACAAACCATTGGAAGTGTAATGGGTTGTTGAAAGTGTAAGCCGCCTAAAGCTTGGTAGGAACAAATTTCATATGAAAATTTTCAGACAATACAAGTTTTCGAACAAAATGGTGATCAATGTCGATATGTTCTGCTCTCTTGTGTGCTACCGGGTTTTCACTAAGAAGATGGAGATTAAGTTGTCACAAAGTAACATTAGGTGATCAGTTGGCAATGCATTTAAGTCACGTATGGGATGAGGAATCCATGTGAGCCTGGCAGTGCTGTTCGCCATGGCTTGGTATTGAGATTTACAACTACATCTTAAAAAGGTAGTTTTTTTGTCAAACTCCAAGACCCAAGATTTGCACCAAAGAAGATCGTGTAGCCATAGGTGGAACGTCTGGTTTCAATATAACACGTTAAACATGCATCTGAGTAACCAATGAGCATAGATTTGGAGGACACAAAAATTGTAGACCATGATTGAGAGTGTCCTTGATGTATAGCATGATCCTTTTTACTAAGGTGAGATGTTCATGTGTAGGAGGGTGGAGGAACTGACCTGCTTGATTAACAATGTATGAGATGTCCAGATTGGTGATAGCTAAATACTAAAGAGCGCCAACAAACGATCGGTAGAGGGTTGAGTCGTGAAAAGGAGATTGTTTATAGAAAAAACTGATGGGATTTAGCCATAAGAACATCCTATGTGCTTATACAAACCCTAATGCTTGGATCTAGGTTTCTCTATTGTACATGCAATTCATCCAAGACTATAAACCCTAGATCTAGTATATATTAATCAATATAACATATAAATTAGGGTTTAGAATATACCTTGATTGTTATGTAGCAATAACAATCTCAAATCCTTCTTGTATTGACTTTAGAAAGCTTAGAGTCACAAATGTCACTCCTCTAATGGTTCACAAACACCAAGAGAAAGAGGATGAAGATGAGAAGAGAAGGAGGCTGCCCAAAAAACGTCCAAAACCCTAAGGAGTTCCTTGCCCACATTTTTGGTACTCTAGGGATCTTTAGATAGTGAAGCTATTAGGGTTATCAAACAAGGAAACCCTAATTTAGATGCTTAAGCCCTAAGCAACCCATGGACTCCTTCCTTAAAGGCCTAGGATGATTTCTAATGGGTTTCCCCATAGAATTCGTCCACCCCTTTAATATGGAGTCCATTAGCTCAATATTCAACTATCATACAATTGACAGTTCTAGTCCCTCAAGTTTAATTAATGTTTTTTAACCACAAAATTAATTATCAATTAACTCTTGATTAATATTAATTAAACAATATGATTTCTCCTTTAATATATTATTCTCATAATATATTAATAAATCATATTTAATCCTCTCTCTCCGTAATTCATCCTATGAAGTTGCTTTGGTGAAGGCAACCCAAAAGGACCATGCACCATCGGGTCAAGTACATACCAAAATAGTTATGGACTTAGACACTAATCCAACAGTCTCCCACTTGGATAAGTTTAATAACTATTCTGCGTATGACTTCAGATCATGATCTGCAATCGTAGCTTTCAAAAGCCGCTGTCAACTCTGATCTTATCAGATACACGTCCTTTAGATAAGGGATCATATATTCCTCCATTCTAGATATCGTATAGACTAAGACATGGATCTAAATCATTCTCTCTATCTATGTGTTGTTTCCCGATTTTTGATTTATGATGACTAACAACAGACTACAATTGAACACATGAATTTAGTCCCGGCTTGGCCAAGCGCTTAGGTGCCATCACTAAATCATCGAGGGGCCCACATATATCGCTTTTATCCTACTTTGGATAAAAGGAACGGATAAACTTTGACTCAATGCTCGCTTGCACTCACTCACCAAATCACACACAACAGTATGTTTTATAACACCAAGTTACTGGTGCGTTTACATATTATCAATGTGCAACCGACTCGCAAGATACAACTCACGCATCTCGGTTTCAAGAATATAAGATATTATCGTCTCACCAATCACTCGTGATAAAATCCATGAAGTGATCCAAGTGAGCGAGGGTTTAATCCAATGCTCAAATCATATTCATAAGCACTCATGAACGTTGCATCAAACATTTGCTTATGTCTAATGCTCTTTAGACAATCCACACACCAATTCATGATAGTCTTCATTCATATCTACTTCCAACATATGAACGACTGTGGCCCGTTTGAATAATTTGATTGTTCTAAACCAATTAAATTATTCAGGAAGTCAAAACATGCAAAGTGAAACACAAGAATAATACTAATCCCATATGACCTCAAACCTTTGAGTATAAATAAAACACCTTTTATTTATCACCATATCGATTACTCATTATTTGTTGTTTCGGGTAATCAACTTCTTACTTGAATTATTACAACGCTTGTCCCATGCTCTTAGCATGCACACAATATTTACCTACGGTTCTTACTTTGTGAAATAGATCAAATGAACACATTTCCAATCATACTCATTTCACAACTCCTAATCCTTTTTCATAAGTGAAAGAATATCAAATTCTTGCCACTTATAGAATATGCTAGATTCTAACATTTTATGCAATGATGCTTTCGTAATGTCATAGCACAAAAGTCACAATGACTATTGCCAATGAATTACAAAGTCCTCTATCGGAGATTGTTACAAGACAATTCCATAGATGTGATGTCTCTCACTCAAAGTACATTCCTTTGAACATCCATTTGCATAAAATTTCTAATCTAGACATAGATTCTCAATATCCTACTCCCAATATGAAACGTTTCAATATTTTCCATATGACAACTCATTCTTAATAGAATCTTTTCTATTCATAATAATGTCTATATGGTCCATCCAATACTATACTTCCAACTACTCACAAGCGACCAATCCTCGGCGAACTTTGGATTGTCATTTGATAGTTGTCTAATTTTCTTAGTCAAAACCGATTCTTGTCCTTTTTCCCTCTTTATGCGCTAGACATTTGGAAAATTTTAGAATGGTCAATTATTATAGCATTTGCAATTTATCCTATACCTGAAGCGTATGGGACACGATGCATAATGTCTTACATAAATATTTGATACTTTATCAATCTTCTGCCATAATATTTTATGTGCTACGTTTTCACAATTCGAACTATGAAGAGGAATGCCATAATCATAATCGAAATTTAAGAACACACTATGTATCCTTGACTAAATTTATTAACATTCCACAACCTAAGCCTTTAGATTTAAAATGAAGCATAATATTCTCTCCCTTAATTATAGCAAAACAACTATTCAACCCTTACAACTTTGCAAAGTATGACTCTTGTTTTCTATAATTAATATTTCTAACTTGCAATACTTGCCTTAATAATCATACAAGCGTAACATTTATGCTCCCACTATCACGATGATTATTATAAATATTACACTTATGCTCCCGCTAGCTTTGACATGTATTCAGAAACAACTTAACTTTCGGAAAAACAATGCCTATTGAATTTCTTTAAGTTCATATTTCAAATACCCAATGCTTTGATAATCTTTTATCAAGGCTTCTTAAACTTATACACGTTTGTCTTAGATAGCTCATATGTGTGTCTTAAACAATTCAGACTAATTGCCAAATCTCACAATTCGAATCATGGAAAGGGATACCGTAACCATAATCGAATTCGAGAATACAATTTTACAATCACTATCTTCTTAAAATCTCTATTAGTGAAAGCATTTCCTCACAGTCATTTTCATGAAGGAGGGAATCTTATGACACTTAGATTTTAATGGTGTATGTGTTCCTATCCATGTGAATTTGTCAAAACCAAAGTTTACGACAAATTCAAACTCATATGGACCGAACTTTCTTAATCTTGATTTCTTGCCTTATGGTAACACAGCTGCCGACCATGTCTTCCAAGTAGTTAAGCAGCTCACCCTTTCCTATCAATGTACTTTTCATTGATCAAGGTCCTTGCCTTTTATGCATTCAAATGAGAACTCATAGGACCCACATGCATAATTAACTCAATTGGAACGGTATAGAAACAAGATAGTGTCAACACGATAGGTTGTGAACCTCAACTCGTGTGCCAGTGATGATCGATAAGGTTTATTTTGATTTGTTCTTGAAACCTTTTCAAGACCATTGAGACTCCCACTGACTCCTTGACATATAAGATTCTCTTGTCAATAAACATTTCTCGACAAACAACTATTCAAGAGTTAGTGTAGCCTTTATCAAAACACTTCATAAATTGGTCCTAGTTGGTCTTTGTCTTATTCAAGTCATCACAACTTACCAATTTCAAATGTGCAAGAATAAGAAAACCTTTTTCCAAATTCTACATTTGATGAATGTTATAAACCTTTTTAAGACTTGTCACTCAATATCACAATCTTAACTCTAAGACTTGTTTTGGAATGAAGTATGATTGACTTCTTGATTTAACCATTTCTTTAATTCTTAATTCCTCTTCTTAGACATGCAATTGTAATAAGATTTACTTAGAGGATAAATTAAGATATGGTTCTTAATCATTAAGACATATCATAAAGCATAAAAGGTACTCTCCCTTCTTCTTAGAATACAGAAACTTTTATCTTTTTGCCTACTTGATTCTTCTTATTCATTCTGCTATTGATTTAAACTTTTTTCAATCAATTCAGAATTACACTTAATCTTATCAGTATAATTATATTTACTAAACCTTTAGTAAATCATGGCGAATATCTTTGTTACTTTTGTGGTGGACTTGATCAACATGTAACTTTGTGTACTCGATCTCCTAGTCCTTCACTTGACACTTTGTCAACGAATTAGTCTAATTTCCAAATATGAAATTTTTCATTCATCGTGCAACCAAGTTGCATGATTCCAAGTTTCTGTCCAATTGAAACTTTGGTGATTAGAAACTTTCCCTATTTGGTAAATTCTTGACATTTCCACTATTAACATAATTAAGATTCACATCCATTTGTTGTAGAAATATGCAAACATCAATTTTTCATAACGATTTCATTGCAAGGAAATAAATAAATAAATGAGTCAAGTTAAAATTTATTTTATTCATAAAAGCAGCAGAAAACATTTGTCCTTACAATGCAAAATCAACTGAAAACTATGTAGTCAAAAGAAAAATTCCTAACAACTCTATCATAACTTTCTAAGCTCAAAATCTAATCTTCAAATCCATGCGATCGAGATCCATTTCTTAGTGATTAGACTTATCTTGCTCTTTCATCAAGCTTCCTCTCTTTTCACTAATCCTGCAAAACATTCAAATGCAATCTTATCATATCATGTATTAAGAATCAACGAATAGGAACTTAATGGAGTTAGATAGTGGATTTTACCTGAAGCACAACCATACTCTTTGACTCTCCCATCTTCTGGACTCTTCAGGCTCTTAGGGCAGACTTGTATCCAATGCCCTTTCTCTTGGCAGCAAACGCAGGTCGGTTCTCCTAGAACGTCCTCAGAAGCATGGTTGGTTGACTTTCCCAACAAATATGCTCCATTGCTTTGCCAAATCATTTCTGATTCAGCAACAAGGAGCATGTAAGTTAGGTCAATGAGGTTTTCGTCATGATCCATCATATAATACTTTCTTTTGAACTCATTATATGATTTAGGGAGTGACTGCAAAACCCAGTTCACAGCCAACTTATCATGGAATGACGCACCCAACATTATCAACCTATCGATGTGTGATTTCATTCCTAGAACGTGGGCACACACGGGTTTACCATCTTCATGTTTCATTTCCAATTGGGCTTTAGTGACATTGAACCTTTCAATTCTTCGATCTTGTGGGTTTGGGAGAATGATTGGAGGAGGTGGAGGAAGTGAAGCATGATATCTTGTTCCTTGATCGAATCGTGGAATATCATATTCATGTGGAATGCTTGTTCCACGGGATTTGGGAAGACCATAGTTGTCGTACTTTGACATCTACAAAACGGGAGAAAAATAAAGTCAAGTTAGTTGATAGATTGAGTCCTTAATAAATCACCCAAATAAGATACTAAGGCTAGGACCCAACACAATATTCCACAACTCGGGAGAGGGATGCCGTAACCCAAATTGCAGAACATTTGAAGGTAAGTGAATGACGATTCACTAATTTTCCACCATGAAAAACGAAGACCGATTAAGTTTTAAATACTTTGAAAACTCCTAGATCCTTTGAGATTCATTGAACTTTTCAATGGCATGTTTAAATCTCGATATGCCCCTCTAGTTTGTGACTGGGATACCGAGGATCACAAAGCGGGTGTGAATAACCATGCAAACTTACATGGTGCCCTCACATGTTACAGTCACCTATTCGATGTGCCGGTAAACCACACACGTTCCACTGAACTATGACAAACATTGAGTCACCCTTTGCTACCTTTGCTTAGAACCATTTAGTGTGCCGGTAAACCACACACGCTCCACTAACGTCTTCGCAAGGGTACAAAGTGTAATTTCATGGAATTGCATCAATTCACTTTTGCCTAAAGTAACTAAGATTGGGAATTTGTAAAACATTTAGTTACTTTTGTACTTGATTATACTTATAATGGAAGGTTTCTGTCCCATCCTACCCGTTCGTCTAACGACCCTCCACTAGTCAAGAGTGCGGTGGGTAAGAGTGGATACCCTTTGAATCGCATGATCCTTTTTACTAAGGTTAGGTGTTCATGTGTTGGAGGGTTGAGGAACAGACCTGCTTGATTAACAATGTATGAGATGTCCGGGTTGGTGACAGCCAAATGCTAAAGAGCGCCAACAAACTATCGGTAGTGGGTTGAGTCGTGAAAAGGAGTTTTGTTTATAGAAAAAAACATCATTTGTGGCAAGTGGCATTCCAACAAGTTTAGAAACAAGAAGACCGGCCCGACATAGAATATCATGACCATACTCGGTTTGGTTTAGAAACAAACCATCGGAAGTGTAATGGTTTCTTGAAAGTGTAAGCCGCCTATAGCTTGGTAGTAACAAATTTCATATGCAAATTTTCGGACAATACAAGTTCTCGAACGAAATGGTGATCAATGTCGATATGTTTAGCTCTCTTGTGTGCTATCGGGTTTTCACTGAGGAAGATGGGGCTTAAGTTGTCACAAAGTAACATTAGTCTTTCAGTTGGCAATGCATTTAAGTCACGTAAGGTATGAGGAATCCATGTAATGTCATCTTTGATTCTGAGGGATGTAAGACTTACAAGATGAGAGGCCTTTTGGATTCGCATTTGAAGAGACTTTTTGGCTTTTGGCATTTGATCCAACGTTCGTCTGAGGATTGAAATGCTTTTCACGGTGAACAGAGTTTAGATTTCTTGACTTCCAAAATTGTTTTTGTTCCTGCAGATTTTTGTTGTACCTGGCGTTTTGTTGATGTTTTTGTGTTGCGAATTGTTCAGCAGATTTGTGAATGTTCGCTTTTGTCCTCGTCTTTCGCACAAAAGTGTTGTCTTGAACTGAAGAGTTATCAGTGAGATTGTCCTTGGTTCCACTGGAACTTCCCTTTTCATAGGTATTATTAACCTTATTTAAAGGTTTAACTACATACCTTCCTTTAACTCTCCAAGAGGTCTTCTTAGATAGACCTACTGTTTCGTTTGCATTGTTAATCGGGGTGGACCAGAAGTGCTCATCACGCACATCATCATTATCAGCTTCGACTAATTATGTTAGTTCGACAGTTTGACATTTAGATACGCCATTAACTGTACAGACTTGGTTAGGCGACGTTTGGAGCTTTAGAAAGACAGTAGCAACTTCCTTTAGAACCTTTGGATTATTTTGATAAAGATGTGCAAATTCAATTGAGTTTTCCGAAATAATAGCTTTCGCTTTTTTACGTTCATTTTTAAGGAATTGCGAACAGTCAACATCATCTTCTAAAGATATTTCACTCATTTCATTATCCTCGTCGAATTCAAAAATATTATCAACATTTAACTTATTGTCTGAACTTAATTTCAAACTCAATGAATCAAATTTCTATATAGTTTTGGTTTTGATCTTTAACCTATCATTTTCATCAAGTAACTATCTCAGCATGTCCTTGTGGTCTTTGGACTAAATGTATGAGTCAATTTTGTCAAGTCGAATTTTATAAGCCTCTGAGGTTTCTTTTGATGAGACGATAGATTCACATTAATAACAATCATCATCAATTTCATCTTCCTTTAATTCCAAAAATGGCAAGATCATTTTATGATTTTTCTTACCAATTTCACAATCCAAATGCAATTGAGTGATACTAAAATAAAGCCTCTTAGCAATCAAACAAAAAATGTTACGCTGTTTTAAATGCTTTAAATTGTCTCGTTGTAAATAAATAGACTCATCCCTAGACCTAGATAGCTCAGACTCTATCTGTATCCTCATCCTTCGCTCCTCACTCTTGGACGACACCCTGCTGATTTGATCGGTTAGGTTAGCATTTGATAGGAGAGTTTGTTTCAAACTTTCACTTACATTCGAAAAAGTGAATTTGAAATTGTTTAATTCAGTTTCATAATTAGATACAGGACTATTAAGAGATTCAAGAATGGAATGTGCCTTATTAATCAGCTGATCACATTCATTGATTTGTGTAAGAATTGGCTTTGAAGTGAAGCAACTGTCATCCTTTCTTCCATTTACCTCTCCTTGTCCTCCATCTGTTGCATACCCTCACATTTGTGACACATCATTTGTCACCATAAAACACTTTCCACCCATATGTGAATCCCCTTTCATTCACTACAAAGCTCTTTCCGTAAGTGGGCCTTCTAACCTCTTCATCCTCTGAATCAGTGGACCATACCTCCACTCTACCGAATTCATCTTCATCATTATTACTATGCACAATCAAAGCAGACATCGATTTTTCAGCTTTCTTTTTCTGCTTGATTTCCTCAAGCTTATGAAGATGGTAGGCCTCATCCTCCTCTCCCTCTTTCTTCGCATTCAATCACCTCACATGCATTCCTTAGCCAAATTGTTCTTTCCATGACAATAGTTGCAGTCATAGCCCGAATCACCTGCAAGCTGTTTCTCTATCTTTTCTTCTTCCTTTTGGAAGCTATTCACTTTTTCATCCTTTGCTTTTTCTGAACTGTAGCTTCCCTGCCAATTTCGGTTTTTTATTAGAGGGAAATTTCTTCTTTGTAAATCTTCTTAGATTTGACACCATCAAAGAGAACTCTTCATTTGTTAGCTCGCACTCAGAAATATTTGTTTCATCTTCATCCTCAACAAATTGCTTCCATTTTGCAACCAATGCCAATGAACCTATGCTAGACATAACTTTCGTTTCTTTAGTCACTTCGCTTTCATGTGACTTCAGAATACCTACCAGCTTTGCTAAGGTCTAATTTCGAAACTGCTTGTGAGCTTTCACTGTTGATACCTGTAACACCTTGAAAGTTTACAATCAATTTAAAATTTTCCAAAAGCAACTCATATTCATTAAGTTATTACAAAAAAGTTTCAATTCATTTATTATCAGAGTATCCGAGAAACATCAACATAAAACTGAGGAGCGGTACGATCACACCTTTGCCTTGCCACGTTCTCCTGAAGTACCTGAAACAATACACTGAAACTGTAAGTCCGAAAGCTTAGTGAATTACCCCCAAAATACTACATACAACACATACGCCCTTCCAGGCCATAACACACATACGCCTTTCCAGGCTATAACAGCACATACGCCCTTCCAGGCCATAACTCCATGGGATCTTCTGATCCGAATGTCTCAAGGGATTTCCATCCCATAACTCTGTTGACCTTCCGATCCATACTCTGTTGACCTTCCGGTGCATACTCTGTTGACCTTTCGGTCCGTATCATCTTGACCTTCCTGTCCTTACCATACGTAGCATACATAGCACATACATAAATATCATCTTAACCTTCTGGTCTTTATCATACATAACATACATAGCACATAGATATCACATAACCGCATATAACATGATGACCTTCCGGTCCATAACATACTGCTCATATCGTAACATAACACATACAGCTCTCATAACATCTAACAACATATATCTCATACTCTTCACAGCACATAAGACCTTCTGGTCACACATATACCATCCTAACTATCAGGATACCGACCTTAACCAGGTCTCTAACGTATACCATCCTAACTACCAGGATGCAAACATAGCAAAGCAATAACATAACAGAAATACCCGGATTTCCATCCGATAGAGGGCTGGCCTTGGTGTCATAGACCCTGTCAGTATAGTGAGGATAACTCACCTATAACTACCGAATGAAGAATAAGATCATGCTGCTCCGACCACCGACACGATCTCCACCATTGAACATTACCAAATAACCAAAACCAATAAATACCAAAATACCTCCGGAAGTCAACTGGTCAAAGTCAAAGTCCTCAGTCAAAGTCAACCTTCCTGGTTGACCCTACTCACCGAGTCAACGGGTTGACTCGTCAGAAACTCCCAATCGCGACTCAACTCGTCGAGTCACCCCAAGACTCGCCGAGTCCAACAATCTTTAAGTCTCATCCTGCTCAACTCATCGGGTTGCCCCTCAACTCACAAGGATATGGCTTAACCAGAAAAGGCTGTGGTTCCACGACCAGACTCGCCGAGTCCAAGAACAGACTCCACCGAGTCACCCATGCGACTTGCCGAGTTACTACGCGACTCAAAGTATGATATCTAGCCCGACTTGCCGAGTCATCTCCCAGACTCGCCGAGTCCATACGTGCATTCTTATAATCTCGAATCACAGAGCTACTCCTTTCCTCCAAACAATAGATCTGGGTCTCTAAGGTCCATTAGCAACATATAAAGTTGTTACCTTTACGTGCTTCTTGCCCCACAATACCAAAATCCAAGCTAGAAAAGGACTAAACTCTTAGGGAAGGGCTTTTGCATAACAACTAGAAAGGCTTTTTGCATCCATGAACCATATAGAACTCAGATCTGGAGTTTCAACTCCAGATCTTACTCATGCTTCAAGATCTCATCAATATTTCTCCAACCAAACCCTAAAACTTCATGAAAATATAACTAGAAAGGAGAAGGCCAAGGATAACGATTCTTTACCTCCAAAATGACCTCCCACTGAAGTATAATCAGGATCTCTTCAAGTCTCCTTGATTTTCACAAATCACACCAATTTGCTTCCAAGTGTTCTCACAAACGAAATTAGGGCTTCTGGATCTCAAAAAGGGCTAAGGGAGCTGAGGGGAGGACATTAAGTCCTTTAAATAGGGTGCAACCCTGAAGGTTAGGGTTTTTCCTCGACAAGCACTGACTCGTAGAGTCCAGCCGCCTACTCGCCGAGTCAGGCCACTTAACTCCGTGTCAGACACCCGCTTCGAATCGGCGAGTTAAGAGACCTACTCACTGAGTCCCTTCCTTTATTTTCACTTAGCACCCTTCAACTTCTTTCTTCCGAGTTTTGGATGTTACAATACCACCGCCATCCATTTAGAACTTAATCCATTCATGAACGTTACCTTCTGCTTGATGATTTCGCATCCAATGCCATGTTTCGTCATCTTGCTCAAAAGATGATTGTAGCGATTGAACGCTTGACTAAGATTTTCATTAGTCTTTTGTGCGAAAGCACCAAACTTAGATAACAGAAGCGTTTGAGTGGAATGCTCTAGATCTGCATATGTTGAATAGAGCTCTTTAAGCCTGTCCCATATAGCTTTGGCAGTATCACAAGAACTGACAAGGCGAAAGGTATCATCTTGCAATGTGAATCTAATGATTCTCATTGCTTTTATGTTGCTTTGCAACCTCTATTTTTCATCTTGAGGAACTTCTTTGACATCAAGAATAAGTTGATTGAGTTCGGCTTGAGTTTCAGTCGTCTTTCTTGTTCAGAGTGAACGAAAGCTCCAACAGTAATAGCTTGCCAGATCAAGTAACCATTATCTTCTAACCCTAGAACATAATCTTCAAAATACAGCGCCCAAAATTCGTAATCGTTGGGAAAGAGAATAGGAATCCTTGTTGTTGACCCAATACCACTGACGAAATTTATTTGAGAATCGTCGTGCGATAACATGATCTTTGCAACCTGTTTAAGAATCAGACGTGTAAAAATATAGGGTAATATTAAGAACACAACGTCAAGAACATAGAGATGACGTCCGAACAAGATCCAATATTAACGGAAACCCTACTAGCTTCTTTTAATAGAAGATATGCGTATACATTGCATAGTCTCCTACTCTGATACCAATTGTTAGGATATAATCCTTAATGATTGATAAGATTCTAAATAGGAAGTAAACAAGAACACGAAAATGATTCAAAATAAGCAGAATGATTAAAACTTCACAACCTCAGAAGAGCTCGACAAAAAACTTCTACTGTAGAGGCATGATAAGGGTTTACAAGGATTTCATAGATAAAATCAATTAACGTCCTACGGTGCATGCATGCACTACAAATAACTAAACCCTAATAAATGAGACGGCTGGACAGGCCCAATACCATGTACACAATGGACTAAATAGATTAAGACCAATGACACAACATCTAATACCCAACAAGAACCCTAGGTTGCTAAGGAGCACGTAGAAGTGGGTAATTGAGTGTGCGCTAGAGCTAGTCCCTAATGATTTTGTGTTTGTGTTTCAGAGAGACTATGGTGATTACCCGCAACAAACCTAGGGGCAATGGTACTAGTGACGAGGAGATCTGCAGGATCATTGCTGAGGAGGTGGCCTCAGCTCTCAGGGAGGCCATACTAGAGATTTTCGGGTCTATTAAGACCATACTGATTGAGACTTTTGATGAGCGGTATGCTGCTTTCACAGAGGTTGCTCCTGCCACATCCACCGCAACCCTAGCTGCTACGAGGCCTCAAGGGGTGATTCATTGTTACTTCGGGAGTTCAGCAACACGAAGACATCGGAGTTCGATGGGACCCATGACACGATTGATGCTATGAGATGGATTTTGATATTGAGGGATGATTCTATACATGCTCATGCCCTTAGGACCTGAATGTTTGATTTTCACTGAACCGACTTCATTTGGGAGTGAAGGACTGGTGGAGGTTTGTGATGACTGATTATTCTCCTGCAGACCATGCAGCAGTGACATGGGTGAGGTTCACAAAACTATTCTGAGATGATTACGTTCCCCAGGTGGAGAGGGAGTGGTTGGTCCAGGAGTTTCTATCTCTTAAGAAGAAGATAGAAACCATGACAGAGATTACAAGGAACGGCGAAAGTACTCTGTTGGGCCGACACTGACACTGAGAGACGAAAGCTAGGGGAGCGAATGGGATTAGTTACCCAGTAGTCCTAGCCGTAAACGATGGATACAAGGCATTGTGTGTATCGACCTATGCAGTGCTGTAGCTAACACTTCATTATTTTGCCCCGAGCAAGTGTCTACGGATCAGGGACATGTGAGCCGGTACTTGAGAATATTGAGGCGAGATATTTGGGAGTTTGTGGCAAACTATTCATATCGGACATTAGCTGAAGTACAGACCAATTCCTGGAGGAAGGAGATTGAGTTTGAGTTTTAGGTTAGAAAGGAGGGGGAGTCTCAGGGTAGAGATAGGAGACTAGTATAGTTGCAGCCGGCAACCAAGCGGGATAAGCCTGCTAATACTAGAGCAGGAAGCCAGAAGGGCCACACTTATGGCAAGTGCGGCAAGAGTCATGGGGGATCTTGCCTAGTTGGAATTTGCTATAAATGTGTCAAGGAGGGGCATATGGCGAAGGACTGCCCCAAGGGATTTTCAGTTTACTTTCACTGGAACCAGACTAGCCACCGGAAGGCCGAGTGTCCCCAGCTCACTAAGGGATCAGCCTAGGCTTCTGCTCCTGCTGCTTTGCGCATTACTGATGGTGTAACAGCCCGGATTTCCAGGTATCTTTTATGCATATATTTTTGGAGTTTTGTGAGGGGACTCGGCGAGTTGGAGCTCAAACTCGCCGAGTAGGATCGCGGTTCAGGACGCGGGTTTGCTCCTGGACTCGGCGAGTCCAAGGAATGGACTCGGCGAGTCCTCACTGTTTAATGAAACCCTAATTTCCCGGTCCTAAGACCTATTTAAAGGACCTTATGGCCCTTCATTGAGGGTACCTTGATCTTGAGAGCACCAAAGCAGCTGAGGGTTCTTGTGAGTGAGATAAGAGGCCATTGTTCACCAAATTCGTGTGTATTTGCAAGATAGGAAGAGGATAGTCAAGCTAGAAGAGTTGGGGAGCTTGGATCTACTTTCATTTCATCAGAGGAGGCTTCTTGAGGTATCATTCAGAGCTTATTCTCGTGTTTTTGTTGATATGGTCAAATCTAGGGTTTCTTCATGCCTTATTTGCTTTGTATTTGAAGTGTGAGAGGTCCCATGGGGATATGGTGCTTAGATCTGGACCTTAGTAGGCCCAGAGAGTCCTTAATGTCATGCTTTATGTCCTTCCTTTTGGGTTGGAGACTAGGGTTGCCATCTTAGAGGTCATTTCTCCAAAAAGAGCCTTGTAGGTGTTGCATGGTAACCAAGACATGAACTTTACGTGATGAATGAGCTTAGGAGGGCCAGATCTATGAGTGGATGGAGCGGATCTGACCTCAGAAGCTAGATTGAGTTCATGCATGGCATGGACTCACCGATTCTGAAGAAGAGAGTCGGCGAGTAGCATGAAGATTGTCCTTAACCACTCAGTGAGTGGTCCTGCCGAGTTATGGGTTGACTCAGTGAGTCAGGGAGAGTTATAGAGGGTTGACAGGTGGACGGAGTCGAGCTGGAACTCACCGAGTTGTTCTTGAGACTCGGCGAGTTGAGTCGTGGTGGCCCCGCGATTCATGCCAGGTGGAACTCGTCGAGTCAGGGGAGTACTCGACGTGTCAAAAGGGAATCCTAGAGAGTTGGTGAAAACGGTTAGACTCGCGAGTCGCTTTAGTGCACTCGCCGAGTCCGGTCAAAGTTGACCGTTGACCGTTGACCAGGGTTGACCAGTGTTGACTTGATAAGGGTAGTCAACCTTAGTGGTAAAAGTGTTAATTAGAGATATATGATGTTATAGGAGGATTATAGCTCGGAGGATCGAGCACGAGTGATTTCCAGGATTCGCGAGTTATCGAGATATACGAGGTGAGTCTTCTCACTATACTATACCTTGAGTAGGTAATTAGAGTTATGTGATAGAGTATGTGTATGTTATATGTATGATATGTGTTGTACTACATTATTTCTATGTGATTTATGCTGTGCATGTTTATAGAGTTGGAACCGGAAGGTTCCTAGAGTTAGAACAAGTGGGTTCACAAAGTTTGGGTGCACGGACCCACAGAGTTATATCCTCGAGTGGCTAATATGTGTTATATGTGGTATTTTGGGGAACTCACTAAGATTTGTGCTTATAGTGTTAGTGTTGTTTGTTTCAGGTACTAGTGATGACCGTGGGAAGGCGCCGACTTGATCTGTACACATGCATGGGACTTTTTTTTTATGATATGTGATCTTGGGATTTTGTATAATGTGAATTGGAGATCTAAACTTGATGTTTTATGAAAATTAAATGAAAAATGTTTTTATATTTTGCGAAAAATTATTTTGAAATTCACGGTGTTACAAGTTGGTATCAGAGCCTTGGTTTGAGGGATTCGAGTACACCTTCGGGCGTATTTGAACTCAAACTGAGGATTTGAGAAGTATTTCAAAAAGAGTAAAAGATTTTTGAAAAATGCAGAGCAGAGTTGTGTGTACGATCAGTCCGCGCCCGAACGGTGATTTCCCAAAATACCCTCATGTTATGTGATATTGATACTGATATGATGTATTCGCATGCTAGAGTAGGCTAGGTATTCCTAATAGGACTAGAGTGGCCTGATTTGTGATGCCTTAGCCTAGGAAGAGGTGAGCTGCTATGAGATGCTTGAGAGTGAGTAGGTAGCAGCGAGGGGCTTATGAGAGATCTATTAGAGAGTGGTCTATGCATGATAGAGTACTTGGAATTTGGGATCCGAAGAGGAGGACTTGGGGTGTATTCTGATACGGTGCGGACAGTAGTATTGGGCCCGTACTACTGAAAGCACCGGAGCGGTGTACAGCCCAAGTAAGAATCTTTGGAATACCAAGGATCAAGGAGGAATGAGTTGTCGAGTATGAGCATGCTCGAATGGGTTCTAATTTATCGTATGTTGTATTTCAGAGGTAGATCATGGTGAGGACACGTTTGATGCCTGAGAGCAGTGATACCAGTGATGAGGAGATCCACCAGATCATCCATGAGGAGGTGGTTGTGGCCATCAGGGCATAGATACCAGAGATGTTCGGGTCTATTAAGACCACGCTGATTGAGACCTTTGACGAGCGTTATGCCGCTCTTTCTGAGGCTGCTGTTGCAGCGGCCACCGCGGCAATTGCTGCCGCGAGGCCGCAAGGTGGTGATGCGTTGCTGTTTCGGGAGTTCAGCAACACAAAACCACTAGAGTTTGATGGGACCCAGGATCCGGTGGCAGCTATGAGGTGGATTTCTGATATAGAGGGGTGTTTCTTCACTTGCTCATCTCCTGAGCATTTGAAGGTTCGGTTCGCGCTGAAACAGCTTCGCTTGGGAGCGAAGGACTAGTGGAAGTTTGTGACGGCGCATTTTACGCCTGCTGAGCTTGCGGCAGTGACCTGGGAGAGGTTCACTGCCATGTTCCGAGATGAGTACGTTCCCCAGGTGGAGAGGGAGCGTTTTCCCAGGAGTTTCTGACCCTCAAGCAGGGTACTGAGTCAGTTACAACGATTACCAGGATGTTCCATGAGAGGGCAATATTCTGCCCTGAGCACGTGTCCACTGAGCAGGCACGTATGAGCCGATATTTGAGCATTTTGAGGCGAGACATTCGGGAGTTCGTGGCCAACTCCTCGTACCGGACATTTGTTGAGCTTCAGGAAAATGCCCGAAAGAGGGAGATTGAGCTAGAGACTCAGGCAAGGGTGGAGGTGGAGTCTCAGGGGAGGGATCGGCGACCGGCACAGTCTCAGCCGGCAGCCAAGCGGGCCAAGCCCGCTGATCCCAAACCAGGGAGCCAGAAGGGCCGCACTTGTGGGAAGTGTGGCAAGGATCTTGATGGAGTCTGCAAAGCGGGATCTTGCTAAAAGTGTGGCAAGGAGGGGCATATGGCCAAGGACTGCCCCAAGGGGTTTGCGGTGTGTTTTCACTACAACCAGACCGGACACCGAAAGGTGGAGTGTCCGCAGTTGCGGGGATCAGCTTAGGGAGCACCTCAAAGATCTGCCCCTGCCGCCATCAGAGCTACAGGGAGTCGGCCAGTGAAGGCCGAGGCGCTGAGGGCACGAGGGAGAGCCTTTCAGCTGACCACGGAGGAGGTCCGCGCAACGCCCAATGTCGTGGCTGGTATGTATTCTTTCATGTATTTATTTTGATGTTGAGATATTATGCTTATGTTATGTTATGCGTAGGTGCTTTTCTTGTGTATTCTGTACCTGCCTTGGTGTTATTTGACTCGGGTGCGAGTCGGTCTTTTGTATCTTTGGCTTTTAGTCAGCATATCAGTGTTAGTCGTGAGGCGTTGAGTCGGCCTCTGAGAGTTTCCATAGCTAATGAGAGGGTGATATATGCCACGGAGGTTCTCCGAGGTTGCGTAGTCGAGATTTTCGGTGTTGAGTTCCCGATTGATCTGGTTCCTATTGCGATGGGTGAGGTCTGTGTCATTGTGGGCATGGACTGGTTGAGCAGATTCGGTGCGGTTATCGACTGCGAGCGTTAGCTGGTGACCATACGAGACCCTAGTGGGGGAGTTATTTCGATGTACGGCGAGGGTACACGTTCATGATCAACGTTTTGTTCGGCCGCTAGGGTGAGGCAGTGTCTACAGCAGGGCTGTAAGGGTTTTGTGGCGTATGTGATGGATACGCGGTTTGATTCCGAGAGGCCGAGTTCAGTTGAGGAGGTTCCGGTGGTGCGCGAGTTCCCGGATGTATTTCCCAAGGAATTGTCGGGTGTGCCTCCTATGAGGCAAGTGGAGTTCAGTATCGATTTGGTTCCGGGGGCCGTGCCTATCGCTAAGGTGCCCTATCGCCTTGCACCTCCAGAGATGCAAGAGTTATCCTCACAGCTTCAGGAGCTGCTAGGGAAGGGGTTTATTCGGCCGAGCAGCTCGCCGTGGGGAGCGCCTATCCTGTTCGTCAAGAAGAAGGATGGCTCACACCGGATGTGCATTGATTATCGGGAGTTGAACAAGCTGACGGTCAAGAACCGTTACCCGTTGCCGAGGATCGATGATTTGTTCGATCAGTTGCAGGGAGCATCTTGGTTCTCCAAGATCGATTTGAGGTCTGGATATCATCAGGTGAGGGTGCGGGATGAGGACATCCAGAAGACAGCGTTCAGGACGCATTATGGGCATTATGAGTTTGTGGTGATGCCTTTTGGGCTCACCAATACCCCGGCGGTGTTCATGGATCTCATGAATCGAGTGTGTAGGCCGATGCTGGATCGGTCGGTGATTGTGTTTATCGACGACATTCTGGTATATTCGAGATCTAGAGAGCAGCATGAGGAGCATCTGAGAGAGGTTCTCGGAGTTCTGAGGTCGGAGAGGCTGTATGCCAAATTCTCCAAATATGATTTTTGGTTGCGGGAGGTCCAGTTCTTAGGACATCTCGTTAACCAGGAAGGGATATTGGTCGATCCGGCTAAGGTCGAGGCGGTGATGAGTTGGGAAGTGCCGAAGTCACCCTCCGAGATCAGGAGTTTCCTAGGGTTGGCAGGGTATTATCGGAGGTTTATCAGGGATTTCTCTAAGATTGTAGTGCCACTCACCAGATTGACCCGGAAGGGTGTTGCTTTTTCATGGGGCCCCGAGCAGTAGGCCTCCTTTGAGACACTTCGCCAAAGGTTGTGCGAAGCCCCGGTGTTAGCTCTCCCGGAAGGGATGGAGGACTTTGTGGTATACTGTGATGCATCGATCTTGGGGTTGGGAGCGGTGCTGATGCAGAGAGGTCATGTGATAGCATATGCATCGAGGCAGCTGAAGCCTCATGAGACGAGATATCCCACCCATGATCTAGAGTTGGGGGCAGTGGTGTTCGCCCTCAAGATTTGGCGTCACTACTTGTATGGGGTTTGGTGTACGATATACACGGACCATAAGAGTTTGAAGTATTTGATGGATCAGCCCAACCTAAATACGCATCAGAGAAGGTGGTTGGATGTGGTCAAGGATTATGATTATGAGATCCTGTACCACCCAGGCAAGGTTAATGTGGTAGCCGATGCATTAAGCCGCAAGGCAGAGAGTACCCCGCTGCGGGATGTATGTTTGAGATTGACCGTGATAGCTCCAATGTTGGACGCCATTCGTGGGGCACAGGTCGAGGCTGTGCAACCTGAGATGTAGAAGAGGGAACGGGTTGTTGATTTGGTTTCAGAGTTTGTTACCGATGGTCGGGGGCTTATGGCATTTCAGGGGCGTATCTGGGTGCCGTTTGTGGGAGGAACGCGTACGATTTTGATGGAGGAGGCTCATCGGTCGAAATTTTCGATCCATCCGGGGGCCACTAAGATGTATTTGGATCTGAGAAAGGAGTATTGGTGGCCCTGTATGAAGAGGGATGTTGCATGGTTTGTTGAGAGGTGCTTGACCTGCCGTAGGGTTAAGGCCGAGCACCAGAGGCCGCATGGTAAGTTGCAGCCATTGGAGGTTCCCGAATGGAAGTGGGAACATATCACTATGGATTTCATCACCAAATTGCCAAGGACTGCCAAGGGAGTTGATGCAATTTGGGTGATTGTGGACAGGTTGACGAAGAGCGCTCACTTCCTTGCCATCAGTAAGAGTTATTCAGAAGAGAAATTGGCGGAGGTGTATGTGAGGGAAGTGGTATCTCGGCATGGGGTGCCGATCTCGATTGTTTCAGACCGTGATGTGCGCTTCACTTCCAGATTCTGGAAGAAGTTTCATGAGGAGTTGGGTACTAGGCTGCATTTTAGTACCGTAGATCATCCCCAGACAGACAGTCAGAGTGAGCGGACGATTCAGACGATCGAGGACATGCTCCGAGCATGTGTGTTGGATTTCGGGGGTAGCTGGGATGCATATTTGCCCTTGGCAGAGTTTTCCTACAACAACAGCCATCATTCGAGCATTGGTATGCCACCCTTTGAGCTGTTGTATGGGAGGAGGTGTCGAACCCCCATTTATTGGGGAGAGGTTGGTCAGAGGGTGATGGGCAGTACAGAGATCGTGCTTCGGACGACAGAGCAGATTCAGCAGGTCAGACAGAGGTTGTTGACCACTCAGAGCCGACAGAAGAGTTATGCAGACAGACGCCGGTCCGAGATTGAGTTTCATGTTGGCGACCTTGTACTCCTGAAGGTCTCTCCTTGGAAATGAGTGATTCGATTCAGGAAGAGGGGCAAGTTGGGACCCCGATATATTGGTCCTTTCCGTGTGACCGCGAGGGTAGGCCGGGTAGCCTATCGTTTGGATTTGCCAGCAGAGTTGGGGCAGATTCACGACAGTTTTCATGTGTTGCAGCTGAGGAAGTGTATAGCCGACGAGTCGGCAGTGGTTCCATTAGAGGATATTCAGGTGGATGCGAGCCTGAATTATGCCGAGAGACCAGTGGCCATCAGAGATCGGAAGATCAAGGTTTTGAGGAACAACGAGGTACCCCTAGTGTTGGTTCAGTGGCAACATCGAAAGGGATCAGAGATGACCTGGGAGCCGGAGCGTGAGATGCGTGAGCAGCATCCGTAGCTATTTGCAGAGCGAGACTTCGAGGGCGAAGTCTAGTTCTAGTAAGGGAGAATTGTAACAGCCAGGATTTCTAGGTATCTTGTATGCATATATTTTTGGAGTTTTGTGAGGGGACTCGGCAAGTTGGAGCTCAACCTCGCCGAGTAGGATCGCGGTTCAGGACGCGGGTTCGCGCCTGGACTCGGCGAGTCCAAGGAATGGACTTGGCGAGTCCTCGCTGTGTAATGAAACCCTAATTTCCCGGTCCTAAGCCCTATTTAAAGGACCTTATGGCCCTTCATTGCGGCTACCTTGATCTTGAGAGCACCAAAGTAGCTGAGGGTTCTTGTGAGTGAGATAAGAGGCCATTGTTCACCAAATTCGTGTGTATTTGCAAGATAGGAAGAGGAAAGTCAAGCTAGAAGAGTTGGGGATCTTGGATCTACTTTCATTTCATCAGAGGAGGCTTCTTGAGGTATCATTCAAAGCTTATTCTCGTGTTTTTGTTGATATGGTCAAATCTAGGGTTTCTTCATGCCTCATTTGCTTTGTATTTGAGGTGTGAGAGGTCCCATGGGGATATGGTGCTTACATCTGGACCTTAGTAGGCCCAGAGAGTCCCTAATGTCATGCTTTATGTCCTTTCTTTTGGGTTGGAGACTAGGGTTGCCATCTTAGAGGTCATTTCTCCAAAAAGAGCCTTGTTGGTGTTGCATGGTAACCAAGACATGAACTTTACATGATGAATGAGCTTAGGAGGGCCAGATCTACGAGTAGATTGAGCGGATCTGACCTCAAAAGCTAGATTGAGTTGATGCATGGCATGGACTCGCCGAGTCTGAAGAATAGACTCGGCGAGTAGCATGAAGATTGTCCTTAACCACTCAGCGAGTGGTCCTGCCGAGTTATGGGTTGACTCAGTGAGTCAGGGAGAGTTAGAGAGGGTTGACAGGTGGACGGAGTCGAGCTGGAACTCGCCGAGTTGTTCTTGAGACTCGGCGAGTTGAGTCGTGGTGGCCCCGCGATTCATGCCAGGTGGAACTCGTCGAGTCAGGGGAGTACTCGACGTGTCAAAAGGGAATCCTAGAGAGTTGGTGAAAACGGTTAGACTCGCGAGTCGCTTTAGTGCACTCGCCGAGTCCGGTCAAAGTTGACCGTTGACCATTGACTAGGGTTGACCAGTGTTGACTTGATAAGGGTAGTCAACCTTAGTGGTAAAAGTGTTAATTAGAGATATATGATGTTATAGGAGGATTATAGCTCGGAGGATCGAGCACGAGTGATTTCCAGGATTCGCGAGTTATCGAGATATACGAGGTGAGTCTTCTCACTATACTTTACCTTGAGTAGGTAATTAGAGTTATGTGATAGAGTATGTGTATGTTATATGTATGATATGTGTTGTACTGCATTATTTCTATGTGATTTATGCTGTGCATGTTTATAGAGTTGGAACCGGAAGGTTCCCAGAGTTAGAACCAGTGGGTTCACAGAGTTTGGGTGCACGGACCCACAGAGTTATAGCCTTGAGTGGCTAATATGTGTTATATGTGGTATTTTGGGGAACTCACTAAGCTTTGTGCTTACAGTGTTAGTGTTGTTTGTTTCAGGTACTAGTGATGACCGTGGGAAGGCGCCGACTTGATCTGTACACATGCATGGGACTTTTTTTTTATGATATGTGATATTAGGATTTTGTATAATGTGAATTGGAGATCTAAACTTGATGTTTTATGAAAATTAAATGAAAAATGTTTTTATATTTTGCGAAAAATTATTTTGAAATTCACGGTGTTACAGATGGTCAGCCGGTGAAGTCCGAGGATCCGAGAGCTCGCGGGAGAGCTTTCCAGCTGACTGCGGAGGAGGTCCGCTCAGCACCTGATGTTGTTGTCAGTACATATCTCCTTATTCTTGTTATTTTGAGATTTTGTATGCTTATACTGTGTTGTATATTGGTACTTTCCTTGTGAATTATGTGAATGCCTTTGTGTTATTTGACTCCGGTGCGGGTCAATCTTCCATGTCCTTATCCTTTAGTAGTCACATTTGTGTTAGACATGAGGCATTGAGTCGACTGCTGAGGGTTTCTATAGCCGATGAGGATGCGGTTTTTGCCACCGATGTATTCCAGGGATGTATATTAAAGATTTTCGATGTTGAGTTTCCGATAGATCTGGTGCTGATAGCGATGGGTGTTGTTTGTGTCATAGTGGGCATGGATTAGTTGAGTTTTTTTGGAGTCATGATTGATTGTGAGCGTCAGATGGTGACCTCTAACACCTGTAGATCTAGGCTAGTCAATTTAGAGACAACAAGCGTCAAAAATGACTTTTTGATAGAGAAGTGTTTAATCTTAACCAAGTGTAGTATATGTCACAAAGTTTCCGTGCATATAAAGAACGTTGAAATCCAAGTTACAACGAAGAAGTTATGACCTGTCTAAATTTTGCGACAGAACCGGCAGGACCCAACGCTATGTAAATAGTGAATTTACGATAGCGCGATATTTGGCCTTAGCGATCTAAACGAAAGTCAAAGAATATGTTAAATCGATAGCGTGCATAAAAAGAACGTCCAAATCTGACTTTGTATGAGGAAGTTATGATTTTTCTAAGTTTTAGCTTAGCAGTATGTAGCCCAAAGTTCGAATATGAGATCGAGTGGTTTCTAGCCGAAACAATCTAAACGAGAATCGAAGATCTCATCGATAGTAGTGCAACGGAAGAAAGACAGATGAAAACAAAGTTCAGATGAAGAAGTTATGAATTTCTAATGGAGTTTTCTTGTCCCAGCCTACTAAAAATAATATAATAAAAATAAATTCAAAACTAGCCGACAGAGTCTAAACGAGAGTTGTAGAGCATAATCTCACCTACACGTGGATATAAAGAACGTCGAAAACGGAGCTTGTATGTGAAAGATATGAATTTCTGAAGTTTGGGCACGCTTACCAAAGGGGGAATGCCTTACGTTCAGAGCCCAGAGCCTGTCCTATCGCATGTCAAGTCTGAAGTTTGTAAGCCATGACGCACGGCGGAACATGCTGCGTTTGGAGGCCAGACCCCTTCTATAAATAGGATGCGAGTCTAGCCAAATTGGTTGCTCATTTCTTTCCTTTCACTCCCTTATTCATCCTTTTTTTTGGCAAGTTGTGCCCCTGAAGCCCTGGTATCAATCCCGACACCTGAAGCAAGTCCTGAAACCCCGAAGATCCCAAGAAGTAAAGTTTCCGAGCTGAAACTCTGTGTGCATAGTCCCTTTCATGAACATGGTTTTAATACAAGTATTGTTTGAATGTATTAAATATATGTTTTGTGTGAGTTATTTGATGATGTCTGAATTATGTGTTAAAGAACATAGCTAGTTGTTTATGATAATATCAAGTTAAAAAGTAAACTTAAGGTTTGTTATAATGGTTATGGGGTAGTATCTCTTTATAAGTACGAGCGAGATATATGCGGAGAATAGAACTTTGAAATGTGTCATTGATCCAGAAGTATGGATTAGACATGGTTAATCGTCCCTAGTCCGAGAGTATGGATTGGACTTAGTTAATTGTCATTAATCTGGGAGTATGGACTAAGACTTAGTCAGTTGTCATTAATCCGGGAGTATGGATTAAGACATAGTCAGTTGCCTTTAGTCCAGGAGTATGGACATGACATTGAATTGGTCATTAGTCCGGGAATATGGATTTAGACATAGACCAATTGTACCTTATCCGGGAGTATGGAATGGGCTAGGGATGAAAGTGGGTCCAAACCCGGACTGGATGCACCCGAACTGGATGGACACGGACCTGGAAAACCAGGAACCGATTAACAGGATTTTCTAGAACCGGAAACCGGACCGGTATATAGGAACCGGTTTCGGTTTGGTTCCGAGTACGGTACCGGGTAACGTGGGTCTAGAACCGTAAAACCCGGAAATATCAAAGTGGGTAAGGTGGAACCGGGTAAATGGGTTTAGAATCGGAAAACCCGTATTTTTTTTTGTAATTAACTAAATCGCATAATCTTACAACCGTTATAAAAAATAATAAACAAAAAATTACATTAAAGTTACATAAATTACGACATTGATCTTTTTGAAAAGAAATAATCTAATATCAAAGTTGGTATAATATCACTGTGAATTGTGGAATAGATAATGAGAATTGAGAATTTGTATAATTTTGTAGTACTGTACGTCCATACTTCATAATTAATATCCACCATTAATTCTTTTTTTTAAATAATATATTAGACTATTGGACAATTATTTTAACCACCTTCTTTAATTTAATTTAATTTGGGTTGTGTGTTTTCATTTAAGATATGTGGAAATTCATTTTTTGTTTAATTTATTTAACTTAAAAAAGAAATCATTCAAAATGCATTTTTTGTTTATTATTTTATCTTACCCTTCCTATATCTATCATGCATAATTAAACATGTCCAAGTCATGTGATTTGATCATTTTTTAAACTCACCATGAAATGAGATCTAGGCTATGAGCCTAATCAAATTGCTTTGATGTTTGAAGCTGTAATTTGATCAGTTTCGACTAAACCAAAAGTGGACATTCATTGCAGCTAAGAAATATAAAATACGATATATCAAAATGAAAAGGAATATATGGATAATTAGCAAATGCTGGTACTTTTACCCGTTTAAACCCACAAACACAATACCAAACAAGTAAATCATACAGTTAAATAATAAATTTAGAAACTCTCAAATCTCAATCACACATTGAACCAACCATGTCCAAAACTGGTTCTTGTCGTATTCCGGTTCTTTGACCCTATACCGGTTCCTTGGACAATAAACCTAAATCGGTTCCTTGGCCTACTCAATTCGGACCTGGTCCATTAAACCCGATTCCGGTTTTTTAAACAAAGTCGGTTCAAAAACCCGGATTAACCGGACCTGTTGGATCCATACCTGAAATACCCGAAACCCGGATAAGAGTAGTTTTGAGACCCAATACCCGGACTGTTTAAGCATTTTCCGGTTATACCGGTTCCGGTTCCGGTCCGGTTTTCCGGTTTTATAACTCATCCCTAGAATGGGCACAATCATGGACTCGAGGATATGGATTAGATCCGGGAGTAAGAGTTAAAATTTAAGGTTCAAGGGTATGGATAGTCACGTTGAGACAATTGACGAGGTGGGGTAAGAGTTGGTTATATATATATGGAAAAAATTTATATTATGTAAATTCTAAATTATATATATGTTATAACATTCTAGGATTGAAATCCCTATGTACGCACCAGGTTTTCCAAACCTGACCCACTCAATATTTTTGTATCACAGGTATCAATACAAAGACACATTACACTGACAGATTAAAGAGATGTATATTATTAGTGAAGATGAATGTAAGTTCAGTTTATGCTTATGTGTCTGTGTTGAATAGGACATCCCAAATGTTTTAAAACGAATAAAATAAATCTCTTCGGAGATGCTTGGAAAAAGTATTTTTCATGTTTTCTGGGAACAAATTCCGCAATAGTTTTCTTTAAAAGATTACTCTGATTCTAAAATAAAGTATAAACAAATCGGTCTTTTCTAGCCGTGAAATTTACGGATGTCACATGACCATACGAGACCCTAGTGGGGGGAGTGCTTACTATTTATGGAGAGGGAACTAGATCGACATCATATTTCTGCTCTGCCGCCAAGGCGCTGCAAAGTCTACAGCAGGGGTGCATGGGCTTTTTAGCATACATGATGGATATGCGAGTTGCCATTGAGAGGCCAAGTTCTATTTCTGATGTTCCAGTAGTGTGTGAGTTCCCATATATTTTCCCCGAGGAATTTATTGGTGTGCCTCCTAAGAGGCAGGAGGAGTCCTGGGTCGATATGATTCTGGGGGCGGCGCCTATTGCCAACGCACCTTATCGCCTTGTGTTGCCTGAGATGCAGGAGTTATTCTCGCAGCTCTAGGAGCTGCTAGGGAAGGGTTTCATTAGACCGAGTAGTTCACCATGGGGAGCGCTTATCATTTTTTTCAAGACAAAATGATGGTTCACACCGGATGCGCATTGACTACCGGAGTTGAACAAGCTGATGGTAAAGAGCTATTATCCACTACCGATGATCGACGATTTGTTTGATCAGTTGCAGGGGGGCGTCTTGGTTTCCCAACATTGATTTGAGATCTGGGTATCATCAGATAAGAGTCTGGGAGGAGGATATTAAGAGGATGACCTTCTGAGCTCGTTATGGGCATTACGAGTTTGTGGTGATGCCTTTCATGCTCACCAATGCAATGGCAACATTCATGGACCTCATGAACCGGGTGTACAGGCCCAAGTTGGATAGGTCGGTCATTTTGTTTATCGATGACATTTTAGTGTACTCAAGGTTTAGGGAACAACATGAGGATAATCTGCGGTAGATTATTGGGGTATCGAGGATGGAGAGGCTCTATGCCAAATTCTCCAAGTGTAACTTCTAGTTACGAGAGGTCCAATTCTTGGGACACCTCGTTAACTAGAATGGGATTTTGGTCGGCCAAACCAAGATTGAGGTAGTTAACCGATGGAGGTGTCAAGACCCCCATCTGAGATTACGAGTTTTCTGGGTGTGGCGAGTTACTATCAGAGGTTTATCTGAGATTTCTACAAGATTTCCATTCCTCTCACCAGATTGACTAGGAAGGGTGTTACTTTTGTCTGGGGGCCCGAGCAGCGGGCTTCATTCGAGACTCTTCGCCAAAGATTGTACGAAGCTCCAGTGTTATCCCTTTCGGAGGGAGTGGAGGAATTTGTAGTCTACTGTTATGCATCTATATCTGTGACAACCCAAGTTGTTCCGTTATGTTTCCCCGTTACCGTTAACGGAATGTTCCACTGTATAAAAGTTCCGTTACTTTGAGGGCGTCAATTTAATAAACATTCCATTTTTGGTAGCAATTAGCATGTCGTTAAGTCGTGATAAAAAGGAAATAAAAACATAGGACACACATTTCAATTTATTTGGAAAATGTCAAGTTTTATTATTACGACCACTAAATCGGGTGCGACCAAAAGCCCCGTTTAACGGCAGTATCGGGTAAAATCCCACTGAGCCCCGACTCAAAACCCTATATAAGGGTGAGTGGAGTCTATTAGAGACTTTTTACACTCTCTCTCTAGACCCGCTTTCGCCCCGAATCCGCAACCAAACGCTTCCAAATTGTAAGTCCGCTTACCCTAGCTTGTTCTAAACATTACTAGCTGTAGTTATAGCCCAAAAATCACAAGATTGAGACGTGAAAAAGGAGTTTACGGCCTAAGTGCATCCTTAGGCCGTAAACCCCCAAATGGTGGCCAAAACAACCCAAACTTGTCCCTAATGGTTAGGAAATAAATTAAGGTATTAGCTTAGGAGTGTTTAAACATTAAAACTCATGGATTTAGGGGGTAAAAGAGAGTTTACGGCCCAAGCACAAGCTTAGGCTGTAAACTCCACAAAACATTGTTCAAATGCCTCCAAAACACTCCCAAACCACCCTAGGGCTTAAACACAAGAAATGGAAGGATTAAAAGGAGTTTACGGCCCAAGCATTTGTCTAGGCCGTAAACTCCCCAAAACTCATTCAAATGATAGATTTAACCCTCCAAAATAGCATCACACTTCATTAGAAATCAGTAGAAAGGCATTAGGGGCTTGAAACTTCCCAAAACTCTAAGGGTGAGAGTTTACGGCCGTAAAATCCCTTAGGAGTGTCCCTAGGCCGTAAACTCCCATATAGAGCCCTTAGAAGCCTCAAACCCACTTATGCCTTTTCGGAAAAGTGCTTAGAATAATTCCATGATGCAAATAGAAGCCTTAAACACCCTAGAACTCATCACCATGAGTTTATGGCCGTAAACTCAAGGTGAGAAGTCCCTGGGTCGTAAACTATGTATTAAGGGGGTATTCTTGGATAGTAAACTTCATTCGTTAGCCATTCACACCCTTAAACGCTACCCGGGACACCCAAACACCTAGCCAAAGTGTTTTCCGCTCCTGTGAGCGCGTATATTTGTTTAATTAGTATTAAATATACTAATTGTATGTGAACATATGTTATCATATGTTAAATAGGTCATTGTGTGTGTTCAAGTCCTTGCGTGACACCGAACGCTCAAACGGCACTTTCGTCGGACCTACTTACACCAGGTGAGTTCATATCCCTGAATGAACCTTTTAAATGCTTTTAAATGTTTTTATAGGGGGGGATTACAAGTTAAACAGGCCAGTTATCATATCAATCACATGTGATTGATAACCCGCATGCACAAGATTTTACCACTTTACACTGTTTTACCGAGTAGGACACTATAATGATTTTACTTATTTCATAACTTTTACTTATACTGATTTATCCAAATTGGTTTATGAAAGATTCTCTAAGGTTTTTTTAAACATATTTTACAAAAGAATACAATTTGTGATTTTCTCTGTACATAAAGGCTTTTCATCAAAGATTCCTTTTTTGACGTATACTTTCACTTGTTAAGTATTGCTGCTTCGCTTATACTTATTTCATACTCCTACTCGGTAATGCTTTCACTTATACTTGTAATCGCTTTTACCTGATGACACTTATACTTATTCACGCTCTTACTTAGTGATACGATTCTTCTTCACTTATACTTGATAACGACTCTACTTTACTTATACTTGATACACTTTTGCTTCACTTATTGTCGCCTCTACTTCGTGATACGCTTATACTTGTTCCACACTTCTACTTCACTTGCGACCGCTTCTACTTCACTTGTTAGACATTTCTACTTCACAAAGATCACTTCCACTTAATACACACTCAGTCGTAGTTAGACGTATGTATGTGCTTATATAGGTACGTATAAGTAATGATTGAAAGACTTAGGAAGGCTCGTCTGCCCTATTTCCTTTTCTTCGTTGAGATGTGGTCTGGTGGGATTGGATGACCGTCCGAAGGTCGTTTGACTCATTAGTTATATATTATGTATATGAGTATGGACATATAGGAATCCTCTAGTCAGTTCAGTTAAGAGTCTCTACCTCTAGGCTATACTTACATTAGAAACCCACTATTGGGGAGTCTCTACCTCTAGTTTCAACAATTACACACTACCCACTATTGGAAGTCTCTACCCACTATTTGGGATGCATCTTCGGGACACGGCCTTCTCCGTCATCTAGTTGGTAACCAGAGTCTCCTGTAGGGAGAGCGGACATTGTGTGTATAGATCTATACGGGATTGACAACCCTGCACCCAGACTGGTAGCTACAGTCCCGGCCTACCAAGCCAACGGGTGACAATTGTCACATCTTATAGACGCTTGTAGGGCGTTTGGAACTCTAGTCAGTATGGTTACGAGTATCCCGGGTTACCTTATAATTCTTTGGCTTTAAGGTAACGGTATTTCACCGGCAATCTACACTGTATGCTGGTAACTCATTTTCAGAGTCACACTATTTTGGCCTTACAAGATGTATCTTTCATTTGATACTGTCTGGGGTCTGTCTTTCACTGTTTTGACCTTGCAAGATGTATCTTTCATTTGATACTGTCTGGGGTTTGTTATCTCTGTTTTGACCTTACAAGATGTATCTTTCAATTGATACTGTCTGGCGTCTGTCTTTCGCTGTTTTAGACCTTACCAGTTGTACCTTTCATTTGGTACCTTCTGGGGTCTGAGTCTTCACTTGTTAGACTGAACCAGGCGAGTCGTTAGTTCGATATTCTCCTGTAGTCTATGATTCCCTGCCTTAGTCAGCAGTCCTCACTGCTGAGGTATATGTTATTCCCTGATGTCATTTGCTTTCCTCAATGATCGAATTCAGTATTTTGATAATGATATCAATTTAGGGAAAACTACTTTTTACCACATAATGCTGACCAGTCTTGGTAGAAGACTGCTTTTATTAAAGAAAATATAGGATTTTCTGGAAAGAACTCTAATACACAGAAAACACTTAAACTGCTACTTATTAAAGTTATTTGATTGAAACACCACCTAATACTTATGAACTCACCAGCATTTGTAAAAATGTTGATACTCGCTTTTCAAATAACTTGTGATCTCAGGTCACCAATTAGATAGGTACATCCCCGGAGCTGCTGATGAAGATAGCTTAGTACCATGCTGTTCTTATTATATTTAGTTGTATTACTTTAAATTGTTGTAATATAACCATGTAAAACTATTACTATTAATGCAATGTTTTGTTGTACTTTGATTACTATAATGCATGTGTTGTGATACTTGACATGACGTCATCCACCCCAGAACGTTTCCGCCGTTCCGGTTTTGGGGTGTGACAATATCGAGGATGGGTATCACGTTGATGCAGAGGGGACACGTGATAGCATATGCGTTAAGGCAGCTGAAGCCTCACAAGACGAGGTATCCCACCCATGATTTGAAGTTCAGGAATGTGGTATTCGCCCTCAAGATTTGGCGCCACGATCTTTATGGTGTTCGATGTACCATATATACGTACCATAAGAGCCTGAAGTACCTTCAGGATCAGCCTAACCTAAATATGAGACAGAGGAGGTGGCTGGATGTAGTGAAAGACTATGACTGCAAGATTTTGTATCACCCTGGCAAGGCTACAGTGGTAGCTGATGCCCTGAGTCGTAGGGCAGCGAGTTATCTGATCTGAGATGTGTGTATGAGGATGAAGGTGCTGAATCCAATCTTAGATACCATCCGAGAGGCCCAAGCGGTGGCCTTGAGACCAGAGAACAGTAAGAGAGAGCGGGTGATTGGGCAGATTTCTGAGTTTAAGATTGATATCTGGGGGCTTATGACCTTCCGTGGGCGGATCTGGGTGCCATATTGGGGTGGAGCTCGACATATTTGGATGGAGGAAGCCCATAGGTCGAGATTCTCGATCCATCCGGGATACACCAAGATGTATTTGGACTTTAAAAAAGGATTATTGGTGGCCTTGTATGAAGAGAGATGTGGCATGGGTAGTCGAGAGATGCCTGACCTGTCGTCAGGTCAAGGCAGAGCACCAGCTTCCCCATGGCCAGTTGCAGTCTTTGGAGATTCCCCTGTGGAAGTGGGAACATATCTCCATGGATTTTTCTACCAAGTTACCAAGAACTATGCGAGGAGTCGATGCGCTATGGGTCATTGTGTATCGGTTGACGAAGAGTGCTCACTTCTTGGCTATAAGTGAGAGCTCTTCTGCGGAGAAATTGGTTGAGATCTACATTCAAGAGGTAGTGGCATGACATGCGGTGCCAAGATCGATAGTGTCAGATCGGGATGTTTGTTTTACTTCCAGGTTCTAGAAGAAATTTCATGAGGATTTGGGTACCCGGTTGCATTTCAGCACCACTTACCACCCACAGACAGACGGGCAGAGAGAGTGGACAATTTCGACGCTCGAGGACATGTTACGCACATGTGTTATAGACTTTGGTGGAAGTTGGGACACTTACTTGCCCTTGGTTGAGTTTTCATACAACAACAACCATCAGTCCAGTATCAGTATGCCTCATTTGGAGCTTTTATACGAGAGGAGGTGTCGGACTCCCATCTATTGGGGAGAGGTAGGGCAGAGAGTGATGGGGAGCACTGAGATAGTGTTCAAAACAACATAGTAGATCCAGCAGGTCAGATAGAGATTACTGATGGCCCAGAGTCGTTAGAAGAGCAATGCAGACCGACGATGTTTAGAGCTAAAGTTACACGTTGGAGATTTTGTCCTCCTGAAGTTATCCCCATGGAAAGGGGTGATCTAATTCAGGAAGCGGGGCAAGCTGGACCCTAGATACATCGGTCCTTTTAGAGTGATTGCTCGAGTAGCTAAGTTTGCTTATCCGTTAGAGCTATCTACAGAGTTGAGCCAGATTCATAGCACTTTCCATGTATCCCAGCTGAGGAAGTGTGTAGCCGATGATACATCAGTGGTCCTGTTGGGTTGCAGATTCGTTTAGAATTGCGTCATTGGGCTCGGTTAAAAGTCCGATTGTTTTGTACTCCGGTTTGGGCCTGTCCAACCGTGAGCTGTTAGGTTTACTATATAAGAATATGCTTGCATGCATATTAGGTTAACGATCTAGAGAATACGATTGATAGAAGAAGATAGAATTATAAAGTTCTTTCTTTATCGTTCCTGTAAACCTTCTAACCCTCTACAGTTGATGTTCTTTGTCGAGCTCTTCTGAGGGTTGTTTTATAATCATTCGACTTGTTTGATTCATTCTTGAGTTGTTTATTATTTTCGTGTTTTTGCTGTTTGTTCTTTATATTGCCTGTTTAAGATCTAATCGATCTTCAAAGTTAGTTTTAATCTTAACAATTGGTATCAGAACAGGAGGCTGTGTAATCGATACACTTCTTTTCTGTGAAAAAGGTTTCAATTAGGGTTTTCCGCAATTACTGATATTTATTGAGCCGTCATCTCATTATTGACGTATCTTGATATTTATTGTTTTGCCCTAATTTGATTTATTACAAGTCTGATCTTTGAACAGGTTATTTGATCATAATGGATGAGTCGCAATCAAATCCCATCAATATTTCCAACAGCATTGGATCAACCACGAAGATTCCCATCCTATACACCCATGATTATGAAGTCTGGGCGCATCACTTTGAAGATTATGTTGTAGGATCCGAGGATAATGGATACCTCATCTGGGAAGCAATTGTTAATGGACCATTTTCTCACTCTGCAACTTCAAGGATTATTAAAACTCAAAAGGAGTATAATAATCTCCTGAAGGATGTTGAAGATATTGCGCAAGATGAAAAAGATAAATTTCAGTGCAATATCAAGGCGTTAAGATTGATCAGATTCGCCCTTCAGTCCGATACTTTTAGGCTGGTGAGTTCATGCACGACGGCAAAAGAGATTTGGGACAGGCTACGTGAATTATACTCTACAGATGAAGACCTTGAACACTCAATTCAAACCTTACTCTTGTCTGAGTTTGGTGAATTCAGGCAAGGAGCCGATGAATCTGTGACCCAAACGTTCGACCGCTTCAATCATCGTCTCAGCAAGATGATCAAACATGACATTGAAAGGAAGCTTATTGAGCAGAAGGTTACGTTCTTGAATGGTCTCAGATCAGAGTGGAGAGCAGTTGTGTCCACAGTGAAAGCCCACGAGCAGTTTAAATCATATTCCTTGGCGAAACTGGTGGGCATTCTCAAATCTCAGGAGAAGATTGTGTTGCAGGAAAAGAATGTGGTCTCAAGCCTAGGTTCGCTGGCCCTCTTGTCAAAAAGTAAAGCTGTGATGGAGGACGAAGACCTCAACTTGGAGGAGTATGACCTCACGTCTGAGGATTATGCTATGATGGTGTCTAGCCCCAAGAGGTTCATTAAGAAGAGATTCCCCATCAACAAAAACCGAAACTGGAAGGGAAGTTATAGTTCAGAAAAGGTTAAAGATGAACCGAAGGTTGAAGAGTCTAAGAAGGAACCGAAGGCAGAAGGTGATTCTGGAGTAAGCTGTTACTACTGTGGAGGGAAAAACCACTATGCAAAAGGACTGTGTCCTCAAAAAGATGGCTGAAAAGGATGAGGATAAGGATGAAGAAGCTTTGCTGCAGAAAAAGCTTGATGAGATCAGGAAGAAGAAATCTACCGCTAACCCTTCTATGAATGCTCTAATTGTGCAGGGTTCGGTTGCTGATGACGAGTTCGGTGGTGTGGAGGTTTGGTCAGCCGACTCTGAAGATGATGAAGTGAGAAAGCCTTCCCATGGAATGGCTTGTGTCGCAAAAGAGGAAAGCAGTGGAGGAAGGTGCTTGATGGTGTCTGACGTATCTCAGATGAGGGGATACAATACTGATAGTGGGAGCAATGAACCGAAGGAGCCACAGAATATGTGCTTTACAGCCAAACCGCTCAGTGTATAGTTCAACGAGCTCGATGAACTAATCAAGAAGGTACAATCGGTTTTTGTCTCGTTTAAAGTTCCACAATGCTCATATGAAAAAGAACTAAAAAGTGTTAATTCACGAATCTCTCATCTAGATAGTAGTTTAACTCAAACTCGAGTCACCAATTCTAACCTAACTGATCAATTAAGCAGGGTATCTTCGAAGAGTGAGGAACGACGCATGTGGATCGAATTGAAGGAGTCAGAATTAGTCAAAATAAAAGATGAAAACATTTATTTACAAAGAGACAATTTAAAGCTTTTAAAACAGCGAAATGTTTTTTGTTTTATTGCAAAACGTCTTTACACTAATATTACTCAGCTTCCTTTGGATTGTGAAATAGGACAAAAGATTCATCGCATGATTTTGCCCTTCCTTGAGTTTAAGGAGGACGAAATTGATGCTGAAGCATATAATTGTGAAAGTGTGATATCATCTGAGGACGTTAATCCGACTTATATGTATGGACTGGACAAAATAGAATCTTTCATTAAATCCAAGGACCATAAGGACATGCTCAAAAACCTTTTGGATGAAAATGATAGACTGACACTGAGAACCGAAACCATACAAAAATTTGATCTTTAAACGCCAACTTAAGCTTAGAAAACAAAATTGATGTTGAAAATGCATCTGAGCTTAATGAGGATGACAATATGAGTGAAATTTCTGTAGAAGACACGGTTGAATGCTCAGAATTTGTGAAAAGCGAACCTGAAAACCATAAGAATCTAATTTCAGAAAATTCAGTAGAGTTCGCTCGATTGTCCCAAAAAAAGTCCCCGATCCTAGCAGAGAAGGTTGTTGTATATCAAAAGGTTAGGACTACTCCAAATCAAGTATACAAGGTCACCGGAGTAACCGAACATCAGACTGCTGAACTCACAACAATTGTAAACGAAGAAAATGCTGATGGCTGCGATGAGTTCTTCTGGTCAGCTCCAATCGATAATGCTGATGAAACGGTAGGCTTATCTGAAAGGACCTCATGGAAAAGTAAAGGTAGATACGTGCCAGAACCCTTGAACAAGCCTGATAATTTTGATGTGCCAAGTACCAGTGGTACGAAACACATTCCTCAAGAAAATGGAAGTTCGGCAAAAGAAGACATTCCCTCTAGTTCCTCAGTTCAAAGTGAAACTTCCTCAGTTCAAAGTGAACCAGCCAAAGAAAAACCGAAACCAAAAGCCAACATCCATCATCAACCGAAGCAGATGAGAAATCAGAAACGTCAAAGGAATCAGAGATATAGGAAGAATCTCTCTACAAGAAAACAGTTCTGGCAATCCCAGAATGCTTATTTCTCACATCAAGACAAGAACCTAAAGTATGAGAATAATCCTGTTGAAACGCACGAGAGCCACAACAACCGAAAGCAAAGGTTCGGTTCAGAGAACGATATCAACCGAAAGCAAAGGTTCGGTTCAGAGAACGAAACCAACCGAAAGCAAAGGTTCTGTTCTGAAATCAAAAGAGATCAAAACTCTAAGGTCAGTCCTCCTTACGATCAAAAGCAAAAGGGTCACCTAGAGTCTCCAGCCAAGAAGTCATCTCAATCTAAGCTCTCTCATTCTCACTCATCTAATTCTTCTAATTCTTCTAATTCTTCCAATTCATCTCCATCTCGCTCTAAATTCCATTCTGTTCATTCTCAAAAATCTCATTCTTCAGCTGAACAAAAAGGCAAACAGAAGGTTTCAGCATCCAAACCAGAATCTAAACCGAACGCACCTAATCCTAATAAAATCAAAGTATTTACCATTAAAAGGAAAGATGAAACAACTCTAATAAAACGAACATATCTGGTTGACATCTCTCTTACTATTCCTGTTCCTGTGAAAAGCTCACGTGGACCTAAGAAACTTTGGGTTCCTAAATCTGCTTAACTTTTGCAGGTTATCAGTGACGAGCAGTTTGACGAAGAATGGTACATCGATAGTGGCTGCTCGCGTCACATGACAGGGAGGAAAGAAGAGCTGAGGGAATACAGGTCTCTTTCAAATGGTGGCAACATCAAGTTTGGAAACAACTCCTTCGACACCATAAAGGGATACAGAATGATTACTAATGGTGATTTCACGATAAGAAAGGTTGCATACATGGAAGGACTACAACACAACCTCATCAGTGTATCTAAGCTTGTTGGAGGTACCGGTCTCAAAGTCTCATTCGACGATGAGGGTTCTGAAATTATTGAGAAGAAGACAAAGAAAGTTATTCTCAAATCGGAGCATAAGGGTGAAATGTTTCCTCTAAAACTCAAACCCATCAAAGGAAACCCAGCTATATGCCTATTATCAAAAGCACAATCTGACGAAAGCTGGTTGTGGCACCGAAGGCTTTCTCATCTCAACTTTAACGATATCAACAAACTTGTCACTGGAGGTCATGTTCGAGGTCTTCCATTGCTCAAGTATGATAGAGATCATTTGTGTGCTGCATGCGAAATGGGGAAGCAGAGTCGTCAAAGTCATCCATCTATAATAAACACTAAAGTTGTTGAACCACTAGAATTACTTCATATTGATTTGTGTGGTCCATCATCTATCGAAAGCATCGGTGGTAGCAAATATATTCTTGTTATTGTTAATGACTTCTCACGGTTTACATGGGTGTTCTTTCTAAAGCTTAAATCTGAAGCGACTCATAAGCTGAAAGTGTTCATCAAGCAGATTGAAGTACAGCTGAAGAAGGTCGTTCGCAACATCAGGAGCGACAATGGTCTGGAATTCAAAAATAGAGAATTCGAAGAATTCCTGGCAGAAAAGGGAATAAGTCACAACTTCTCAGCTCCCTACACACCTCAACAGAACGGAATTGTCGAAAGACGAAACCGATCTTTGTGTGAAGCTGCCCGAACCATGCTAAGTTTCGCTTCCTTACCTCTTTACTTTTGGGTTGATGCTATTTCTGCTGCTTGTTTTACACAAAACAGGTCATATCTCAACAAACGATTCACGCTCACTCCTTATGAGATTCTCAACAATAGGAAGCCCAATGTAAAATTTTTCCATGTGTTCGGCTCACGGTGTTTCATCTTTAAGTCTAAAGAACACCGCAACAAGTTCGATGTCAAAGCCGACGAGGGAATCTTTCTGGGCTACTCTCTCACTTCCAAAGCATACAGGCGTTCGAGGAAAATCGAAGAGACTTATTACGTGACTTTCGATGATAGCTATGTCAAAAAGCTACAGGCCAAAGAAGACACAGCTGGGGAAATTTTTCCTCAAACTGGCCAAGTCACAGTCTCGATCGCTAATCTATTCAAGAAGTTTATGGAGCTATTTGACGAACCAGAGAAAGCTACTCTCTCAGAAGCAGGCGCAGCAGACAACAAGGTAGACCTTATGAAGCAAATTGTCGAAGAAGCTGCCAGGAGAATGAATGAAGGAGGATCAGATTATGATGAACATCCATCAAACAATGCTTCAGTCGAGGGGGAGGATCAACCGTCTTCAAATCAGCCAACCTCACATGTTGAGTGGGAGCCAAGGTCTCCAACTGCTCCCGAAGCACTTCACCAACCGAAAGCTCTTCACCAACCGAAAGTGCTTCACCATCCGAAGGTGCATCAATGCTTGAAACCCAGCACCACAAGAAACCTCTGAATCTCAAGTTTCTCAAAGCATTCCAGAAAGCTCATCTATCGAGGGGGAGCAAGCTGATATGTCATACGACTACGAAAGCCAGTCCGAGCCAGAAGAAATGATAAATGTTGAATTAGATCCTACCTTCGATCCTCATTACCCACCACTCACCAAATGGACAAGAGACCATCTTGTCTCTCAAGTGGTTGGTGATGTCTCTGAAAAGGTTCTGACCCGATCACAACTAAAGGCAAAACAGACATCCTTATTTTCAAAAGTTGAATTTTGCATGTTTAACTCATTCGTATCAAAAGTGAAACCGAAGACAGTTAACACTGCTCTCGATCACTCCGAATGGGTTCAAGCGATGCAAGATGAACTGAACGAATTCGAGAGGAACAAAGTCTGGCGCCTCATTCCAACTCCTCCAGATGCCTCGGTTGTTGGTCTCAAATGGGTCTTTAGGAATAAAATGGACAAGGAAGGAAACGTTATAAGGAACAAAGCACGTCTGGTAGTAAAAGGATATTGTCAGGAGGAAGGGATTGATTATGAAGAGACTTTCGCTCCTGTAGCTAGGCTGGAATCTGTAAGAATATTTCTTGCTTATGCTGCCCACAAAAACTTTGAAGTTTTCCAAATGGACGTCAAATGTGCATTTCTTAATGGAGAACTCGAAGAAACAGTGTACGTGGAGCAACCTCCTGGTTTCGTGAACGAAAAGTATCCTAATCATTGCTACATTCTGGATAAATCTGTGTATGGACTCAAACAAGCTCCGAGAGCCTGGTATGAAACGCTAACTAAATTCTTAAAGATGTCCAAATTCAAACAAGGTTCGGTTGACCCAACCTTCTTTCGCAAAAAGGAAGGTAACCACCTTATGATCGTTCAAATTTATGTCGATGATATCATCTTTGGCTCAACGAATCCTAGCCTAACAGCTGAATTCAGAAAGCTGATGGAGACTAAATTTGAAATGAGCTCAATGGGTCCTATTAACTTTTTCCTTGGTTTAAATATTAGAACGGGACCCGAAGGCATCTTTATCAATCAGGAAGCTTACACGAAGACTCTCTTAGCAAAATTTGGCATGATGGGAGATTCCAAAGTCAAAGTCCCAATGGCATTCGACACCAAGCTAACTCCATCCCTGGATAAACCGGCTGTTGATATCACGCTCTATCGTCAAATGATAGGCTCACTGATGTATCTTACTGCTAGCAGGCCTGACATCATGTTTTCGGTGTGTTACTGTGCTAGATTTCAGGCAAACCCACGCGAACCACACATGCTTGCAGTGAAAAACATTCTACGATATCTCAAGCGAACTGCCTCCTTAGGTCTATGGTATCCTTCCAACTCAGGCTTCTTCGTTCAAGCCTACTCAGATGCAGACCTTGGAGGATGTGGACTCGACAGAAAAAGCACCACTGGCGGCTGTCAATTCCTTGACGGGAAGTTGGTTAGCTGGCAATCAAAGAAACAAACGTGCGTATCGTTGTCTACTGCCGAAGCTGAATACATAGCCGCTGCATCCTGCACCTCTCAAGTGATTTGGATCCAGAGTCAACTTCGAGACTATGGACTCAATATGAAGAAAATCCCACTATATTGTGACTCTGAAAGTGCAATTAGGATTTGTCATAACCCAGTGCAACACTCCAAAACCAAACATATAGCACTGAGGTATCACTTCATCAAAGATCATGTGGAAGATGGAAACATTGAAGTACACTTTGTTCGAACCACTGATCAACTAGCTAACGTCTTTACCAAAGCTCTTCCTGAAGCATCATTCAACAGAATTTTACAAGGGCTAGGTATGATGGAATCAGAGTCAGTACCTCAAACTACCTCTCAACCTCAAACGTAAGAAGCGAAATTGACCGAACGTTCAAGTTCGGTTGAATCATCTGACTCGCTCATCCCTTCAAAGGTAGTTTTATTGGTTGTAAATTTCTTGTACAAAGTTGTTTATCTTATTGTCAAACGTATTTTCTTATTGCAAGCCTAAATTACTTGGTTTTCTAAAAAAATTTCAAAACCGAAACCTACCGAAGGTTCGGTTTCGGTTTTTCAAAATTTTCCAAAACCGAAGCCAACCGAACGCTCGGGTTCGGTTTTTCAAAATTTTTCAAAACCGAAACCAACCGAACGCTCGGGTTCGGTTTTTCAAAATTTTTCAAAACCGAAACCAACCGAACGCTCGGGTTCGGTTTTTCAAAATTTTTCAAAACCGAAACCAACCGAACGCTCGGGTTCGGTTTTTCAAAATTTTTCTCAACCGAAACCAACCGAGCGTTCGGGTTCCGTTAACAATTTTTTCCAAAGTTTTTTTTACTCTTTCTAAGTCTTATTTTTTTCTCTTGCTTTTTTTTTATTTTTTTATAATATATATCAAAAACTCCAAAAATATTTTCTTATTTTATTTGTGTGTTCGTTCGTTTATGGGGATATAATTGTTGGATTAGTTACGTGTCCCTAGAAGCCTGCTGTTGTATGTGTCCTAAGCCTCATAAGATTCTGAATAATAGCCTTAACGACTTGGTATAAACAAACCTTGTCTTCCTAATTAGGCTATCACATTTATTCTAATCGTGAGCTACCTCACTCTCTTCTCACATGAGATAAGAGTTTTTCTGCTTGGTCCTTATTTTAGCAGCAGAGGTACTTTAATTTCTTACACCATCTCCATTACATTCGTTTCATCAACGTAACCCTTGAGACTCTCAGAAATTACCACTGAGGTTTATGTTTACACAATAACTGTGTTTATGATCTTAGTTTCGTGCCACTACGAGCTGAGTGAAACCCAAAATTCAAAACCAAATCTGAATTGACGGTGAACAATTAATTTGCTCAAGTTTTCACCAAAGAATTGACGGATGTATCTTGATGAAATCTCAAATTTTTATTTTGTGTGATTCCTATGAAATTGTTAAACACCATAACATTTCTTCCCTTAGGATCCAGTTTTTAATTTTTTGTTGAGATTTTATATTTTCCAAGCCAATTTAAAATTAATTCCTACCTACTTGTTCAACAGACTACACCGGTCTCACAAGTACTTTGTTCACTTTCTACCTTATTTCAAGATTAGAATTGTTGAATCAAAGCGAAAACCACCCTTAAGCAGTCTAATTAAAAGAAGCCTTTCAACATTTATTAATAAGTGTTTGATCGTTATTCAACGGGAAACCACATTCACACTTTAAGGTCTCTCTTGACTTTGAAGGAAGAGATTCGTGCCCGGGATCATTTGTTTCGTGTCATTATTGACATCACATTTATTCCTAAAAAGAGTTGCTTTATTTCTCTTCCTTTTACACTCTTAGCACGAAAATCTTTGATTTTCCGAAATTCTTGTACTAATAATTACAGGCTGTTTTATTGCATTGGTGGTTAATTATTAAGACGTGGTCAAAAATCATCCACGTGGGAGTCTCCTTCAAAAGATGTCGTTACAAGGATAAGATGAAAGGGTTGCTGACTCAGGCGGGAGATAAATGGATTGAATTTCAAACGGCGGTAAAAAGGGACGCATGCGAATTTGAAACGCCCATTCCATAACTGACGTCGTGGACGCGTGGGATAATATTAAGCGGTTCCTCTCTGGCACTAAACAGGCGCGTGTGGATTTGAAACGGTTTCTTCTGAAACGGCGCTTGTTGGGCGGCGTGTTCCAAGGAATCTGACACTCTCTCTCATGCGTGATCATCGCATACCTTAACTGTCACGCATCTGTCATTCTGGGAAAACCTATTCATATTTCCATAGAAGATTTGAACAGATTTTTCTCTCTCCTAAACACCCACTATAAAAGGTAGTCTCCTCTCCTATTTACCTCTTTACTGCATCCGAATTTCCAAGAGAGCAAAAATTCCCTAAAGCCTTTACTGTTCATCTTCTTCTTCCTAACTTCAACAATGGCAGAATCATCCTCAGTCCATGCCACCTCACACATCCTTCCCATTCTCCCTCAACAGTGTTTGGTGATCGACCTAATCCCTCAGGGGTACGATTCCTACATGTTTCCTATCATCGAGTGCCTGAAGTACTCACCAATCGCTCCTGCACTTTCTAGGGTTGAGTCTGTGCCCATGGAGCTCCTATCGCAGGTGTATGCGACTGCACATTACGATAAAGCAGTCGATAGGGTTTTCTTCGAGGTTTCTGATCACAAGACCTCCATTTCAAGGCAACGATTTGGCGCATTGCTAGGGTTTCTGATCATGCCTTCTCCAGGGCTCAGCATGATTCCGTCGCCTCTGCCACTGCAGCAATTGACGCCTCCACAAAAGCTTGTGAGGCAGTGACCGCAAAAGTCGATAAACTATTCTCTGAAGCCTCTTCCCTGTTAAAATCCTTATAGGAGAGCGCAGATGCAACAAAGACAACGTTGGAACCAATCGTTCAACAATTGGCCGCGTTCGTCTCAACGGAGTTGAAGTCGTTCGCTATCCTTCGCCAATCCATCAGCGACGACAACTCGGGCCTTCGTGCCTCCATTGACGAGCGCCTCTCTAAACTTCAAGAAGATCTCGCTGCCGAAAACTCGTTAATGGACGTTCTTGCTAGTAAAACCACCGCCCTCAAGGTCAAGAGCGCTCAGCTTTCTAACTCTCAGCAACAAATTAACGCTCTTCGATCCGAACGGGAGGTTTTCAAAACATGTGTTTCGGATGTACACTATGCCCTATCCAACATCTTGGAAGCACACGATCCGATTCTCAATCATTCGGTGAGGCGAACCCTTGCTGAAAAACTTGCTCCTGCCCTGGACCTTCTCAACAAAATTGAAGGGCTACCTAGTTTTGTGTCCACTCCGAAACAAGGGAGAAGTGAAGTCCGGATTGAAACCACCTCCTTCCTCAAAAGCTGCTCACACAACCGAACCTCCTCCTACTGGTCAAACTTCGGTTTCGGGTGTGAAGGATAAAGGAAAGAAAATAGCTGAGGAAGAGGATGAAGATGATAAAGAAACCATTGCTGACTTGCTGAAATGCAAAAATAGTCGCAATGTTGAAAATGACAACATTCGTGTGGCGCGAGAAGCTGAAGAAGCCGAACGCAAGAAGAAAGAAGCCCACGATCTCCTCGAGAGCAGGAAGACTGTTTTACCTGCTTGGACTCGAGAGAGAATGATAAAGGAGGCCATAGATACTCCAAGCATCCTATGGCTCGAACCAGTGATCTCCTTCGACTGCTACAATTCTGTCGATTCGCAGTTCGATATGCCCTTGACCCGAAAGGCGTTTATCTTCCACGCCTTCTCCAACATTTTTGAAGTCCCTCATCCTAATCCTGAGGTTGATCGGGAGTTAATCGACTTTTATCTGAAGGCCGCTCAACCACAGTACCAAACATGGAGCGCTCAGAAGATCGTTAATGTTCGGGTTTTGAAGCCATATACCGAAGGGAGATTCATCAACGTTCGGTTCAGGGTGATCAGAGGGTCTGCAAGAACCGAACATCTCATATCCTTAGCAGATCTGCCGAACCTCAACCCCCATGATTGGATCGTTCTGCATAGCATCCTCTTGACGAATGAAGCTGAATATCGTCCGATTATAGACCATCTCAAAAGGATGTTAGTTTGTTACATCATGGAGGTCGCCTTGATGGATCAGGAGATAGCCAGAGTCTTCAAGAAGAAACCGAAGATCTCTCCTGTTGGCTCAGCCAGTGATCTCAATCAGATGAAGATGGGAAAGATTGACCCAAGGCGAAATTCGGTCATGTTCACTAGGGCTGAAGGACAGAAATGTCTCTTTGCCTTAGCGGATAAACATCTTTATACCACTGCTTGTCTTGAGCATGTGTTAGAGATCATCCATCGGTGTAAAGAGAATACAGCGGATGATATCAAATATTTCGATGATATGATACAGTGGTACATCCGATTCAGACAGACGATACTCGCCCTTATCTCTCGTCTGTTTCAGACTGTGAAGAAGAAGGTTCCTGCTGCTGCTGGCCCAAGTAAGAAGTGAAGATCTCGCTCCAATTGACGCAAAGGGGGAGATTGTTGGGTTGCAGATTCGTTTAGAATTGCGTCATTGGGCTCGGTTAAAAGTCCAATTGTTTTGTACTCCGGTTTGGGCCTGTCCAACCGTGAGCTGTTAGGTTTACTATATAAGAATATGCTTGCATGCATATTAGGTTAACGATCTAGAGAATACGATTGATAGAAGAAGATAGCATTATAAAGTTCTTTCTTTATCGTTCCTGTAAACCTTCTAACCCTCTACAGTTGATGTTCTTTGTCGAGCTCTTCTGAGGGTTGTTTTATAATCATTCGACTTGTTTGTTTCATTCTTGAGTTGTTTATTATTTTCGTGTTTTTGCTGTTTGTTCTTTATATTGTCTGTTTAAGATCTAATCGATCTTCAAGATTAGTTTTAATCTTAACAGGTCCCTTTAGAGGACATTCAGGTTGATGATCGCCTGAACTACATTGAGAAGCCGATGGCGATTTTGGATATGAATGCGAAGGTCTTAAGTAATAAACAGGTGCCCATGGTTCAAGTTCAGTGGCAGCATCAAAAGGGGTCCGCATGGACTTGGTAGCCGGAGTCCGAGATGCATGAGCAGTATCCAAAGTTGTTTCCAGAGGATGACTTCGAGGGTGAAGTCTGATTCTAGTAGGGGAGAATTGTAACATCCTGACTTCCACATATAATATTTAATTAAATTATATTAATTTTGGAAGGGAAACACGACGAGTTAGAGGCCACAACTCGCCGATTAGAGATTGAGACGGCAGCGTGATTTTTAGAGTCTACTTGACGAGTTGGGGGGACACAACTCGATGAGTAGGAGCTGAGTGTGAAAACCCTAAGTTTTAGGGTTTACACCCTATTTAAAGGACCTTAAGTCCTTTACCCCACCTCCCTAATTACCTTAGCACCTTGAGAGAAACCCTAATCGAGCTGTTATCATCTGTGAGAGAGAGAGAGAAAGAGAGAGAGAGAGAGAGAGAGAGAGAGAGAGAGAGAGAAAGAAAGAGGCTAAGAGTGTGTGTTTTGGTGCAATATTTGAAGGAGCTTTAAGAGTAGAGGGCCTGGAACGAGAAGGAGGTTTTGGATCCAGTATTCTTTCAGTGTTAGCTGCCATTTGGAGGTAAAAAGCTATTAACTTGACCACTTGTGTGTTATATATCTCCATTAAGGAGATTATGGCCATTTCTATATTCTCTTTGATTCCCTTAGTTATTTGAACATACCTTGAAGATGAGACTTCAGATCTGGACAGTATGAGGTCCCTTAGGCCAAAAGATTCAAGTTTATCAAGCTTTGGCCAACTTTCATGCCTTAAACCCTCTATTGAGCTTTGGGTTGGCAAACCTAGCCCCAGATTCCATGCATGAACGTAAAGATTGCAGCTTTACATGGTATTTTAGCCTTAGAAGGCTAGATTTAGAGTATGGGGCTTTAGTTCTGCTTGAAAACGTTTGAATGAGATAATGGACTGAAGGGACTCGACGAGTTGGTGAGCCAACTTGACGAGTTGGTTAGGGTTTTCCCTGATAGTCTGGACGTATTACGAACTCGACGAGTTAGTGAGACAACTCGGTATGTTGAGTTGGATTTTCCCGATTTTTCAGAAGAACCGAAGGAACTCGACTAGTCGCATAGATTCACTCAACAAGTTGGGTCAACATGGACTGTTGACTCGAGTGTTGACTTCCGTTGACCTTTACGGTTTGGTCAAGTTATGGATTATGGAGACCTTGAAGGGGTAAAATGGTCTTTCACCCTTTCTGAAAGTTAGAAATGGGGTCGGTTTAAAACCTTTGGAGTTGTTGTTATAAATTGTTAATTAGAGATGATTATGATATGTAGACAGAGTCTAGACCGATCGTTGAGTACGAGACATACTTGCTTACCTACGAGGTGAGTCTTCTCACTATACTTACTTGAGTGGTAATTATTGTGCGATCGGAGGGTCTTATGTGCTTATATTGCGTTATGTGATATATTATGCATTATTTATTTGCGATTTATGATGTATATTATTTCGTGCCTTCTGAGCTATTCTATCTTTGTGGGACCATAGGGTCTTCACTAAGATACATGACAGGAGGATCCAACCCGAGCTGTGAGACCGGAGAGTCTTCACTGAGACACATGATCGGAGGGTCCTTATTGATATATAGCCATGAGAGGGTAATTATTTGTGTTTGGTATTTTGGGGGCCTCACTAAGCTTTGTGTTTATAGTGTTGTGTGAAATGTGTTTTAGGTACCTCTCAGGATCGCGGAAAGGTGCCGACATGATTGTACACACCAGTTTGAGATTATGCTTTGATGATTTTGGGATATAATCAAACATTTAGTTGTCTTGTGTTTTGAATAACTTATACATTTGGGTTTGAGAAATGTGAAATGGTGTTTTTAAAAATGAAAACTTTATTTGAAAATTTAGAGTGTTACAACTACAGTGACTTATCATGTCAAACAGTCATTTATGTGTTGTCATTTCGAAGTTTGACGATGATTTGCAGGTTACTATAGTGACTTGTCATTTATGTCTATTCATTTCAAAGTTTGACTATGAATTCCAACTCTGACTACAAAATGGTTGAATTTGCACTATGATTTGCAGATTACTAGGATGTATAAATATGACATATAACACCGTTTTCTTATTAAAAATACTATATATAATCTCGACTTTATTATGACTTCATCCCCAAAGTTCGAAATTTGGTCATGCAATGAAGTAGATTGTTACTACAGTGATCCAGTCGACCCCTTTTTACACCCTCTTCAACAGGCCCATATATGTCGGATGAAAATTTTAAATAATTGAAAACCGCTGACGAACAAAAAAAACAGGATGAAGAGTCATCACGACTTATCAGTCAACGTCGTAAAAGTTATTTCATTGGAATGCAAACAAGCTCAAGAATGGATAGACCTTAATATAAAGAAAATCAAAGAGCATCAAGAATGGATAAAAAGACTAAGAAGACAATCAAAATGACTGAAAAATGGCTTGCTGACAAGGATGCAAAGATGATACATCTTAGGGTGCAAAAAGATCATTTGGAAGATAGAATGAGAAGTAGGGATGACTATATAACAATCGGTAAAGAGAAGTACCCATTGCAGTTCCTTGAGCTTAATAATTAGTTGAAAATTTGTTGTAACATTATCATGACTTGGGTTTGCTATTTTTCTAGATTAACATGTTTGTTTACCGTTTATTTCCATGTATAAAAGAATAAAAACAACATCTTAGAATATAAAAAGGTTCATTTGTTGTTATAATGTTCAAAGTAAATTATAATATAAAAGCATAACAAAAACATCTTAGAAAAGTTAATTAAAACATTTCAATACATAATAAATTAACAACTCTTCAATTTAAGGTTGTTTTATATCAAAATCGGTGTGATAGGTTTGTAAGCAACTCGCAGAAGCCCAAATATTATATTTCGTTTCCGTAGTAGGAATTCTCGTGCGACGTGCTCTACTACCGGACCCCCTTCCAAAGCAATTGTTTCTCGTGTGTCCTGCTTGACCGCATGTAGAACACTCTTTTCTAATTGGGCCCTCATCTTGGGATGGAATGCAGCCTGTGTTTCTTGGCCTACCTGGCTGGCGTTTATCCATTATAGGAGGCTTAACAATCATCAAATCATCGGGGATCTCCCGTTCGGATGGATTTGGCAAAGAGTTTATTGATTCCTCATATGTTTTCCTCAATGTTTCAGTATAGTAAGCATTTAATGCAAACATCGACCAGTCTTGGTAATTGTTGATTGTTAACGCGCTTATGACATGACCACAAGGTATGCCGTCAAGTTGCCAATTCCAACATTTATATGTCATTTGTTGGAAATCAACAATCACGTTTTGTTCCCCTTTATGACCTCACATTTCTTGCTTCAGATCATGCGAACATCCCAATTACTAAAAGAATTTTTATTTTCTTTTACAATAACATCGGCCCAAGGGGTGAGTATTGTTGTTGATTCCCCTTAAAAGATAGACAATATTACACAGTTTAGATCAATAAGATTTAGCAAAAAGATTAATATTAAACCTTAGTACCTGTAAAGTTACGTCTTTGAAACCACCACTGTTGTATTGTTGTACAAAAAAAGTTGATCAACATCAATATTGGCACCTTACATGTGTGTCTAGATAATGCATTTATAGACTCTACACTGTTGGACGACATAAGATTGTATCGGTTCCCTCTAAAATGTGCCCTAGACCAAGTTTTAGGATTTATACCTTTTAGGTATTCCCATACGGGTTCTTTTATCTTTTTCATAAGGTCCATGACAGCATCAAAACCATCAACTGTATAGGCTCTACAAGCCTCCCAAAAAATTCCTTTAATTGTCTTACTCTCCTCGTATCTAGCTACTATGTCGAACTACAAAGGGACACCACATATTCTGTGATGACCGTGAGGAAAAATGTTGGCAACAGATGTTGCTATACATGGAGACCTATCAGATATAATTGTAAGCTCCTCCATATTGTGTAACGACGTAAATTTTGAAAATAATTTTTCATTTTTAAAACATTCATTCATTCATAAAATAATGTCAAACACATTGTATCAAATGTTATTGTAACAAAACATCTTCCCATAATCTCTACAAATCTCCAATGCGTGTGTGTATGAATCATGCCGGTGCCTTCCCGTGCTCATCACTAGTACCTGCAACACATAACACATCAACTGTAAGCATAAATGCTTAATGAGTTCCCCAAAATACCACATATAGCACATATGCCACTAGAGGCTATAATACGACCCTCCGGTCGATGTGTATTAGCGGAACCCTCCATTTCCGTATCGTTGGGTCCTCCGACCCGGTCTGTCTCATTGGACCCTTCGGTCCGGTCTATACCACATAGCATACATATATCAGAAACACATATACACAAGCACATAACACATAACACATAAGACCCTCCGGTCTGCTCAGGGTTTCCACTCTAGGAAATGTATAGTGAGAAGACTCACCTCGATGTCTCGGTAAATATCTGACTCGGAAGAAGTGTAATCTAGCCTCCGCCTAATCACATAAAGTAATACTCTCATAAATACAACTGTACTCAACCCTAAAAGTCAACAAGGTCAACGGTCAAACTTTGACCTGACTAGGCGAGTGCACTAGGGCGACTCGGCGAGTCTACACGTGTCCACTGACTCTCTTAGACCCTCTATTGGCACGTTGAGTACTTCCCTGACTCGACGAGTTCCACCTGGCATGAATCGCGGGGCCACCCCGACTCAACTCGCCGAGTCTCAAGAACAACTCGGCGAGTTCCAACTTGAACTCAGTCCCCCTGACTCTCCCTGACTCACCGAGTCATTCCCCCAACTCGACAAGTCCACTCACTGAATGACTAACGGGCAACCTTCATACTACTCGTCGAGTCTGTTCTTCGGACTCGGCGAGTTCATGCCATGCACAAAATCAATACAACTTCTGAGGTCAGATCTGTTCCATACAATCATAGATCTGGCCTCCCCAAGCATGATAATCACGTAAAGTTCAGACCTTGACACACATATCTCATCTAAATGGTCCAAAATGGTGATTTAGCCCCAAAAATGGCATTCCTAGCCCATGGCTCCCAAAAGGACTCAGAAAGCTCCAAGAGTTAAGGCCTCTAGACCTCTTTGGGTCCAGATCCAGAACACAAACTCGAGAAGGGACCAAATGCTCTACATAAACCACCTCTAAAAGGGTTAGAAAATCCTAACTCAAAGGATCAACATCAAAACTAAAGAAGGTCCGAGAATAATACCTCAATACAATCTCTATGAGCTCAAAAACCACCAAAATTGCACCTCTTTCAGCCTCCTCTTGCCTTGAACACTTCCTTCTAGCAAAAACACCCACAAAAGTTCAAGATTGGCCTCTCCTTCCTCACAACCGCTCTAGATCTCTTTAGGGTTTCTCTCTGGGGGTTGGTGGCCGCAAATGACGACCATCAGGCCCTTTAAATAGGTCTCAAACCCTAGAAATTAGGGTTTCATTAAACATCGTGGACTCATCGAGTCTAGCTGTGAACTCGCATACGGATCCGCGACCATACTCGGCGAGTTTAGACGCCAACTCGCCGAGTCCCCCCCCCCCCACAACATCTAAAAATAAAAGAACAAGACATAATACCTGGGAACCCGGATGTTACAATTCCCCCCACTAGAATCAGACTTCGCCCTCGAAGTCTCACTTTGAAAACAACTATGGATGTTGTTCCCGCATCTCCCGCTCCGGTTCCTAAGTCAACTCTGACCCTTTCCGATGTTACCACTGGACCTGCACGAGAGGCACTTCCTTGTTCCTCAAAACCTTGACCTTCCAATCCCTAATCGCCACCGGTCTCTCAGCATGATTCAGGCTCGCATCTACCTGAATATCTTCTAATGGCACTACTGCCGACTCGTCGGCTATACACTTTCGCAATTACGACACGTGGAAAGTGTGATGAATCTGACCCAACTCGGCTGGCAACTCCAAACGATAGGCTACCATGCCTACCCTCGCGATCACCTTGAAAGGACCAATATATCGAGGCCCCAACTTGTCCCTCTTCCTGAATCAGATCACTCCTTTCCAAGGAGAGACCTTCAGGAGCACGAAGTCGACGACCTGAAACTCGAGCTCGGACCAGCGTCTGTCCGCATAACTCTTTTGACGACTCTAAGCGGTCAACAACCTCTGTCTGACCTGCTGGATCTGCTCTGTCGTCTGAAGCACAATCTCGGTGCTGCCCATCACACGCTGCCCTACTTTCCCCTAGCAAATAGGGGTTTGACACCTCCTCCCATACAACAGCTCAAAGGGCGGCATGCTAATGCTCGAATGATGGTTGTTGTTATAAGAGAACTCCGCCAAGGGCAAATACGTGTCCTAACTCCCGCCGAAATCCAACACACATGCCTGGAGCATGTCCTCGACTGTCTGAATCGTCCGCTCACTTTGCCCGTCAGTTTGTGGGTGGTATGCGGTACTAAATTGCAGTTTTGTACCCAATTCCTCATGAAACTTCTTCCAGAATCTGGAAGTGAAACGTACATCCCGATCCGAGACAATCGAGATCGGCACTCCATGACGCGATACTACCTCTCTCACGTACATCTCTGCTAACTTCTCCACGGAACAGCTCTCACTGATGGCCAGGAAGTGAGCACTCTTCATCAACCTATCCACAATCACCCAAATTGCATTGACACCCCTCACGGTCCTTGGCAATTTGGTGATGAAATCCATGGTAATCTGCTCCCATTTCCACTCGGGAATCTCTAATGGCTGCAGCTTACCATGTGGACGCTAGTGCTCGGCCTTCACCCTGCGACAGGTCAAGCACCTCTCTACAAACCATGTGACATCCCTCTTCATACAGGGACACCAATAATCCTTTTTCAAGTCTAAATACATCTTAGTGGCCCCGGGATGGATCGAGAATTTCGATCGATGGGCCTCCTCCATCAAAATGGTACGCGTGCCACCCACGGACGGTACCCAAATCCGACCCTGAAATGTCATAAGTCCCCGACAACTCGCTCTCTCTTCTGGCTTTCTGGCTTTACAGCCTCAGCCTAGGCCCCACGAATACCATCCAACACCGGGTTCATCACTGTCAATATCAAACAAACATCTTGAATTGGGGCGCCCTCCGCCCTACGGCTCAATGCATCGGCTACCATATTATCCTTGCCCAGGTGGTATAGGATCTCACAATCATGATCCTTGACCACGTCCAACCACCTCCTCTGGTGCTTATTCAGGTTGGGCTGATCCATCAAATACTTCAAGCTTTTGTTGTCCGTGTATATAGTACACCGAACCCCATACAGATAATGTCACCAGATCTTGAGAGCGAACACCACCGGTCCCAGCTCCAAATCGTGAGTGGGATATCTCGACTCATGAGGCTTAATCTGCCTTGATGCATATGCAATCACATGCCCCCTCTGCATAAGCACCGCTCTCAATCCGGATATCGATGCATCACAATATACGACGAAATCTTCCATCCTTTCTGGAAGAGCTAACACTGGTGCTTCGCATAATTTATGGCGAAGTGTCTCGAACGAGGTCTGCTGCTCCGGACCCCAAGAGAACACAACACCCTTCTGGGTCAATTTGGTGAGTGGTACGACGATCTTGGAGAAATCCTTAATAAATCTCCGATAATAGCCGGCCAAACCCAGAAAACTCCTGATCTCGGTGGGTGATCTCGGCACCTCCCATATCATGACCGCCTTAATCTTGGCCGGATCGACCAATATCCCATTCTGGTTAACGAGGTGCCCTAGAAACTGAACCTCTCATAGCCAGAACTCACATTTGGAGAACTTGGCATAAAGCCTCTCTGATATCAGAACTCCGAGGATCTCCCTCAAATGCTCCTCATGCTGCTCTCTGGATCTCGAATACACCAAAATGTCGTCGATGAACACAATCACTAAGCGATCCAACATCTGTCTGCACACCCTGTTCATGAGATCCATGAACACCGCCGATACATTGGTGAGTCCGAAAGGCATCACCACGAACTCGTAATGCCCATAACGAGTCCGGAATGCTGTCTTCTGGACGTCCTCCTCCTGCGCCCTCACCTAATGATACCCAGACCTCAAACCGATATTGGAGAACCAAGATGCACCCTTCAACTGATCAAACAAATCATCGATCCTCGGCAATGGGTAACGGTTCTTGACCGTTAGCTTATTCAGCTCACGATAATCAATGCACATCGGGAGCGAACCATCCTTCTTCTTGACAAAAAGAATAGGCGCCCCCCCATGACGAACTGCTCGGCCTGATAAACCCCTTCCCCAGTAGCTCCTGAAGCTGCGAGGATAACTCCTGCATCTCCAGAGGCGCAAGGCGATAAGGCGCGTTAGCGATAGGCGCACCTCCCAGAACCAACTCAATACCGAATTCTACTTGCCTCTCCGGAGGCACACCCGACAATTCCTCTGGAAACACATCCGGGAACTCGTGCACTATCGGAACTTCATCAACTGACTTCGGTCTCTTTGAAACAACCCTAGCATCCATCACATATGCCACAAATCCTCTACAGCCCTGCTGTACACTCTGTCTCGCTCTGGCGGCTGAACAAAATGCTAACCCCGCACGTGTACCCTCACCATGCACTGTAAGAACTCCCCCACTAGGGTCTCGAATCATCGCCAACTGACACTCACAGTCTATCATAGCTCCAAATCAACTCAACCAATCCATACCCACTATAACACACACGTCCTCCATCGCGATCGGAACCAGATCTATCGGAAACTCCACACCGAAGATCTCAAGGACACATCCTCGAATTACATCCGAAGCATACACTGCTCGCTCATCAGCTATGGAAACTCACAGAGGCCGATCCAACGCCTCTCGGTGGATACTAATATGCTGACTAAATGCTACGGAAACAAACGACTGACTCGCACCCAAGTCAAATAATACCAACGCAGGCACAGAACTGACAAAAAAATATCTACGAATGTCATCATATAAGCATAAAAACTCAACTCAAATAAAAGATGAAAAGAGAGTACATACCAGCCACAACATCGGGCGCCACGCGGACCTCCTCTGCGGTCAACTGAAATGCTCTCCCACGAGCCTTCGGGGCCTCGGCCTTCACCGGCCGAACCTCGGTAGTCCTAGCAGCAGACGCAGATCCCTGAAGAAGTTGCGGGCACTCGTCCTTCTGATGGCCGGTCTAGTTGCAATGAAAGCAAACCGAAAATCCTTTGGGGCAATCCCTCACGATATGCCCCTCCTTCCCACACTTGTAGCATACCCCTGCCCTGCACGACCCCTCGTGACTCTTACCGCACTTCCCACAAGTGCGGCCTTTCGTGCCTCCAGATCTCGAATCAGCGGGTCTAGCCCGCTTGGCTGCCGGCTGAGACTAAGCCAGCCGCTGATCCGCCCTCTGTGACTCGGCCTCCTCCCTGGCCTGAGTCTCCAACTCAATCTCCCTCTTCCGTGCATTTGCCTGGAGCTCGGAAAATGTCCGGTAATTCGAGTTCGCCACGAACTCCCGAATATCTCTCCTCAACACGCTCAGATAACGGCTAATACGAGCCTGCTCAGATGACACCTGCTCAGGGAAAAACATCGCCCAATCATGAAACTTCCTGGTGATCACTTCCACAGAATCAGTACCCTGCTTGAGGGTCAAGAACTCCTTAATCAACCGTTCCCTCTCCACTGGGGGAACATACTCCTCTCTGAACATAGTGGTGAACCTCTCCCAGGTCACCTCGGAAATCTCAGCCAAAGTGAAGTTTGCCGTCACGAACTTCCACCAATCCTTCACTCCCAGGCGGAGCTGGTTCAAGGTGAACCGAACCTTCAAGTGCTCTGGACAAGAACACGTATAGAAGCATCCCTCAATGTCAGAGATCCACCTCATAGTGACAATCGGGTCCTGCATCCCGTCGAACTCTGGTGGCTTCGTGTTGCTGAACTCCCGGAACAACAACGAGTCACCTCCCTGAGGTCTGGCAACAGCAACAGTAGCAGTGCGGCGTACCGCTCATCAAAGTTCTCAATCATCGTGGTCTTGATGTCCCCAAACATCTCGGGAATCTCAACCTGGATGGCAGTAGCAACCTCCTCATGAATCAATCGACGGATCTGAAGGGTTTTATGCATAAGAAACATTCCTATGTGCTCATACAAACCCTAATGCTTGGATATAGGTTTCACTGTTGAACATGCTTTGATTCCAAGAGTTACAAACCCTAATCTAGCATATAAACAACAAAAATAACATATAGAATCAGATCTAGATGTTTACTTCTTTAATAGTTGGCTTAGATCTTGTATATCTTCTTCTTTTGAGCCTAGAGTCACAAATGCAACTCCTCTAATGGTTCACAAACCCCACAAGCAAGAAGGCAATATGAGAGAGGGAGAGAGAGGCTAGAAATCGGCCTAGGGTGCTCTTAGAATCAAGTGGTAGCCGAATTCATGCCCTAGGGGTCATATTTATACTTATAGGTTACTAGGGTTTCACTCTAAACCCTAATGGACAGCTTAGCCACCAAGCAGCCCATGGAACCTTCTAGAATAAGGCCCTTGGACTAAAATATGATGGATACCCATCATAATTTCGTTCCCCCTTAAGCCCATTAGGTTTCCTTAACCTGAAACTCAACTATCATACATTTGACAGTTTATACCCCTTTATTCAATTAATCTCTTTTGACCACCAAATTAATTCCTAATTAATTTATGACCAATACTAATTAAATAAATGTGATTTATCCTTTAATATATTATTCTTATAATATATTAATAAATCATAATACTCTCTCTTTCTCCTTAAATTACCATGTTAAGTTGCTTTGGAGAAGGCAACCCAAAAGGACCATGCATAACCGGGTCAAGTACATACCAAATATAGTTACGGGCTTAGACACTATTCCAATAGTCTCCCACTTGGATAAGTCTAGTAACTATATCTCACATATGACTTCAGAATCCGATTAGCAATCGTAGCTCTTATACTTCGCTGTCAACTCTGATCAACTTGTCCTTTAGATAAGGGATCGTATAATCCTCTGTTCTGGATATCATGCTGACAATGCTTATTGTCCAGCAGTAGTTCCTTGATTTCCGATTTGTTTGACATAGAATTTAGTTGAACACATCAACTTCATTCTGACCGGGCCCGACATATAAGTCAAACCAAATCATCAAGTGGCCAATATATCACTTTTATTCTCATAGAATAAAAGGAACAGATCAACTTCGACTCATATGCATCTATTATTTACTAATGGATCACACACAATAATGTGTTTTATAACATCAAGTTACTGATGCGTTTACACATTATCAATGTATAACCAACCAGCAAACAACAACCATATCTCTATGTTTTAAGACTATATGATGTTATCGCTTTGTGATCACTTAAGATAAAACACCACTAAGTGATACAGCAAACTCGGGTTTATTCCAATGCTCAACTCATATTCATAAGCACTCATGAACTTTGCTGCAAACCTTTGCTATGTCCAAAACCTTTTAGACAATCTACAAACAATTCATGACAGTCTTGATTCATACTGATGAGATTAAAACTTAATCTGGAAGATCGATTAGATCTTAAACAGGTAAATAAATGTTAAACAGCAAGAACGAACGCAAAATAAAGAACAACTCAAGGATGAATCAAACGTGTCGAATGATTATAAAATAAACCCTCAGAAGAGCTCGATCAAGAACATCAACTGTAGAGGGTTGGAGGTTTACAAGAACGATAAAGAAATCTGTAATACTATCGTAATAATCGTTACTTCTTAATCCTTAACCTAATATACATGCAAGCATATCTTTATATAGTAAACCTAGTAAACTCACGGTTGGACAGACCCAAAACCGGAGTACAAAACAAATGGACTAACAGCCGAGCCCAATGACGCAATCTTCAAACGAGTCTTCAACTCAATAATCTCCCCCTTTGCGTCAATTGGAGCAAGATCTTCACTTGTTACTTGGGCCAGCAGCAGCACCAGGTACCTTCTTCTTCACAGTCTGAAACAGACGAGATATCAGAGCAAGTATCATCTGCCTGAATCTGATGTACCATTGGATCATGTCATTGAAGTACTTGACATCGTCTGTTGCATTCTCCGTACACCTTCGGATGATCGACAAAACATGCTCAAGACAAGCATTGGTGTAAAGATGTTTATCCGCCAAAGCAAAGAGACATTTCTGTCCTTCTGCTCTAGTGAACATGACCGAACTACGTCTCGGATCGATCTTGCCCATCTTCATTTGATTGAGATCACTGGCCGATCCCACAGGAGCTATCTTCGGTTTTTTCTTGAAGACTGTGGCTATCTCCTGATCCATTAGGGCAACCTCCATGATGTAACAAACAATCATCCTCTTGAGATGGTCTATAATAGGACCATATTCTGCTTCGTTCGTCAAAAGGATGTTGTGCAAAACGATCCAATCATGAGGGTTTAGTTTGGTAGATCTGCCAAAGATATAAGATGTTCGGTTCTAGCAGACCCTCTTATCACCCTGAACCGAACGTTGATGAATCTCCCTTCGGTATAAGGTTTTAAGACCCGAACGTTCACGATCTTCTGAGCGCTCCATGTCTGATATTATGGTTGAGCGGCCTTCAGATAGAACTCGATAAGCTCCCTATCGACCTCAGGGTTCGGATGAGGGACTTCAAAAATGTTGGAGAAGGCGTGGAAGATAAACGCCTTTCGAGTCAACGGCATATCGAACTGCGAATCGACAGAGTTATTGCAGTCGAACGATATCACCGGTTCGAGCCATAGGATGCTAGGAGTATCTATGGCCTCCTTGATCATTCTCTCCCGAGTCCAAGCAGGGAAAAGAGTCTTCCTGCTCTTGAGGAGATCGTGGGCTTCTTTCTTCTTGCGTTCGGCTTCTTCAGCCTCTCGCGCCACACGAACATTGTCGTCTTCCACATTGCGACTGTTTTTGCGTTTAAGCAAGTCAGCAATGGTTTCCATGTCATCTTCATCTTCTTCCTCAGCTATGTTCTTTCCTTTATCCTTCACACCCGAACCCGAAGCTTGACTAGTCGGAGGTGGTTCGGTTGTGTGAGCAGCTGTTGAGGAAGGAGGTGGTTTTGATCCGGACTTCTTCCCTTCTCCCCCTTGTTTCGGATTAGACACGAAACTAGGTAAGCCTTCGATTTTGCTAAGAAGGTCCATGGCAGGAGTAAGTTTTTCAGCAAGGGTTCGCCTCACCGAATGATTGAGAATGGGATCGTGTGCTTCCAGGATGTTAGATAGGGCAGCGTGTACATCCGAAACACTTGTTTTTATAACCTCCCGTTCGGATCGAAGAGCTTCAAGCTGTTGCTGATAGTTTGAAATCTGAGTGCTCTTGACCTTGAGGGTGGTGGTTTTGCTTGCTAAAACGTCCATTGATGAGTTTTCAGCTGCGAGATCCTCTTGAAGCTTAGCGAGGCGCTCATCAATGGAGGCACGAAGGGCCGAGTTGTCATCGCTGATGGATTGGCGAAGGTTAGCGAATGACTGTAACTCCGTTGAGACGAACGTGGCCAATTGCTGAACGATTGGTTCCAACGTTGTCTTGGTAGAATCAGCACTCTCCTGTAAGGACTTCAACAGGGAAGAGGCATCTGAGAATAGTTTATCGACTTTTGCGGTCGCTGACTCACAGGCTTTTGTGGAGGCGTCAATGGCGGCTGTGGCTGAAGCAACAGAATCATGCTGAGCCCTGGAGAAGGCGTCAACAATCTTCTGAAGAGCGGCTTCAGAGAGAGAGGACTGAGTGTTGGTGGATGACGCAAGAAGTAAGTCAACTTTCTCGTTTAGCTCCTTTAGATGCTTCTTTGTTACTGGAGCATCGTCCTCATCATCACTTTGAACCTGAAACGGACTAAAGTAGACCAAATCGAAGGTCATGTTTTCACCGCCAAGTGATGAGATTAAAACAACCTTTAATCTATGAAGATCGATTAGATCTTGAACAAGTATGTAAATATAAAATTATGAGAACATGAAGATAAGAACGAAACAAGATTGAATCAAACGTGTCGAATGATTAAACAAAATCCTCAGAAGAGCTCGATTAAGAACATCAACTGTAGAGGATTGGTAGGTTACAAGAACGATTAAAGAAACCTGTAATGCTATCGTTATGCTCTAGACGAATCACTATGATCGTTACTCTCTAAAATCGTTAACCTAATATGCATGCAAGCATATACTTATATATTAAACATAAAAGGCTCTCGGTTGGACAGGCCCCAAACCGGAATACAAAATAACTATACTATCGAGCCAAAAAGACGCAATCTTCAAAATACTCTTCAGCCCAACAATCTCCCCCTTTGCGTCAATTGGAGCGAGACCTTCACTTGTTACTTGGGCCAGCAGCTGAAGCAGGTACCTTCTTCTTCACGGTGTTAAACAGACATTTGGTGATAGAGAGAATGGTCTGTCTAAACCGGATGTACCATTAGATCATGTCGTTGAAGTACTTGATGTCATCAGCCGAATTCTCTTTACACCGTTTGATGATCGATAACACATGCTCCAGACAAGCAGTGGTGTAAAGGTGTTTGTCAGCTAAAGCAAAGAGACATTTTTGTCCTTCTGCTCTAGTGAACATAACCGAGTTGCATCTCGGGTCGATCCTACCCATTTGCATTTGGTTGAGATCACTGGCCGATCCCACAGGAGCAATCTTCGGTTTCTGCTTGAAGACTGTGGCGACCTCCTGATCCATAAGGGCAACCTCCATGATGTAGCAGGCTAACATCCTTTTGATATGGTCTATAATGGGACCATATTCGGCTTCATTAGTCAAAAGGATATTATACAGGACAATCCAATCATGAGGATTTAAATTCGGTAGATCTGCCAGGGAGATAAGATGAGTAGTTCTTGCAGATCCCCGAATCAACTTGAACCGAACGTTTATAAAACGACCTTCGGTGTAAGGTTTCAGCACCCGGACGTTCACAATCTTCTGGGCGCTCCAAGTAAGGTATTGAGGATGAGCAGCCGCCAGATAGAAGTCAATGAGCTCCCTGTCAAGCTCAGCATTCGGATGAGGGACTTCAAAGATGTTTGAGAAGGCGTGGAAGATAAATGCCTTTCGAGTCAGCGGCATGTCGAACTGCGAGTCGACAGTATTGTTGCAGTCGAACGAGATAACCGGCTCGAGCCATAAGATGCTGGGAGTATCTATGGCCTCTTTAATCAAGCGCTCCCTGGTCCAGGCAGGGAAGAGAGTCTTCCTACTCTCAAGGAGATCGTGGGCTTCCTTTTGCTTGCGTTCGGCTTCTTCAGCCTCTCGCGCCACACGACTGGCATCATCATCAGCATTGCGACTATTCTTTCGTTTTAACATGTCAGCAATGGTCTCCTTGTCTTCATCTTCATCTTCTTCCTCAGCTATGTGTTTCCCTTTGTCCTTCACACCCGAACCCGAAGCATGACCAGTCGGAGGTGGTTTGGTTGTGTGAGTAGCTTTGGAGGAAGGAGGTGGTTTCGATCCTGTCTTCTTCTTATCTCCCCCTTGTTTCGGAATGGACACGAAACTAGGTAGGCCTTCGATTTTGCTGAGAAGGTCCATGGCCGGAGAGAGCTTTTCAGCAAGGGTTCGCCTCACTGAGTGGTTGAGAATAGGATCGGGTGCTTCTAGGATGTTGGATAATGCTGCGTGTACATCCGAAACACAAGTTTTGATCACCTCCCTTTCGGATCGAAGAGCTTCCAGTTGTTGTTGTGAGTTGGAAAGTTGCGTGCTCTTGACCTTTAGGGCGGTTGTTTTGCTCGCCAAAACGTCCATCAATGAATTCTCGGCTGCGAGATCCTCCTGTAACTTAGCGAGGCGAGCATCGATGGAGGCACGAAGGGCAGAGTTGTTGTCGCTTATGTTTTGGCGAAGAACAGCGAACGAAGTCAACTCCGTGGAGACGAACTTGGCCAATTGCTGAACAATCGGTTCCAAAGTTGTCTTTGTGGCGTCGGCGCTTTCCTGCAAGGATTGCAACAGGATGGAAGCGTCGGAGAATAGTTTATCGACTTTTTCGGTCGCTGCCTGACAGACTCTGGTTGAGGCGTCAATCGCAGCAGTTGCTGAGGCTACCGAATCATGTTGAGCCCTGGAGAAGGCGTCAACAATTTTCTGAAGGGCAGCTTCAGAGAGAGAGGACTGCTGGTTGGAGGAGGAGGCGAGAAGTAGGTCAACCTTCTCGTGGAGCTCTTTAAGATGCTTCTTTGTCACTGGAGCATCATCCTCCTCGTCACTCTGAACTTGAAACGGACTATAGTAGACTGAATCAAAGTTCATGTGTTCACCACCAAGGTAAGGGTTGTCTCCATCAGAGGCATTTTCGGGAGATGGAGGGGGTGGTGAAGCTGGGGGTGTTGTGGTTTTGGTAGGTTCAGGTTGAGTGGGTGTGGGGTTAAATTTGGGTGGTGGTGGAGTATGGGTAGGTTCGGTTGTATGGGTTTCGGTTTGTGGTGGTTTGGTTACTGGAGGGGTTTCGGTTACTGGTGGTGTTTCGGTGGCAGTTGTGAAAATGGGTGGAGGTATTGGGAAAGAGGTTGGGGGAATAGTGGGGTTTATGGTCGGAATGGAAGTAGGAATGGTTGGTGGAGGTGAAGGAACTGGTGAATTGTGAAGTTCCAACTCTGGGGTAGGTGACCGAGGTCGTGTGTTGCCTCGTTGAGGGGATTCGTCTCCTTGAGAGCCATCAGAACCCGAACTTTCGCCCTCAGAATCACTGGAAGAAGAGGGAATAACGAGCTTGCGCTTCTGTTGTGTCTTCCTCCTCTTCGGCTGTGGGGACTGTGCAACCTTTGTTTGTTTCCTCTTTTTAGGAGAAGGACCCTTTGGAGCTTTGGTCGCTTGCTTCCCTTTGTCAGCCTTTTTGCCTCTGTTTACCGGTTTGTCTGCATCATGGATAGACCTGAGCATATCCGGTGTCAGTTCCCTAGGACCAGTTGGCCTGAACTCCTTGATCGTCCGAATCAACCTACTGTCAGAGGGCACGTCGCCATACATTGTCTCCGGGATGGAGCCAATGAAAGAAAATTTAGATGCATCTGAGACGATGATCTTCTTGGTATGAAACGTACCAACAGAAGACATCGATGCACCGTCAGCAGTGGGAACGTCAAACTTGTCCATCGCCCACTTTGTAACCAAAATCCAGAACCGGGCCAACGACACCTCAGAGTGTCGTGATGATGAAGAAAGGCTCTGGATGAGCTGTTGCCATAGGACCAACCCATAGTCCAGGTTAATCCCGTTGTAGACCCCGTACATGATCGACAGGAAGAGGCGACTGGCACCGTCGGATCCTGAGCTTCATTCCGACAAGCCCTTGAAGAGGATTGTAAATAAGTCGTTCCACTGTGGCGGCAGGCAGGACTTTTTGAACTTAGCGACGGAGGTGAGGACCTCCGTGTACCCCATGTTGTAAAACATGTTATACAGATGGCCAACCGGAATCGTCTCCGGATTAATTCTTGATGGGTCAACAGCAAACCCAAGCATGGTGCAAAAGCGTTGGCGAGAAACTGATGTTTTGTGTTCTACAATTTCGAAGAACACCCGTTCGACTGCCTTGTCGTAATAGGCAGTCGCATAAACCTGCGATAGGGCCACCATGGGCACCGACTTGATCCTGGAGAGAGCTGGAGCGAGTTGGGAGTACTTCAAGCACTCAATAATCGGCGAGATGTAGGAATCGTACGCCAAAGGGTTAAGGTCGATCACCAGGCATTGTTGTGGACGGATTGGAAGGATCTGTGAAGTAGCGTGAACGGAAGAGGATTCAGCCATTGTTGAAGGTATGAAGAAGAAGATGAACAGTGAAGTTTTGGGAGTTTTTGCTCTTTAGAAAATCAGGAGGCAGCAAAAAGGTAAATGAGATTGTAGACGGCCTTTTATAGTGAGGGATTGGAGAGAGAAAAATCGTTTCAGATCCTCTCTGCGATGATCACGTAGGAGAGAGAGTGTCAGTTCCCTAGGATCACGCCACCCAACAAGCGTCGTTTCAGAAGAAAAACGGTTCACATCCGCACGCGCCTTTAACTGCCAGAAGGATGTCGCTTGGATTTCGCACACGCGTCCTTAATGTCAGTAAAAGCATGGGCGTTTCAAATTCACACGCGCCCCCTTTTTACCGTCGTTTGAATTTCGATCCTTTTAACTCCCGCCGAGTCAGCAACCTTTCGTCTTATCCTTTTAAACGGCATCTTTTAAATTAAATGCCCACGTGGATTGTTTTTTACCACAACTTCATAATTAACCACCAAGTAATAATACAGCCTGTAAAAGTTAGTAACAGAATTTTGGAAAATCAAAGATTTTCGTGCAAAGAGTGTAAAAGAAAAAGAAATAAAGCAACTCTTTTAAGGATATTTTGTGATGTCAATAATGACACGAAACTGATGATCCCGGGCACGAATCTCTTCCTTCAAGGTCAAGAGAGACCTTAAAGTGTTAGTGTGGATTCCCATTGAATTACGATCAAACACTTATTAATAAATGTTGAAAGGCTTCTTTTAATTAGGCTAAATAAGGGTGGCTTTCGCTTTGATTCAGCAATTCTATTCTTGAAGTAAGAAAGAAAGTAACCAAAGTACTTGTGAGACCGGTGTAGCCTTTTGAACAAGTAGGTAGGAATTTATTTTAAATTGGCTTGGAAAATTATAAAATCTCGAAAAAAAAAATTAAAATTTGGATCCCAAGGGAAGAAATGTTATGGTGTTTAACAATTTCATAGGAATCACACAAAAGAAAATTTGAGATTTCATTAGGGTACATTCGTCAATCCTTTGGTGAAAACTTGAGCAAATTAATTGTTCACTGTCAATCCATTAGGTGTTGAATTTGGGGTTTCACTCAGCTCGTAGTGACACGAAACTAAGATCATAAACACAGATGTTGTGTAACCATAAACCTCAGTGGTAATTTCTGAGAGTCTCAAGGGTTACGATGATGAAACGAATGTAATGGAGAAGTAAAATGGGGATGGTGTAAGAGAACATAGTACCTCTGCTGCGAAAATAAGGACCAAGCAGGAAACTCTTAACTCATGTGAGAAAAGAGTGAGGTAGCTCACGATTAGAATAAATGTGTTAGCCTTATTGGGAAGACAAGGTTTGTGTATACCAGGTCATGAAGGCTATTATTCAAAATCTTATGAGGCTTGGGACACATACAGCAGCATGCTTCTAGGGTCACTTAAGTAAGTCATCAAATATATCCCCATAAACGAACGAACACACAAGAAAATAAAAATAAAAAAAAAATTTTTGGAGTTTTTGAGATTTATTAAAAAAAATAAAATAAAAGAAAATAAAAAGAATAAAAAAAATAAGTAAGAAAAAAATAAGACTTAAAAAAAACTTTGGAAAAAAAAACGAAAAACCGAACCCGAACGTTCGGTTGGTTTCAGTTGGGAAAAAGTTGAAAAACCGAACCCGAGCGTTCGGTTGATTTCGGTTCCAGAAATTTTTGAAAAACCGAACCCGAGCGTTCGGTTGGTTTCGGTTCAGGAAAATTTTGAAAAACCGAACCCGAACCTTCGGTAGGTTTCGGTTTTGGAAAATTTTAAGAAACCAAGGAATTTAAACATGCAATTGGAAAATACTTTTAACACAAAGAAAATCAAAAAAAATGTACAAGTAATATACAACAAAGAAAAACTACCTTTGAAGTAATGAGCGAGTCAGATGGTTGAACCGAACCCGAACGTTCGGTTGGTTTCGCTTCTTACGTTTGAGGTTGAGTGGTAGTGTGAGGTACTGACTCTGATTCCATCATACCTAGCCCTTGCAATATTTTATTAAATGACGCTTCAGGAAGAGCTTTGGTAAAGACGTCAGCCAGTTGATCAGTGGTTCTTACGAAGTGAACTTCGACGTTTCCATCTTCCACATGATCTTTGATGAAGTGATACCTCAGTGCTATGTGTTTGGTTTTAGAGTGTTGCACTGGGTTATGACAGATCCTTATTACACTTTCAGAGTCACAATATAGTGGGATCTTTTTCATATTGAGTCCATAGTCTCGAAGTTGACTCTGGATCCAAATCACTTGTGATGTGCAAGATGCAGCGGCAATGTATTCCGCTTCGGCAGTAGACAACGACACACACGTTTGTTTCTAGGATTGCCAGCTGACCAATTTCCCGTCAAGAAATTGACAGCCACCAGTTGTGCTTTTTCTGTCGAGTCCACATCCTCCAAGATCAGCATCAGAATAGGCTTGAACGAAGAAGCCTGAGTTGGAAGGATACCATAGACCTAAGGAGGTGGTTCGCTTGAGATAGCGTAAGATGTTCTTCACTGCAAGCATGTGAGGTTCGCGTGGGTTTGCCTGAAATCGAGCACAGTAACACACAGAAAACATGATGTCAGGCCTGCTAGCAGTTAGATACATCAGTGAGCCTATCATTTGACGATAGAGCGTGATGTCGACAGCCGGTTTGTCAAGAGATGGAGTAAGCTTGGTTCCGAATGCCATTGGGACTTTGACTTTTGAGTCTCCCATCATGCCAAACTTTGCTAGGAGAGTCTTCGTGTAAGCTTCCTGATTAATAAAGATGCCTTCGGGTCCCTGTCTAATATTTAAACCAAGGAAAAAGTTAATAGGACCCATTGAGCTCATTTCAAATTTAGTCTCCATCAACTTTCTGAATTCAGCTGTTAAGCTGGGATTCGTGGAGCCAAAGATGATGTCATCGACATAAATTTGAACTATCATAAGGTGGTTACCTTCCTTTTTGCGAAAGAAGGTTGGGTCAACCGAACCTTGTTTGAATTTAGACATCTTTAAAAATTTAGTTAGCGTTTCATACCAGGCTCTCGGAGCTTGTTTGAGGCCGTACACAGCTTTATCCAGAATATAGCAGTGATTTGGATACTTTTCGTTCACGAACCCAGGAGGTTGCTCCACATACACAGTTTCTTCGAGTTCTCCATTGAGAAATGCACACTTGACGTCCATTTGGAAAACCTCAAAGTTTTTGTGAGCAGCATAAGCCAGAAATATTCTAACAGATTCTAGCCTAGCTACTGGAGCGAAAGTCTCTTCATAATCTATCCCTTCCTCCTGACAGTATCCCTTTACCACCAGACGAGCCTTGTTCCTTATAACATTACCTTCCTTGTCCATTTTGTTCCTAAAAACCCATTTGAGACCAACAACCGAAGCATCTGGAGGAGTTGGAATGAGGCGCCAGACTTTGTTTCTTTCAAATTCGTTCAGTTCGCCTTGCATTGCTTGAACCCAATCAGAGTGATCGAGGGCAGTGTTAACTGTCTTCGGTTCAACTTTTGATACGAATGAGTTAAACATACAAAACTCAACCTTTGAAAATAAGGATGTCTGTTTTGCCTTCAGTTGTGATCGGGTCAGAACCTTTTCAGATACATCAGCAACTACTTGAGAGATAGGATGATTTCTGGTCCATTTGGTAAGAGGAGGGTAATTCAGATCAAAGGTTGGGTCTAGTTCAGCATTGATCATTTCTTCTGGCTCTGATTGGCTATCATAATCAAGCGTCATATCATCATGCTCCCCCTCGATTGATGAGCTCTGAGTAACTTGAGGTTCAGGGGTTTCTTGTGGTGCTGAGCTTTCAGGCGTTGAAGCACCTTCGGTTGGAATTGTAGAACTTGGCTCCCCCTCGACATGAGAGTTTGGCTCCCCCTCGACATGAGAGTTTGGCTCCCCCTCGACCGAAGTATTGTTGGATGGAGGGTCATCAGTAGTCGATCCTCCTTCATGCATTCTCCTACAGCTTCTTCGACAATCTGCTTCATGTGGTCAACCTTGTTGTCTGCTGCACCTGCTTCTGAGAGAGAAGCTTTTTCTGGTTCATCAAAGAGCTCCAGAAATTTATCGTATAGGTTAGCGATCGAGACTGTGACTTGGCCAGTTTGAGGAAAAATTTCCCCAGCGGTGTCTTCTTTGGCCTGTAGCTTTTTGACATAGCTATCGTCAAAGGTCACATAGTATGTCTCTTCAATTTTTCTCGAACGCTTGTTTAGGACCCTGTATGCCTTGGATGTGAGCGAGTAACCCAGAAAGATTCCCTCGTCGGCTTTGACATCGAACTTGTTGCGGTGTTCTTTAGAGTTAAAGATGAAACACCGTGAGCCGAACACATGGAAAAATTTCACACTGGGCTTTCTGTTGTTTAGTATCTCATAAGGTGTGAGCGTGAATCGCTTGTTGAGATAAGACCTGTTCTGTGTAAAACAAGCAGCAGAAATAGCGTCAGCCCAAAAATAAAGAGGTAAGGAAGCGAAACTTAGCATAGTTCGGGCAGCTTCACACAAAGATCGGCTTCGTCTTTCGACTATTCCGTTCTGTTGAGGTGTGTAGGGAGCTGAGAAGTTGTGACTTATTCCCTTTTCTGCTAGAAACTCTTCAAACTCCTTGTTCTTGAATTCCAGACCATTATGGCTCCTAATGTTGCGAACGACCTTCTTCAGCTGTACTTCAATCCGCTTGATGAACATTTTCAACTTATGAGTCGCTTCAGATTTGAGCTTTAAAAAGAACACCCATGTAAATCGTGAAAAGTCATCAACAATAACAAGAATATACTTGCTACCACCGATGCTTTCGATAGATGAAGGACCACACAAATCGATATGAAGTAATTCGAGTGGTTCAACAACTTTTGTGTTGATTACAGATGAGTGACTTTGACGACTCTGCTTCCCCATTTCGCATGCAGCACACAAATGATCTCTGTCGAACTTGAGCAATGGAAGGCCCCTAACATGACCTCCAGTGACAAGTCGGTTGATATCTTTAAAGTTGAGATGAGAGAGTCTTCGGTGCCACAACCAGCTTTCGTCAGATTGAGCTTTTGATAATAGGCATATGGTTGGGTTTCCTTTGATAGGTTTAAGGTTTAAGGGAAACATTTCACCTTTTCGCTCCGACTTGAGAATCACTTTCTTTGTCTTTTTCTCTATGATTTCAGAACCTTCATCATCGAATGAGACTTTGAGACCTGTACCTCCAACAAGCTGAGATACACTGATGAGGTTGTGTTGGAGTCCTTCCACATAAGCCACCTTCCTTATAGTAAAGTCACCATTTGTTATCATCCCGTATCCCTTTATGGTGCCGAAAGAGTTATTTCCAAACTTGACGTTGCCACCATTTGCAAGAGATCTATATTCCCTGAGCTCCTCTTTCCTCCCTGTCATGTGACGTAAGCAGCCACTATCGATGTACCATACTTCGTCGAACTGCTCGTCACTTATAACCTGCAAAAATTAAGCAGATTTAGGAACCCAAAGTTTCTTGGGTCCACGTGAGCTTTTCATGGGAACAGGAACAGTAAGAGAGATGTCAACTAGATATGTTTGTTTTATGAGAGTTGTTTCATCTTTCTTTTTAATGGTAAAAACTTTTATCTTCTTAGGATTGGGTGCGTTCGGTTTGGACTCTGGTTTGGATTCATTAACCTTCTGTTTGCCCTTTTGTTCAGCTGACGAATGAGATTTTTGAGAACAAACAGAATTAGCTTTAGAGCAAGATGAAGATGAATTAGTGGAAGTAGAAGAATTAGAAGAACTGGAAGGAGTGGGTTTGGATTGAGAAGACTTCTTGGCTGGAGACTCTAGGTGACCCTTTTGCTTTTGATCATTGGAGGGACTGACCTTAGAGTTTTGTTCTCTTTTAACTTCAGAACCGAACCTTTGCGTTCGGTTGGAATCGTTCTTTGAACCGAACCTTTGCTTTCGGTTGAAGTCATATTCAGAACCGAACCTTTGGTTTCGGTTGGAATTCTCTTGTGGACCGAACCTTGGCTTTCGGTTGGTATTTTCTTGTGAACCGAACCTTAGCTTTCGGTTGTTGTGACTTTCAGACTTTTCGACAGGATTGTTTTCATACTTCAGATTCTTGTCTTGATGTGAGAAGTATGCATTCTGGGATTGCCAGAATTGTCTCCTTTCAGAGAGATTCTTCCTGTATCTTTGGTTCATTTCTCTCTTCTTATTCCTCATCTGCTTTGGTTGATGATGAACATTAGCTTTCGTTTTCGGTTTCTCCTTGGTTGGTTCCTTTTGAACTGAAGGAGTTTTACTTTGAGCCGAGGGAGTAGAAGGAATGTCTGAAGGAGTTTCACTTTGAGCTGAGGGAGTAGAGGGAACGTCTTCTTTTGCCGAACTTTCATCCTCCAGAGGACTGTCTTTCGTACCACTGGTGCTAGGCTCGTCGAAATTATCCGGTTTATTCAAGGGTTCAGGTATGTATCTACCTTTACTCATCCAGGAGGTTCTTTCAGATAAGCCAACCGTTTCGTTTGCATTATCTATTGGAGCAGACCAGAAGTACTCATCACAACCATCAGCATTGTCTTCGTTTACAATAGCTGTGAGTTCAGCTGTCTGTGAGTTCAGCATTGTCTTCGAGCGAACTCTACTGAATTTTCAGAGATAAGATTCTTGTGGTTTTCAGGTTCGCTTTTAACAAATTCTGAGCAGTCAACCGTGTCCTCTACAGAAATTTCACTCATGTTGTCGTCTTCGTTAAGCTCAGATGCATTTTCAACATCAATTTTGTTTTCTGAGCTTACGTTGGCGTTCAAAGAGTCAAATTTTTGTATGGTTTCGGTTCTCAGTTTAAGTCTATCATTTTCATCCAAAAGATTTTTAAGCATGTCCTTGTGGTCCTTGGATTTAATGAAGGACTCAATTTTGTCTAGTCCATACATGTAGGTCGGATTGACATCATCAGATGATATCACACTCTCACAATTATAGGCTTCGGCATCGATTTCATCCTCCTTAAACTCAAGAAAGGGTAAAATCATGCGATGGATCTTTTGGCCTATTTCACAGTCCAAGTGAAGCTGAGTAATATTAGAATACAGATGTTTTGCAATTAAACAAAAAACATTCCGCTGTTTTAATAATTTTAAATTATCTCTTTGCAAGTAAATGTTTTTGTCTTTAACTTTAACTAATTCAGACTCCTTCAACTCGATCCACATTCGCCGCTCCTCACTCTTCGACGCCACCCTGCTTAATTGATCAGTTAGGTTAGAATTGGTGACTCGAGTTTGAGTTAAGCTACTAACTAGATGAGAAATTCTTGTATTAACATTTTTCAGTTCTTTCTCATATGAGGATTGTGGTACTTTAAATGAAACAAAAACCGATTGTACCTTCTTTATCAGTTCTTCAAGCTCATTGAACTGCTGGCTGAGTGGTTTGGCCGTAAAGCACATGTCCTCCTGCACCTTCGGTTCCTCGCTTCCACCATCGGTGTTGTATCCCCTCATCTGAGATATATTAGACACCATGAAGCATCTTCCTCCACTGCTCTCCTCCTTGGCCACATAAGCCTTTCCATGGGTAGGCTTTCTTACTTCATCATCTTCTGAGTCGGTAGACCAGACTTCCGTGCTACCGAACTCGTCATCATTAACCGAACCCTGCACAATAAGAGCATTAATAGAAGGGTTAGCGGTAGACTTCTTCTTTCTCAACTCATCCAGCCTCTTCTGCAACACAGCTTCCTCATCCTTTCCATCATCCTTTTCAGCCATCTTCTTAAGGACACAATCCTTAGCATAGTGGTTTTTCCCACCACAGTAGTAACAGCTTACTCCGGAATCGCCATCCACCTTCGGTTCCTTCTTGGGCTCCTCAACCTTCGGTTCATTGTTCACCTTTTCTGAGCTGTAACTCCCCTGCCAATTTCGGTTTTTATTGCTGGGGAATCTCTTCTTTATGAACCTCTTGGGATTGGACACCATCATGGCATAATCCTCAGACGTGAGGTCATACTCCTCCAAGTTGAGGTCTTCATCCTCCATCACAGCTTTACTTTTTGATAGGAGGGCCAACGAACCAAGGCTTGAAACGACGTTCTTCTCCTGCACCACAATCTTCTCTTGGGACTTGAGAATACCCACCAGTTTCGCCAAAGAGTATGATTTAAACTGCTCATGGGCTTTGATTGTAGACACCACTGCTCTCCATTCAGACCTCAGACCATTTAAGAAAGTAACCTTCTGCTCGATAAGCTTCCGTTCAATATCGTGTTTGATCATCTTGCTGAGAAGATGATTGAAGCGATCGAACGTCTGGGTCACCGTTTCTTCGGCTCCTTGCCTGAATTCTCCAAACTCAGATAAGAGCAAGGTTTGGATAGAGTGTTCAAGATCCTCGTCTGTAGAATACAGTTCGCGAAGTCTATCCCAAACTTCCTTTGCCGTCGTGCATGAGCTGACCAACCTGAATGTGTCGGACTGAAGGGCGAATCTGATCAACCTTAAAGCCTTGATATTGCACTGGAATTTGTCTTTTTCATCTTGTGCAATATCCTTCACATCCTTTAGCAGATCATTGTACTCCTTTTGTGTCTTAATAGTCCTGGACGTTGCAGAATGAGAAAACGGTCCATTAATGATGGCTTCCCATATGAGGTACCCATTATCCTCAGGTCCAATCACGTAGTCTTCGAAGTGATGCGCCCATACTTCATAGTCATGGGTGTATAAGATTGGAATCTTTGTCGTCGAACCGATGCTGTTGGAAATATTAATAGGGTTTGATTGCGACACGTCCATTATGATCGTAAAAACCTGTTCAAAGATCAGACTTGTAATAAAGCAGATTAGGGCAAAACAATAAATATCAAGATACGTCAATGATGAGATGACGGCTCAATAAATATCGGTAGTTGCGGAAAAACCCTAATTGAAATCTTTTCACAGAAAAGATGTGTATTGATTACACAGCCTCCTGCTCTGATACCAATTGATGAGATTAAAACAACCTTTAATCTATGAAGATCGATTAGATCTTGAACAAGTATGTAAATATAAAATTATGAGAACATGAAGATAAGAACGAAACAAGATTGAATCAAACGTGTCGAATGATTAAACAAAATCCTCAGAAGAGCTCGATTAAGAACATCAACTATAGAGGATTGGTAGGTTACAAGAACGATTAAAGAAACCTGTAATGCTATCGTTATGCTCTAGACAAATCACTATGATCGTTACTCTCTAAAATCGTTAACCTAATATGCATGCAAGCATATACTTATATATTAAACATAAAAGGCTCTCGGTTGGACAGGCCCCAAACCGGAATACAAAATAACTATACTATCGAGCCCAAAAGACGCAATCTTCAAAATAATCTTCAGCCCAACACCAAGGAATGGGTTATCTCCATCAGAGGCATGATCTGGAGATGGTGGGGGTGGTGAAGCTGGGGGTGTTATGGTGTGGGTAGGTTCAGGTTGAGTGGTTGTGGGGGGGGGGGGGTTCGGGTGGTGGTTGAGTATGGGTAGGTTCGGTTGTATGCTGGGTTTCGGTTTGAGGTGGTTCGGTTACAGGAGGGGTTTCGGTTGCACTGGTATGAACCCCCGTATCAGATACGTTGGTTGTAACCTTTGCAGTTGTGGTAGTGGTATCTGTGAAAATGGGTGGTGGTATAGGGAAAGAGGTTTTAGGTATGGCGGTGGTGGGGTTTATGGTGGGAATGGAAGTAAGGATTGTTTGAGGAGGAGAAGGAATGGGTGAGACATGAATTTCCATATCTGGGGTAGGTGATCGGGGTGGGGTGTTGCCTCTGGGAGGGGTTTCGCCTCTTTAAGAGCCGTCCGAACCCGAACTCTCGTTTTCTGAGTCACTCGAAGAGGAAGCGATTACAAGCTTTCGCTTCGGTTGAGTCTTCCTTCTCTTCGGTTGCGGGGACTGTGGCGGTTTTGTTTGTTTCCTCTTCCTGGGAGAAGGACCTTTAGGAGCCTTGGTCACTTGCTTCCCTTTTTCCGCCTTTTTGCCCCTATTGACAGGTTTGTCAGCGTCATGGATTGAGCATTTCCTGTGTTAGAACCCTAGGACCAGACGCCTTGAATTCCTTTATCGTCCGGATGATCCTGATGTCGGACGGAACATCGCCGTACATTGTCTCCGGAATAGAGCCAATGAAAGAAAATTTTGATGCATCAGAAACGATGATCTTCGTGGTATGAAAAGTACCGATCGAAAACATCGATGCACCAGCAGCAGTGGGAAATATCGAATTTGTCCATCGCCCATTTTGTTATGATTGTCCAGAACCGGGCATACGACACCTCAGAGTGTCGTGAAGAGGAAGAAAGGCTCTGGATGAGTTGTTGCCAGAGAACCAACCCATAGTCCAGATTTACGCCGTTGTAAACGCCATACATAAGCGACAGAAACAGTCGACTTGAACCATCGGATCCTAAGCTCCATTCAGATAAGCCCTTGAAGAGGACTGTAAACATGCCGTTCCATTGTGGCGGCAAGCAGGATTTCTTAAACTTTGTGACGGAGGTGAGCGCCTCCGTGTACCCCATGTTATAGAACATGTTGTATAGATGCCCAATAGGAATCATCTCCGGATTAATTCTCGATGGGTCAGCAGCCAACCCTAGCAGTGTACCAAATCGTTGTCGAGAAATGGAGGTCTTGTGATCAGCAACCTCGAAGAACACCTGCTCGACTGCTTTGTCGTAATGAGCAGTCGCATACACCTGCAAAAGAATCTCCATGGGCACAGATTCAACCCTAGTAAGTGCAGGAGCGATCTGGGAGTAATTCAAGCACTCGATGATCGGCGTCATATAAGAATCATACGACAGAGGAGTGAGGTCGATCACCAAGCATTGTTGTGGACGTATGGGAAGGATGTGTGAGGTAGCATGGACTGAGGATGATTCTGCCATTGTTGAAGGTAGAAGAAGAAGATGAACAGTGAAGCTTTTGGGAGTTTTTGCTCTCTTGGAAATTCCGGATGCAGTAAAGAGGTAAATGGGAGTATAGACTGCCTTTTATAGTGGGTGAAAGGAGAGAGAAAAATCGTTTCAAATCTTCTATGGAAATACGAAAAGGTTTCCGGAATGACAGATGCTTGACAGTTAAGGCATGCGATGATCACGTAGGAGAGAGAGTGTCAGATTCCTAGGATCACGCCGCCCAACAAGCGCCGTTTCAGAACATACCGTTTCAAATCCTCACGCGCCTTTAAGTGCCAGAGAGGTGTCGCTTGAAATTCGCACACGCGTCCATGATGTCAGTAAAAGTATGGGCGTTCCAAATTCACACGCGTTCCCTTTTTACCGTCGTTTGAAATTCAATCCTTTTAACTCCCGCCTGAGTCGGCAACCCTTCGTCTTATCTTTTAAATGGCATCTCTTGAATTAAATACCCACGTGGATGATTTTTTACCACAGCTTGATAATTAACCACCAAAGCAATAATACAGCCTGTAATTATTAGTAACGGAATTTTGGAAAATCAAAGATTTTCGTGCGAAGAGTGTAAAAAGAAAAGAAATAAAGCAACTCTTTTTAGGAATAACTGTGATGTCAACAATGACACGAAACAAATGATCCCGGGCACGAATCTCTTCCTTCAAGATCAAGAGAGACCTCAAAGTGTTAATGTGGTTTCCCGTTGAATGACGATCAAACATTTATTAATAAATGTTGAAAGGTTTCTTTTAATAAGGCTACTTAAGGGTGGCTTTTGCTTTGATTCAACAATTCTAATCTTGAAATAAGAAAGAAAGTGAACAAAGTACTTGTGAGACCAGTGTAGTCTGTTGAACAAGTAGGTAGGAATTAATTTTAAATTGGCTTGGAAAATATAAAATCTCAGAAAAAATTAAAAACTGGATCCCAAGGGAAGAAATGTTATGGTGTTTAACAATTTCATAGGAATCACACAAAAATAAAAATTTGAGATTTCAGTAGGATACATCCGTCAATTCGTTGGTGAAAACTTGAGCAAATTTATTGTTCACCGTCAATTCAGATTTGGTGTTGAATTTTGGGTTTCACTAAGCTCGTAGTGGCACGAAACTGAGATCATAAACACAGTTGTTGTGTAACCATAAACCTCAGTGGTAATTTCTGAGAGTCTCAAGGGTTACGTTGATGAAACGAATGTAATGGAGAAATGTAATGGAGATGGTGTGAGAAATTTAAGTACCTCTGCTGCGAAAATAAGGACCAAGCAGAAAACTCTTATCTCATGTGAGAAGAGAGTGAGGTAGCTCATGATTAGAATAAATGTGATAGCCTAATTGGGAAGACAAGGTTTGTTTATACCAAGTCATTTAGGCTGTTATTCAAAATCTTATGAGGCTTAGGACACATACAGCAGCATGCTTCTAGGGAGACTTAAGTAATCCAACAATTATATCCCCATAAACGAACGAATATACAAACAAAATTAAAAGAGAAAAATATTTTTGGTGTTTTTGATATATATATATATATATATATATAAAATAAAAGAAAAGAAAATAATAATAAAAAAATAAGCAAGAAAAAAAATAAGACGTAGAAAGAGTAAGAGAAAAAAAAACTTTGGAAAAATTTTGAAAACCGAACCCGAACGTTCGGTTGGTTTCGGTTGAAGAAAATTTTTGAAAAACCAAACCCGAGCGTTCGGTTGGTTTCGGTTGAAAAAAATTTTGAAAAACCGAACCCGAGCGTTCGGTAGGTTTCGGTTTTGGAAAATTTTGAGAAACCGAACCCGAACCTTCGGTAGGTTTCGGTTTTGGAAAATTTTAGAAAACCGAACCCGAACCTTCGGTAGGTTTCGGTTTTGGAAAATTTTAGAAAACCAAGGAATTTAGACATGCAATCAGAATATACTTTTGACAATAAGAGAAACAACTTTGTACATGAAATATACAACCAAGAAAACTACCTTTGTGGTGATGAGCGAGCCAGATTATTTAACCGAACCTGAACGTTTGGTCAATTTCGCTTCTTACGTTTGAGGTTGAGAGGTAGTTTGAGGTACTGACTCTGATTCCATCATAGCTAGCCCTTGTAATATTCTGTTGAATGATGCTTCAGGAAGAGCTTTGGTAAAGACGTCAGCCAGTTGATCAGTGGTTCGAACAAAATGTACTTCAACGTTTCCATCTTCCACATGATCTTTGATGAAGTGATACCTCAGTGCTATGTGTTTAGTTTTAGAGTGTAGCACTGGGTTATGACAGATCCTAATTGCACTTTCAGAGTCACAATATAGTGGGATCTTCTTCATATTGAGTCCATAGTCTCGAAGTTGACTCTGGATCCAAATCACTTGGGAGGTGCAGGATGCAGCGGCTATGTATTCCGCTTCGGCAGTAGACAACGACACGCACGTTTGTTTCTTTGATTGCCAGCTAACCAACTTCCCGTCAAGGAATTGACAGCCGCCAGTGGTGCTTTTTCTGTCGAGTCCACATCCTCCAAGGTCTGCATCTGAGTAGGCTTGAACGAAGAAGCCTGAGTTGGATGGATACCATAGACCTAAGGAGGCAGTTCGCTTGAGATAGCGTAGAATGCTCTTGACTGCAAGCATGTGAGGTTCGCATGGGTTTGCCTGAAATCTAGCACAGTAACACACAGAAAACATGATGTCAGGCCTGCTAGCAGTAAGATACATTAGTGAGCCTATCATTTGACGATAGAGCGTGATATCAACAGCCGGTTTGTCTAGAGATGGAGTTAGTTTGGTGCCGAATGCCATTGGGACTTTGACTTTGGAGTCTCCCATCATACCAAACTTTGCTAGGAGAGTCTTCGTGTAAGCTTCCTGATTGATAAAGATGCCTTCGGGTCCCTATCTAATATTTAAACCAAGGAAAAAGTTAATAGGACCCATTGAGCTCATATCAAATTTAGTCTCCATCAGCTTTCTGAATTCAGCTGTTAGGCTGGGATTCGTTGAGCCAAAGATGATGTCATCGACATAAATTTGAACTATCATAAGGTGGTTACCTTCCTTTTTGCGAAAGAAGGTTGGGTCAACCGAACCTTGTTTGAATTTGGACATCTTTAAGAATTTAGTTAGCGTTTCATACCAGGCTCTCGGAGCTTGTTTGAGTCCATACACAGCTTTATCCAGAATGTAGCAATGATTTGGATACTTTTCATTCACGAACCCAGGAGGTTGCTCCACGTACACTGTTTCTTCTAGTTCTCCATTAAGAAATGCACACTTGACACCAATTTGGAAAACTTTGAAGTTTTTGTGAGTAGCATAAGCAAGAAAGATTCTTACAGATTCGAGCCTAGCTACAAGAGCGAAAGTCTCTTCATAATCAATCCCTTCCTCCTGACAATATCCTTTTACCACCAGACGTGCTTTGTTCCTTATCACGTTCCCTTCCTTGTCCATTTTATTCCTAAAGACCCATTTGAGACCAACAACCGAGGCATCTGGAGGAGTTGGAATGAGGCGCCATACTTTGTTCCTTTCAAATTCATTCAGTTCGTCTTGCATCGCTTGAACCCAATCGGAGTGATCGAGAGCAGTGTTAACTGTCTTCGGTTCAACTTTTGATACGAAAGAGTTAAACATACAAAACTCAACTTTGGAAAATAAGGATGTCTGTTTTGCCTTCAGTTGTGATCGGGTCAGAACCTTTTCAGAGACATCACCAACCACTTGAGAGATAGGATGATCTCTGGTCCATTTGGTGAGAGGAGGATAGTTTGGATCAAAGGTTGGGTCTAGTTCAGCATTGATCATTTCTTCTGGCTCGGATTGGCTTTCGTAGTCGAGTGACATATCACCATGCTCCCCCTCGATTGATGAGCTATGAGAAACTTGAGGTTCAGAGGTTTCTTGTGGTGCTGGGCTTTCAGGCGTTGATGCACCTTCAGTTGGTGAAGCACTTTCGGTTGGAGTTGGACTTTTGGTAGTAGTTGTAGAGCTTGGCTCCCCCTCAACATGTGAGATTGGCTCCCCCTCAACTGAAGCATCGTTGGATGGAGGTTCATCAGAATTCGATCCTCCTTCGTTCATTCTCCTGGCAGCTTCTTCGACAATTTGTTTCATATGGTCTACCTTGTTGTCTGTTGCACCTGCTTCTGAAAGAGTGGCTTTCTCTGGTTTGTCAAATAGCTCCATAAATTTCTCGTATAGATTAGCGATCGAGACTGTGACTTGGCCAGTTTGAGGAAAGATTTCCCCAGCTGTGTCTTCTTTGGCCTGTAGCTTTTTGACATAGCTATCATCGAAAGTCACGTAATAGGTCTCTTCGATTTTCCTCGAATGCTTGTTTAGGACTCTGTATGCTTTGGAAGTGAGAGAGTAGCCCAGAAAGATTCCCTCGTCGGCTTTGACATCGAACTTGTTGCGATGTTCTTTAGAGTTAAAGATGAAACACCGTGAGCCGAACACGTGGAAAAATTTCACATTAGGCTTCCTGTTGTTGAGAATCTCATATGGTGTGAGCGTGAATCGCTTGTTGAGATATGACCTGTTCTGTGTAAAACAAGCAGCAGAAATAGCATCAACCCAAAAATAAAGAGGTAAGGAAGCGAAACTTAGCATTGTTCGGGCAGCTTCACACAAAGATCGGTTTCGTCTTTCGACAATTCCGTTCTGTTGAGGTGTGTAGGGAGCTGAGAAGTTGTGACTTATTCCCTTTTCTGCCAGAAATTCTTCAAATTCCCTGTTCTTGAATTTTAGACCATTGTCGCTCCTGATGTTGCGAACGACCTTCTTGAGCTGTACCTCAATCTACTTGATGAACACTTTCAGCTTATGAGTCGCTTCAGATTTGAGCTTTAGAAAGAACACCCATGTAAATCGCAAAAAGTCATCAACAATAACAAGAATATACTTGCTACCACCGATGCTTTCGATAGATGATGGACCACACAAATCAATATGAAGTAATTCGAGTGGTTCAACAACTTTCATGTTAATTATAGATGGATGACTTTGACGACTCTGCTTCCCCATTTCACATGTAGCACATAAATGATCCCTGTCGAACTTGAGTAATGGAAGACCTCGAACATGGCCTCCAGTGACAAGTTTGTTGATATCTTTAAAGTTGAGATGAGAGAGTCTTCGATACCACAACCAGCTTTCGTCAGATTGTGCTTTTGATAACAGGCATATAGTTGGGTTTCCCTTGATGGGTTTGAGGTTTAGAGGAAACATTTCACCCTTACGCTCAGATTTGAGAATTACTTTTTTCGTCTTCTTCTCGATAATTTCAGAACCTTCATCGTCGAATGAGACTTTGAGACCGGTACCTCCAACAAGCTGAGATACACTGATGAGGTTGTGTTGTAGTCCTTCCACATATTCCACCTTCCTTATAGTGAAATCACCATTGGTAATCATACCGTATCCCTTTATGGTGCCGAAAGAGTTGTTTCCAAACTTGACGTTGTCACCATTTGTAAGAGACCTGTATTCCCTAAGCTCTTCTTTCCTCCCTGTCATGTGACGCGAGCAGCCACTATCAATGTACCATTCTTCGTCAAACTGCTCGTCACTTATAACCTGCAAAAATTAAGCAGATTTAGGAACCCAAAGTTTCTTGGGTCCACGTGAGCCTTTCACAGGAACAGGAATAGTAAGAGAGATGTCAACAACATATGTTCATTTTATGAGTGTTGTTTCATCTTTCTTTTTAATGGTAAAGACTTTTATTTTATTAGGATTAGGTGCGTTCGTTTTAGACTCTGGTGTGGATGCAGAAACCTTCTGTTTGTGTTTTTGTTCAGCTGACGAATGAGATGTTTGAGAATGAACTGAGTGAACTTTAGAGCGAGATGGAGAGGAATTGGAAGAATTAGAAGAACTAGATGAATGAGAAGAAGTGGACTTTGATAGAGATGACTTCTTGGCTGGAGACTCTAGGTGACCCTTTTGCTTTCGATCATTGGTGGGACTGACCTTAGAGTTTTGATCTCTTTTGATTTCAGAAACGAACCTATGCTTTCAGTTGGAGTCGTTCTGTGAACCGAACCTTTGATTTCGGTTGGAGTCATCCTCAGAACCGAACCTTTGCTTTCGGTTGGTATTCTTTTCCGAACCGAACCTTGGCTTTCGGTTGTTGTGGCTCTCATGCTTTTTGACAGGATTGTTCTCAAACTTCAGATTCTTGTCTTGATGTGAGAAATATGCATTCTGGGATTGCCAGAATTGTTTCCTTTCAGAGAGATTCTTCCTGTATCTCTGGTTCCTTTCACGTTACTTATTCCTCATCTGCTTCGGTTGATGATGGATATTGGCTTTCATTTTCGGTTTCTCCTTGGCTGGTTCACTTTGGACTGTGGGAGTTTCACTTTGAACTGACGAACTAGAGGGAACATCTTCTTTTGCTGAGCTTCCATTCTCTTGAGGAATGTCTTGCGTACCACTGGTACTTGGCACATCGAAATTATCTGGCTTGTTCAAGGGTTCTGGTATGTATCTACCTTTACTAATCCATGAAGTCCTTTCTGACAAGCCTACCGTTTCATCTGCATTATCGATTGGAGCTGACCAAAAGAACTCATCGCAGCCATCAGCATTATCTTCGTTTACAATAGCTGTGAGTTCAGCAGTCTGATGTTTGGTTACTCCTGTGACCTTGTACACTTGATTTGGAGTGGTCCTGACCTTTTGATATACAACTGTTTTTTCTGCTAAGTTCGGGGACTTTTGTTGGGACAATCGAGCGAATTCCACTGAATTTTCTGAAATTAGATTCTTGTGGTTTTCAGGTTCGCTTTTCACAAATTCTGAGCAGTCAACCGTGTCCTCTACAAAAATTTCACTCATATTTTCATCCTCATTAAGCTCAGATGCATTTTCAACATCAATTTTATTTTCTGAGCTCAAGTTGGCGTTTAAAGAGTCAAAATTTTGTATGGTTTCGGTTCTCAGTTTAAGTCTATCATTTTCATCCAAAAGGTTTTTGAGCATGTCCTTATGGTCCTTGGATTTAATGAAAGATTCAATTTTGTCCAGTCCATACATATAGGTCGGATTGACGTCATCAGATGATATCACACTCTCACAATTATAAGCTTCAGCATCGATTTCATCCTCCTTAAACTCAAGGAAGGGCAAAATCATGCAATGGATCTTTTGTCCTATCGAATAAAAAACATTTCGCTGTTTTAACAACTTTAAATTGTCTCTCTGTAAATAAATGTTGTCGTCTTTTATTTTAACTAATTCAGACTCCTTCAACTCGATCCACATGCGCCGCTCCTCACTCTTCGAAGACATCCTGCTTAATTGATCAGTTAGGTTAGAATTGGTGACTCGAGTTTGAGTTAAACTACTATCTAGATGAGAGATTCGTGTATTAACACTTTTTAGTTCTTTTTCATAGGAGCATTGTGGTACTTTAAATGAAACAAATACCGATTGTACCTTCTTGATCAGTTCATCGAGCTCGTTGAACTGCATGCTGAGCGGTTTGGCTGTAAAGCACATATCCTGCTGCTCCTTCGGTTCATTGCTTCCACCATCAGTGTTGTATCCCCTCATCTGAGACACTTCAGACACCATCAGGCACCTGCCTCCACTGCTCCCCTCTTTAGCCACACAAGCCTTTCCATGCGAAGGCTTCCTCACTTCATCGTCTTCGGAGTCGGTTGACCAAACTTCCACGCCACCGAACTCGTCATCAGCAACCGAACTCGTCATCAGCAACCGAACCCTACATAATTAGAGCATTCATGGAAGTGTTAGCGGTAGATTTCTTCTTCCTCATCTCATCGAGCTTTTTCTGCAGCAAAGCTTCCTCATCCTTTTCCTCATCTTTTTCAGCCATCTTTTTGAGGACACAATCCTTAGCATAGTGGTTTTTCCCACCACAGTAGTAACAGCTTACTCCAGAATCACCATCTGCCTTCGGTTCCTTCTTGGGCTCTTCAACCTTCGGTTCATTGTTAACCTTTTCTGAACTATAACTCCCCTGCCAGTTTCGATTTTTGTTGCTGGGGAATCTCTTTTTAATGAACCTCTTGGGGTTAGACACCATCATAGCATAATCCTCAGACGTGAGGTCATACTCCTCCAGGTTGAGGTCTTCGTCCTCCATCACAGCTTTACTTTTTGACAAGAGGGCCAGCGAACCTAGGCTTGAAACAACGTTCTTTTCCTACAGCACAATCTTCTCCTGGGACTTGAGAATACCCACCAGTTTCGCCAAAGAATATGATTTAAACTGCTCATGGGCTTTAACTGTAGACACCACTACTCTCCACTCTGACCTTAGACCATTTAGAAACGTAACCTTCTGCTCGATAAGCTTCCTTTCGATGTCATGTTTGATCATCTTGCTGAGAAGATGATTGAAGCGATCAAACGTTTGGGTCACAGTTTCTTCGGCTCCTTGCCTAAATTCTCCAAACTCAGATAAGATCAAGGTTTGGATAGAGTGTTCAAGTTCCTCGTCTGTAGAGTACAGTTCACGAAGTCTATCCCAAACTTCCTTTGCCGTCGTGCATGAGCTTACCAACCTGAAGGTGTCGGACTGAAGGGCGAATCTGATCAATCGTAACGCCTTGATATTACACTGGAATTTATCCTTTTCATCTTGTGCAATATCTTTGACATCCTTCAGTAGCTCATTATACTCCTTTTGAGTTTTAATAATCCTCGACATTGCAGAGTGAGAAAAAGGTCCATTAATGATTGCTTCCTATATGAGGTATCCATTATCCTCAGATCCTATAACGTAGTCTTCGAAGTGATGCGCCCAGACTTCATAATCATGGGTATATAGGATGGGAATCTTCATGGTTGAACCGATGCTGTTGGAAATATTGATGGGATTCGATTGCGACTCGTCCATTATGATCGAATAACCTGTTCAAAGATCAGACTTGTAATAAATCAGATTAGGGCAAAACAATAAATATCAAGATACATCAATAATGAGATGACGGCTCAATAAATATCAGTTATTGCGGAAAAACCCTAATTGAAACCTTTTCACAGAAAAGAAGTGTATCGATTACACAGCCTCCTGCTCTGATACCAATTGATGAGATTAAAACTTAATCTGGAAGATCGATTAGATCTTAAACAGGTAAATAAGTATTAAACAGCAAGAACGAACGCAAAATAAAGAACAACTCAAGGATGAATCAAACGTGTCGAATGATTATAAAATAAACCCTCAGAAGAGCTCGATCAAGAACATCAACTGTAGAGGGTTGGAGGTTTACAAGAACGATAAAGAAATCTGTAATACTATCGTAATAGTCATTACTTCTTAATCCTTAACCTAATATGCATGCAAGCATATCTTTATATAGTAAACCTAGCAAACTCACGGTTGGACAGGCCCAAAACCGGAGTACAAAACAAATGGACTAACAGCCGAGCCCAATGACGCAATCTTCAAACGACTCTTCAACTCAACACATACCTACTTCCAAAATATGACCGACTGTGGACCTTTTGAATAATCATATCATTCAGGAAGTGAAAACATTCAAAATGGAAACAATAGATAAATAACCAACATAAGATAGTAGCTTTACTCATAAATAACACAATTTTATTTATTCATCGAATGTCAAGTACAAACTATCTATTACACATTTCCTATCTAATCCAAACTTATATCATCCTTCAGCCCAATGCTCCAAGCGTGCTGCAAGTGTTTGACCCTACTCAGTCCCTTCGTAAGGGGATCTGCTGGGTTCTCTTCTGATGATACCCTCTTCACAACGAGGAGTCCCTTTTCTACCCGATGTTTGATGAAATGGTATTTTCTGTCAATATGTCGAGATCTGCCATGATCTCTCAGTTCCTTGGTCAAGGCAACCGCTCCTTCATTATCACAGAAAATTTCCATCGACTCCTTTATGGATGAAACAACTCCAAGGTCTCCAATGAAGTTCTTCAACCATATAGCCTCCTTTGACGCTTCGCTCGCCGCAATATACTCTGATTCGCACGTTGAATCAGCTACGGTCTCTTGCTTGGAACTTTTCCAAGTCACTACTCCTCCATTTAGGGTAAAGACCTAACCCGACTGTGATCGGAAGTTATCCCGATCCGTGTGAAAACTAGCATCACTGTACCCTCGTACTCTTAAGTCATCACTCCCACCGAGGACTAGAAACCATTCCTTGGTCCTCCGAAGGTACTTAAGAATATTCTTAACGGCAATCCAATGAGCACTACCAGGATTCCCTTGATATCTGCTGACCATGCTCAAAGCGAAGGCCACATCAGGGCGAGTGCAGGTCATAGCGTACATGATAGAGCCTACTGCGGAAGCGTAAGGTACTCTGCTCAAATCAGCTATCTCTGTCTCTGTACTCGGGCTCTGAGTCTTCCTCAGCTTGGTATTGCTTTGGATTGGCAACTCCCCTTTCTTGGAATTTTCCATACTAAAACGCTTTAGTACCTTTTCCAAGTATGTATCCTGACTGAGTCCTATCAGTCTCTTTTCCCTGTTTCTTACTATTCTTATTCCCAGAATATAAGCAGCCTCTCCGAGGTCCTTCATAGCGAAATATTTCCTAAGCTAGGACTTGACCTCCTGCAAGGTTGGAACATCGTTTCCTAGTAGTAGTATGTCGTCGACATACAATACGAGGAAGCTTACTATACTCCCACTGGCTTTGACATACACACAAGATTCATCTTCGCTATGCAGAAAGCCAAACTCTTTAACCTTCTCGTCAAAACAAAGATTCCATCTGCGAGATGCTTGTTTCAATCCATAAATGGATTTCTCAAGCTTGCATACTCTATTTGGATGCTTCGCATCGACAAAACCCTCTAGCTGATTCATGTAGACATCCTCAGCCAACTTTCCATTAAGGAAAGCGGTTTTCACGTCCATCTGCCATATTTCATAATCATGAAACGCAGCTATGGCAAGCATCACCCTAATAGACTTTATCTTCGCAACCGGTGAGAAGGTCTCATCATAGTCAACTCCGGGAGTTTGAGTAAAGCCCTTCGCAACCAATCGCTCTTTATAAGTATGCACTTTCCCATCCATGTTCGTCTTCTTCTTGAAGATGCACTTGCACTCGACTGTCTTACGACCCGGTACATTATCCACCAAATTCCAAACTTGGTTGTCGTACATGGACTGAATCTCGCTGTCCATAGCCTCTTTCCATTTTGCAGACTCCGGGCCTGCCGTGGCTTCCTTATAGCTGCTAGGTTCATCCAAATTTACTAGTGTACTATCACTAATAAATGTATCCCCTTCAGTAGTAATATGAAAACCATAAAACTGGGGTGGAACCCTATCCCTAGTGGAACGTTGAAGAGGTAGGGACTCGTCAACAGGTTCAACAGGAGTTTCCTCCTCAAGTTGAGTGCCAGTGTTAGAGGTTCCTTCATCGCTTTGATCTTGAATCTCTTCAAGTTCAATTTGCCTCCCACTGTCTTCTTGGCCTATCAATTCCCTTTCTCGGAAATCTCCTCTTCTAGCAACGAAGACAACATTGTCACTCGGTCTATAGAAAAGGTAGCCAAAAGACTTCTGCGGATAGCCGATGAAATAACACTTCTCACTACGAGGTTCTAGTTTGTCGTGAGTCTCTCGTCTTATGAAATCCTCGCAACCCCAAACCTTGATATGTGCCAACAAGGGAGCCTTCCCTGTCCACATCTCGTGAGGAGTCTTGGAAACCTTCTTGGTGGGAACTAAGTTAAGTATGTGGACGGCAGTCTCTAAGGCATACCCCCAGAAAGCTATTGGTAACGAAGTCCGACTCATCATAGAACGAACCATATCCAACAAGGTCTGATTACGTCTCTCAGCCACACCATTCAATTGTGGCGTCCTCGGAGGCATCAATTGCGAAACAATTCCACATTCCTTTAGATAGTCGTGAAACTCAAGACTTAGGTACTGTCCTCCTCGGTCTGACCGAAGCATCTTGATTTTCCTGCCCAGCTGATTCTCCACTTCATTCTTAAACTCTTTTAACTTTTCAAAGGTTTCCTACTTTTGTTTGATCAAGTAGATATATCCATATCTGCTATCATCATCTGTAAAAGTCACGTAGAAGCGGTAAGCATCCCTTGTGGTGGATCTAAAGGGTCCACACACATCGGTGTGTATGAGATCCAATAAACCCTCACCCCTTTCACAAGTGCTAGTAAAGGGTGACTTGGTCATCTTCCCAAGTAAACAAGACTCACACGTGTCATCGTCCCTAAGGTCGAATGACTCCAACACTCCATCCTTTTGGAGTTGGCCTATGCGTTTCTTGCTGACATGACCAAGGCGACAATGCCACAAGCATGCTTTCTCTAGACTAGTAGACGAATCAATATTCAAAACATTATTTCCAAAATTATCAACAATCATCACAGATTCATAAATCCCATTACAAGGTAATGCATTGAAATAAAAGACACCATTCAAATAAACATTAATAGAACCATTACTATAATCAAAAGAATATCTGAAACCTTGTCTAAACAACCCGTGAAAAGAAATAATGTTTCTTGCCATATCTGGCGAATAACAGCAATTCTCTAAATCTATTCCTAACCCATTACTCAACACTAAAGAATAAACACCGACTTTGGTCACAAGTGACGATCTTCTGTCTCCCATAATCAGGTTCATCATCCCATGCTCCATCTCCCTACTTCTTTTTAGGCCCTGCAAATCAGAACAAATGTGGTAACCACATCCTATATCAAGAACCCATGAAGTAGCAAATGATGAGTTATTAGATTTAATAGAATACATACCTGCAAATGTGGGCTTGATCTTCCCATCTCTTATGTCCTGCAGAAATTGAGGGCAGCTTCGCTTCCAGTGGCTCTTTTGGTGGCAGTAGAAGCACTTTGCTTCTTTAGGATCGGAAGAGGGTTTAACGGGGCCTGCTTTGGTCCCGCTTGAGGAAGAACCATCACGGGGTTTCCCCTTATGGTGGCTCTTACATGGAGCCTTCCTCTTTTTACCCTTTCCTTGACCTATCTCCATCACAGGAGCGGCCATAGCAGGGGATGGTGCGACGGATTTGTCTTTGAGGTTGCTCTCAGGAGTCCTCAAGAGTCCTTGGAGCTTGCTCAAGGAGACCTCCTCTTTGTTCACATGGTAGGTCATCCTAAACTGATTGTAGCAGGAGGGAAAGGAGTGGAGGACTATGTCGATAGCCAAATCCTCATCAAACTTAACATTAAGTTTGAGAAGATGATCAACATACCTCTGCCTTTTCTGCAAATGAGAGGTTAGGGATTCTCCACTCCCCATCTTAGCGGTGATCATGTTAGTAATGATCTCATAGCGCTCTTGCCTCACGCTCTGGTGATACCTGTCCAGCAAATCCTGATGCATTTCATATGGATACATGTACTCATAGGACTTTTGGAGTTTGAGGTTCATGGTGGCCAGCATGATGCAGTGAACTTTCTTGGCATCACGCTCGTGGGCCTCAAAGGCGGCCAATTCCTCAGGAGTAGCAACATCTGGGTTGATCTTCTCAAGCTTTTCATCGAGGACATATTTTTTGTCCTCGTAGCACGTGATCATGCGAATATACCTCATCCACTCGTTGAAGTTAGAACAATCAAATGTCACTTTATGACACAAGTTCATCAACGAGAATGACCCAAAAGCGTTGTTGTTGTTGTTGTTTGCAGACATCTGAAAAGTAAAGGAACAAAGTTTGACTAGAAATGAAGCCCTAATTAAACACCCAAATGAGAAATTAGGGCTAGGATACAACAACATTATTTACAACTTAGAAAGGGATGCCGTACTCTAAAAGTAAATAATTTGAAGGTAAGTGAATGACGATTCACTAATTCTCACCATGAAAAACGAAAAAGCAATTTAGGTTTTAAATGTATTGAAATCTCCTAGATCTTTGAGATTCATTGAACTTTTCAATGGCATGTTTAAATCTCGATATGCATTTCAAATTTGCGACTGGATGCCAAGGATCGCAAACAAATTTATGAATAACCATGCGAATCAATGTGGTGCACTCAATGTCTTTATCACCTAATCAATGTGCCGGTAAACCACACACGCTCCATTGATCTATGACAAACATCGAGTCACCCTTCGCTACCAATGTCATCCCCAAATTGATGTGCCGGTTAACCACACGCGATCCATCAACGTTTGACAAGGGTACAAAGTGTAATTCCATGGATTAGCATCATTTTCATATTTTACCCTAAAGTAACTAGGAATGGGAATTTGTAAAACATGTAGTTACCTTATAATCAACATTATACTTTTAATGAGGAGAGGGTTGCCCTATCCTACCCGTTCGGCTAACGACCCTCCACCAGTCAAGCAAGCGGTAGGTGTGAGTGTACACCCATTAAGCGCCATTTTATAGGCAGCAACCTTATACCCACCTTATAGACCGGCTTCGTGAATAAGGCCTACTAACGGTAAGACTAGCATTTTAAGTTATACATACATATATATATATATATATATATATATATATATATATATATATATATATATATATTAATTAAGCTTGTAATAATATATAATAGTATAGGGTTGAAATTTAAACTTGTAAAATTCTAAGGGTTTGAAATTAAGATTACTCAAAATTAAACTTTTAATCATGAATTCAAATTTCAAAACTTGAGGGCAAGTTTTGAACTTTTCAAAACATAAGGGATCAAATAACAAATAATTCAAATTAACCAATTAGTTTCATAATTATCTATATTTGACCTAATCTTAATTTTAGTCATTAGATAATTAGCAAATAACTTTTAAATAATCCATATTTATCACATAAATAACTAATATTTAAAAGGATTTGAAATTATCTATTCTTTTGGCAAGGATAAACACTTAATTTAGATAAATTCGGATTTTAACTTCATAAAACAAATTAAGCATCAAGTCCAAGTCAAAACAGCAGCCAAAACCCGAAAATCCCTCTGCCTGACGAACTGACTCGTCGAGTCAGACCTGGACTCGCCGAGTAGGGGCTAACTCACCGAGTCCAGGTACTGACTCGCCGAGTTGAGGTTGGCAGGGACCAAAAAATCGGTTTTCCATAATTAAAGCAGTTAAGCATCACATACAACTGAAACCAATCATAGCACTGATACCACTGAAGGGTTTTATGCATAAGAAACATTCCTATGTGCTCATACAAACCCTAATTCTTGGATCTAGGTTTCACTGTTGAACATGCTTTGATTCCAAGACTTACAAACCCTAATCTAGCATATAAACAACAAAAATAACATATAGAATCAGATCTAGATGTTTACCTCTTCAATAGTTGGCTTAGATCTTGTATATCTTCTTCTTTTGAGCCTAGAGTCACAAATGCAACTCCTCTAATGGTTCACAAACCCCACAAGCAAGAAGGCAATATGAAAGAGGGAGAGAGAGGCTAGAAATCGGCCTAGGGTACTCTTAGAATCAAGTGGTAGCCGAATTCATGCCCTAGGGGTCATATTTATACTTATAGGTTACTAGGGTTTCACTCTAAACCCTAATGGACAGCTTAGCTACAAAACAGCCCATGGAACCTTCTGGAATAAGGCCCTTGGACGAAAATATGATGGATACCCATCATAATTTCGTTCCCCCTTAAGCCCATTAGATTTCCTTAACCTAAAACTTAACTATCATACATTTGACAGTTTTTACCCCTTTATTCAATTAATCTCTTTTGACCACCAAATTAATTCCTAATTAATTTATGACCAATACTAATTAAATAAATATGATTTATCCTTTAATATATTATTCTTATAATATATTAATAAATCATAATACTCTCTCTTTCTCCTTAAATTACCTTGTCAAGTTGCTTTGGAGAAGGCAACCCAAAAGGACCATGCATAACCGGGTCAAGTACATACCAAATATAGTTATGGGCTTAGACACTATTCCAACAGTCTCCCACTTGGATAAGTCTAGTAACTATATCTCACATATGACTTCAGAATCCGATTAGCAATCGTAGCTCTTATACTTCGCTGTCAACTCTGATCAACTTGTCCTTTAGATAAGGGATCGTATAATCCTCTGTTCTGGATATCATGCTGACAATGCTTATTGTCCAGCAGTAGTTCCTTGATTTCCGATTTGTTTGACATAGAATTTAGTTAAACACATCAACTTCATTCTGACCGGGCCCGACACATAAGTCAAACCAAATCATCAAGTGGCCAATATATCACTTTTATTCTCATAGAATAAAAGGAACAGATTAACTTCGACTCATATGCATCTATTATTTACTAATGGATCACACACAATAATGTGTTTTACAACATCAAGTTACTGATGCGTTTACACATTATCAATGTATAACCAACCAGCAAACAACAACCATATCTCTAAGTTTTAAGACTATATGATGTTATCGCTTTGTGATCCCTTAAGATAAAAGACCACTAAGTGATACAGCAAACTCGGGTTTATTCCAATGCTCAACTCATATTCATAAGCACTCATGAACTTTGCCGCAAACCTTTGCTATGTCCAAAACCTTTTAGACAATCTACAAACAATTCATGACAGTCTTGATTCATACCTACTTCCAAAATATGACCGACTGTGGACCTTTTGAATAATCATATCATTCAGGAAGTGAAAACATTCAAAATGGAAACAATAGATAAATAACCAACATAAGATAGTAGCTTTACTCATAAATAACACAATTTAATTTATTCATCGAATGTCAAGTACAAACTATCTATTACACATTTCCTATCTAATCCAAACTTATATCATCCTTCAGCCCAATGCTCCTAGCATGCTGCAAATGTTTGACCCTACTCAGTCCCTTCGTAAGGGGATCTTGCTGGGTTCTCTTCTGATGATACCCTCTTCACAACGAGGAGTCCCTCTTCTACCCGATGTCTGATGAAATGGTATTTTCTGTCAATATGTCGAGATCTGCCATGATCTCTCAGTTCCTTGGTCAAGGCAACCGCTCCTTCATTATCACAGAAAATTTCCATCGACTCCTTTATGGATGGCACAACTCCAAGGTCTCCAATGAAGTTCTTCAACCATATAGCCTCCTTTGACGCTTCGCTCGCCGCAATATACTCTAATTCGCACGTTGAATCAGCTACGGTCTCTTGCTTGGGACTTTTCCAAGTCACTACTCCTCCATTTAGGGTAAAGACCCAGCCCGACTGTGATCGGAAGTTATCTCGATCCGTCTGAAAACTAGCGTCACTTTACCCTCGTACTCTTAGGTTATCACTCCCAGCGAGGACTAGAAACCATTCCTTGGTCCTCCGAAGGTACTTAAGAATATTCTTAATGGCAATCCAATGAGCTCTACCAGGATTCCCTTGATATCTGCTGACCATGCTCAAAGCGAAGGCCACATCAGGGCGAGTGCAGGTCATAGCGTACATGATAGAGCCTACTGCGGAAGCGTAAGGTACTCTGCTCATATCAACTATCTCTGTCTCTGTACTCGGGCTCTGAGTCTTACTCAGCTTGGTATTGCTTTGGATTGGCAACTCCCCTTTCTTGGAATTTTCCATACTAAAACGCTTTAGTACCTTTTCCAAGTATGTATCCTGACTAAGTCCTATCAGTCTCTTTTCCCTTTTTCTTACAATTCTTATTCCCAGAATATAAGCAGCCTCTCCGAGGTCCTTCATAGCGAAACATTTCCTAAGCCAGGACTTGACCTCCTGCAAGGTTGGAACATCGTTTCCTATTAGTAGTATGTCGTCGACATACAATACGAGGAAGCTTACTCTACTCCCACTGGCTTTGACATAAACACAAGATACATCTTCGCTTCGCAAAAAGCCAAACTCTTTAACCTTCTCGTCGAAACAAAGATTCCATCTGCGAGATGCTTGTTTCAATCCATAAATGGATTTCTCAAGCTTGCATACTCTATTTGGATGCCTCGCATTGACAAAACCCTCTGGCTGATTCATGTAGACATCCTCAGCCAACTTTCCATTAAGGAAAGCGGTTTTCACGTCCATCTGCCATATTTCATAATCATGAAACGCAGCTATGGCAAGCATCACCCAAATAGACTTTATCTTCGCAACTGGTGAGAAGGTCTCATCATAGTCAACTCCGGGAGTTTGAGTAAAGCCCTTCGCAACCAATCGCCCTTTATAAGTATGCACTTTCCCATCCATGTTCGTCTTCTTCTTGAAGATCCACTTGCACCTGACTGTCTTACGACTCGTTACATTATCAACCAAATTCCAAACTTGGTTGTCATACATGGACTGAATCTCACTGTCCATAGCCTCTTTCCATTTTGCAGACTCCGGGCCTGCCATGGCTTCCTTATAGCTGCTAGGTTCATCCAAATTTACTAGTGTACTATCACTAATAAATGTATCCCCTTCAGTAGTAATATGAAAACCATAAAACTGGGGTGGAACCCTAGCCCTAGTGGAAAGTCGAAGAGGTAGGGACTCGTCAACAGGTTCAACAGGAGTTTCCTCCTCAAGTTGAGTGCCAGTGTTAGAGGTTCCTTCATCGCTTTGATCTTGAATCTCTTCATGTTCAATTTGCCTCCCACTGTCTTCTTGGCCTATCAATTCCCTTTCTCGGAAAACTCCTCTTCTAGCAACGAAGACAACATTGTCACTCGGTCTATAGGAAAGGTAGCCAAAAGACTTCTGCGGATAGCCAATGACATAACACTTCTCACTACGAGGTTCTGTTTTGTCGTGAGTCTCTCGTCTTACGAAAGCCTCACAACCCCAAACCTTGATATGTGCCAACGAGGGAGCCTTCCATGTACACATCTCGTGAGGATTCTTGGAAACCTTCTTGGTGGGAACTAAGTTAAGTATGTGGGCGGCAGTCTCTAAGGCATACCCCCAGAAAGCTATTGGTAACAAAGTCCGACTCATCATAGAACGAACCATATCCAACAAGGTCCGATTACGTCTCTCAGCCACACCATTCAATTATAGCGTCCTCGGAGGCGTCAATTGCGAAACAATTCCGCATTCCTTTAGATAGTCGTGAAACTCAAGACTTAGGTACTCTCCTCATCGGTCTGACCGAAGCATCTTGATTTTCCTGCCCAGCTGATTCTCCACTTCATTCCTAAACTCTTTGAACTTTTCAAAGGTTTCCTACTTGATGGGTTTTAGCCATAAGAACTTTCCTATGTGCGCATGCAAAACCCTAATGCTTGGATCTAGGCTTTCTAATAAACATGCTTTGAATCCAAGACTTCTAATGACTAATAAGGTTAAATAACAACATTGAAACAGATCTAGAATCATACCTTTGAGTTCCTTGTTGATCTTGAGATCTTGGAGCTTCTAGAGTCACAAATGTTACTCCTCTAATGGCTTACAAACACCAATAGCAAGAAAGATGATTTAGGAGAGAGGAGAGGGGAGGAAATCAGCCAGGGTTCTCTTGCTTTAGGAGAGGTGCCGATTTCCTTATGCCATGGGGTCTATTTATACTTGTAGACTCCTTAAGGGTTACAACCTAAACCCTAATTGGATAATCTTCTCTTAAGGCTATCCAAATCCTTTCCATAGATAAGCCTTGGACGAATTAGCTATCCTTTTAGCTTCTAGAATTCGTCCCTTGTATATTTACAAGGATTTACAGTCTAAAGCTTAACTATCAAACAATTGACAGTTTATACCCCTTTATTTAATTAATCTCTTTAAGTCACCAAATTAATTCTAATTAATTCTATGACTTATATTAATCAAATAACAATATATCATTCTTTATATTATTCTCATAATATATTAATAATATTTACTCTCTCTTAATAAATCATCCTATCAAGTTGCTATGGTGAAGGCAACCCAAAAGGACCATGTACAACCGGGTCAAATACTTGCCTAATATAGTTGCAGCCTTAGACACTATTCCAACAGTCTCCCACTTGGATAAGTCTAGTAACTATATGCACAAGTACAATTCGGTTTGCAATCGTAGCTCTCAAAGATGCTGTCAACTCTGATCTAATCAATCTTGTCCTTTAGATAAGGGAACGTACAGTCCTCTTTAGATATCATGCTGACAATCCTATGGAATGGTTAGTCAAGCATTTAGGTTTCTCGATCTCTGATTCTTTTGACATAGAACTTAATCGAACACATCAATTTAGTTCTGACCGGGCCCGACACATAAGTCAAATCAAATCATCGAGCGGCCGAGATATCGCTTTTACCTTCTTAGATAAAAGTTACAGATAAACTTCGACTTATATGCATTTACTTATTTATTAACCAACTATACACAACAATGGGTTTTATAACACCGAGTTACTGATGTGTTTTCGCATTATCAATGTACAATCAATTAACAAATAACAAACCATATATCTAAGTTTTAAGACTATATGATATTATCGTCTTGCGATCATATTTTATATCGTATTCCATAAGGCGATTCCAGCAAGCGCGGGTTTGTTCCAATGCTCAAAACTAGTTCATAAGCACTCATGAACGTTGCAGCAACCCTTTGCTATGTCTAACACCATTTAGACATTCTACACACCAATTCATGACAATCTTCATTCATATCTACTGCCAACATATGAACTATTGTGGACCATTTGAACAATTTCTATTATTCTTAATAATTTCAATTATTCTGGAAGTCAAAACATGCAAAATGAAACAATAGCTAAACAATTAACATAAGACAGTAACATTACTCATAAATAAAACCTCTTTATTTAATCATCAAATGTTAATTACATTTATCTATTACACGTTTCTAATACTATCTAATCTATGCTTATATCATCCTTCAGCCCAATACTTCTAGCATGCTGCAAGTGCTTAACCCTACTCAGTCCCTTCGTAAGCAGATCTGCTAGGTTATCTTCTGATGATATCCTCTTCACTATGAGTTGTCCTTCTTCTACACGATGTCTGATGAAGTGATATTTTCTGTTGATATGTCTTGATCTACCATGATCCCTCGGTTCCTTGGTCAAGGCAACCGCGCCTTCGTTATCACAAAAAATCTCCATTGGCTCCTTTATGGTAGGTACAACTCCAAGATCACCGATGAAGTTCTTTAGCCATATTGCCTCCTTCGACGCTTCGCTTGCTGCAATGTACTTTGATTCGCACGTTGAATCAGCTACGGTTTCCTGCTTGGAACTCTTCCATGTCACTGCTCCTCCATTTAGGGTAAAGACCCAGCCCGACTGCGAACGGTAGTTGTCCCTGTCGGTCTGAAAACTGGCGTCAGTATACCCTCGCACCTTCAAGTCATCACTCCCTCCAAGGACTAAGAACCATTCCTTCGTCCTCCGAAGGTACTTAAGGATGTTCTTCACCGCAATCCAATGTGCTTTGCCAGGATTCCCTTGATATCTGCTAACCATGCTCAAAGCGAAGGCTACATCAGGGCGAGTACAAGTCATAGCGTACATGATTGAGCCAACTGTGGAAGCGTATGGTACTCGGCTCATTTCTGCTATCTCAGCTTCGGTATCGGACTTTGAGTCTTACTCAACTTGGCATTACTTTGTATCGGTAATTCTCCCTTCTTTGAGTTTTCCATACTAAAACGTTTTAGTACCTTTTCTAAGTAAGGATTTTGACTAAGTCCAATTAGTCTCTTACTTCTTTCTCTTACTATCCTTATTCCCAGAATATAAGAAGCCTCTCCGAGGTCCTTCATAGCGAAGCACTTCCCGAGCAAGGACTTAACCTCCTGCAGAGTCGGGATGTCGTTTCCTATGAGTAATATGTCATCGAAATATAGAACGAGGAAGCTTACTATACTCCCACTAGCTTTGACATATACACAAGACTCGTCTTCGCTTCGTATAAATCCAAACTCTTTGACTTTCTCATTGAAGCAAAGATTCCATCTGCGAGACGCTTGCTTAAGTCCATAAATGGACTTCTCAAGCTTACACACTCTATTTGGATGCTTCGGATCCACAAACCCCTCTGGCTGAGCCATGTAAACATCCTCCGCCAACTTTCCATTAAGGAAAGCGGTCTTGACATCCATTTGCCAAATCTCGTAATCATGAAATGCGGCAATAGCTAGCATCACTCTAATAGATTTAATCTTCACAACTGGTGAGAAGGTCTCATCATAGTCAACTCCGGGAGTTTGAGTAAAGCCCTTCGCAACCAATCGCGCTTTATATGTGTGTACCTTTCCATCCACGTCGGTCTTCTTCTTGAAGATCCACTTACACCCAACGGTCTTACGTCCGGGCACATGATCAACCAAATTCCAAACTTGGTTATCATACATGGATTGGATCTCGCTATCCATTGCCTCTTTCCATTTCGCAGACTCCGGGCCTGCCATGGCTTCCTTATAGCTATTAGGTTCATCAAGATTTACTAGTGTACCATCACTAATATACGTGTCCCCTTCGGTAGTAATATGAAAACCATAAATTAGGGATGAACTCTAACTCTATCGGAACGTCTAAGAGGTAAGGATTCGTCAATCGGTTCAACCGGAGTTTCCTCCTCGGGTTGAGTGCCAGCGGTAGAGGTTCCTTCATCTATCGACTCTTGAATCTCTTCAAGTTCGATTTTCCTCCCACTGTCTCCTTGGCTTATGAGTTCTCGCTCTCGGAAAACTCCTCTCCTCACAACGAAGACAACATTGTCCTTCGGTCTATAGAAGAGATATCCAAAGGATGTCTGCGGGTAGCCGATGAAAATACATCGCTCACTTCGAGGTTCAAGCTTGTCGTGAGTATCTCGTCTTACGAAAGCCTCGCAACCCCAAACCTTGATATGTGCTAACGAGGGAGCTTTCCCTGTCCACATCTCGTGAGGTGTTTTGGCAACCTTCTTGGTAGGGACTCGGTTAAGGATATGGGTGGCAGTCTCTAAGGCATACCCCCAAAAAGAGATAGGTAGTGAAGCACGACTCATCATAGAGCGAACCATATCCAATAAGGTTCGATTACGCCTTTCTGCCACACCATTCAACTGTGGTGTCCTAGGAGGCGTTAATTGTGAAACTATTCCACACTCCTTGAGATAATCGTGGAATTCAAGACATAGGTACTCTCCTCCTCGATCGGATCGAAGCATCTTTATTTTCCTGACTAATTGATTCTCTACTTCATTCTTGAACTCTTTGAACTTTTCAAAGGTTTCTGACTTTTGCTTGATTAAGTAGATATACCCATATCTACTATAGTCATCGGTAAAAGTCACGTAGAAGCGGTTCCCATCCTTCGTGGTTGATCTAAACGGTCCACATACATCGGTATGTAGTAGGTCCAATAGTCCCTCACCCCTTTCACATGTACTCGTGAAGGGTGATTTAGTCATCTTTCCAAGCAAACAAGACTCGCATGTGTCATCTTCCCTAAGGTCGAATGACTCCAACACTCCATCCTTTTGGAGTTGGGCTATGCGTTTCTTGTTGACATGTCCAAGACGACAATGCCACAAGGATGCTTTATCCAAACTAGTGGAAGAGTCTATATTCAAAACATCATTTCCTAAGTTATCAACAATCATAACGGTTTCATATATTCCATTACATGGTATAGCTTCAAAGTAAAAGACACCATTTAGATAAGCTAAAATAAAACCATTCTCATTATTAAAAGAAAATCTAAATCCTTGTCTATATAAACCATGAAATGAAATGATGTTTCTGGCCATTTCTAGCGAATAGCAACAATTGTTCAAATCTAAAACCAAACTATTCCTAAGCACTAAAGAATACACTCCAATCTTGGTCACAGGTGATGATCTTCTGTTCCCCATGATTAGATTGATCCTTCCTTGCTCCACATCCCTACTTCTTCTTAGTCCCTACACATTAGAACAAATGTGGTAACCACAACCGGTATCAAGAACCCAAGAAATAGCATGATTAGAATCGTTAGATTTAATTGTATATATACCTGCGAAAGATGGCTTGATCTTTCCTTCTTTGATTGCTTGCAGGTACTCTGGGCAGCTTCTCTTCCAATGTCCTATCTTGTGGCAGTGGTGGCACTCTGCCTCCTTCGGGTTAGGACAGGGCTTAGCGGGATCAACTTTCGTCCCACTAGAAGAGGCACCATCTCGGGCTTTGACCTTGCAATAGTTCTTCGATGAAGCTTTCCTCTTCTTTCCATTTCCTTGACTAATAGCCAAGACAGGAGTAGTAGTTGGATTGGGAGTAGGTGCAACAGACTTGTCCTTGAAGTTTCTCTCAGCGACCCTCAAGAGACCTTGGAGTTTGCTTAGGGTGACCTCCTATTTGTTCATGTGGTAGGTCATCCTAAATTGGTTGTACATCGGAGGCAAAGAGTGAAGCACCATGTCGATCGCCAAGTCTTCCCCAAAGTCAACATTTAACTTGCGAAGGCGGTCGACATACATTTGCATCTTTTGCAAGTGCACTGTAAGAGATTCTCCATGACCCATCTTGGCGGAAATCATGTTAGTGAAAATCTCATAACGCTCTTGTCTCGCGTTCTGGTGGTATCTCTCCAATAAGTCTTGATGCATCTCGTACGGGTACATGTCCTCGTAGGACTTTTGGAATTCGGAGTTCATGGTGGCAATCATGATGCAATGTACCTTCATTGCATCTCGCTCGTGAGTCTGAAAAGTGGTGATTTCGGCCGGAGTAGCGATTTCGGGGTTGATTTTCTCGAGCTTCTCATCGAGGACATACTCCTTATCCTCATAGCGAGCAATGGTGCGAATGTATCTTATCCATTCGCTAAAGTTTGTTCTATCGAAGGTGACCTTTTGGCAAAGGCTCATCAACGTGAAAGAACTAGCAGCAGCGTTGTTAGCGTTCGACATCTACAAAAGAAAAGGACAAAGATAGATTAGAATAAGAATCCCTAATTATCACCCAATAAGAAAAATTAGGGCTAGGATCCAAAAATAATATTTACATACTAGAAAAGGGATGCCGTAATCTAACATGCAAATAAATTAAAGGTAAGTGAATGACGATTCACTAATTCTCCATCACAAAACTTAAACTATTAGTCCTAAGTGTTTTTGAGAATTCCTAGGTTCGGATGAGATTCATTGAAACTATTCAATGGCATGTTTAAATCTCGATATGCCCCTCTTGTTTGTGACTGGGATGCCGAGGATCACAAAGCGGGTGTGAATTACCATGCAAATTCACATGGTGCCTTCATTGTAACGATCACCTATTCGATGTGCCGGTAAACCACACACGCTCCATCAAACTATGATAAACAATGAATCACCCTTTGCCACCTTTGCTTAGAACCAATTAGTGTGCCGGTAAACCACACACGCTCCACTAACTTCTTAGCAATGATGCAAAGTGTAATTTCATGGGATTGCATCAATTCACTTTTCCTAAAGTAACTAAGATTGGGAAATTTTAAAATATGTGTAGTTACTTTGTATTACTTATTATACTTTTAATGAGAGGATGAGGTTGCCCTATCCTACCCGTTCGGCTAACGACCCTCCACCAATCAAGCAAGCGGTGGGTGTGAGTGTACACCATTAAGCGCCATTTTATAGGCCGCAACCTTATACCCACCTTATAGATCGGCTTCGTGAATGAGGCCTACTAACGGTAAGACTAGCATTTAGTTATACATATATATTATACTAGTAATATCATATTAGTATAGGGTTGTATTTTAAACCTTTTAAAATCTAGGGTTTGAAATTTAAGTTGTCTAAATTAAAACTTTTAATCACAAATATAAATTTCAAAACTTGAGGGCAAGTTTTAAACATTTAAAACATGGAGGATCAAATAACAAATAATTCCAATTAACAATTAATATCCTAATTATCTATATTTGATTTTATTCAAGATTTCTTTGAAAGATAATTACCAAAATAATTAAAATAATTAATTAATTATCATATAAGGAAATTAAATATTTTATTTGATGATAAATACCTTTAACTAGATCAAGATAATAGTCATATATATCAAAAAATCGGATTTAGATTGATCTATTATGATTAAGGTAAGTTTCCATAAGATAATTATGAAAAAATCCCAAATCTGGCCATTCCTGACGCCTGGACTCGCCGAGTGCACAAAGGGACTCGTCGAGTCAGGCCTACTCGCCGAGTCCACTTTGGAACTCGCCGAGTCCATGACTCAGAAACCAAAAAAATCGAATTTTGCAGGTTTGTTTTAGTTAATCAAGCAACAATTTAATGAAAACCAAACTAGTCTCTGATACCACTGATGGGTTTTAGCCATAAGAACTTTCCTATGTGCGCATGCAAAACCCTAATGCTTGGATCTAGGCTTTCTAATAAACATGCTTTGAATCCAAGACTTCTAATGACTAATAAGGTTAAATAAAAACATTGAAACAGATCTAGAATCATACCTTTGAGTTCCTTGTTGATCTTGAGGTCTTGGAGCTTCTAGAGTCACAAATGTCACTCCTCTAATGGCTTACAAACACCAATAGCAAGAAAGATGATTTAGGAGAGAGGAGAGGGGAGGAAATCGGCCAGGGTTCTCTTGCTTTAGGAGAGGTGCCGATTTCCTTATGCCATGCGGTCTATTTATACTTGTAGACTTCTTAAGGGTTACAACCTAAACCCTAATTGGATAATCTTCTCTTAAGGCTATCCAAATCCTTTCCATAGATAAGCCTTGGACGAATTAGCTATCCTTTTAGCTTCTAGAATTCGTCCCTTGTATATCTACAAGGATTTATAGTCTAAAGCTTAACTATCAAACAATTGACAGTTTATACCCCTTTATTTAATTAATCTCTTTAAGTCACCAAATTAATTCTAATTAATTCTATGACTTATATTAATCAAATAACAATATATCACTCTTTATATTATTCTCATAATATATTAATAATATTTACTCTCTCTTAATAAATCATCCTATCAAGTTGCTATGGTGAAGACAACCCAAAAGGACCATGCACAATCGGGTCAAATACTTGCCTAATATAGTTGCAGCCTTAGACACTATTCCAACACTACTTTTGTTTCATCAAGTATATATATGCATATCTACTATAATCATCTGTAAAAGTCACGTAGAAGCGGCAATCATCCCTTGTGGTGGATCTAAAGGGTCCACACACATCGGTGTGTATGAGATCCAATAAACCCTCACCCCTTTCACAAGTGCTAGTAAAGGGTGACTTGGTCATCTTCCCAAGTAAACAAGACTCACACGTGTCATCGTCCCTAAGGTCGAATGACTCCAACACTCCATCCTTTTGGAGTTGGGCTATGCGTTTCTTGTTGACATGACCAAGGCGACAATGCCACAAGCATGCTTTCTCTAGACTAGTAGACGAATCAATATTCAAAACATTATTTCCAAAATTATCAACAATCATCACAGATTCATAAATCCCATTACAAGGTAATGCATTGAAATAAAAGACACCATTCAAATAAACATTAATAGAAACATTACTATAATCAAAAGAATATTTGAAACCTTGTCTAAACAACCCGTGAAAAGAAATAATGTTTCTTGCCATATCTGGCGAATAACAGCAATTCTCTAAATCTATTCCTAACCCATTACTCAACACTAAAGAATAAACACCGACTTTGGTCACAGGTGACGATCTTCTGTTTCCCATAATCAGGTTCATCTTCCCATGCTCCATCTCCCTACTTCTTTTTAGGCCCTGCAAATCAGAACAAATGTGGTAACCACATCCTGTATCAAGAACCCATGAAGTAGCAAATGATGAGTTATTAGATTTAATAGATCACATACCTGCAAATGTGGGCTTGATCTTCCCATCTCTTATGTCCTGCAGATATTGAGGGCAGCTTCGCTTCCAGTGGCCCTTCTGGTGGCAATAGAAGCACTCTGCTTCTTTAAGATCGGAAGAGGGTTTAACGGGCCTGCTTTGGTCCCACTTGAGGACGAACCATCACGGAGTTTCCCCTTATGGTGGCTCTTACATGGAGCCTTCCTCTTTTTACCCTTTCCTTGACCTATCGCCATCACAGGAGTGGCCACAGCAGGGGATGGTGGGACGGATTTATCTTTGAGGTTGCTCTCAGCAGTCCTCAAGAGTCCTTGGAGCTTGGTCAAGGAGATCTCCTCTTTGTTCATATGGTAGGTCATCCTAAACTGATTGTAGCAGGAGGGCAAGGAGTGGAGGATTATGTCGATACCCAAATCCTCATCAAACTTAACATTAAGTTTGAGAAGACGATCAACATACCTCTGCATTCTGCAAATGAGAGGTTAGGGATTCTCCACTCCCCATCTTAGCGGTGAGCATGTTAGTAATGATCTCATAGCGCTCTTGCCTCGCGCTCTGGTGATACCTGTCCAGCAAATCCTGATGCATTTCATATGGATACATGTACTCATAGGACTTTTGGAGTTCGAGGTTCATGGTGGCCAGCATGTTGCAGTGAACTTTCGTGGCATCACGCTCGTGGGCCTCAAAGGCGGCCAATTCCTCAGGAGTAGCAACATCTGGGATGATCTTCTCAAGCTTTTCATCGAGGACATATTTTTTGTCCTCGTAGCGCGTGATCATGAGAATATACCTCATCCACTCGTTGAAGTTAGAACCGTCAAATGTCACTTTCTGACACAAGATCATCAACGAGAATGACCCAGAAGCGCTGTTGTTGTTGTTTGCAGACATCTGAAAAAGAAAGGAACAAAGTTTGATTAGAAATGAATCCCTAATTAAACACCCAAATGAGAAATTAGGGCTAGGATCCAACAACATTATTTACAACTTAGAAAGGGATGTCGTACTCTAAAAGTAAATAATTTGAAGGTAAGTGAATGACGATTCACTAATTCTCACCATTAAAAACGAAAAAGAAATTTAGGTTTTAAATGTATTGAAAACTCCTAGATCTTTGAGATTCATTGAACTTTTCAATGGAATGTTTAAATCTCGATATGCATTTCAAATTTGCGACTAGGATGCCGAGGATCGCAAACAAAGTTATGAATAACCATGCGAATCAACGTGGTGCACTCAATGTCTTTATCACCTAATCAATGTGCCGGTAAACCACAAACGCTCCATTGATCTATGACAAACATCGAGTCACCCTTCGCTACCAATGTCATCCCCAAATTGATGTGTCGGTTAACCACACGCGCTCCATCAACGTTTGACAAGGGTACGAAGTGTAATTCCATGGATTAGCATCATTTTCACATTTTACCCTAAAGTAACTAGGAATGGGAATTTGTAAAACATGTAATTACTTTATAATCAACATTATACTTTTAATGAGGAGAGGGTTGCCCTATCATACCCGTTCGGCTAACGACCCTCCACCAGTCAAGCAAGCGGTAGGTGTGAGTGTACACCCATTAAGCGCCATTTTATAGGCAGAAACCTTATACCCACCTTATAGACCGGCTTCGTGAATGAGGCCTACTAACGGTAAGACTAGCATTTTAAGTTATCAATATATATATATATATATATATATATATATATATATATATATATATATATATATATATATATATATATATTAAGCTTGTAATAATATATAATAGTATAGGGTTGAATTTTAAACTTGTAAAATTCTAAGGGTTTGAAATTAAGATTACTCAAAATTAAACTTTTAATCATGAATTCAAATTTCAAAACTTGAGGGCAAGTTTTGAACTTTTCAAAACATAAGGGATCAAATAACAAATAATTCAAATCAACCAATTAATTTCATAATTATCTATATTTGACCTAATCTTAATTTTAGTCATTAGATAATTACCAAATAACTTTTAAATAATCCATATTTATCGCATAAATAACTAATATTTAAAAGGATTTGAAATTATCTATTCTTTTGGCAAGGATAAACACTTAACTTAGATAAAATTCAGATTTTAACTTCATAAAACAAATTAAGCATCAAGTCCAAGTCAAAATAGCAGCCAAACCCCGAAAATCCCTCTGCCTGACGAACTGACTCGCCGAGTCAGGCCTGGACTCGCCGAGTAGGGGCCAACTCGCCGAGTCCAAGTACTGACTCGCTGAGTTGAGTCGGGCAGGGACCAAAAAATCGTTTTTCAGCAATTAAAGCAGTTAAGCATCACATACAACTGAAACCAATCATAGCTCTGATACCACTGAAGGGTTTTATGCATAAGAAACATTCCTATGTGGTCATACAATCCCTAATGCTTGGATCTCGGTTTCACTGTTGAACATGCTTTGATTCCAAGACTTACAAACCCTAATCTAGCATATAAACAACAAAAATAACATATAGAATCAGATCTAGATGTTTACCTCTTCAATAGTTGGCTTAGATCTTGTATATCTTCTTCTTTTGAGCCTAGAGTCACAAATGCAACTCCTCTAATGGTTCACAAACCCCACAAGCAAGAAGGCAATATGAGAGAGGGAGAGAGAGGCTAGAAATCAGCCTAGGGTACTCTTAGAATCAAGTGGTAGCCGAATTCATGCCCTAGTGGTCATATTTATACTTATAGGTTACTAGGGTTTCACTCTAAACCCTAATGGACAGCTTAGCCACCAAGCAGCCCATGGAACCTTCTGGAATAAGGCCCTTGGACGAAAATATGATGGATACCCATCATAATTTCGTTCCCCCTTAAGCCCATTAGGTTTCCTTAACCTAAAACTCAACTATCATACATTTGACAGTTTATACCCCTTTATTCAATTAATCTCTTTTGACCACCAAATTAACTCCTAATTAATTTATGACCAATACTAATTAAATAAATATGATTTCTCCTTTAATATATTAATCTTATAATATATTAATAAATCATATTACTCTCTATTTCTCCTTAAATTACCTTGTCAAGTTGCTTTGGAGAAGGCAACCCAAAAGGACCATGCATAACCGGGTCAAGTACATACCAAATATAGTTACGGGCTTAGACACTATTCCAACAGGATCTCCTCGTCGCTTACACCACTGCTCTCAGGTGTGTGTCGAATCCCAACCATGATGCTTCTAAAATACAACAAAAATTATCAGAGACTCGATCGAGCATATACATACTCGATGACACAACCCTACTTGTCCCCCATTGTCCAAAAGATTCTTACTTGGAATGCCCACTGATCCGGTGTCTTCAGTAGTACGGGACCAATACTACCGACCACACTGCATCAGTATTCACTCCAAGTCCTCCTCCTTGAATCTTGGATTACAAGTACTCTACTCTCATGAGCTCCTAACTTCTATCTACTCGATCTCAAAGCATCTCAGCAGTAGAAATCTCCTAGGCTAAGGCATCACAGATCAGGCCACTCTAGTCCTAATATGTATACCTAGCCTACTCTAGCATGCATAACATAACATATCTCATCACACATAATGTAAGGGTACTTTTGAGGATTCACCGTTCGGGCGCTGGCTGATCGTACACACAACTCTGCTCTGTTTGTCTCAAAACTCATTTTACTCTTTTCAAAAAATTTAGTTCATTAGCAAAAAAAAATCTCAAATCCTCAGTTTGAGTTCAGTTACGCCCGAAGATGCATCTGAATCCCTCAAACCAAGGCTCTGATACCAACTTGTAATGACGTAAATTTTCAAAATAATTTTTCATTTTTAAAACATTCATTCATTCATAAAATAATGTCAAACACATTGTATCAATTGTTATTGTCACAAAACATCTTCCCAGAATCTCTACAAAACTCTAATGCGTGTGTGTACGAATCATGTCGGCGCCTTCCGCGCTCATCACTAGTACCTGAAATACATAACACATCAACTGTAAGCACAAATGCTTAGTGAGTTCCCCAAAATACCACATACAACACATATGCCTATCGAGGCTATAATACGACCCTCCGGTCGATGTGTATCAGCAGAACCCTCCAGTTCCGTATCGTTGGGTCCTCCGACCTGGTCTGTCTCGTTGGACCCTCCGGTCCGGTCTATACCACATAACATACATATATCACAAAAACATATACACAAGCACATAACACATAACACATAAGACCCTCCGGTCTGCTCAGGGTTTCCACTCTAGGAAATGTATAGTGAGAAGACTCACCTCGATGTCTCGGTAAATATCTGACTCGGAAGAAGTGTAATCTAGCCTCCGCCTAATCACATAAAGTAATACTCTCATAAATACAACTGTACTCAACCCTAAAAGTCAACAAGGTCAACGGTCAAACTTTGACCCGACTCGGCGAGTGCACTAGGGAGACTCGGCGAGTCTACACGTGTACACTGACTCTCATAGACCCTCTCTTGGCATGTCGAGTACTTCCCTGAGGGGGTGTTTGATATATTGCTGACTGGGTCCGGGTCAGCAATTTTGGCTGACTCGGGCTGGTCAACATGTTTGATATATTTGATTTTCATCTGACTCGGTAAGTCTTTGCATACCCACCTCCTGACTCGGTCCATTAATAAAATACAACTGACCGAGACCAAGCATCATATTTTCCCTCCATGCCCTTCTCCTTCTTTTGCAGGCGCCTTCTTCTCGCCTTCATCTCCATCGCGTACACCCATAACCTCAACTCCAACGACTTCCTCCCCCACACTAGCGACTGCCTTCGACCACCAGACATGAGCGCCGCCACCCTATTGTTGTCCTCTCCTTCTCTTAGCCTTAACGTGATTTCTTCCTTCTCCTTGCCCCAGACGCAATTTCTTCCACAACTCCTACCACCTCCGACCAACGCCTTTGCTACCTCCCTGCAACGTTTCCTCGTGCTAAGCTCCGACCTCCTTCCTGCGGTAAGAAAAATCCCATCTTTTTCCTCCTTTTTCTGTTCCATTTTTTTAGGTATGTATTTATTTGTTCGATTTTTCTGCCATGTATTATCGTAGATGTTGTCCTCATCTTCATATCATCTACTTTGGAGATGTATACGATTTTATGGATAGATACGTAGCATCACAGTGTAATATTTCGTTATGCACGTTAGCTATTTGATAAAATGCCTGAACAAAATTAGATGAAAATTCTGATGGATTTCTTTGATTGTGAAAGCAGATTATGGATGTATATGTGAAATCCGATTATATATAGGAATTTGTCTGGGTTTTTTTTCTCCATGTTTTTTCCATGTGGGATGTTGTTGGAAATCTTATGTATGTGAGAAATCTAATCCATGTTGGTACTTCTCCATGCTTTTTATGTTGGTACTTCTCCATGCTCATCTTTTGTCGGTGTTTTTCATGCTTATGCTTGTGATGATGTTTATGTTTGTGTTTGTGTTTGTGCTCATGTACAGGTTCTTAAAAGTTAGGAACTTTGATATTAAAAAATCAAAACATATGTGGGCTAACATGCTTCAATGTAGAAAAGCATTTGGTATTGACAATATTATTGAGGATTTTGAGTTCAGTGAGCTGAAAAAAGTTCTATAACACTATCCTCATGGATATCATTGTGTAGATAAAGAAGGAAGACATGTTTATGTTTCCTCCTTGTTCTTTAGCTGCATATAAACGTAATGATTTATGTGCTCTTTTTCTAAAATATGTAATTGATTTCTATGTGTTTCTTTGTTTTTGTAGTGAGACTCGGGATCAAATTCAAAGCCCTTGCAACCAAGTTGCAAGGCTGCTGGAACAACACTACACAAGCTTGAGATTAATTGTATATGAGACTTGTTTTTCATAATTAGTGGAATTGTTGGTTTTTGTGTCATTTGTTTCTTTGAATATGTTTTTGTATTATTACATTATAATTTTCAAAAACCCATGCTATTAATTGTTCTTTTTTATTGTTTGCTGAAGAATACTATGAACTATTTTGGTTTTATAAGTTTTATATTTGGTGGAGAGATTATAATCAAGTTTTTTTTGTTTGACTTGAGAGATCAAATGTTTTTATAGAAAAATATAATGTTATAAATTAAATTGTAAATTATTAAGGAATTATTATAAAAACTATTGTCGGAGGGTAATATAGTTATTTTATACTATCAGTCAGATGCAAAATCAAACAAGAAGTTTCAGTCAGAAGTTAATTCAGTCAGAACCTCTAACTCAATCAGCTTCTAACCCAATCAGCTCTAACCCAGTTAGACCTATCAAACGACCCCTGACTCGATGAGTTCCACCTGGCATGAATCGCGGGGCCACCCCGACTCAACTCGCCGACTATCAAGAACAACTCGCGAGTTCCAACTTGAACTCAGTCCCCCTGACTCTCCCTGAATCACCGAGTCATTCCCCCAACTCGACAAGTCCACTCACTGAGTGATTAACAGGCAACCTTCATACTACTCGCTGTCACACCCCAAAACCGAGAACGGCGGAAACGTTCTGGGGCGGAGGACGTCATGTATGCATCACAACAAATGTAAAGTAGTAAACAAGCAACAACATCATCCATTGCATTAATAGTATAATTTTAGTTACAAGTTTTTTCTTTCATAGTACAAGACAACATGATAACATCAAAATAAAAGACGAGTCTTGACTGCTCCATCTTCTCTAAACCTTGCATCGACACCTGTCTATTTGTAACCTGAGAATACAAGTTATTTTGAAAGACTAGATCAGCATTTAAGCTGGTGAGTTCATAAGTATTTAATGTCATTGCTTTGATTAGTTGATATGAAAGACTGGTGAATGATTGATGAAACATTTAGTATAAGTATGAAAACTCTAGAAAATCCCATATTTCCTACTAGTATAAAAGTATTCTTCTACCAAGACCCGAATGTTTGAAAGTAGTCTTTTACCTAGACCTGACTGTTTTGAAAGTACGCATCTCTTGAAAATGTGACGGTTTTTCCCTGTTTAACTCTTATTGGTTTGTCCCTTAAGTATACCTGAAATGGTATCAACCTAAAACATCCGTAGATTGTTCATTTAACTCTGTTGCTAACAGCCGGGTTTAGGAATAGTTAGTCACTTATGTATACCCGCGATGGTATCAACCTAAAACATCCGTAGATTGTTCATTTACCTCTGTAGCTAACAGGGGTTCTCGGAATGGTTAGTCCCTTAAAGTATCCTTTGGTACTAGGATATAACGTCCAATCTATCTCGTCGATGATGTGATTGTATCACAAGGTAAAGATAGAAAAGCGAACGATATAACAGTATCTATACATATAACATGTAATAGTAATTTGCCATATAATGTCTATGTAAAAGTATTCATGTATAAGTATTCAAGTAAGAGTATTCTTTCATATAACATGTAGTAGTAATTTTCCATATAATGTCTATGTAAAAGTATTCATGTATAAGTATTCATGTAAGAGTATTCTTTCATATAACATGTAGTAGTAATTTTCCATATAATGTCTATGTAAAAGTATTCATGTATAAGTATTCATGTAAGAGTATTCTTTCATATAACATGTAGTCTAGACTCATGAATGAACTGACTCCGGTGTATTTTCTTGTAGTAGGGATAATGTTTTGTTTACTCTAAACTATTCCTATAATAGTTTACTAGAATGTAATTGATGAGTGTCCAAGTAGGTTTATACACTCTTGCTACCCAAGACTATCGGAACTAAATTAACTGATGGAACATTTATGACCATATATGTATACATGATATATAACTAATATTTAAACGACCTTTGGAGGAGTACCCGATATCCCACCAGACCACATCCAAATCGAGGAAAAGGAAACAGGGTGGATAGCCTTTCTAAGTCTTTTAAACATTTCTTATATAACTATACGTATAGAGGCGTGCATTTTATAATATAAAAGCATAAGGAAGTTTTGTAAATCCGTTGAAAAGTCTAATAAAGCATTTGTGACTTGATGTCAGTTTATAAAATGATTGAAAGTATTTTGTTTGATAAGACAGTTTAAGTACACGGAAAACCATTGTTTGAAAACACCTTTGTAACCGAGTTTGAAAGGAAGCTTATAGTGTGTAAGACAGTTTGATAACGAGCGATAATCATGTAAAACGTTTAAGAAAGTCATTTGAAGTAATATGTTTAGTAAAACTGTTAAACTTGTAGTAAATCCATTTGTATACTAGTTATAAATCCCATATGATTGATTTATTAACAACAAGTATCCCACAATATTGATGTTTTCCGTGCCAAAATAATCGCATGTTTGTAGTATCGAAGGTGGACACATATACATACAGTATAAGCAGAGTGTTTGATTTATATATAAATAGCAACACTTTTCATTTCAAAAGATATGATGTTATCGTGATACATTTTGCATACGAAAGTTTCTTTATAATAGTTATAAATCACATGTGATTCCGTTGATAAAAAGTGTATAATGAAACTTTATATAACATACGATAATCATCGCGTGTTTTACTTGTATTCCCCCCCTTAAAAGCATATAAAAACATTTATAAAACATTTAAAAGTGTGGATTATAGGGGTATGAACTCACTTGAAAGTTTGAAGATAGCGAGATGGAAAACCAGGCAGAGTTTCGTCTCGGGAAACAGATTTTTCTCGGGATTCTCGGGAATCTCGGGAGTAAAATCGACCCTCGAGACTTGAGCAAAAAGGCCAGAGCTTCGGGTTTGAACGGGCACGGAAAACGAGGCAATACGTAAGGGAAACGAGAAGAAATGAGCCCTTTTTCTGGAGACCCTCGCATCTCTATTTATAGTGGTGCTGAACCGCCTCGGTACGCAGCGCGTACTGGGGCGTCATCGCTTACGCACTTCGGATGGGGCGGGTCGGATGGGACGGCGGGTCGGATAGCTCCGCATAGGGGCGACGTGGACGGACCGATACCAAGGCCCTCAGGTATGCAGGGCGTACGGGGTTACGCGGTGCGTACCTCGGATGAGGACGCTGACTCCCCCTTCGGATATTACCGGAATTTTGAATTATTTTTATATATAATTTATTTAATAAACTTCAAAAAATCATATCTTCTTCATACGAACTCCGTTTTCGATAGTCTTTATATCCACGCGTAGGTGAGACTAAGATCTATAACTTTCGTTTAGATTCCGCTGGCAAATTATGAAATAATTTTTATTATTTATTTATTAAAATGACGTGATTAAGGAATTTCTTTCAAAATTCATAACATCTTTATCTGACGTCGGTTTTTGCCAGACTTTTTACCGCTGAAATACCATTGACGAGACCTTCAATTCTCGTTTAGGTCATTCCGGCCAAAAGTCGCTCGATCTCCGATTCGAGTTTTTATGTAACTTCGTATTGCCGTTTTTCTGTCGGAAAACTTAGAATGGTCATAACTTCTTCGTTATAACTCGGATTTTAGTGTTCTTTATATGCTTGGAAACCTTGATACGATTCCTACTACTTTATTTAACCCAAATAAGATTTTAGGAAAGTTAAATTTTGACCTAAATTTGACTTGCGTTCCATCATATCGTCTTGAAATATCGGGTTGTCACACTCGCCGAGTGTGTTCTTCGGACTCGGCGAGTTCATGCCATGCACAAACTCAATATAACTTCTGAGGTCAGATCTGTTCCATACAATCATAGATTTGGCCTCCCCAAGCATGATAATCACGTAAAGTTTAGACCTTGACACACATATCTCATCTAAATGGTCCAAAATGGTGATTTAGCCCCAAAAATGACATTCCTAGCCCATGGCTCCCAAAAGGACTCATAAAGCTCCAAGAGTTAAGGCCTCTGGACCTCTTTGGGTCCCGATCCAGAACACAAACTCGAGAAGGGACCAAATGCTCTACATAAACCACCTCTAAAAGGGTTAGAAAACCCTAACTCAAAGGATCAACAACAAAACTGAAGAAGGTCCGAGAATAATACCTCAATACAATCTCTATGAGCTCAAAAACCACCAAAATCGCACCTCCTTCAGCCTCCTCTTGCCTTGAACACTTCCTTCTTGCAAAAACACCCACAAAAGTTCAAGATTGGCCTCTCCTTCCTCACAGCCGCTCTAGATCTCTTTAGGGTTTCTCTCTGGGGGTTGGTGGCCGCAAATGACGGCCATTAGGCCCTTTAAGTAGGTCTCAAACCCAAGAAATTAGGGTTTCATTAAGCAGTGTGGACTCCCCGAGTCCACTCGAGAACTCGCCGAGTCCAGCTGTGAACTCACATACAAATCTGTGACCATACTCGGCGAGTTTAGACGCCAACTCGCCGAGTCCCCCCCACAATATCTAAAAATAAAAGAACAAGACATAATACCTTGGAACCCAGATGTTACATATTGTCTATGCAATAACGTAATTTTTTGAAAAAAACCATGTCCAAGAATCTATACACTCATATTTTCATATACCATATGCAACCGGTAATATTTGGTTATGTCCGTCCTTAGTAACTACAAGTAACATGGTACCTTTGAACTCTCCTTTTAGGTGGGCTTCATTTACTACAAGGGTCGGCTTAAAAAAATTTACAAAAGCGCGTACCATCAATACATTGTATATCTATTCAAATAGACCAAAATAAAAATAATATAATATAATATAATATAATATAATATAATATAATATAATATAATATAATATAATATAATATAATATAATATAATATAATATAATATAATATAATATAATATAATATAATCGAGCAACGAAGTACGACGTACAAGAACTCAAACCGATCATCACCATCTGTTTGAATATGTGTCACCGTACCCGGATTAAGTATGACCAAATTGTGGAAATAAGTCGGAAGTTTGGTAAGATAATCCTCTTTCGTACCCCTTAACAACAATGCATATTGCTTCGCACGCCAAACCTGATGGTATGAGATATTGATTTTCAATCCAACATTCAGATCATTAATAATATCTTGTTCCCGATATACACTACTATAATCTTCAACTAAAACATCAGCAAGATATTCACCCAAAACATATTTTTTTGCCTGTCGATGATTAGGTTGCAAATTTGTTGAAGAACAAGTGTGTACGTCAGCAAAAAATTTCACTTGGAAAAGTCCGCCAGAATTTTTAATACGTTTTCTCTTAGTAACCAAGAACAATTTTTCCAAACACACAAAACCTCATACCTTGATTTGGTCGATCTACTTATTCTCGTCTGAAAACCTTCTCGAAGACATTTTTTTCCCAATCACCCATTTAGAAGGTCTATGTTCTTAAATATATTGAGATATTCAGTCTTTTGAACATGGATTCCTGTACTGGGATATCTTCATTAACATCAACTGAACATGCTGCTACAGGGGGCATACCGTAAAAAAAGTTATCAGGAAAGTTAGCTTTAACTTCATCACCCAACTCATCCCCATCATAATTGCTTTCTAAGTCGGTTATGTCTAAAGCTACATCAGCAACATCAACATAATCCTCGTAAGCATGTAAAATTTCATCTTTCAGAATCATAACTTTTTTCTTTTTACTTTTATCTACTGCATCCCTATTCATAACTTTAACTTCTTGTTCGAGAAGATCAACACAACGACCACCCACATAAATATGATATGTACCGACATCATCATCACCAACGTACTGGTAATTCTCAGGATCCACATAGTCAATAGGTGAAGACTTCACATTAACATTTTTAGCAACACTATGAAATTGAGGTACACTAGGAGTCATCCAAGTACCTATTGGATTTGTAACACCTGATTCCCAGTATGCATTTTAATTATAATTTATTCATATTTACAGAGAAAATCAATGATTTGGAAGCCCCAAACTCGTCGGGTAGAGATTACTAGAACTGTGTGATTTAAGTAACCTACTCGACGAGTTGAGAGGCCTCAACTCGACGAGTAGATCTGCTGGATGAAAAACCCTAATTTCTAGGGTTTTACACCCTATTTAAAGGACTTAATATTTTCCCTCAGCCTCTCATCAGCCTCCCTGAAACCCAAAATCATATTGTGAGCCCCTTGGTGAGAAACTTGAGGTTTTGAGTGGATTTTTGTGTGTTTTTGTGCTTGGTGATGGACTTGGAAGAACTAGAAGATCATTGAGCTTGAGGAGAAGCACTAGATCTGGGATCTCATCGATCTTTGGCAACTTTTTGAGGTAAAAAGTCCTTAACTTGATGATTCATAGCTTAGATCCCTCTTAGTCTTATTTTATGGGTCTTTTTGATGCCATTGTAGGAAACTTGATAACCTCCATAGATTAGATACTAAAGACTCCCATTCTTAGTATCATTTGGTTCTTAAATTCATAAAAAGGATTCTAACCCATTCTTGTCCAAGAAAAGATCATGTCCATAGAAGTTGGTTGCTATATCTTGAGATTAGGTCCATTTGAGGCATGTAAAGCCATCAAGTTGTCAACTTTTACATAAATAGGCCATGGAAATAATGTAGATCTCTATTTTGGAACCTTAGATCTGAGTAAAGGGCTGAATAGACTAGAAATACTAGAAACTTAGTGAGTTCATAGAGGAACTCAACGAGTTGGGTCGAACATTCCCGATTCTGTTGAAGGAACTCGACGAGTTGTACTAGGAAAGTCTTGTTTCTGTTGAGAAGGAGGTACTCGGCTAGTTGGAGGAAAACTCGACGAGTTAGATCGTGATTTCACGATCCTGTGATTTCGGGGAACTCATCGAGTTGAAGGTTGAACTCGACGAGTTGAGTCAACTCAGAGCGTTGAATTTGACTTTGACTTGACCATCGTTGACCCTTAAAGGTTATGAGTATGGGATGGTATCTAAGGGGTTATTTTGGTTCAGGGAGTGACTAGAGCTGATTCCGGGCAAAGACGATTCACAGTTTTAGCTATCTTCCGACAGTGAGGTGAGTTTCCGTCTGGTTTGAATGGGTCGAAGGCACCAAGGTCGACCTTCATTTGTTATATATATTGATTAATAGTTGAGTGTGGGCGAGGCCCGTATCTCAAAGCATTGTTTGAGTAGTAATATAGGATTGATTGATAGATTTTGCTATACTTTTTGTTTGTGTGATACTTGTATTTGTGTTAAGTAGCTGAGTGTGGGCGGGGCCCATATCTGAAAGTTAGTTGAGTGTAGGCAGGGCCCGTATCTCATAGTTAGATGAGTGTGGGTAGGGCCCATATCTCGTAGTTAGTTGAGTGTGGTCGGGGCCCATATCTCGTAGTCAGCAAAGTGTGGGAGGGGCCTGTATCTCCTAATAACAAGATTATGTGTATGGTATGTGGTAGTTTGGGGAGACTCACTAAGCTTCGTGCTTACACTTTTCAGTTTTGGTTTCAGGTACGTCCAGTAGCAAGGGAAAGATCTCGAGATGACTGTAGTACCTACACCATTTTGCTTAACATGGGATGTTTTTACTCTGATATATTTATATGAGTTTTGGTGTGATAATCTGATTTGATACTATGACCTATGTTTTCGGACAAAATGATTTTGATAGATATGGTTATTTTAATAAATAAAACTAAAATTTTTGGTCATGATTCTAAGGATGTTAGAAGTTGGTATCAGAGCCTTGGTTTGAGGGATTTGGGCATACTCTCGAGTGTGTCTGAACGCAAACTGAGGACTTGGTATGAAAATTTTCAAAAGAAAACCATTTTTATAAAAAGGACTTTGAATAGAGAAAAGGGTGTGGTGCATGCAATCAGCCAAGCACAAGTAATTGCTCTCAGATTACCCATACATGTTTGTTATGATATGATATGCTTATGAGAATTACATGCTATATTAAGGGCTAAGGATCTAGAAAGGACACCTTGTATGCTTGTTCTATGTGTATGAGAACTGCATGCTAGATTAGGGCTAAGGATCTAGGAAGGATGCCTTGTAGGCCTACTGTATGAGCTTATTTGAACTGCTTGCTAGTACTGATTAGTCAGTGATGTGATGGCCTGATTAGGATTTGCTTGATTATGGTTACTCAATGCTTGATTGCTACTTGATTTTTGCTTTTAGGAGTTCTAGCTATCTTTAACTAACTAGTGAACGAATATGTTAAGTTGCATATTGTGAGGACTAATTAATTTCAGAAGGTTTGGTTTAGCTCTATTTCCCAGCTCTTGTTTGAGTCTAACCGTTGTAGGGTAGGACATCTCATTCGAAGAATTATCTGGTCTTAGTGTTATGTAATGCTATTCGTGAGCTAGTTAGGGGGAGATAGCAGGGCACACGACTGGTGAGAGGAGGTTGGGCATGCGGTTAGTGATGCTACCCTTCATACTATGACCTGGAGCGACTTCTCGACCAGGTTCAGAGTCGAGTTTGCACTAGCAATTAAGGTGCATCAGCTTGCTTGGGAGTTTCAGGATCTCCGAAAGATGACTAAGACGGTGGCGGAGATCACCGCTATGTTCAGTGAGAGAGCCCTTCTTGTTCCGCAGTATGTGGAGGACGACGAGATGAAAAAGGCCCGGTACCATGAGATGTTGAGGAGTGACATTCAACAGTTCGTGAGCCGATCTAGCTGTAAGAAACTGGAGGATATAATTGCCAGGGGTAGGGAGAGAGAGATTGATTTAGAGATGGAGATGAAGAGGAAACCAGATACAGCATCTGGTGTGGAGGGTTCGGGCAAGAAGCCAAGGTAGATTCCTAAGGGAATTGCTAGCAAGGCTGAGGCCGTTGTGGGAAGTGCGGTAGGTCAGACGAGGGGATGTGCAGGGCGGGTAGTTTGGGATGCTTCAAGTGCGGCCGAACTGAACATGTCAGCAGGGATTCTACTGCTACCACCACCACCATGACAATATTTGATCTAATTTGCTTTTAGTGTAATCAGAGGGGCCACAAGAGGTCCGAGTGTCCGATTTTAGCAACAACAGGACAGGTGGCGGCACCCGCTCCAACTACATTGAGGATTACTGATGGTCGTCAAGGTCAGGCAGAGGCACCAGTGGTGAAGGGCAGAACCTTCCAGTTGAACGCAGAGGAGGCACGTGTAGCACCCAACGTCATGACGGGTATGTATCTTCTCCTTATCTCTTTATTTATACTGATTATTGCTCATGTTTGTGTGTTTTATTATAGGATCGTTCCTTATGAACGGTATATCTGCTCTGGTATTATTTGACTCATGGGCTACCCGATCTTTTGTATCACTTGAGCTTAGCAAGCGATCTGTTGGAGCTCCAGGGGAGCTAGACTGTCGTCTTGATGTAGAGATTGCAGATGATAGGACGGTACGAGTTGCGAGAGTTCATCGGGGATGCACACTGTAGTTGTTTGATGAGTAGTTTTTGTGGATTTAGTCCATATACCCCTGCGAGGGAATAAGGTTATCATGGGTATAGACTGGTTTATCCCCAATGGGGTAGTGATTAGTTGCGAGCAACAGCTTGTTCGGGTTCGGACCCCGTATGGGGGAGGTTTAGTGAGTCAGAGCGAGAGGTCGCAGGGTGGACCGACGTTGTGCTCTGTAGCAAGAGCTAGGTGCTACGTTCAGCTGGGTTGTGCAGGTTATGTCTCCTATGTTATGGATACCCAGGATAAGGGTAAGGCGATAGTGGATGATGTACAGATCGTACAGGAGTACCCAAACGTGTTCCCGAAGGATTTACCTGGGATACCTCTTGAGAGGAAGGTAGAGTTCAGAATTGACCTAGTTCCTGGTGCGGCTCTGATAGCCAAGGCACCATATCAGTTGGCTCCTCCCAAGATGCAGGAATTGTCTACACAACTGTAGGAGCTGTTAGACAAGGGATTTATCAGGCCGAGCAGCTCACCATGGGGAGTCACGATCCTGTTTGTGAATAAGAAGGATGGGTCACATCGGATGTGTATAGATTATCGGGAGCTGAATAAGGTAACGGTGAAGAGCTGTTATCCCCTCCTGAGGATTGATAACTTATTTGACCAGCTTCAGGGTGTATCTTGGTTCTCCAAGATTGTTCTGTGATCGGGTTATCACCAGATGCGAGTCAAGGACGCCGACGTGCCGAAGACAGCCTTTCGGACTCGCTATGGTCATTATGAGTTCGTGGTGATGCCGTTGAGGCTCACCAATGCTCCTGTCGTGTTCATAGATCTCATGAATTGGGTGTGCAGACCGATGCTGGACCGCTCTTTGATAGTCTTTGTAGATGATATCTTGGTTTACCCCAAATCTCAGGAGCAGCATGAGGATCGCCTGAGGGAGGTGTTGGAGACGCTGAAGAGGGAGAGAATTATTGCAAAGTTCTCCAAGTGCTAGTTCTGGTTACGCGAGTTGCAGTTTCTACGGCACCTTGTCAGCCAAAAGGGTATTCTGGTCGATCCAGCCAAGATGGAGGCCGTGAAGTAGTGGGAGGTTCCAAGGTCTCCATCTGGGATTCAGAGTTTTCTTGTTCTAGTGGGTTACTATCGGAGATTCATCTAGGATTTCTCCAAGTTTGTTTTTCCTTTGACCCGACTAACCAAGAAGTCGGTGACATTCCGAAGGGGGCTGAGCAGCAAGCAGCCTTCGAGACTCTCAGACAACGGTTGTGCGAGGCACCGATTTTGACTTTACCGAAGGGCATCGACTAATTTGTGGTTTACTATGACGTTTCGATCACAGGTATGGGAGCGGTGCTGATGCAGCGGGGTCACGTGATAGCTTACGCTTCGAGGCAGTTGAAGCCTCATGAGGTGAACTACCCGACACACGATTTGGAGCTGGGAGGATGTGCTTTTCACCCTCAAAATTTGGCGGCATTACCTCTGTAAGGTTCGTTGTACCATTTACACTGACCACAAGAGCCTGGGGTACCTGATGGACCAGCCAAATCTAAACATGAGGCAGCGTCGGTGGTTAGATGTAATGAAGGATTACAATTGTTAGATCCTTTACCACCTGGGAAAGGCCAATGTAGTGGCCGATGAGGCGGTTGTAGCTCCGATTCAAGATATATGTCTGAGGATGACAGTGATTAATCCGTTGTTGGAACAGATCCGGGAGGCATAGGCCTAGGGTATGAAGGAAGAGTGTTGGAAGTATGAGCAGATCGTAGGCCAAGTGGCCTCATTTGACGACGACAACCAAGGGTTGTTGACCCTGCATCGGAGGGTCTAGGTTCCTTACTGTTGCGGGGTGCGCTAGGTTCTGATGGAGGAGGCTCACAAGTCTAGGTTCTCCATTCATCCCGGGGCGACGAAGATGTATCGGGATCTTCCCCCTGATTATTTGTGGCCCTACATGAAGCGGTACATAACATGTAACAACCGGTTATTTCAGGTCAATAAAAGTCAAAGAAAGTCAATAAAAGTCAAAGAAAGTTTATGAAAGTCAAAGGAAATCAAACATAAGTCAAATAATTTAATAGTTAAATATTATATTCCAAAATATGGTAAATTATACCTCGCTTTATGTGTTTTCGGTTTTTGGAATCAAAATCACACCAAAACCAAAATCATTTTTATGGAACAAAGGCTTGACTGAAATCACTTGTTGGCCGAGAACCCATGTGAGACCGAGAACCCTCACTGAGATCCCACCTCACCAAAAACTCCTTAGACCTCAAAACTCTCTAGAGGGAAAACTATGGTTCTTGGTTGGACTATTAGACCGAAATCATGGAGATTTCGATGAAGATAGGCCGAAATCTCATGATTTAAACGGTGGCACAATTTTCTAGGGGATAAAATATACCCCCAATGCGTGTGTCACATCATATTTTACCCCTTGATATATATTTAGGACCGAAATCAACATGCCATTTCTCATACTTACATCCAAAGTAACACCCAAAATCCTCTCAAATATCATAAAAGTTCCTTCAAATCTTCATATCTTCAAGACAAACTACCAGTGCATCTTCAAACTTCCAAAGAACACTGCATATCTTCAACATTTCTCAGGAAGAACAAACCATTCAATTAATTCTTAGGAATTAATTTGGTAAGTCTACTTATATATCATTTAGTGTTAACATGACACTTTATTAATAGTTTATCTAACTTATACATGGTATTATGTGTTAATACAAATTAGGATACGATTTTTTTATATGTTTTAGGGGGTGGGGGGATACAAGTAAAACACAAGATAAATTATGTTAATATACAAACCGTTAGATTTATATTTTTATTAAATATAAATATACATATGGGTACAAATTCGATAATAATGTACAAAGGGTTCACCTTCCCAACAAAACATTTATATAAACTATAATAGGTATAGTTTACGGACATACATAGTATTTTACCCGGTTCGAGGGCACATAAAATAATTATTTAAAAGAGTAGTTATTTTCCTACTATGTAAACATTTACATACAAACATTTCAAGGAAAAGGAATTTCATTACACTATACATAAACCGTTAATATAGCTTTGTGAGACATTATCTTCAAGTACTTACCTAAGTACCAACAAAAGTCTTGTATTATAACCAAAGTCTACTGGAGGGAGAGCGTGACACTTGTGTACAGATCTATATGGGACTGACAATCCCACACCAACGCCACTTCCAACAGCTAGACCGGCAGGTCTGGGGTGACAAATGTCGTACCGATTCCAATGCCTGAAGAACGTCGTACAGGCCATCTAGGTCATTTGCATGGTTATAATAACTCACAATTTGGTATTAATAATACGTTGTTTTACGAATACATACACGTCGTCAAATGGTTTATTTATTTAAAACTACATTACATTACTTTTCAGTACGATACAATTTACAATTCTGGAAACACGCATTCAAATAGTTTTATAAAGATATAAAACTATACTATACTACTACAAAGTACAACAATGCTTATACATTTTGGTCTTGGAGAAATTAAGACTACATTACATCAAAAAGAAAATATTGGATTTTCTGAAAGAACACATTATCATTTTAAGGAATAGAGACATACATTTCTCATACAAATACTTCTGAACTCACCAAATTAATTGTTGACACTCTCTTTTCAAAACCACTTGTATTCTCAGGAAATCAGTAGACAGGTATCTATAGAGGTTTTGGTGAAGACGGAGCTTAGTATTGCTACGTTTTATATTTTGTTGTATACTTTTGGATTCAAGCAATGATTCAAATACAATGTAAATACTAAATTATCAATACAATGTTTGTAATGATTTGATCTCTATTATGCAATGGTTATGATATTTTACATGACGTCATCCGCCCCTGGATGTTTCCGCCGCTTACTCGATTCGGGAGTGTGACAGATTGGTATCAGAGCATTGTTTATAAGGAACTAAGTAAATGAAACCGCATAAGATATACAACTATAAATACAATGGGGTTGAAGCGTTCTGACTAAAAGTATACTTTTAAAATACAAATATTTTTTTAAAAGTATACATACATGCATACATACCAGAAAAGTATCATAGTAAGAACTACATAAAAGTATTTAGATAAGTTGGACACTGTTGTTAAGCCTAGACAGTTATGTCACCATATCTGGGATAAATATAGCCTGATCAAGTATATTTATTGAATATACGACCAACATGTGTTTGGAATAGTCGTGGTGAACAAGGAGTCTAAAACTTACCAACACTATATACCAAGAAACTCTAGAACATAACATAAAGTTAAAATACAATAGGAGTATTTTATGACACTATAGAACTATACAACTATACCCTTCATGTGTCTTTTACAGCTATTCTTACGCAGTCAGCATAACTAAATAGTTAAGACACTATGTTTTGATAATGCTCGATTCATAGCCATTATCAAAGACTTATCATTATTCCACTATTAAACCTTATGGAAAAAAGATGCCACCATGTAAATCTATCAGGCATGTCAACAACACACCACCAACTCAGCCACCGCCACCACCTCAGCAGATAAATATTGCTATCTTCCAAGCTGCTGTAACAGCCATTATGGCAGCCGCCACAACGCAAATCAGCACGAATAGCGCCAGTGGGTCAGGAGGTGGTACCAATAACGCTAGCTAGGGAAATAGTCAGGGACATCCGAGGGAATGTTCCTACAAGGACTTCACAAACTGCAAACCAAAGTCTTTTGATGGCACCGGAGGTGTTATTGCTCTAACACACTGGTTCAAAAAGACTGAATCAGTGTTCGAATTATACGCGTGCCTAGAAGCTAGCAAGGTTAAATTTGCAGCATGAACATTCATGGATAGAGCCCTCTCCTGGTGGAACGGCTATGTCAAGTCGTTGACTCTTCTAGTAGCCAACGCCATGAGTTGGGAAGATCTAAAGATTCTGATGCTATCAGAATACTACCCGATGGGCAAGGTGCAAAAGCTAGAGCAAAAGCTCTGGAACGTGATGATGAAGGAATCTAATATTGTAGCTTACACTGCCAGATTTAGCGAACTAGTAGTACTATGTCCCAGGATGGTCACCTCGGAGAGTAAGAAAGTGAAACGATACATCTGGGGACTATCCCCCCACATTCAAGGAAACGTAATAGCTGCAAACCTATCTACCTTTGACAGTTCCAAGCATCTGGCACAAATATTGGTGGATCATGGAGTTTGCCAAGGCTTTATGACAACCATTCCCAAACAACCCAAAGAAAGTGGAAACATAAAGAAGTTTTGGAACAAAAAGAAGGGCCAGTCGTTGCAAGAGCCCATAAAGAAGCAGCAAACTATGGCAGTTCACGGTGCTACTATTCCAGCCACTCCAGCAACAACTAAGCCATATGCCGACACTCTCCCAAAATGCGATAAGTGCAACTTTCACCATTATGGAGCCTATCGGGAGATGCACTGTGTTAATTGCAACCAGAAGGGGCACACTTCTCGCTTATGTAAGGCACTGACACAATAAACCACTCAAAACGCTAATGTCGGAGTGAGACAGGCTTGCTACGGATGTGGTGAAACGGGAAATTTCAAGATAAATTTCCCAAAATTGAGGAATGTCGCTGGAGTGGGAAGAGTGTTAGCAATGGGGCAAGAGGAGGCCATGAATGATTCTATCGTGGTTACCGGTACGTTCCTCTTTAATTATTCATATGCATGCATACTTTTCGATAGTGGTGCGGAGAAAAGTTTCGTGAACCATAAATTTAAACACTTACTTAAACAAAATCCCCAATCATTAAAAGACACATTGACTGTAGAAATGGCAAACAGAAAGACAGGGAGCACTAATGATATATACATAGGATGTACCCCCACCCTAAACAACTACTCTTTCCAAATCGACTTGATGACGGTCGCAATACAAAGTTTTGACGTCATCATTGGCATGGATTGGTTAAGTCCTAACCATGCCGATATCCTGTGTTACAAAAAAGCCATTCGCCTTAATCTGCCAAGAAGCGAAACCCTCGTCATTTATGGAGACAAACCCAACACGAACCTTCAAATCATTTCTTACATCAAGGATAGAATACTACGTCTTCTTAGCTCATGTGGTAGATAAGGAACAAAAGGTAAAAGACATCAAGGATATTCCCGAATTCTGTAACTTCCCCGACGTATTTCCCAAAGATATTCCAGGAGTACCTCCCGAACACCAAGTCGAGTTCATAATCGACTTGATTCTCGGAGCTACACCCATAGCCAAATCCCTGTACCGTTTAGCACCATCAGAAATGAAGGAACTATCCAATCAACTGAACAAACTGCTGAGAAAAGGATTCATCAGACCGAGTTTCTCGCCTTAGGGAGCACCGGTCTTGTTTGTGAAGAAGAAGGACGAATCATTCTATATGTAAATAGACTATCGGGAATTAAGTAAATTCACCATAAAAAATCGATACCCTTTACCTCGAATCGATGACCTATTCAATCAAATTCAATGAGCAGGTTACTTCTCAAAGATCGACCTAAGATCAGGATACCATCAGCTGCGAGTCCAGGAGGAAGATATTCCCAAGACCCCATTCAGAACATGCTACGGTTACTATGAATTCGTAGTAATGCCCTTCGTATTAACAAATGCACCTGCGGTGTTCATGGACCTGTTGAACCGTATGTGTCGACTTACTTAGATAAATTTGTAATAGGTTTGATCAACGACATATTAGTCTACTCTCGAAATAAAGAAGAGCACAGTCAACAACTAAGACAAGTCTTAGAAAGATTAAGGGCAGAGAAGTTGTATGCAAAGTTCTCGAAATGAGAATTCTGGATTCGAAGGGTGGATTTCCTAGGTCACGTGGCTAGCAAGGAAGGGATACATGTGGGTCCCTCCAAAACAAGGAAATCGAAAACTGGGCAACCCCAAGAACTCCAGCTGAAATTCGTCAATTCTTAGGCCTTGCTGGCTACTACAGGAGGTTCATTCAAAACTTCTCCAAGATTGCTAAGTTACTCACTACTTTGACTTAGAAGGGTGTAACCTTCAACTGGGAGGAGAAACAAGCAACTGCTTTCCAAACACTAAAGCAATCCCTATGCAGCGCCCCAATCTTGTCCCTCCCAGAAGGGACATAAGATTCTGTAGTTTAGTACGATGCGTCCAAGCAAGGGTTAGGTTGCATTCTTATGCAATGAGGGAAGGTCATTTCATATTCCTCGAGACAACTTAAGGACCACGAGATCAACTATACCACACACGACCTCGAATTAGGAGTAGTAGTATTTGCTCAAAAGATCTGAAGACAGTACCTATGTGGTACGAAGTGCACAATCTTCAAGGATCATAAAAGCCTCCAGCACATTTTCGATCAAAAAGAACTTAACATGAGGCAACGACGAAGGGTAGAACTACTAAATGATTATGAATGCGAGATTCACTATCATCCAGGCAAAGCCAATGTAGTATCATATGCCCTTAATCGAAAGGAGTACTCGGGCTACCGAATAAAGTCATTAGCCATGACCATCCATTCACAATTATCCACACATATCAAAGAGGCTTAGCTGGAAGCCTTGGAACCCGAGAATATGGTAGGTGAGGCCTTAAGAGGAGTGGATAAAAACCTGGAAGTTAAGGGTGACAGGGTTCGTTTGTAACAACCCAAAACACTACCCAAAATTTTTTTGTTTTAATATTACTAAAATTCACATCATCGAATGTCATATATACTAAGAACCATGGAATGAGTAACTCAAAAGTCAAAGTAACTATGTCAAAACAACACTGTATTAATCTTATCAAAATATCTAAATAAAAAGCCCAGGATAAAACTGAAGTTGTGGTGTATGCGATGCCATCATCCCAAGCTCTTCCCTTTGCTAGCGGAAGTACCTGAAACAAAAACTGAAACTGTAAGCATGCAGCTTAGTGAGCTCCCCTAAACTACCACATACCATACAATAACATATAAACAACGCATCAGACCGAAGTCCGGAACTAGCCAGGGCCTTGCCCTTTGCATCGGACCGAAGTCCGGAAAACACTACCTAAAATTTTTTGTTTTAATATTACTAAAAATCACATCATCGAATGTCATATATACTAAGAACCATGGAATGAGTAACTCAAAAGTCAAAGTAACTGCGTCAAAACAAACATTGTATCAATCATATCAAAATATCTGAATAAAACTCCCAGGATAAAACTGAAGCTCTGGTGTGTGCGATGCCATCATCCCGAGCTCTTCCCTTTGCTAGCGGAAGTACCTGAAACAAAAAATGAAACTGTAAGCACAAAGCTTAGTGAGCCCCCCCCCCCCCCACCCAAACTAACACACACCATACAATAACATAAAAACTATGCATCGGACCGAAGTCCAGAACTAGCCAGGGCCTTGCCCTCTGCATCGGACCGAAGTCCGGAACTGACTGGGACCCCGTCCCCTGCATCGGACCGAAGTCCGGAACTTACTAGTACCTTGTCCCCTGCATCAGACAGAAGTCCGAAAACTGACTTAACATGGCATAGCATAAACATATCATCTAGAATGAACACATATACTGCATACTGCATTGGCCTAGAGTCCGAAACACATAACACTAAACATGCTTGCATCACAAAGACATCAAGCATTCTAACTACTGCATCGGACTGAGGTCCGGAACTACTGCTAACTAAACGGGCCGGAATGGTGGCCGTAGAGCCGTTCCTACTGGGAGGAAACTCACCTCGTAAGCTGCCTGAAGAAATGCTACTCAAAAACTGACTGCTGTTGCTGCTGCTTCGTAGCTTCTCGGCTACAATTCCCATAAATACTCAATTAATTACTAATAACTAAACTTAGGGTAAAATGACTATTTTACCCCGGGTCAAAGTCAACCCTCTAGCAAAAGTCAACTCTCAGTTGACATGACTAGCCGAGTCGGGCCGCCAACTCACTGGGTCCCTGTCCTTATTTCCAATCCTCTATACGCCTCTACTCGTCAAGTTTAGCGAACTCTCAACGAGTCCATATTCGATACTAACATCGAGTTCATCTTCATCTGACTCGCCGAGTTGTCTGAACAACTCATCGAGTCCTCCTTTATCCTATGAATGAGATCAGTCCTTGACTCGTCGAGTTGTATGAACAACTCGTCGAGTCCCTTCACTACTAGATATTAGCCTTAACTCACCGAGTCCAATACCTACTCACTGATTCCACCCTAAACTCTTAAATTGGGAAAATCGGGGACTCGCGACTCGTCGAGTCCCATGCATGTCATTACTATACAGTCGATTTTGCTCGGATCCAGTGCATTCCATTCATAGATCTGGGCTCCTAGGGCTAGTTTTTCACGTAAAGTTTCTAACTTTACGTGCATGCATGCTAATATGAAGCTCAAATACCCAAAATAAGCTAAAGGAAGAGATCTAAGCTTGGAATGGAAACTTGGCTTAATAAAGGTGGCAACCTTGAACTTAAGAGGCTCTGGAAAACATAGATCTAAAGTCCAGTCATCATATCAAATCTTAATTCGACCTTAAAGCCTAGAATGGGCTCAAAATCAACAAGAGCAAAATTTTCAAGAGATCTAATTGATAATAAACAAAGATTCGAGCTTGATACCTCAAAGGGGACTGAAATGCAACTAGAAATCCGGATCTACTTGCTCCCCTTGAATACTTCTCTTCTCTCTTTTTCCTCAAATCCCCAAGATGCACTAAAACCTTCACAAGTGAGAAAATTCTCGAAAAATGCTTAAGAACGGCTAGGGTTTCGCATGGGAATCTTTTTAGGTGAGGGAGGCTGGTCTTGGGGCACATAAGATGTTTAAATAGTGTGCAAACCCTTGAAATTAGGGTTTCATCCAGACTGGAATTAGTGTGCAAACCCTTGACTGAAATTAGTGTACAAACCCTTGAAATTAGTGAGTCCTACACTTTCTCCCGTAAAGCATCTCAAAGGGAGGGCGGTCAATGCTAGCGTGGTAACTGTTATGCGAAAATTCCACTAAAGGAAGATATGTATCCCAACTGCCACCAAAATCTAGGAAACATGCCCGAAGCATGTCCTCAAGAGTCTGAATCGTTCTCTCGCAACGCCCGTATGTTTGGGGGTGGAAAGATGTGCTAAAATGGAGACGAGTACCCATCTCGTCATGAAACGCTTCCAAAACCTAGAACTAAAACGGACGTCTCAGTCTGATACTACTGATACAGGCACCCCATGCCGTGCCACTACCTCACGCACAGAGATATCGGCTAGCTTCTCGGCCGATATGCTCTCCTGAATAGGTATGAAATGCACGCTCTTGGTCAACCAATCCATTATGACCCAAATCGAATCAACTCCACGTGCGGTCTAGGGAAGCTTAGTGATGAAATCCATAGTGATAACCTCCCATTTCCACATAGGAATGTCAACCCTGGTCACATGTGATGTGACGTATTCACCTAATGGCTAACTCCCATCACTCAGAGTCCCACAAAACACAAAGCAAGCAGCATTCGGACACAGGAAAATACTCAAGACATTCTTTCCTCATAACGAGAAACTGTACTATCATACCATGCTAAGCTCCTGCTATCAGGCATAACCTAAACAGGCTATCCTACTGCTGTCTAGCATGCAATTCTCATAAAGCTGAAACACATAAAGCAGGCACATAAGGGATCCTTAGTCCTATTCTAGCATGTTGTTCTATTGAAACTGAAACTGATAATCATAACATAAACTTGTATGGGTAATTTGGGACTACTTACTTGAGCTAGGCTGATCGCATGCACCACACCATTTTCCCTTTTCTCAAAACTCTTTTCTTTTTAAGCTTCTTTTTCAAAAAGTCTTTCGAAAACATTTTTTGTTTAAAATCTTTTACCATTTCCTTAGTTTGAGTCTAGTCATACTCGAAAGTGTGTCTGAATCACTCAAACCAAGGCTCTAATACCAACTTGTAACAACCCAAAACATTACCCAAAATTTTTTTGTTTTAATATTACTAAAAATCACATTATCGAATGTCATATATACTAACAACCATGGAATGAGTAACTCAAAAGTCAAAGTAACTGCATCAAAACAAACATTGTATCAATCATATCAAAATATCTAAATAAAACTCCTAGGATAAAACTGAAGTTGTGGTGTGTGCGATGCCATCATCCCGGGATCTTTCCTTTGCTAGCAGAAGTACCTGAAACCATAAATGAAACTGTAAGCACGAAGCTTAGTGAGCTCCCCCAAACTACCACATACCATACAATAACATAAAAACAATGCACCGGGCCGAAGTCCGGAACTAGCCAGGGCCTTGCCCTTTGCATCGGACCGAAGTCCAGAACTGACTGGGACCCCGTCCCCTGCATCGGACCAAAGTCTGGAACTATCTTCATCACCGAAGTCCGGAACTGACTGGGACCCCGTCCCCGGCATCGGACCGAAGTCCGGAACTAACTGCATCGGACCAAAGTCCAAAACTGGCTGGGACCTTGTCCCCTGCATCGGACTAAAGTCCGGAAACTGACTGAACACGGCATAGCATAAACATATCATCTAGCATGAACATATATATTGCATACTGCATCGGACCAGAGTCCGGAACACATAAGACAAAACATGCTTGCATCACAAAGACATCAAGCATTCTGACTACCGCATCGGACCGAGGTCCGAAACTACTGCTAACTAAACGGGCCAGCATTGTGGCCGTAGACCCGTTCCTACTAGGAGGAAACTCACCTCGTAAGTTGGCTGAAGAAATGCTACTCAGAAACTGACTGGTGTTGCTGCTGCTCCGTAGCTTCCCGGCTACAATTCCCACAAATACTCAATTAATTACTGATAACTAAACTTAGGGTATTATTTCCAATCCTCAATTGACTTGACTCACCGAGTCGGGCCGCCAACTCGCCGAGTCCCTGTCCTTATTTCCAATCCTCTATACGCCTCTACTCATCGAGTTTAGCGAAGTCTCAACGAGTCCATATTCGATACTAACATCGAGTTCATCTTCATCTGACTCGCCGAGTTGTATGAACAACTCATCGAGTCCTCCGTCATCCTATGAATGAGATCAGTCCTTGACTCGCCGAGTTGTATGAACAACTCGTCGAGTCCCTCCACTACTAGATCTGAGCCGTAACTCACCGAGTCCATTACCTACTCATTGATTCCCCCCTAAACTCTCAAATGGGGAAAATCTGGGACTTGCATGTCATTACTATACAGTCGATTCTGCTTGAATCCAGTGCATTTCATTCATAGATCTGGGCTCCTAAGGCTGGTTTTTCACGTAAAGTTTCTTACTTTACGTGCATACATGCTAATATGAAGTTCAAATACCCAAAATAAGCTAAAGGAAGAGATCTAAGCTTGGAATGGAAACTTGGCTCAATAAGGGTGGCAACCTTGAGCTTAAGAGGCTCTGGAAAACTTAGATCCGAAGTCCATTCATCATATCAACTCTTAATTCGACCTTACAAGGTAGAAAGCACTCAAAATCAACAAAAGCAAGATTTTCAAGAGATCTAATGGATAAATTTAATTATCATCGTACAACAAGTGAGATGGAAAACGGGCAACAAGCTGCGCCGCTATGCCTTTTTGTATAGCAAAGCTCAATCTTTTAAAGACTACATTCATAGAACTAGGGGATATACCATTGCAATGCATGATCCATTGTACTCTATTAAGAAGCTCTACCACATCTAGTGCGAGGAAACCAAACGTATCAAACGCAAATGGTATGAACACATGTTGATTTTCCATGCACGATTTCTCATGTTTGTTGACTTTGCCTGTTGCAGCTTTTAAAGCCGCCAGTCCTGCTGTGAAACCCCCCACCCTCTAGCCCACGAGAGGGGATACCCCTGTAATGTCCACACATGCATGTTTCCCTCCTACCCATCCAAAAATCAAAATGTCATCCGGTCTAAGGGTTTACCTTCCTTCTGTCGGGTCAGTCAAGAAATTCACAGGTGCCTCTTTCTTAGCAGAAACTCCTACACGCTTAAATATATCGAAAAAAACATCTCTGACCATATCGTGCCTGTATTTGAACCCCGGGAGTTCTTTACAATGAACTGCATGCTCTCCAAAGGAGTCCAAACATGCCTTGCTACACACCGGACATATCTCGTCAGCTGAGAATATTGGAATCATGAGTCGATATTTGAGGATAGTACGATACTCCACAGGAGACATATGTTGGCCAATCCCATCTATAGGGATAGCAAGAAGAAAATATTGGGCATGTGGTGCACGTAAGCACTGGAAAACCGCTTTCTGACGGGCCGTCATGTCGAGATGAACTTCCATATCTTGGACAATGTTACGAAAAAGGGCACTCGCCAGCGTACTCTGGGATTTAGGGGGGGGTGTCTTTAGTAGTAAAACTGCTAAGGTCAGAATCTGGAAGCTTGTTACGCAGAGAAGCCAAGGCACCATCATAATCAGAATCCATACCATATATGCCACTATCCCGTAAGATGTGGTCTTGCAATACCCAAGTTTGGGCCCTTGAGGCAACAAAAGCATATGAAGTAGCCTCTACTGCCGAGTATAAACCCAAACCACCAAACCGGATGGGTAAGGAAGCAATGCACCATTGTAGGTCACCAAAAAAAGGGCCACCACAAACCACAATGTCCTCAATGGCCCCGCGCAACCCATTGTCAAAGAATCTTGCTGCCTCTTCAATGTGAACGGGTTGGCACATCCTCAGCCCAAAGAAAATCTTAGCAATACCCATACAAGACCGAAGCAGAAGGAGCTCACTCTGAGGGTCAGACAATTGAGGAAGAAGGCGCATCAAATTCACAGCGTTTTCGGCTCTCTTTATGGCTAAGCTGCTAATGAAACTAGCATCTCTACTAACTGCTCCCCCAACAAGTTTCACCCCCAAATGTGGCCTCCTGATGTCAGCCAAGAATAGCCCCTCATGTAGCTTCCTACCGTCGCACGAGGGCCAAAAGAGCTCGGTTTTCTTGATACTCAGTTGAAGGCCCAATTTTGGGCCAATCACCATAATGATGTCCAACGCTTTGACCACCTCCTCCGAATCTCCAATAAGTGTGCCATCATCAAGGTATCATGCATGGAGGAGAAGCTTGCAATTGTTGCTAATATTATGCAAGAGCGGGTGTAACACAAGAGCAAAGAGAAGTGGTCCCAAGGGGTCTCCTTGCTGAACCCCAGTAGTGGACCAAATATGTGTGTTGTCAAGATACAACCTTGCTGCTTGACCATAGAGGAATTCTACCCGCAAGGATATAGAAGGACATCTCAATCTGACCTCATGAAGCAACGCAGATCTGTCGACAAGGTTAAATGCATTAGAGAAATCCACGGTAAGCATGGAGAGAGATCCATCATCATGGCGCTCGCCCAACACCCTATTGGCGCTATGTAATATGGCCTCAGCACCACCCGACACCCCGACCCCGAACTGAAAATCATTGAGATACTTGGTCATTTCCTTACAAACACCTTTGATAGCCACCTTGGAAACCAAACATCTCCATATAGTACCTACAGTAATAGGTCGTATTCCCTTGTCAAGTTTTAAGAGCGGCGTCAGAGGAGCCGAAGATTCGAGCTAGATACCTCAAAGGGGACTGAAATGCAACCAGAAATCCAGATCTACTTGCTCACCTTGAATACTTCTCTTCTCTCTTCTTCCTCAAATCCCCAAGATGCACTAAAACCTTCACAAGTGAGAAAATGCTTAAGAACGGCTAGGGTTTCGCATGGGACTCTATGTGGGTGAGGGAGGATGGTCTTGGGGCACATAGGATGTTTAGATAGGGTGCAAACCCTTGAAATTAGGGTTTCATCTAGACTAGCAGACTCGCTGAGTCCGACAATATGGACTCGTCGAGTCGCGTGCAACTCCCGACTCTACTCAACGAGTCGGGCTACTGACTCATCAAGTACCTCTTAAGAAATAAAAATTACTTTATTTAAATCACATACCAAAAATGGGGCGTTACATTGTTACCTCATGAACCGAATCTGGACACCGAAGTTCGGTGGGTATAGAGACGTTGTCATGAACGAAGCTCACAAGACCAGATACTCCGTTCATCCCGGTTCATACAGGATGTACCTGGACCTCCAGAAACTCTATTGGTGGCCAAACATGAAAGAAGAAATTGCTACCTATGTGGGCAAGTGTTTGACTTGCGCCAAGGTCAAAGTAGAATACTAGAAGCCTTCGGGTTTACTACAACAACAAGAAATACCCGAGTGGAAGTGGGAGCAGATAACCATGGATTTCATTACCAAGTTGTTCAAGACAATAGGTGGTCTTAACACCATTTGAGTAATCATTGACAAATTTACCAAATCCGCGCACTTCCTGACAATAAAAGAAACCGACAAGATGGAGAAGCTAACCAGGACGTACATTAAAGAGATAGTACGATTGCATGGTGTGCCAATATCCATTATTTATGATAGAGATAGTATTTACCTCAAGGTTTTGGCAATCACTGCAAAAATCCGTGGGAAACAAACTCGACATGAGTATAGCGTACCATCCCCAAATTGATGGGCAAAGCGAGAGAATAATTCAGATGCTGGAAGACATGTTGAGAGATTGTGTGATATACTTCGGTAACGCTTGGGATACCCATTTCTTCTCATCAAATTCTCATAAAACAATAGTTATCACACTAGCATCAAAGTTGCTTCGCTTGAATCCATCTATGTTTGTAAGTCTAGATCCCCACTGTGTTGGGCTGAAGTGGGTGATACGCAACTAGCAAAGAGACAATTTCCTGACAACACTTTCACCGGCCCTGAGATCATAAAGGAGACAACAGAGAAAACCGTCCAAATTTAGGAACGACTAAAAGCATCTAGGGACCAACAAAAGAGTTATGCTGACAAATAACGAAAGCCCTTGGAGTTTCAGGTTGGCGACCGCGTCCTATTAAAGGTCTCACCCTGGAAAGGAATGATACATTTCGGTAGACGTGGAAAACTAAATCAAGGTACATCAGGCCATTCAAGAATCTTGTGAGAATCATCCCGTTGCCATACAAACTCAAACTACCGCATGAACTCTGTAACATACATCCCACTTTCCACGTATCCAATCTAAAGAAGTGTATGTCCGACAAGGCTCTTGTAATCCCACTCTATGAAATCGAGAAAAACAAGAGTCTACACTTCGTAGAGGAACCTATGGAAATCATGGATAGGGAAATCAAGAGAACAAAACAAAGTCGTATACCAATGGTGAAGGTTCGCTGGAATTCCAAGCAGGGACCTAAATTCACTTGGGAACGGGAAGATCAGACGAAAGAAAAGTAGTCGCATCTTTTCCCTAGTTCATGAGTTCCACTTAGAAACAATTTCGAGACGAAATTCCCTCTAACGGGCGCGCGCGCACAGGAGGGTGGGTGGGCGGTGAGGGGGGGGGGGGGTAATGTAACAATCGGTTATTTCTGGTGAATAAAATTCAAATAAAGTCAATAAATGTCGAAGAAAGTCAAGGAAAGTCAAACATAAGTCATAGAATTTAATACTTAAATATTATACAGCAAAATATGGTAAATTATACCTCACTTTATGTGTTTTCGGTTTTTGGAATCAAAATCACACCAAAACCGAAATCATTTTTATGGAACAAAGGCTTAACTGAAATCACTTCTTGGCCGAGAACCCATGTGAGACCGAGAACCGCCACCGAGATCCCACCTCACCAAAAACTCCTTAGACTACAAACCTCTCTAGAGCGAAAACTATGGTTCTTGGTTGGACTATTAGACCGAAATAATGGAGATTTCGCTGAAGATAGGCCGAAATCTCATGATTTAAACGGTGGCACACTTTTCTAGGGGATAAAATACACCCCCAATGCGTGTGTCACATCACATTTTTACCCCCTGATATATATATTTAGGACCGAAATCAACATGCCATTTCTCATACTTACATCCAAACTAACACCCGAAATCCTCTCAAATATCATAGAAGTTCCTTCAAATCTTCATATCTTTAAGACAAATTCCTAATGTATCTTCAAACTTCCCAAGAACACTGCATATCTTCAACATTTCTTAGGAAGAAAAAACCTTTCAATTAATTCTTAGGAATTAATTTGGTAAGTCTACTTATATACCATTTAGTGTTAATATGACACTTTATTAATAGTTTATCCAACTTATACACGATATTATGTATTAATACAATTTAGGATGCGACGATATTCACATGTTCTAACGCGAAGAACATCGCCACTCACACCGTTTTCCTGCCAAGAACATCCGAGGTGAGTTCATACCCCTACAGTTTTCACGATTTTTTTATATATTTTAGGTGTGGGGGGGGGGGGGGGTACAAGTAAAACACAAGATAAATTGTGTTAATATACAAACCGTTGCGTTTATATTTTTATTAAATATAAATATACATATGGGTACAAATTTGATAATAATATACAAAGGGTTCACCATCCCAACAAAACACTCATATAAACAATAATAGGTATAGCTTACGGACATACATACTATTTTACCCAGTTGGAGGGCACAGAAAATAATTATTTAAAAGAGTACTTATTTACTTACTATGTAAACATTCACATACAAACATTCAAGGAAAGGGAATTTCATTACATTATATGTAAACCATTAATATAGCTTTGTAAGCCATTATCTTAAAGTACTTACCTAAGTACAAACACAAGTGTTGTATTATAACCAGAGTCTACTGGAAGGAGAGCGGGACACTTGTGTATAGATCTATACAGGACTGACAATCCCGCACCAAAGCTACTTGCAACAGCTAGACCGGCAGGTCAGGGGTGTCAAATGTCGTACCGATTCCAATGCCTGAAGAACGTCGTATAGGCTATCTAGGTCATTTGCATGGTTATAATAAGTTACAATTTGGTATTAACAATACGTTTGGTTTACGAATGCATGCACGTCTTCAAATGGTATTATTTATTTAAAACTACATTACATTACTTTTCACTATGATATAATTTACAATTCTGGAAACACGCATTCAAATAGTTTTATAAAGATATAAAACTATACTATACTACTACAAAGTACAACAATACTTATACATTTTGGTCTTGGAGCAATTAAGACTACATTACATCTAAAAGAAAATATTGAATTTTCTAAAAGAACACACTATCATTTTCAAGGAACAAATACATACATTTCTCATACAAACACTTCTGAACTGACCAACTTAATTATTGACATTGTCTTTTCAAAACCACTTGTATTCTCAGGAAATCAATAGATAGGTACCCACACAAGTTTTGGGTAAGACGAAGCTTAGTATTACTACGTTTTATATTGTGTTGTATACTTTTGGAGTCAAGCAATGAGTCAATTACAATGTAAATACTAAATTATCAATAGAATGTTTGTAATGCTTTGATCTCTATTATGCAATGGTTATGATAATGTACATGACGTCATCCGCCCCCGTACTTTCCGCCATTTACTCGGTTTGGGGGGGGGGTGACATAGCATGGTATGTGGAGCGGTGCTTGAGTTGCAAGAAAGTCAAAGTCGAGCACCAGCGATCTCATGACAAGATGCAGCCATTGGATATTCACGAGTGGAAATGGGAAGATATCACTATCGGTTTCATCGCGAACCTTCCCAGGACCTCACGTGGAGTAGATTCGATTTGGGTCATCATGTATCGGTTGACCAAGAGTGTTGATTACATCTCGATCTAGAAGAGTATATTGGCTGAGAAGCTAGCCGAGATCTACGTTCGCGAGGTGGTGGCACTCCATGGAGTGTCGGTTTTGGTTTTGTCATACCGAGACGTTCGTTTCATTTCCAGGTTTTGGAAGCAGTTTCATGATGACATGGGTGCTCGTCTTCACTTCAGCACAACCTTTCACCCTCATACTAATGGGCATAGTGAAAGGACGATCCAGACTCTCGAGGATATGATGCACGCATGTGTACTGGATTTTGGCGGTAGTTGGGATACGTATCTTCCGTTAGCAGAATTTTCATATAACAATAGTTATCACGCCAGCATAGATCTTCCTCCCTTTGATATGCTCTACGGGAAGAAGTGTAGGACCCCAATCTATTACGAAGAGGTCAGTCAGAGAGTCATGAGGAGTACTGAGGTGGTACTCAAGACCACGGAGAAGATCCAGCAGGCTCCAGAATCCTCAGAATCGGCAGAAAAGCTATGCCGACAAGCGTCATTCAGACCTAGAGTTCCAGGTAGGAGACATGTTCCTCTGAAGGTGTGACCTTGGAAAGTTGTCATCCGGTTCAGGAAGCGGGGCAAGTTGGACCCCAGGTACATTGGTCCTTTTAGAGTTACGGATCGAGTGTGCCGTGTGGCCTATCATTTGGATCTTCCAACAGAGCTCAGCCAGATCCACAACACTTTTCATGTCTGTAACACTCGTGTTTCTAGCCTAGGCATTTATATTGAGTTGATAGTCTATGTTAACCTTTGTAACTCATTTTGAAGAAATGAAAAGGAATTATGTGAATATTATGTGAATTATGTGTTATAGGCTTAATTATTAAGGCTTAATTAATTAAGATTAAAAATAAGCGTCAAAATTAAAGTGTGAGATAAGCCCAATATCTTTACATAAAGTTGTAGTGGTCGAAACAAGGATTTCGGGGATATAAAGAATACCAAAATCCGAGTTATAACGAAGAAGTTATGACCTGTCGAAGTTTCAATGTCGTAAAAAGTGAGTTTTTGATAAACTACTTTTTAGCCTTAGTAATCTAAACGAAAGTCGTAGTATTCGTTAAACCGAGAAGTTCGATAAAAAGAACGCCCAAATCTGACTTCGTATGAGGAACTTATGATTTTTCGAAGTTTCAGCGTAGCAGTAGACAGCTAAAAACTCGAATTTTAGATCGAGTGATTTTTAGCCGACACAACCTAAACGAGAATTGAAGGTCTCGTCATTAGGAGCACAACGGTAAAAAGTCTGACGAAAACGGACGTTGGATGAAGAAGTTATGAATTTTTAACGGATTTCCTGTCCCGGACTCTTAAAAATAATAATATAAAATTTAAAGTCAAAATTAGACGATGAAGTCTAAATGGAAGTTGTAGATCGTAATTTTAGCTACGCGTGCATATAAAGAACGTCAAAAACGGAGCTCGTATGCGAAAGTTATGGATTTTAGAAGTTTTGGCGCAAAAACCGAGTAATTTCGCATAGTCACAATTGCCACGTCACCCTCGCTTAGAAAGTGATACGTGTCCTGCTGAGTCACCTGGTTGCTGAGTCATTAGGCTGCTGAGTCACCGAGGCTGCTGATTCATGCGAGCCACGTGTCCTCTTCTGATTCGACCGAGGAGGAGGCCCAATCCGAAGCAGCCAGCTCCCCAGCCGAAGCTTCGCCCAGCTGCCGCATGTGTCCGAGCCTCGCATAGCATAGCTCCGAGCCTCGCAGGTGCGCCAGCAAGCCGCGGTCCACTTAGAAGCCGACAGCGAGCCCTCGCATGTGCGAGCCATGTGCGAGACAGCCCCTGCGAGCCGTCGGATCTCCGAAGCATGCCATCTTCTCAGCCGTTGGATCAAACTTCGGACCCTATAAATAGAAGGGTACCTGCGAGGGTTTCCGGTTACTTTTGGAATTTTACCATTTTCACCCCCTTTCTTCATATTTTCTTCATCTTAGAATCCCCCGAAGCCCCGGTATTGATTATAAGCCCCATAATACGCCACGAAGAGCCCGTAAAGCCCAGAAAATTTATCTTTTCGGTTTCGAAGCCCGACATTTCGCAGAGCCCGGTTTCTCAATAAAACTCCCGGTTTTATTAGAAACGATCGTTTTAGGAAACGAATTGCTGCCCGGTTTTCACCAAAATACGTGAGTGTGTAGTTACTTTCCATTTACACAGAGATATGAAGTATTTACCTTGAAATACATGTTATGTGTAAATATGCTAATTATTTATTCGAGGTGACTATTGAATTGATGTTTTATACAAGTTTTAAACTGTATATGCTTTTTATCTACAAAATATGTTGGGTAGAACATGGGTAGATGAAATAGTTGATGTGTGTTAAAATGGTGAGAGGCCTCGATGTCGATGTTGTGTTGTTGTTGTAGTCATCTAGCGAAGTATAGATGACGACCACGGACTTTCTAGATAGTCCAGTGGAACACTAGCAGGTTCGCAACTTGTAGGTGTTGATGAATTAAATGTTCATTGGCATACTTCATCCTCCTCATGGTTGCCTTAAGGACATGTATGGCTGAGGAAACCCCTTAGCAGTAGTGTCCATCCCGATGATAATCCTTAGGCTAGGTCCCTTATGATAGGTGTTTAGGGACGTAAAGTGAGGACAATGGGAATGGGTAATCAGGGTTATTGTTGATTGGTAAACTTAATAAGTATATTATTATTGTGGGTTGAAAACCCTATATGCTCACCAGGCTCCCAAGCCTGACCCACTCAGTTTTATGATTACAGGTAGTGGACCCCAAGCATAGTCGGAGGATGACGAGAGATTTTTGGATTATAGGCCAGTAGCTGTAAATAACTGTTGAAAGGCTTATAATGTCTTGTTTATGCTTTTGATCTGTATCGGAACATGACATCCCGAGGTTTTGATATATATATGGAAAATATATACCTTCTTAATGAAGGATTTTGATAAAATTTTATCATATACTGTTTGGGGACCAATTCCGCAATATCTTATAAAAAGATTTCTCTGATTTTATTTTACAAAGCATAAATTAAATCGGTCTTTTCTGGCCGAGAAATATGGGGATGTCACAATGTCTCCCAGCCGTGGAAGTGCTTAGTGAACGATTATGTAGTTATGCCCTTAGAGGATATTCAGGTGGATGACCGCTTGAACTACATTGAGAGATCAGTGGCAATTCTGGATCGCAAGATGAAAACCTTGAGGAACAAGGTCTTACAGTTGGTGAAGGTGCATTGGATGCACCGTAAGGGGTCAGAGTGGACTTGGGATCCCAAGGAGGAGACAAGAGAACATTATCCAGAGTTATTTGTGTTGGATTAGTGTCTAAGTCCATAACTATTTTGGTATGTACTTGACCCGATGGTGCATGGTCCTTTTGGGTTGCCTTCACCAAAGCAACTTGATAGGATGAATTATGGAGAGAAAGGATTAAATATGATTTATTAATATATTATGAGAATAATATATTAAAGGAGAAATCATATTGTTTGATTAATATTAGTAAATAATTAATTGGTAATTAGTTTTGTGACTAAAAGAGGTTAATTAAACAAAAGGGACTGGAATTGTAATTATAAGATAATTGCAATTTGGGCCATGGATTGCCTTATATTAAGGAGTGGACGAATTCTATGGGGAAACCCATGAGGAAATCGTCCAAGCCCTTAAGGAAAATAATCCATGGGTTGCTTAGGGCTTAAGCATCCAAATTAGGGTTTCCTTGTTAGATAACCCTAATAGCCTCACTATATATAGTGCCCTTATGCCTCAAAAACGTGGACAAGCATCCTTCTAGGGTTTCACACGTTTTAGGGCACCCTCCATCCTCTCTCCTCTTCATCCTCTTGCTTATGGTGTTTGTGAACCATTAGAGGAGTGACATTTGTGACTCTAAGCTTTCTAAAGTCAATACAAGAAGGATTTGGGATGGTTATTGCTACATAACAATCAAGGTAATATCTTAAACCCATTCTCATGTTAATGTTATTACTTGTATGCTAGAATTAGGGTTTATAGTCTTAGATAACTTGCATGTACAATAGAGAAACCTAGATCCAAGCATTAGGGTTTGTATGAGCACATAGGATGTTCTTATGACCAAAACCTATCAGTGGTATCAGAGCCTTGATTGGTTTCTATTGTATTGATGCCTTGTTAATTTGTTCATGCTTGAAAAAATCGTTTTTTGCCTCCTGTCTGATGTACTCGGCGAGTCCCATTGTGGACTCGGCGAGTAGGGCCCTACTCGGCGAGTCCATAAGGGGACACGACGAGTTTAGCTGTCAGATAGGCGGATTTTCGGGATTTTTACCTATTTTGACTTAGGATAATTGCCATAGTTTTTTAAACTTAATAAAATTTGAATTTTGTTAATCCCTTATGATTATCCTTGTCAAAATAAAAGATTTTGGTCATCTAATTAAATAATTGTTACCTTATTTGATATATGTTAAGTTATGGAAATTATTTGATCATTATCTTGCAAGAATTTGAACTAGATCTAATTAGATAACCACCAATTATAGTTAATTGCCTTATTTGAATTATGTGATCTAGAATATTCTTGACAAAGTTTGGAATAGTTTCAAATTAATCCCTTTAGGTTTTATAGTCTAAATTTAAACTCAAAAGTTTAGTTTTGAAATTTAAATAGTTGAAACCCTAATGTTTTGAAAAGGTTTCAAAACTTGTCCTCAAGTTTTGGAATTTAAAATTTGATTAAAAGGTTTAATTTAGGAATGTTAAATTCTAAAACCCTAGTCATGTTTTGAAAAGTTCAAATCACACCCTTATGGTTTTATTAATTAATTAAGGTGTATAATTAAAAGAGGTTTAATAAATCCATAAAAGTTTTGGTTTACATTTACTTGAATTAAAAGTATAATCATTAAATTTGACAACCTAGTATTTTAAAAGTGTAAAATACACCCTATACTATATATAACATTAAAAGTCTAACATTATATATATGTATGAGTAAAAGTCAGTCTTACCGTTAGTAGGCCTCATTCTTGAAGCTGGTCTATAAGGGGTGTTTAAGGAAATTTCCTATAAAATGGCGATTGAATGGGTATCCACTCTTACCCACCGCACTCTTGACTAGTGGAGGGTCGTTAGCCGAACGGGTAGGATAGGACAAAACCTTCCATTATAAGTATAATGAAATACAAAACTAACTAAATGTTTTACAAATTCCCAATCATAGTTACTTAGGTAAAAGTGAATTGATGCAATTCCATGAAATTATACTTTGTGCCCTTGCGAAGACGTTAGTGGAGCGTGTGTGGTTTACCGGCACACTAAATGGTTCTAAGCAAAGGTAGCAAAGGGTGACTCAATGTTTATCATAGTTCGGTGGAGCGTGCGTGGTTTACCGGCACATCGAATAGGTAACTGTAACATGTGAGGGCACCATGTAAGTTTGCATGGTTATTCACACCCGCTTTGTGATCCTCGGCATCCCAGTCACAAACTAGAGGGGCATATCGAGATTTAAACATGCCATTGAAATGTTCAATAAATCTCAAAGGATCTAGGAGTTTTCATAGATTTAAAACTTAAATTTTTTTTTCGTTTTTCATGGTGGAAATTAGTGAATCGTCATTCACTTACCTTCAAATGTTCTGCAAATTGGGTTACGACATCCCTCTCCCGAGTTGTAGAATATTGTGTTGGGTCCTAGCCTTAGTATCTCATTTGGGTGATTTACTAAGGACTTAATCGATCAACTAACTTGAATTTGTTTTCTCCCGTTTTGTAGATGTCAAAGTATGACAACTACGGTCTTCCCAAATCCCGTGGAACAAGCATTCCACATGAAGATGATATTCCACGATTCGATCAGGGAACAAGAGATCATGCTTCACTTCCTCCACCTCCTCCAATTACTCTCCGTAACCCACAAGTTCGAAGGCTTGAAAAGTTCAAGCTCACTCAAGCCCTTTTGGCAAGTAAACATAAAGAAGGAAAGTCGGTGTGTGCACACATCCTAGGGATGAAGTCACACATTGATAGGTTAAGAATGTTGGGATTTGTTGTCTGTGAGGAGATGGCTGTTGATTGGGTTCTTCAGTCACTTCCTAAATCATATAGTGAGTTCATAAGAGAGTACTATATGATGAATTGCGACGTGACCCTTATAGATCTCACCTATATGCTTATTGCTGCTGAATCAGCAATGGTTTGGCGCAATAGAAAAGCAAAGTTGATTGGTGAATCTGCCTTCAAAACCTCTGTGGATATAGACAATGGCAACGAAAGACATGCTATGATCGAAAAGTTTGATCATAAGAGAAAGGCAATGTTTGAAGTAGTTCCATGTTCCGTTCCAAAAGAGTCAATTTGCTTTTATTGCCAAGAGAAGGGGCATTGGAGACGAAGCTGCCCTATTTACCTAAGAGATCTAAGAGATGGGAGAGTCAAAACGTATGGCTATGCTTTAGGGAAAATCCATTGACTAACTCTTTTAAGCTTCTATTCTAGATTCTTAATACATAATGTGATAAGATTACAATTGATGTTTTGTAGGATCGAAGAAAAGAGAGGAGGCTTAAGGGAAGAAGTGAGCAGAATCCAACCGTGAAGGAATGGATTTCGATCGCATTTCTCGAAGATTAGATTCTTGAGCTACTACTTAGAGTTAGAATTAGATTGCTAAGAAATATGTATTAGCATAGTTTTTCAATGAATTGCGTTGTAAGGACAAAATTTTTCCGCAGTAAAATAAATTTTGACTTTATGTTATTTATTTATCCTTGCAATGGCGTGTATGAAAAATTGTTGTTTGAATATTTCTATTATTAGCAATAATGGATTTGATTCTTAATTATGGAAATGTCGGAAATTTACCAAATAAGGAGAGTTTCTCATCGCCCAAGTTTCAATTGGACAGAAACTTGGAATCATGCAACTTGGTTGCATGATGAATGAGAAATTTCATATTTGAAAATTAGACTAATTCATTGACAAAGTGTCAAGTGAAGGACTAGGAGATCGAGTACACAAAGTTGTGTGTTGATCAAAGTCCACCATAAGAGTAACAAAAATATTCGTCATGATTTGCTAAAGGTTTAGTAAATATGATTATACTTATAAGATTAAGTGTAATTCTGAATTGATTGAAAATGTTTAAATCAATAGCAGAACGAATAAGAAGAATCAAATAGGCAAAAAGATAAAAGTTTCTCCATTCTAAGAAGAAGGGAGAGTACCTTTTATGCTTTATGATAAGTCTTAATGATTAAGAACCATATCTCAATTGATCCTCTAAGTGAGTCTTAGTACAATTGTATGTCTTAGAAGAGGAATCAAGAATTGAAAAATGGTTAAATCAAGAAGTCAATCATACTTCGTTCTAAAACAAGTCTTAGAGTTAAGATTGTGACATTGAGTGGAAAAATATTAAGAAGGTTTATAACATTCATCAAATATGGAAAGTTGTGATGTCTTGGATAAGACAAAGACCAACTAGGACCAATTTATGAAGTGTTTTGATAAAAGCTACACTAACTCTTCAATATTTGGTTGTCAAGAAATGGTTATTGACAAGAGAATCTTATATGTCAAGGAGTCAATGGGAGTCTTAATGGTCTTGAAAGGTTTCAAGAACAAATCAAATAAACCTTATCGATCATCACTAGCACACGAGTTGAGGTTTACAACCTATCGTGTTGACATTATTTTGTTTCTGTGCTGTTCCAATTGAGTTAATTATGCATGTGAGTTCTATGAGTTCTCATTTTGAACGCATAAAAGGCAAGGCACCTTAATCAATGAAAGGTACATTGATAGGAAAGGGTGAGCTGCTTAACTACTTGGAAGACATGGTGGGCAGCTGTGCTACCATAAGGCAATAAATCAAGATTAAGAAAGTTCGGTCCATATGAGTTTGAATTTGTCGTAAACTTTGGTTTTAACAAATTCACATAGATAGGAACACATACACCGTTTAAATCTAATTGTCATAAGATTTCCTACTTCATGAAAATGATTGTGAGGAAATGCTATCACTAAGAAAGATTTTAAGAAGATAGTGATTGTAAAATTGCATTCTCGAATTCGATTATGGTTACGGTATCCCTTTCCATAATTTGAATTGTGAGGTTTGGCAATTAGTCTTAACTGTTTAGACACACATATGAACTATCTAAGGCAAAGGTGTATAAGTTTAAGAGGCCTTGATAAAAGATTATCAAAGCATTAGGTATTAGAAACATGGACTTAAGAAATTCAATAAGTATTGTCTTTCTGAAAGTTAAGATGTTTATGAATACATGTCGAAGCTAGTGGGAGCATAAGTGTTATGTTTTATAATAATCATCATGATAATGGGAGCATAAATGTTATGATTGTATGATTATTAAGGCACATATTGCAAGTTGGAAATATTAATTATAGAAAACAAGAGTTATACCTTGCAAAGTCGTAAGGGTTGTAAAGTTGTTTTGCTAGAATTAAGGGAGAGCATATTATGCTTCATTTCAAATCTAAAGGCTTAGTTTGAGAAATGTTAATAAATTTAGTCAAAGGTACATAGTGTGTTCTTAAAATTTCGATTATGATTACGACATTCCTCTTCACAATTCGAATTTTGAGAACATAGCAAATAAAACATTATGTGTCGTGTCCCATACGCTTCGGGTATAGGATCGATTGCAAATGCTTTAATATTTGACCATTCTAAATATTTCCAAATGTCTAGCGCATTTAGAGGGAAAAGGGACAAGAATCGGTTTTGACTAAAATAATTAAACAACTATCAAAGGACAATCCAAAGTTCGACGAGGATTGGTTGCTTGTGAGTAGTTGGAAGCATGGTATTGAATGGACCATATCAACATCATTGTGAATAGAAAAGATTCTATTAAGAATGAGTTGTCATATGGAAAATATGGAAATGTTTCCATATTGGATGGGCCATATCGACATTATTATGAATAGATAAGATACTATTAAGAATAAGTTGTCATATGGAAAATATATCCATATTGGAAATTGAATATTGAAAAATCTATGACTAGATTAGAAACTTTTATGCAAAAGGATGTTCAAAGGAATGTACTTTGAATGAGAGACATCATATCTAAGGAATTGTCTTGTAACAATCTCCGATAGAGTACTTTGTAATTTCATTGGCAATAGTCTTTGTGACTTTGGTGCAGTGACATTACGAAAGTATCATTGCATAAAAATGTTAGAATGTAGCATATTCTATAAGTAGCAAGAATTTGATATTCTTTCATTTATGAAAAGGATTTGGAGTTGTGAAATGAGAATGATTGGAAATGTGTTCAATTTGATCTATTTCACAAAGTAAGAACCATAGGTAAACATTGTGTGCATGCTAGGAGCATGGGACAAGTGTAATAATTCAAGTAAGAAGTTGATTACCCGAAACGACAAATAATGAGTAATCAATATGGTGATAAATAAAAGGTGTTTTACTTATACTCAAAGGTTTGAGGCCATATGGGATTAGTATTATTCTTGTGTTTCACATTTGCATGTTTTGACTTCCTGAATAATTTAATTGGTTAAGAACAGTCAAATTATTCGAACAGAGCACAGTCGTTCATATGTTGGAAGTAGATATGAAAGAAGACTATCGTGAATTGGTGTGTGGATTGTCTAAAGAGCATTAGACATAAGCAAATGTTTGCTGCAACGTTCATGAGTGCTTATGAATATGAATTTGAGCATTGGATTAAACCCATGCTCATTTGGATCACTCCATGAATTGTATCACGAGTGATTGGTGAGACGATAACATCTTATATTCTTGAAACCGAGATGTGTGAGTTGTATCTTGCAAATCGGTTGCGCATTGATAATATGCAAACGCACTAGTAACTTGGTGTTATAAAACATATTATTGTGTGTAATTCGGTGAATGAGTGCAAGCAAGCATTGTATCAAAGTTTATCCGTTCCTTTTATTCAAAGTATGATAAAAGCGATATCTATGGGCCCCTCGATGATTTAGTGATGACAAACATAAATGCTCGGCCGGGCTAGGGCTAATTTGATTTGTTCAATTAGTCGGTCGTCATAAATTGGAAGTCGAGAAATAGTACAGAGAGAATGATTAGAAAGCATGTCTCATACGATATCTAGAATGGAGGAATATATGATCCCTTATCTAAAGCACATGCGTATCTGATATGATCAGAGTTGACAGCGGCTTTGGAAAGCTACGATTGCAGATCAGGATCTGAAGTCATATGCATAATAGTTATTAGACTTATCCAAGTGGGAGACTGTTGGATTAGTGTCTAAGTCCATAACTATTTTGGTATGTACTTGACCCGATGGTGCATGGTCCTTTTGGGTTGCCTTCACCAACGCAACTTGATAGGATGAATTATGGAGAGAAAGGATTAAATATGATTTATTAATATATTATGAGAATAATATATTAAAGGAGAAATCATATTGTTTGATTAATATTAGTCAATAATTAATTGGTAATTAGTTTTGTGACTAGAAGAGATTAATTAAACTAAAGGGACTGGAATTGTAATTATAAGATAATTGCACATGGATTGCCTTATATTAAGGAGTGGACGAATTCTATGGGGAAACCCATGAGGAAATCATCCAAGCCCTTAAGGAAAGTAATCCATGGGTTTCTTAGGGCTTAAGCATCCAAATTAGGGTTTCCTTATTAGATAAGCCTAATAGCCTCACTATATATAGTGCCCTTATGCCTCAAAAACGTGGACTCGCATCCTTTTAGGGTTTCACACGTTTTAGGGCACCCTCCATCCTCTCTCCTCTTCATCCTCTTGCTTATGGTGTTTGTGAACCATTAGAGGAGTGACATTTGTGACTCTAAGCTTTCTAAAGTCAATACAAGAAGGATTTGGGATGGTTATTGCTACATAACAATCAAGGTAATATCTTAAACCCATTCTCATGTTAATATGATTACTTGTATGCTAGAATTAGGTTTTATAGTCTTGGATAACTTGCATGTACAATAGAGAAACCTAGATCCAAGCATTAGGGTTTGTATGAGCACATAGGATGTTCTTATGACCAAAACCCATCAATTTGAGGCAGCAGACTTCGAAGACGAAGTCTAAGACAAGTGGGGGAGAATTGTAACGCATGGTTCCCTGTACGCATTTAAATTATAATATATTCATATTTAAAGAGCAACTCGACGAGTTCCAAGCCCCAAACTCGTCGACTAGAGATTGTGAGAACCGCATGATTTAAGTAACCTACTCGACGAGTTGAGAGGCCTCAACTCAACGAGTAGATCGGCTGGAATGAAACCTTAATTTCCAAGGTTTTGCACCCTATTTAAAGGACTTAATATTTTCCATCAGCATCTCATTAGCCTCCCTGAAACCCTAAATCGTATTGTGAGCCCCTTGGTGAGAAACTTGAGGTTTTGAGTAGATTTTGGTGTGTTTTTGTGCTTGGTGAAGGATTTGGAAGAACTAGAAGATCATTGAACTTGAGAAGAAGCACTAGATCTGGGATCTTCTCCATCTTTGGCAACTTTCTGAGGTAAAAAGTACTTAACTTGATGATTCATAGCCTAGATCCCTCTTAGTCTTGTTTTATGGGTCTTTTTGACCCCATTGTGGGAAACTTGATAACCTCAATAGATCAGATGCTAAAGCGTCCGATTCTCAGTATCATTTGGTCCTTAGATTCATAAAAAGGGTTCTAAACTCGTTCTTATCCATGAAAAGATCATGTCCATAGAAGTAGGTTGCTATATCTCGAGATTGGGTCCATTTGAGGCTTGCAAAGCCATCAAGTTTTATACTTTACAGAAATAGGCCACGAAAATAATGTAGACCTATGTTCTGGAACCTTAGATCTGAGTAAAGGACTGAATAGACTAGAAATGCGAAACACTTGGCGAGTTTATAGAGGAACTTGACGAGTTGGGTCGAACATTCCCGATTCTGTTGAAGGAACTCGACTAGTCTACAAGGGAGCTCGACAAGTTGTACTAGGAAAGTCTCGTTTCTGTTGAGAAGGAGGAATTGGACGAGTTGGAGGAAAACTCGATGAGTTAGATCGCGATTTCATGATCCTGTGATTCATGGGAACTCGAAGAGTTGAGGGGTGAAGTCGACAAGTTGAGTCAACTCAGAGCGTTAAATTTGACTTGAGATTGACTTTGACTTGACCAGAGTTGACCCTTAAGGGTTATGAGTATGGAAAGGTATCTAAGGGGTTGTTTTGGTTCAGGGAGTGAGTAGAGTTGATTCCAGGCAGAGAGGTTTTGGCTATCATCTGACAGTTAGGTGAGTTTCCTCCTGGTTTGAACGGCTCAAAGGAACCAAGTTCGGCCCGTATGTGTTATTTGTATTGATTAGTAGCTGAGTGTCGGCGAGGCTCGTATCTCATAAATAGCTGAGTGTGGGCGAGGCACGTATCTCATAGCATTATTTGAGTATGGATATAGGATTGATTGATAGATTTGGCTATACTTGTTATCTGTGTGATACTTGTATGTGAGCTTAGTAGCTGAGTGTGGGCGGGCTCGTATCTCATAGTTAGTTGAGTATGGGCGGGGCTCGTATCTTATAGTTAGCCGAGTGTAGGCGGGGCCCATATCTTGTAGTTAGCCGAGTGTGGGCAAGGCTCGTATCTCGTAGTCAGCAGAGTGTGGACGGGGCCCATATCTCCTAGTTAGTCGAGTGTGGGCGGCGCCCGTATCTCCTTGAGTGTGGACGGGGCCCGTATCTCCTAGTAGCATGATTATGCGTATGGTATATGGTAGTTTGGGGAGACTCACTAAGCTTCGTGCTTACAGTTTTTCAGTTTTGGTTTCAGGTACTTCAAGTAGAAAGGGGAATAGCTACGGACGACTGTAGTACACACACCATTTTATTTAGCCTGGGATGGTTTTACTTTGATATATTGATATGAGTTTTGATGTGATACTCTGATTTGATACTATGACATATGTTTTTGGATGGAATGATTTTGATAGATATGGTTATTTTAATATATAAAAATGAAATTTCCATCATATTTTTGAGATGTTACAAGATTGTTGCTCCCTTTATCGCTGCATAAGTTAGCAACCGACTTATTTCCACTCTCGCCACCCTCTGTAACAACATCACCTTTATCAGCCACCACAAACACTTTCACAACCCTTCCTCCAGTAGATTTGATTACATTGATCAACATTCTAACATTCATGTCTTCCACTATGGCTATATAATGATTCAATTCAGGATGAAGGAAACGAAGACTAATTTTATATTTGTCTAACAAACCGGTTTTCCTTCTCACCAAAGATAAAAACTCACTATAACTAGTATACTTAGTAAATATTAAAGCAAATTCAGAAATACCTCCCTGTGGACATACATATTCAAAATTTGTTTCAATAACTTTCCATCTCCCACTCATTATAACACAAACCAAATATTCATTTATTTTCGTAGGGAGGTTTTAAACAAATTTTCCAAAGAAATAACAACTAAACTGATTACAAGTCATCAATAGACGTTAAAAAAAATCCTATATGATGGTTCTTAAGCCTTTTAATAATGTATTTTTTGGGTTTCTGATTTTGACATCTATTGGATATGGAGTTGCTGATGCAATAATTCGAGGACATCCCAATAGTCATCGTACAGTAGTGCAAAAAATTGATACCAGAGGAGGGCAAGAGGATTATATAAAAAATCACACAACCTTTTAGGTACTTATGCTGACAATACTGGTGAGGACATCGAGAGTAATCATGGTGAAGCCAACAATAATAGCAACAAGAATTGCGTCTTCATTTGTCGTAGCACATACTACACTATCAACAACACCATTAGTCGTGGAAATACTCATGCCAATATGAGTAACGACAACACAAACACTAATCAAATTAATATACCAAAGGGTTTCTAGCCCAGCGATATCGTGTGGTGCTCTCTCTACTAGAGGTTGATGGTTCAAGTTTCATTGAAGACTAGGTGGAATTAGGAGTAGTCAAATTAATCTGGGGCATCAATAAAAACGACATGGGCATGGGAATATGATTCAACATCAATTATGGTAGATAATTATGACCTTTAAATGCAAATTCAACTTTTAAAATAAAATGGGGGCAAACAACTGGCTACCGTTGTCTACTTTTTAAGAACACATGCATTGTTTGGCTATGTATAAAGATACATATTATTTTATGTGCTGTCACATTAAATAAATAAATGAAAAGATGATGTAATATCTTCATTCATTGGCATGTCAAAATGTATTCTTTTATCGAACTCAAACTATAAACTTTCTATCATCGTTATTAAGTTATGTAATCATTCAACAGTTTTTTCTGATCATAATTCAATGTAACTTAAAGAACATATAATAGCAAAGGCAAAGAACACTAACCAACAAAGACAAATATCACATGATGGATAAATTGAAACAAAGAAGGAGAACAACAAGAAAGAAATGATTCATGAAATAATCTCATTAATAGTTTTAATTATGTAAAAGAACAAGTAGAAATTAATCTTTTTACAAAGAGATCATATTTTGATTTTCGTTTGTTTCGTTTTGTATATCAGTATATGTGATTCCAACACTTTCTCATTTTATTCATTTGATAAGTTGTTCAACAATATTTATCTACTAAAGTCCATGGATATTGCAATAAAATAAAATAAAAAATCTTGAAGGATGAGAGGAAGATGAAATTTAAGAAATTGTGGACGGTAAATGAACGCTAATCGAAATTACACAATGAAATTTTATCATCGGTGATTGTTTCAAAGATCCAAGCATTAAACAATGACGATTTTCTACCAAAAATGTTAAAAAGCAAATCAAAGTAATAAGATATTACATATTTCATGTAAGGGCAATGGAGAATCTAGAATAGAATACTACGTAATTCCTAATTAAGTGAAATGGAAAAATCTAAAAAGTAAACAATCCATTTGATGAATAGGGTCGGGTCGAACCAGTAAAAACCAGTCTACCTGGCCCCAAAAACTAGACTTTTGTAAAAAAACATTTATTTAACACGATTAAATCTCTTTTTTATTAAAGTGTTCATTTGCAATAATTATTTTTAGAACCAACAATATGAAATGAGTTTTGTTGCTTTTCAACTTTTATTATAACCATCCACCGTCCATTTTATAATATCAAATAATTACATCTCTTTCTTTTTATCTCCCATAAGGGATAAGTTTTAATAAAAATTAACTATTTGTTTTGTAAATTTAAATATAAATCCACCACCATTTCTTTCATTTATTTGTCTTTTTATCTTGTCAAAAATAATGTAAGCTAAGTCATACTTTTTTTCTTAAGATTGTTCCTAAACTTTATTCAATATAACTAATTTATAACCCGTGGGAACCACGGGTTATAAAATTAATTAAACTCTTATAATAAAAATTTATAATTATTAATCAATTATTTTGGATAAATTATTAATTAAAAGATATATCAAATTTTTAAAGTTGTTATAACTTCAAATTTAACATATAATTAGAAATTGTAAATTTGAATTTTGAAATGAGTTGTTTAATATATATACATGACACATGACATAATATTAATGAGGAATTATATTAGAGTGACATTTGGCAAAAGGAGATTAAAATTATTCATTTATTAGAATAGGGATTAATATATAAAACTAAGAAAATAGGTGGGTTCTAGGACCTACCTTTGCTATATGTAGATATGCATTTGTGTAAGGGATAACATCAAGGTTGTAAAAATAACTCGACGGTCGACTGGTGTTAATGAAGAAAAGGATTAACCGGTGATGAGGTTGATTTATCAGGCGATGCCGAAAACCCTTATAATGCAGATCGGTGATGTCGAATCCTCTAAAGCTCTCTGGGAGGCGATTAAGTCGCGTCATGTTGGTGCTGATCGGGTAAAGGAAGCGAGACTACAAACCCTTATGGCAGATTTTGATCGATTGAAGATGTCTGAATCGGAGTCACTCGAAACCTTTATCGTGAAATTATCTGGAATCGCATCCAAGGCAGCAACACTGGGGGAGTCGATCGATGAACCAAAAATGGTGAAGAAATTTCTGAAATCCCTACCGAGAACAAAGTTCATACACATTGTCGCCTCCCTTGAGCAAGTCTTGGATTTGAAGACGGTGGACTTTAAGGATGTTGTCGGAAGGTTAAAGGTGTACGAAGAGATGATTAGGGAGGAGGACAACGGTGAGAATGATCAATCAAAGGTATTGTTTGTGAAGAATTCGTCTGGTTTTCATGGTGGATCTAAAGGAAAGTTGTATCACTCGAGTTCAAATTTGCTTCATTATTTGTGAAATGCCCACACCTGTTTCTCCACATTCGAAGAAAAGGAAAGCAGATGATATGGTTAAGAAGATCTCAAAAAAAAAAAACAAAAGAAACAGAGGAAATTAATCATTCAAGAAGATTCTATGGATGAAGATGTTGTTCCTAAATCTCCTTTTGGAGATGATGTTTTGGATAATCCATCACCAACTAGGAATTCTCTAGTCAAGTCGAACTTCGAGAAGATTGGAAATTCTGGTGGCACTATGAAAGTATCTAATGTGGACACAACCACTAATCAAGGTGATCCTGCGAAGAAATCCACTCTTGAGTAGAGAACAGTCATACCACCCAAAGTTTTGATAACCAAGTCAGTTACTGAGGAGGTTCGAACTTCAGGCATCCATGTGCACATATCTCATATGGACACAAATGTCAGCATGGGTGATGAACTGTCGAATAGTAAAGCCCAACATGATCAACATCAAGGTACTCAGCATATTATACTTTCCTCAACTTTAGAAACTTCTACCATTGATGCTACCACTTCTCTACGACCATTTCACACTACCATTTCAACCTCAACTCATTTTCCTACATTTGATATAATAACGCAACAACCAATTACATCTTTGTTTCCATCCCAATCCACCGAAGAACCCAAAATTGTTCATGATGATGAAACAGACGATGGAGGGTTCATAGGTTCGTTTGCTGGTAATGAATTTGATCCTGAAGAGGAGAATATTCTATACAATATGCTGATGTCTGGGAAACAGTTCAAGATCTTAAAACGAAAGCTCAAATCTTTACTCCAATGACAAGCTGATGGAGGGGGTAAACATTCGGTGTTTGGTATCGATGTGGATGTCATGCTAAAAGATCAAGAGCTTTGACTTCTAAACAAACTTGATCAGGCTGACAAGAATAACGAGTTAAGGATCAAGGCTCAATCTGAGACCTTTAATGGCGAGTTGAAGGAGTTGAAAGATGTTGCAAAGCAAGGACATGTTCTTTTCGTTCAAGATGTAAAGACTGTTCGAGAAGATGTCAATAGAAAGATTGAAGAGTTACGATAAGATGTTGAAAATGAGATAAAGGATTTAACAAACAACAACTCTTCTATTATCAAAAAAGTAGATATTATTGTTGGTGCGGTAACAAAAATTGTTGAGTGTTACAATTCCATGCTTCCGAAGATGGATGCACAGGTTGAAGTTGAGTCAAAGAATTTTGGGAAGATTGATTCGCTTTTGGTTGAATTGAAAGCGATGGTTTCAAAGTCTGGTTCTTCATCATTGCTCACTCCTGAGCTTTTAACTCAGAAGTTTTGATTGCTTGAGTGGACAATTAGTTCTGGATTGGCTCGACTCTCGAAACTCCTAAACTTACTATCAATGGATGCCCCACCTGTTGTCACAGGGGTGCAAGGGGGAGAAAGAAAAAAATGTTGGTGTAAGTAAAGGCGAAGGAGCATCTGGCAAGACAAGTGGAGATGCGAAAGTTGTGGGAAAAATTCTGACTAATCAAATTCCAACAACTTTGCCAAAGAAGACTGACATGATTATTTCAACAACAACAACAACAAGACCTTTGGCAAAAGGGATTGCTATTGGTGGTTCTAGTTCTTCTTCGAAACCTACACCTACTAAAGCAGCTAAAGGAAAAGGGAAATATGTTAGTGTTGAACAGACGAAGGAAGAAAGAAAAGCAACTATTGAAGTGGAAATGGAAAAACAATGTCATATTCAAATCATACTCAGACTTCGTCAAAATGATCCTCCAAATTTGAATAAAGGTGATCTAAGGTGACTACATAGCTATGAGAACAATGAAGCTATAGTAGTGCATGGTGAAATTCATGACTTTGAGAAAAAACCAAAGAAGAGTTATGCAACTGCGAATTTGGATATGAATCAGTTGGACATTCCCATGAACAAGATGATGTTTATTACTTCTCAATATCAGATTGTTGACAAATTTGATGATAAGGAAGAGTACAAGAAGCTAAAACTTCGATTTCATGTTGTACTTGGGAAAGAACAAGAAGAAGTTTGGTCACTTTTCAAGATAGTTAGAGTTTTGAGTATCTCCAAAGATGTTTTATGTAACGCCCGTAGATCCGGGCTAGTCCATTTAGAGATAACAGGGGTCGAAAAAGACTTTCCGACAAAAGATTATTCAGAATAAATAATCTTAACCAAGTTGTAGAATATGTCTCAAAGGTTTCGTACATATAAAGAGCGCCGAAATCTGAGTTATAACGAAGAAGTTATGGCCCGTCGAAGTTTTACGGCAAAACCGGCACGGCCCCGGGAGACGTAAATAGTGAATTTACGATGGAGGACTTTTTAGCCTTAGTAATCTAAACAAAAGTCGTAGAATATGTTAAACTGAGAGCGTCCATAAAAAGAACGCCCAAATTTGACTTCGTATGAGGAAGTTATGAATTTTCTAAGATTTAGCATAGCAGTGCACAGCCCGAAAATTCGAATTTTAGATCGGTCGATTTTCAGCCAAAATAATCTAAACAAGAAATGAAGATATCGTTAATAGGAGTTAAACAATAGAAATACAGTAAAAAACGGAGCTCGTATGCGAAAGTTACGGACGAAACTTAGTCTCTACTTTTGGAGCGCGGAAAATTCAACACAGTTTTGTAAATACGAGATAGAATGAGAATTAGCCAACGAGGTCTAAATGAAAGATGTAGTACTCGTAAATACAAATGCATGGATATAAATATCGACAAAAACGGAGATCGTATGCGAAAGTTACGGATGAAGCTTAGTCTCTACTTTTCGAGCGCGGCGAATTCGATACAGTTTTTGTAAATATGAGATAGAAGGAGAATTAGCCGACGGAGTCTAAATGAAAGTTGTAGTACTCGTAAATACCAACATGTGGATATAAATATCGTATGAAACAGAGCTCCTACATGGAAGATACGGACGAAGCTTAAAGACTACTTTACTATAAAACTCCTATAAATAAAGGGTGAACTCCTCATATTTTCTTCACACCATAAGCCTTTCTTTCTCTCTCTACTTTCTCTCTATAGCCTCTCTTAATCCCCCTAAAGCCTAGGTAAACCCCCTAGCACCCGAAGGAAGCCCCGAGGCTCCCGAAGCCTCGAGAAAAGAGTCTTTCGGCTCGGAAACGCTGCTCCAGCGAAGCCGGTTTTGCGAAAAACCCGCTGTAAGTGAGCTACGCCTACACTACTTTTAATATAGCTTCTAATTAATTATAGTAACATTATTAGGACCTTAAAATAATTATTTGGGCTATTATTATGAGTTATATAGTGTTGTCTAACGCTTATATAATAATAATAATAATAATAATAATAATAATAATAATAATAATAATAATAATAATAGCTATACTATTAAATTAGTCTCGATGAATATTAAATTAAACCCTAATGGTATTGATACTAGGTTTTGTTGAGGAAAATTGTTTTAGAAGTTACGAAGTATTGTCCGAGGACCGAGTCACCACCATATCAATTGAGTGCATAGTTACTTTCATCTTACACATAGATATGAAGTATTTTATATAAACTACGTGCTATGTGTGCATATTATCTGAATACTTGTTGTCTATGCTGGATGAACGTTTTTTATACATGTTTTAAAATGATTTAAACTGTATATGTATTTTATATATACAAATATGTTGGGGATGACATGGATAGATGAATGATAAGAGAAAAAAGATGATGTGAGTAAACATAAGCAGCTATAGACTTAGTGCCTAATAAATAACACTAGCAGCTATGGACTTAGTGCCTATTGGACAAACACTGGTAGTTATGGACTTAGTACCTGTTAGGAATTGGTAGCTATGGACTTACTACCTACTAGATAAATACTGGTAGCTATGGACTTAGTACCTAATAGATAAACACTGATAGCTATGGATTTAGTACCCAATGAATAAACTATAGCAACTATGGAATTAGTGCTTTATGAGAGAGCATTGGCAGCTATGGATTTAGTGCCAGTCCTATAACCCTGGAAGTAAGGGACCTCTGAATAAACGAATGCAGGATAGATGACTCTTAGGATAAATCCTTAAGAGTAAAGAAGATAATGGGGATGGGTAATTGGGTTGATTGTTTGACTGTCTAAACATAATAATTATAATATTGTGGGTTGAAAACCTTATGTACTCACCAGGTTTCCCAACCCGACCCACTCAGTTTATTTATGTCACAGGTGTTGTTATGATGTCACATTACATTGAGAGAATTAAAAGAGATGTAGATCACTAGTGATAATGAATGTAAGTTCTATTTATGCTTATGTTTCTGTATTGACGATGACATCCCAAATGTTTTAAACGGAATAAAAATACTTTTCTTCGGAAATTATGTGATAACGTATTTATCATGTTTTACTGGGAACAAATTCCGCAACCTTTTTATTAAAATAGATAATTTGATTTTAATAAAGCATAAACAAAAATCGGTCTTTTCTGGCCGTGAAAATGGGGATGTCACATTGTATTCGAGGGTGTACTTCAAAATTTTTGGGATCATGTGGTCAGAGAAAACAATACAAACTTCAAATTTTCTATGGCTGACTTCCTTCTTATGAATCTGAATGACTTAATCCTTGTCGCGAAGATTCTTAAGGTCAATAATGAAACAAAACTTCAGGGTACAATCAAAGAAGAATATCAGCTGGGTCTTGCTCATATCAATTTATTCATCGACAATTATTATAATTGTTTAGCCTTGACAGATGTCAGATTAGCTTTTACAATGGGTAAAGAGATTATCGTATCTCAATCATTATTGAATAGTAAAGCCGATTTGCAGCCTTATGATGATGGAGAGATAGGTATGAAACCTCATGGGATAATCTTTGTTGGTAAAAGCAAGAAGGGAAGGAAGACAAAGTTTTTGTTCCAAGCATGCAATGTCGAAAGATATATACTACTACATAGTATACAAACTTGATTGTTCATATGAATAACTATAAGAAAAACAATGAAGGAGATAAGGGTGAATTGAAGAAGGTGATGAATTGGTATGCAAAGATTCGAAGTTCGATGCATCAAGCTATCCAGATGTTGATGACCTAGGTTCGACACTTTTCACAAAGGGGGAGAATGTTGATGTCGAATTTGGTTGTGAGGTTTCCAATGTCAAGGGATAGTTTCATTAGTATGTAATGTTATTATAAGGGTACTTTAGTGTCAAAGCTTTTCATGTTTAGTCCCTTTTATTTTTTGTATGCGTTCTAGTTCCCTGTAAATAGGTGTTCGCTACTAGAATTAGATAAGAACTTTCTTGTAATTGTCTATCCACTCTACACTCATTGAAAGCATAATCGAACCAAACAAATATTATTTAGATCTTGTGTTCATCATTTTCATATCACTCTGATTCTATCATTCTTACTCGATTAAGTAACAACTACACTAAAAGAGTTGGTATCATCTGAGAGAGAGAGAGAGAGAGACTAAAAGTGTGTGATTTCGTACATTCTTGGTAGGAGATAGAAGCGCATAAGGCTTAGAACGAGAAGAAGCCTCTGGATCCAGTGTTCTTTTAGTGCTAGCTGCTTTTTGGAGGTAAAAAGGTATCACCTTGATCATTGTTTGGTTAGATCTCTTCTTTAGGGAGTTTGTGGCCATTTCCATCTTCCTTTTTGAGCCTTTGAGTTGTTTGAGTATTCCATGAAGTTGAAACTTCAAATCTAGGCAGTATGAGGTCTCTGATGCCTAAAGATGCAAGCTTTATCAAGCTATTGGCCAACTTTATGCATTAAACCCTTTATAGAGCTTTGTTTTGGCACTTTGAGCCCTAGGTGCCATGCATGGACGTAAAGCTTGCAACTTTACATGGTATTTTAGCCTTGGGAGGCTAGATCTAGAGTTTGGGGCTTTATTTCTGCTTAAAATCGTCTGAATGAGAAATGGACTTAAGGGACTTGACGAGTGGATGAGCCAACTGGACGAGTCGGTACTAGAATTAGATAAGAACTTTCTTGTAATTGTCTATTCACTCTGCACTCAGTGAAAGCATAATCGAGCCAAATAGATATTATTTAGATGTTATGTTCATCATTTTCATATCACTCTGATTCTATCATTCTTACTCGATTAAGTAACAACTACACTAAAAGAGCTGGTATCATCTGAGAGAGAGAGAGAGAGATACTAAAAGTGTGTGATTTGGTGCATTCTTGGTAGGAGATAGAAGAGCATAAGGCTTGGAACGAGAAGAAGCCTCTAGATCCAGTGCTCTTTTAGTGCTAGCTGCTTTTTGGAGGTAAAAAGGTATCACCTTGATCAATGTTTGGTTACATCTCTTCTGTAGGGAGTTTGTGGCCATTTCCATCTTCCTTTTTGAGAATTTGAGTTGTTTGAATATTCCATGAAGTTGAAACTTCAAATCTGGGCATTATGAGGTCCCTAATGCCTAAAGATGCAAGCTTTATCAAGCTATTGGCCAAGTTTATGCATTAAACCCTTTATAGAGCTTTGTTTTGGCACTTTGAGCCCTAGGTGCCATGCATGGACATAAAGCTTGCAATTTTACGTGGTATTTCAGCCTTGGGATGCTAGATCTAGAGTTTGGGGCTTTAGTTCTGCTTAAAATTGTCTGAATGAGAAATGGACTTAAGGGACTTGACGAGTGGATGAGCCAACTGGACGAGTCGGTTAGGATTTTCCCCGATAGTTTGGACACGTTACAACTTGGTGAGTTGATGAAACAACTCGACGAGTTGAGTTAGACTTTCCTGATTTCTCAGAGAAAAGAAGGAACTCAACGAGTGACGTAGATGAACTCGACAAGTTCGGATAACATGGACTGTTGACTCAAGCGTTGACTTATGTTGGCTTTTAGGGTTTGGTCAAGCCATGTGTAAAGAAGACCATAGAAGGGTAAAATATTCTTTCACCCTTTCCGAGAGTAAGAAAAAGGGTTAACCTAACTTTTTAGAGTTGTGATTATAAACTGTTAATTAGAGATGATTATATTATGTTGGAGGAGACTAGACTGTTCGTGGGGTACTAGATCTACTTGCTTACTAACAAGGTGAGTCTTCTCGCTATACTTACCATAGTGGTATTATTGTGTGACCGGAGGGTCTTATTTGAGTTATCGATCGGAGGGTCCTATGTGCTTATACTGAGTTATGTGATATTATGCATTTTGTCTTTGTGATATATGCTATATTATTCTGTTCTTTATTGAGTTAGGATCGGAGGGTCCAAACTGAGTTGTGAGACCGGAGGGTCTTCACTGAGATACGGGACTGTAGGGTCCACTCGAGCTGTAAGACCGGAGGGTCTTCACTGAGACACATGACCGGAGGGTCCACACCGAGCCGTGAGACCGGAAGGTCCTCACCGAGACACATGACTAGAGGGTCAATGCCGAGCTATAGCCATGAGAGGCTTATTATTTATGTATGTGGTATTTTGGGGAACTCGCTAAGCTTCGTGCTTACCGTGTTGTGTGATATGTGTTTCAGGTACTTCTCAGGATCTCGGGAAGGCGCCGACTTGATTGTACACACCAGTTAGAGATCATGATTTTGAGGATTTTGGGATTTTGTTAAACATTTGTTGACTTGTGTTTTGACAAATTATACACTTTGTGGTTTTTGGGAAATGTGATAATGAGTTTACATGATTTTAAAAATGAAAATTTTATTTGAAAATTTTATTTGAAAATTTACATTGTTACACTTTTCCACCATCGGTCGGGTACGCTGTGACAGATTGGTATAAGAGCTAATTGCCACAGCGAATTAACATTTCTTTAGGAATTACGGCTATAGCTTAGGAAATATATTCTGATTAGGTTTATCCTCAAGCCTATAAATAAAAGTAGTACTATTAATTACTCTACTGATAGACTACATATTGGAGAGGTGTGTAGGTTGGAACTGTTGACTTGGATTGTTGGATTTCAGAACAACTATACGCCAAAATGGTCCTGCCCACCGACTCTTCCTACCCGGCTGAACCATACATAGTCTAGAAGTACAAAACAATAATAAAACCATCAATCCCGAATAACATATACAAATACATAAGACAAATATCCAGGATAAATCAGTATGTGCAAATTGAGTCACTCCTAAATGTAGTCTGATTAACTATGTTTAGACTTGACTGAACCAATACATCGACTGGATTGGGGATACATAAACGATAAACCAGAAATCATAAATACAAATACAAACAATGTATGTAAAGTGTATCAAAATACATCATAAATTTCAAAAATACAAAGTATCAAACCCAAAAAAAACCCTCAACCTATTTATCGCTACTCTCGTACTTAGCCTCCTCATCCTCCGTGTCGTCATCGTCATCATCATCAGTATCTCTGGGAAGAGTGCCTGAAGGATCGACACCATCATGACCGACGCCCTATGACTAAGAAGGTGGTAAACACAAGGACCCACTCTAGGAAAAGGTTGATGGTCCATCCCTAGATGCCGCATCATCGCAGAGACCAAATCCATAATCCAACGATGCTCCTCCTTTGCAGCAATCAGATACTTCATCACATCACATAGAGTGGTCTTCAGCTGACCAGGCTCCGCGTATCTAGGCCTATGACGCCTCAAGAAGGCAGGAAAAGGGATGTCCTCCTGCTCCAGCTGCTGAATCGGCTCCACGATGTCGTCCTCCGGAATCCTCCATAGCTGCCCTACCTCCCTAACCAACGCCCGCATCTTCTAGAGAGCGATAGTACTCAACCCTCGGATAGGCATATGGACCATCCCACTAGTGTCGACCTCATAGGATAGGCATAGGGACCATCCTCCTTGAAGGTGTGGACCCTAGAGCCATGCTAGATAAGTTGGAAGTGATGGGTTTTGGTCATAAGAACATTCTATGTGCTCATACAAACCCTAATGCTTGGATCTAGGTTTCTCTATTGTACATGCAATTCATCCAAGACTATAAACCCTAGATCTAGCATATGATAATCAATATAACATATAATTAGGGTTTAGATCATACCTTGATTGTTATGTAGCAATAACAATCTCAAATCCTTCTTGTATTGACTTTAGAAAGCTTAGAGTCACAAATGTCACTCCTCTAATGGTTCACAAACACCAAGAGCAAGAGGATGAAGAGGAGAAGAGAAGGAGGCTGCCCAAAACATGTGGAAACCCTAGAAGGAAGCTTGTCCACGTTTTTGAGCCTTAAGGGTTCTATATATAGTGAGGCTATTAGGGTTATCTAACAAGGAAACCCTAATTTGGATGCTTAAGCCCTAAGCAACCCATGGAGCCTTTTTCTTAAGGCCTTGGACGATTTCATATGGGCTTCCCCCATAGAATTCGTCCACCTTATAATATAAGGCAATCCATGGCCCAAATTGCAATTATCTTATAATTACAATTTCAGTCCCTTAAGTTTAATTAATCTCTTATAGTCACAAAACTAATTACCAATTAATTATTGACTAATATTAATTAAACAATATGATTTCTCCTTTAATATATTATTCCCATAATATATTAATAAATCATATTTAATCCTTTCTCTCCATAATTCATCCTATCAAGTTGCTTTGGTGAAGGCAACCCAAAAGGACCATGCACCATCGGGTCAAGTACATACCAAAATAGTTATGGACTTAGACACTAATCCAACAGTCTCCCACTTGGATAAGTCTAATAACTATTCTGCGTATGACTTCAGATCATGATCTGCAATCGTAGCTTTCCAAAGCCGCTGTCAACTCTGATCCTATCAGATATGCGTGTCCTTAGATAAGGGATCATATATTCCTCCATTCTAGATATCATATGAGATATGATTTCAAATCATTCTCTTTGTACTATATCTCGATTCCCAATTTATGACGACAGACTAATTGAACAAATCAAATTAGCCCTAGCCCGGCCGAGCATTTACGTTTGTCATCACTAAACCATCGAGGGGCCCAAAGATATCGCCTTTATCCTACTTTGAATAAAAGGAATGGATAAACTTTGATTCAATGCTCGCTTGTACTTACTCACCGAATTACACACAATAATATGTTTTATAACACCAAGTTACTAGTGCGTTTACATATTATCAATGTGCAACCGATTTGCAAGATACAACTCACACATCTCGGTTTCAAGAATATAAGATGTTATCATCTCACCAATCACTCGTGATACAATTCATGGAGTGATCCAAGTGAGCGTGGGTTTAATCCAATGCTCAAATCATATTCATAAGCACTCATGAACGTTGCAGCAACCGTTTGCTTATGTCTAATACTCTTTAGACAATCCACACACCAATTCATGACAGTCTTTATTCATACCTACTTCCAACATATGAACGACTGTGGCTCGTTCGAATAATTTGACTGTTCTAAACCAATTAAATTATTTAGGAAGTCAAAACATGCAAAGTGAAACACAAGAATAATACTAATCCCATATGGCCTCAACCCTTTGAGCATAAATAAAACACCTTTTACTTATCACTATATCGATTACTCATTATTTGTCGTTTCGGGTTATCAACTTCTTACTTGAATTATAACACTTGTCCCATGCTCTTATCATGCACACAATGTTTACCTATGGTTCTTACTTTGTGAAATAGATCAAATTGAACACATTTCCAATCATTCTCATTTCACAACTCCAAATCCTTTTCCATAAGTAAAAGAATATCAAATTCTTGCCACTTATAGAATATATTAGATTCTAACATTTTATGCAATGATCCTTTCGTAATGTCACTGCACTAAATTCACAAAGACTATTGCCAATGATATTACAAAATCCTCTATCGGAGATTGTTACAATACAATTCCTTAGATATGATGTCTCTCACTCAAAGAACATTCCTTTGAACATCATTTTGCATAAAAGTTTCTAATCTAGTCATTGGTTTTCAATATTCAATTCCCAATATGGACACATTTCCATAATTTCCATATGACAACTCATTCTTAGTAGAATCTTATCTATTCATAATAATGTCGATATGGTCCATCCAATATGGAAACATTTCCATATCTTCCAATACTATACTTCCAACCACTTACAAGCGACCAATCCTCGGCGAACTTTGGATTGTCCTTTGATAGTTGTTTAATTATCTTAGTCAAAACCGATTCTTGTCCTTTTTCCCTCTAAATGCGCTAGACATTTGGAAAATTTTAGAATGGTCAAATATTATAGCATTTGCAATCAATCCTATACCCGAAGCGTATGAGACACGATGCATAATGTCTTACATAAAGATATGGTGCTTTATCAATCTTCTGCCATAATATTTTATTTGCTATGTTCTCAAAATTCGAACTATGAAGAGGAATGTCGTAATCATAGTCAAAAATTAAGAACACACTATGTACCTTTGACTAAATTTATTAACATTCCACAATCTAAGCCTTTAAATTTGAAATGAAGCATAATATTCTCTCCCTTAATTATAGCAAAACAACTTTACAACCCTTACGACTTTGCAAGGTATAACTCTTGTTTTCTATAATTAATATTGTCAACTTGCAATACGTGCCTTAATAATCATACAATCATAACATTTATGCTCCCACTATCATGATGATTATTATAAAACATAACACTTATGCTCCCACTAGCTTCGACATGTATTCATAAACATCTTAACTTTCAGAAAGACAATACTTATTGAATTTATTAAGTCCATGTTTCTAATACTTAATGCTTTGATAATCTTTTATCAAGGCCTCTTAAACTTATACACCTTTGCCTTAGATAGTTCATATGTGTGTCTAAACAATTAAGACTAATTGCCAAACTTCACAATTCAATTTATGGAAAGGGATACCGTAACCATGATCGAATTCGAGAATGCAATTTTATAATCACTATCTTCTTAAATTCTTTCTTAGTGAAAGCATTTCCTCACAATCATTATCATGAAGGAGGAAATCTTATGACACTTAGATTTAGATGGTGTATGTGTTCCTATCCATGTGAATTTGTTAAAACCAAAGTTTACGACAAATTCAAACTCATATGGATCGAACTTTCTTAATCTTGATTTATTGCCTTATGGTAGCACAGCTGCCCACCACGTCTTCCAAGTAGTTAAGCAGCTCACCTTTTCCTATCAATGTACTTTCCATTGATCAAGGTCCTTGCCTTTTATGTATTCAAATGAGAACTCATAGGACTCACATGCATAATTAACTCGATTGGATTGGCACATAAACAAAATAATGTCTTCACGATAGGTTGTAAACCTCAACTCGTGTGCTAGTGATGATCGATAAGGCTTATTTGATTTGTTCTTGAAACTTTTCAAGACTATTAAGACTCCCACTGACTCCTTGACATATACGATTCTCTTGTCAAAACATTTCTTGACAAACAAATATTCAAGAGTTAGTGTAGCTTTTATCAAAACAAAACACTTCATAATTTTTGTCTTAGTTGGTCTTTGTCTTATCCAAGACATCACAACCTTCCACAATTGATGAATGTTATAAACCTTCTTAATACTATTCACTCAATGTCACAATCTTAACTCTAAGACTTGTTTTGGAACGAAGTATGATTGACTTCTTGATTTGACCATTTCTTCAATCCTTGATTCCTCATACAATTGTACTAAGACTCACTTAGAGGATCAATTGAGATATGGTTCTTAATCATTAAGACCTATCATAAAGCATAAAAGGTACTCTCCCATCTTCTTAGAATGGAGAAACCTTTATCTTAATGCCTACTTGATTCTTCTTTTTCGTTCTGCTATTGATCTAAACATTTTCAATCAATTCAGAATTACACGTAATCTTATAAGCATAATCATATTTACTAAACCTTTAGTAAATCATGACGAATGTCTTTGTTACTCTTATGGTGGACTTGATCAACACGCAACTTTGTGTATTCGATCTCCAAGTCCTTCACTTGACACTTTGTCAATGAATTAGTCTAATTTCCAAATATGAAATTTCTCATTCATTGTGCAACCAAGATGCTTGATTCCAAGTTTCTGTCCAATTGAAACTTGGGCGATGAGAAACTCTCCCTATTTGGTAAATTCTCGACTTTCCATAAATAACATAATAAGAACCAAATTCATTATTGCTAATAATAGAAATATTTTAACATCAATTTGTCATACACGCCATTGTAAGGATAAATAATATAAAATCAAAATTTATTTTATTGCGGAAAAAATTGTCCTTACAATGCAATTCGTTGAAAAAACTATGCTAATACATATTTCTTAGCAATCTAATTCTAACTCTTAGTAGTAGCTCAAGAATCTAATCTTCAAGTAATGCGATCGAAATCCATTTCTTCAGGGTTAGATTCTGCTCACTTCTTCCCTTAAGCTTCCTCTCTTTTCTTCGATCCTACAAAACATTAATTGTAATCTTATCACATTATGTATTCAGAATCTAGAATGAAGCTTAAAAGAGTTAGTCAATGGATTTTACCTAAATTAGAGCCATACGTTTCGACTCTACCATCTCTTAGATCTCATAGGTAAATGGGGCAGCTTCGTCTCCAATGCCCATTCTCTTGGCAATAAAAGCAAATCGACTCTTTTGGAACAGGACATGGAACTACTTCAGACATCGCCTTTCTCTTATGATCAAACTTTTCGATCATAGCATGTCTTTCGTTGCCATTGTCTATATCCATAGAGGTCTCGAAGGCAGATTCACCAATCAACTTTGCTTTTCTATTACGCCAAATCATTGCTGATTCAGCAGCAATAAGCATATAGGTGAGATCTATAAGGGTCACGTCGTAGTTCATCTATTAGTACTCTCTTACGAACTCACTATATGAGTTGGGAAGTGACTGAAGAACCCAATCAACAGCCATTTCCTCACAGACAACGGATCCCAACATTCTCAGTCTATCAATGTGCAACTTCATCCCTAGGACGTGTGCACACACCGACTTTCCTTCTTTATGTTTACTTGCCAAAAGGGCTTGAGTGATCTTGAACTTTTCAAGCCTTTGAACTTGTGGGTTAGGGAGAATAATTGGAGGAGGAGAAGGAAGTGAAGCATGATTTCTTGTTCCTCGATCGAATCGTGGAATATCATCTTCATGTGGAATGCTTGTTCCACGGGATTTGAGAAGACCATAGTTGTCGAACTTTGACATCTACAAAACGGGAGAAAAACGAATTCAAGTTAGTTGATAGTTTGAGTCCTTAGTAAATCACCCAAATGAGATAATAAGGCTAGGACCCAACACAATATTCTACAACTCGGGAGAGGGATGTCGTAACCCAAATTGCAGAACATTTGAAGGTAACTGAATGACGATTCACTAATTTCCACCATGAAAAATGAAAAAGAAATTTAAGTTTTAAATCTATTAAAACTCCTAGATCCTTTGAGATTCATTGAACTTTCAATGGCATGTTTAAATCTCGATATGCCCCTCTTGTTTGTGACTGGGATGCCGAGGATCACAAAGCGGGTATGAATAACCATGCAAACTTACATGGTGCCCTCACATGTTACAGTCACCTATTCGATGTGCCGGTAAACCACACACGCTCCACCGAACTATGACCAACATTGAGTCACCCTTTGCTACCTTTGCTTAGAACCATTTAGTGTGCCGGTAAACCACACACGCTCCACTAACGTCTTCGCAAGGGCACAAAGTGTAATTTCATGGAATTGCATCAATTCACTTTTGCCTAAGTAACTAAGATTAGGAATTTATGAAAACATTTAGTTACTTTAATAATTCATTATACTTATAATGGAAGGTTTCGTCCTATCCTACCAGTTCGGCTAACGACCCTCCACTAGTCAAGAGTGCGGTGGGTAAGAGTGGATACCCATTCAATCGCCATTTTATAGGCAATTTCCTTAAACACCCCTTATAGACCAGCTTCGTGAATGAGGCCTACTAACGGTAAGACTGACTTTTACTCATACATATATATATAATGTTAGACTTTTAATGTTATATATAGTATAGGGTGTATTTTATACTTTCAAAATACTAGGTGGTCTAATTTAACAATTATACTTTTAATTCAATTAAATTGTAGACCTAAACTTTTATGGATTTATGAAACCTCTTTTAATTATGCACCTTAATTAATTAATAAAACCATAAGGGTGTGATTTGAACTTTTTCAAAACTATGCCAAGGTTTTAGAATTTAACATTCCTAATTAAACTTTTAATCAACTTTTAAATTCCAAAACTTGAGGGCAAGTTTTGAAACATTTCAACACATTAGGGTTTAGAATTTAAATATACATCAAAATTAAACTATTTAATCAAAATTTAAATTCCAAAACTTGAGGGCAAGTTTTCAAACCTTTTTCAAAACATTAGGGTTTTAACCATTTAAATTTCAAAACAACAAAACTTTTGGGGTTCAAATTTAAACTATAAAACCTAAAGGGAAAAATATGAAACCTTTCATAACAACAAGGATCAAATAACAAATAATCTAAATTAACAATTAATCATATAATTATCCATATTTGATTTATTTAATGATTTCTTGCAAAACAATTTATCAATTTACTCAAAATAATTAATCAATTATCACATAAGGAAACAATTATCTTATTAATTGATAAATATCTTTAGTTAGATCAAAATTATAGTCAAATATATCATATAATCGGATTAATATTGATCTAACATGATAAGGTAACTATCCATAAGCAAAAACAGCAAGAAATCGCGAAATACCCTCCATCTAACGAGTTGACTCGTCGAGTCAAGCTTGGACTCGTCGAGTCTGCATGGACTCGGCGAGTTCAGCCATGGACTCGGCGAGTCCAGCCTCCAGAATCCAAAAAATCGAATTTTCCAGTTATACCATGCATCAATACAATTGAAACCAAGCTAGGCTCTGATACTACTGATGAGTTTTGGTCATAAGAACATCCTATGTGCTCATACAAACCCTAATGCTTGGATCTAGGTTTCTCTATTATACATGCAATTCATCCAAGACTATAAACCCTAGATCTAGCATATGATAATCAATATAACATATAATTAGGGTTTAGATCATACCTTGATTGTTATGTAGCAATAACAATCTCAAATCCTTCTTGTATTGACTTTAGAAAGCTTAGAGTCACAAATGTCACTCCTCTAATGGTTCACAAACACCAAGAGCAAGAGGATGAAGAGGAGAAGAGAAGGAGGCTGCCCAAAACATGTGGAAACCCTAGAAGGAAGCTTGTCCACGTTTTTGAGCCTTAAGGGTTCTATATATAGTGAGGCTATTAGGGTTATCTAACAAGGAAACCCTAATTTGGATGCTTAAGCCCTAAGCAACCCATGGAGCCTTTTCCTTAAGGCCTTGGACGATTTCATATGGGCTTCCTCCATAGAATTCGTCCACCTTATAATATAAGGCAATCCATGGCCCAAATTGCAATTATCTTATAATTACAATTTCAGTCCCTTAAGTTTAATTAATCTCTTATAGTCACAAAACTAATTACCAATTAATTATTGACTAATATTAATTAAACAATATGATTTCTCCTTTAATATATTATTCCCATAATATATTAATAAATCATATTTAATCCTTTCTCTCCATAATTCATCCTATCAAGTTGCTTTGGTGAAGGCAACCCAAAAGGATCATGCACCATCGGGTCAAGTACATACCAAAATAGTTATGGACTTAGACACTAATCCAATAGGAAGTAAGAGCAAAAGGAAGATAAAGGCAAACCTCCGTCTGAGTAGGGCTAGAAAAGGTCGCCCGAAGGAACCTTGTCACACTCTTGTCTATGACAAATGGTGGAAGAGACAAATCGATGAATCAACCGATATATATAGGAGAACAGAAGGCACTCTCCTTGGCTGTCCTAGAGACATAAGTCCCCCGAGTGTGGGCCTAGACCTACATCTAGATATACTCCTATGGTGGGGCGGTAATACAACTGTCAAGGTAAGCATAAAAATGAGGGCTAAAAGTCTCCTCAACAGTGTAAATCCTTAGACAACTCTCCCTAGCTCGATCAGGCTACAGGAGCAGGATACGCCTCCCAGGCGAAAAGTAAAAGTTGATGGTCAGTCCATCGCGTCGGCTCCTTGTCGAAAAGAACTCAGCTAGGGTTAATAACATGTCTTGGCTGATACCATGGGAGATGTATTTCGCATGAATATGACTTTTATTATCATTCACTACTTATAATATACATAATAGCCTAATAATAAGGAATTGAAATACTATACATAACATATAATTATCTACCGCTATCGTGTTTATCAATATCTAGATTATCGTGAAGAAACATCATTGAGGTAACGGTATGTTTTCGATAGAACCGACTTGTTTCTCAGTAGGTTTTGGTGGCTTCTTTGAAAACATTAAGGAAGCTTGTGCTGCTGTGTCATCTTCTTGCTTCTTTGGGCCCTTTGGTGGTGTTTTCCACGGACTATTATCTATAGCACCAAAACTACCCTTGGGATCATCACTTGCAGTGGGCTCATCAGGCTGCGGCTTTGTGATCCTTATGACGCCATTGGGGCACAATGCCATCATCGCCACTGTCTCATAAACCTATTACCAGATCACCATAAATAATCAAGTAAAAAACTTGACACGTGTGGTTAGCCATATAAGAAGATACCTTGCATATATCATCTGCTTTTTCAACCCAACGTTTGCCTTGACACGTAATAATAATATACTCTTTGCACTCCTTAAACAACTTGTACAGATCTTCGTTAGTTGAAATTCTGGCCTCAGCAATCGTACATCCTGAACTGAGCTGAAATTTTGAAATATTTATATCATCAAAACATACATTTAATGATTTGAAATATTAAAATTATGGTTCTTAACAGAAATAAAGAGATTAAATTGGTTCGATTGTGCTTACAAGAGAAAGAAACAACTGCTCAAAGAAACCAGAAGGTGAGATGTTCTCAAAGCCATGCAGAATACCTTCCCTATATAGAACGATACCGATTTCCTTCAAATAGGGAACAGCGAATTTTATAAATGAAAAGTAAATTACTGTTCTGAACCCTGGGTATAATTGCGTTTTGGAATTTTCGTCCTTATCTAGGCTTCTTGTTGCATTTGTGGACTTTTTTCAAGTAAAATGACTACATTATGTCCCTAGTACGACTGATTTTTGTAATCTTGGTCGTAAAATTAGTCATGTGCTTGGAACATATACAAGAAAACGTTACAAAAATCTCAAATAATGACTAAAACTGAAAGAGAAAAATTATTGGTACTAAAATTTCAAAAATCAACTATATTCAGTAACCAAAAATGTAATTTACTCTTGAAAAAATGAAATCATCTCACTTACACTGATAAATCCTCATCGTATAATGGAGATTGTTTAACAGCAGGTATCGATTTTGCAGCTTCCCATAGTTCTCGCCACAAATTACCTTAAAATCTTGAAATTAAGAAAACCCGCAGAAAAAAAGAGATAATAAGAGGGTGTAGATATATATATACCTTCTTTTTGCATACGCGAACTCAGCTGTCCTTTAGAAGAAGAAAGATCACCATTAATGGATTCTTTACCCTCATCATCTGTTGATGTTTCTGTCCAGTCAGGGGGTGAGTGCCATCTAACGAAATCTTCTAATATGCACCCTGGATTTGCTGCCTAAAACATGATTAATTTATAGCCCAATTAAGCAGAAACACTAAGCTATATAGCCGTTAAAATTTCCTTTTTAATGAAACCATTTTGGTTAAAATTTCACCTTGAAAGCCTGCATGTCAGACAGAAGCTGAGAACACCCCGCACCAACACTGAGCACATATATAAAGAGTCAATTTTTGTGAAAAATCATACAAGTTTGGAATAAATGGGATGATAGAATAAGCAGCTTAATGGAATGAGTTATGCTCATGTTTGTTTGGTCTGATAGAGGAAAGGAATGAATTTCAAATGAATTTAATTCAGTGTACGTACGTAAAAGTAAAAGAGATTATAAAAGTCAAGGTCCCATACATATCATGGTCATTGGAACTTCATCAAAGCCAAGAAGATTGACTTATGTGGTTTAGCCGTATGATTTGATTTTGTTTTGAACCCACAATTTGCATTGTATTGTATGTAAATATACATAACTTTAAACTCTATTTAGCACATTATTTTACTTATAATTAAAGAATTTTTATTTATAAAAACGTAACAGAAGCTCATTAATTAAACACCAAATGATTTATGATAAAGTTAAAAAAAAAATTGTTATTTCAAAAAATAAAACCGTAATTTAATTAAGATAATAAAAAAAATGTAACTTTTTATGTCAATAATGTTTAAATAAATAAAAACTGAAAACTTTCATCTTATTTCACAATGATATTAACGAAAAACCACCCATTAACTAAGGAACGAAAATCTACAATTTTGAAAGAAGCACATCCCTTCATGACTGATCTATTCCAATTCCACATCATCACATAAAAACAAACAAAACAGTTATTTTATTTATTTATTTATTTATTTATTTTCATTCCTTCCATGATTCCTTCATACCAAACGACTACCTTGATGCACTAACCTCCCAGTACGTAACACAAGCTCCTCCGTTTCCCTAATAACTTCTTCAGTAAGCAACGGCCCTTCCTATGAACCAAAACGTTAACAAAAACAGGAGTCGATTTCATGATAACCAATGGCATATCTCGTAAATATGATCAAATTAAACCTGCATAATAGGTGTATACACGGGTTCACCAGTTTTTAAAAGTGTGGTGTTCTCAAGTCGTTTGTGAGCTCCTAATCGGAGCACACGTTCCCCAGAGCTAATCTTAGCATACAAATCAGGATCACGATTGGCTTGTTTTAGAACCGCATCTAATGATTGGGTGGCAATAACTCGCCTTTGTTTCCTCGAAATACAACAATTGATAACCTGCGAATCCTGGTACAAAAGACAGGAATTTAAGTTTGGGATATCATCCGGAGGGATTCCTGGTATGTATTGTCCTTCACACCATAGCCTTCTCAACTGTACATCAAATATTCAAAAAAGCATGCATCAAGAGAGAAAGTTAACATACGTCTAATTAAATAGATTGTGTTAGCATTGAAACTTATGACATGAAATCACCCGTCAACCTATCAAACGTATATATATATATATATATTAGTTTTTTTTTAATATTTTATTTAATCTTATAAATTCAAAAAATACAAAAAGCAAAATCTCAAATTCTTAAAAATGTACGTAGAATCTTTTTCCGACAATTAAATTTTAACAATTTTTTGGGTTTGTAAGTTGGTTAATAACTAAGTCTATATTTTTTTTTTACTTTATTTAACCTTTAAAATTTCAATGGGTCCAACCAGGTCGACCTGTTTATCGTTGGGTTGTGAGAAAAATAGATGGGTCAACCCGTATTGAAAAAATTGTAACCTTATCATTATGCATGCTGTGTAACGTTGAAAATCTCAACCCATTTAATCAAAGAGTCTACACAAACCCAACGCAACCATTGTGAGCTCCATACAAGATAGACAAGAGCAACTCACTTCTAAAACTACCCTCGACCAAAACAATGCCATTTTCCTCAAAGTTTTCAAACTTCCAACAACTGCAGCAAGCTCCGTAACGAAGCTCTCGGCAGGTGCTCCATGAAGTTCTTTGGAAAAATTAGTAATCATTTTATTCGTCTTAAAACAAGATCCAACCTTCTTTCGAGAAAAGTTTCCTTCTGCAAATATCTTGCAATGATTATAATGGTAGTGAAATGTTATCAAGAGGGACTTCAAGAAACTAAACAATGTCACTTTTTTCAGGAAAGACAACATTATAAGTTAGTAAGTAAAGAATTTACCCGCATTGAGAAGTGAATGGATAAAAGACATTACTTTTTCATTACGACCAAACTCAGAAGAAAACTTATCATCTTCCCTCTCCCCCACTACAAATGATTTCATAGCAGATAAGCTTAAACCAGATCTCTCTTTTACAGGTGATGAATCTCTTGATGATGCCAAAAGATCCTTCATCGACCTTAAACCTTTTGTGGTCCTGATTTCATCATCATAACATGTAGATCATTCACAAATAAAAGCACAGAATTAAAAAGTTATATTAGAAAATACTTACTGAAAACCTATGGCCAATTGCTTTAGCACGGCTGATGATGGTATGATATTGTTATTCACCTCAACATGAGCTGGTGAATTGTCCTCTTTTGCCTAAAATATATGAAGATATTTGTATAATGAACATACGTACTACTAAGTATTGCTTGGATATGGGTTTTTAATGTGATTATTGTTACATGTTTTACTTTTACAGAATGTTTATGTGAGAAGAAGAAATTACCAGAAAATTAGGAATCCCCTTTAATAGGTACACATTTCCATCAAAAATCGGAAACGACATTTTCGGATTATCGGTTCTCTTAGCTTCTTGGACTCCCTTTCTTCCCAAAATCTTACGTTTTCCAACGAGTCCTGCCGAAAATTTATCCATGCTTAGTATCTTAGATTGAACATCAAACATATACATTGATCGATTAAAACCCTTCGAATAGTGTAATTGGACCATAATGAATTGGAATATGAAACAATGCAGATTGTGGCCAAAAACATGGAGAATGAATATGTACCTAAGTTACAACGAGAACCATTATTTCCGGATATCGGCGATTTCTTTAGGGAATCAACTTCTTTCAGGCAATGAGGATTTCAGTTGAGATACATGATATAAAGAGAGCTCAAAAAGGAATTACAAGCTTCTAAATATAGATTGATTTTGAAAACAAGTGGCAATCAAGAGAGATGGAAACCTAGATCGGCGGAGTAATCTGATTTTTTAATATCCGTGATTTTCTGGTTGGTGATCAAGTGATTTGTGAGAGCGTATTTGTAGGGAAATCTAGTTTGCTTCCATTTGATTCGTGGAACCACGAAATATACATAGAATTGACTATTCAGTGTAGTGTGTATAAGTAGATTTAAAAAACACCTCTACTTAAAAAACATGTAAAAGTCATAACTTTTTTTTACCAATAATATTAAGAGAAATTAAATTTTTTCTTAGTTTTTATGCCTACAAATATTCCTACACAATAATATTATGACAAGTGTCATCATTCCATATTTTTGTAACTAACTCATTAAGGCTATATTAAAAAATATCAAATAAACTTAAATTGACTCTACAAGAAACGGGACCTATAGGGACGACAAATATCGTCTCTATAACATGTCGTCCCTATAGCTTTCATCTTCATAGCCCCGTCGCAATAGATCCTTTTGGTCGTTGCTATAAATATCGTCGCAATATGCATCCTTTAGAGACAACATGTCGTCTTGTTTTGGTTCATCGCTATATGATGTTGGTCTCCATAGACGAAACTATAGAGACGACATGTCGTCTCTATAGGTATATCTATAAAGACAACATGTCGTCTCTATAGATAGAGATGTAGAGTGGGCGTGCATACCCTTTAGCGACAACTTGTGGTTGTGGTAGATGCACCAATAGAAACGACATGTCGTCTCTATAGATCCACCTATAGAAACAACATGTCGTCTCTATAGGTATACCCATAGAGCGATTTTTTTTCTCTATAATTTCCCAGTATTCCCAGGCTTTGTTTTGTGGGTGTTCAGCATCCTACTTGCATTGCAATAACTTCACCAGTTATCTAGCAAATACCACCTTTTCGGTTAAATAAAAAGTCAAAAAATTTCTTGAAAACTTTAAATAATTAATTTCTTATTTCAATTTTTTAAAAAAGAAAAACAAAAAAAGGAAAACCAACCTCCAAAAATAACAAGGTCATATTTGACATCCAAGGAGTTGAAAATTTCCCAAGATGCCACCTGAAATTACTTTCTAAATGTAGCAATATAAATTTCCCACCATGCTGAAAATTTCCTACCAAGCTGAAAACAAGTTCCTGTTGTTTGGTAACCTGAAAATTTCCCACCAAGCTGCCAAAGGTACTATGGACCTACACAAAGGGTAAAATCACTTAGGGTGCGTTTGATAATGAGCTGATTGGGTCTGGTCAGTAATTTTAGCTGACTCGGTTTGGTCAGCCCGTTTGATGAAGCCCAAAAATGACTGACTCGGTAAGCAATAGCTGACCCAGCTCCTTACTCGGTCCGCCTAAAAAATGTTGCTGACCGAAACAGATAGACGATAATCCTCATTTGCCCTCATCTCTTTCATGCTAGTTTCTTCCTCGATCGCTAAACAAAAACTTGCCCATGCTACTCCTTCCTCCGCTCAGCTACACCGTGCTCTCCACCTTTATCGGCGTGTATGGCAACCCGCCATCTGCACCGCAACAAGCAAGTCCAGTGAATCTCAAACCTCAAATTGATTTCTCCAAATCGTTTGCCACATCCACTTCGTCCCCATGCACAACTCGAAAACAACATCTTTGATTTCGATTACAGATATCCCCTACGAATTCTTTGATTTCGATTAACGGGTAACAATCTTGATTTCTCATATTTTTCTTCTTTGAGTTTGATTACAGTTGTAAAATTCGATTGGATCCATTGGTTTAATTTGAAGCTTTAAAATTCTGGGTTCGTTATACTGCTTAAAGTTTTCTTTTTGGGTTTTATATGTACATGCTTACTAAGAATTACAAGTTTCATAGTCGCAGTTGGAACTTTTGGTCTTGTTAACATATGATAGAGTTTGACCAACACAAATTTTGTTCCATACTTTTACATAGTTTTTTATTTTAAAACATGATGATAACTCCTTATTGAAACTGAATAAAAGTTAACTGTCTAAATTTTCAACATGGTTTTGGTTTGTTTGTTGTATCATCAAATTGATTCATTTGTTTGTTGTAAATAGCTAATGGAAATCGTTGATTGATTCATGTGTTTATTGTAAGTAGCTAAGGAAAATCACCAAATCGATTCATTTGTTTGTTGTATCACCAACTCCAATCAAAGTTCATTGCTTTTTCTTAATCAAGAATAAAATTCATTATTATTTTTTGGCATTATATAAAGTTTTGCATTAAGGGGTAATATGGTCATTTTTCATCATTCATCACAGTCAGTCAGAGATATAATCAAACAACATGGTTTCAGTCAGATGTGGACTCAATCAGACGTTCTAATTCAGTCAGCACTAACTCAGTCAGTACTAACTCAGTCAGCAACTATCAAACGACCCCTTAGTAATTTAAAATCACCAAGCTGCCAAAGGTACTATGGACCTACACAAATGGTTGTAAAGTGTTTACATTTACTCGGGTCAACTCCAAATTGAGTCAAATCTATTTGACCAGTCTTGAGCACCTGCATACACCACATGAATGACAATTTGGAATTTAAATTTCTAACAAATAACAAAACTACCCTTGAATAACAAAGGAGAAAAAGGAAGAGATGCTCACATAAGTGAAAGAATCTACTTGTTTGCGGAAAGGAGGGCTCTGTAGCACCATTAATTATTGTAGCAGCTCCATTAATTATTCTGGACTCCATTGCCCCTGTAGTGAATATAATATTATTTCTTGGTGTTTTTTACTTTAAAAAAAATGATAAAATAAAAATAGAGAGCCTTCATCTTACCTCAGCCAAATGGGATGCCACTTGTTCTTAAACCTATATAAACAAAAATTCAAAATTAAAATTAAATCAGTGTGATTAAAATTATAAAGTCATACTCCAATTATCATGAAATAATTGCAACCTTTTGCTTTTGGGAGGTTTTGGTAATCATTACTTGATATTTAAACCTCTTATTTTGTATTAAATTAGGGACAATTTAGATATTTATACAACTATATGCAAGTCAAAAACATTGCACTTTTATTAAGGGCAAGCTATCAAAATCATAAAAAATATAAAATAAAAATAATTAAATAGAACATGATTTTCAATTTTTGTCCCACCCAAAAAAAATGGAATAGAGACTCGCTCTGTGTAAAAGACATAAATGCCCTTATCATAAAAATAGCCCTAAAAACATTCTCCCATATCTTTCTTTTTGTTAATGAAAATGAGAAGGGCATTCACGTCTTTTATACAAATGACAAATAAAGACCTAGTTTTTGTCCCCTAATTCAATGATAAAAAAAAAAAATGCTCAAAATTATTACCTCCATTAGGATCTGCTGCCTCACCTACACATTATCACAGCAAGAAATTAGTTCAAAACTATTTAAAAAAATTAGAAAATAAATAAGTAAAAAGTAGGAAAATTTAATGACATGCTTGAAGGTCCGATATTACTTAATATTCTTTGAAGATCTGACAATTTAACATGTCCTGAAGAGGACACATCACTAATTAATTATGCACCTATACTTGGTCTAACATTCCACAATATTATTAACATTAACATTACAAACAAGGGTAATTTGGTAAAAAGTTAGGATGAAAAATAAAGGGTAATTAGGTAAAAAGTTGACATTTTATATTAAGTTCTTATTCTTTTGTTTCTTTTCTAGACTAAATAAACAGTCTGAATGAGACTAAATGACCATTTTACCCTCACAAACAAATTTCACAATATGCATCATTGTAAACATGAGAGAAGTTAGGAAGAAAAAAAGAAGGGAAAATAGGTAAAAAGTGGGTGTCTTGATACATTAAGCCATGTTTTTTTTTGCTTAACCGATTAAAATTGGATTAAGTCAAAACTAAGTCAACAGGGGTATTTTAGGCCATCGGAAAATGAGGTTTGAAAAATATTCGAGCTTGAGGATTCGTAAGGTAAAAATAAATTAGGGGAATTTGTGAAAAATTTGGACTTCTTGGGAAAAGCCTTGTTTCCTTGACTTTTATATTAAGATATTCTTCTACATCAAGTTAAATAATAACCCTGATGTTATCGATATACATAAAGAGATGTGATGATGGAATGGAATGAACAAAGGAATGGAATAAGCATGGTGGTGGAATGGGTCATTCCATTCCCTCTTCAATTACCATATACCAACTACCAAACACTACCTAATTCTGCTTACTTGTTGTGGCAATGCACTAAGTCCAAAATCAGAAACCTTCAGCTTTCCTTCAATATCAAGAAGAAGATTTCCAGGCTACGTATTACAAAAAAAGATTGTTAGCAGAAAATAATAATAATAATAATAATAATAATAATAATAATAATAATAATAATAATAATAATAATAATAATAATAATAAATCTTTTCACCATAAAAGAATTCTATTCTTAAGTCTAAAGTCTAAACCTTTTTTCTCACCTTTAAATCTCTATGATACACACCCTTTTCATGGCAATATGCAACAACATCAATAAGCTGTTGAAAGTACTCTCTAGCTTCCTTCTCAGAAAGCTTTCCTTTGTGCACCTGCAACCAAGGGTATAAAGGGAAGAGGGACAAAAACTGATTTCCTTTATGATGTCTATTGATTAACACATAACAAGTAAAAATGCAATCTTTATGTAAGGATTAAGTGATGTAAGATTGTTGATGTTTGAAGGAACAATAACACTTATCAAATTCATGTCTAATCATCTGTTTCATAATTCATATACAACCAAACTTTTAGATGAAAATAAATAAAAAAATATTCCATTTAGCTATATAAAATGTAATAATAACTAATGATACTCACAAGACCTCAAGATAGTGTGAATGGAATTGTGCATGTTAACTGATTTTCTTCAAATAACCTGCTCAGCTACCAATTAAAACACAATAACAAAAATCAGTTGCTTGAAACAGTTTCTTCATATGAGTTCAATAACCTACAATCATCTTAAAGTCATATACTAGATTACTACTGATGCAAGTCCATATCATTAATGCTTCCCTATGTAGAAAAAATTCCTAATTATTGACCATTATAACAAATGAAATACAATAAGAAATTCTTCCTTAATAGGCAATTTTTCATAATCATAACTGTAAATATATTACTTGACTTGATGTTTATATGTTGAAGTCTATATTAATTAATAATCAGCTTTTTCATCACTTTCAACAGGTCAAGAAGCACAATGAATACAGAAAGAGAATCATATCCGATTACGAGGTTGTCATGACAATGATCGGTGCTGCAAACATATCTATGTGAAAAAAATACCTTTAATCGCAGAAGCAAAATCCACAGAGAAATCAATACTCCAGACTTGACAATGATAGGTAGCCTATAGCGACGACAAATGTCGTCCCTATAGATCTCGTTCCTATAGGTGGTTATTCTTGTAGTGTGAATGGTGATTTGTCATAATTTTAGTGGGTAGGAATAATTGTAGGCATAAAATGTAGGAGGTAATTTAATTTCTCTAATTTTAAACTACTCCTAACCTAATACCTAATTCCACCGACCAGATTTGGCATTGTAACATCCGGATTCCCAAGTATATTATTCTATTCTTTTATTTTTGGAGGTTGTGGAGGGACTCGGCGAGTTGGTGCTTAGACTCGCCGAGTAGGGTCGCGGATTCTTATCCGGGTTCATGGCTGGACTCGGCGATTCCACGCTTGATAAGTTATAAAAAAACTTAATGATCGATTAGATCTTCTTAACAGGTAATGCGATGAATGTAAAAGCAATAAATAACACAAGTATGGATCAAGATATGTCGAATGATTAGATCAAACAATCCTCAGCAGAGCTCGACTAAGAACTTCCACTGTAGAGAATTCTAGGGTTACAAGAACGATAATAATAAACTTGCTGAATAAATCTCTGATCGTTCTATTCTATCGTTTCTATCTAAGATGCATGCAAGCACCTATATATATACTAAACCCTACAAAAATCACGGATGGACAGGCCCATATCGGAGATACATATTGGACTAGCTAACGAGCCCAATAGACGCAATACATAACACAAAACACGACCCAACAATCTCCCCCTTTGCGTCAAATTGGAGCGAGACTACTTCTTCTTCTTGCTTGGGCCAGCAGCGGGAACTTTCTTCGTAGTATCAAACAGACGTGAGATTAGTGCCAGGATAGTCTGTCTGAACTGAATGTACCATTGAATCATGTCATCAAAGTACTTGACATCATCTACTGTGTTCTGCTTGCATCTGTAGATGATCCCCAAAACGTGTTCTAAATAGGCAGTGGTGTATAGATGTTTGTCAGCCAAGGCGAAAAGACATTTATGTCCTTCATTCCTGGTAAACATGACCGAGTTCCTCTTCAGGTCAATCTTACCCATCTGCATCAGGTTGAGATCACTGGCAGAGCCAACAGGAGATATTGTAGGTTTCTTCTTAAATACGCTCGCAATCTCCTGATCCATCAATGCAATTTCCATGATGTAGCACACGAGCATCCTCCTGAAGTGGTCGATGATCGGACCGTATTCAGCTTCGTTAGTAAGGAGGATGTTGTGCAAGATAATCCAATCATGGGGATTAAGGTTGGGAAGATCTGCAAGGGAAATAGCATGTCCAGCTTTGGTAGATCCCCGAAGTACCTTGAACCGAACGTTGGTGAAGTTACCTTCCCTATACGGCTTCAAGACCCGAACGTTGACAATTTTCTGAGCACTCCAAGTCTGATATTGGGGTTGAGCAGCCTTCAGATAGAAATCAATTAAGTCCCGATCAACCTGTGGATGAGGATGAGGGAACTCTGCAACGTTGGAGAAGGCATGAAAGATAAACGCCTTTCGGGTCAGTGACATGTCGAACTGTGAGTCGACAGTGTTGGAACAATCTAAAGAGATCACAGGTTCCAGCCACAAGATACTTGGTGTGTCGATGGCTTCTTTAATCATCCTCTCGAGAGTCCAAGAAGGAAAAAGAGTTTTCCTACTCTCAAGAAGGTCGTGGGCTTCTTTCTGTTTACGTTCGGCTTCTTCAGCCTCTCTTGCCACACGATCACTGATATCAGCCTCTTTGTCTCGACCTTGACGCTTCAATAGGTCGGCGATCGTCTCTTTATCTTCTTCTTCGCTCTCCTCAACAATCTTTTTTCCTCTATCTTTCACACCAGAACCGGAGGCTTGGCCCACTGGAGGAGGTTCGGTTGTGTAAGTTGTTGTTGAGGTAGGAGGCGGTTGAGACATCGTTTCCTTCTCTCCCCCTTGTTTCGGAATGGACACGAAATCAAGGAGCCCTTTGATTTTGCTGAGTAGGGCAAGGGCGGGAGCGAGCTTTTCTGCAAGGTCACGCCTCACAGTGTAGTTGAGAATTGGATCATGTGCTTCTAGGATGTTTGAGATAGCAGAGTGGACATCCGAAACTCACGATTTTATTACCTCTCTTTCAGATCGAAGAGATTCAATCTCCTGTTGAGAGTGGGAGAGTTGAATGCTCTTGACCTTCAGAGCTGTAGTCTTCCTCGCGAGAGCATCCATGAGAGTGTTCTCGGTAGCCAAATCTTCTTGAAGCTTGGAGAGACGCTCTTCGATGGTTGTGCGGAAAGCTGAGTTGTCGTCAGAAATGGTTTGACGAAGAGAAGCGAAGGACTTCAACTCAGTTCCGACTGATGTTGCCAGCTGGTGGACAATAGGTTCCAGCGTAGTCTTGGCAGCGTTGGCACTCTCCTGTAAAGACGTCAACAGGGAAGAGGCATCAGTAAATAGTTTATCGACTTTTTCAGTCGCAGCCTGACAGGCTTTTGTGGAGGCATCGATGGCGGTGGTGGCTGAATCAAGAGAAGCTTGCTAAGCTTTGGAGACAGTGTCAACAATTTTCTAAACTGCGGCTTCAGATAAGGAGGACTGAGACATAGAAGAGGAGGCGATGAGCGAATCAATTTTGTCATGTAGCTCCTTGAGATGCCTCTTTATGACAGGAGCTTCGTCATCATCGTCACTTTGTACCTGAAACGGACTGAAATAGACCGAGTCGAAGGTCATATCCTCCCCGCCAAGAAGAGGTTCTTCACCTTCTGATGCATGACCAAGAGAAGATGGTGGTGGTGAAGCTGGTGGTTCGGTAGTATGGGTAGGTTCGGGTTGGGTTGTTTGTTCGGGTGTGGGTGTAGGTTCGGGTGCTGGGGTGGTTTCGGGTGCGTTAGTATGAACCCCCATATCAGATACGTTGGTTCGCACTTCGGCAATGGTGGTTGTGGTTGCTTCAGTAAATATTGGTGGAGGTACTGGGATGGAAGTGGTTGGAATTTGTATAGTGGAGGTTATGGGGGGAATGGAAGTAGGAATGGTTTTAGGTGGAGAGGAAATAGGAAAAGTAGAGACATGAACTTCAGGGGTTGGAGATCGTGGTGGAGTGTTACCACATTGAGAGCCTTCAGAATCAGAACTCTCACCATCAGACTCGCTTGAGGAGGAAGCGATAACCAGCTTTCGCCTTGGTTGGGTTTTTCTCCTCTTCTACTGTGGAGACTGAGCAGCCCTGGTGGGTTTCCTCTTCTTTGGAGACGGGCCTTTTGCCCCCATGACCACCTGTTTTCCCTTATCATCCTTCTTGCCTCTTGGAGAAGGCTTGTCGGCGTCATGAATTGATTTCAGCATCTCCAGAGTAAGATCCCTCGGACCAGAACGCTTGAACCCCTTGTATGTCTTGATAATCCGGCTATCAGCAGGAACATCCCCATACATGGTTTCCGGGATAGACCCGTTGAAGGGAAACTTAGAAGCATCCGACACAATGATCTTCGTGGTATGGAAGGTACCAATCGAAGACATTGGAGCACCAGCGACAATGGGGACGTGGTACTTGTCCATCACCCATTTCGTGATAATAGTCCAAAACCTGGCATAAGAGATCTCCAAGTGACGGGAAGTTGAGGAGAGACTCTGAATAAGCTGTTGCCATAGGACCGACCCATAATCCATGTTGATGCCATTGTAGATTCCATACATGATGGAGAGAAATAAACGACTGGCTCCATCGGACCCGGCACTTCGTTCAGATAAACCCTTGAACAAAACAGTGAACATCCCATTCCACTGTGGAGGTAGGCATGACTTCTTGAATTTCATCACCGTAGTAAGCACCTCCGTGAATCCCATGTTGTAGAACATGTTGAACAGATGACCCATGGGAATTGATTCCGGATTGACCCTGAAAGAATCCGCGTCAAACCCTAACAACGAGCAAAACCACTGCTTTGAAATCGACGCCTTATGCTGAAAGACATCGAAGAAGATTCTGTCGACGACCTTGTCGTAGTGAGAGGTGGCAAAGATTTGTGACAGGAACTCCATTGGAACAGTCTCAACCCTGGAAAGAGCAGGAGCGATTGGAGAAAACTTCAGGCACTCCATGATGGGGAACATGAATGCGTCATACGAGTGAGGGGTTAAATCGATGATCAAGCTTTGATGTGGGCGAATGGGCAAAATGTGGGATGTTGCGTGTACTGAGGAAGAATCTGCCATTGCTTTGAAGAAAGTGGAGGAGATGATGAACAGTGAAGGGTGAAGAATTTCTGGCTCTCAGGAAATATAGGCATGGTAAAGAGGTAAATGGTGGTTTACACCGCCTTTTATAGTGAGGGTAAAGGAGAGAGAAAAATCTTTCCAAATCTTCGATCGAAAAACGAAGGGTTTTTCGGAGTTGACTGACGCGTGACAGTTGGGGTAGCCGATGATCACGCATGAGAGAAAGTGTCAGGCCCTAATTACACGCCTTCCCATCAGGCGCCGTTTGGAGAGGAAACGGTTCCAATTCGCACGCTTTACATTCTGGCGCCGTTTGAAGTCAAATCGATTGATCTCCCGCCTGAGTCAGCATGTCTTAATCTTATCCCTTTAAATTGTAACGGCATCTTTTAAAATTCTCCCACGTGGATTAAAATTCACCACAAGCTTTTAAAACAACCAAGCCAATTAAAACCCCTTGAAATTAATGAAACCAGAATTTTGGAAAATCAAAAAGATTTTCGTGCTGAGTGTGTAAAAAATAAGAAGAAATAAAACAACACTTTTTGAGGGATTATGTGATGTCAATAAAAACACGAAACAATGGATCCCGGGCACGAATCTCTTCCTTCAAAGTCAAGAGAGACCTTAAAGTGTTTGTGTGGTTTCCCGTTGAATAACGATCAGACACTTGTTAAGAAGTGTTGAAAGGCTTCTTTTAATTAGGCTTATGAGGGTGGCTTTCGCTTCGATTCAGAATTCCTAATCTTGAAATAAGACAGAAATCGAACGAAGTACTTGTGAGACCGGTGTAGTCTGTTGAACAAGTAGGTTTGAGATAATTTAATTTGGCTAGGAAATATATAAAATCTCAACAAAAATTAAAACTGGATCCCAAGGGAAGAAATGTTATTGGGTTTAACAATTTCATAGGAATCACACAAAAGAAAATTTTGAGATTTCATGGAGGTACGTCCGTCAATTCATTAGTGATGACTAGAGCAAATTAACCGTCAATTCATAGTGGGTATTTGAATTTTGGGTTTCACTTAGCTTGTAGTGGCACGAAACTAAGATCATAAACACAGAAATTGTGTAACCATAAACCTCAGTGGTAATTTCTGAGAGTCTCAAGGGTTACGTTGATGAAATGAATAAGATGGTGAAATGTAATGTAGATGTTGTAAACAAACCAAAGTACCTCTGCTGTGAAGAGAAGGACCAAGCAGAAAACGCTTATCTCATGTGAGAAGAGAGTTAGGTAGCTCATGATTAGAATAAATATGTGAGCCTAATTGGGAAGACAAGGTTTGTTTATACCAAGTCAGTAAGGCTATTATTCAGAATCAGGTGAGGCTTTGGACACATACAGCAACATGCTTCTAGGGACACTTAGCTAATTAAACGATTTCCCCATAAACGAACACAAAAAAAAATTAGAGAAAAAAAAGAAAATAAATAACAAAATATTTTTGGAGTTTTTGAATTTATGATAAAAAGGAAAAAATTATTTTTGGAATTTTTGAATTTATGATAAAAAGGAAAAAATATTTTTGGAATTTTTTATAATAAAAATAAAAATAAAAAAAATTAAGACATAAAAAAGATGAATACAAAAAAATGTTGGAACCGAACCCGAGCGTTCGGTTTATTTCGGTTGTGAAAAACTTTGGAACCGAACCCGAGTGTTCGGTCTATTTCGGGTGAGAAAAATTTTGGAACCGAACCCGAACGTTCGGTTTATTTCGGTTGCCAAAGAAAATAGGTTTGAAAAGGAGAATAACTTTGACAATAAGATAAATGCATTTGGAAAAATTATACATAATATCTACAACCAAGGAGACTGACTACCTTTGAGTGATGAGCGAAAAGCAGATTATGCAACCGAACCCGAGCGTTCGGTTCATTTCGGTACATTAGCACAAGACCCGAACCTGAACGTTCGGTCTATTTCGCTTCTTACTTTTAATCTTGAGAGGTAATTTTTGGTACTGACTCCGATTCCATCATACCTAGCCCTTGTAGAATTTTGTTGAACGATGCTTCAGGAAGAGCTTTGGTGAAGATGTCAGCCAGTTGATCAGTGGTTCGAACAAAATGAATTTCGACGTTCCCATCTTCCACATGATCCTTAATGAAGTGATACATCAGTGCTTTGTGCTTAGTCTTGGAGTGTTGCACTGGGTTATGACAGATCCTAATTGCACTTTCAGAGTCGCAATATAGTGGGATCTTTTTCATATTGAGTCCATAGTCCCGGAGCTGGCTTTGGATCCAAATCACTTGAGATGTACAGGAGGCAGCTGCGATGTATTCTGCTTCAGCGGTAGACAAAGATACATAAGTCTGTTTCTTTGATTGCCAGCTAACCAACTTCCCGTCAAGGAATTGGCAGCCTCCCGTGGTGCTTTTCCTGTCTAGTCCACAACCTCCAAGGTCTGCGTCGGAGTAGGCTTGGACAAAGAATCCTGAGTTGGATGGATACCATAAGCCTAGAGAGGTAGTTCGCTTGAGATACCGGAGTATGTTCTTCACTGCAAGCATATGAGGTTCACGAGGATTTGCCTGAAATCTAGCACAGTAACAAACAGAGAACATTATATCAGGCCTGCTAGCAGTAAGGTACATCAGAGAGCCGATCATCTGGCGATATAGCATAATATCGACTGCTGGCTTATCCAAGGATGAAGTGAGCTTGGTGCTGAACGCCATTGGAACTTTAACCTTGGAGTCTCCCATCATGCCGAACTTCGCAAGGAGAGTCTTGGTGTAGGCTTCCTGGTTAATAAAGATGCCTTCGGGTCCCTATCTAATGTTTAAACCAAGAAAAAAGTTAATCGGACCCATTGAGCTCATTTCAAATTTAGTCTCCATCAGTTTCTGAATTCATCCGTTAAGCTAGGATTCGTTGAGCCAAAGATGATGTCATCGACATAGATTTGAACAATCATAAGGTGGTTACCTTCCTTCTTACGAAAGAAGGTCGGGTCAACCGAACCTTGTTTGAATTTGGACATCTTTAAAAACTTGGTTAGCGTTTCATACCAGGCCCTCGGTGCTTGTTTCAGTCCATATACCGCTTTGTCCAAAATATAACAGTGATTGGGGTACCTTTCATTGACGAATCTAGGAGGTTGCTCCACGTACACCGTTTCTTCAAGTTCTCTATTTAGAAATGCGCACTTAACATCCATTTGGTAGACCTCAAAGTTCTTGTGTGCAACATAGGCAAGAAATATTCTAACGGATTACAGCCTAGCTACAGGAGCAAAAGTTTCTTCATAGTCGATCACTTCCTCCTGGCAGTATCCTTTCACCACTAGACGTGCTTTGTTTCTTATCACATTGCCTTGCTTGTCCATCTTATTTCTGAAGACCCATTTGAGACCAACAACCGAGGCATCTTGAGGAGTTGGAATGAGGCGCCAAACTTTATTTCTTTCGAATTCATTAAGTTTGTCTTGCATAGCTTGAACCCAATCGGAGTGATCAAGAGCAGTGTTAACTGTCTTTGGTTCAACTTTTGAGACGAAGGAGTTAAACATACAGAACTCTACTTTTGAAAATAAGGAAGTTTGCTTTGCCTTTAGTTGAGATCGGGTCGGGACCTTTTCAGAGACACTACTGACAACCTGTGAAACAGGATGATCTCTGGTCCATTTGACAAGAGGAGGGTAATTTGGATCATAAGATGGATCCAATTCAGCATTTACCAGCTCTTCTAGTTCAGATTGACTATCATCGTCATAAAACACATCGGCATTCTCCCCCTCGACAGATAAGCTTTCAGGTGTATCTTGAGTTTCCGGAGCTACAGGAGTTTCGGGGGGTGTAGCACCTTCGGGTGTTGTAGTACCTTCGGGTGTTGTTGAGCGTTCGGGTACTATAGGACTTTCGGGTACAGATTGGCTTTCGGGTACAGCTGGGCTTTCGGGTGCAGCTGGAGAACTGTTCTCCCCCTCAACATGTGAGCCTGGCTGTGTTGAAGAAGATGGATCCTCCACCTCAACTGAAGCACCGTGCTGTGGAGGTTCGTTTGGACTGGATTCTCCTTCATTCATTTGCTTGGCAGCATCTTCGATGAGTTGCTTCAGATGATCTACTTTGTTATTTGCTACACTAGCTTCTGAGAGAGTAGCCTTCTCTGGTTCATCGAATAACTCAACAAACTTCTCAAACAGATTTGCGATAGAGGCTGTGACTTGGCCCGTTTGAGAAAAAATTTCTCCAACTGTGTCTTCAGTGGCCTTCAGCTTTTTGACATAGATATCATCAAAAGTCACATAATAAGTTTCTTCTATCTTCCTCGAACGCTTGTTTAATACCCGATAGGCTTTCGAAGTGAGAGAATATCCCAGGAAAATCCCTTCATCGGCTTTGACGTCGAACTTGTTACGATGTTCTTTAGAGTTGAAGATGAAGCACCATGAGCCGAATACATGGAAGAATTTGACATTTGGCTTCATGTTGTTGATGATCTCATAAGGAGTGAGAGTAAATCGCTTATTGAGATATGACCTGTTCTGCGTAAAACATGTTGCAGCAATAGCATCAGCCCAAAAATATAAAGGTAAAGAAGCAAAACTTAGCATGGTTCGGGCCGCCTCACACAAAGATCGGTTTCGTCTTTCGACAATCCCGTTTTGTTGAGGGGTGTAAAGAGCTGAGAAGTTGTGACTGGTTCCTTTTTCGGCCAAGAAATCTTCGAATTCTTTATTTTTGAACTCCAACCCATTATCACTTCTGATGTTGCGAACGACTTTCCTCAGCTGCACTTCAACCTGCTTGATAAACATCTTTAGCTTGAAAGTTGCTTCAGATTTGTGCTTCAGAAAGAACACTCATGTAAAACGTGAAAAGTCATCAACAATGAAAACAATATACTTGCTACCGCTAATGCTTTCGATAGATGATGGACCACACAAGTCAATGTGAATTAACTCTAGTGGTTCAACAATTTTAGTGTTTACAATCGATGGGTGACTTTGAAGACTTTGCTTCCCCATTTCACATGCAGCACATAAATGTTCTCGATCGTACTTGAGCAATGGAAGACCTCGAACATGACCTCCGGTGACAAGTTTGTTGATATCCTTGAAGTTGAGATGAGAGAGCCTTCGGTGCCACAGCCAGCTTTCGTCAGATTGTGCTTTGGATAAGAGGCAGATAACTGGATTTCCTTTTATGGGTTTGAGATTCAGGGGAAACATTTCGCCTTTGCGCTCTGATTTGAGAATAACTCTTTTCGTTTTCTTCTCTATTATCTCTGAACCCTCATCGTCGAATGATACCTTGAGACCGGTACCTCCAACAAGCTGAGATACACTGATGAGGTTGTGTTGTAGTCCTTCAACGTATGCAACCTTTCTAATCGTGAAGTCTCCATTTGTTATCATTTCATAACCTTTTATCGTGTCGAATGAGTTGTTCCCGAACTTGACATTTCCACCATTTGAAAGAGATCGATATTCTCCCAGCTCTTCCTTCATCCCTGTCATATGACGTGAGTAGCCACTGTCAATATACCATTCTTCGTCAAACTGTTCGTCACTGATAACCTGCAAAAATCAAGCAGATTTAGGAACCCAAAGTTTCTTGGGTCCACGTGAGCCTTTCACAGGTACAGGAATAGTAAGAGAGATGTCAACAAGATATGTTCTTTTTATTAAAGTTGTTTCATCTTTCTTTTTAATGGTGAAAAACTTAATTTTATTGGGATTTGTTACTGTCGGTTTGGATTCAGGTTTAGGCGTTTGGATCTTGGGATGTTTTTGATCAGTCTTGACTGAGGAAACCTTCGATTTTCCTTTCAAATCTGTTGAAGATTTTGGATTTTGAGTTTGAACAGAATTGGATTTAGAAGGAGATTGAGAGGAATTAGAAGAGTTAGAACGAGAGAAGTTAGACTGAGAAGTTTTATTGACTTGAGGTCCTGAGTGACACTTTTGTTTTTGGTCATTTGTGGGACCGAACCTCGAACTTTGGTCGCTTTTGCTTTCGGAACCGAACCTATGCTTTCGGTAGCTGGTGTTCTCTGAACTGAACATTTGTCTTCGGTTGTCATATTTTTCAGAACCGAACTTGTCCTTTCGGTTGTTATGATCCTCAGAACCGAACCTCTCCTTTCTGTTGTTATTACTTTCTTGCGGTCTAACATCACTTTTCTCTGACTTCGAATTTCTGTCATGATAAGAGAAATGGGCGTTTTGAGATTGCCAAAACTATTTTCGTTCAGAGAGATTCTTCTTGTATCTCTGATTCCTTTGCTGTTTTTGATTCTTCACTTGCTTCGGTTGTCGATGGATATTGGCTTTTTGCTTTTGCTTTTTGTCAGCCGATTCACTTTGAACTGATGATGTTTCGCTTGAAGGTGTGACTTCTTTTGCAGAAACTCCTTTTTCTTCAGGAACATCTTTTGTACCACTAGTACTTGGCATGTCGAAGTTATCAGGCTTGTTCAAAGGCTCTGGCACATATCTGCCTTTGGTTTTCCAGGACGTCCGTTCTGACAGACAAACGGTTTCGTCAGCATTGTCGATAGGGGCGGACCAGAAGAACTCATCACAACCATCAGCATTATCTTCGTTTACAATGGCGGTGAGTTTGGCTGTCTGATGTTCGGTTACACCTGTGACCTTATACACCTGATTTGGAGTTGTCCTTACCTTTTGGTATACAACAGCCTTTTCTTCAAGGATTGGGGACTTTTGTTGGGACAGACGAGCAAACTCCATAGAATTTTCTGAAATAAGATTTTTGTGGTTTTCAGTTTCGCTCTTGACAAACTCAGAACAGTCAACTTCATCCTCTACAGAAATTCCACTCATATCATCATCCTCATTAAGCTCAGATGCATTTTCAACATCAATTTTATTTTCTGAGCTTAAGTTGGCATTCAATGAATCAAACTTTTGTATGGTTTCGGTCCTTAGTTTCAGCTTATCATTTTCATCCAAAAGATTTTTCAACATGTCCTTATGGTCCTTGGACTTTATGAAAGATTCGATTTTGTCTAGACCATACATATAAGTCGGATTTACATCCTCAGACGAAACTACACTTTCGCAATTGTATGCTTCAGCGTCGATTTCATCTTCCTTAAACTCAAGGAAGGGAAAAATCATGCGATGAATTTTCTGTCCTATTTCACAGTTAAGATGAAGTTGAGTGATGTTAGAATAAAGACGCTTAGCAATCAAACAAAACACATTTCTTTGTTTCAAAAGTTTTAAATTGTCTCTTTGTAAATAAATGTTTTCGTCTTTGGATTTGATCAACTCCGACTCCTTCAGCTCTATCCACATCCTCCGTTCCTCACTCTTTGAAGACACCCTGCTTATTTGGTCAGTTAGGTTAGAATTGGTGACTCCGTGTTTAAGTTAAACTGCTGTCTAGATGAGAGATTCTTGAATTTACATTTTTTAATTCTTTTTCATATGAATTTTGTGGGACTTTGAATGAAACAAAAATGGATTGTACCTTCTTGATTAATTCATCAAGCTCATTAAACTGCTCGCTGAGAGGTTTTGTTGTGAAGCACAAGTCCTCTCGCTCCTTCGTGTCTTCATTCCCACCGTCAGTGTTGTATCCCCTCATCTGTGATACATCCGACACCATCAAGCACCTTCCACCGCTTCCTTCGCCTTTTGCAACATAAGCCTTTCGATGAGATAGCTTCCTGACTTCATCATCCTCAGAGTCGGTTGACCAGACCTCCACGCCACCGAACTCATCATCCGCTACCGAACCCTGCACAATTAAAGCATTCATTGAAGGGTTAGTGACAGCTTTCTTTCTCTTGATCTCTTCCAGTTTTTTTCATCAACACAGCTTCATCATCTTTCTCCTCATCCTTTTCTACCATTTTCTTTAGGACACAGTCTTTGGCATAGTGGTTCTTTCCTCCACAATAGTAGCAGTTCACACCCGAATCTCCTTCAGCTTTCGGTTCTTTCTTTGGTTCTTCTGCCTTCGGTTCTTCCCTGACCTTTTTAGAACTATAACTTCTCTGCCAATTTCGGTTCTTATTGGTAGGAAACCTTTTCTTGATGAACCTCTTTGGGTTTGACACCAACAACGCTGTTTAATGAAACCCTAATTTCCTGGGTTTGGGACCTATTTAAAGGCCCTTAGGGTGTCATTTGCGGCTACCAAACCCCAGAGAGAAACCCTAAAGGAGCTAGAGCGTTTGTGAGAGGATATGAGCCATTTCTTGATCCTTGTGGTTGATTCTTGCAAGAAGGAGGTGTTTCCAGCTTAGAGGAGACCAAGGAGGTTATGCATCTGTGGATTTCGAGCAAGAGACTTCATCTTTGAGGTATTATATCGCCCCTTTATCTGTTTTGTTGAAGGAATCCATAGATGTAGAGTTTTATGCCTTCTTTTAGAAGAAAATTGTGAGGATATGGCCCCTAATCACTTTGAGACTTCAGATTTGGACCCATAGTAGTCTAAAGAGCTTGTCTCAGTTTGCTTTATGTTGAGCTTTGGGGGTGTTGAGCTAAGGATGTTACTTTTAGGGCAAAATCACCAAGTAAAGCCTCCTAGTCGTCCCATGAGTGTCAAGATTTGAACTTTACGTGTTTATTAGGCTTGCGAAGGTCAGATCTATGGATCCAAGGAACAGATCTTACCTCAGGAGGCCATTTGAGTTTGTGCATGGCATGAACTCACGGAGTCCAAGGGCAGACTCGGCGAGTAGGGTTAGGGTTTCCCGTAAACCACTCAGTAAGTGGACATGCCGAGTTGGGGGAATAACTCAGTGAGTCAGAGGGGGATTAGAGGACTGGAGTTCAAGGCAGAACTCGCCGAGTTGATCTTGAGACTCGGCGAGTTGAGTCGGGGTAGCCCCGCGATTCATGCCAGGTGTAACTAGTCGAGCAAGGGGAGAGACTCGACGTGCAAAGCGAGACTAGAGAGTTAGTGGGCACGTATAGACTCGCCGAGTCGCCCAAGTGCACTCGACGAGTCGGGTCAAGTTGACCGTTGACTTTTGTTGACTTTTAGGGTTTGGTCAACAATGGGGGCCTTTGAGCCAATAGAGGGGTAAAATGGTCTTTCACCCTTCTGAGGGTGCCATGAAAGGGTTGAGTCTAGTTCCGAGAGTTATATTCATGAGGTATTTATTTTATGTGATTAGGCGGAGGCTAGATCGTATTTCTACCGAGTCAGAGATTTATCGAGACATCTGAGGTGAGTCTTCTCACTATACTTTACCTAGGGTGGTAACAGAGTTATGTGACATTATATTTTAGAGCTATATGCTAGTGTATTTGTATGCTATTTATGTGTTGAGATTTATTGTGAAATGTGATATGCATGATTCAGAGTTTCAGAGTTAGGACCAGTGGGTCCATAGAGTTAGGACCTTTGGGTCCACAGTGTTAAGGCCAGAGGGCCCACAGAGAGTTGGGACTGGAGGGTTCCATTGGGATACACCGACCAGAGGGTCAGCAGAGTTATAGCCTTGAGTGGCTAATATGTGTTAGAGTGGTGTTTTAGGGAATTCACTAAGCATTTATGCTTATAGTGTTTTGTATTATGTGTCTTAGGTACCAGCAATGATCACGGGAAGGCGTCGGCATGATCTGTACACACACACACACACCGCGCAGTTTATTATGATTTGATCTTGGTATTTGTAATGAGATAATGTTGATACAATGTTTTCTTGAAAATGATTATGAATGAATTTAAATGGTTTTAAAAAGCGAAAAATTGTCTTAATTTTTACGGTGTTACAAGTTGGTATCAGAGCCTTGGTTTGAGGGATTCGGATGCATCTTCAGGCGTATCTGAACTCAAACTGAGGATTTGAGGAAAATTTGACAATAAAACAAAAAATTTTTAAAAAGAGTAAAAAGAGTTTTGAGAAAAACAGAGCAGAGCCGTGTGTACGATCAGCCAGCGCCTGAACGGTGATTTCCCAAAATACCCTCGCAATAAGTGTTATAAGATATGTTATGCTACGCTATATGATGAGTTATGTTATGAATGCTAGAGTAGACTAGGTATTCTTATTAGGACTAGAGTGGCCTGATATGTGATGCCTTAGTCTAGGAGTTTTGCTGCTAGAGATGCTTGAGATGTTTAGATAGCAGCGAGGAGCTTATGAGAGGTCTGCTAGTGAGTAGCATATGATTAGAAAGAATAGAGTACTCGGGATTTGGGACTCTGGGAGAAGGACTTGGGATGAATGTTGATGCGGTGTGGACGGTAGTATTGGGCCCGTACTACTGAAGACATCGGATCAGTGTGCAGTCCAAGTAAGAATCCTCAGAGTACTAAAGAACAAGTAGGGTGGAGTTATCGAGTGTGAGTATGCTTGAGCAAGTCCCTAATATTCCTTATGTTGTATTTCAGAGAGAGATCATGGTAGGGAAACGCCACACACCAAAGACCAGCGGTACGAGTGATAAGGACATTCGTAGGATCATCCATAAGGAGGTGGCTGCGGCCATCAAGGCGGAGATACCAGAGATGTTCAGGTCTATCAAGACCACGCTGATGGAGACATTTGACGAGAGATATGTTGCTCTTTCTGAGGCTGCGGTTGTTGCGGCCACTACAGCTATAGATGTGACTAGGCCGCAGGGTGGTGATGTGTTGCTGTTCCGAGAGTTCAGCAACACAAAACCACCGGAGTTTGATGGGACCCAGGGCCCAATTGCAGCGATGAGGTGGATTTCGGACATTGAGGGGTGTTTCTTTACTTGCTCCTCTCCAGAGTATTTGAGAGTCCGGTTCGCGTTGAACCAGCTTCGCTTGGGAGCAAAGGACTGGTGGAAGTTTGTGACGGCACATTATTCGCCTGCTGAGCTTGCTGCAGTGACTTGGGATAGGTTCACTGCTATGTTCCGAGATGACTACATTCCCCAGGTGGAGAGGGAGCTTTTGGCCCAGGAGTTTGTGATCCTCAAGCAGGGTACTGAGTCTGTCACAGTGATTACGAGGATGTTCCATGAGCGGGCGATGTTCTGCCCAGAGCACGTATCCTCCAAGCAGGAATGTATGAGCCGATATCTGAGCATTTTGAGGAGGGATATACGGGAGTTCGTGGCGAACTCGAAATACCGTACATTTGTCGAGCTTCAGGAAAATTCCCGGAAGAGGGAGATAGAGTTGGAGACCCAGGCTAGGGAGGAGGCTGAGTCTCACGGGAGGGATCTGCGACCGGCGCAGTCTCAGCCGGCAACTAAGTGGGCCAAGCCCGCTGATTCGAGATCTGGGAGCCAGAGGAGCCGCACTTGTGGCAAGTGCGGCAAGAGCCACGATGGGGTGTGCATAGCGGGGTCGTGCTACAAATGTGGCAAGGAGGGGAATATGGCCAAGGATTTCCCCAAGGGGTTTGCAGTATGTTTTCACTACAACCAGACCGGACACTGCAAGGCAGAGTGTCCATAGTTGCGAGGGACAGCCCAGGGAGCATCTAAGGGATCTTCCCCTGCTGCTATCAGAGCCACTAAGAGCCGGCCAGTGAAGGCCAAGGGACCGAAGGCGCGAGGGAGAGCCTTCCAGTTGACTGCGGAGGAGGTCCACGCAGCACCCGATGTCGTGGCTGGTATGTATTCCTTCATGTATTTATTTTGTTGATGTGATATCATGTTTATATTATGTTATGCGTAGGTACCTTTCTTGTGAGTTATGTACCTGCCTTGGTGTTATTTGACTCGGGTGCGAGTCGTTCTTTCGTATCTTTGGCTTTTTGTCAGCATATCAGTGTTAGTCGAGAGGCATTGAGTCGACCTCTGAGAGTTTCCATAGCTGACGAGAGGGCGGTGTATGCCACTGAGGTGTTCCGAGGGTGTGTACTCGAGATTTTCGGAGTGGAGTTTCCGATTGACTTAGTTCCTATCGCGATGGGAGATGTATCTGTCATCGTGGGCATGGACTGGTTGAGATGGTTTGGAGTGGTTATCGACTGCGAGTGTCAGCTGGTGACCATACGAGACCCTAGTGGAGGAGTTCTTACGATGTACGGCGAGGGTACACATTTTGGGTCAGCATTTTGTTCGGCCGCTAGAGCGAGACAGTTTCTACAGCGGGGCTGTAGGGGATTTGTAGCGTATATGATGGATACGAGGGTTGATTCAGAGAGACCGAGGTCGGTTGATGAGGTTCCGATAGTGCGTGAGTTGCCAGACTTATTTCCGGAAGAGTTGCCGGGTGTGCCACCCGAGAGGTAGGTGGAGTTCAATATCGATTTGGTTCCGGGGGTTGCGCCTATCGCCAAGGCACCCTATCACCTTGGGCCTCCAGAGATGCAGGAGTTATCCTCGCAGCTTCAGGAGCTACTGGGGAAGGGGTTTATTCGGCCGAGCAGCTCGCCGTGGGGAGCGCCTATCCTTTTTGTCAAGAAAAAGGATGGTTCACACTGGATGTGCATAGAATCCAGCCATATTATCTACGCGAGAAAAGGGATATAAGAATCTAGCACATAAGTAGCTTATAGTAACACAAAATACTCCTATAGTATTTTAGGTTTATGTTCTATTGTTCTCATTGTGGTATTGTTGGTAAGATTTTAGACTTGTTGCAACCTCACAACTATACTTAGGCACATGCTAGTCAACCCTCGGATAATATAGTTGATCAGGCTATATCTTCCCAGTTTTGACTATATGTCTCTAAGTCTACTTATGATGCCCAACAATTGTAATTCTTTTGTACTGTCCTAGTGACACTGATTTTAGTATGAATGCAGGCACGTATACTTAATTAAATATTTTATTATTTAAAGTATAAACTCTTGGTCAGAGTATTTTAATCCCATTGTATTTATAGTCTGTATATCTTTTATGGGTTGATATACTCAATTCACTATAAACAATGCTCTGATACCAATCTGTCACACCCCAAAACCATAGAACGGAGGAAACGTTCTGGGGCGGAGGACGTCATGTACAGTATCACAACAATGAATAGTAGTAAACAAGCAACAACATCATCCATTGCATTAATAATATAATTTAAATCATGTGTGTTCTGACATGTTTAATAGACACTAAAGTACAAATCAAAATGATAGATGAATCTTGAACGAGCTCCATCTTCTCTAAACCTTGCCTCGATACCTGTTTACTGTTGACCTGAGGATACAAATTATTTTGAAAGCGAGTATCAGTTTTAAAGCTGGTGAGATCATAAGTATTTTAGTGGCTTAATTTGTAAGAAAGTATTTGTAAGTATGTGAAGTGTAAGTATGTAAAAGTTTTGAACCTCCTAGAAAACCCTAAGTTTCCTACTAAAAGTAGCCTGCTACCAAGGCGTCTAGTATATGTGTGTGTCTCTTGTAAGAGTGTGTATTTTCCCAAATCCGACTATCATTAACCAAAAACATAGCTTTTACATTATCGTGCATCGTGTGAATATTCACGAAGTGAATGTAATGGGAAAATATTATAGTACTGTAGTATTGTAATAAGTAACTACTGCTGTACTAACTACCTTAAACCAATTGTAATTTAAAGTACCATGTGATCGGCCTATATCCTGCTACCGACTCTAGTAAAACGATGATGTAAGACGCCATAAGAAATGATATTTGGCACCCATAGACTTGCAAGTCCCACTGTAGCGAGCAGCAAGGTGTAGGATAGTCAATCCAGTATAGATCTATACGCAAACTCATATGCTCCCCAATTAAGGAGATTATGGATACAAAAATGGCCATGGCAGGTAGTGCCATGCCCCTTTTAGTGGCTCACATAACTGCATGAGTGTATATGTAATGAATGTGCTAGTTGTATTGTATGTTCTCCCTCTGTCTAGCCTGTATGTATTGTGTGTTCTATCTCTATCTAGCAAGTATTGAAATGTACTGTGTGTACTATCTGTATTGTGTGTTCTCTCTCTATCTAGCAAGTATTGACTCATGAATGAACTGACTCATTGTATGATTCTTCGTTCTAGTAATAGTATTAGTAACTTCCTAAACTACGCCTATCGTAGTTTACTAGTAATATGACCTGTATGTATGAACATGAACGTATACCCTTGCTACCCAAGGGTATTGAATGGACTGATAGAACTTTTATGTCTATATATGTATACATAATATATAACTAATATTTAGACGACCTTCGGACGGATAACCGATGCCCTAAAGCCACATCCTAACGAGGAAAAGGAGATAAAGCGAGCTAGCCTTCCTAAGTCCTTTAAACATTACTTACATAAATATACATATATAGGCATGCAATTGACAATATAAAAGTATAAAAGAAGTTTTGTAAAACCTTATAAAAGTTTAACAACTAAGAAAAGATGACTTGATGTCAGTTTGTAAAACGGTTGGAAAGCAGTTTATTTGATAAGAACAGTTTTAAGTATAAGGAAAACCTTTGTTTTGAAACACAATTGTAATAGGGTTTGAAAAGAAACATTCAGTATGTAAGACAGTTTTAACAAAGAGTTTTAAACGAGTAAAAATGTTTTGGAAAGCCATTTGAAGTAATCTGTTTGGTAAAACATCTAAAAGTGTAGTAATTCCATTGGTATGTTAGTTATTAATCACATGTGATTGATATAATAACTAGCATGATTCAACTTGTATCCACCCCCCATAAAAGCATTTAAAAACATTTAAAATATTGATCAAGGGGGTATGAACTCACCTGTAGTGAGTGGTTTGGCTTAACGGACTGTATAGGATGCTAAGTGTCAAGTGAAGACTTGTACACACTCTATGATCCTAGTTAACATATAATATCACATATATGTAACCCATTAGTCTTTAAACAACTAAATAACAAAGTTAAGACATCCTGGGGCATGTTAAACACCTTATATCAGTTTTATAAGTGCTAAGGATTTCATCTAAGTGTAAGAGGACATTACTATTGAGGTTAGGGTTCAAGTGAGCCCTTTATTTGAGTTTACGGTTTTTAGACCATAACTCATTGAGTTTACGGTCGAAAACCCATGATTTTACAGCCGTAAACTCATGCTTCTTTGACCACTTTGATTTTTGAAGCCTTATAAGTCCTTAGAAGCAATTCTACTTGAAGCATAAGTCTATGGAAGTGTTTGTGGCATCAAATCACTCCTATATGTAGTTTACAGCCCATGGACCACTATTCCATGTGTTTACGGTCGTAAACACATATGATCTAAGGTCTTTTGACATTTTTGAGTCCTAAACACATCAAGGAAGGGGTCTAAACTAGTTTCCAAAGCTTGAGAAGGGACTAGGGCCACTTTGGCACACTTTTTAGGGTTTACGGTCCAAGAACATCTTGGACCGTAAACACCTTTGATCTTCACTTTCTTGGGTGTTTACTTGATATATGGAAGTATAAGAATCCTTAAGATACTCTAGGATAGAAGTACTTACAAGATAGAGGCTTGAAATGGGACCAAAAGGCCAAGAACACTAGTGTGTGTTCTTGGTGTTCTTGGTGAAACTTGAAGATCTAACCTTTTGGAACATTTTTACGGATGGAAGTGTGTTAAAACACTAGATTAAGTGATATACCAACTTAAAAGGGTTAGAAACACTTACTAGGTTGAAGATCTAGAAGGAAAATTCGAAGCTACTTGAGAGAGAATTGAGTTTGGATCTTGAAAAGTGAAAAAGTGATTTAAATGGCTAAGTGCCATATATATACTCTTGGGGTTTACGGTCCAAAAGCCATTTGGGCCGTAAAATCCAAACTCTTGGAGTTTTTGGAACTTTATTGTTGCACAATAAACCCTAGGGCATCCTCTCTCCTGATATCTCCTAAAAGGGCTAATCCTAACATACTCAAACTTATTCCAAAAAGTTTGAAAGTTTGCAGAAACTGTTCTGACTTCTATTGAAGTGAAGGGTTGTATAGAATAGAAATGCCAGGTTTTCACACCTTTGTTGGACCGGTCGGTGATCGTGCTCATCGATGATATTTTGGTGTGATGTGTTGCAATCATACCGACTCCTTTCCCTTTGAAGAGGAAGTACCTGAAACGAAAACTGTAAACCATAAGCACGAAGCTTAGTGAATTCCCATATCATACCATATACCATACAATAACATACTGCCTAGCATATCTGGGTGTTGGCCTACGCATTCGGTCTCTTTCAACCGGTAACTGCCTAGCATATTTGGGTGTTGGCCTACCCCTTCGATCTCTTTCAACTAGTATCCGAGGACTATTTCACCCATACCTCTACCACATAATGTCCTAGAATATATACATAAGTCACATACTACTGCCTAGCATATCTGGTTGCTAGCCTACCCCTTTAGTCTCTTTCAACTAGTAACTGCCTAGCATACCTAGGTGTGTCCTACCCCTTCGGTCCTTTCGATCGGTAATTGGTTCTATCCTACCCTTCCTACCACTATCGCATAATAACATAACATACTAGTACATAAAGCGTAACAGATAGTGGAATGCCAGATAATTATCACAAAGACAATCATCTCAACTATAATCAAATACTAGTGGGTCAGCATTGGTGCCTTCCACCCACTCCTACTGGAAGGCAACTCACCTCAAATGTCGTGAAGTAGCTGAACTTCCCTCGGCTCCGAAATCAACTCCACTCAAACTCCTACACACAAAAATCTCCTTTAATTACCCTTTCATACTCATAACCCCTTACGGGTCAACTTTGGTCAAAGTCAAAGTCACAGTCAACACCCTGGTCAAATTCAGCCTTCTGGTCAAAGTCAACGTCCTGGGTTGACTCAACTCGCCGAGTTGGTCCATCAACTCTTCAAGTTCCATGAATCACAAAACCTGAAATAGCAATCCAACTCGTCGAGTCCCTCCTACCTACAGAATCAGGACTTCTCTAATCGACTCGTCGAGTCATCCTTGAACTCGTCGAGTTTTGCCCTTTACAGAATCGGGACAGTTCGACCCAACTCGTCAATTTCCTCTATGGACTCGACGAGTTCTTCAGTCTGTTAAGCCATCTTAATAGATTAAGTCCTTATCCTTCAAATCTAAGCTCCATAGTTCAACTACATACTGAAAATGTCCTTTTAAGGGTAAAGTTTCCACCTTTACCTGTTAATACTCTTCCTTAATGGGTTTAGCTTAAACCCTAACTCTTTTGGACCTAGATCTTGATCCACAACACTCCAAGCTAAAGCATACAAACTGAGATCTGGACCTTAGACACTGCATGAACACGTAAAGCTTCCACCTTTCTCTTCATGCAGAGCTTAAAAGGCCAAAATGACATCACATAGCTTGCATGGGGCTTTAATGGCCATAAATTTTGCACCTTTATTCCATGAAAGCCCTCCATGGTCCCAAATTTGATGGTATTCTCACTTAGGACGTCCAAGTCCTAAAATCTAGCATTCTTGGACCAAAATATGGAGAAAATGCCTTAAAACTCGATCTAGGCATACTATAGACAAGATAGGAGCTTTATACCTCTGATCAACTAGAAATGAAGCTAGACTTCTGGATCTATTCTACTCCAACACTTCCTTGCTCCTTCTTCAAGTATCTTCTTCTTCAAAATCACAAGAATGCCCCAAAAATGGCTCAAAACTCTCAAAAGTGTATTAGAGTTTCGTGGCTAAGGTTTGGGACGATGAACGCTATAAATGAGGCCAGTCTATGGAGGTTAAAGTGTTTAAATGTGGTGCAAAACCCTTAAAATTAGGGTTTCATCTTTCAGCGCCAACTCGTCGAGTTGGACCTCCCCAACTTGTCGAGTTGATCTTCTAAAACGCGCATGTCCCCTATTTCCTACTCGTCGATTTTTTGCCTTAAACTCGACGAGTTGACCTTTAGAATTGATTTTTTATTTCCATAATTACCCCTCTAAATTTCGGGTGTTACAATATTACAAAGAGTAATATCACCAAAAGAATAATGGAATAGGATGCTACTATGTTAAATACAACACATTACAAAGAGTAATATCAATAAAAGAATAATGGAGTAATATTAGCATTATCAATACCAAGACCAATAAAATACATTACAATAAAAAAAAAGTTTAGCATGCTATCATGTTAATATGAAATAAGAAACAAGTTGGTTGCCAAAAAAACAAATTTTTGACATCCAAAAAACAGGAAATCGAATTTTAATTCATACCAAAATTAACTAGCACACACAAATCATAACAAAAATGTTGTGTACTTGAAAAGGGAAAATATTTAAAAAATGTGTGCTTTTGATAAAAAACTCTCTCTTAGTTCATTCATTTGTATTGAAAGCATAAACTACATAATTATAAAATCAAGTTAATACTAAGTAATAATTAGAAAATAAAGTTAATATTAATATTCAAATAAAATTAAATTAATAGTAAAATCAAATTAAATTAATTTAAAAAATTAAACTAATAACAAAAAAGAAAATATTAAACTAATTAGAAAATCAAATTAAGTTAATTTTCAAATCAAATTAAATTAATTATAAAATCAAATTAATGTTAATTTTAAAATCAAACTAAAATAATTTAAAAAATTAAACTAATAACAAAAAATAAAATATTAAATTATTTAGAAATACAAATTAAGTTAATTTTCAAATCAAACTAAATAAATTATAAAATCAAATTAAATTAATTATAAAATAAAATTAATATTAGTATTAAAATAAAATAAATATAATTATAAAATCAAATTAAATTAATATAAAAAATGAAACCCAAATTTTGTAATGCTTCATTACACTAAACCGATTCTTTATAATTATACATATATTATATTTTATATTTGTTAGGATATTATGGAAATAAAAGGAATCGAAGATAATAAAAACTTGTGTAACGTGGTATTTTAGTTTTAAAATTATTCATAATCATAAACTGATTTGTAAAACTATTTTATTGAAGTTCTATTATTAATTTAGATATTAAATATAGTTATAAGAAATAATATAATGATAATGTTATTATAATATTAAAATATGTTTTTGGTGTAAGTTTTTAGTGTGTGGTTGGAATTGAAAATATTTTGGTGTAAAATTTACACAAAAATAGCTAGAATATAGTGTAAAGGTTGGTATTCCTCTTATAAAATCAAATTAAATTAAATATAAAAATCAAATTAAACGATATATTTTTTAAACCATCATATTATGTGATATAATATTAGAGGTATGATGTTTTAATACAAAATAAACAAAATTATGACGTTATAATTAACAAAATTATGATCCTTTTGTTAATTATAACATTATACTTTTGTTTATTTTCTATCATAACATCGTATTTTTAAATTTATGGTTTAAATAATGTACCGTATAATATGATTTTCTTATTAAAACACGTTGAATCATTGATTGTTAGTTTAAGTTTCTTCTTCATAATCATCAAGAGCCTAGAAATACCCACCTGAAATTGATTTAGAAATTAATTCGGGCTGTCCCCGTTTTGGGACTGTTTTTTGAATATTTTATCTCATTTAGGATGTAAACATGTATTACATGATTATGGAGGTGCAATATCCATATGATTATTTGACTGTAATATTTCGGTGCAAGTGGTTCCTAATGATAAATTCATAAGTATCAACGAAGAACAAGAAGTGTACCAAGATGATCAACTCATATATGCTTCACAAGTCAAACAAGTGTTCTACATCCGCGAGCCTGTTAATCATCAAAGAAACCAAAATAACAACTCGCGTTGTGTCATCGAGCATGTTAATCATCAAAGTATTTGGGATCTACCATCCGACAATGTTCGTGTCCAAAATGCTTACAGTGACTATGTTCAAAATGTCGACAATATGGAGGCCAAAAAATGTAGACGTAGTTCAAAACAACTCTTCATCTGGAGCTACATTTTTTTATTGACTTCTCACAATACTTTCAAAACAATGTTGATGTAGCTCAAAACAATGGTGATTATGATGATGAGGACGATACTGAAGTACCTCTGCTAGTTGGTAGAGTCGATAATGTTTTTGAGGAAGAGACTGATTATGATGATGACGATTCTGATTATGATACTGATGAAGAATACATTGAAGTATATGATGGAGATTCTACTTAAAAAAATCAAATGTATTTTTTTGTAATAGTAACTTTATTTGAAGTCTAACTTTTATTCATATTGTTTGTCTAACTTTTTTTATGTTGTTTGTCTATATTGCATATCTGATAATTTTGTCAGGTAACTAACTTTTATTCATATTGTATTTCTATATTGTACATATTGCAATTTTTCAGGCTACAAATGAGGTTTACTTGGGCGAGACTCTTTGTCATGATGGCCGATGTTATGGGCCTTGGACACAGAGTTGATGGAGCTCGTGATCCACCACCTCCAAGAGGCTTTGGTCGCGGTCAACATGAACAGGATGATAAGTTTTATTATGATATATTTATTAGCTATTTTGATTAATTTTTATAAGTTATCTTGACTAATATTTTTAATTATATTTTTTCAGCTGATCTTCCAAAAAAAAGAAGGGGCTTATCAAAAAAACATCGAGCTAGGAAAGTGGATACGGGAAAACAAGGGAAAGCCTATGGATCTGGATTTTGACAGAGAGATCACATATTCCCCTGTTGGGAGGCCTGCTAATTGGTTTACACATAAAATTGGGAGGTATTTATGGAACAACATCCCTTTCAGCGTTTCTGGTTAGGACAATGTTTCCACGACTTTAAGGAATGCAATAGTCGTGCATCTAAAGGTAACTTGGATAATATTTTAAGTTTAGTTGTGATTATTATTTAATGAACTAACTTTTTGTATTTGTAGAATAAGTCTGATTTGGATAAGGTTAACTTGGATTCGAAGCATACTCAATTGTTGCAGAACATTGATTCGAGTCTTGCAAAAGCTAACAGAGGCCGAAAAAGTAAAGTCCATTCTTATTTTAAGGAAATCGGGGGGCCTACAAATATCTTAGTGGCATTAAACAACCCCCCTCCCCCGCCAAGGGTATGTCACCTAAAAATTGGCGAAGGCAGTCGAACATTTTCAAAACGCCTGAATTTTTAAGGCGTCCGGTGTCAAACAAAGAAGTTCGTGCAAAACAACAAGTTGTAAACAAAGGGGGTCTAGCTCGTATAACAATGCATGTTTCGAAGAAGTAATTTATGATATATATATATATATATATATATATATATATATATATATATATATATATATAACTATTTCTTTAAAGTATAATTAATCTAATTTTTAATGTTAAATAGGGTATCACTCGAATAGAAGCATTTCGTAAGGGTATTTAGTAATCTAATTTTTCTGATGTTTATCATTTTTTGAAAATACAGAATGTTTTACTCTAGGAAATCAATCAACAAACTCAAGCTTCTTCTTTAGCAAGCGGTCTAACACCAAGTGAAATAAGAAAATGTTTTGAAAGAATATTGGTTGTTCGACGCGGACATATCAAAGACATTGGGCGTAAACCTCTTACGGTTGTGTCTATGTACAACCAGGAACCACCGATGACACGGAAACTGTGACATCCCCAAAATCACGGCCAGAAAAGACCGGTTTGTTTATGCTTTGTTTAAAAATCAGAGTTACATTTTAAATGAAAGTGTTGCGGAATTTGTCCCAAAACAAAAATATGATAAAGACTTATCAAAAGCATTTCCATAGAAATGTATTTCATTAAAAGACTCGGGATGTCATGTTCGTACAGATCAAAAGCATAAACAGTACAATATAAGCCTTACTACATTATTTCATATCTACAGGCCTATATCCGTAATCCCTCGTCCAAAACATCACACCTATGCTCATGCGCCACTACCTGTAATACATAAAACTGAGTGGGTCAGGCTTGGGAGCCTGGTGAGCACATAGGGTTTTCAACCCACAATAAATAAGTTTATTAATTTCATCAATCAACAATAACCCGATTACCCGTTCCCGTTATCCTCACTTTACGTCCCTAAACACCTATCATAAGGGACCTAGCCTAAGGATCATCATCGGGATGGACACTACTGCTAAGGGGATTTCTCAGCAATAAATGTCCTAAAGGCAACCATGTGGGGGATGGAGTACACCGGTGAACACGTCGTTCACAAACACCTACAGGTTGCGAGCCTGCTAGTGTTCCACTGGACTGTCTAGAAGAGTCCGTGGTCGTCATCCATACTCCGCTAGATGACAGAAACAACAACATCAACATCGAGGCCTCTCATCATTTTATCACACATCACCTATTGCATCTACCCATGTTTTACCCTAACATTTTCGTAGATATAAAATACATATACAGTTTAAATCATTGAAAACATGTATAACAACGTTCATCTAGCATATATAGCAAGTATTCAGATAATATGCACACATAGCACGTAATTTATATAAAATACTTCATATCTATGTGTAAGTTGAAAGTAACTATGCACTCACCTGATTAGGTGGTGACTCAGCACTCGGACAGCGCTTCGATACTCTCAAAACGATATTCCTTCGATAAAACCTAGTACCAATACCACTAGGGTTTAGTCTAACAATAACCGCGATTAATTAATAGTCTAGCTATTATTATTATTATATAAGCGTTAAACGATACTTATATAACCCATAATAATAGCCCAAGTACTTATTATAAGGTCCTAATAACATTACTATATTAAAACGTAAGCTAAACTAAAGATAGGTTAGGCGTAGCTCACTTACAGCGAGTTTTCTCGAAAACCGGGCTTCGCTGGAGCAGCGTTCCCGAGCCGAAAGGCTCTTTTCTCGGGACTCCGGGAGCCTCGGGGCTTCCTTCGGGTGCTAAGGGGTTTACCTAGGCTTTAGGGGGCTTAAGGATAGGCTAGAGAGAGAGTGTAGAGAGAGAAAGAAGTGGGGAAAGGTGTGAGAAATGAGAGAACCTGGCACTTCTATTTATAGGGTGAAATCCTGACGGACTCGCCGAGTCGGTTCATTGACTCGCCGAGTCAGTGCCACGTGTCATCATCTGATGGCTTTCCTTGGGGAGAAAGCCTTGGCCCATATTCAGCCACGTCACCCCTTTTGCAGCAGCACTTTGCCAACTTCTAAACCTCGTAACTTTCGCATACGAGCTCCGTTTTCAACGTTCTTTTTTTCCACGAGTAGGTAAAAACAAGATCTACAACTTTCATTTAGACTCCGTCGGCTAATTCTCGACCGATCTCAAATTTAACAGTAAGAGGCGTTTAGACTGTTAAATGACCGCGAAGAATTCATAACTCCTTCATACGAACTCCGTTTTCGTCCATCTTTTTACCGTTGAGTTCCTATTAATGAGATCTTCAACTCTCATTTAGGTCGCGTAAGCCAAAAACCGCTCGAACAAAAATTCGAGTTTCGGGCCGTGCACTGCTAAGCCGAATCTTAGAAAAATCATAACTTCCTCATACGAAGTCAGATTTGGGTGTTCTTTTTATCGACGTTCTTAGTTTAACATATTCTACAACTTTCGTTTAGATTGATAAGGCTAAATCTCACTCTATCATAAATTCACTATTTACGCTTCCCGGTGTCGTGCCGGTTTTGCCGTAAAACTTCGACGGGCCATAACTTCTTCGTTATAACTCGGATTTCGGCGTTCTTTATATGTACAGAAACCTTGAGACATATTCTACAACTTTATGTAGAGACATCGGGCTTATCTCATACTTTAATTTTGACGCTTATTTTTATTCTTTATTAATTATACACTTATAATTAAATAATAAACACATAAACACACATAATTCACATAATACTCAAATATTTCATCTTTATTTCTTCAAAAAGAGTTACAAGAGTTGACCTAGACTATTACATTGACAAAAATGCTTAGCCCTGAAACCCGGGCGTTACAGAAACTACCACAATCACATGTAATTGTTAGTTTAAGTTGAAAAATATAATTTTATAATGAAAAAACGAAAAAAAAAAGTAGGATGCTAAAATGATATGTTGGTAATATATTTTGTTTTCTTTGTAATTGGAAATGCTGCAAACGATACTAAATGACCCAATCTGTTTTGCGGCATTGGAAGAGTGGTTTCGCTCATTGTCACCATCAAATAATAATGAAGGAAATGATGAAAGTGATGAGGACGAGTAGTTATTTTATGAACTGTTTGAAAGAATATTTTGGATACGTTGCACTTTGTTTGAAAGAATATTTTGGATTGGTTGTGTATATATGGATTAACATTTTGGATTGATTGCGTATTAATTAATATTTCTGTAAAGTTGTATCAACTTTTATACATGTTATATTGTCTTTTATAATTTTAATGTTAAATAAACAAAAAAAATTATTTTAGCATCAATACCTTTAGCAGCGTCAATTACCTATTAGCGGCAACAACACATTAGCGGCGACCTGTAGAACATTTGTGATGAAGCATTAGCGGCGACCTTTTTGCAACGACATGTCGCCTCTAATATCTTTAGCGGCAACAAGCCCTATCTTTTGCGGCGACACAAGTCACCGCTAATGCTCATCTTTCTTGTAGTGTTATTTTATCGTCTTGTCTATCGTTGTGTCATTTTTCTTCGTTCCGACTATCCTTGGGTAATTTTTTTACGTTTGGACTAATTGTGTATTATTTTTTTATTCGGACTTACAATATATTATTCTTTTGTATGTGGGATTTATTTTACAGCTACGAAAATCGCAACAAAATAATAACACCCCATATTTCGAACTAAAAAATAACACAATAATAGTTTGAACATAATATACCATGTGAACAATCTGAATGAAAAATTAATGCAAGGATAGTACAACCGAAAAAATGGATGGTACAACCGAAAAAATAACAGAAGGGTAGCTGAAAAAAAAAAAAAAAAGATAATCTGACCGAGAAAAACAATGTAAATGTAAAGATAGTTAGAAAAAATATTAAAAATAAATAAATAAATAAATAAAAACTAACAAAAATTAACAAAAAACAAAAAAATAATTAAAAATAATAATAGATAAATCATTGTGTCGGGTAAACCAAACAATTTGGAAGGGGTATATGAATAAATTCTTTTTTTGTGGGTTATTTCATGTCACTTCAGTTATAAAATAACATGACAATATATAAGTAAACATTTTAGTAAATATATAAGAAAAAAAAATCGGTTGATGTTTTGTCAAATCAGGTTGTATGGTATACGGAATACTAATATTTATGAATAATTTGAGATGCATAATTGATAATTACTGAGATCTCAGATATCCTATTAAATTAGGGCCATCTTAAATCCCTATATATACCATGTAATTTGTAGTCAGTTATTACAACTCATCCATATAACGTTAAAAAAAAAAAAAAATCATATATGATGATTGTTATACCTCTTCAGGTTCTATTTAACATTAAAAATTACATTATATTTTAAATAAATAACTACATATATCATACATTATCTTTTTATAGCAAGTACTGCTATACGAGATCAACCCCCCATGGTTCACGGACGTTTGCAATTCATGGACTATTTTGTTTCATGCAGAAGTAGTCAAGTGTTCATCCGTTTGGAAATACTCAACGACTTTCCTCCATCTATCAACCTCGATATCATACGGGGGTGGCTAATGCTCTCGGGATATCCTTATACCCTCTGACTCTCAAAAAATATGATTTTGTGTCAACTTTACACTCTCTAAAACCTTTTAACAAAGTTGCTTCAAAACTCTCTAACGACATAGAAACATCTGGATCCTGGGAAATCCGATTTTCCGATTCTGGGAAATTCGATTTTCCGATTATAATCAAACTTTGTCTATAATAACAAAAAAGTTAGCTAGTAAAATCCAGTTATAATTAACCATATGATATATTCTTATATAAATAATTTACCCGTAAGTGTTTTTTCGAGCTTAATGTTTTTCGTTTTTCCTCTGACTCTCCCATGCGACACAGCTACAAATATAGTTATAAATTATTAGAAACGGTATTTTATAATAACTCAATAAAAATTCATAATAAGATGTATCATCCTGCTCATGCTGACCAACACCTATACCACTTAGGAGAAGTGGGTCCTTGGCTCCATCGCACTCATGTCCACGACCTATAACAACGACCATGGTGTATAAAAAAAGAACAATATCGACGTCATTACCTGGAAAATTATGAGATATACAGACACAATTTCTAATGCAAATACACATTTTTTTTTAATAAAAAAAATAACATTCTCAATAATAACAATCATTGATTTTATACCAAAAAATGTTAAAAAAGCAAGTCAATTAATAAAACTAAAAAATATTGCATATATGATGTAAGCTTTAAGATAAAAGCAGAACTCAAATACGGGTATTTAGCTAAGTTTTCAACATGGTTTTGATGAAGTGAACACCAATGGTGCATATATGCACCCATTAGAGCATTCGTTTGAAACAAATATATATTGCATGTGAACCAAATAAATTCGCACATGTGTATTTAATTTGTACACATGCAAAAAAATAAATAAATAAATAAACTTGACTACTAACTCAGACGGTATGTATATGCATTTTTCTTTTGTGATTTTTAATAAAAGTTTGCATATATGCTCAGAAACATATGCAATTTTTTTTGATGGACATATGTATGATTCCTTTTTTATATATATACTGTATGAATAGTAACTTTCTTCAATAGATGCTTTCTACGAATCTTTCACAACTTCGTAGATGCTTGCCACAAATCTTCCATCGCCTATATCTTTCAATTTCACTTGTCATGTGTTTCAAACCCATTATTCACTCAAAGCCCTTAGCAGCGCCGATTTCTATAGTTGACCCGTCGATTTCTCATTTCTTTCATCCATGCCTAGAACTCCATCGACATCGACAACACTACATACACTCTTTTCAGTTGATCGTTGTTGATTCTCACATCCGATTAGAAGTCGTCGCCTCCTGTGTTTCACCTACATCATCCGTCGGCTTCAACTTCTGAAGGAAAACTTAGAGGAATTGGGAGTTTGGAGCCGAAGTGGGTTACATCTTCAACATCTATGGTTTTGGAAGACTCTTTCAAAGGTATTGATTTCTCTTGTACTCTTAAGATTATTTCTTTATGTACATTACTCAAACAGTGTTTGTTTGTTTTCTCAAAAACCAGATTTCGAATAAGCACATAATATCTTCATCTCCTTGGGAGTAACAAAAAGCATTCGATATGAAGTAATTGGAGTATACCGACATCAAATAACACGCATCATCTTCTTGGGATCCCAGGTTGGGTAAATTTATTAGTAGATTTTTTTTATTTTGTCAAGTTTCTTGGCTTAGTTTTTTGAGATTGCAGATATATTTCTGGATGGGAAGCAATACTTGTTGAAGTAGTTTCCTACTTCGAATCTGTATGTATTTCTGTCATTGTATCAGTTTTTTTTGTTTTGTATTTGTGTGTATCTATGTATGTATGTGGATATGTGGATGTATGTATTTGTGATACCAAACACTTTACCTATAACTTCACTCATTCCAGATTGGTTTCATATAAAAATCTTCCCAAAACCATTAGCATGTTGAAACAAGGTAGATGCTCTCTCATATTATATATGTTGGATTAAGGTGTCTAAGTTCATAACTAAATTGGTATAAACTTGTAATTAGAAGCAAAGTCATTTTTAAGTTGCTCTCATAACAGTAAGTTTACACAAAAATTCTAATTCGACACTCTATTTTTCTGTCTCAAATTTGACACTGTATTTTCTAATTTTTTACAATTCTGACCACTTGTTGACTGGTCGATCAGGTTACCTGCTGATGTGGCATGATGTCGTGTCAATTTGATGACGTGGCATGCTGATGTGACAAAATTGAATTTTTTCCAACAAAAGACATTAAGTGTATATTTTTTGATTTTGATACAAAATTTATTTATTTTTCAATTTTGACATTCTATTTTTTTGTTCTGATTATCATCTTTTTTTCAAATTTGTTCAATGTTGATCATTTTCTATTTGAAACTATATAAATATATTTTTTTATTAAATTTTAAACTATATAAATATTTTTTTTCGTTTAAAAACTATATTTAATATAAATACAAGGTTTTTTACATTTAAAACATATGCATTTGTTATATTTTGAGAACCAAAGTAACCATAAGCTTCGAATAAGATGTAAAAATTTCACGGGTTGCAAACCTCACGTTTGTGCCTTGACAACCTCCAAACTCATTTTAAAGTTGTGTATTTAATATAAAATACAGTTTTTATATAACAAATACATATTTATACATAAAATTTTGGTTTAAATGTACATCGAGTGTGAACCATCCTTCTTCTTGACGAATAAAATCGATGCTCCCCACGGAGAACTACTCGGTCTAATAAACTACTTGCCTACCATCTCCTGAAGCTGAGAGGACAATTCCTACGTCTCCGATGGTGTCAATTGGTATCAACCAAATCAATCCTGAACACAACATGCATCTCCAGAGGCATATCGGGTTACTCCTCCAGGAACACATCAGCAAACTCTCTGACAATTGGTACATTTGAAACCAAAGTCTGCTTCCCAACTCGAGTATCAACCACATAAGCAAGATAACCCATACACCCATGTTGCATATACGACTGAGCCCTGGCAGTAGAACAAAAGGTTGACCCCATTCTGGTACCCTCTCCATAAATAACCAATTCTCCCCCACTTGGGTTTGAACTATATCACGTTGACTATCGCAATCGATCATAGCCCTGAATTTATTCAGCCAGTCCATCCCTACAATCACATATATCTCCTATGGGAATAAGTATCAGATCAATTATGTAAGGCACTAAAAATCTACAAAACACAACTCTGGAAAACACTCAATGCAACTACCTCGTGTTTGCTAGTGATAGAAACCAGCAAAGGACACTCCAACTCTTCAAGAGTCATATCAAAACCCTTACTAAAAGATCGAGATACAAAGAACCGACTCGCACCTAAGTCGAATAGCACAAGAGCAGGCAAGGAATTCACTAAGAAGATACCTAATAGAATAAAAAAAAACATAAGCGTACCATAAAATAATTGACAAACTGATAAATAAAAACATACCAGTAACGACGTCCAACGCCGCCCTGGCCTCCTCTGTTGTGAGATGTAAAGCATGACCTCGAGCCCTCGGGGGTTCCGCCCTACCCTAGCGCACATCTATGATACTCAAGGTAGCAGGTGTTGAAGCCTGCAACGGCCTCGTAGTGAGAAAAGGACAATTGGGCTTAATAGGTCCAACCTACCAATCAAGTAAAGCAGATTCCTATCCTTCAGGATCATCTAAATGGATCTCTATGGTCCATGCTGTACTTGGTGTTTGATGAAACTACTACATCTGTCGTCATCAAACTTGAAAAGGGACGCATCCGTTTATATGACAAAAGAGACCTGCTTTAGTTTGGAAAGTGGGATATACGTCAGCTGAATCATCATCAGATTAAAGTTGTAGAAGACATCTTTGAGCCAGCTGCCAAAGAATATACGGCTATGGTTATTAATATCATCAACAAGTAGATTGGAATGGAGCAATGGGGAAGTCAGATGTAATGGTGGTCGACAAAGACGGAGCTCAAGCTAGCACCAAACGAAAGGGGAGATTGAAGGGTCCAGTTAGTGGTATGGTCTAGGCTTTCATTGTAATAAGTTATTTTGAGTCTTTATCATGTTTTGGAAGGTTGTTAGGGTGTTTACGGCCCACTAGTGATTTTACGGCCGTAAACCCAGTTTTTGGCCCAAGTCCATTATATATAGGGGTTATTTAGGTCATTATTGGTTGTTGATGCCACAGAGTTTACGGCCTATTATATCGAGTTGTACCAAACGTTTTTCAGTAATAAACGTGTGCAAGCTTGATTTCTCTTCTTCTGTTCATATTCTTGATTGTTTGATTCTTTGATCATTGGTAAAGATCCGTTTTAGGACCTTACACTCACCTACTGCTTCCTTGACTGGTGGAGGGTCGTTAGCCGAACGGGTAGGGTAGGACATTAATTCTCGTTATAAGTATAATGTTAATTATATAAGTAACTAAATGTTTTATTAAATTCCCAATCTTAGTTACTTTAGGAAAAATGTGAAAATGGTGATATTCCATGAAATTGCACTTTGCACCTTGCTAAGTCGTTAGTCGATCGAATGTGGTTAACCGACAAACTAATTTGGGACTAGCAAGGGTGGAAAATGGTAACTTGATGTTAATCATAGATCAATGGAGCGAGTGTGGTTAACCGGCACATTGATTATGTGATTTGTAACATTAAGAGTACCAAGCACATATGAATGGTTATTCACACCTTGTTTGTGATCCTCGGCATCCCAGTCACAAACTTGAAGGGCATAATCGAGACTAAATATGCCATTGAAAAGTTCAATGAATCTCAAAAGATCTAGGAGTTTCAATTCATTTAAAACCTAATTTTCATTTTCGTTTTCATGGTGGAAATTGGTAAATCGTCATTTACCTACCGTCAAATATTCTGCAACTGGATTACGGCATCCCTCTTCGGGGTTGTAAAACAGTGTGTTGGGTCCTAGCCTTAATATTTCATTTAGGTGTTATATTAAGGATTGAATCAACTAACTTGAATTTCTCCCATTTTGCAGATGTCAAATTCTAACAACTATGGTCTTCCTGAATCTTATGGAAAAGGCTTTCCTCATGAAGATGATGTTCCACGATTGGATTGTGGAAATGAAAATCATTGTTCACTTCCTCCACCTCCTCTAATAATTCTCCCTGACCCACATGTTCGAAGACTTGAAATGTTCAGGGTCACTGAAGCCCTATTGGTAAGCAAACACGAAGATGGAAAGTTTATATGCGCTCAAGTCTTAGAGATGAAGTTAGATATTGACAAGTTGGAAATGTTAAGTGTCGGTGTCTCAAGGATGTTGGCTATTGAATTGGTTCTTCAATCACTTCTTGACTCATATAGTGAGTTCATAGAGAGTACTATATGATGGACCACGGCATGACCCTTATTGATCTTACATATTTGCTAATTGTTGTTGAATCAGCAATGATTTGGTGCATCGGTCAAGCAAATTTGAATGCAAGATCAGCATCCCAAACTTCCACGGACATTGACAATGGTAACATTAGAAGTCCAAAAAAGTTTTCTCTTCCCAATGGAAAGAGATCCGCCGAGGTCAAACCGTTTGACCGGATGGTAAAGAGAAAGGCTAAGTCTAAGATTATCCCATGTAACATTCCAAAAGTGTCTGTTTGTTTCTATTGCCAAGAGCAGGAGCATTGGATGCAAAGCTACCATATTTACCTGCAAGATCTCAAGGATGGAAAAGTCAAGATGTATGACTCTGCTTCAGGTTAGTCCACTATCTAACTCTATTAAGTTCCTATTTATAGATACTTAATACATGATGTGATAAGATTGCATTTTGATGTTTTGTAGGATCGAAGAAAAGAAAGGAAGCTTAAAGGAAGAGTAAGTTGAGTCTGGTCGCGAAGAGATGGATTTCGATCACAAGGTTCGATGATCGGATTTTTGAGTTGCTGCATAGGAGTTCTGATAGATCGCTTAGGAATATTTGGTAACATAGTTCTCATTTGTAATTGTGTTGTAAGGACTAGTTTTTCCGTGTTTTTTATAAATAAAATAAATTTTGATTCTTGTCTTATATATATATATATATATATATATATATATATATATATATATATCCTTGCAATGACTTTTGTTAAAATTGATGTTTGTATGTTTCTATTGTTAGCAATATTTAAAATGGATGTGATTTTTAGTTATGTTATTTGTGGTAGTGTCGAAAATTTATCAAATAAGAAATGATTCTCATCACCCAAGTTTCAATTGGACAGAAACTTGGAATCATGCAACTGGTATTGTATGATGAATGAGAACCTTCATATTTGGGAAATTAAGACTAATTCCTTGTTCACATAAGTCTGTGAGTCAAGTGAAGGACTAAAGGATCTAGTATGCATTGTTGTACACTAGCTCAAGTCCACCACAAAGAACGATACGAATATGTGTCATGATTTGCTAAAAGTTCAGCAAATATGGCTATGCTTACAAGATTAAGTGTAATTCTGAATCGTTGAAAAGGTTTCAATGTAAAACAAAACGAATAGGAAGAATCAATTAGGCAGAAAGATAAAAGTTTCTCCAATCTGAAAAGAAGGGAGAGTGCTTAAGTATCGTGTTTTATGATTAACTTAGTGATTATGAAGCCTTGTCACAATTGATCCTCTAAGGACACCTTAGCGCACTAGTATGGCTAAGAAGAGGTATCAGAAATTGTTGAAATGGTTAAATCAAAAGGTGAATCATACTTCGTTCCAAAATCGAATCTTATTGTTGAACTCCAATATTATGACTTGAGTGACAAATATTAAGAAGGTTTATAACACACTCATCAAATATGGAGTAGAAAATGTCTTCTTATTCCTGCACATTTGAAATTGGTAAGTTGTGATGTCTTGGATAAGACAAAGACCAACTAAGACCAATTGTGTGAAATGTTTGTCTTGATGAGAACCCGCACTAACTCTTGAATACTTGTTTCTCAAGGAATGTTTATTGAAAAGAGAATTTTATATGTCAAGAGGTCAGTGGGAGTCTAAATGATCTTGAAAAGTTTCAAGAACTAATCAAGAGTAAACCTATTGTTAATCACTAGCACACGACTTGAGGTTTATAACCTATCGTGTTGACATATTCTTGTTTCTATGCCATTCTAGTTAAGTTAACTATGCATGTGAGTCCTAAGAGTTCTCAATTGACTGCATAAGGCAATGCACCTTGATCAATGAAATTTCAATGATCTATATAGATGAGCTACTAAAAAACTTGGAAGACATGGTAGGGCCTTGTGCTACCAAGTGGCAAGAAATTAAGACTAAACAAGTTCAGTCCATATGAGTTTTGATTTGTCACAAACATTCTCCCATGATTATGGTTATGACAAATTCACATGGATAGGAACACATACACCATAAAATCTAAGTGATAAGGTTTCTCTCCGCTTTATGAAAATGAATGTGAGGAAACGCTTTCACTAGGAAGACTTTAAGGAGATAGCGATTGTGTAAATTGCATTCTCAAATTCGATTATGATTACGACATCCATTTTCATAGTTTAAATTGTGAGATTTGGAAATTAGTTTAAACATTTAAGACTTATTGTTGTAAGTTCTGAAATAGTTTAGACACACATATCAACTTTCTAATAAAAGGTGTATAAGCTTAGATAAAGTCTTGTCGAAGCATCACATATCAGAAACATGAACTTTGGTAAGAAAGTCAATAAGTATTAATTTCTAGAAGTCGAACTGTTTTTTGATTACATGTCAAAGCTATTTGGAGCATAAGTGTTATGTTGGTAAAGATATAATCATCATGTTAGTTGGAGAATGATTATCATGTTAAGTGTTGCGAGCTAGTAATCTTAATTATAGAAAACAAAAGTTTCAATTCGCAAAGTCGCAGAGGTTGAAAAGTAGTTTTGCTATAATTAAGGGAGACGAAATTATGCTTCATTTAAAATATAAAAGCTTAGATAGAGAATTTTTAATCAAATTTAGTCAAAGGATATATATATATATATATGAATGTTATGTTGAAAAGGTTCAACATAAGGAAATTCCATATATGGAAATATTATATCAGGAGACTGGTAAACTATCATGTCTTTATATAAGACATTATGAATCGTATCCTATACGCTTCGGGTATTGGATTAATTACATATGTTGTAATATTCGACCATTCTATCTATTCCAAATGCCTAGGGTGTTAAGAAGGAAAAGGACAATAATCGGATATGACTAAAGTAAGTTAAACAATTGTCGACTACAATATAAGGTTCACCAAGAATTGGTCACTTGTGGCAGTTGGAAGTATAGTAATGGATGGAGTTTCCAATAGATCAGGTACCGATTGCGATGTGGGATGTCTGCGTCATCGTGGGCATGGGTTGGTTGAGTCGATTCGGAGCTATGATCGACTGCGAGCGTCAGTTGGTGACAATACGAAACCTTAGTGGGGGAGTTCTTACAGTATATGGAGAGGATACCCGATCTAGGTCAGCATTTTGCTCGGCTGCCATAGCGAGACAGAGTCTATAACAGGGTTGTAAGGGTTTTGTAGCGTATGTTATGGATACGCGAGTTGCTACCGAGAGATCGAGTTCTATCGATGAGGTTCCGATAGTAAGAGAGTTCTCAGTTGTTTTTCCCGAGGAGTTATTGGGTGTGCCTCCCAAGAGGCAGGTGGAGTTTTAGATCGATTTGGTTCCGGGGGCGGCGCCTATTGCCAAGGCCCCTTATCGCCTTACGCCGCCTGAGATGCAAGAGTTATCCTTGTAGCTTCAGGAGCTAATGGGGAAGGCATTCATCCGACCGAGTAGCTCGCCGTGGGGAGCGCCGATCCTTTTTGTCAAGAAAAATGATGGTTCACACCGGATGTGCATTGATTACTAGGAGTTGAACAAGATAACGGTCAAGAACCGTTATCCGCTTCCGAGGATCGACGATCTATTCGATCAGTTGCAGGGTGCATCTTGGTTTTCCAAGATCGATTTGAGGTCCGAATACCATCAGATGAGAGTCCGTGAAACGACCCAAAAATACGACCCAAAAATTTTTGTTTTTAATATAATCAAAACTGTAATCAGAGCATCATATAATAAAACCATGCGTGATGTATTCCAAAACATAATAAAATACTATGCGGAAAACTGTATCATACTACATCAAATCAAACAACTAAATCAATCCCAGGCTAAAGCTGAGGCGGTGGTGTGTGCGAAGCCGTCATCCCGAGCTCTTCCCTTTGCTTGCGGAAGTACCTGAAACCAAAACTGAAACTGTAAGCACGAAGCTTAGTGAGCTCCCCCAAAATACCACGTACCATACAATAGCAATATCATATAAACACATATCGGGCCTTGCCCACTGCATCGGGACGAAGCCCGGAAACTGCATCGGATCGAAGTCCGGAACTGACTGGGACCTTGTCCCCTGCATCGGACCAAGGTCAGGAACTAACTGCATCGGACCGAAGTCCGGAACTGACTGGGACCTTGTCCCCTGCATCGGACCAAAGTCCGGAACTAACTACATCGGACCGAAGTCCGGAACTGGCTGCATCGGACCGAAGTCCGGAACTGAACCTAGCATAGCATATCATAACAACTAGCATGAACACATATACTGCATACTACATCGGGCCGTAGCCCGGAACACATAATACATAACACATAAAACATAGCTCACAAATCCTGTCTGAGCCACGAAGGCATCAAACATACTAACTTCTGCATCGGATCAAGTCCGGAAACTACTGCTAACTGGACGGGCCGGCATTGTGGCCTTAGACCCGTCCCTACTGGAAGGAAACTCACCTCGTAAACTGGCGTCTGAGTGTGTGTCTCTGAAAGCTACCGGCTGCTGCTCCTGAATCTCCTCGGCTACAAGCCCATGAACACACTCAATCAAATACTAAACACTGCACTTGGGGTAAAATGACTCTTTTACCCTTGGACAAAGTCAACTTACTTTTGGGGCTGACTCGCCGAGTTGGGCCACCCAACTCGCCGAGTCCTACTCTCACTTCTCAGTTCTACACGCTGCTACTCGTCGAGTGTGGCATCGACTCGACGAGTACCCTCTTGATCCAAGAACTCAGACAATCTTCATCCGACTCGCCGAGCCGTATGAACAAACTCGACGAGTTGTTCATGATCCTAAGAAGATTGCCTTGGACTCGCCGAGTTGTATGAACAACTCGCCGAGTCCCTCCATCACTGAGTCTACCCTCAACTCGCTGAGTCCACTCTCTAACTCACTGGATTCACTCGACACTGATCAAAATGAAGGACTCGGGAACTCGCGACCCAACTCGCCGAGTCGTTCTTCCCGACTCGCCGAGTTGCCGCCATGCAACTGATTTTTACTCGATTTTGTTTGAATCCAACACATACAATTGATAGATCTGAGTCCAATAAGCTGATTTACCACGTAAAGTTTCCAACTTTACGTGCACAACCTCATGAATAAGGGAAATAAGGCTAAAAGATGCATAAAATGGGTAGATCTATGATTAATATGCAAAGTAACTCCAAAAAGACAGTAGATCTGGGCTCTACAACACCCCAACATTCAGATCCAAAGGTATTTCGACTTATTAAGACATTCATGCAAACATAAGGCTTGGAACAAACATCAAATAGCTCTTAGAAGAGCTCTAATGGAAGTTTAAAGCATATAACAAGAAGGGAACTCCGAAAATACCTCAATAAACTCAGATTTGCCCTTGTATCTTTGCACTACAACTCGTTTCCTTGCTTCTTTCTTCTTCTCCTTCTTCACACCTTCACAAAATGGCACCAAATCACTTATAAGCTCTCAAGGGAGGATTAGGGTTTTCTCACTGTGTTCTCAGGGTGAGGGAGGCGAGAATGGGGCTATAAGGTGGTTTAAATAGTGGGCAACCCGGGGATTTAGGGTTTCACCCAGACGGATGGACTCGCCGAGTCCAGGATATGGACTCGCCGAGTCCCCGGCTCACGCGTGCTCGCAGCCGCGACCCTACTCGGCGAGTCAGGCTATGAACTCGCCGAGTTCCTCTTGCAAAACTTACAACAATTACCAAGGAATTAACATACCGGAAACGGGTCGTTACAATTCTCCCGCACTTGTCTCAGACTTCGTCCTCGAAGTCTGCTACGGCTGGATCTGCAAATAACTCTGGGTAGTGCTCTCTCATCTCCTCCTCCGCCTCCCACGTCCACTCAGACCCCTTCCGGTGCTGCCACTGCACCTTTACTAACTGAATTTCCTTGTTCCTCAAGGCCTTGGTCTTCCAGTCCAGAATTGCGACCGGTCTCTCAATATAATTCAGGCTGCTATCAACCTGAATATCCTCTAGGGGAACGACTGCTGACTCATCCACCAGACACTTTCTCAGCTGAGACACATGGAACGTGCTGTGGATCTGACTAAGCTCCTCAGGAAGATCTAACCGATAAGCAACCCGACCCACCCGGGCCAAAACCCTGAAAGGACCAATAAATCTGGGGCCCAACTTGCCCCTCTTCCGGAACCTGATGACACCCTTCCAAGGTGAGACTTTCAGAAGGACCATATCTCCCACCTGGAACTCCAAGTCCGAACGCCTTCTATCGGCGTAGCTCTTCTGCCGACTCTGAGCAATTTGCAGTCTACTACGGACCTGCTGGATCAACTCAGTCGTCTTGAGCACCACCTCTGTGCTCCCAATGACTCGCAGACCGACCTCGCCCCAACAAATCGGGGTCCTACACTTCCTCCCATACAACATCTCAAAGGGAGGTCGATCAATGCTCGCATGATAACTGTTGTTATACGAGAATTCCGCTAACGGAAGATACGTATCCCAACTGCCACCGAAATCTAGGACACATGCCCTAAGCATGTCCTCGAGAGTCTGAATCGTCCTCTCGCTCTGCCCATCTGTCTGAGGGTGGAAAGCGGTGCTGAAATGGAGAGTACCCATCTCGTCGTGGAACCGCTTCCAAAATCTGGATGTGAAACGGACATCTCGGTCAGACACCACTGATACCGGCACTCCATGACGTGCCACGATCTCACGCACATAGATATCGGCTAACTTCTCCGCCGATATACTCTCCTGGATCAGGATAAAATGGGCACTCTTCGTCAACCGATCCACTACTACACATATCGAGTCCACTCCACGTGCGGTCCGGGGAAGCTTGGTGACAAAATCCATGGTAATGTCCTCCCATTTCCACACGGGAATGTATAACGGCTGCATCCTGCCGTGAGGTCTCTGGTGCTCCGCCTTGACCTTCCGGCAGGTCAGGCATCTCTCGACGTACCAGGCGACGTCCCGCTTCATGCAGGGCCACCAATAATCGGGTCGAAGATCTCGGCACATCTTTGTCGCTCCTGGGTGGATAGAAAATCGAGACTTATGAGCCTCGTCCATCAATACCTGCCGTACCCCACCCCAGTACGGTACCCATACCCTACCATGAAGTGTCAACAAACCACGACTGTCGTAATCAAATGAAGCTACTCGGCCTACTATCCTTTCAAACTTCTGCCTCTCCTCCTTGAGGCCCTCCATCTGAGCCTCCTTGATCCGCTCCAACAGTGGAGTGATCACTGTCATCCTCATACACAGATCCCTGATAGGGGCCGCCGACACCTTGCGGCTTAGGGCGTCGGCCACCACGTTGGCCTTCCCTGGATGATAAAGGATCTCACAGTCATAGTCCTTCAGCACGTCCAACCACCTCCTCTGCCTCATGTTCAAACTCGGCTGATCCATAAGATATCTCAAACTCTTGTGATCCGTGTATATAGTACAACGGACCCCATAAAGGTAATGCCTCCAAATCTTGAGGGCAAACACAACTGCCCCCAACTCCAAATCATGGGTAGGATAATTAGCCTGGTGAGGCTTCAACTGTCTCGAGGCATAAGCTATCACATGGCCTCGTTGCATCAGAACTGCTCCCAAACCTGTGATCGAGGCATCACAATAGACTACAAGGTCCTCTACTCCCTCTGGCAAGGTAAGGATCGGAGCCTCGCACAATCTCTGCCTGAGGGTCTCGAATGCTGTCTGCTGCTCCGGACCCCAACGAAATACCACCGACTTCTTGGTCAGTCGGGTGAGCGGCACTGCTATCTTGGAGAAATCCTGAATAAATCTCCGATAATACCCTGCCAACCCTAGGAAGCTCCGAATCTCAGATGGAGACTTCGGGACCTCCCACTGCATCACGGCCTCTATCTTGGCCGGATCTACCAGAATACCCTTCTGGTTGACGAGGTGACCAAGGAACTGCACCTCGCGCAACCAAAACTCACATTTGGAGAACTTTGCGAAAAGTCTCTCCCTCCTCAAAACCTCCAGCACCTCCCGCAGGTGCTCCTCGTGCTGCTCCTGCGTCTTGGAATATACCAAGATGTCATCTATGAACACTATCACTGACCGATCCAGCATCGGTCTACACACGCGGTTCATGAGATCCATGAACGCGGCTGGAGCGTTGGTGAGCCCAAATGGCATCACCACAAACTCGTAATGACCATACCTGGTCCTGAAAGCAGTCTTCTGTACATCCTCATCTCTAACCCGCATCTGATGATATCCGGAGCGTAGATCAATCTTGGAGAACCAAGACGCTACCTGAAGCTGATCAAACAAATCATCTATCCTCGGGAGTGGGTAACGGTTCTTCACCGTTACCTTATTCAACTCCCGATAATCAATACACATACGATGCGACCCATCCTTCTTTCTCACAAACAGGATCGGCGCTCCCCAAGGCGAACTGCTCGGCCGAATGAAACCCTTGTCTAACAGCTCCTGCAGCTGTGTAGACAACTCCTGCATCTCAGGGGGAGCTAGTCGATACGGTGCCTTGGCTATCGAAGCCGCACCAGGGACGAGGTCGATCCTGAACTCAACCTATCTCTCAGGAGGTATCCCCGGCAAATCCTCAAGAAACACGTCCGGGTAGTCTCGAACAATAGGAACATCATCCACTGTCGACTTGCCCTTCCCCCGGGCATCCAAAACGTAGGCTACAAAACCGGCGCAACCCTGCTGAACATAGCGCCTCGCCCTTGCGGCAGAACAAAAGGTCGGTCCTCGCTGTGGCCTCTCGCCCTGAATCACCAACTCTCCCCCACTGGGAGTGCGAACCCTCACTAGCTGAAGCTCGCAATCAATCACCGCCCCATTGGGGCTTAGCCAATCCATACCCACAATAACCTTATTCCCTCGCAGGGGAATAGGTACCAGATCCACTGAAAACTGCTCATCAAATAACTGAAGAGAACACCCTCTGTGCACTCTGCCGACCCTCACGGTCCTATCATCCGCTATCTCAACCTCTAATGGACAATCCAGCTCCCCTGGAGCTCTACTGAACCTCTTGCTAAGCGCAAGAGATACGAATTATCGGGTAGCCCCCGAATCGAATAATACCAAAGCAGAAATGCCGTTCACAGAGAACGACCCTGAATAAAACATACAATCATGAGCAACATTTAATCAATAATAATACAGAGATAAAAGGGAAGATACATACCCGTCACCACATCAGGAGTCGCTCGCGCCTCCTCTGCTGTCATCTGAAACGCCCTACTCTTCGCCACTGGCGCATCAGCTCGGCCCTGCCGGCCATCTGTAATCCTCAAGGTAGCAGGGGCAGGTGCAGCCACCTTCCCTGCTGAAGCTAAACTCGGACACTGGGACTTTTTATGTCCCCTCTGATTGCACTGAAAGCAAATCAGATCTGATGCTGCGACGGCAGTAGCAGGGGCCGTACAATCCCTACTCAAATGCCCAATCCGACCGCACTTGTAGCAGCCGGAACTCCCTGCCTTGCACGCTCCCTCGTGCAATCTCCCACACTTGCCACATCGACCGTGGCTCTGCTGACTCCTAGATCTGTGATCCGAAACCTTGGGCTTTTTGCCCGAATCGCCTGAACCCGAAACCGCCTCCGGTTTCCTCTTCTTCCCCATCTCAAGATCAATCTCCCTCTCCCGAGCTCTAGCAATCATATCTTCCAGCGTTTTACAGCTGGACCGGCTCACAAACTGGCGGATATCGCTCCGCAACATCTCATGATAACGGGCCTTCTTCATTTCCTCATCAGCTACATACTGAGGAACGAGAAGAGCCCTCTCCCTGAACTTGGCGGTGATCTCCGCCACTGTCTCTGTAGTCTGGGTGAGGTCCTGAAACTCCCTAGCTAGCTGTTGCACCTCAATGACCGGTGCAAACTCCGCCCTGAACCTGGTAGAGAAATCAGCCCAGGTCATGGCGTCCAATGCTGCATCATCCCCAATGGCATGCCCGACCTCCTCCCACCAATCTCGTGCCCTGTCCTTCAAAAGACAGGACGCCAATCTGACCATGTCCCCCTCGGGACATCTGCTAGTGCGGAAGGCGTTGGCCACATCCGCCAACCATCTGCTGCTCGCTATGGGGTCTCGCGCCCCATGATAGTCCGGAGCTCCACATGCCCTGAACTCCCTGAAAGTAAGGGTGCGCGACCCCATCATGGCCGCCACCTCGGCACGGAAGGTGCCCAATCTCTCATCCATCAGCTCTAGAATCCCCTCCTTGATCGAACCGAAGATCATAGGAGTCTGCTCTATAATGATGCGCGTAATCTCCGAAGAAAGGAACTCTCGGGTCTGCTCATCCATGCGCTCATCCCCCAAACCTGAACCTGATCCCTCCCCGGCACCTCCGCTGCCGGCTGCTGGTCTCGAACGCAAAACCACCATTCTGAAACACATCACAACTACATTAGAAAACAAAAATATCTTGAGGGATCATTCATACTACAACTAGCTTCCTGGTCTTGTCTCAGCCTTTCTTGATTCGAGTACGGATCCTCTGCTTCCAGTAGTACGGGCCCATACTACCTTCCACATCTATCCGTACTTTCTTCAAGAACTGCCCTGACTCCACCAAGTCACTTCTACTACTACTGATCTCTGCTACTCTCATCCTAGGCTTGCCCCAGGGAAACCTCAGACTCAACTCAACTAGTCCTCAGTTGCTGCAGGTCTCCTTATAATGCTAATTAACCATCACCTGAACACCATCACATGTGACGAAGATCAGATAATCCTTCAAGTAAAAGACCCGTCCCTATAACGGTTGGACTCAAACAAGAGCTGGGCAATAGGGCCAGTTCCAGCACTCTGGGATTATTTAACCCTGATCACATATGGTGTAACGTGTTCACTTAATGGTTAACTTCCATCACTCAGAACTCCCACAAAGCACGAAGCAAGCAACATTCGGAATAAGGGAACATACTTAGGCAAAACTATTCTCAAAACGAGAAACTGATCTAGCATAAGATGCTAAGCTCCTGCTATCAGGCATAACCTAATCAGGCTATCCTACTGCTGTCTACTCAGTACTAGCATGCAATACTCATAAAGCTGTAACACATAAGCAGGCACATAAGGCATTCTCCTAAATCCTTAGTCCTATACTAGCATGCTGTTCTACTAAAACTGAAATTGAACAAATAACTTGTATGGGTAATTTGGGAGTACTTACTTGAGCTCGGCTGACCGCATGCACACACCTCTATCTTATTTAAAAAAGATTCTTCCTTTCTAAGTACTTTCAAAATTCTTTTTATAAAACGTTTTTATTTTGATAAAATCTTTCATTTCCCTTAGTTTGAGTTCAGATACACCCGGAAGTGTATCCAAATCCCTCAAACCAGGGCTCTGATACCAACTTGAAACGACCCAAAAATACGACCCAAAAATTTTTGTTTTTAATATAATCAAAACTGTAATCAGAGCATCATATAATAAAACCATGCGTGATGTATTCCAAAACATAATAAAATACTGTGCGGAAAACTGTATCATACTACATCAAATCAAACAACTAAATCAATCCCAGGCTAAAGCTGAGGCGGTGGTGTGTGCGATGTCGTCATCCCGAGCTCTTCCCTTTGCTTGCGGAAGTACCTGAAACCAAAACTGAAACTGTAAGCACGAAGCTTAGTGAGCTCCCCCAAAATACCACGTACCATACAATAGCAATATCATATAAACACATATCGGGCCTTGCCCACTGCATCGGGACGAAGCCCGGAAACTGCATCGGACCGAAGTCCGGAACTGACTGGGACCTTGTCCCCTGCATCGGACCAAGGTCCGGAACTAACTGCATCGGACCGAAGTCCGGAACTGACTGGGACCTTGTCCCCTGCATCGGACCAAAGTCCGGAACTAACTACATCGGACCGAAGTCCGGAACTGGCTGCATCGGACCGAAGTCCGGAACTGAACCTAGCATAGCATATCATAACAACTAGCATGAACACATATACTGCATACTACATCGGTCCGTAGCCCGGAACACATAATACATAACACATAAAACATAGCTCACAAATCCTGTCTGAGCCACGAAGGCATCAAACATACTAACTTCTGCATCGGATCAAGTCCGGAAACTACTGCTAACTGGACGGGCCGGCATTGTGGCCTTAGACCCGTCCCTACTGGAAGGAAACTCACCTCGTAAACTGGCGTCTGAGTGTGTGTCTCTGAAAGCTACCGGCTGCTGCTCCTGAATCTCCTCGGCTACAAGCCCATGAACACACTCAATCAAATACTAAACACTGCACTTGGGGTAAAATGACTCTTTTACCCTTGGACAAAGTCAACTTACTTTTGGGGCTGACTCGCCGAGTTGGGCCACCCAACTCGCCGAGTCCTACTCTCACTTCTCAGTTCTACACGCTGCTACTCGTCGAGTGTGGCATCGACTCGACGAGTACCCTCTTGATCCAAGAACTCAGACAATCTTCATCCGACTCGCCGAGCCGTATGAACAAACTCGACGAGTTGTTCATGATCCTAAGAAGATTGCCTTGGACTCGCCGAGTTGTATGAACAACTCGTCGAGTCCCTCCATCACTGAGTCTACCCTCAACTCGCTGAGTCCACTCTCTAACTCACTGGATTCACTCGACACTGATCAAAATGAAGGACTCGGGAACTCGCGACCCAACTCGCCGAGTCGTTCTTCCCGACTCGCCGAGTTGCCGCCATGCAACTGATTTTTACTCGATTTTTTTTGAATCCAACACATACAATTGATAGATCTGAGTCCAATAAGCTGATTTACCACGTAAAGTTTCCAACTTTACGTGCACAACCTCATGAATAAGGGAAATAAGGCTAAAAGATGCATAAAATGGGTAGATCTATGATTAATATGCAAAGTAACTCCAAAAAGACAGTAGATCTGGGCTCTACAACACCCCAACATTCAGATCCAAAGGTATTTCGACTTATTAAGACATTCATGCAAACATAAGGCTTGGAACAAACATCAAATAGCTCTTAGAAGAGCTCTAATGGAAGTTTAAAGCATATAACAAGAAGGGAACTCCGAAAATGCCTCAATAAACTCAGATTTGCCCTTGGATCTTTGCACTACAACTCGTTTCCTTGCTTCTTTCTTCTTCTCCTTCTTCACACCTTCACAAAATGGCACCAAATCACTTATAAGCTCTCAAGGGAGGATTAGGGTTTTCTCACTGTGTTCTCAGGGTGAGGGAGGCGAGAATGGGGCTATAAGGTGGTTTAAATAGTGGGCAACCCGGGGATTTAGGGTTTCACCCAGACGGATGGACTCGCCGAGTCCAGGATATGGACTCGCCGAGTCCCCGGCTCACGCGTGCTCGCAGCCGCGACCCTACTCGGCGAGTCAGGCTATGAACTCGCCGAGTTCCTCTTGCAAAACTTACAACAATTACCAAGGAATTAACATACCGGAAACGGGTCGTTACAATTCTCCCCCACTTGTCTCAGACTTCGTCCTCGAAGTCTGCTACGGCTGGATCTGCAAATAACTCTGGGTAGTGCTCTCTCATCTCCTCCTCCGCCTCCCACGTCCACTCAGACCCCTTCCGGTGCTGCCACTGCACCTTTACTAACTGAATTTCCTTGTTCCTCAAGGCCTTGGTCTTCCGGTCCAGAATTGCGACCGGTCTCTCAATATAATTCAGGCTGCTATCAACCTGAATATCCTCTAGGGGAACGACTGCTGACTCATCCACCAGACACTTTCTCAGCTGAGACACATGGAACGTGCTGTGGATCTGACTAAGCTCCTCAGGAAGATCTAACCGATAAGCAACCCGACCCACCCGGGCCAAAACCCTGAAAGGACCAATAAATCTGGGGCCCAACTTGCCCCTCTTCCGGAACCTGATGACACCCTTCCAAGGTGAGACTTTCAGAAGGACCATATCTCCCACCTGGAACTCCAAGTCCGAACGCCTTCTATCGGCGTAGCTCTTCTGCCGACTCTGAGCAGTTTGCAGTCTACTACGGACCTGATGGATCAACTCAGTCGTCTTGAGCACCACCTCTGTGCTCCCAATGACTCGCTGACCGACCTCGCCCCAACAAATCGGGGTCCTACACTTCCTCCCATACAACATCTCAAAGGGAGGTCGATCAATGCTCGCATGATAACTGTTGTTATACGAGAATTCCGCTAACGGAAGATACGTATCCCAACTGCCACCGAAATCTAGGACACATGCCCTAAGCATGTCCTCGAGAGTCTGAATCGTCCTCTCGCTCTACCCATCTGTCTGAGGGTGGAAAGCGGTGCTGAAATGGAGACGAGTACCCATCTCGTCGTGGAACCGCTTCCAAAATCTGGATGTGAAACGGACATCTCGGTCAGACACCACTGATACCGGCACTCCATGACGTGCCACGATCTCACGCACATAGATATCGGCTAACTTCTCCGCCGATATACTCTCCTGGATCGGGATAAAATGGGCACTCTTCGTCAACCGATCCACTACTACCCATATCGAGTCCACTCCACGTGCGGTCCGGGGAAGCTTGGTGACAAAATCTATGGTAATGTCCTCCCATTTCCACACGGGAATGTCTAACGGCTGCATCCTGCCGTGAGGTCTCTGGTGCTCCGCCTTGACCTTCCGGCAGGTCAGGCATCTCTCGACGTACCAGGCGACGTCCCGCTTCATGCAGGGCCACCAATAATCGGGTCGAAGATCTCGGTACATCTTTGTCGCTCCTGGGTGGATAGAAAATCGAGACTTATGAGCCTCGTCCATCAATACCTGCCGTACCCCACCCCAGTACGGTACCCATACCCTACCATGAAGTGTCAACAAACCACGACTGTCGTAATCAAATGAAGCTACTCGGCCTACTATCCTTTCAAACTTCTGCCTCTCCTCCTTGAGGCCCTCCATCTGAGCCTCCTTGATCCGCTCCAACAGTGGAGTGATCACTGTCATCCTCATACACAGATCCCTGATAGGGGCCGCCGACACCTTGCGGCTTAGGGCGTCGGCCACCACGTTGGCCTTCCCTGGATGATAAAGGATCTCACAGTCATAGTCCTTCAGCACGTCCAACCACCTCCTCTGCCTCATGTTCAAACTCGGCTGATCCATAAGATATCTCAAACTCTTGTGATCCGTGTATATAGTACAACGGACCCCATAAAGGTAATGCCTCCAAATCTTGAGGGCAAACACAACTGCCCCCAACTCCAAATCATGGGTAGGATAATTAGCCTGGTGAGGCTTCAACTGTCTCGAGGCATAAGCTATCACATGGCCTCGTTGCATCAGAACTGCTCCCAAACCTGTGATCGAGGCATCACAATAGACTACAAGGTCCTCTACTCCCTCTGGCAAGGTAAGGATCGGAGCCTCGCACAATCTCTGCCTGAGGGTCTCGAATGCTGTCTGCTGCTCCGGACCCCAACGAAATACCACCGACTTCTTGGTCAGTCGGGTGAGCGGCACTGCTATCTTGGAGAAATCCTGAATAAATCTCCGATAATACCCTGCCAACCCTAGGAAGCTCCGAATCTCAGATGGAGACTTCGGGACCTCCCACTGCATCACGGCCTCTATCTTGGCCGGATCTACCAGAATACCCTTCTGGTTGACGAGGTGACCAAGGAACTGCACCTCGCGCAACCAAAACTCACATTTGGAGAACTTTGCGAAAAGTCTCTCCCTCCTCAAAACCTCCAGCACCTCCCGCAGGTGCTCCTCGTGCTGCTCCTGCGTCTTGGAATATACCAAGATGTCATCTATGAACACTATCACTGACCGATCCAACATCGGTCTACACACGCGGTTCATGAGATCCATGAACGCGGCTGGAGCGTTGGTGAGCCCAAATGGCATCACCACAAACTCGTAATGACCATACCTGGTCCTGAAAGCAGTCTTCTGTACATCCTCATCTCTAACCCGCATCTGATGATATCCGGAGCGTAGATCAATCTTGGAGAACCAAGACGCTACCTGAAGCTGATCAAACAAATCATCTATCCTCGGGAGTGGGTAACGGTTCTTCACCGTTACCTTATTCAACTCCCGATAATCAATACACATACGATGCGACCCATCCTTCTTTCTCACAAACAGGATCGGCGCTCCCCAAGGCGAACTGCTCGGCCGAATGAAACCCTTGTCTAACAGCTCCTGCAGCTGTGTAGACAACTCCTGCATCTCAGGGGGAGCTAGTCGATACGGTGCCTTGGCTATCGGAGCCGCACCAGGGACGAGGTCGATCCTGAACTCAACCTATCTCTCAGGAGGTATCCCCGGCAAATCCTCAGGAAACACGTCCGGGTAGTCTCGAACAATAGGAACATCATCCACTGTCGACTTGCCCTTCCCCCGGGCATCCAAAACGTAGGCTACAAAACCGGCGCAACCCTGCTGAACATAGCGCCTCGCCCTTGCGGCAGAACAAAAGGTCGGTCCTCGCTGTGGCCTCTCGCCCTGAATCACCAACTCTCCCCCACTGGGAGTGCGAACCCTCACTAGCTGAAGCTCGCAATCAATCACCGCCCCATTGGGGCTTAGCAATCCATACCCACAATAACCTTATTCCCTCGCAGGGGAATAGGTACCAGATCCACTGAAAACTGCTCATCAAATAACTGAAGAGAACACCCTCTGTGCACTCTGCCGACCCTCACGGTCCTATCATCCGCTATCTCAACCTCTAATGGACAATCCAGCTCCCCTGGAGCTCTACTGAACCTCTTGCTAAGCACAAGAGATACGAATTATCGGGTAGCCCCCGAATCGAATAATACCAAAGCAGAAATGCCGTTCACAGAGAACGACCCTGAATAAAACATACAATCATGAGCAACATTTAATCAATAATAATACAGAGATAAAAGGGAAGATACATACCCGTCACCACATCAGGAGTCGCTCGCGCCTCCTCTGCTGTCATCTGAAACGCCCTACTCTTCGCCACTGGCGCATCAGCTCGGCCCTGCCGGCCATCTGTAATCCTCAAGGTAGCAGGGGCAGGTGCAGCCACCTTCCCTGCTGAAGCTAAACTCGGACACTGGGACTTTTTATGTCCCCTCTGATTGCACTGAAAGCAAATCAGATCTGATGTTGCGACGGCAGTAGCAGGGGCCGTACAATCCCTACTCAAATGCCCAATCCGACCGCACTTGTAGCAGCCGGAACTCCCTGCCTTGCACGCTCCCTCGTGCAATCTCCCACACTTGCCACATCGACCGTGGCTCTGCTGACTCCTAGATCTGTGATCCGAAACCTTGGGCTTTTTGCCCGAACCGCCTGAACCCGAAACCGCCTCCGGTTTCCTCTTCTTCCCCATCTCAAGATCAATCTCCCTCTCCCGAGCTCTAGCAATCATATCTTCCAGCGTTTTACAGCTAGACCGGCTCACAAACTGGCGGATATCGCTCCGCAACATCTCATGATAACGGGCCTTCTTCATTTCCTCATCAGCTACATACTGAGGAACGAGAAGAGCCCTCTCCCTGAACTTGGCGGTGATCTCCGCCACTGTCTCTGTAGTCTGGGTGAGGTCCTGAAACTCCCTAGCTAGCTGTTGCACCTCAATGACCGGTGCAAACTCCGCCCTGAACCTGGTAGAGAAATCAGCCCAGGTCATGGCGTCCAATGCTGCATCATCCCCAATCGCATGCCCGACCTCCTCCCACCAATCTCGTGCCCTGTCCTTCAAAAGACAGGACGCCAATCTGACCTTGTCCCCCTCGGGACATCTGCTAGTGCGGAAGGCGTTGGCCACATCCGCCAACCATCTGCTGCTCGCTATGGGGTCTCGCGCCCCATGATAGTCCGGAGCTCCACATGCCCTGAACTCCCTGAAAGTAAGGGTGCGCGACCCCATCATGGCCGCCACCTCGGCACGGAAGGTGCCCAATCTCTCATCCATCAGCTCTAGAATCCCCTCCTTGATCGAACCGAAGATCACAGGAGTCTGCTCTATAATGATGTGCGTAATCTCCGAAGAAAGGAACTCTCGGGTCTGCTCATCCATGCGCTCATCCCCCGAACCTGAACCTGATCCCTCCCCGGCACCTCCGCTGCCGGCTGCTGGTCTCGAACGTAGAACCACCATTCTGAAACACATCACAACTACATTAGAAAACAAAAATATCTTGAGGGATCATTGATACTACAACTAGCTTCCTGGTCTTGTCTCAGCCTTTCTTGATTCGAGTACGGATCCTCTGCTTCCAGTAGTACGGGCCCATACTACCTTCCACATCTATCCGTACTTTCTTCAAGAACTGCCCTGACTCCACCAAGTCACTTCTACTACTACTGATCTCTGCTACTCTCATCCTAGGCTTGCCCCAGGGAAACCTCAGACTCAACTCAACTAGTCCTCAGCTGCTGCAGGTCTCCTTATAATGCTAATTAACCATCACCTGAACACCATCACATGTGACGAAGATCAGATAATCCTTCAAGTAAAAGACCCGTCCCTATAACGGTTGGACTCAAACAAGAGCTGCGCAATAGGGCCAGTTCCAGCACTCTGGGATTATTTAACCCTGATCACATATGGTGTAACGTGTTCACTTAATGGTTAACTTCCATCACTCAGAACTCCCACAAAGCACGAAGCAAGCAGCATTCGGAATAAGGGAACATACTTAGGCAAAACTATTCTCAAAACGAGAAACTGATCTAGCATAAGATGCTAAGCTCCTGCTATCAGGCATAACCTAATCAGGCTATCCTACTGCTGTCTACTCAGTACTAGCATGCAATACTCATAAAGTTGTAACACATAAGCAGGCACATAAGGCATTCTCCTAAATCCTTAGTCCTATACTAGCATGCTGTTCTACTAAAACTGAAATTGAACAAATAACTTGTATGGGTAATTTGGGAGTACTTACTTGAGCTCGGCTGACCGCATGCACACACCTCTATCTTATTTAAAAAAGATTCTTCCTTTCTAAGTACTTTCAAAATTCTTTTTATAAAACGTTTTTATTTTGATAAAATCTTTCATTTCCCTTAGTTTGAGTTCAGATACACCCGGAAGTGTATCCAAATCCCTCAAACCAGGGCTCTGATACCAACTAAAAACGACCCAAAAATACGACCCAAAAATTTTTGTTTTTAATATAATCAAAACTGTAATCAGAGCATCATATAATAAAACCATGCGTGATGTATTCCAAAACATAATAAAATACTGTGCGGAAAACTGTATCATACTACATCAAATCAAACAACTAAATCAATCCCAGGCTAAAGCTGAGGCGGTGGTGTGTGCGATGCCGTCATCCCGAGCTCTTCCCTTTGCTTGCGGAAGTACCTGAAACCAAAACTGAAACTGTAAACACGAAGCTTAGTGAGCTCCCCCAAAATACCACGTACCATACAATAGCAATATCATATAAACACATATCGGGCCTTGCCCACTGCATCGGGACGAAGCCCGGAAACTGCATCGGACCGAAGTCCGGAACTGACTGGGACCTTGTCCCCTGCATCGGACCAAGGTCCGGAACTAACTGCATCGGACCGAAGTCTGGAACTGACTGGGACCTTGTCCCCTGCATCGGACCAAAGTCCGGAACTAACTGCATCGGACCGAAGTCCGGAACTGGCTGCATCGGACCGAAGTCCGGAACTGAACCTAGCATAGCATATCATAACAACTAGCATGAACACATATACTGCATACTACATCGGGCCGTAGCCCGGAACACATAATACATAACACATAAAACATAGCTCACAAATCCTGTCTGAGCCACGAAGGCATCAAACATACTAACTTCTGCATCGGATCAAGTCCGGAAACTACTGCTAACTGGACGGGCCGGCATTGTGGCCTTAGACTCGTCCCTACTGGAAGGAAACTCACCTCGTAAACTGGCGTCTGAGTGTGTGTCTCTGAAAGCTACCGGCTGCTGCTCCTGAATCTCCTCGGCTACAAGCCCATGAACACACTCAATCAAATACTAAACACTGCACTTGGGGTAAAATGACTCTTTTACCCTTGGACAAAGTCAACTTACTTTTGGGGCTGACTCGCCGAGTTGGGCCACCCAACTCGCCGAGTCCTACTCTCACTTCTCAGTTCTACACGCTGCTACTCGTCGAGTGTGGCATCGACTCGACGAGTACCCTCTTGATCCAAGAACTCAGACAATCTTCATCCGACTCGCCGAGCCGTATGAACAAACTCGACGAGTTGTTCATGATCCTAAGAAGATTGCCTTGGACTCGCCGAGTTGTATGAACAACTCGCCGAGTCCCTCCATCACTGAGTCTACCCTCAACTCGCTGAGTCCACTCTCTAACTCACTGGATTCACTCGACACTGATCAAAATGAAGGACTCGGGAACTCGCGACCCAACTCGCCGAGTCGTTCTTCCCGACTCGCCGAGTTGCCGCCATGCAACTGATTTTTACTCGATTTTGTTTGAATCCAACACATACAATTGATAGATCTGAGTCCAATAAGCTGATTTACCACGTAAAGTTTCCAACTTTACGTGCACAACCTCATGAATAAGGGAAATAAGGCTAAAAGATGCATAAAATGGGTAGATCTATGATTAATATGCAAAGTAACTCCAAAAAGACAGTAGATCTGGGCTCTACAACACCCCAACATTCAGATCCAAAGGTATTTCGACTTATTAAGACATTCATGCAAACATAAGGCTTGGAACAAACATCAAATAGCTCTTAGAAGAGCTCTAATGGAAGTTTAAAGCATATAACAAGAAGGGAACTCCGAAAATACCTCAATAAACTCAGATTTGCCCTTGGATCTTTGCACTACAACTCGTTTCCTTGCTTCTTTCTTCTTCTCCTTCTTCACACCTTCACAAAATGGCACCAAATCACTTATAAGCTCTCAAGGGAGGATTAGGGTTTTCTCACTGTGTTCTCAGGGTGAGGGAGGCGAGAATGGGGCTATAAGGTGGTTTAAATAGTGGGCAACCCGGGGATTTAGGGTTTCACCCAGACGGATGGACTCGCCGAGTCCAGGATATGGACTCGCCGAGTCCCCGGCTCACGCGTGCTCGCAGCCGCGACCCTACTCGGCGAGTCAGGCTATGAACTCGCCGAGTTCCTCTTGCAAAACTTACAACAATTACCAAGGAATTAACATACCGGAAACGGGTCGTTACAATTCTCCCCCACTTGTCTCAGACTTCGTCCTCGAAGTCTGCTACGGCTGGATCTGCAAATAACTCTGGGTAGTGCTCTCTCATCTCCTCCTCCGCCTCCCACGTCCACTCAGACCCCTTCCGGTGCTGCCACTGCACCTTTACTAACTGAATTTCCTTGTTCCTCAAGGCCTTGGTCTTCCAGTCCAGAATTGCGACCGGTCTCTCAATATAATTTAGGCTGCTATCAACCTGAATATCCTCTAGGGGAACGACTGCTGACTCATCCACCAGACACTTTCTCAGCTGAGACACATGGAACGTGCTGTGGATCTGACTAAGCTCCTCAGGAAGATCTAACCGATAAGCAACCCGACCCACCCGGGCCAAAACCCTGAAAGGACCAATAAATCTGGGGCCCAACTTGCCCCTCTTCCGGAACCTGATGACACCCTTCCAAGGTGAGACTTTCAGAAGGACCATATCTCCCACCTGGAACTCCAAGTCCGAACGCCTTCTATCGGCGTAGCTCTTCTGCCGACTCTGAGCAGTTTGCAGTCTACTACGGACCTGCTGGATCAACTCAGTCGTCTTGAGCACCACCTCTGTGCTCCCAATGACTCGCTGACCGACCTCGCCCCAACAAATCGGGGTCCTACACTTCCTCCCATACAACATCTCAAAGGGAGGTCGATCAATGCTCGCATGATAACTGTTGTTATACGAGAATTCCGCTAACGGAAGATACGTATCCCAACTGCCACCGAAATCTAGGACACATGCCCTAAGCATGTCCTCGAGAGTCTGAATCGTCCTCTCGCTCTGCCCATCTGTTTGAGGGTGGAAAGCGGTGCTGAAATGGAGACGAGTACCCATCTCGTCGTGGAACCGCTTCCAAAATCTGGATGTGAAACGGACATCTCGGTCAGACACCACTGATACCGGCACTCCATGACGTGCCACGATCTCACGCACATAGATATCGGCTAACTTCTCCGCCGTTATACTCTCCTGGATCGGGATAAAATGGGCACTCTTCGTCAACCGATCCACTACTACCCATATCGAGTCCACTCCACGTGCGGTCCGGGGAAGCTTGGTGACAAAATCCATGGTAATGTCCTCCCATTTCCACACGGGAATGTCTAACGGCTGCATCCTGCCGTGAGGTCTCTGGTGCTCCGCCTATGCATCGAGTCAGCTGAAGCCTCACTAGACGAGGTATCCCACCCACGATCTAGATTTGGGGGAGGTGGTGTTCACCCTTAAAATCTGGCGCCACTACTTGTACGGGGTTCGATGTACCATAGATGCTGACCACAAGAGCCTGAAGTATCTCATCGATCAGCCAAACCTGAATATGCACCAGAAGTGGTGGTTAGATGTGGTGAAAGACTATGAATGTGAGATCCTATATCATCCGGGCAAGGCTAACATGGTAGCCGACGCCCTGAGCCGCAGATCAGAGTGCGCCCCGATCCATGATGTATGTGTGAGGATGACCATGATGACTCCAGTCTTGGATACCATACGAGAGGCCCAGGTGGAGGCCGTGAGACCAGAGAACCGCAAGAGGGAGTGGGTGATTGGGCAGGTGTCCGAGTTTGTGACGGACATCCGAGGACTTATGACTTTCTAAGGGCGAATTTGAGTGCCCTATACGGGCGGAGCTCGAAACATACTAATGGAGGAGGCGCATAGATCGAGATTCTTGATCCATCTCGGGCCCACTAAGATGTATTTGGACCTGAAGAGAGATTACTGGTGGCCTTGTATGAAGAGAGATGGTGTGTGGGTAGTTGAGAGGTGTTTGACCTACCGTCGATTCAAGGCAGAGCACCAGCATCTGCATGGTCTATTGCAACCTCTATAGATTCCCCAATGGAAGTGGGAACAGATCTCTATGGATTTTATCACCAAGTTACGGAGAACTAGACGTGGATTTGATGCAATTTGGGTGATTGTGGACCCATTGACGAAGAGTACTCACTTCCTTGGTATTAGTTAGAGCTCTTCTGCAGAGATATTGGCCGAGATTTATGTGAGAGAGGTGGTATCACGACATGGGATGCCGATCTTGATTATGTCAGATCGAGACATGCGTTTTACTTCCAGGTTTTGGAATAAATTTCACGAGGAATTGGGCATGTGCTTACATTTTAGCATTATGTACCGCCCGCAGACAGATAGACAGAGCGAGCAGACGATTCAGACACTTGAGGAAATGTTGCATGCACGTGTCATGGATTTCGGAGGAAGTTGGGACACCTACATACCATTGGTTGAGTTCTCTTACAACAACAACCATCATTCGAGTATTAGTATGTCTCCTTTCGAGCTCTTGTATGGGAGGAGGTGCCAGACTCACATTTGTTGGGGAGAAGTGGGGCAGAGGGTGATGGGCAGCACAGAGATAATGCTGAAGACGACCGAGCATATTCAACAGGTCAGACAGAGGTTACTAACAGCCCAGAGTCGCCAGATGAGTTATGCAGACAGGCAGCGATCTGAGTTAGAATTTCAGGTCGGAGACTTTGTACTCCTAAAGGTATCCCTTTGGAAAGGGGTGATCTGATTCAGGAAGCGGGGCAAGCTGGGACCCCGATACATCGGGCCTTTCAGAGTGACCGCCAGGGTGGGCAGGGTAGCATACCAATTGGAGCTACCTGCGGAGTTAAGCCAGATCCATAACACCTCCCACGTGTCCCAGTTGAGGAAGTATGTGGCCGATGAGACGTCAATAGTAACACTGGAGGACATTCAGGTTGATGCGAGCCTGAATTATATTGAGAGGCCGATCGCGATTTTAGATCAAAGGATGAAGGTTCTGAGGAACAAGGAACTGCACCTGGTTCAGGTCCAGTGGCAACATCAGAATGGGTCTTATTTGACTTGGGAACCGGAGTCGGAGATGCGGGAGCAACATCCTAAGCTATTTTGCGGGGAATGACTTCGAGGGCGAAGTCTGATTCTAATGGGGGAGAATTGTAACATCCAGATTTCTAGGTATATTATTTTAATTATTTAATTTGAGAATTTTAGAGGGACTCGGCGAGTTGGTGCCTCAACTCGTCAAGTAGAGTCGCGATTTGGTAACGTGGATTAATGAGCCAACTCGACGAGTCAGCGCTGTTGAGTGAAACCCTAATTTTATGGACCTATGGCCTATATAAAGGCACTTATAGTCTCCATTTCACCTCATCAGTGTCTATACATCCCCTGAGAGAAACCCTATTGTCTATAGTGAGCAAGAGAGGGAAGGAAGCTTATTTTAAGTCATTTTCTTAGAGAAAGGGCAAGGCTCTTCAAGGATCAAGGAGGAAGGGCTGTTGGATCTGTTTTCTCTTCATCTCAAGCTTACAAACTAGGTAAAAAAGCTTTTATCTTCCTAGTTGATTTATTAGATCCCTTGATTGTGAGGTTTAGGGCTTGTATCACTTTCTTGATGGGGTTTTTGGTGCATCTTTCGGATTGTGTTTGAGAATTTGGTCATTTGGATGGATAGATGTGTAACACTTGGTCCAGGTATGAAATAAATCTTTTATTTTCAAGTTTTGATTGGAACTCGGCGAGTTGGAAGGCTCCAACTCGTCGTGTGTAGATTTCCCTAGTCGCATACTTTAATGACCCAACTCGATGATTTAGGGTGTCCTGACTCGACGAGTTGGCGCAGGATTAGAAAACCCTAATTTTTGGGTGTTGCACCCTATATAATGGACTTAACTTCTTGGATGGCCTACTTACTAGCCTCCCTCGCCCAGAGAAAAAGCTAGCATCGCTTTCTGTCTTGTATATTGAGTTTTGTGAGCTTAAAGAGTGTTTGTTGTTGGTTCTTGAAAGGAGTCTTGAAGAAGAGAAGCACCTAGCTTGGAGGAGTGACTCTAGATCCAGAAACTCTTCATTAAGGGCTGCATCTTTCAGTTATAAAGTCGTCACCTTGGCATGTAGTTTATTAGTTCTCTTTTCTTAAAGTTTTAGCTTAAGTTTTGGGACTTTGTTTGAGGTGTCTAAAGAGAAAAGGTTTCTAGGGGATGATGGAGTAGATATGACCTCTACATGACCTCTTGAGGCTTAAAGTTCCAAACTTTAATGGCATCCATGTCCCATTCATGCAATATGTCCATTATGAAGCCAAAAATGAACCTTAGAGGATGTTGCCAGCATGCATGGACATAAAGTTGGGAACTTTATGTGACTTGCCCACCTTGGGACATAAGATCTGTATTTTGGAACATTACAGTAGGAAATAAGGGGTTGAATGGGTCAAGACCCTCTTTAAAGAAACTAGGGTTTGGTTTTTAAGCTTATTGGATGGTTCTTAAGGGTAAAGTTGGAAACTTTACCCTTCTAGAGAACATTATGGAAGGGATCTGAGGTTTGGAATCCTTGGATTCAAGAAAAATGGCTTAATACATTAAGTGGGTTGGCAGATTGGGAAACTCGATGCGTTGTTTGGGATTGTCACGATTTTGTTGGAAAAGGGAGGAACTCGACGAGTTGGATCACAATATCTCGATTCTGTCTTTGAGGGGAACTCAACGAGTTGAGGGATAACTCGACGAGTTGGATCAACTCGGAGTGTTGACTTTGACTTTAAGTTTGACCAAGGTTGAATCTTAGGGTTTGAAGTATTGAGTTGAATCTAAGGAATTGCTTATGTTTAGGGATTGAGTGGAGCTAATACTCAGAGCCAGGACCTTTTCAGCTACCAACATTTGAGGTAAGTTTCCTCACCACACGAATGGGTCAAAGGCAACAAGGCTTACCCCTGTTACTTAGTTGTAATGATTATTTGTGGGTGTGTTATCTATATGTTATGCACTTATGGTAAAGACCATGTGGGGGTTCCCATGGCAGTTGGTTAAGACCATGTGGGGGTTCCCATGGCACTTGGATAAGACCATACGGGGGTTCCCATGGCATTCGGAGTAAGACCAAGGAGGGTTTCCATGGCATCCTCATATGTTTGATTGTATGCATGGTTTATATGGAATTATATGATTGTTGTTGTGGTATGCAATAGGGATCTCACTAAGCATTAGCTTAAAGTTTGTTGGTTGTTTCAGGTACTTCGGGATCTAAGGGCAAGGGCCCGTCATGATGGCACTGCATGCACTCTCCAACATTCTATTATGGACACTCTGCTTTTGGAATAATTACTTGATGTTTTGTACTTTTGAGAAACTATTGTGTGTGAATTTATAATTAATGAACATGGGATTTGTTATTTAAATGAAAAAATTTTATTGAAAATTTGGGTTGTTACAAGATGTCTGTCGGAGCTGAGATCCGGATCGGGACCTCATCAGTTATTGTTCAGATTGGGAGGTGAGTTTTCTTCAGTGTACTTACGGGTCGAAGGCACCAAGGCCGACCCTTTGGATTGATATCCTAGTTTACCATATGTTGCTATGTTGTAGTGATTTGTTAGATCTATATCCTGGTATATAGGATGTTGTTATGTTGTAATGATTTGTTAGAATTGTATCCCAGTATATAGGATGTTGTTATTCTGTAGTGATCTGTTAGATCGGTATCCTGATATATGGGATGTTAGCATGAGGTAGTGATCTGTAGATTTGCATGTTTGTATGATGTCTGGTTATATGTTTATATGTTATGTGTAGTTTGACATGTTATGGTTGCTTGGGTTAAGGAGGTCCTACTTTGTGTTGAAGACCAAGATACCCAGGGCGGTTCGGATAGACTATGGGCCCTGCAAGACGGTCCAGTTAGGCTGAAGACCCAGTCAGCGGTCCAGATAGGCTATAGGCCCTGCGAGACAGTCCACTCATGCCGAAGGCTCAGGAGCGTTCCAGATAGGTTATAGGCCCTACAAGGCGTTCCAATCAGGCTGAAGGCCCGGTTATACATGTTGTTGGATATGTTGTATGTGATGGTACATTGGGAGAACTCACTAAGCTTTCACTTATGGTTTTTAGTTGTTGTTTTAGGTACTTTTGATGATCGTGGGAAGACGAAGGCGTGACCGTACACATCCTGGGTTTTTATGTTGATGATCTTGGCAGACTCTGATTTTAAATAATATTTTTGGAAACAATGGTTTTGTAAACATTTTCATTATCAAAAGCGGTCTTTTAAAAGTTTAAATTTGTTGTGATTTTTTGGATGTTACACGAAAGTTGAAGATTCTCAATTTGTTTACGCCAATGGCATGATGCGCCACTATGGTGGAGGATGCGCCATGGATACTTATGATGAATGATCTTAGTTCATGATGTGATGCGACATCATGTGTTTTGATGATGCTTATGCAGAGTATCTCAAGGATGAAGGTTCTAGAGCAGCTGCAAGGCGGGATATGATTGGTTGACATATTTCATAGACTTGGTCCATCAGGGTTTTAGGTATGATCCTTATTCTATAAATAGGGATACCGCCTAGTCATTTGAATGTATCTTTTTGTATCCTTAGTGAGTATGTCGAATCTCTGTTGGTTGTATTTGTAATATCTGTTTGAGCACTTTGTGAATAAGAATACTCCCTCCTACCCGTGGACGTAGCTCACTTTGACCAAACCACGTAAATACTATGTCTTTGCATGCTTTTAAATTTGTGTGTTATCTAGATTACTTCCTATTAAGGTTTATCGGATATATTTCTGGATGGGAAGCAATACTTGTTGAAGTAGTTTCCTACTTTGAATCTGTATGTATTTCTGTCATTGTATCAGTTTTTTTTGTTTTGTATTTGTGTGTATCTATGTATGTATGTGGATATGTGGATGTATGTATTTGTGATACCAAACACTTTACCTATAACTTCACTCATTCCAGATTGGTTTCATATAAAAATCTTCCCAAAACCATTAGCATGTTGAAACAAGGTAGATGCTCTCTCATATTATATATGTTGGATTAAGGTGTCTAAGTTCATAACTAAATTGGTATAAACTTGTAATTAGAAGCAAAGTCATTTTTAGGTTGCTCTCATAACAGTAAGTTTACACAAAAATTCTAATTCGACACTCTATTTTTCTGTCTCAAATTTGACACTGCATTTTCTAATTTTTTACAATTCTGACCACTTGTTGACTGGTCGATCAGGTTACCTGCTGATGTGGCATGATGTCGTGTCAATTTGATGACGTGCCATGCTGACGTGACAAAATTGAATTTTCTCCAACAAAAGACATTAACTGTATATTTTTTGATTTTGATACAAAATTTATTTATTTTTCAATTTTGACATTCTATTTTTTTGTTCTGATTATCATCTTTTTTCAAATTTGTTCAATGTTGATCATTTTCTATTTGAAACTATATAAATATATTTTTTTATTACATTTTAAACTATATAAATATTTTTTTCGTTTAAAAACTATATTTAATATAAATACAAGGTTTTTTACATTTAAAACATATGCATTTGTTATATTTTGAGAACCAAAGTAACCATAAGCTTCGAATAAGATGTAAAAATTTCACGGGTTGCAAACCTCACGTTTGTGCCTTGACAACCTCCAAACTCATTTTAAAGTTGTGTATTTAATATAAAATACAGTTTTTATATAACTAATACATATTTATACATAAAATTTTAGTTTGAATGTACATCGAGTGTGAACCATCCTTCTTCTTGACGAATAAAATCGATGCTCCCCACGGAGAACTACTCGGTCTAATAAACTACTTGCCTACCATCTCCTGAAGCTGAGAGGACAATTCCTATGTCTCCGATGGTTTCAATTGGTATCAACCAAATCAATCCTGAACACAACATGCATCTCCAGAGGCATATCGGGTTACTCCTCCAGGAACACATCAGCAAACTCTCTGACAATTGGTACATCTGAAAGCAAAGCCTGCTTCCCAACTCGAGTATCAACCACATAAGCAAGATAACCCATACACCCATGTTGCATATACGACTGAGCCCTGACAGTAGAACAAAAGGTTGACCCCATTCTGGTACCCTCTCCATAAATAACCAATTCTCCCCCACTTGGGTTTGAACTATATCACGTTGACTATCGCAATCGATCATAGCCCTGAATTTATTCAGCCAGTCCATCCCTACAATCACATATATCTCCTATGGGAATAAGTATCAGATCAATTATGTAAGGCACTAAAAATCTACAAAACACAACTCTGGAAAACACTCAATGCAACTACCTCGTGTTTGCTAGTGATAGAAACCAGCAAAGGACACTCCAACTCTTCAAGAGTCATATCAAAACCCCTACTAAAAGATCGAGATACAAAGAACCGACTCGCACCCAAGTCGAATAGCACAAGAGCAGGCAAGGAATTCACTAAGAAGATACCTAATAGAATAAAAAAAAACATAAGCGTACCATAAAATAATTGACAAACTGATAAATAAAAACATACCAGTAACGACGTCCAACGCCGCCCTGGCCTCCTTTGTTGTGAGATGTAAAGCATGACCTCGAGCCCTCGGGGGTTCCGCCCTACCCTAGCACACATCTATGATACTCAAGGTAGCAGGTGTTGAAGCCTGCAACGGCCTCGTAGTGAGAAAAGGACAATTGGGCTTAATAGGTCCAACCTACCAATCAAGTAAAGCAGATTCCTATCCTTCAGGATCATCTAAATGGATCTCTATGGTCCATGCTGTACTTGGTGTTTGATGAAACTACTACATCTGTCGTCATCAAACTTGAAAAGGGACGCATCCGTTTATATGACAAAAGAGACCTGCTTTAGTTTGGAAAATGGGATATACGTCAGCTGAATCATCATCAGATTAAAGTTGTAGAAGACATCTTTGAGCCAGCTGCCAAAGAATATACGGCTATGGTTATTAATATCATCAACAAGTAGATTGGAATGGAGCAATGGGGAAGTCAGATGTAATGGTGGTCGACAAAGACAGAGCTCAAGCTAGCACCAAACGAAAGGGGAGATTGAAGGGTCCAGTTAGTGGTATGGTCTAGGCTTTCATTGTAATAAGTTATTTTGAGTCTTTATCATGTTTTGGAAGGTTGTTAGGGTGTTTACGGCCCACTAGTGATTTTACGGCCGTAAACCCAGTTTTTGGCCCAAGTCCATTATATATAGGGGTTATTTAGGTCATTATTGGTTGTTGATGTCACAGAGTTTACGACCTATTATATCGAGTTGTACCAAACGTTTTTCAGTAATAAACGTGTGCAAGCTTGATTTCTCTTCTTCTGTTCATATTCTTGATTGTTTGATTCTTTGATCATTGGTAAAGATCCGTTTTAGGACCTTACACTCACCTACTGCTTCCTTGACTGGTGGAGGGTCGTTAGCCGAACGGGTAGGGTAGGACATTAATTCTCGTTATAAGTATAATGTTAATTATATAAGTAACTAAATGTTTTATTAAATTCCCAATCTTAGTTACTTTAGGAAAAATGTGAAAATGGTGATATTCCATGAAATTGCACTTTGCACCTTGCTAAGTCGTTAGTCGATCGAATGTGGTTAACCGACAAACTAATTTGGGACTAGCAAGGGTGGAAAATGGTAACTTGATGTTAATCATAGATCAATGGAGCGAGTGTGGTTAACCGGCACATTGATTATGTGATTTGTAACATTAAGAGTACCAAGCACATATGAAAGGTTATTCACACCTTGTTTGTGATCCTCGGCATCCCAGTCACAAACTTGAAGGGCATAATCGAGACTAAACATGCCATTGAAAATTTCAATGAATCTCAAAAGATCTAGGAGTTTCAATTCATTTAAAACCTAATTTTCATTTTCGTTTTCATGGTGGAAATTGGTAAATCGTCATTTACCTACCGTCAAATATTCTGCAACTGGATTACGGCATCCCTCTTCGGGGTTGTAAAACAGTGTGTTGGGTCCTAGCCTTAATATTTCATTTAGGTGTTATATTAAGGATTGAATCAACTAACTTGAATTTCTCCCATTTTGCAGATGTCAAATTCTAACAACTATGGTCTTCCTGCATCTTATGGAAAAGGCTTTCCTCATGAAGATGATGTTCCACGATTGGATTGTGGAAATGAAAATCATTGTTCACTTCCTCCACCTCCTCTAATAATTCTCCCTGACCCACATGTTCGAAGACTTGAAATGTTCAGGGTCACTGAAGCCCTATTGGTAAGCAAACACGAAGATGGAAAGTTTATATGCGCTCAAGTCTTAGAGATGAAGTTACATATTGACAAGTTGGAAATGTTAAGTGTCGGTGTCTCAAGGATGTTGGCTATTGAATTGGTTCTTCAATCACTTCTTGACTCATATAGTGAGTTCATTAGAGAGTACTATATGATGGACCACGGCATGACCCTTATTGATCTTACATATTTGCTAATTGTTGTTGAATCAGCAATGATTTGGTGCATCGGTCAAGCAAATTTGAATGCAAGATCAGCATCCCAAACTTCCACGGACATTGACAATGGTAACATTAGAAGTCCAAAAAAGTTTTCTCTTCCCAATGGAAAGAGATCCGCCGAGGTCAAACCGTTTGACCGAATGGTAAAGAGAAAGGCTAAGTCTGAGATTATCCCATGTAACATTCCAAAAGTGTCTGTTTGTTTCTATTGCCAAGAGCAGGAGCATTGGATGCAAAGCTACCATATTTACCTGCAAGATCTCAAGGATGGAAAAGTCAAGATGTATGACTCTGCTTCAGGTTAGTCCACTATCTAACTCTATTAAGTTCCTATTTATAGATACTTAATACATGATGTGATAAGATTGCATTTTGATGTTTTGTAGGATCGAAGAAAAGAAAGGAAGCTTAAAGGAAGAGTAAGTTGAGTCTGGTCGCGAAGAGATGGATTTCGATCACAAGGTTCGATGATCGGATTTTTGAGTTGCTGCATAGGAGTTCTGATAGATCGCTTAGGAATATTTGGTAACATAGTTCTCATTTGTAATTGTGTTGTAAGGACTAGTTTTTCCGTGTTTTTTATAAATAAAATAAATTTTGATTCTTGTCTTATATATATATATATATATATATATATATATATATATATATATCCTTGCAATGACTTTTGTTAAAATTGATGTTTGTATGTTTCTATTGTTAGCAATATTTAAAATGGATGTGATTTTTAGTTATGTTATTTGTGGTAGTGTCGAAAATTTATCAAATAAGAAATGATTCTCATCACCCAAGTTTCAATTGGACAGAAACTTGGAATCATGCAACTGGTATTGTATGATGAATGAGAACCTTCATATTTGGGAAATTAAGACTAATTCCTTGTTCACATAAGTCTGTGAGTCAAGTGAAGGACTAAAGGATCTAGTATGCATTGTTGTACACTAGCTCAAGTCCACCACAAAGAACGATACGAATATGTGTCATGATTTGCTAAAAGTTCAGCAAATATGGCTATGCTTACAAGATTAAGTGTAATTCTGAATCGTTGAAAAGGTTTCAATGTAAAACAAAACGAATAGGAAGAATCAATTAGGCAGAAAGATAAAAGTTTCTCCAATCTGAAAAGAAGGGAGAGTGCTTAAGTATCGTGTTTTATGATTAACTTAGTGATTATGAAGCCGTGTCACAATTGATCCTCTAAGGACACCTTAGCGCACTAGTATGGCTAAGAAGAGGTATCAGAAATTGTTGAAATGGTTAAATCAAAAGGTGAATCATACTTCGTTCCAAAATCGAATCTTAGAGTTGAACTCCAATATTATGACTTGAGTGACAAATATTAAGAAGGTTTATAACACACTCATCAAATATGGAGTAGAAAATGTCTTCTTATTCCTGCACATTTGAAATTGGTAAGTTGTGATGTCTTGGATAAGACAAAGACCAACTAAGACCAATTGTGTGAAATGTTTGTCTTGATGAGAACCCGCACTAACTCTTGAATACTTGTTTCTCAAGGAATGTTTATTGAAAAGAGAATTTTATATGTCAAGAGGTCAGTGGGAGTCTAAATGATCTTGAAAAGTTTCAAGAACTAATCAAGAGTAAACCTATTGTTAATCACTAGCACACGACTTGAGGTTTATAACCTATCGTGTTGACATATTCTTGTTTCTATGCCATTCTAGTTAAGTTAACTATGCATGTGAGTCCTAAGAGTTCTCAATTGACTGCATAAGGCAATGCACCTTGATCAATGAAATTTCAATGATCTATATAGATGAGCTACTAAAAAACTTGGAAGACATGGTAGGGCCTTGTGCTACCAAGTGGCAAGAAATTAAGACTAAACAAGTTCAGTCCATATGAGTTTTGATTTGTCACAAACATTCTCCCATGATTATGGTTATGACAAATTCACATGGATAGGAACACATACACCATAAAATCTAAGTGATAAGGTTTCTCTCCGCTTTATGAAAATGAATGTGAGGAAACGCTTTCACTAGGAAGACTTTAAGGAGATAGCGATTGTGTAAATTGCATTCTCAAATTCGATTATGATTACGACATCCATTTTCATAGTTTAAATTGTGAGATTTGGAAATTAGTTTAAACATTTAAGACTTATTGTTGTAAGTTCTGAAATAGTTTAGACACACATATCAACTTTCTAATAAAAGGTGTATAAGCTTAGATAAAGTCTTGTCGAAGCATCACATATCAGAAACATGAACTTTGGTAAGAAAGTCAATAAGTATTAATTTCTAGAAGTCGAACTGTTTTTTGATTACATGTCAAAGCTATTTGGAGCATAAGTGTTATGTTGGTAAAGATATAATCATCATGTTAGTTGGAGAATGATTATCATGTTAAGTGTTGCGAGCTAGTAATCTTAATTATAGAAAACAAAAGTTTCAATTCGCAAAGTCGCAGAGGTTGAAAAGTAGTTTTGCTATAATTAAGGGAGACGAAATTATGCTTCATTTAAAATATAAAAGCTTAGATAGAGAATTTTTAATCAAATTTAGTCAAAGGATATATATGAATGTTATGTTGAAAAGGTTCAACATAAGGAAATTCCATATATGGAAATATTATATCAGGAGACTGGTAAAGTATCATGTCTTTATATAAGACATTATGAATCGTATCCCATACGCTTCGGGTATTGGATTAATTACATATGTTGTAATATTCGACCATTCTATCTATTCCAAATGCCTAGGGTGTTAAGAAGGAAAAGGACAATAATCGGATATGACTAAAGTAAGTTAAACAATTGTCGACTACAATATAAGGTTCACCAAGAATTGGTCACTTGTGGCAGTTGGAAGTATAGTAATGGATGGAGTTTCCAATAGATCAGGTACCGATTGCGATGTGGAATGTCTGCGTCATCGTGGGCATGGGTTGGTTGAGTCGATTCGGAGCTATGATCGACTGCGAGCATCAGTTGGTGACAATACGAAACCCTAGTGGGGGAGTTCTTACAGTATATGGAGAGGATACCCGATCTAGGTCAGCATTTTGCTCGGCTGCCATAGCGAGACAGAGTCTATAACAGGGTTGTAAGGGTTTTGTAGCGTATGTTATGGATACGCGAGTTGCTACCGAGAGATCGAGTTCTATCGATGAGGTTCCGATAGTAAGAGAGTTCTCAGTTGTTTTTCCCGAGGAGTTATTGGGTGTGCCTCCCGAGAGGCAGGTGGAGTTTTAGATCGATTTGGTTCCGGGGGCGGCGCCTATTGCCAAGGCCCCTTATCGCCTTACGCCGCCTGAGATGCAAGAGTTATCCTTGTAGCTTCAGGAGCTAATGGGGAAGGCATTCATCCGACCGAGTAGCTCGCCGTGGGGAGCGCCGATCCTTTTTGTCAAGAAAAATGATGGTTCACACCGGATGTGCATTGATTACTAGGAGTTGAACAAGATAACGGTCAAGAACCGTTATCCGCTTCCGAGGATCGACGATCTATTCGATCAGTTGCAGGGTGCATCTTGGTTTTCCAAGATCGATTTGAGGTCCGAATACCATCAGATGAGAGTCCGCGAGGAGGATGTTCAGAAGACGGCCTTCAGGACTTGCTATGGGCACTACGAGTTCGTGGTGATGCCTTTTCGGCACGCACTGGCAGCGTTCATGGATCTCATGAACCGGGTGTGCAGGCCTATGTTGGATCATTCGGTGATTGTGTTCATCGACGATATCTTGGTGTATTTGAGATCCAGAGAGCAGCATGAGGAGCATTTGCGAGAGATTCTCGGAATGTTAAGATCAGAGAGGCTTTATGCCAAATTCTCCAAGTGTGATTTCTGGTTACGAGAGGACCAGTCCAGTAACTGGGGCACCTCGTTAACCAAAATGGGATATCGGTCAATCCGGCAAAGATTGAGGCAGTTATGAGGTGGGAAGTGCCGAAATCCCTTACCGAGATCACGAGTTTTCTATGTTTGGTTGGCTATTATCGGAGATTTATCAGGGATTTCTCCAAGATTGCAGTCCCCCTCACCAGATTGACCCAGAAGGGCGTTGCTTTTACTTGGGTTCCTAAGCAGCAGACCTCATTCGAGACCCTTCGCCAAAATCTGTGTGAAGCCCAGTGTTAGCCCTGCCCGAGGGGATGGAGGATTTTGTGGTTTATTGTGATGCATCCATATATGGGTTGGGTGCGGTGTTAATGCAGAGAGGGCATGTGATCGCCTATGCATCGAGTCAGCTGAAGCCTCACTAGACGAGGTATCCCACCCACGATCTAGATTTGGGGGAGGTGGTGTTCACCCTTAAAATCTGGCGCCACTACTTGTACGGGGTTCGATGTACCATAGATACTGACCACAAGAGCCTGAAGTATCTCATCGATCAGCCAAACCTGAATATGCACCAGAAGTGGTGGTTAGATGTGGTGAAAGACTATGAATGTGAGATCCTATATCATCCGGGCAAGGCTAACATGGTAGCCGACGCCTTGAGTCGCAGATCAGAGTGCGCCCCGATCCATGATGTATGTGTGAGGATGACCATGATGACTCCAGTCTTGGATACCATACGAGAGGCCTAGGTGGAGGCCGTGAGACCGGAGAACCGCAAGAGGGAGCGGGTGATTGGGCAGGTGTCCGAGTTTGTGACGGACATCCGAGGACTTATGACTTTCTAAGGGCGAATTTGAGTGCCCTATACGGGCGGAGCTCGAAACATACTAATGGAGGAGGCGCATAGATCGAGATTCTTGATCCATCTCGGGCCCACTAAGATGTATTTGGACCTGAAGAGAGATTACTGGTGGCCTTGTATGAAGAGAGATGGTGTGTGGGTAGTTGAGAGGTGTTTGACCTGCCGGTTGTGGGTTTGGTTATGAGTTATTGTTTGGGAATTCCGTTGGTTATCATTCGTGAGGGTTGATAGTGGAGATGCGGCACTGGGTTGAATGTCGGGTAGCATCTGCAGTCGTGGAGTGGATAATTGAAAGACCGGATTCTTTTGAGCGGATTGATCAGGGAGGAGATGTGTTTTGCTGAGGGTTGCTTATGCTTGTGGGAATCAGTCAGTGTGTAAGTGTTCTCTTTGTGCGGGGTTGTTCTGGAAGGTCGTTAATGGAAATCGGTGGCTGTTAGTCAGTGCTTTAAGTGGGGGAGAATTGGAGAATTCTCCGGGAGATCGATGAGTATGTGAGGGTGCTTAGCTGTTGGGATTCAGCAGTGTTCTATCAGCTCAGAGTATAGGCTGACAAGAGCGAGTGTCGGGTATGCGGGGTGGGATACAGACCTAGGGCAATTGATTGTGGAGGCCTGGGAGCAGGCCGGGATCAAGTTTGAGTAAGTAACCGGGGTTATGTGATCAGAGTATTTGTATGCTTGATGTACGTGATGGGTTGTACTACATTAATCCCACGGGATTTATGTGGTGCATGTTTCTAGAGTTGGAACCGGAAGGTTCCCAGAGTTAGAACTTGAGGGTTCACAGAGTTTGGGTGTACGGACCCACCGAGATATAGCCTCGAGTGGTTGGTGTGTGTTATGAGAGTCGGTCCAGTCATGCTGGGGACTCTGATAGTATTGTTGGATCAGTTTGAGATTTCGGATTTTGTATGTTGCAGTGTGATTACATTGGAAGGTCTGGCCCCAGGTTAGTGATTTTGTTTAGTTGAGGTAGTGATTCGGTGGAGTGGAGAGAGTGCATGGGCTTGAGAACCCCTGCAATGAGAACCAGAGTATGTGAATAGCGATTACGCAAAAAGGGTGGTGTCGCTTGGGGCGAGCACCGTGGCACCGGTTGGAGTGGCATTATGGTCAAGAGGGTTCCTTGGAAAAGGAAAAGAGAAAGGTGTGTAACTCCGAAGGGGAGTGCAAGTTCACGAAAGTGAAAGCTGCAGAGCAGAGTTATGGTTAGAGTACTTCGAGTATGGTTTTGAGCATCGTGTTCGCGGCAGTGAAGTAGGAACTCATCCGGTTTGGGATGTCTGTTGAGGCTCAGAAGGGATGCAGGGGGAGAGAGAATCTTGAATTCTCAGTGTGATTCTGATCAGGGTATAGGGTGGATATTAGTGGTTCATCCTGGGAGATGTTCGAGGATATCATCAGTGTATCGGGTCTTCAAACCTGTGGGCGTTGGGGCTAGTTCAGCAGGTGTATGTGATTGCAAGAGGAGAACTCGTGAGAGTTGCTCTGAGAGTGAGAATGGGTCCCTCAGTCGGTCCGGAATGGACAAAAGTGGGCTTTGGATCGGGGATCCGGTGGTTCATGGTTTCCTAGCCCTTATGGGTCGAGTAATTGTTGAGATTTAGAGCAGAGTTGCATCTTGGGTAATTCTCGGTTACAGAGAGCGATGGGCAGTACAGAGATCGTGCTTCAGTCGACAGAGCAGATTCAGCAGATTAGACAGAGGTTATTGACCGCCCAGAGCCAACGGGAAAGTTATGCAGACAGATGCCGGTCCGAGCTTGAGTTTCAGGTCGGCGACTTCGTACTCCTGAAGGTCTCTCCTTGGAAAGGAGTGATTCGATTCAGGAAGAGGGGCAAGTTGGGGCCCCGGTATATTGGGCCTTTTCATGTGGTTGCGAGGGTAGGCTGGGTGGCCTACCGTTTGGAGTTGCCAACGGATTTGAGACAAATCCACGACATTTTTCATGTGTCGCAATTGAGAAAGTATAAAGTCGATGAGTCGGCAGTGGTCCCATTAGAAGACATTCAGGTGGATGCGAGCCTGAATTATGCCGAGAGACCAGTGGTCATCAGAGATCGGAAGATCGAGGTTCTGAGGAATAAGGAGATACCTCTGGTGTTAGTTCAGTGGCAGCACCGGAGGGGATCGGAAATGACCTGTGAGCCGGAGCGTGAGATGTGGGAGCAGCATCCGGAGCTATTTTCAGAGTGAGACTTCGAGGGCGAAGTCTAGTCCTAGTAGGGGAGAGTTGTAACAGCCCGGAATTCCAGATATTGCTATAATTATGATTTTGGGTGTTTTAAGAGGGGACTCGGCGAGTTGGAGCTCAGACTCGCCGAGTAGGATCGCGGATCTGGTTGCGGGTTCGCGACTGGACTCGACGAGTCCGGATATGGACTCGGCGAGTCCACGCTGTTTAGCGAAACCCTAACCGTTCAGGTTTGGGACGTATATGAGGGACTTTATGGCCGTCATTGTTCACCCTAGCCTTCTGAGAGAAACCATAATTCGATTGTGAGCATCTGGAGCAAGGTTGAAGACCATTGTTGATTTTGGAAGAGTTGTTGTGCAAGGAAGAGAAGGCTTGATTAAGGGAAACAACAAGAGAAGTCACGTTCTGAGGATTGGGGACACAGAGAGCACATTATTCAGGTAATAATTCGAGTTACATTCTTCTATGATGATGTGTATATGGATTTAGGGTTTATTGAACCCTTTTGTGGCTAGATTGAATGTTACCTTAGTCCCCCAAGAGATTGGAACCCTGTATTGGGACCTTTGGAAGTCCAGAATGTCCCATGCCTGAGCATTTCGGGAGTCAATGGAGGTTTTGGATTGGAATCCTTATGCCTTAGGTCAAAATGTAAATTATGAGTCATGGGGTGTATTATGAGCACCAAAATGAGGATCTTACGTGATGAATCAGTCTAGGAAGGCCAGACCTATGAATGGTCGGAGCAGTTCTGACCTTAGAAAGCAGTTTGAGCGGTTGCATGGCATGGACTCGCCGAGTCCGATGAACAGACTCGGCGAGTAGCTTGAAGATTAACTGGGACTCGTCGAGTTGTTCTTCAGACTCGGCGAGTTGAGTCGGGGTGGCCCCGCGATTCGTCCAGGAGGAACTCGTCGAGTCAAGGGGGATACTCGACGTGTAGAAAGGGAATCTTAGAGAATCGGTGAGTCAAGGGCGAGTGGACTCAGAGTTGTTGAACTCGGCGAGTCTTGGGGTGACTCGGCGAGTTAGATCGCGGATTGAGTGAAGTTCTGAGTATGGGGACTCGGCGAGTCATAGGGTTGACTCGGCGAGTAGGGTCAGTTAGGGGTTGACTTTGACCTTGTCTTTGACCAAGGATTGACCAGTGGTTCCAGGGGTATTTTGGTAATTGTTGTTTATTGTTTGAGTTCAGTGCATTGGTGGCTGTCCAGAGGTGGAGATCGTATCAGTGATCGGAGCAGCTTGAGCTATCTGTTCAGTCGGCAGTTTCGAGGTGAGTTATCCTCACTATATCGCTAGGGTTTATGGCACCAAGGCCGACCCTTTTATCGGATGGAAATCCGGGTGGTTGTCATTACATGTTATGGGCCGGAAGGCATTGCTATGTGGACCGGAAGGTCATGGCCTGGAAAGGCGTATGTATGCATTTAGTATGTTGACTGATTCGTAGGGTAATGTTATGCTAGTGACCGGCTAGACCGGTATCTTGTTTAGAGTAATGCTATGATATGTGATCTGTTGATCGATTGTTGTCTGTGAACTGCTATATGATTATGTGATATGATTGCTAGATCTGGGGTGTGACCCGATATGTAGAGTCGTTCTATGATTTGTTATGTTATGTATGCATTTTATGCTATGGGCCGGAAGGCAATATGTTATGGGTCGGAAGGCAATATGTTATGGGTCGGAAGGCAATATGTTGTGTTGTGGACCGGAAGGTCGGCGTGGGTAGGACCGGAAGGTTTACCCAGCAGGGACGGAAGTCCCCTGAGACACATGGACCGGAAGGTCGTGGCCTGGAAGGGCGTATATGTGGTTGGTATTTTGGGGGTATCTCACTAAGCTTTCGGGCTTACAGTTGTGGTTTTATGTTTCAGGTTCTCAAGAGTCTGTGGCAAGGCAAAGGCGTGATCGTACCGTTCCTCGCGTTGATGTTTTATGATATGAACCTGGGAAAATACTCTGTTAAATAATGTATTGAAAACCTTTTGTAACAACGTTATTAAAATGAGTGGTTTTTGAAAAGTTTTAATTGTTTTGAAATTTTGGACGTTACATTAAGTTTACAAATATTTTGCAAAAAAACCCTTAAGATTATAAACATATAAAATATAAATATATATTCAAAATTTGATAAAACTAAATAGTTTTCTACTGAAACATATTTTTAGCTTTACATACGGTGACTTTTATATCTGTTTGATATAAACTTTTTATATTTAAATTTTAAAAAAGTTACCTAGTTTTAAAAAAATTTGAATATATTTATTAATTAATACTTCAACTTTTCAAAACAAAATTAAAAAACATTTGTTAGTTAATAATTAATTATGTTAAAATAGTTAATATGAACAATATGGTATCAAGTACATTCAATTAATTTTTCTAAAAGGTAAATAAAAATATTTTATATGTTTAAAAGGTTTGTATTTCAGAAATACTAACATATCATATTTTTTATATGTTTAAATACATAATAATATTATCATATTTTTTTATAAAAATAAAATAAACATTTTAAACATCAAAAATAAATATAAACATTTTAAACATATAAAATATAAATATATTTTTCTAATTTATTATATAAATATATTTATTTTTATAAAAAAAATATGATAGTTTATTATTTCTGAAATACAAACCTTTTAAACATATAAAATATTTTTATTTTTCTTTTAAAAAAATTAATTGAATGTAACTAATGTCATATTATTATTAGCTAACAGGCGTTTTTTAATGTTGCTTTGAAAAGTTTAAATACTAATTAATAAATATTTAAATTTTGATAAAACTAGGTAACTTTTTAAAATTTAAATATAAAAACTTTATATCGAAAAAATATAAAATTTACCGTACATAAAGCTAAAAATATGTTTCAGTAGAAAACTATTTAGTTTTATAAAATTTTGAATATATATTTATATTTTATATGTTTATAATCTTAAGAGTTTTTTTGCAAAATATTTGTAAACTTAAGGGTTTTTTCGCAAAAGATAATTCATAGTAACCTGGAAACCTGCTATTGCAGGTAACAATGGCAAAACCGACAAAAAAATGACAAGTTTGCGGTATAAACGAACCAAAAATCTGTCAAAGGATAAAACCGACATTTTCTGCCAAATCTAAGGTTTTTTATGATATTATGGGAAATTTTCATCTGTTGGATTGGTGTTTGTGGTGTGTTCCAGCTTTCTCTACATATAATATCTAATTGCTTTTGTTGTGCTAGTGTTTTGCTAGCCTCATTCCTATTTTAATAATATACATCATTCTGAAAGAAATAATATATATCATCGGTGCTCTCTAATTTTAAACTCTATAATTAAAATTTAAGAAGCTTAATTACTAGCTCCTACACTTCCCAAATCTCATATTCAAGAACAAGAAAATTCTTAACCTCACATTACACATTTAATTTCTTTATAACTTGTTATCAATATTATCATTATAATTACTTTCGTATAACCATGATGAATCGTGAATAAGAAAAGAATCATTTATTCTTTTTTCAAAGAAAAAGAATGATGTTTATAGTCCACAACTACATGATGTTATCGATAATAATAGGTAGATGTTCATACTACACCTACAACTTGAAAGGAATACTTATATCGAAAAACCAATTAATGTTAAGCTTAGAAAAAAATGATGTGAAATGTAAGTAAGATAAAATTAGATTCTTTAATTCAATGTTGTAAAAATCATTAGATGGTATTAAGTCGGTCTACGAGTGACTAGAGTTTAGCCGTTCTAGTCGTGGATTAGTGGGCGACTTCGGCGACTAATCGGAGACCCTAAATTGTAATCATTTAACATTTAATAAAATAAATATGACTAATAGCATAACCAATAAGTAAATACTACTAATATTATGAAAAAAAAATAAGCTAATATGACTAATACAACATCAATCATTCAAATAGTTACTATTAAGATAGAACTTCTTCAAGATGTTAAATATTTATCAGCTTTGACAATTTTAGTAGTTGTCTATTCATAAAGTTAATCTCTAGGTGCCTCCTAGACGGTCGTGTACCGCATAAGGATTAATCGGAAATTAATTGGGACCAGTAGTCTTGTTTACATTTTTAAAACTTTGTTTTGATTTATTGCATGTTTATGAAAAATAACTTCGATAATAAGTTATCCAAGTCACCAACATGATAAAATTACATGATAATATTTAAAACAAGTATCGTATTGAGCAATTACACTCGCATAAATCGTTGATGATCGATATATTATAAGTTTATAACCCAAATCAATCAATTATAAGTAAATGAGTTAAAATTCTCACGTTTCTCTTAGTGGCCCTTTTATTAACCTACCTTACATCAATTTTAGAAGGGAAAAAAAAGTTATTTGAATCCTATTATTTTGTTTTACTCCATGAGCCTAATTCAAACAGCAAGAAGCTGCTCCACATTCATGGGAATCATATATTGTTGCGATCCACTATACAGAATGTCCGTAAACATGCTGGAAACTGCTTCTGTAGGATGATAAAGATCCCAAAACACATGGCTTCTTCTGTTCAAGCAATAACTCGATAAGGGAATGCACGGCACATCCGCATTTAGCTTCCCTAGCCCGCAACAAGCCTTTTTTATCTCCGTAAACCCTAAAATCATACATGCATCGTTATATTGTAGCAAAAAGTTATTGTTTTTTATATTGTAGCAAAAAGGTAGAGGTGTAGACTTGCATGACTCAAATATACTATTATGGTCAAAGTCGGTTAAGAAAAGCCCGGTTCGTTTCCGGTCAAATCCTGACACATGAATACTGACCTCAGCAAAATAGACCCGCCCATATTCCGACCGGACTTTTTTTGCTAAGGACCGGCTACAACTTTGACAATAAAGGTCAAATAATGGGTTCAAAACTTATATATAGTACCATAAGTTTCGGGCTCCTGAAACAGGTTGACCATGACATTATATATATCAAAGTAAGCATAGTTCATGTCCAATTCAGATTTCATCTCTTGTAACATCGTTTTCAGCCCATCATTGTACTTCACCGACCAGTAATTTAGCCCTACATTGCAACCACCAGTTTTGTTTTGCTTTCTTTGAATTGGAGAACAACCTATTGCCCCAACTCCGGTCACCAAAACTTTTCGTGCACCCAATTCATATAACATCTGTGTTCAATACACTTTCAGTTAAACCAAAAGGGTCAATTAGCCTTAACATATTTTACCAAAATTTGGTACCTTTAGTAGACCTTTGAAGGTGGACACCATAAGATCGAAATATTGTTGTGGAGTGTATTTGATAGAGACTGTGGAACTCGTCTTAAAGTAGGCAAAAATATCGTTGCTTCCAATAACAATGGCGAATAAGGATTTTGATAGGTGCACCTGGGCTCCAGATGGTCCGAGTCGTCTGACCAGATGGTCATTGACCAATGAGAAGTATTCTACTTGTTGAGTAAATGAAATCGATTGTTTCTGTTATTATACATATAAAATAAATTACGTTAATCAATCAATCACAAAGCGGGGATAGCTCAGTTGGGAGAGCGTCAGACTGAAGATCTGAAGGTCACGTGTTCGATCCACGTTCACCGCATTTGCTATTTTTTTCATTTTTTGTCAACGTGTTCTTACAAATTTTTCGCCGGTGCTGTTCAGGATTCCACATCCTCCAGATGCAAAGCTGACTCCGGTGATCGGAAGTGTAGCATCTCCGATCAATGATAAATATGGTGGCGATGTTGGTAACCCCATCTTTTTCGCTGCAAGAATCAAGATACAGTTACAATATTACTATACATTTACTGCATATAATCAATGAAGAAGTGACCAAATAAACCCCATGTACCAAGAAAATCAGCAGCATTCATTCCGTTTGAGAATCTGCCGGTGGGTTTTCCGTCGACAAAATCAATGCCGTTGTGAGGGAAATCAGCTTTGGCGATTGAAAGTGGCAGGTGGTTATTGTTTCCGACGTCCACCAACGAGTCCCCGAACATGTAAACCGCCGGTGCAGCTGCCTGAGCTTTACATACACTGATTCTTAACCCAATAAACACCAGAAAACACACCAAGAATGCCGTCACTTCGCCGTTGACGGAAGTAGCAGCAACCATGGTGTGTTAATTTGTGCTTGGAAAAGTGGGAGAGTGTGGTGGGGTTTATAAACGAGGTCAAGAGTCGGCGGCGTCAACGATCGGAAGGTTCATAACGTGATCCCATGATTGAGTGTGCGTGCAGGCTCTCGGTTTGTGGTATGGGTGGTGCAACGGTGTAAACCGTATACTTAGGGATAATATTTTTTAATTTGGTATACATTCTAAAAATCTATTATGATATTGCGTAATTAATTATATACAATAGCTATTTTGATTTGTTAAAAAAACTCAATCATACGGGTAATTGAAATTGTAAATATATGATATAGTTTTACCCTTTTAGTGATATTTAATTGGATTTGTTAAAAGGTAATATAATTTAATCATTCTATAATTTAATGATTAGATATGAATAGTTTTTTTTATCTATTCATGCTAAAATTAAAAATATATTCTTAAGCATGTTTGGTCGGCAGGAATGGAATGAAATTCGAGGGAAAAAGATTCTAATTCCCCTTAAATTTATGTGTTTGGTTCAACTTTATAGACCAAATTCCTTTATATGAGGGAAAATACTTTCCTTCAACTAAATGGAATGAATTCCTTACTAACAAGGAAAGTTAACAATTATCATTATACCCACGTATATAACCCTATCTCATATATACAACCTCTTCGTCAAAATCAGTAGACAAACCTCGTTTCATCAAAAGCAGCCTCTACTACGATTCTTCCGCCATGTAAGTGAATTGTTGTTGCCTCAATCTCAATCTCGCAATCTCTCATGCTCTTAATTTACTATCAAAATTGTTGGTTTCTTAAAATCGATTCATCTTCTTGTTTATCGATATTTTCCTAGTTATCTCAGCCTCGTCTCTTGAAAACTGATTTCTCTTCCTATTCGTCAATTTCTGTTAGTTGAATGCTTGTTAAAACAGTTTTTGTTGTCTACATTCTGCCAAAATCGATGGTTTCTTAAAATCGTTGTTTATGTTTATTGAATGCTTATTAAAATCGATTTTTTAAAATCGTTGTTACTAGAATGGAATTCTGTCAATTTCTATTAATTGATTGATTGTTAAAATCGATTTATCTTCCTGTTTGTCAATCTCTTTTTTATTTCACAACAGCATTGTGAAAATTGAGTGTGTTGTTTTAGTTATACATATATGAGTGTTACTACTGGTGAATTGTCTTTTGCGAAAACATAAAAGGTGTGTGAAATCTCAACTTCCTGTTTGTTATTAGTTTACTATTGAATGATTGGTAAGAAAATTATGCTGTTGTTTATTGACATGAAAATGTGAAAGAAATAGCATGTAGAAGAATCTTGATGTAACGTCCCAAAAATTAGAGTAAAATTTTTCATTTTAAAACACAAATCCATAAATCCACAAGTTACCAAAACATTGTTTGCAAATCATAATAAGTCAAAATATCGAATCAGGGTATTAATCATCATAAACTACAGGATGATGTGTATAATCGCACATTCGTTTTTCCCTGCTCATTAGAAATACCTGAAACATTGAGATCCAAACTGTAAGCCAAAGCTTAGTAAGATTCCCAAAGTACCCCATAACACAAACAAATACATATACAATACAAACACGCATACAGGGTTTGTTGGTCCTTGACCTCAACCCAATCATATCGGGTTTGTTGGTTTACAACACGGAGCATTAAAACCTCAACCCAATCATCCAAGGTTTATTGGCACGTGGCCTCAACCCAACAATCCAGGTTTGTTGGCATCTGGCCTTAACCTCACCATACCGGATATGTTAACTTCCAGTCTCAACCCAACCATACCAAGTTTGTTGGCACGTGGCCTCAACCCAACCATCCATATGTCGACATATACACAAACAAAGCACACATGCAGCTATCATAGCAATCCTACATCATATATATATATATATATATATATATATATATATATATATGAATTCAATAAGTGGATTGGCCTTGGTGCCTTAGACCCATTGGCATAGTGAGAGAACTCACCTCTCAGCCCGAATAAAAGCTAAAATAAATCCCAGCTCCGAATAGCGGCTCTACTCGACACCTATTATTCAAAATATTGCCCAACTAAAATTAGTACCAAATTTCCCAAAACACCCTTTGGTCAAAATTGGTCAAACTCAACAAACCAGTCGAGTCGATCTGTAACACTCGGTTCCTGGTACGTATTTAAATTCAAGCAGTTTCATGTTTTGCCTTAGGACTCGGCGAGTTGGGGCCCGACTCGTTAAGTAGACTCGATTTTGACCGAGAGGTTTAGTGACCTACTCGACAAGTCGGGGGGACCGACTCGACGAGTAGAAGTTGTCTGCATGAAACCTTAATATTTAGGGTTTGCACCCTATTTAAACAACTTATCTCGTCCCAAACCAACCTCCATCGTCCCTCTCACTTCCAGAAGACCCTAACTCGAAACCCTAGCCTTGTTTGAGTGTTCTTAAGCCATTTTTGTGCATTTTTGGTGGTTGTGAAGCTTGAGAAGGAGGAAGGTGCTTGGGAGTTCAAGTTGAAGCTAGTAGATCCAGAGGTTGTGTTCCATTTCCAGCTTATTTGAGGTAAAAAAAGCTTCAACCTTGACTTTCCATTTGTTAGATCCTCTTTAGGGCTTAAATCTTGTCATTTTTGGGGAATTTCTATGTCACCTTCGGGTTTGGGGCATTATATAGAGGAATATGTAACGCCTCGTTCTAAAAGTAATTATTTATGGATTACCGAGATCAAGGGTAAGGGCGTTTCAGTCTTTATGGGCTTTGGGTTCATTCGAGAAGGTTTCGGGTCGGGGCGTGTTGCTAGAAGCATAAGGTTTCTCGCCACCTTTTCGTGGATATAAAGTCCGTCGGAAACGGACATAAATAAAGGAGTTATGACACTTTGAAGATAGTGTCAATAATGGTCCTTAAAGGAAATATTTGGAAAAGGGGTCCTAGGCATGCATGGAGTGCATGCGTGTAATTGGCTGGGTACGCCCAGCGTAAGCTAGGTTACGCCCAGCGTAGAGTGGTTAAATGAACTCGGGTGTTGGGGGCATACGCCCAGCGTATGTCCAGTGTCTATAAACCCTAATTTTAGGGCCAACCACTATATAAGGAACATTATGGTTCCAACCCTAGCCTCCATATCTGCCCTCCTACTCCCAGAAACCCTAAGTAGTCGTTTTCTTCCATTGTTGTGGATATTTGACCTTGGGGAGTTTGGTTTGGCAAAGGAGAGCCTAGGAGAAGAAAGAAGAAGTTGTCAAGGAAGAAGTTGGGTGGCTGGTGCCCGTAGATCTGGGAAGACATCATCTTCTGGAGCCCTTTTGAGGTATAAAGTCCCTTGCTTGACCTCTATTTTGTGTAGATCTTGGTGTTATGAAGTTTTGACACCATTTCTTGTCCCTAAAACCCCAAAGTGATGCATGATGCGAGTTGGTTGAGATTAGTTGTCCTTTCAGACCTTAGGAGAGGTCTTGAGTGAGAAAAATGAGGTCCCAATGGCTTTGATTGTCTCATGTGTGATGTAGGTGGGTCTTAATGGATTAAGACCTTGAGTTAAGAGCTTTATGGACGTCCCAAGTAATAAAGTTTGAGACTTTATGAATCCTAGGAATGTTTGGTCGATCGATCTGAAGTTTGGGCTTAAGAGCTTAAGCCAGTAAGAACTTATGAGGAATTTTAGTTCAGTGAGATTACACCCCACGTAAGTTGATGTACGCCCAGCGTAGTGGGTCAGTGTCCCGTTTCCAGTCCGCGAGAATTGAAGTACGCCCAGCGTACCAAGAGGGGTACGCCCAGCATACTCCCTCTGTTGGGTTTTCAATTTTGGGCCTCGAGTATTTGGGCTGTTTATGGACTAGTGGGCTTGGGCCGTGACTGCATATTATAGATGGAGTAATTTAGACCCAATAATTATTATGGACCTTGGATCTAGGCCCATTTGGTGAGGTGAGCCCAATTTAGTAAATTAGGTCAATATTGGGCTTTGCATGAGGATTTGGTTTTGGGTCTTGGCCCAATAAGAGGATGATGGACTTAATGAGTGTTGTGGGCCCTTGGCCTAGAATGTCAAGATGATTTCTAATGTGATGGTTTTCATATGATAGTGGGGATTTCCGGTGAGTCAGCGGTCAGAGATTTGTAGGATTTCGGCAGTTGCAAAGTGAGTTTTCCTCACTGTACTCAAGGGTCTAAGGCACCAAGGTTGGACCTTTGAATTGTTGTTAGAGCTTGTTATGTTATGTGATGATATGCTTGCTAGTATCCTGGTAGGTAGGATAGTGATATGAGGATATGCTTTATTAGCTTAGTATCCTAGAGAAATGGATAGTTGTATGATGGCTAGTTCTGTTGGATCAGCGCCCTGGTAGTTGCGTAGTGATTATCTATAGACCGATAGTTGGTCTTGCCTTATGTACGCTGGTAGGAGGTTACCTGCGGGTTATGTATGTTGAGTAGTAGCAGGCATATTCCATCCCAGTAGGATGATAGGGCCCTAGTGTGTTGGTTCTATAGAGTGTTATGTGGTTGCATGTTATGTGTACATGTCTGCTAGTGTAGATTGGCATTCCAACCCGATGGTTGTGGGCTAGGAGTATCCCATCTAGGTAGGATGATCGGACTCATAGTGGTTTGGCATTCCAACCCAATGGTTGAGGGGCCTGGGGTATTCCATCCCGAGGGATGATTGGACCCATAGTAGTAGTCGTTATTGCACGTATAGGAAGTGGGGCATTCCAACCCGATGGTTGTGGGCCAGGAGTATTCCATCCTGGTAGGATGATTGGACTCATAATATGTTGGCATTCCAACCCGATGGTTGAGGGGCCTGGGGTATTCCATGCTAAGGGATGATTGGACCCATAGTAGCTATTGTTGTATGTATAGGTGTTTGGGCATTCCAACCTAATGGTTGTGGGCCGAGAGTAGTCCATCCCGGTAGGATGATTGGGCTCGTGTTATGTAGGCATTCCAACTTGATGATTGAGGGCCGTGGGTATTCCAACTGGAAGGTTGATTGGACCTGTAGTATGTTGTTCTTTGCTGTATGCGTATGTTTATGTGTGTATGGGTACTTTGGGGGAACTCACTAAGCTTTCGGGCTTACAGTTGTGGTTTATTGTTTCAGGTCATTCAGGAGATCATGGTAAGGCAAAGGCGTGATCTTGCCGCTCCTCATGTTTTATGCTTTATGTGATATGGTTCTGGGGAAATAATATGATGTTTAAACTATTGTGAAAACAAGATGTATGAAAGTAATGGTTTTTTAATGAAATAAAATGTTTTAAATTGGTTGAAATTTTGGGTCGTTACAGAATAACTTCTAGGAGGGTTCTCATGGCATAAAGGTGCCAACTTTACTGCCATAAGAGCCCCATGCATCTTGAAGACTCCATTTTAGGGCCTTTTGAGCTAAATGGCCTATGCATGAATGTAAAGTTTGAAACTTTATGTACAATATGGACCCTAGGAGGTCTGATCTATGGTTTAAATGCTTTGAGACCCATTGAAATTTACTATATAGTTTTAGACAAAGAGGGACTCGACGAGTCGTTCATGGGAATCGACGAGTCGGGTCGTATTTCCCCATCAAATCCTTATGTTGATGGACCAGATACTAAGAATGATGAACACTCGGTTTTCTAGGCTCATTAGGGACCTGGAAATCATGGAACTCGGCGAGTGTCTGAGCGGACTCAGCGAGTTCAAGGAAATATCCCAATTACATGAAGACGGACTCGACGAGTTCAAGGAGAACTCAATGATTCATAGATTAAACACCTTCTTACGGATGAAGATGAACTCGACGAGTTCAAGGATGAACTCAGCGAGTCGGTTGAAGAAGGTCTCGATGTGTTGTTGAAGGCGAACTCGTCGAGCTCTTGCTAGACTCGACGAGTAGGGACGAAGTTGTAGCATTTCGTGGACATGGGGACTCGACAAGTTAATGGACCAACTCGGCGAGTCTAGTCAACCAGATGTTGATTTTGACCAAAGTTGACTTTGACCAAGGTTTTGACCTTGACTTTGAATTGGACCCTTGCTAAGGTTATGAGTATGAAATGGTAATTTGGAAAGATTGTTGAGTAGGGATTGAGGAGTTGAGAGGAGTTGATTTTTACACCGAGGACAGTGTAGACACTACACGACATCGAGGTGAGTTACCTTCTAGTAGGAGTGGGTCTAAGGCACCAAGGTCGGCCTACTAGTAGTTGATTATAGTTGAGATGATTGGATTTGTGATAATTTTTTGGTTTGCTACTGCCTGGTATGTTTATTTTCTAGCATGATATCTTATATGTGATAGTGGTAGTAGGAGGGGAATATTCCCCAAGTTCGGTTGTTAGGACCGAAGGGTAGGTCGGGCACCCCAAATATGCTTGACAGTATGATTATGTTATAATATGTGTGGTAGTAGTAGTAAGGAGTGAAATAGTCCCCGGAGTTCGGTTGTTAGGACCGCAGGGTAGGTCAGCACCCCAGAACTGCTTGACACGGGTAGCTCAGCACCCCAGAACTGCTTGACAGGGTAGGTCGGCACCCCAGAATTGCCCGACAATATGTATGATATGTGATTGTATGGAATGTGGTATGATGGGGGAACTCACTAAGCATCGTGCTTACAATTTTTAGTTTTGTTTCAGGTACCTCTTCATCGAAGAGGGAGGAACCAGCGCGGTAGCAGCGCATCACATACACACACTAGGTTCCGTATTTTGAGATTCATGGGATTGTACTCTGATTTTATTATTGTTCGATGTTATGATTTTGAGATATGTTTATTATGGTTTTATGGATTGATATGATATCGACAATGTGTTCAGTAAATTGTTTTATAAGTTAATTAAAACCGAAATTTTTGGACTCGAAATTTCGGATGTTACACGATCCAGCCTCGTACGCGGGGCGTACTCAAATGTTGAACAGAAAACAGGGCTTGACCGCGTATGCACGGCGTACCATCTGGTACGCCCAACGTACGTAGTTGGATGCTTTCCCAACTCATTAAGTGCTTAATACTTGAGCCCTTATGACCAAATTACAGATCCAAGTCCCAAATGTTGTCCTTGAGCATAAAGGTCCCAACCTTATGGTCTTACATGGCCATTAATTTCTTAACACTAAAAATCCCATCATCTTAAGCCATTAAGACAACCAAAATCATGTATGGGGAAGAACTAAGAGCCAAGATCATATTTTTATCACTCAAACTACCCTAAAACATCCAGAAGGATAACTCATTGGGTCTAGGGTAGCTCATACCCAAAGAGCCTAGAATATATGGCTAATAAGCATAAACTTTTAACATAACAAAATCTAGTGATAGGATCAACAAGTTCATAACTTTATACCTCAAAATGAAGGTTGGAGGTGAGGTGTTCCTGGATCTATTAGGTCTTACTCTTCTAAGTTGGTGCTTGTATTTTCTCCTTACTTCAAAGGCACTACAAACACACACTTTTAAGCTTAAAGGGACACACACAAGAGATTAGGGTTGCAATGGACGAAATTAGGGTTGGAAGCTGATAAGGGAATGAGAATTAGGGAGTTAATGATGTTTATATAGGGTCCAAACCCTAAATTAGTGTTTGTGGATTAGGAACATACGCCCAGCATGCGTGAGCTCGTCCCCAAAACTACAAAAATGCCACTATAGGCTAAATTGCAACATTTCTCATACACAGGGGCAAAAATGCAATTAATCTTCACACTTAGGGTTAAAAATGGAAATACCTCATCATCGGGATGTTACACTTGAACATGAAATGGAAGTTGCTAAAGATTTTGTTTCATATATGGGTTTTAATTGTTGAAGAAATATGAAAATTAAGTTTAATGGTATACTAAATTAGAAAAAAAAATATGTAACGACCAGAATCAGAAAGGCAAAGAAAGGAAAGGAAAACCCTAAGTCAAAAGGGGGTCAACTCATCGAGTCCAAGGAATGACTCGGCGAGACGAAGCGGACTCCGTGTCGCAGATTAAGTGACCGACTCGGCGATTCGGCGAGTCTGGTCTGGGATGGGAAAGCCCTAATTCCGGTACTTGGTACCCTATTTAAGCATCTTATTATTTTCCCTAGGGTTCATTACAGCATCTCTCATCCAGAACCCCAAAACCCTATCCCCCCAATTTCATTTTTTGAAGCTTTTGGTGAAGATTAAGGTCCATTGGAGTGGGTTTTGAAGGCTTGGAAGAAAGGAGCAAGGAAGGAAGTGTAGATCCAGCCTTCATATCGATTTGGCAACTGTTAGAAGGTAAAAAGTTTGGACCTTGAGCTTTCAATTGATAGATCCCCTTTCTAGATTGCTTTTGGTCACATTTGGATCATTTCCAAGTTTAATCCGAGTATTAAACCCTTGAGGATGGTTTAGACCATAGATCTGGACACTCTTGAGCTTTAGAAGCTCAAGGTTGTTGGCTTTATCCAGCTAAGGTCCCATTTCATGACCTAGGTTTTCTTTGAAGCTTGGATTAAGTATTTTAGCCTCATAACACCTTACATGCACGTAAAGTTAGCAACTTTACGTGCAATGCTAGCAAAAGGAGTCCAGATCTATGAGTTGGAGGTGTTAGGATGGACTGTAATCGACAAAATAGAGATGTCATAAGATGGACTTGGCGAGTTAGTTCATGGACTCGACGAGTCGGACCGCAAACCCAAACACTTCTGTTTATGAGTCGGATCAGTGAGTGGGGTTAGAGAAGGACCCACCCAGTCTGTGTTTGTAATGGACATGAAGATCATGGTACTTGACGAGTTCAAGGAGGAACTCGGCGAGTCCAAGGCAATCTCCTTAGCTTATGAAGAGGGACTCGACGAGTTGTTCTACAACTCGGTGAGTCGGTTGAAGATGGTCCCTAATATTTAGTTGAAGGAGAACCTGTCAAGTTGTTGCTAGACTCGACGAGTTGAGTCAAGGTTGTTTTGGGATTTGAGGAGCATGGACTCGACGAGTTGGTAGAACAACTCGGCGAGTCGAGTCAACTAGAAGTTGACTCTGACATTTGACTTTGACCTTGAGAAGGACCTTGACCAGAGTTGACCTAGTTGACTTCGGGAGGACAGTTAGGCTAAGTGTTGTTATCGGTATTGTTAGCTCGGGGAGCTAGAGGAGCAGCAGTTCAGAGAGTTGTCGGATAGCAGCCAGAGGGTTATCAGCGGAGTTCAGCAGTGCAGATGAGTTTCCCTTTGTGTGAATGGTTCTACGGCCACAATGTCGGCCCATGTAGTTATGAGTAGGAAGACCCGGGGGTAGCCCTAGGCATTGTTTGCTAGTATGATATTCAGGACCAAGGTCTAATGTCGGGCGGGTTCCCAAGGAATGGTTTGCATGATAAAGTATACTTGTTATCTGTGTGATACTTGTATGTGTTGGATTAATGTCTAAGTCCATAACTATAATTGGTAAGACTTGACCCGACCCGGCATGGTCCATTTGGGTTGCATGGCATCATGCATTTGGATAGACTAAAATGAGAGAAATAACACTTAAGCTTTGTTAATATATTATATGTTCTAATATATTAATAAGGTTATTTAATTAGTATTGATCAAGAATTAATTTGGAATTAATTAAGTGATCAAAAGGAGACTAATTAAATATATGGGTTGATTATGTAAATCATTCATTCTTATATATGTGGGCTTATGATCCAAGATTCCTTATGTTGGACTAAGTCCATGGGGTGACCCATGGATGCTCCATGGAGGTTAAAATCGATGGAGCATAAGGAATGGGTAAAGTCATGAGTTACATGGTGTAACCCTAATAGCCACCATATAAAAGAATCCCATTGCTCAAGAAATCGTGCACTAGTATGTGTGTGAGGGCTAAACGATTTCATGGAATGTTCAAGTTTCTCTCAAGTTATTCCAAGTGTATTTGGTGTTGTGTGAACCATTTGAGGTGTCATACTTGAGGCACTTGGCACTCAAGCTTCATGAAGACTTTCTACATCAAAGAGGTATGTATTCTATCTTGTTATATTCCTTTTTTTGTATGCTAGATTAGGATAATACCTTGGATGTTCATATTTGCATGTATAATAGAGAAAACATAGATCCAAGGTATTTAGGGTTGCATGTACACTTAGGAGTGTTAGAATGCTCATAACCCAACTGTATGTGCCTGGTAGGGGGTGAGTGTGGGCGAGCTCCCATATCTCACTATTAGCAGAGTATGGATGGGGTTCCATATCTCATCAGTAGCCGAGAAGGGGTGAGGCCCAAGTTAGGAAAGGAGTGAGTGTGGGTTGGGCCCGTATCTCACTATCAGCAGGAGTATGGACGAGGTTCCATGACTCATCAGTAGCAGGACAGGGGCGGGGCCCAAGACAGGCGAGGCCTTAGTACAGGAATGCAGTAGAGTAGGTATGGTTTACGTGTTATGCGATATGTTATATGTTTAGTGGGCGGGGCCCAGAGACAGGAGGGGCGTAAGAGAAACAAATATGTACACCGAGCGGGGCTCGAAGCCAGGCGGTGCCTGTTTTAGCGGGCGAGGCCCAAGGTAGTAGGCGAGTCCCAGTATTGGCAGTATGCAGTCATGTGTATGGTATGTGGTAGGTTGGGTACTCACTAAGCTTCGTGCTTACAGTTTTCAGTTTTGGTTTCAGGTATTTCCGATAGTGGAGGGAAGAGCTCGGGATGATCGCATGGCACACACCATAGTTAGTATGCCTGGGATGTTTTACTCTGATAATAAGAACAAGTTTTGAACTAAAACTTTGATTTTATGTTAAGATTTATGTTATGGATTGACAATTGTGGTTTAAGTAACGTTTTAAAAATGAAATTTTTAGTCGTGATTTTTGGGTCGTTACAAGTTGGTATCAGAGCCTTGGTTTGAGGGATTCAGACATACTTTCAGGTGTGTCTGAACTTAAACTAAGGGATTGGGATAGAAATTTTCAAAAGGAAAATCATTTTTTGTAAAAATGGATTTTGAGAAAAGAAAAGAGTTTTAGAAAAGGCGGAAAGAACTTTGACAAGAGAAAATGATGTGGTGCATGCAATCAGTCGAGCTCAAGTAAGTACCCCAAAATACCCATACAAGTTTATGTTATGATTATCAGTTAGCAGAAAAGCATGCTAGTTTAGGACTAAGGATCTAGGGAGGATACCTTAAGTTCATGTTATATGTGCTTTTGAGCTGCATGGTAGTGTTGGTTAGACAGTACTAGGATAGCCTATTTAGGTTATGCCTGAGTTTATGAGCTTATGTCGCATGCTAGTGCAGATTCTTGCTATGTGAATGTGATTGCTTGGTTATGTTATGGTTAGATTTTCCTTTGTCTAAATGTTGCTTGCTCTACACTTTTTGGGATTCTGAGTGATGGGAGTTAGCTATTAGATGAATACGTTAAGTCACATGTGATCAGGGTTGAATAATCTCAGAGTTCATGATTTGACCCTACTACGTAGCTCTCATTTGAGTCTAACCGTTGTAGGGACGAGTCCTTTACTTGAAGCATTATCCAAGCCTCGTCACATGTGATGGTATTTAGGTAATGGCTGATTGTCATTACGAGGAAACCTTCAGCATCTGAGGACTGTTTGGGTCGGAGGTTTCCTTAGGATAGGCCTAGGATGAGTTTAGTGCTGGGAGTAGTAGTAGTAGTAGTAGTAAAAGGGACCTGGTGGAGTTGAAGCAACTCTTGAGGAAAGTATAGATAGATGTGGAAGGTAGTATGGGCACGTACTACTGAAAGCAGAGGATTCGTACTCGATTCAAGAAGGGCCGAGATGAGACTGGGAAACTTGTAGTGTGTGTATGGGTGATCCCTCAGCAGTGATGGGTGTTTTGATAGTTTTTGTATTATGTTTTCAGCATGGTGACATTGCATGAGAGACCAGTGGGCGGATCAGGCGCCGGAGAGGGATCAGGCTCGGGTTTAGGGACCGAGCAGCTCGAGGAGCGGATGAGAGAGTTTGTATCAATTGAGATCACACGCAGTATCTTAGACCAGACTCCTGTGATCTTTGGCACGGTCAAGGAGGGTATACTAGAGATTTTGGACGACAGGCTTGGAGCCTTTCGCGTAGAGATGATGACCTTGGTAGGGGCGCGTACCTTGACATTCTGAGAGTTCAGAGCCTGTGGAGCTCCAGATTATCATGGGGCTAGGGACCCCATTGCCAGTAGCAGATGGTTGGCCGATGTTGCCAACGCTTTTCGTACGAGCCGGTATCCCGAAGGGGACAAGGTCAGACTTGCCTCCTGCCTTTTGAAGGACAGAGTGTGGGATTGGTGGGAAGAGGTTGGACATGCCATTGGCGATGATGCCGCGTTGGACGCGATGACATGGAGTGATTTCTCGGCCAGGTTCACAGCTGAGTTTGCACCAATTATTGAGGTGCACCAGTTGGCATGGAGTTTCAGGACCTCCAGCAAACGACTGAGACTGTGGCAGAGATCACCGCCAAGTTCAGAGAGAGGGCTCTTCTTGTTCCACAGTATGTCGCGGATGAGGAGATGAAGAAGGCCCAATATCATGAGATGCTGAGGAATGACATCAGGGAGTTTGTGAGCAGGACCAGCTGCAAGACACTGGAGGACATGATTGCTCAGGACAGAGAGAGGGAGATTGATCTAGAGCATATTAGGAAGAGGAATCCGGATGAGATTCAGGTGGCCACAAGTTCGGGCAAAAGGCCCAAGGGGTCAAATTCGAGATCGAGGGATTTTCAGAGCCATAGCCAATGCGGGAAGTGTGGCAGGACGCACGAGGGTGCATGTAGGATTGGTAGTGGAGGTGATTCTAGCTGCTTCAAGTGTGGCAGACTGGTCATTTTAGCAGAGATTGTACTGCTACCACTACCCAGGGGGTCAGACCTAATATGTTTTCATTGTAGTCAGCGGGGCCACGAGAAGGCCCAGTGTCCGAGTTTGCTTTCAGCAGGACAGGTGATAGTACCTACCCCTGCGACCTTGAGGATCACCGACGGCCGTCAGGGCCAAGCAGAGGTGTCTGCGGTAGGAGGCAGGGCTTTTTAGTTGTCTACCATGGAGACGCGAGCAGTACCGGACATTGTAGGTGTGTATCTTTTGTTCCCCTGTTAACTTTTACGCATGATTATATTGTTATGGTTCTACATCAGTAAGGATAATGACATTTTGGAATTTTGTGGTCTGTTTTTGATTGAGTTATATGCCATCTGCATACCTTGGATTTTAGAATGATAGATAAGGACGTTGATATGTGCATATTTAGTGTGTATTTAGTATAGTTTTTTATTCATATATTAGCTAAATTATCGCATATTATGGACAAACGGTACTTAAAAGTGTTAAATTATGTTTTTCAGTCCAAAAATGAAGTTCGGAAGTAAAAGGAAGCAAGAGAAGCGGTTAGAAGATTGAGAGTGGAATGAAGAAGGAAAACACTGAAAAAGAAGCTTCTACTCGTCGAGTCATATATCTACTCGACGAGTCCGGTCGAGGAATCAGAAGGATAATGACTCGGGAGCCCAGATAGTTATCGCAATACGTAGAATGTGAGAGGGACTCGACGAGTCACCACTTGACTCGACGAGTCGAACCGCTTATTTAAAGATAATTCCACAGATCAAGAGCAGGAAGTTCTGGGACGATTCAGAAGTGCTTAGCTGCGAATAAGAAGCCAGAAGAACCCTAGAAGTCGACCAAGGAAGCTAAAATCCAATTCCGGGAGTAATTAAGGCATAATTCCACCATTCTATTTGTTTCTTTTGTTTTGTCAACATGATTAAGCAACTTGAACTTATTTGTTTGCTGTTATTTACCTTAGTTATGAGCTAAATTCTTTAAACTTCTATTTGGGGATACGAAATTGGTAATATGGTTTGATTCTTGGTAGGATTAATTCTATGTTGGTTAATTTAGTTATTTTAGCTTGCTAAAGAACCTTGTGTATGAATGATAATTGATTTTCTGTTAATAGGGAGATAATTAATTAGCATGAACATCTATTAGCTATCAATCTCATATGCTTAGTGAACACTTTTTGTCATATGTCTAGTGTAATGAACATGAAACTAGGATTAATAAGAAAATCAAGTAAATTTATGTGCAAGCTTGTGAGATGACCATTAAACAAGAAGTTAATTAAAAGATAAATTAATTAGCTATTGCAAGTCTAACTTAACCCGAATACTATATCTAGTAAATTTAATTGAAATAGACAACTGGCCATTGTTTAAATTGATTTATTTGCTAAGGATTAATGAAGTGAATACGGAATTAATCAATTGAATCGGTAACTAGCAAAAGAATTAATCCATTGCACTTTTACCTTGAAATCAACCATAGGATCAATTAAGTTGAACTAAATAGAAGTACTTCTCCGTTATTGAATCTAGTCAAGTCTTTGTTTTCTAGTTTAAGTTAGTAATAATTAGTAAGTTTCTAGTCTTGTAAAACTAGAGAAAACCCCTACTTATTAGTTAAATTAGATAAATTAGGTTTTAGTATTTAATTTGCCGTTCCCTGTGTTCGATACCCTACTTGCTTGAACTATACCACAATTGATAGGTTCACTGCCTTTTGTGTGTTATTTGATAATTAAAAGTAGGTTTAAAACTAGTGGGTTCTACACACATCAAGTTTTTGGCGCCGTTGCCGGGGAACGGTTCTAAAATTAATAGCAAAATCTAGTTTAATCGATCCTTTGTGTGGGATTTATCTTACACAAAGTTATTTATAAAGCAAATCAGTAAGTAGATTTAGTTTTAATAAAATTTCGTTTTTAGAATAACTAGAAATATTTATTTTCTGTTTTTGCCTTGAACTCGCCGAGTGAATTCGAGCAGACTCGGCGAGTCCATCGCTGTTTCAGTCTTTATTTTTTATTTCGTTTTTATTCCTTTTACGCGTTTCGTTTCTTTTGTTTCGTTTTTTTTAGCTGTTTCATGACCCGAGGATCGGACACACCTCTAGTACCACCTTTGGAAGACCCGGAATCCGCACTAAAGAGAAGCAAGGGAAAAACCGTAGGAGAAACCGCTACTTCAAAGAACTCACCACTCAAGAACTTGAAATCCGTTTTCAGCAAGAAGAAAGGCAGCAAATCAGGAGTATCCAGTGCCTCATTAACAATTGAAGAACCAATTCACGAAGGTAGCGAGTACGAGACCGATTCCGAAGAAGAGTTAGCTATCACTATGGCTAACATCGATGAAGTCCCCATGGGGGAGTGGAAGAAAAGGATGCGTGATGACACCGGGCCGGGACTTGTGCAACCCGCAATTCCCGCAACCGCTACGTTTGAGCTAAAGGGCCATATTCTCGCTCAACTCAAGGAGATCCCTTTTTACGGAAGAGATCATGAAGACGCTTACAAGCATTTGGACGAAGTAAATGATGTGGCTGACTACTTCAACGTGCCTAATGTTCCACGCGAGACCCAGCTTCTTCGAATGCTCCCTGTCACGTTTAAAGGCGCTGCGAAAGATTGGTTAAAATCACTTCCTCTCGGATCGGTCACCACATGGGCCAAAATGAAAGAAGAGTTCATTGACCATTTCTGCCCACCTTCCAAGATAGCCAAGCTAAAGAAAGCCATTGCCAACTTCGAGCAACAACCCGGAGAATCTCTTTATGAAGCTTGGGAAAGGTACAAGAGCCTACTTAGAAATTGCCCACACCATGATCTAAATAGCCAACAGGAGGTATCCATCTTTTATGATGGAGTTAATGTCACCACAAGGCAACTACTCAATTCACAAGGCCCGCTCACCCGAAAACCACCTCCGGAAATAAAGGAATTGATTGAAGAATTCTCTAAGCATTCTAGAGAATACCACAATCCGAGGAATGAAGTGAGTCGTGGAGCAGTAAACTCGGTGAACGATGGCATGGCGGCGGTAATAGCTAAACTCGATAGCCTAGACCGAAGAATGACGAAAATGGATCAAACAATCCATGCTATTAGGGTAGGATGCGAAAATTGTGGCGGCCCCCATCTTACCAAGGATTGTGATCGAGACGAGAATGGAAATAAAAAGGCTCAAGTATTTTATTTCAGTGGCGACAGATACGATGAAGACTGGAGGAAGCCCAAGAAGGAATGGCTCCCATACGAAGAGTATAAAAAGGCTAAGGAGGAGAAATACAAACAGAGGGAGAGGGGATTCTATCAAAAGGAAGAGCCGGTGGCGGAAAAGAAAGCAAATTTAGAAGACGTACTCACAAGATTCATAACCGCGTCCGAGAAAAGACATAATGATCACGATGTAGCAATGCAAGAAACCAGAAACATGCTGAGGAATCAGCAAGCTTCCATTCTCAACATTGAGAAACAGCTGGGACAGCTTGCACATCAAGTGAATGAAAGAAGACCGGGTCAACTTCCGAGCAACACCGAGCCCAATCCAAGAAAGGAGAACGTGAGCGTAATAACCTCCAGCAGTGAAGAAGAATTTACAGAAACACTAAGAGTCTCCAAGAAGAAGGCAGGGAAGGAAGAAAAACCAGAACCAGAAAAACCCGACCAGACTCGCCGAGTCACTCTCATGGACTTGACGAGTCCAGTCGGGAATGAAGATACTGCCAGTCTCCTAAAGCCATACAACCCTCCTTTGCCATACCCAACCAGAGCCATGCCTGCAGAAAAAATTCAAGCCTATAGAACCTTCATGGAGCATGTTAAAGCTTTACAAGTCAATATGCCATTTGTGGAAACAATGCTCCAAACTCCTAAATACTTTAACTTGCTTAAAGGCCTTTTTGCTGCTAGGAAGGATTTGGCTGAAGTCGCAGAGATATTGATGAGTGAGCTGCCTGAGAAGAAGGGTGATCCGGGTAACATAGTAATTCCATGCCAATTTGGTAATGAAGTTTCTACACGAGCATTGGCTGATTCAGGTGCAAGCATTAATTTGATGCCCTACTCATTCTTTAAGAAGCTAAATTTACCAGCACCAAGGCCGGTAAATATGAGAATCCATTTGGCAAACAAAACGATAATTAATCCACAAGGCATTTGTGAAAACCTCATTATCAAAGTGGACAAGTTTATTTTTCCAGTAGACTTCGTGGTGGTGGAAATGGAAGAAGACCCCGAAATACCAATTATTTTGGGAAGATCATTCTTAAACACCGCGTGTGCCCTAATTGACATATGTGAGTCTACATTGACATTAAGAGTGGGAGATGAGTCGGTGATGTTTAAAGCTATTCCAGAAGTCAAGCAAGAAGAAGAAAAGAGAGAAGAGATCTCATTTATCCAATTGGATGATGAGGTATTACAAAAAGAGCTTGAAATTTTACTAAAAGAAGACCCAAGTAAGTTCACATTACACTTTGAAGAAGTTGAAGATGCTAACAAAGACTTGGAGGAGTTAGAAAAGCTACTGGAAGAAGCCAACTCAGAAAACACTCCAGGAGTGATCGAACACGATCCGACTCGCCGAGTCGTCATAATGGACTCGACGAGTCCAGTCGATCTGGATAGAAACTTGACCAAAGCTGATCTGTTTGTGAATAGTCCTTCACATACCCTGGTTTCAGTTACTATTTATGAAGAACAATTGGCAGAAGAGGAAAAAGGAATGGAGGTACAACACGCCAATGTGGCATGCATTGATACGATGCCATTTGGAGAAGGGTTAAGCACGGGAAAGGATGCAGGAATAAAGGATAGGAAGGAAGAAGCTGATCACCAATTCACCACTAAACCTAGAGCACGAACCATCATGAAATATGAAGTCATTAAATTTAAAGAGAAGGATGTTCAAGAGTTGGTGAAAAAGAAGAGGGTAAAGCAGAAAAAGAGAAAAAGGAAAGCCCAAGCAGCTAAAGATGAAGCAATGAAAAGGAGAAGAGACGAATTGAAGAGGGCTTACAAGAAAAAGATTTACGCCTACAAGACCAAGTATAAACCACAAAAAGTGAGGCGAACATTCCCGATACTTGAAGATGACAAAACGTAAATGGGAAGGAGTCTAGCTAATGACTCCTCAAAAAGAAGCGCTTGGCGGGAGGCAACCCGTTCAATAGAGTTTGCTTTCTTTTACTTTTTAGTCTTCTTTTTATTATTCGTTTTATTTTCCCTTCGTTTTTATTCTTAAATCTTCTAAATCATCGGGCATGTCTGCTTGAGAGTTGCATAGCCTAAGTGTGGGGTGAAATGATTCATAATAAACAGAAAAATTTTGAAAAATATGCAAATTTTTAAATGACTCGCCGAGTCTGACCACGACTCGACGAGTCCACATGGATTCCAGAAAAGCATTTAACTTCGCGACCAGACTCGGCGAGTCTAACCACAACTCGACGAGTCGGTCTTATTTACAGAAAAAAAAAATTAATTTCGAAATTACTTTTACATCTGGTAAATAGGGTTTTAACCCTAAAAATTCAATTTCCACATCACACTCGCCGGGTACCCCATTCGCAAACACTCTCAAGCATTCAAAGAAATCTTCAAATCTTCTTCAATTTCTCAAGGTTTAAACTCAAAAGGTAACAACTTTCTTCTTGATTTCTAAAGAAAATGAGAGTATAAGGCCATCTATACCTGCAATTGCATGTAAAAAAACCCGTTTTTGAAAAATAATGAAATTCTAGGGTTTCGATTTTTCATGAATATTGTTGTTTTGAATGCTTAGTTTGACCCTATTACTTAGTAGGAAGTCCTTGAACAAAAACCCTTGACAGAAATTACAAGTTTTAAGGTCCAATTTCATGCGACCCGTCGACTGACTCGTGCAGGTTACGTGACTCGTCGAGTCAGGCATGGACTCGACGAGTCCAGTCGATTTACAGATACCTTCCAGTTTTTAATTATATATTCTGGGTTTTGTGTGTTTATTTTGCAGAAATCATGTTCAGAAGAGGACAATCTTCAACTGGTAGCCAAGGGGAGTTTCCATGGTTAAACTTCCCGCAAATTGAATCCCCTTCAACAATGAGGAAGTGGAAGAAGAAGCTCTCCGACATTAAGAAGAAGGAGGTGTATGTACCGAACAGAATTGATTGGGAATGGCTGCAGAGCGTTAGCTATGAAGAAGAACTAGCTCCTTACCTTTTGAAGGAGTTCCAACATGAAGGCAACAGCATGGTGTGTGATGGGTGGAGCCGGGTCTTCCGTATTCAAGAACCGGTTTATTTGGAGCTATGTTTAGAATTCTTTTCCACGGTATCTTTCACCGGGGGAGTGGATGTGTATCACCCGACGAGCTTTACTTTTTGTCTTGGGGGCGAGTATCGTCAATGCTCGGTGGTGGACCTTGCCTGCCGACTAGGGATCTATGATCAACCCTTAGTGACAACAAACATCTTTCGGGCTTTCTTGGAAAACACTCATATGGCGTTCCCCGATGGAGTCATGAGCACGGGTTGGTGGAATACCATAGGAAACAAAGTCTACATCCCAAAGTCTGCACAAGAAGGGAGCATCCGATCCCCGACTCACCGCCTCATTCACCGCCTTATTTCCTCCACCATCAACCAAAGGAAAGACGATGACAAGGTCTCCAACCTTGATGTTTTCTACTTATGGAGCATAATAACACCCGGCGTCTTTTGCAACATTCCATGGTGTATTGCTTCATACCTTTCGGAGGGTGCGGTCAAAGATCGCAAAACATCCCGTATCAATGGAGGAATGTTTGTCACTCGATTGGCGAATTCATTCGGGTTGATGAACCGCGGAGCCTGGAACTTCATGACAATGATCCCGACGCCCCCGTTTAATCCCATTCGTTTCCGACGAGCGCGGATAATTGAAGACTATGGTGGTGGCCATTATGCCATCCCAAATGATGACCCCGTTGTTGGTCCCGATGCACCGGGAAGGAGGGTGAGATCGAGAAGAGAACGGGATGTGGAGGACGCGCCGCCAGTGATTCCGGTCGAAAATGAAGATGTACCAATGGATTGGTACAATGTAGAGATGAGGAGGATGCAGGATCAATTGGCAAGGGGGCTGAATTTTAGCAACCAATCCCACATTCGACTTTTTGACCACTTCAATATCCCACATATTGATGGTGGGAATTACCCATTCATTCCGTCTTGGGATGAGAGGATTGCTGCTAGACGAAGCGGAGCCGGGGGAAGTGGAGCCGCTAATGATGATGAGGAAGATGAAGATTGATGTTTTTGTGTTTTTAATCAAACAATTTTAATTTGTTTTGTTTTGTTTTATTTTTTTTATTTGGTGTGTATGCTTTAAGATTTTATGATTAATGGTTGTTTGCTTTAGTATTTTTCAGGATTGAATTATGCTTGCTTATTTAGGATGGGTTAGAGATGTAAAGCATGGATGTTTTCTAGAGTAAGAGCGAGTCAAGGAAGCGAGTTTTTAACGTCAAAGTGTCGAGTCCGGTCCTAGGGGGTATGAGCAATTAAGTCCAAATGTGAGGAAGGGTTAAAGAAGTTTTTAGACGCTAAAACAGTTGCAAAATACCAAGATTTTTCGTTCAGTGGCCTACTCGACGAGTGCACTAAGCAAACTCGCCAAGTCGCCTTGTATTTCTACATATTCTGAGAAGGCGCGCTGGTACTCGACGAGTCCACTATAAGACTCGACGATTCGATCATTTTTTATCTCGATGGACTGCTGATTTGATGCTGCTACTGGTCCCACTTGCTCACTTATTCTTCCATTTCCATTCTTGAAGATCTTACACTGATTTCCGCGTATTTGGAGCGACCCACATGAATTTTGACACCCAAGGCATGGATGAGATGTTACCATGTCTAAAGTTGATTCAAGTTGGAGCTTAACATGGAAGTGATCAGCCTATCGACTGCTATCCCAGGGGAGTTTGTTCCAATTCCTTCTTTATTTTTATGTTTTTTTTTTCATGCATCATATGCAATGAGGGCATTGCATTACATAAGTGTGGGGTAGGGGGTTGGTTACATAATAGTCAATTTTAAAAAATTTTGCATACCAAAAGTATTATTTAGGATTTAATTAGAAAATTTTGGTAAAAATTAGGATTCCATGTTAGATTGTGTTAATAATTACATGAAGACCCAAATGTTTACTTGAGCCTATATACGTTCTAGTGCATTTGTGGCTTCCTTATTCCAGTGAAATCATGGGACAAAAACACGACCTCGCTCGGCCTGAGGGATGCAATATGTTTAGCAGCCTAAACCTGAAATGTATCCAGGAAAATTTTTATCGTTAGCCAATAAAGGTTGAGATTGAGCGCCCCTGCTTAAGCATGTAGGATTTGAGTGAAAAAAAAAGTGAGGTACATGTAAAAAAAAAAAAAAGAATTGCAAGAAAAGTTGTAAGAATTTTGGAGCAATTAAAGTGAAGATCAAAAGATCAAAATTCCAAAAATCCAAAAAAGTTAAAGATACCAAAAGCTAGTACAAGTTGGTGAATTCAAAGATATCAAAGATGAAATGTTCAAAGAAGTGAAGAATTCAAAGAATTCCATAGTGGTATCGGAAAAGTTGTAATTCTAGAATATGTATGCTTGGGTTGCTCGATTAAAAATACCTTGAGGGTAAAGAGGTTTTCTGCGGATGGATTCGGAGGGTTGCATAAAATGAGCATAGTTCGGGGTGAGTGGGTGAATGTTTATGAGGATTGTGAGTATTTGGAATATGGGGGGTTCTTTAGGAAAAATTTTAGACACAAATGCATGCGTTGCGGTCTTGGCATAATGGCTGGGTTAGATTGGAGTTGTTATACATAATTCTAATATGATTAAAATTCAGTTTTGCTTGGGGGCAAGCAAAAGACAAGTGTGGGGTATTTTAATATGTGCATATTTAGTGTGTATTTAGTATAGTTTTTTATTCATATATTAGCTAAATTATCGCATATTATGGACAAAAGGTACTTAAAAGTGTTAAATTATGTTTTTCAGTCCAAAAATGAAGTTCGGAAGTAAAAGGAAGCAAGAGAAGTGGTTAGAAGATTGAGAGTGGAATGAAGAAGGAAAACACTGAAAAAGAAGCTTCTACTCGTCGAGTCATATATCTACTCAACGAGTCCGGTCGAGGAATCAGAAGGATAATGACTCGGGAGCCCAGATAGTTATCGCAATACGTAGAATGTGAGAGGGACTCGACGAGTCACCACTTGACTCGACGAGTCGAACCGCTTATTTAAAGATAATTCCACAGATCAAGAGCAGGAAGTTCTGGGACGATTCAGAAGTGCTTAGCTGCGAATAAGAAGCCAGAAGAACCCTAGAAGTCGACCAAGGAAGCTAAAATCCAATTCCGGGAGTAATTAAGGCATAATTCCACCATTCTATTTGTTTCTTTTGTTTTGTCAACATGATTAAGCAACTTGAACTTATTTGTTTGCTGTTATTTACCTTAGTTATGAGCTAAATTCTTTAAACTTCTATTTGGGGATACGAAATTGGTAATATGGTTTGATTCTTGGTAGGATTAATTCTATGTTGGTTAATTTAGTTATTTTAGCTTGCTAAAGAACCTTGTGTATGAATGATAATTGATTTTCTGTTAATAGGGAGATAATTAATTAGCATGAACATCTATTAGCTATCAATCTCATATGCTTAGTGAACACTTTTTGTCATATGTCTAGTGTAATGAACATGAAACTAGGATTAATAAGAAAATCAAGTAAATTTATGTGCAAGCTTGTGAGATGACCATTAAACAAGAAGTTAATTAAAAGATAAATTAATTAGCTATTGCAAGTCTAACTTAACCCGAATACTATATCTAGTAAATTTAATTGAAATAGACAACTGGCCATTGTTTAAATTGATTTATTTGCTAAGGATTAATGAAGTGAATACGGAATTAATCAATTGAATCGGTAACTAGCAAAAGAATTAATCCATTGCACTTTTACCTTGAAATCAACCATAGGATCAATTAAGTTGAACTAAATAGAAGTACTTCTCCGTTATTGAATCTAGTCAAGTCTTTGTTTTCTAGTTTAAGTTAGTAATAATTAGTAAGTTTCTAGTCTTGTAAAACTAGAGAAAACCCCTACTTATTAGTTAAATTAGATAAATTAGGTTTTAGTATTTAATTTGCCGTTCCCTGTGTTCGATACCCTACTTGCTTGAACTATACCACAATTGATAGGTTCACTGCCTTTTGTGTGTTATTTGATAATTAAAAGTAGGTTTAAAACTAGTGGGTTCTACACACATCAGACGTCCCCTATAGACCAGGTTACTTTGGATGCAATAATTGTAGCATGCATGTGTGGGGCTTGGTAGTGTCTCGCTAGTTTCTAAAAGGTGTCGTTTGGGGATAGATCAGTTAGATCCCTAGTTATGGTAAGCTTAGGGTGTTCAGCAGATCAGTCAGTGGAGGATAGGAAGGGTTGGGAATCCTTTTCAAGCACTGATCCGTAAGGTTTTAGCAGGACCAAAGTGGGGGAGAGCCCTTCAAGTATTCGGAGTCGGTAACATGCTAAACCTAGAAGGATTAGTGACCTCCGAGAAGGAAGCGAAAGCAGTCCAAGGGGTTGAATGGTTTCAGGAGTACCGAAGTTGGGAATTTGAGAAAACTTTCTAACGTCGGGGTCTTGTATTGGGATTATTAGACAATTGGTTTGAGAAACCAAGCTGAAGATTTTCTCGTCAGAGTGCGAGTATAGCAAGGATGTAAGACTACAAGGTGGTTGTAGCATGTGATGACTGAGGGCTGGTTTTGGAAATCAGGTTGGAGGATCGCTAGCAGGACTCGGGTGAGTCAGGGTGCCCTCGGAATAGTAGTCAGTGGTAGAGACAGCATAGAGGGTGTAGTAGGACTGCAGGATAGGCGCAACATTCCCCGGCAGCGAGTCAGTGAGGGAAGTGATGTAAGACGGTGGGTAAGCCGCAACATTCATTAGCAGTTTAGTTAGCGGAGTGTGGGCGGAGGCCTGTATCTCCTAGTAAGCAAGATAGGGATCAGGAAAGGTTAAGTCACTGAGGTTTAGTATGGAGTTGGCCTGCATAGCCCTTGATAGGTGAGGCCACTCCAGGATGCAGTTGGGTGAGACCCGTGGGCGAGGCACGTATGTTAGTAGAAGTATAGGAGAGACCTGGGAGCAAGATTGCTCAGTAGTATGGTTTGGGTGAGACCCGTGGGCGAGGCCCGTGCGACAGTAGCTAGGCAGGCAAGACTAAAGGGGAGGACCGCTTTGGGATATATTCGGGTGAGACCTATGGACGAGGCCCGTGAGATTATAGCAGCATAAGTGGGACCTGGTAGGGACCCTAGAGTCAAGATAGGGGATCAAGGGTCCCAAGTCTTGTAGCGCCAGAGTGGCAGGATAGATAGAGCAGTTTAGATAGTCGAAGTTTCTTCGGAAGTCGCTGGGAGCGACTAAGAGATTGTGCTTGTTGTAGTGACCGGTGGGTATCCGGTAACCCAGTTATCAGCAAAATCAGTAGGAACCAGGGTGGTCTCGGTTCATTAATTCGGAAGGCAGATGAGAAACAGCAGGACTTTAAGGCAGGGAAGTGATGATAGAGAAGCATGGTATGAGACAGCTAGTTGACCGAGGAGTGCTACGCCTCTCACAGCAGGGTGGGATAATCTCAGAGGGAAGGGTTTGACCCTGTTCTGCAGCTCTTGTTAGAGTCTAACCGTTACAGGGATGAATCTTTTACTCGAAGGATTATCTGATCCATACGTTGGGTTGGGTGCTCAGCACTAAGTTATAGTAGCAAGAAGTATTCGGTGTGTATCGGCAGTAGTGACCAGCACTGGGAGTGGCTGGAGTAATGGATACCGCGAAGGATATGTCCTTCACAGTGGTAGAAGAGGTGGTTAGTTGTGGAACGTTGCCTTGGGAAGGCCAGAAAACGCGCAAGGAAAAGGGGGAGAACCCCTAGGATATCCAGCATAAGTACGCGGGGAGTACCGAAAGGATTGTCAATTGAGTAAGTTGTGTTCTCAGGATTGTCGGGATTAGAATTCCGAGTGACTGGGCGGAAGGTCAATGGAAGTAGTCAGCCGGAGTTATATTCATCAGGCAAGGGTGATGCGAGCGGATTGCAGGATAGTTGGCCTTAGCGGACTTCAAGGGAGAAGTCCAGTTTAAGGTGGGGAGAGTTGTAACACCCAGAATCAGAAAGGCCAAGAAAGGAAAGGAAAACCCTAAGTCAAAAGGGGGTCAACTCGTCGAGTCCAAGGAATGACTCGGCGAGTCGAAGCAGACTCCGTGTCAGAGATTAAGTGACCGACTCGGCAAGTCGGCGAGTCCGGTCTAGGATGGGAAAGCCCTAATTCCAGGAGTTGGTACCCTATTTAAGCATCTTATTTCCTTCCCTATAGTTCATTACAACATCTCTCATCTAGAACCCCAAAACCCTAGCCACCCAACTTTATTTTTTGAAGCTTTTGGTGAAGATTAAGGTCCATTAGAGTGGATTTTGAAGGCTTGGAAGAAAGGAGCAAGGAAGGAAGTGTAGATCCAGCCTTCATATCGATTTGGAAATTGTTAGAAGGTAAAAAGTCTAGACCTTGAGCTTTCAATTGATAGATCCCCTTTCTAGATTGCTTTTGGTCACATTTGGATCATTTCCAAGGTTAATCCGAGTATTAAACCCTTGAGGATGGTTTGGACCATAGATCTAGACACTCTTGAGCTTTAGAAGCTCAAAGTTGTTGGCTTTATCCAGCTAAGGTCCCATTTCATGACCTAGGTTTTCTTTGAAGCTTGGATTAAGTATTTTAGCCTCATAACACCTTGCATGCTCGTAAAGTTAGCAACTTTACGTGCAATGCTAGCATAAGGAGTCCAGATCTATGAGTTAGAGGTGTTGGGATGGACTGTAATCGACAAAATAGAGATGTCATAAGATGGACTCGGCGAGTTAGTTCATGGACTCGACGAGTCGGACCGCAAACCCAAACACTTCTGTTTATGAGTTGGATCAGTGAGTGGGGTTAGAGAAGGACTCAGCCGGTCTGTGTTCGTAATGGACATGAAGATCATGGTACTCGACAAGTTCAAGGAGGAACTCGGCGAGTCCAAGGCAATCTCCTTATCTTATGAAGAGGGACTCGACGAGTTGTTCTACAACTCGGCGAGTCGGTTGAAGATGGTCCCTAATGTTTAGTTGAAGGAGAACCCATCAAGTTGTTGCTAGACTCGACGAGTTGAGTCAAGGTTGTTTTGGGATTTGAGGAGCATGGACTCGACGAGTTGGTAGAACAACTTGGTGAGTCGAGTCAACTGGAAGTTGACTCTGACCTTTGACTTTGACCTTGAGAAGGGCCTTGACCAGAGTTGACCTAGTTGACTTCGGGAGGACAGTTAGGCTATGTGTTGTTCTCGGTATTGTTAGCTCAGGGAGCTAAAGGAGCAGCAGTTCAGAGAGTTGTCGGATAGCAGCCAGAGGGTTATCAGCGGAGTTCAGCAGTGCAGATGAGTTTCCCTTTGTGTGAATGGGTCTACGGCCACAATGCCGGCCCATGTAGTTATGAGTAGGAAGACCCGGGGGGTAGCCCTAGGCATTGTTTGCTAGTATGATATTCAGGACCATGGTCCAATGTCGGGCGGGTTCCCAAGGAATGGTTTGCATGATAGAGTATACTTGTTGTCTGTGTGATACTTGTATGTGCCTGGTGGGGGGTGAGTGTGGGCGAGCTCCCGCATCTCACTATTAGCAGAGTATGGATGGGGTTCCATATCTCATCAGTAGCGGAGCAGGGGCGAGGCCCAAGTTAGGAAAGGAGTGAGTGTGGGTTGGGCTCGTATCTCACTATCAGCAGGAGTGTGGACAAGGTTCCATGACTCATCAGTAGCAGGACAGGGGTGGGGCCCAACATAGGCGAGGCCTTAGTACAGGAATGCAGTAGAGTATGTATGGTTTATGTGTTATGCGATATGTTATATGTTTGTGTATGTTTAGCGAGCGGGGCCTAAGAGAAAAAGATCTGTACACCGAGTGGGGCTTGAAGCCCGGGGGGCCTGGAGCAGGCGGGGCCTTTTGTAGTGGGCGAGGCCCGAGGTAGTGGGTGAGGCCCTATATTGGCAGTATGCAGTTATTTGTATGGTATGTGGTAGGTTGGGGAACTCACTAAGCTTCATGCTTATAGTTTTCAGTTTTGGTTTTAGGTACTTCCGGCAGCAGATAGAAGAGCTCGGGATGATCGCATGGCACACATCATAGTTAGTCAGCCTGGGATGTTTTACTCTGATAATAAGAACAAATTTTGAAATAACCCTTTGATTTTATGTTAAGATTTATGTTATGGATTGACAATTGTGGTTTAAGTAACGTTTTAAAAATGAAAATTTTAGTCGTGATTTTTGGGTAGTTATAAAATCTTTACTGTTTTAATAATTTATATAATATATATTTGCATATAACTTAGAACACAAATCAAATTTAAGCAAAATAGATAAAAGGGAAATTCTGTCATTTTACATGAATTCCAATTTCATTTCCTGCGAACCAAACGGAATCTGAAATTAATTTCAATTCCATGTCCTGTGCACCGAACAGAATCTTGAATTAATTTCAATTTGATTTCCAGCTAACCAAACAGCATATGGAATTGAATTTAAATTCCTGAGAGATTCCTATTCCAATTCTTTCAGCGACGTTATGCCAACCAAACAACTTCTTAGGGTTTTGGATTACTTTTTAATCTCAAAAGTTCTTTTTATATAAGTTCTTTTTTTACTTTAGCTTTTAAGGAGGCAAAAGCCAAAAACTTGTTTTTAAAAGGTGTTTGCATTTTTATTTCTTGACTTGTGAATGTAATTTACCGTTTAAGTGACTAAAAGTTACAAAAACATAGTATTTCTTGACTTTTGAAAAACCACATTTTTCTTCTCGGCAAAAAGTTAGTTTCAAAAAGACTTTTCTAATTTTCAAACACCTTTTTTAATTTTTTCACTTTTTGGAAAAGATAAAAATCAAAAAGTCATTTGAAAATCAATTTCAAACACCCTCTTAGACTCACTTGTTTGACATGAATAACAAGACAAGGCCAAATGAAATTGTAGGACACTTAGTACATTGTCATATCAATTTAATTGTTGTCGTGTCATTCTTTTTCCTGTCATCTTGCTAGCATCTTTTATTAGCATTTGATAGGGAGTGGTAGCACCGTTAGCACTAATTGATTTTTTTAACTTCAATAAATTATATTTTTAATACACAAAAAATTCATATTAAATAAATTATATTTTTTTAAACACAAAATCTTAACATTAAATAAAAAAGGTTACAATAAATTAAAACTAAAAATACTACTTAGTAAATTAAAACATTACTTATTACCTAAAAACTTGACTTAATACATACAACACGATTTAACACTCAACTTTAAACATAATTAATTAAAACTAGATTTAAGACATAAATCCTACTGCTTAGCTCAATTATATTGTCTAGCAATCTCCGCCTTTGCATTCGCGAAAATCCGACGATCCACTTCGATCTACTTTTTAAGAAAAGCTTTAGCATACAGTTCTTTTCTCTTTCCTTTCCCACTTCCGAGTATTTTTCAAGCTTATTGTCAAACTCTTGGATGTCGTTCCTCATCTCCTCCACTTCACTCAATGACACAACTTTTTAGCTTTCAACTTCATATGGATCTTCGTTGTTGAGGTCAATCCTAATATGCGCATCAGAAGATTGAATATAGGTTGAATCGGAAGTTCTACTTTGTTTGGACATACCCGCAAAATCATCATCACTTTTTAGAGCAATCCATTTTGGTTTGCTCTTCACAACTCCCCAAAACACCTCATTTGCAAAATATTTTCTGACTTTTGCTTTATAAATTTGATGGCATTTTGCTATGATATTCACCTCATTTGCACCACTTTGTAGGTTGCAGGTCACGTTCATGTAGATTTCAATGAACTCCATTGAATTTTTGTGGAAGTCCTCCATTTCAAGTATACTTTACTAGTAGTGAGATACTCCTTATTCATTCAGGCACAAAAACCTTTCCAAACTCTAAATTTAAAGGTTGTCGAATTTGTTGGCGGTCCTCCATTTCGAGTATACTTGACTAATAGTGCGATACTCCTTATTCATTCGGGCACAAAAATCTTTCCAAACTTAAAGTTTAAATGTTGTCAAATTTTTATCGTCTCCCGTCGTCAGATCCTCTGATACATCTAGTCATGCTTGTGTTAATGCCTTCTCTTCTTTATCCTTCCATCCTTGGTATTTTTCCTTTTCTTTACGTTTTTCTTTGGGGTAAAATTCAGGTTCTTGAACAGGTCCTTCATCAAAAGAATCAGTAGGCTCATCGACTAGGTGGTGTGGTTCATATTGGAAAGTAGTTTTGGGTTGGTGTTGGGAAAAGAATTGGGTTTCTTGAACCAACTCAAATGGATCAAGTTCAAGAATTGTACCGGGTATGGGTTGGGACTAGAAATTAGTTTGGGGTTGGTTTTGGTAAAATGGCATGGGTTGAGATTAGAATTAATAACAGTATGGATGGAGTGGATACAATTGTGGAGCCATAGCAGGATAATAGTAACTAGCGGGTGAATGAATGGGTTGATCGAGTGAAGGTTGATAACAACTTGGTGATAGAAGGTTTGGTGATGAAAAGTTTAGTGATGGATGGTTTGAAGATTTTTTTTTTTGTTTTGTCTTGGGGTTTTGTTTTGAATAGGTGAAAACATAGTGTTTTAGTGAATTGAAAAGTGTTTTAAGAGAAAAAAATGGTATCGTGTGTGGTGAAATGTTGAGGGCTAAGTATTTATTTATAGTGGTTGGAATAAAATTTGAATTGTTTTAGCAAAAAATGGCTATTTTTTGTTAAAAAAATGTTGATTAAAAAAATGGTCAGAAGATGGTAAATCTCTCTCTCTCTCTCTCTCTCTCTCTCTCTCTCTCTCTCTCTCTCTCTCTCTCTCTCTCTCTCTCTCGGCTGGTGGCAATTGTATGCTAGCAGGCTCCCTGGCACGAGCCAGGGGCGATGTTTAGCGAGGTGCTAGCCTTGTAGCGAGCCCTCCTTGGCGACCCACTTCGTCGAGCCTAAAAAATTCTTCTAATGATATTTGTCAGTAAATTTGAGGAGGTGGCAATAGAGATGTCAAAAACTTTTGTGGGACCCCGTTTTCATATGGGAGGTATTTAACAATATTTTTGGGCACGGATTGGGTTGGGTTTTACTCCCGTGTACTTTTCGAAGTTAAGGGTCGGGGTTACGCCTCCGTTCCTACCCGAATGCCCTACGGGTGCCTTGAAATTATTACCCTATATTTAACTAATTTTTTAAAAAAGTAATAATTAAAGTTAGCATAACCATTATCTACTATATATTTTTCTGTATTTGAATGATTAGTATAATTTTATGGTTAAGTAAAATAAATAAGTGAAAAATAGGGTATATAAGTTTAAACGAGAGATTTTGGGCCGATTCAGGGGAAATAGGGGAAGAAATGGGGATGATATTGAAATTCGGGGATGAGATTGGGGGAAATATGCAAATTCAGGGGCGGGGCGGGGAGGCTATTTATGCCTCCCATTTGGCCCCATTGACATCCCAAGCAGTTGATATAGATAAACGAAAAATGCTTGAAACAACTATGATAGAAAGAGGTAGTGGAAACATAGTGAGCAAAATTGTTGGTATCACGCTCGTGGTGCTAGTTTTAAGTTGTAAAATGGTTGTTTGTGAATACACACATTGTTGGGACAAGTGGGGTGACGAAACCCAATCTGTTGGTGCATGTACATGATTTCTTGGAGATGGTCGTGAAGCAAGACATTTTTATTGTTAAGTTTATGGATTAGTTAACACGAGCAAATGATACTAAGAATAAATCAAATTGCACCACCAACAAGGTATGCTTTTACCAAAAAGAATATAATATTCATGGGATTGCATCAATTCACTTTTCCTAAAGTAACTAAGATTGAGAAATTTAAAATTATGTAGTTACTTTATATTTCTTATTATACTTTTAATGAAAGGATGAGTTTGCCTTATCTTACCCGTTCGGCTAACGACCCTCCACCGATCAAGCAAGTGGTGGGTGTGAGTGTACACCCATTAAGCGCCATTTTATAGGCCGCAACCTTATACCCACCTTATAGATCAACTTCGTGAATGAGGCCTACTAACGGTAAGACTAGCATTTTGTTATACATACATACATACATATATATATATATATAGATATATACATATATATATATATATGTATATATATATATATTAATCTTGTAATATTATACTAGATAGGGTTGTATTTTAAACTTTTAAAATCTAGGGTTTGAAATTTAAATTGTCTAAATTAAAATTGTTAATCACAAAGCATAAATTTCAAAACTTGAGGACAAGTTTTAAAACATTTAAAACATGGAGGATCAAATAACAAATAATTTTAATCAACAATTAATTTCATAATTATCTATATTTGATTTATTCAAGATTTCTTGTAAGATAATTACCAATTTAATCAAAATAATTAATTAATTATCATATAAGGAAATTAAATATGTTATTAGTTGATAAATATCTTTAATTAGATCAAGATTATAGTCATATATATCAAAAAATCGGATTAGGGTTGATCCAATATGATTAAGGTAAGTTTCCATAAGATAATCATCAAAAAAATCCCGAATCTGGCCATTCCTGACGCTTGGACTCGCCGAGTGCACCAAGGGACTCGCCGAGTCAAGCCAACTCGCCGAGTCCATGACTCAGAAACATAAAAATCGAATTTTGCAGTTAAGAATCATACAAACAAGCATCAATTTAATAGAAACCAAGCTAAGCTCTGATACCACTGATGGGTTTTAGCCATAAGAACTTTCCTATGTGCGCATGCCAAACCCTAATGCTTGGATCTAGGCTTTCTAATTAAACATGCTTTGAATCCAAGACTTCTAATAACTAATTAGGTATAAAAACAATACAAAATCAGATCTAGAAGTTTACCTTTGAATCTCTTGTTTGATCTTGTTGTCTTGGAGGTCTAGAGTCACAATTGTCACTCCTCTAATGGCTTACAAACACCAACTAGCAAGGAGGATGATTTGAGAGAGAGGAGAGGGGAGGAAATTCAGCCAGGGGTTCTCTACTTGAGATGCGATACCAAATTCACAAGCCTCAAGCGTCTATTTATACTTGTAGACTCCTTAAGGGTTTCAGCTTAAACCCTAGTTGGATAATCTTTCCTTAAAGCAATCCAAATCCTTTCCTTAGATAAACTTGGAAGATTTTAAGCTATCCCTAGCTTCTAGAATTCGTCCATCCTCTATCCAATAAGGATTTACAGTCTAAAGTGTAACTATCAAACAACCGACATTTTATACCCTCTTATTTAATTAATCTCTTTAAGTCACCAAATTAATACTAATTAATTTATGACTTATATTAATCAAATAACAATATTATTATTCCTTATATTATTCTCATAATATATTAATAATATTTATTCTCTCATAATAAATCATCCTATCAAGTTGCTATGGTGAAGGCAACACAAAAGGACCATGCACAACCGGGTCAAATACTTGCCTAATATAGTTGCAGCCTTAGACACTATTCCAACAAATCCATTGATGGTGTACATCACGAGATTCTTCTCTGGAACCAGGTTTTCAAGATTTTCAAGCAAATCTACAATAGTTTTGATGCGGGTGCAGTAAGCAAGAGCAGTTGAGTCTATTGGAATAACCTATTCAGATCAGTTTAAGAAGATGCCATGTCATAGTTAAGCTATATAAATGGAGAGATAGAGAATGTTTCACTCTTATTTCATATGTATAAAAAAACGGCTACAGCTAGTGCTATTTAAAGTTAAAGAAATAACAACATAAAGCTAGAAATCAGCTACACCATGTGCTCCTATCTATGTGGCAACTAAGCCACGTTATTCACCTACAAAATACTGACCAAGTCAGAATTAGCTTGCAACACTCTTCCCCCTTAATTCTAAATTGTGTCTTTAATTATTTTAACTCCCAGCAGTTCCCTTATTTCAATGAACTTGATTCGGGGTAGAGCTCTGGTTAAAGGATCAGCTCTTTGTTCTTCACCACAAATATGTTCCACTTCAATTTGCTTCTTCTCGATGCAGCCACAGATGAAGTGGAACTTTGTATCAATATCTTTGCTTCTTCCATGAAATACCGGGTTTTGCTTGAGAACTATAGCTGACTTGTTGTCCACGTACAACTTGACAGCTTTGATTTTCCATCCAGTTAAGTCTCTTAACAAATTTCTTAACCATAGTGCTTGGCACACCGCCGATGTTGCCGCAATAAACTCTGCTTCACAAGAAGACAATGCAAAAATTTGTTGCTTTTGAGATGACCATGTGATCGGGTTACCTGATAGATAAAAAACACAGTCCCAGTTGTTCCTTTCAGGTCATCAAGCTCCATTCCATGACTGCTATCACTAAACCCTATCAGTTCTCCATCTCTTCCCTTCCAGTACACCAACCCATAGTTGGTTGTACCCTTTATGTATCTCAGGATGTGTTTGACAGCTTTGAGATGACTTTCTTTAGGCAACTCCATATACCTGCTAACTACTCCAACATAATACCCCAGATCAGGTCTAGTATGGATCAAATAGCGAAGGTTGCCAATGAGTCGCCTATAATTTGTAGCATTCACAGGCACACCACCTTCATCTTTAGTCAAAGCTAGTCTTGGTTCCATTAGGTACTTTGAGGAGTTGCATTCCTCCATCCCAGCTACTTGTAAGACCTTCTTTGCGTATCCGGCTTGACTTATCATTATGTTGTTTCTGTTTTGCTGAACTTCTATCCCAAGATAATAGGATAGCTTACCCAAATCGCTCATATCAAATTCCTTCAGCATCTGCTTCTTAAAAACATCAACTTGATGCTCACATGTGCCTTTCATGATCAGGTCATCCACATAAGCTCCAACTATTAACACCTTGTTTGGTCTTTGTAGTTTGTAGACTGCATACTCTTGAGGACATCTCTGAAAACCTAGTCCCTTAAGAGTTTTGTCAAGCCTCATGTTCCAGGCTCTTGGAGCCTATCGCAATCCATACAGGGCTTTGTTTAGACGATACACCATGTGTTCTTTACCTGCAACCACAAAACCATCAGGTTGTCTAATATACACCTCTTCCTATAAGACCCCATTCAGGAATGCAGATTTTACATCTAGGTGGTGAACTTTCCATCCCTCCTTGGCTGCTAATGCCAACAGCATGCGAATGGTTTCCAAACGTGCCACCGGAGCGAACACTTCATCAAAATCGACTCCCTTTCTTTGCACATAACCCTTCATGAAGATTTTGTCTTTGTGTTTTGTAACATTTCCTTCTGCATCCTTTTTCAACTTGAACACCCATTTTAACCCAATGGGTTTATGGCCTTTGGGTAGAGTCAATTCCATGTATTATTCTTCTCAATTAATTCTAGTTCCTTCTTCATGGTAATTCTCCATTCATGATCACTAGAAGCTTCAAGATAGGTTGTAGGTTCCTCTCCTGCATACATTAATTCATCTTGATCTTCTTCTAATAGCTATGCTTCGTCGTATATGTCTTGTAGTGAGCGAAAACCACGAACTGGAGTGTGATCATATGTTGAATGGTCATTGTTGTTTCCATTTGATCCAGTTGGTGAGCTTCCTGTTTGAAATTGGGTAGAAGAAGGTAAGTCACATGTATCAGCTCCAGTTGGCATTGGACTTACCAGGGGTGATGAAGGAATATTTTCATCGATGTGGGGTGTAGGGTTCCAATCTTCTGTTACATCGGTTTCTATTGGTTCTTCCTCAATGATCAGCTCATCTTGGAACTTAATCCAATCCGGCTTGTGGGTGGACTCTTCATCTTTGAGCCCAGCCCAATTCCACTTCGTTTTTTCATCAAAAATCACATCACATGCCACAACTATCTTCTTTTGTTTAGGGTTAAACAAGCGAAAGGCTTTACCTTCAAGTTCTGACCCAAGATATACCAATGCCACACTTTGATCACTTAGCTTTGTAAGATGGTTTACTTGTCTTTTAGCATGTGCAACACACCCAAACACCATAACGTGTTCCAGTGTGGGTTTTGTTCTTTTTAAACCTTCATATGGAGTCATGTTCTTCATGCCTTTTGTTGGAACCCGGTTACGAATATACACTGCATGGCGTACCGCCTCACCCCACAACACTTCTAGCACATTCATGGTCTTCAATAGCGATCTCATGACTTCAAGAATAGTCCGGTTGCGATGCTCTACAACCCCGTTTTGCTAAGGTGAATAGGGTGTTGTCAATTGTCTCTTGATAGCTTCCTTACTATAGGAATAGTTGAACTCGTTAGAAGTGAATTCGCCTCCCCGATCTGTACGTAAGGTCTTTAGTTTGAAGTTACTTTCACTTTCAACTTGGGTCTTGAATTTCTTGAAGGCTGAGAATGCCTCATATTTTGGTTTGATAATGAATAACCACATGTACCTGTTGTAGTCATCAACTATTTGGAGGAAATAACGATTACATGTGATGGTGTGTGGTGTTATAGGACCACAAAGATCTACATGCACAAGTTATAACGAGTAGTTTGCCCGCCACTGAGCTTCTTTTGGGAATAGATGTCTAATTTTCTTAGCTACTAAACAACCTTCGCACACCTGTGTAAGATGTTGTATTAGTGGACCACCTCGAACCATCCCTTTTCCAACCATGGATTCAATGGATCGAAAATTCACATGCCCCAATATCGCATGCCACAGCCAAGCAACATCATCTAGACTAGTATTTAGACATACAGGTTGTGTGGTGTGCAAAACAATTTTATACAAATGATTCTTTGAAGGTTGTACCTTCATAATCATCCTATTGATGTTATCATGCACTTGTAAAAACTCATGTAGCATTTCAATCTTGTATCCTTCCTCGGTCATCTGCCTTAGGCTGAGTATGTTGCTTCGTAAGGCTGGAATGTAGTATACTTTTGCAATGACAAGTTGCTCTTTGTTTTTGCATTCTAGCAAAATAGTCCCTTTGCCTTTGATCTGAACTTTGGATCCGTCTCCAAACCGTAATGGACCCGTTACCCGTTCATCTAATTCAGTAAAGTAGCGTCTTACCCCTGTCATGTGATTGTTGGCCCCATTGTCTAGGTACCAGGTGTCTTCTTCATTCCCGTGACTAGCTGGGAATACCTTGTCTTCATTCAGCAATACCACCTCCTATGTTTTCTCTTTGTATACAGTTAGGAGTAGAGCAGACTCTTTTTCCTAGGCCTCAGTGAGATTCACGTCAGCCTCCTTACATTTTGGATGTGGGCAATTAGAAGCATAGTGCCCAAATGTTTCACAGTTAAAGCACTTTATGTGTTTTTTATCTCTACTCTTCCATTTGTTGTCATTATCACGAGAAGGTTGATTGGTTCCACGACCACCTCTTCCTCGAGTGCTTGACCTTCCACGACTACTACTTTGACCTCCTCTCTCATGGTGAGACGATCCCCGTCCTCTTCCAGCTACAGTGGAGTTTGACCCTAACGAATTTTGACTGTTTTGCCCTTCAGATCGAGTGAGTAATAGACTTGCATCACCGCTTGAGTTCTCGCTTCGAAATCTAAGTCGATCCTCGTAAGTTTTGAGTCTTCTAATTGCCTCTTCAAATTGCATTGTATCCAGGTCTGAATATTGTTCGATTGATGCCACCAGTTGAAGATACTTCTTCGGGACTGAATCGAGTAGTTTCCTTACGAGCGTGTTGTCTTCAAGTGTGGCCCCGAGGCTGCTGTATTTTGAGTGCATTCCACTTAACTTTCCCGCAAACTCATATATGGACTCTCCGTCTTTCATCCGAAGGGCATCGAATTCACTCTTGACTGTATGCAACCTTGCTTTCTGTACTCGATCAGCACCAAGATACCGTGTTTTGAGGGACTCCCAAACATCTTTTGTTGTTTTCTTTTGTACAACCTGTAAGAGAACATCTTCTAGTATCGTCTGGAAGATGTATGCACGTGCCATCTTGTTCTTCTTTTTATCTACAGTCACTCCAACAGCAGATTCAATGGATTCCCATACGTCATTAGTATCCATGATCGCCTCCATCGTTATAGCCCATGTGATGTAATTGGTTGAAGTTAGCACCAGGCACTGGAACGATATTCCACCGTCTTTTGTGTTTTGCTGGCTGGAACCTGACATGCCTTTGTAACGGATATATTTTGGCATGAACTAGAAGTAGCTCTGATACCAAGTGTTGGAAATCAGTTCAAGAACATGCTCTGTCATGGTTAAGTCATATAGATGGAGAGATAGAGAATGTTTCACTCTTATTTCATATGTATAAAAAAACGGCTACAGCTAGTGCTATTTAAAGCTAAAGAAATAACAAATTAAAGCTAGAAATCAGATACACCATGTGCTCATATCTATGCGGCAACTAAGCCACTTTATTCACCTACAAACTAGGTCAAATAGAATTAGCTTCAAATAGAGTCACCCATGGTTATATTCCTGATTTCACTATCAAATTTGAAAAGTTTTGGAATCCTTATTATCTCTGAATAGTTTTTCCAGGTTCATCCAAACGACATGAGCAGAAGCCTTAAGATTTGAGGATCGTATTTAGAAGGTTCTGAGATAACGTACCATATAGCCAAGACTTGACAACATTGTCAATCATGTTCCATTCAGCATCAGATAACTCAGACGGTGTTTTGGTAGGAGATTTCAAATGAGTTTTGACTCCATAACCAGCACAATAAGTGGAGAAAAGTTCCCGCCATGCAGCCAGTGGCGAAGCTACCTTATAATCAAGGGTGTCCATGGACACCCCTAATTTTGAAAAAAAAAATACATAGTATATTGTATTTTGAGATGGACACTCTTTATAAAATAGAATGGACACCTATGGTCCAATGAAACAAAATTAGAAATTTGTAACAATATTAATTTTACATAAATAATGCCACCGATGTATAAGGAAAGCATATAATGAAACGGTTACGAAATGATCTTTTCTTAACACTTAACATATATATAATAAAAAATCACATCTAATATGTAAAAAAAATTAAAATTGTGAATAATAGAATAAAGAAATAACCCTAAACAAACTTTTCAGTATTTCTGGGTTTAGACTCTCGGTGCATCCTCAACCGCGCATCCTCTAAACCCTTTCTCTGCCACGGCGCCACCGCCAATCCGCCATCATTGTTGTGATAACATGTTGTCGTCGTTCCACAGTCGCTGTTGTGGTAGCCTTCCTTTCTATCTGGTGGCAATTTTTGTTCGTTTTTATTTTTTCCGGAGGCCAATTTCTTCCTCCTAGAAACTCTCCACTGCATTTGTGTTATTAAAACTGTGAGAGAGATTGAGACGTGAGGTTTGAGGTATGTATTCTCTAGTTCTCTCTCTTACTTTAATACTATAAAATTAAAAGCAATTAAATATTTAAATATGGATATGATATGTGAAATAGTCAAAGTCTATGAAGTATAGCTATGTACCATTGAATTTGACAGCACATGGCATAGAGAATAGGTTATATAGTTTAAAGTTAAAATATGTTAAATTTGTCCATAAATATATATGTAAGTCGATGCTTTTTTATGTTGTTCGTATGTATTATTAAACAATAAATATGGTTCTTTGTTAATTCATAGAGTTTATATCATATTGTTTTTTTGTTAATTCATAGAGTTTATGTCGTATTTTGTGTTATTTATTTATAGTTTTTTTTAATTAGTACATTGATTGATGATTATGGGTTTGCAATAATTATTTTTTGTTTCAAGTATAATGTTAAGGTTTTATTATTAAAAAAAAAAAAAAAAAAAAAAAGAAGATAATACAAGCTCTTTATCTAATGATAACGAAGAAACGCGTGGAAACAGTAAAGAAGAAACACATCCTTGGAAGTATATGAGAGTTGACTTAAATACACTTCCCATGGATCCAGGAGAAAGACCGAGTATGGAAGTTTATCATGTCAATCAACGGGATGAAATTAGAAGAGCCTACTTGCAAAAAGGACCATGTCAACCTCGAGATCATTCTTTCCAACAAAGAGATATTGGAGGTAGACTTCGTAGATTTAATCCTTCTTGGTTTAATGATTACAAATATTGGCTAGAGTATAGTATAAAATTGGAAGCCGCATTTTGTTATGTTGTTAATTATTTAAACCTGAGATAAATAACCAAGTCGGTTCAGATCATTTTGTAAAAAATGGATTTAATACTTGGAATAAAAGATTGAGTCTAGAACATCACAATAATGGAGCTCCACATAATATGGCAATTCTGAAGTGTCAAAATTTGATGAACCAAAGACAATCCATAGCTACTGCTTTTGATAAACAAAGTGACTTGGTTAGGACCAACCAACGTATTATATTAAATGCTTCTATTGATTGCGTTAGATTCTTATTACGACAAGGCTTACCTTTTCAAGGTCATGATGAAAGTGAAGACTCGATTAATAGAGGTAACTTTCTTGAACTTCTTCAGTTCTATGCTGATCGAAATGATAAAGTAGGTCATGTTGTATTAAAGAATGCTCCAAAGAATTCACAAATGACAAGTAGTTCAATTCAAAAGGATATTGTACATGTTGCGGCAAAGGAAACTACTAAGGTTATTGTGAAAGATATCGGAAGTGAGTTCTTTGCAATTTTAGTAGACGAATCACGTGATGTGTCTTGTAAAGAGCAAATGGCATTGGTTTTACAATTCGTGAATAGTCAAGGGGTTGTTGTGGAGAGATTTATTGGCATAAAACATGTCAGTGACACTTCGGCTTTGTCATTAAAGACAACTATTTATTCATTTCTGACAGAATGTGGATTGAGTCCACATAAGATTCGAGGACAAGGTTATGACGGAGCTAGTAACATGAGTGGTGCATTAATGGCTTGAAGACTTTGATTTTGAATGAAGTGAAATCTGCACATTTTATTCATTCTTTTGCTCACCAGTTACAATTAACACTTGTGTTTGTTGCAAAGAATCACCCAGACATTAATGACTTTTTTGACTTGATTTCTCGTTTGTTAAACATGATTGGTTCTTCTTATAAACGTCGAGACAAATTAAGAGAGACACAAGCAACAAAAGTGGTAGAAGCATTGGCTACAGGTTTCTTTTATTTTGTCGTATTTTTATTTTATATTGATTTATACTTTTTGTTGCTATTTTTTTTTTTTTGTTAATTTTAGGCGAGATTCAAAGTGGTACGGGTTTGAATCAAGAAGTTGGTATCAAACGACCTTGTGATACTCGTTGGGGTTCTCATTTTGGTTCACTCTTAAATATCAAGAGAGTGTATTCTTCAATTTGTGAAGTACTTGAAGACGTTAAAGTTAATAGTAATTGTCAAGATCATAGAGCAGAAGCATGTCGTCTCCTAAAGTTTTTACAAACTTTTGATTTTATTTTTTGCTTACACTTGATGGTTGATATCTTAGGGGTCACAAATGATTTGAACATCACGCTGTAAAAAAAGGACCAGGATATTATAAATGCAATGCATCAAGTGAGATCCTCTAAGGAAAGGCTTAATCATATGCGGGAGGAAGGATGGGAATCGTTTTTAAAAGATGTTACTTTGTTTTGTGAAAAATGTGATATTGAAATATTGAACATGGAAGATCCATATTATAGTGAAACAAGTCGTCCCAAAGTTTCACAAGTTAGCAACTACAACTTTTTTTTTTCAAGTTTCTTAACTAATCATTAACACATTCTTGTATTTAACTCGTAGATTAACTACTTGCACCACTACAAAGTTGATGTATTTATTGTGGTCATAGATATGCAATCCCAAGAGCTCAACAATCGATTTAATAAAATAAGCACGTCATTACTTGTTTCCATGGCTTCTTTGTGTCCAAGTAAGTCTTTTCAAGCTTTTAATGTAGAGGAGCTACTCAAGATGGCTACGTTTTATTCTAACGAGTTCCCAGAACATGACCTTGGAGCACTTAGAGCAAGTCTTTAAAATTATATTGTGGATGTACGAAGTGATGAAAGGTTTAAAAACTTGAAGGGAATTGGAAACTTGGCAAAGATGATGGTTGAAACAAACAAGCATACAATATATCCAATGGTATATCTTCTACTAAAATTAGCATTAACATTGTCAGTTGCAACATCCACTGTGGAACGTGCATTTTCCGGAATGAAGTTGATAAAGAACAATTTGCGTAATAAGATGAGTGATCAGTTTATGAATGACTGTCTAGTATCATATATTGAGAAAGATGTGTTAGATAGTATTAGCAATGACATAATCATAGATTTTTTTAGAAAAATGTCAACTCGTCGTGAACAATTGTAAGACATTTTTGGTGATTTTTTTAAAATTATTTTGATCTTTGGTATTAAAGTTAATGAATAATTAGCCAAGACATTATTATTGACAAACCGACCCGATAACCTAAGTTTTTAGACCTGTTTTATTTATCATTTCATATTAATCAGACACAAGTGGGTTTGAATCCTGGATTCGCCACTGCATGCAGCATAATTATATATGGCGATCCAGATCGAGAATGAGAGGAACAAAGGCTCGGGTATTAGTGATTACATAAGGTTAATCAGTGGCCATTGAAGAAAGAAGAAGAATAAGAATAGGGGCGTAGGGATGAAGAGTCGTGAGGAAGAAGGGAATGATTAGGGTACGGCACTTTTAAAGGCCTGATACCATATTACAATGGATATTTTCCCATGAATTGGATTTCTTATTAACATGCCAAATAAGTACACGTACAACATAAGAAAAATACATAAAGGCCTTGGGCCAACAATGAGCTATTCTAAATACAAGAATACAATACAAAGTATATACTAACAGATTTTGCATGTACATTTTTTCGGGATTAATCAAAACGTATTTTCAAACGAAAGAACCATATTAAGAAATACATTGTTCTTTTTTTAAAAAGTGAGTTTTATGCTATTGTGAGTTTTAAGGTGGCTAAGATTGAGTGTGTGGTTGATATTTGCAAGATGAAATTGTTGGAATATGGTCTAAGTTTTGGTGCTACAATATCCTCAACCAAGTGTTAACTTTTAAATCGACACGCATAATAATAAAATACGATAAAAATAAGCAACACATGATTTACGTGTTTCATACGATTATGGTTTTCATATTATGTCCACACACGAACCAAAGAGAGTTTCTATTGATTTCATGATAAGATCTACAAGTACATCAAGATCTATGTATAGAGATATGTGGTTTCTGATTTCAAGACCCCATTGCTTGGTCGCATAAGCAGGCAACCGGTCACCATAACTCAATACCAAACATCATGACAAGCATTATACATTAATGATGGAAATGTTTGATATCAACTATATTTAATTTAATATAATAATATCATTTCATAGTTAATGACAACTTAGTTTACTATAAGAAGTTATGCACTTGTGATGTTGTGTGTTTCCTTTTGTTTCAAGCCTTTTGGCCATCTTGATCATTGTTATCTCGCTGCCCTACTAACTTGGGAAGGAAAACTCTATCCAAGAGCTAGTAAAAATCAAATTCATAGGCTAAGGCTTAATGTTGCATGTCGCCTTCCATCAAAAAAATCAAGTTCATCACCAACTAAAAAAGTAACCAAATATGTCCCTTAATAAATGATGGAAACGGACATGCAACATTTAGTATATCAATTTCTCCTGTCATCAAATCAGAATCCATATTTTCGACCTTCGAGGGTTAAAGCAAGTAGTTTATTCCGGTGTGTCACGATAAAAATATTATTCAGTCGGAGCTCCACATCGGCTAGACACGATTTCATCCACCTCTATAATATTTGGAGTTTACCCTCGCTTCTCAATAGCTCTTCTGGAAAGAAAATTTAGAATTCAAATATCCTCTACAAATCTAACATCATATCAACCGGTTTGACATAGTATCATACATATCTATATATGTTGGAATCAACCCTCTTGCCTCAAGAACTAATTCAAAGGCTCGACATATCCTATACCAATCTAACATAATCTTTGTGTATGTTGCTACTCATCTGACTGTTATGGATCAGGTTGGACTGCAACTCTTGAATCTGGTGGTTGGAAAATGATATAAGAGGTCAAAGGCTCAACATCTGTTGTGTGGGTCGTTTTAATTTCTATATATTTGTGGCCTCTCAAATGATGTTTATGAGGCAGGTATGATTCAGGTTAGAGGATGTTGGAAGAATAACTTTTTTGCAGAATATATAGCATGCCAGTAGACAAATCAAACTAGTATTGATGTTATGATTTGTGGCATGGCTTGGTGTTGAGAAGGTTGGCATTTTGATTCAAAACACAGACGTCTCCTTTGCAAATGAATTTGGAGGGTGAAGCTGAGGAGGTGTGTGAGAAGCAGCTGAAGAATTTGGACAAAAAGGAGGCCATGTTGTGTTTATAAAGGTGTAGAGACACATTAATTTATAGGGAGAAAAACACACGCATATTACTCGGCCGACTCCGTGTTGTGGTGTCATGACTCTGTCATCTATTATCTATTAATGAATTGAACAAATAAACAAGCAAACTGTTATTGATTATTTCTTGCATGCCGACTTTACAGTTCAACTAACCCTAATTTACTTTTTATAAGTGGAGCTCCTAAAATGAGTGGGTCGGATGGTGGGTAAGGAGTTCGGGTCAAAAAAAGTCTGGATTTGGGCTAATTCAATCACATGAAGAATGTAACACTTTTTTCTTCTGTTTTCAACTTTTTGTAAATGAATTGTGTTGAATGCAATTTCAAGAACTGATTATAATAGTTACAGTTTAGTTTTTTAAAGCAAACAAGATAAAAGGTTATGTTTAATTGTTTATTAAAACAGTTTAAGAAGTTATATTCATTAAATATACTCTTTAAATGATTGAAATTCCAATCTCTGCTCTTAATTAACAAACACGTGCAACAAGTGTGTTCAACATGTTTTTAGTGTTCAATCCGTTTAACATGTAAAGGCTAAAACTTAGTTATGGGTGAAAAGTTATTATGTACAACTTTTTGAATTATTTAAATTTATAATTTAATAATAGTAACTTTTTACATGATATTCAACATATTATTCATCTATGAAATGAACCAAAGTTTATAATTTAAGTTTTACATGATATTCAACATATTATTCATCTATGACATGAACCAAAGTTTGAAAATGGTGTTATGTACAAATATAAATCAAATTCTTGACATTCTAAATCATATGAACTAAAATTATTAGATGTCTATTTTAAATGGGACATTTTTTTTTAGTTTACACATTAGTTTTAGACAAAAGAAAATGACATTTAACAAACACTAGGAGTTTTTTTAAATGAAGTTGTCTATGAAAGAAATGGTTAAATAGGTAATGATGTATATCCACCTAAAGTGCTATGCTATATACATACGTCATAAGATGTGTTTTTTTACTAGATTGTCATTTTATTCTTACATCTAAAATAACAATTTTCAAAATATTCATCAATTTTGATGATATCTATCAACTTTAACTCAGAGAAGAGTTTGGAAGGAAAAAAGAAGAATGACACATAACCACCAGTGGTAGCCACTAGCCGCCACAACACACCCGGCACCACCACCACCACCAGCAGCCAGGCACCAAAACACAGTGAAATAACACAACTCTAGAAAAGACATGAATCCTTCATTAACACTAAGCAAACACCATTCATTCACATCACCATCAACTAATTCCAACTTCCAACATAAAACGTAAAAACATTTCAATTTGTCAAATCAAGGAAAAAGCAAAGAGAAGACATAGGTCTGAAGCTAATAGAAAAATATCCAAATAACCATAATAGAGTAAGAATGTACATATTCATGTTGCCCAAATCACCATATTCACATCACATCAATCATCAACCTTTTTCCATAGCATGCACTTCAAAACAATCCAAACGTATTCTCCCCACTGTACGTCATGTACAAAAACCCATCCTCATCTTTGTTTTCTTCATATATTGCAGACATCATAGCAGCTAAACAAAGTTGCAAATAATCTCATCATATACACGAGATCTTTAATATTAAAAAAGGTTTGAAACTTATTCTTACCAGTAGGTGGCAGAACATTCTTGACAAAGATAAAAATGGCCTTTTCAGCACTGAGCTTAATACGCTTTCTGACCACGTAAACAAACTGTCCTACAGTCAGATCAGCAGGTACCAGATACCTACATCCAATTAATCAAGTTTGATTAATCAGTATACTGCATAACAAGTTGTACTGCATTTGGTGCGAATCAGACTGACTGATAGACAAAAATTGCAACTTTATTGATCCACTAAAAAAGTGGAACATGACATGACATAAATGAGACTGTGATCGAGACTAATATCAATGAGACTAAAATTGTAATTTTTTGGTCCACCAAAATAAAAAAAATGGAATATGAGATATAACAAGTTGTATTTAGTTTGGTATGATTGAGACTGAAGTCAATTTTTGGCACCAAAAAGTGGAACATGATGGTTGCATGACAAGATTAAATTCAACTAAAAATGAAAGGGACTAACTTTTTCTTGTCAATGTCAGGTATGTCAGTTCTTTCAGCCTTTTCAACAATAACCTGTAAAAACAGAACATAAATAACACAAATATTTAATGTATTTTAGCATATGTTGAAAAAGTTTAGTACCGGAATTCTGTCAGGATATTTTTCTCTGATACGAGCGGCTTCAGCTTGTCGCCTCTCTACAAAATACATATTAAAAACCACAAAAAAAAAACTGTTAAAACTTCATAAAGCTTTAGAGATTGTATTTTCAGTGACTAATTACAACTTAATTTCATCAAAATATATGAATGTGTCCAACTTTGTCATGTTTTATCTATAAAAGGTTAAGTGAAAAAAGTTGCTAAAAAGGAAATGGGTCAAAAGCTACCAGAAAGTGTATGATAATGCATACAACCTCCTACATTAATTGTTTTGAGTTGTTATTGTATAAATATTTATATAGTTTTAGTTTCTGTAATTACATTTATTACACTAAATATTTATAAAAGATTAATGTAATTAATGATAACAGGACTCAAAGATGCATCCACAGTTACAAACAAAAACAATTAATTTTGGCCTAAGCAAACGATACTTAAGAATTCCTCAAAAATATCACAAATGCCTACAGCTTGCATCAAATACAGATAAACATGTAATTAATGAAGAACAAAGTAGAACCAAAAGATCCTAATTAGTGCATCCAAATCAATCAAGAACACAAACAATCAAACATCCTTCACAAATTATTCTAGCATTAATCAAATCAAGATGCACACAGATTACTATGAAAACCGTTAAATCTTCACAAAAACCTTAAGAGGTTATACTATCAGCAAGGCAGAAATTGATTACAATTTGTTTTCACCTACGACCCCTAATTCATAGAGTAGCTCAAAACCTTCATTGATACAGATACGAACGGAAATATTACACAGTTATAAAGATTAATGTAATTAAAGAACATTCCTTAAAAGGTTACTGCATTATAAAAAAGAACAATCATTTTTGTCTACGTAAACCCTAGGCAACAATTTGCACCAAATAAAGGAAGAACAAGAAACCCCATAATTAATCAACATTGTCGCAGAAAACGATCCTAATTAGTTCGATCAACCGATCAAGAACGCAGACAATCAAGCATCCGTAAATGGAAGCACGTATAGGGTTAATCAAAACAAGATCGAAAGTGAAAAATAAAAGAGGTAAGAAAGATAACCCAGAGGATGCTCTAGTTTGAAGGAGCTTTTGGCCATTGTGATCAAGAGGATGCTATCAACTGAAAAACGAACACCGATGGGTAGATCAGATTAGGGTTTCTATTAAATTACACAATTATAGAAAACGATCGAGTTGAAAGATCAGAAAAGATGGGAAATTTACCGAGTGAAACAACTTGGGTATTAAGAACCGGAAAGAAAGATTTCTGAAATCGACAGGAAATTGCAGGTGACGTCTTGGTCTCTTATTAATTGATAGTTTTCTACGTTTCTTGAGTAGGGTAAACGAATAATTCGGGTGGCTTGATTTTGAGTTAGGCACGCACGGCCTAGATCGGACGGTTTTACTGATCCAATATTGGGCTCACTAAAAACCGGTTTTTATAGGACGGGTCTTGGCTGATTGGAACATAAAAACTATTAATTAAAAAAAATATATTATCATAATTAAATATAAAATACATTAATTAAAAAGAATATTTTCTATAATTAATGAATTTCACATTTAATTATAATAATATTCTCCATAATTAATAGTTCAATTAAAGCTTTTCATGTATGTCCTTAAGACATATATTATAAAATCCTTTTGAAAAAACTCCTACTTTTGTTCTTACTTATGATCATATATGAAATAATATCATGTATCAACTTGATTGCTTCATATATTTCCCAAGGAGAAAATCATAGCTTTGTACTGTATCAGAGTCTTCTTATATTTACTTTAAATCTCGTTGTCATCGTTCCTTCCGGCCCATGACCTCCCTACCCTAATTCTTCTTTTCTTCCAATCTTCTTGATGGTTGCCAATACCAGCAAACCCTACGGTATCACAAATATTTTGTGCTTTTGTTCTCTTGCTCATGGATTTGGATCGTCTCAACAATGATGCATGCGCGAGAAACCTCCACAAAAACCTTGATAAACATAAATGATCAATAGTGGAATTGTCTAGATTCCCTTGTCAAATCCTAGATCTATGGCACCCTTTCTCAAAACCTACTTCAAATGATTCTAAAGCATACACCACAACTCATGACATTTGGAACAAAATCTTAAGAAGTTGTTTCGCAACAATAAGGATGCTAAAGCTATTCAACTTGATAGTGGGTTAAGAACCATCACTATCGTGAATTCCATCGTTACGGAGTATTGCACTTGCATCAAAACCACTATCAACCTATTGGACAACATCGATTCCTCTATACATGAGAAGAATTTGGTTATTTATACCATAAAAGAGTTGTCTTCTAAATACGACCACATCGCTAGCCTTACTTTTCCGACTTTCCTCAAGAGTCGTTCCATGCTATTTCTTAAAGAGTAGCGTATGAATTAAGTGAGAACTGTACAACCATCATATTCCGACCATTCTTTTTCTCCTATTTTGCTAATGATAGAATTTAGTCAAAATTGTGGTTCCGGTCAAAGTCACGGCAAAACAAGCTTATCCTCTATCTATGATGGATCATCTATACATGTTACTAAAACAAGCTCCCCATCTATCTCTAGTCTCAACCCTTATCGAACTTTACATCTTCATGATGTTTTAATTACTCTTCATATCATCAAAAACCTTGTTTATGTTCGTAAGTGCAATATAAAATTAACTAAATTTTCTATTAAGTTTAAGGCCTTTGGTTTTTCTATGAAAGACTTTCGGAAAAATAAAGTGTTTCTCTATTGTGATAGCTTGGGTGACCTCTACTCACTCATTTCTTCATCTTCTCAAATTTTTGTAGTTGTCAGTTCGGTCTGGTTGGCATCTATGCCTTTATCACCCTAGTTACAACAACAATATCTTTAACCATTTAGTTTTTACTCGTGTTATAAGGTGTAATAAATACAAGTGCAACATTCTTTTTCTTGTATGTCAAGCGAGAAAACATGTGCGACGCACATTTAGTATTTCCATTTATATTGTATCTTTCCTTTTGATGTCATACATTCGGATGTTTGCACGTCCCCTTTTATTTGGTCATAGTGGTTGGAAATATCATGTCATATTTTTAGATCATTTTTCACATCATGCTTTAGTATATCCATTAAAACAAAAATTCAACGTATTTTATGACTTTATTCATTTCCATAATTATTGTAACACCGTGAAAATTTACAACCAATTTAAACTTTTCAAAAACAACACATATTCATTAAGTTATTACAAAAGGTTTTCAGTTCATTTATTATCAGAGTATCCCAGAAACATCGACATAAGTCATAAAACATGAGGAGCAGTACGATCACGCCTTCGCCTTGCCACGATCTCCTGAAGTACCTGAAATAATACACTAAAACTGTAAGCCCGAAAGCTTAGTGAGTTACCCCCAAAATACTACATACAGCACATACGCCCTTCCATGCAATAACAGCACGTACGCCCTTCCAAGCCATAATTCCATAGGATCTTCAGATCTATATGTCTCAGGGGATTTCCATCCCATAACTTTGTTGACCTTCCGGTCCATACTCTGTTGACCTTCCGGTCCATATCATCTTGACCTTCCGGTCCTTACCATACATAGCATACATAGCCATACATAAATATCATCTTAACCTTCCGGTCCTTATCATACATAACATACATAGCACATACATATCATATAATTGATGGGTTTTAGCCATATGAACATTCCTATGTGCACATGCAACCCTAATGCTTGGATCTAGGTTTCTCTAATTGAACATATATTGAATCTAAGACTTCTAATGGCTAATATACAATAGCAACAATATGAAATCAGAGATTAGAAGTTTACCCTGAATTACTTGCTTGATCTTCTCATTATCCTTGAGGCTTTAGAGTCACAATTGTCACTCCTCTAATGGCTTACAAACACCAACTAGCAAGAAGATGATTTAGGAGAGAGGAGGGAAGAGAAATTCGGCCATGGTTTCTTCTCTAAGCACAAGTCACGAAATCCCTTAGCCCTTGGGGTCTATTTATACTTGTAAAGCTCCTAGGGTTTCACCCTTAAACCCTAATTGGATAACTTAAGCCCTAAGCAATCCAAATCATTTCCATGATAAGCCTTGGACGATTTTATGGCTATCCTTAGCCCTAGAAATCGTCCACCCCTTATCCATAAAGGATATATAGCCCAAAGTGCAACTATCAAACAATTGACAGTTTATACCCCTTTATTTAATTAAGCTCTTTAAGTCACCAAATTAATTCCTAATTAATTTATGACTTATATTAATCAAATAATAATATTATTATTCCTTATATTATTCTCATAATATATTAATAATATTCCTTCTCTCATTATAAATCATCCTGTCAAGTTGCTATGGTGAAGGCAACCTAAAAGGACCATGCACAATCGGGTCAAATACTTGCCTAATATAGTTGCAGCCTTAGACACTATTCCAACAGTCTCCCACTTGGATAAGTCTAGTAACTATATATACAAGTATATTCCGATTAGAAATCGTAGCTCTCAAAGACGCTGTCAAACTCTGATCTAATCAATCTTGTCCTTTAGATAAGGGATCGTATAGTCCTCTGTTTAGACATCATGCTGACAATTCTATGGAACAATTTGTCTAGCATTTGGTTTCTCGATCTCCGATTCATTTGGCATAGAACTTAATCGAACACATCAATTCAGTTCTGATCGGGCCCGGCACATAAGTCAAATCAAATCATCGAGCGGCCGAGATATCGCTTTTACCCTCTTGGGATAAAAGTAACAAATAAACTTCGACTTATATGCATTTACTTATTCATTAATCAACCATACACAACAATGCGTTTTATAACATCAAGTTACTGATGCGGTTTCGCATTATCAATGTACAATCAATTAACAAATAACAAACCATATATCTAGGTTTTAAGACTATATGATATTATCGTCTTGCGATCACCCTTTTATATCATATTCCATAAGGTGATTCCAGCAAGCTCGGGTTTGTTCCAATGCTCAAAACTAGTTCATAAGCACTCATGAACGTTGCAGCAACCCTTTGCTATGTCTAACACCATTTAGACAATCTACATACCAATTCATGACAATCTTCATTCATATCTACTTCCAACATATGAACGATTATGGACAATTTGAACAATTCGATTATTCCTAATAAACTCAATTATTCTGGAAGTCAAAACATGCAAAGTGAAACAATAGTTAAACAATTAACATAAGACGGTAACATTACTCATAAATAAAACTCCTTTATTTAATCCTCAAATGTTAATTACATTTATCTATTACACGTTTCTAATACTATCTAATCTATGCTAATATCATCCTTCAGCCCAATACTCCTAGCATGCTGCAAGTGCTTAACCCTACTCAGTCCCTTCGTAAGCGGATCTGCTGGGTTATCTTCTGATGATATCCTCTTTACTACGAGTTGTCCTTCTTCTACACGATGTCTAATGAAGTGATATTTTCTGTCGATATGTCTTGATCTACCATGATCCCTTGGTTCCTTGGTCAAGGCAACCGCTCCTTCGTTATCACAGAAAATCTCCATGGGCTCCTTTATGGCGGGTACAACTCCAAGATCACCGATGAAGTTCTTTAACCATATTGCCTCCTTCGACGCTTCGCTCGCTGCAATGTACTCTGATTCGCACGTTGAATCAGTTACGGTTTCCTGCTTGGAACTTTTCCAAGTTACTGCTCCTCCATTCAGGGTAAAGACCTAGCCCGACTGCGAACGGTAGTTGTCCCTGTCGGTCTGAAAGCTGGCGTCACTATACCCTCGCACCTTCAAGTCATCACTCCCTCCGAAGACTAAGAACCATTCCTTCGTCCTCCGAAGGTACTTAAGGATATTTTTGACCGCAATCCAATGGGCTCTGCCAGGATTCCCTTGATATCTGCTAACCATGCTCAAAGCAAAGGCTACATCAGGGCGAGTACAAGTCATAGCATACATGATTGAGCCAACTGCGGAAGCATATGGTACTCGGCTCATTTCTGCTATTTCAGCTTCGGTACTCGGACTTTGAGTCTTACTCAACTTGGCATTACTTTGTATCGGTAATTCTCCCTTCTTCAAGTTTTCCATACTAAAACGTTTTAGTACCTTATCTAAGTAAGTGTTCTGACTAAGTCCTATTAGTCTCTTACTTCTTTCTCTCACTATCCTTATTCCCAAAATATAGGAAGCCTCTCCGAGGTCCTTCATAGCGAAGCACTTCCCGAGCCAGGACTTAACCTCCTGCAGAGTCGGGACGTCGTTTCCTATGAGTAGTATGTCATCGACATACAGAACGAGGAAGCTTACTATACTCCCACTGGCTTTGACATATACACATGATTCATCTTTGCTTCGTACAAATCCAAACTCTTTGACTTTCTCATCGAAGCAAAGATTCCACCTGCGAGACGCTTGCTTAAGTCCATAAATGGACTTCTCAAGCTTACACATTCTATTCGGATGCTTCGGATCGACAAAACCCTCTGGCTGAGCCATGTAAACATCCTCGGCCAACTTCCCATTAAGGAAAGCGGTTTTGACATCCATTTGTCAAATCTCATAATCATGGAATGCGGCAATAGCTAGCATCACTCTAATAGATTTTATTTTCGCAACTGGTGAGAAGGTCTCATCATAGTCAACTCTGGGAGTTTGAGTAGAGACCTTCGCAACCAATCGCGCCTTATATGTGTGTACGTTTCCATCCACGTCGATCTTCTTCTTGAAGATCCATTTGCACCCAACGGTCTTACGTCCGGGCACATTATCAACCAAATTCCAAACTTGGTTGTCATACATGGACTGGGTCTCGCTGTCCATCGCCTCTTTCCATTTTACAGACTCCGGGCCTGCCATGGCTTCCTTATAGCTATTAGGTTCATCTAAATTTATTAGTGTACCATCACTAATATACGTGTCCCCTTCGGTAGTAATATGAAAACCATAAAACTGGGGTTGAACTCCAACTCTTTCGGAACGTCTAAGAGGTAAGGACTCGTCAATTGGTTCAACCGGAGTTTCCTCCTCGGGTTGAGTGCCAGCGGTAGAGGTTCCTTCATCTATCGATTCTTGAATCTCTTCAAGCTCGATTTGCTCCCACTGTCTCCTTGGCTTATGAGTTCTCGCTCTCGGAAAACTGCTCTCCTCGCTACAAAGACAACATTGTCCTTCGGTCTATAGAAGAGATATCCAAAGGATTTCTGTGGGTAGCCGATGAAAATACATCGCTCACTACGAGGTTCGAGCTTGTCGTGAGTATCTCGTCTTACGAAAGCCTCGCAACCCCAAACCTTGATATGTGCCAACGAGGGAGCTTTCCCTGTCCACATCTCGTGAGGTGTTTTGGCAACCTTCTTAGTAGGGACTCGGTTAAGGATATGGGCGGCAGTCTCTAAGGCATACACCCAAAAAGAGATAGGTAGTGAAGCACGACTCATCATAGAGCGAACCATGTCTAACAAGGTTCGATTACGCCTTTCTGCCACACCATTCAACTGCGGTGTCCTAGGTGGCGTCAATTGTGAAACTATTCCACACTCCTTGAGATAATCGTGGAATTCAAGACTTAGGTACTCTCCTCCTCGATCGGATCGCAGCATCTTGATTTTCCTGCCCAATTGATTCTCCACTTCATTTTTGAACTCTTTGAACTTTTCAAAAGTTTCCGACTTTTGCTTGATTAAGTAGATATACCCATATCTACTATAAGCATCGGTAAAAGTCACATAGAAGCGGTTCCCATCCTTCGTGGTTGATCTAAATGGTCCACATACATCGGTATGTATTAGGTCCAATAGACCTTCACCCCTTTCACACGTACTTATGAAGGGTGACTTAGTCATCTTTCCAAGTAAATAAGACTCGCATGTGTCATCTTCCCTAAGGTCGAATGACTCCAACACTCCATCCTTTTGGAGTTGGGCTATGCGCTTCTTGTTGACATGTCCAAGACGAAAATGCCACAAGGATGCTCTATCCATACCATTGGAAGAATCCATGCATAAAACATCATTTCCTAAGTTATCTACAATCATAACAGTTTCATAAATTCCATTACATGGTATAGCTTCAAAATATAAGACACCATTTAGATAAGCAAGAATAGAACCATTCTCATTATTAAAAGAAAATCTAAAACCTTGTCTAAATAAACCATGAAATGAAATGATGTTTCTAGCCATTTCTGGCGAATAGAAACAATTGTTAAAATCTAAAGATAAATCATTCCTAAGCACTAAAGAATACACTCCAATCTTGGTCACAGGCGACGATCTTCTGTTCCCCATGATTAGATTTATTCTTCCATGCTCCACATCCCTATTTCTTCTTAGTCCCTGCAAATATGAACAAATATGGTAACCACAACCGGTATCAAGGACCCAAGAATTAGCATGAGATGAATCATTAGATTTAATTGTATAAATATCTGTGAAAGATGGCTTGATATTTCCTTCCCTTATGGCTTGCAGGTAGTCTGGGCAGCTTCTCTTCCAATGCCCTATTTTATGGCAATGATGGCACTCTGCCTCCTTAGGGTTAGGACAGGGTTTAGCAGGATCAACTTTGGTCCCACTAGAAGAGGAACCATCTCGGGACTTTCCCTTGCGGTGGCTCTTAGACGGAGCCTTCCTCTTCTTGCCTCTTCCTTGCCCAATGGCCAAAACAGGAGCAACGGGTGGATTGGGACTGGGTGCAACAGACTTGTCCTTTAGGTTGCTTTCAGCAACCCTAAGGAGACCTTGGAGCTTGCTTAGGGTGACCTCTTCCTTGTTCATGTGGTAGGTCATCCTAAATTGATTGTAACACGGAGGTAAAGAGTGAAGCACCATGTCGATCGCCAAGTCTTCCCCAAAGTCAACATTCAACTTGCGAATACGATCAACATACCTTTGCATCTTTTGCAGGTGCACGGTAAGAGATTCTCCATGACCCATTTTAGCGGAAATCATGTTAGTGAAAATCTCGTAACGCTCTTGCCTCGCGTTCTGGTGGTATCTCTCCAACAAGTCTTGGTGCATTTCATACGGATACATGTCCTCATAGGACTTTTGGAATTCGGCATTCATGGTGGCTATCATGATGCAATGTACCTTCGTTGCATCACGCTCGTGAGTTTCAAAAGCGGTCATTTCAGCCGGAGTAGCGATTTCTGGGTTGATTTTCTCGAGCTTCTCATCTAGGACATACTCCTTGTCCTCATAGCGAGCAATTGTGAGAATGTATCTTATCCATTCGCTAAAGTTCGTCCCATCGAAAGTAACCTTTTGACAAAAGGCTCATCAATGTGAATGAACTAGCAACAGCGTTGTTTGCGTTCGACATCTACAAATAGAAAGGACAAAGATAGATTAGAATATGAATCCCTAATTATCACCCAATAAGAAAAATTAGGGCTAGGATCCAACAACAATATTTACATATTAGAAAAGGGATGCCGTAATCTAACATGCAAACAATTTGAAGGTAAGTGAATGACGATTCACTAATTCTCCACCACATAACTTTAAGTTCTAAATGTATTGAGAATTCCTAGGTTTGGATGAGATTCATTGAAAACTGTTCAATGGCATGTTTAAATCTCGATATGCCCCTCTCGTTTGTGACTGGGATACTGAGGATCACAAAGTGGGTGTGAATTACCATGCAAATTTACATGGTGCCTTCATTGTAACGATCACCTATTCGATGTGCCGGTAAACCACACACGCTCCATCGAACTATGATAAACAATGAATCACCCTTTGCCACCTTTGCTTAGAACCAATTAGTGTTCCGGTAAACCACACACGCTCCACTAACTTCTTAGGAAGGGTGCAAAGTGTAATTTCATGGGATTGCATCAATTCACTTTTCCTAAAGTAACTAAGATTGGGAAATTTTTTGAAAAACATGTAGTTACTTTGTATTTTATATTATACTTTTAATGAAGAGATGAGGTTGCCCTATCCTACCCGTTCGGCTAACGACCCTCCACCGATCAAGCAAGCGGTGGGTGTGAGTGTACACCCATTAAGCGCCATTTTATAGGCAGCAACCTTATACCATCCTTATAGACCGGCTTCGTGAATGAGACCTACTAACGGTAAGACTAGCATTTTAATTATACATATATATATATATATATATATATATATATATTAATCTTGTAATATTATATTAGTATAGGGTTGAATTTTAAACTTGTAAAATTCTAGGGTTTGAAATTTAAATTGTCTAAATTAAACTTTTAATCACAAAACATAAATTTCAAAACTTGAGGGCAAGTTTTAAACTTTTAAAAAACATAGAGGATCAAATAACAAATAATCTTAATTAACAATTAATTCCATAATTATCCATATTTGATTTATTTAATGATTTCTTGCAAAACAATTTACCAATTTAATAAAATAATTAATCAATTATCACATAAGGAAACAAATATTTTATTAATTGATAAATATCTTCAATTAGGTCAAGAATATACTCATATATATATCATAAAATCAGATTTATATTGATCTAATATGATTAAGGCAAGTATCTCAAAGATAAACAGCAAGAAATCCCGAAGTTTCCTTTTTCTGACGCTCGAACTTGCCGAGTACCCAGATGGACTCGCCGAGTACCACCATGGGACTCGCCGAGTTCATCAGCCAGAGGACAAAAAAATGATTTTTTTTCAGCAACAAACAGGCAATCAAAGTATGAATTCAATAGAAACCAATCTAGGCTCTGATACCACTGATGGGTTTTAGCCATATGAACATTCCTATGTGCACATGCAACCCTAATGCTTGGATCTAGGTTTCTCTAATTGAACATACATTGAATCCAAGACTTCTAATGGCTAATATACAATAGCAACAATATGAAATCAGAGATTAGAAGTTTACCTTGAATCACTTGCTTGATCTTCTCGTTATCCTTGAGGCTTTAGAGTCACAATTGTCACTCCTCTAATGGCTTACAAACACCAACTAGCAAGAAGATGATTTAGGAGAGAGGAGGGAAGAGAAATTCGGCCAGGGTTTCTTTTCTAAGCACAAGTCACAAAATCTCTTAGCCCTTGGGGTCTATTTATACTTGTAAGGCTCCTAGGGTTTCACCCTTAAACCCTAATTGGATAACTTAAGCCCTAAGCAATCCAAATCATTTCCATGATAAGCCTTGGACGATTTTATGGCTATCCTTAGCCCTAGAAATCGTCCACCCCTTATCCGTAAAGGATATATAGCCCAAAGTGCAACTATCAAACAATTGACAGTTTATACCCCTTTATTTAATTAATCTCTTTAAGTCACCAAATTAATTCCTAATTAATTTATGAATTATATTAATCAAATAATAATATTATTATTCCTTATATTATTCTCATAATATATTAATAATATTTCTTCTCTCATTATAAATCATCCTGTCAAGTTGCTATGGTGAAGGCAACCCAAAAGGACCATGCACAACCGGGTCAAATACTTGCCTAATATAGTTGCAGCCTTAGACATTATTCCAACAATAACCACATATAACATGATGACCTTCCGGTCCATAACATACTGCTCTTATCGTAACATAACACATACAACTCTCATAACATCTAACAGCATATATCTCATACTCTTCATAGCACATAAGACCTTCCGGTCACACATATACCATCCTAACTATCAGGAGACCGACCTTAACTAGGTACCTAACGTATACCATCCTAACTACCAGGATGCAAACATAGCAAAGCAATAATCATAACAACAATACCCGGATTTCCATCCGATAGAGGGTCGGCCTTGGTGTCGTAGACCCTGTCAGTATAGTGAGTATAACTCACTTGCAACTGCCGACTTGAAGAAATAAGATCACGTTACTCCGACCACCAGTACGAGCTCCACTACTGAACATTACCAATTAACCAAAACCAATAAGCACCAATAATTAGCAAAATACCCTTGGAAGTCAAACTGGTCAACCCTTGGTCCAAGTCAAAGTCCTTAGTCAAAGTCAACCTTCCTGGTTGACCCTACTCGCCAAGTCAACTCGTTGACTCGTCGAGTTCCTATGCTCAGAAACTCCCCATGCCATGACTCAACTCGCCGAATCACCCCAAGACTCATCGAGTCCAACAATATTCGAGCCCCAACCTGCTCAACTCACCGAGTCATCCATCGACTCACCGATTAACTGCTCAACCAGAAAAGGCTAGGGTTCGACGACCAGACTCGCCGAGTTGTTCTTCCAACTCGCCGAGTCCACACGGGACTAATCGGACCAAACCCAATCCAACTCGCCGATTCTTCTCCCAGACTAGCCGAGTCCACACGGGTTATTCTATAATCTAAAAATACAGAGCTTCTCCTTTGCTCCAAACACTAGATCAGGGTTCCCATGGTTCATTAGCAACATAAAGTTGCTATCGTTACGTGCTTCCATGACCCATTCACCAAAAACCAAGCTAAAATGGAACTTAACTCATTAGGTTTGGCTTTTGCATAGCTAAACAAAGGGCTTTCTTTACATAGAATCCATATAGAACTCAGATCTGGAGTTTCAACTCCAGATCTAGCTCATGCATCAAGATCTCATCATAAATTCCTCCAAACAAACCCTAAAGCTCCATGAAAGGTGGATCTAGAAGAAATAAAGCCAAGATGACGGATCCTTACCTCGAAACAACCTCCAACTGAAGAGTAAACCAAATCTCCTCAAGCCTCCTTGATCCAAGCTTCTTAATCTTCAAGACTTCCTTCCTAAATCCACTTATCAAGCTCCAAAATGCTCCAAAGGCTCTCACTTATGATTTTAGGGCAGTTGATTCTCAGGCGAGTAATAAGGGGCCGAAATGGGGCTTAAGGCTCCTTAAATAGGGTGCAAACCCTAGGAATTAGGGTTTCTCATTTCAACACGGACTCGTCGAGTCCAGCCTCCGACTCGGCGAGTCCGATCACTTAACATGTGTCCGACACACGCTTAGACTCGACGAGTTGCAGCTCCTACTCGCCGAGTTCCTCTTTTCCAAACTTACACTTTGCCCCCCCGAACTCTTGATTCTGACTTGGGATGTTACAATTATATTAAAAACCTATTTATTCGAGATGTCAAGTTCTTTCTAATTTGAAATTGACAGGGGAATTTGATAACCATTCATTTTCACAACCTATGTGATTTAAATGGCACCTCTATTCATATCTCATGTCCCTACACATCCGAACAAAATGATAAATTTGAGCAGATGTTACGAACCATAAAAAATACCTACCACGCCCTTTTATTTAGCTTTTATCTATAAAAAAAAAAACTTTGAATCCAAAAAGCTACTTCAATAGCTTTTGCGGCCTTTTAGCTTTTAACTTATTTATGTATTTAAAAATTAAAAACTACTTTTATGAAACACTTCTGCATAAATAAAACGGCTTCCAGTTTCTAACTTCCAACTACCCGTTACCAACTAGTTTTTCTAAACATGTCGTAAGACTGGTTTAATATATTTTTGGGCTTTCAAGTGTAATTTTTATAATGTTAATTTTGAAAACAATCACGTAAAATGAAATCAGGGTTGTTTAAGATCCACTAAAGACATGTAATTGTCAAGCAACATGCATGATAACAATTTTTAATTTGATGATCTTTTTAAGTTGATTGTTTGCATACTCTTGCATTAATAAAGAATCAAGAAACAAAGTTAGATACCACTGAAGCTTTGCAAAAGTTTAATATTATTTCAAGAAATGCTCTTACTTCATGGGAAAATATTTTTTTATTACTTATACGGTTACCATTTAACGAAATTTACATAGTAAACAAATCATTGACAAATAAGGGAAATAATATAAAGAATAACTACCAAAAGTCTTTGGCCTATCGGTATCAGAAGTTGACAGATAGGTTCCCTTCAACCAAATGTTGAGGGTTTTACTCCCGTTGTGGACAAAATGTATAGATTTAGAAGTAAAGTGGAAAGTGTATACATATTTAATAACTTTATATGAAAAAAAATCAAGAGTCAAGAATATAACATACTTAATTTCATAGTATTGAACTAAAACTAGTAGAGGTTATTTGGTTTGAACCAAAGAAACCAAAAACCTTATCAAACCGAAATCGAATTCAGACCAAATCAATTTTCAAATTCAATGTTTGGTTTGGTTTCTGACCACACTAAATTATGAATTTGGTTTATAGTTTGAGTCGTGTCCGATGGAGTTCGGAATCAAACTAAATTACCGAATTCAATTAATTAATTTTTTTATTAGTTAGATGTCATATTTTTTATACTTTAAAAATTAAATAGAAAAACTGAAAACATATTATGATATTTCATGGACACGTCGACTTCAAATTCTAAATCCCAAAACTTTCCCCATTTAACCTTTTGTTCTCATATTCTTATATGTTTAGTTGGACTTTATATTTGAAAATTTAGATTTTATATTTGGAAAATTTAAACTTTGGATTTTATTTTTAACCTTAAAATTTGATTTCATGAGTTCTCAAATCAAACCAAACCGAATTGTAATTCGGTTTTCAGTTTGGTCTTAGTTGCTATGAATTTGGTTTGTTTTGGTTTTTTGTGACACAAATTTTCAAACAAAAGAAACCAAACCAAAGAAACATAAAAAATCATAAACCGAACTATTCCTCACCCCTACGGGCCCTATCTAATATTTCTCACCCCTACGGGCCCTACCTAAAACAAATTTACAAAACTTGTCTACACTCGAGAAAGATATATTGTCTTATTATATGTATATTTCAACATAACATTTTTTTTTTATATCAGCTTCGAGGAAATAGGTTTAAGGGCATACTTGATGGTGATGTAATTGTCAGTTTTGGGGAAAAAAATACCCTTTCTGAAAATATGGCATTTTTAGTGTTTGAAATGAAAATCTTTTGCGTATTTTGAAGAAAAAAAAACAGGCTTCACGATCATGATAAATAGATGGTGGACCATTTGTATTACTTCACAGAGAATTCACGAAACAATAATGTTAAAGCTTCAAACGATTTGATTTAAATCACTTCCCATATTTAATGAATTTCGTGTTCATAAACGAAATCACTTTTGTCAAATACGTTAACTCATGAATTCATGAGACTTCCTCACGAATATGGCGATCATTTTATGCTAGAATTGAAAAAGATGGTTGTCTTCTAACATTACATAATTAATCGAATTGGAACCCGTATGGAATTACTCACATTACAAAATATGTTTCTCATGTCACAAAGCTTTCCACCCAATAAAATCCAAACAACAAAATCTTTTTTATTGCTCAAAAATATTCCGTTGATGTTTTTTGTTTGCTTCATTCCATATCAATATCTTTTCGTTCCCAACAACTACAACATTTTCAACGTAATCTAAAGATTACAAACTTGAATTTCACAATCTGCTAAATGCATCGTACCCATGAAGCTTATTGTGCCAAAACAATATTTACCCAAATCAAAAAGAAAACATCGGGTACTTCCTCTTCACCTAAAATCGAGTGGCACCCTCTCACCATCAAACTCACGGGTTTTCTCTTCAAGTATGGTTATAAAGAAAGATAATGTTTTTCTTTCTAAAGATTTACACCTTTTTGACATCATCATCATCAGAAAGATGCACTCCAAAGAGCATCCTCCCCTTCCCCACACCGCTTGTGAACCTCCTTTATCCTATCAGCCGACCTGCAAATCCCACTGCAACTCCAGTCGAAAGACGCCACACATATGTTCCCTGCTTGAGCCTTCCACTCACAATCTACACTCACAAGAAACAAAACATTCATATTGTGAAATACGTTGAGTCGTTGATTTTCTCTTCAAAAGAGTCAGATAGCAGACTCCAACATATATAGAGTCAGATGAGACTGTGTCTAGCTGATGTGGGATACTGACACGGATAATCAACATATATACAATAAAATTACCTGGTGGGGTCCCGCAACATAGCCTTCTATCATCGATGTGCTCCACGTCTAGTCCAATGAACCATGATCCTAGAGATACGTCCTCATTCACGTATTTGTGTAGTACGTTCCTAAAAAATTCAAAAGTTAGATACCAAAAAAGGTGAATTTTGTCCTACCGACATCAGTCCAGTCATACCAGAGACACAGTACAACATGTTCTGTCATGTCATGTTTTGTATAACGAATGGGGATAATTGATACTACTTACTGGTTTATTGAGATGTAAGTGGCTAAATCTTTTGATATGGCGTAGAGTTGTCCAGTGGCATGTCGGAAATACTTGTTTCCTTCCTCACCAAATTTCCAGTGCTCAGGCTCGTGATATCTCACTCCTCTTTAAGAAAAAAAAAGTCAATGCTCAAACCCACGATAGTCAACATTCAAACTAACACAGAAAAAGCTTTGGCTTACTTGTGAGCAAGCACAGGGCCAGATTTCATGCATCCAATGTACACTCGTGGATTCAACCGATGCTTAGCTAAGGTTGCTCCAAGTGTAGCTGTAATCACAACCACAAACTTGTGACAAGAGGAAAAAAAAAACTCACAAAATATTTTTTTTAAAAAAGGAAAAGGTCGTATTATAACTTTACCTATATTTACATGCACGTCGTCATCAACCTTGACATAGAAATCGGCATCCCACAAAGCAACAGCGGTTGTAAAATATGTTTTTGTTTTGGCAGATAATTCAAGGTACCCCTCAATATGCTCCTGCTCACATCCATTTATATCAGTATTGGTGTGTAATTAATCAGTCTCTAATACTTTAATTAGTTACTTAGTTACAGATGCCTAATTTTTTTTTTTGTAGTGGAGAAGTAATTTTATTTTACCAGCCTCAAGAAATCCCCATGCTTTCTATCTTCGGCTTCAATAGCTCTATCAAGAATACCACCCGATGTAGCACTGGAAAACAACATCAAACATCAATACGATACATGTTTTAGTGCATAGCTATAAAATAGCAAAATAGTTGCTGCATACCCATGGCCTATAACAAATCGCATAACAATACCCTTTTCTTCCTCTAGTTTCCTAAGTTTATCACCTGGAGTTTATAAAACAAAAAAAAGATTCAAGATTCAAGATTCAAAAAGAAAAAAGATTGTTTAGATTAGATAAAAAGCACGGAAGCATGAACAACCTTGAGGCATCCAAGTAGCACGAACAGAATCCCTTCTCTTTCGGCTGCTAAAAGCTGTATTAATGCCTATAACCATTAGATATTTTCTTTTCTTAATGGGCTCAGGTAACATTAAATCATCAGATATAGGGGATCCTGTAAGTATAGAATCTTGCATTGCTCTTGCAGCTGCTAGTTCCATCTCTAAGCTTGAAATTGTTTTATCTAGTGTTCTGCAACAAGAAAAAAAAATCAGCAAAGTCAAACATGTTTTTTGTCGAAAGGATATGGATAAGGAAGCTTACTGGACTGCATTATGTGTTTTTGAAACTTCACGGATTATATCTTTGGAATCCCTCCTAACGTCCTTCTAATGAGAGCATAAAAAAGGAGAATGTGATGAATGAGATGAATGAGATAAATAAAAATGAAACTAAATAGATGTTTTTTTACTCACTAGTCTTGTGTCACAACCATCTGCAAGGACTTTAATTTGTTCATCTTCAGTTCCAGTTGGTCTTGATAGCTCTTTAGCTTCAGGCTCGATCCACAATCTAACACCATAAACAATTAATCTCATTAATCTCGTTCCTTTGGTAAATTATGTGTTTCCGGATCTTGTTGATCTAGTTCGTGTGTAAGGATAAAGAAGCTGTAAGCAATACTGAATTCTAAACCCATATCAAGATCAGCAAAAGTTGCAAGATTCAAGAATTTGTAGGCAAGAAATGATTGCTAAATCCGTCCATTAAGATCACTAAATTTTAAAAGGAATCACGAATTTAAAGAAACCATTTTCATAATCATTTGACGCACATTTCAAAGATTATCAAAAAGCAAGATATGAGGACTCAATGATTCCAATATAAACCCTCCATTAAGTGGTGTGTGGGGTCAGTAAAAGAAAGAGAAGAAAACCTGTCCGTAAAGAGCATTCCGGCGAAGAAGCAACCGGCACACAAGAATAGGGTCAACTGTCTTGACATCAAACTTCTTGAATGCGACTCTCCACCACCTCTGTTCTTCCAAGACATTATCGTAAACTTAACTCTTGCAACACCGATAAATCAAGCAACTAATCTAAGCTCAAATCAATCAAAAATAGATAATCAGATCGAGGAACAGTGTTATTGACTTCAAACTTCAATCAGCAGGTCAATTGACGGGAGGAAGCCCTAGATCAAATGATTCTGTGGACTGAACACTGGAGTTTGGTTGAATTTAGTGCTCCTTGTGGTTTGAGGAATCAAGAAGATTGGGATTTTGAGATGGAGAGGGTGCGATTGGTACAGTTTCTTGGTGTCTGATACTGTCGATGCGATGCGTGGCTTCAAATTTGGGGAAGGATGGTTGAAAGCAGATGGTGGTGCGGTGGAAAATAGACATTATTTAAGGGGAGTAGACCCACCCACACCAACAGAAAGTGAAACTGCAAATGCTGCTGTCTTGTGAAATTTCTAGTCTTTATATTTTTGCCGCTAATACAGAAATTAAATGTTAAATATATTTATATATTATTATTATTATTATTATAAGATTATTACAATATAAATTACAAATCATTCTTACTTTATTTACTATTGATAAAAAAAATTGTGAAATAATAATAACTTATAATTAAAAAGTTTAGCTGAGCAGCTCATTAGTATTTTGTTTATTATTGATAAAAAAAATTGTGAAATAATAATAATTTATAATTAAAGGTTTAACGGTTCAACTTGTTGTCTGTTTGCCTTGTTACTCGTTGTACGGTGATAACTAAGTTATAATCAACTTTTTGAAATTCAAATCGAATTTGAAGTAATAATACGAAAATAACATAATTCAGTAACATGTTTTAAATTAATGTTATAAACTAACGTAAAATTATAATACTAGTTGTATTTAATAGACTGATATACAATTTTTTGTATTATCATTACATCATTGAGATGGATTTTAACGGATAAACTAATACCAAAACCAATATAACACATTTTGTTTAGTTATATTGTGGTAGTGACAAAGTTATTATATTGAAATTCTCAATGTTTTCGGGAAAAGCCTTTATTGACTTATTGCTATTTGGAAAAAATAAATGTATGAATTAGCTTTTGTGATGGTGAAAAACTAAAAAATCAATAAATTAGTTTTAAAAATTGTTTGACTTAGTTTTTGAGGGGTAAAATGATCACCAAATAGCTAAAAACCAATAAAGTACCAAAAAACCAAGATTTTGCAGCTTTATGAAACTCTTATTTTGCCTAGCTAAAAAGTCATTTGAAAAGCCCTTTTAAACAACTCAAAAACTTTTTTTAGCTTATTGGTTTTTCTAAAAACAAATATGCTAATAACTGAATTTGAGAAGTACTCTTAAACACCGATTAAGTTTGTTTGCTTATGTCTACCTACCTAATTATTGTAAGGTTGAATGTATTCGCGTTGCTAAATAACTTATTCTCTTAGTAATTCTCATAGCATACGATATTCGCACAATAATTAGCAACCAGCCCATACCGGTGATAACTTTGTTCCCACGCAATGGTATGAGAACCAAATCTACCAGATAGCGCTCCTCGAACAGCTTCAAAACACAATCTCTGAAAACCTCTGATGCTCGTACCGATCGGTCATCAGCAATCTCGACCTCCAGAGGGCAATCCAACATGCCCGAAGACTCAGGGAACCTCTTGCTAAGTGTAAGAGAGACAAATGATCGGGTAGCACCCAAATCAAACAACACCTGAACTGGGATACCGTTCACATGGAACGATCCTAAATAAAACATGTAATATGTCACATAAATATCGTAAGCATCATATAATAAGAGCTAGGGAGAAGAAATCATACCCGTCACCATATCGGGTGTGATGTGTGCCTCCTCGATAGTCAACTGGAAGGATCGGCTCCTCACCACTGGAGCCTCTGTCTTGCCCTGCCATCCATCAGTGATCCACAGGGCTGCTGGAGATTGCACTGCCACTGGCGCTGCTGTTGTTGTTGTCAACCTCGGGCAATTGACCTTTTTATGGCCTCGCTGGTTGTAGTGGAAACACAACAACTCTGATGTTTGGATAGTGGGGGTAGGGGCGATACAATCCTTGCTGAAATGACCAGTCTTTTTGCATTCATAACAGCCCGATGACCCTAATCTATAGCTCTCTCATGCAGCATGCCGAATTTCCTGCAGCGGCTCTGGCCCGGCTGGCCCTTCGACCTGGTGTCGGATCCTATGGGTTTCTTCCTTGAAACCCTAGTAACCTGCTTCATCTCTGCCTTCCTCTTTTTGAGGTGCTCTAAATCAATCTCCATCTCCCTCGCCCTGGCAATCATGGAATCCAGGGTCGGGCATGCTGAGTAGCTGACATGCTTCCGAATATCAGCTCTCAACATGTCATGATAGCGGGTCTTCCGCATCTCCTCCTCTCCTACATACTGAGGCACCAATAAGGCCCTCTCCCAAAACTTGGCGGTAATCTCCGCCACTGTCTTAGTAGTCTGTCTTATGTCAAGAAACTCCCTGGCCAGCTGTTGAAGCTCCACAGCCGGCGCAAACTCAACCCTAAACCTGGTCACAAAGTCAGACCAGGTCATAGCCTCAATGGTTGAGGCTCCCAAAGAATCACCAACTAGCTCCCACCAATCTCTAGCCATGCCCCTCAAACATCCTGCAGCGTATCGGACCTTCGATCCCTCAGGGCAGAAGCTCGTCAACTGAGCAAACTCCATGTCTGCAATCCATCTACTGGAAACAATGGGGTCCTTCACCCCATGGGAGTCTGGTGCACCGCATCCCCTAAATTTCTTAAAGGACAGTGTGCACGCCCCTGACTGGCTAGACGCCCAGTCACTCCTAAACGCCCTGAGGCGATCCTCCATCAGCTCAATAATTCCTTCCTTGATCGACCCGAAAATCACCGGGGTCGCCTCAAGGATGCCTCTCGTGATCTCTGACGCGATGAACTCGCATAGTCCGTCAACTGGCTCGGAACCTGCGCCCAAACTTGAACCTGATCCTGTCCCAGACCCTGAACCTCCTGCTCCGTGTCATGTCATCACCATTCTGAAACAAAAAACATAACCATCATGATCATACATAAACTCGAGAGGTCTCATACACTCTACAAGTTCCCTGGTTCTATCTCTGCCCTCCTTGACTCGAGTACGGATCCTCTGCTTTCAGTAGTATGGGCCCATACTACCTTCCACATCCATCTGTACTTTCCTCACGGTTTGCTTTGACTTGACCAAGTCCCTTTCACTGCTACTGATTATTGCACTCATCTCTTCTTAGGCTTATCCTAGGGTAACTCCTCCAACCCACTCTCTGCCATCAGCTGCATAAGAAGTCCCTGCTATCTCCCCTAACTAGCTCGCGAATACCATTACATATCACTAAGACTAGATAATTCTTCGAATGAGAGGTTCTACCCTACAACGGTTAGACTCAAACGAGAGCAAGTAAGGCTAAACCTAACCTTTTGAAATTATCTAGTCCTCGCAATATGTAACTTAACATATTCGTTTACTAGTTAGTAAAAGATAACAAGAACTCCTAAAAGCACAAAGCAAGCAGCATTTGGGCATTGAGTAACCCAACCCAAGCATATTCTATTCCGACTATCATATCACTGACTAATTAGTACTATCATGCAGCTCGAAAAGCACACACAACAGGCATATCAGGCATCTTCCTATATCCTTAGCCCTATTCTAGCATGCAATTCTCATACACATACAGTAGCATAAAAGGCATCCTTCTTAGATCCTTAGCCCTATTCTAGCATGCGATTCTCATAATCATATCATAACATAACATAAATGTATGAGTATCTTGGGGAAAACTTACTTGAGCTCGATCCGTCGCACGTATCACCTGTTCTTTCTCAAAATTCTTTACTTAAACTTTTGGAAAACTATTTTCTTGTGAAAGTATTTCAAACCCTCGATTTGAGTCCAGACACCCCCGGAAGTGTGTCTGAATCCCTCAAACCAAGGCTCTAACACCAACTTGTAACAACCCAATTTTCAAGACCAAAATTTACATTTTTGATATAAGAGTTTAGAAAATATCGTCAAGTCGTATCATTTCATAAAACCATAGTCACATGTCTCAAAACCATGTCATAAAATAATAATAATGTCAGAGTACAATCCCAAGAATCTCATAAAACGGAAATCCTGTGTATGTGTGATGCGTTGCTACCGTGCCGACTCCTTCCCCTTTGAAGAGGAGGTACCTGAAAACAAAACTGAAAACTATAAGCACAAAGCTTAGTGAGTTCCCTCATCATACCACATCCCATATAACAAACATACCGTCGGACAATTCTGGGGTGCCCGACCTACCCTGTCTAGCAATTATGGGGTGCCGATCTACCTTGTCTGGAAATTCTGGGATGTCAACATACCTTGTGATATGTGTAATTATATATATATATATATATATATATTTATACATTATATCTTAATATTTTAGCCTATATTATTCTCTTTTAGAACTAAAAAGTACTTATAATGCTTTGAATTATGATTTGCAGCTATTAGTTGTCGATAAGAGCGGAAAAGAAAACACTGGAGCGGAAATTGGACTTAGAAGCTAAAAGAACAAAAATTGCTGAAAAACGCTATTACGCCCAACGTAATATAAGTTACGCCAAGCGTAATGCTGAAACACGATGTGAAATTGTGGGACGCCGACCTAGCAATTATGGGACGCCGACCTACCCTCCGGTTCATCTCAACTGGATATGGGGACTATTTCACCCCTACCACTAACACATAATAACATAGCAAAAACATATTGTCATGAAGACTATTCCCCCTACTATCTACAATCACATAATATCATATCATGCTAGCACATAATCATAACAAAGAACAACATACCAGATAATTATCACGAAGAAAATTATCTCTACGATAACTCTTACTAGTGGGCCGACCTTGGTGCCTTAGACCTACTTCTACCGGAAGGTAACTCACCTCAATGTCGTGCAGTAACTGAACTGTCCTCAGCGTTGGAACCGACTATTCTCAAACTCCTACACATAACAACCTTCCTTAATCACCATTTCATACTTATAACCCTTTCAAGGGTCAATTCTGGTCAAAGTCAAAGTCAAGGTCAACACCTTGGTCAAAGTCAACTCTGGGTTAAAGTCAACACCTGGTTGACTCAACTCGCCGAGTTGACCCAACAACTCACCGAGTTCCATAATCCTTAGAACGCTAAAACTTCGACCCTACACACCGAGTCTTTTAAGAGCTCGCCGAGGTCTCCTTTAAACAAAGTCGGGACCTTCTACAATTGACTCGCCAAGTTCATCCTTGAACTCGTCGAGTCCTTCATCATGCAAGATGGCACATCTAGTCTTGGACTCGCCGAGTTCTCCATGAACTCGTCGAGTTCTTCTTCATGCAGTTGGGGCTTAGTCTTGAACTCGCCGAGTTTTGTTCTTGAACTCACCGTGTTCCATGATCTTTAGGTCCACAATGAACCCAACTGGCTGAGTGTTCTTCCAACTCAACACATTGTCCATTAACATAAGAGGTTTGGGGGAAACTACGACCCGACTCGCCGATTCGTATGAGCGACTCGTCGAGTCCCTCCATGTCTAAAACTATTCAGTCGTTTTCAGTTGGTCTTAATGCATCCAAAACATAGATATGACCTCCTAGGGTCCATATTACACGTAAAGTTACAAACTTGATGTTCATGCATGGGGTATTTGGCTCAAATGGTCCTAAAAAGAGGTTTTTATGATGCATGGGACTCCCATGGCCACAAAGTTGGCACCTTTATGCCATGGGGTCCCTTTAAGGCTATGGATCCGAAGTTATAACTCCCCAAACAAGCTTGTACCCATGTATTGCTCCATAAAATGCTCCATAAAACCCTAACTTACCCCCATGGAGGGATTTAAGGAAGGAATAAGCAAGGTATAGGATTTTTACCTCAAATAAGCTGGAAAAGTGGCACAATATCTGGATCTACTTGCTTTTCCAAGAACCTTCAAGCTTTCTCTTCCTTCTCTAGCTTCAAAATCACCACAACCACACAACTATGGCTCAAGAATACTCAAAATGGGCTAGGGTTTCGTAAATGTTGTTTGGAGGTGATGGAGGCTGGAGTGGAGGCCACTTTATGTGTTTAAATAGGGTGCAAAACCCTCAAAATTAGGGTTTCATCCAGACAGGTCTACTCGTCGAGTTGGAGCTTCAGACTCGGCGAGTAGACTCTTCCACCCGCGTCCAAAACTCACATCTACTTGACGAGTTGGGCCTCCAACTCGTCGAGTCCCAGTGTAAAAATGCAACAACTTATAATAAAAATACGTACCGGGGACCGGGTGTTACAAAAATAGTCAACATGTCACTAAGTTTTTAGGGGAACTGATTCACCTTGACGTGTGGGGACCATATCGTATAGAAAATATAGGTGGCTTCAGGTTTTTCTTGACCGTTATTGATGACTTCACAAGAGCTACATGGGCCTTTCTTCTTAAGTCCAAAAAAGAAGTTTTTGAAAGTTATGTCACTTTTTTTAAAATGTTGAAAATCAATTTCAAGTTAACATTAAAACTATCAGATCTGATAATGGAACAAAATTTACAAATCTTTGTGTAAAAACTTTTAATGAAAACAATGAAATTGTTCATCAGACTTCCTGTGTTTACGCTCCACAACAAATGGAGTTATGGAGAGAAAACACAGACATACTAAATGTTGCTAGGTCACATATTTTTCAGTTTGGAATCCCTTTGAAATACTGGGGTGATGTTATTTTTACCTCAGTCTTTCTGATCAACAAGACACCTTCATCAGTTTTGAAAGAGTTTCCCCCTTATGATTTGGTTTATAAAAGAAGTCCTAGCTTTGATACCATGTGAAAGTTATAGAAACATGATTTCCCAACATCAACAACTCTTATATCATTAGAGGATTAAGATCCAGAAGGTTTTTTAAGAACTTAAAAATCAAACCTCACTACAGATATACCTTATCTACTCTCAGTTCATATCACTAAACCTAATCTACAATATCAACAAGGACAAATTAGAGTAACTCAAACCTTAAATTGAAACCCTAACAAACACTATGAGATAAGAGAGAGAGAGAGAGAGAGAGAGAGAGAGAGAGAGAGAGAGAGAGAGAGAGAGAGCTTTTTCTTTAGCTATGAATGTAAATTATGACCCAAAATGACCAGATCAATTTATACACCAAGTCAAAGAGACCCAAAGACCCCGCATGTTAACCCGGTGGCAATTTACACTATGACCCTTGAACTCTCAATCAACACTAATAACTTGCACAAAACAAGATAAAGGAGAAAAATACAGAAACAACCCATATTGCAAAATGTTAGTTTGGACAAAATATACATTACTTTCAACATGGTTGTACTTAAACCAAAAGATCTTTTAAGTTGTATACATACCATCTTGTGAATCTTGAGCATACACAGAGTAATCAATACAAAGACTATTGGAACTTTGCATATAGAAATTACCTTTGGGACTTGTCCCACATTGGAAGTAAGAAAGGAAAAGCTTGTATTGTAGTAAGGATGGAAGAAACGTCATAATATCTTATATGATTCATTGGCAGTTGAGATCATAATAGATGGAGCCTTAGTAGAACACACAAGTAGTTGATATGATTATGACAAGATCTTCTTGAGTTATATGGTATACATTTGGACTGATAAGTTTTTTTTTTTGTTGGTAAATGGTTATAATTGAACCAAAAGATCTTTTAAGTTGTATACATACTATCATGTGAATCTTAAGCATACAAAGAGTAACCAATACAAAGACCGTGAAACTTTGTATATAGAAATTGCCTTTTTGGACGTGTCCCACATTGGATGCAAGAAAGAAAAAACTTTTCCTTGTAAGCCTAATTTCTAGTAGATTGGGTTTGATATGTGGTGTTGAACTAGCCTAATTGGACAAGAGTTAGGAGTTAGACTTGGATTAATGAACCAATTAGACTAGTCAACATCACATACCAAACTCATCCATTTTAACCGGATGATTTATCCATATAGATAATCTAATAGAAATTATATTTATAAGGAGTAGTTTTTTCTTTATTGCTTTCAATGAGACAAGTCCCATAGGCACTTTCCATATACAAAGTTACAACAAAGATAATCCGATTAATAGATTTTCATTAAGCAATTCGATAACTAGACTTCATTTTATTTTATTAAATAATAAAAATTGACCATCATCTGCATGTCCACACGGACCACACATTTTTGTACCAAGACCACTTATACATATTTATAACTTAGAAGGTTGGCAGATTGTAAAGCCCCTCATATGGGCAATAAACTTTAGAAAACGAACTTTAGATTACTTAAAAAGATAAATTGGTTTGTAACCCACCAAACACCATTAAGACTTTGATGACTTAATACATAAATTGATTATAATTGGTAACTTGAATGTAACATTAATCCTTTCATTTATCCATTTATTCATATAGTTTACAATCCTCATTCGCCATGCAAAATACCACAAAACTTTTTTTCTAATTGCTTTTTTACGCATAAAGATTTTCTATTTTCGAATTTTTTTAATTTATAGAAGTTAAATCATATTCGTATTAAAGTAAAGCATTGATGAGATTCAAATCACCACATCCTACTTCTTTTCCAACAAAAAGTACATAAACACATATAATTTGTTATCATAATTACTTTCATAAATCTAGTAAGAGAAACACAACCATTGCGCACATGGTTGCACGTGCAAGAAAATGGGGGATAAACATTCGCATCTCCTATTTTATGAATATTTAAAAGAACAATAATATCATCTTCTTTTATACAGTTAACGTTAATATTTTTTGTTAATTGAAAAAGCCAAAAAGGTAAGACGGCTCAGGTTTATTAGGTGGATTATTTACCGAAACCCATGTGCCAATAATAAAAATAGTCAAAAGACTAGAGATCATTGACTTCAACCATGTGGTTTATATACAAAAATTATGTATCTATCGATAAATAAATATTTATTGAGTTACGAAATTTGATCTTTTTTTTGATATATTACTATATATAATTTTTTTTTCAAATTGCTTAAGGTACAACTGCAGTGTAAGGGTCAGATAACCAGAAAACCTGATCCTATGATAACCAACATAGGTTGATTGTTTTATTGAGATTGACTAAAAAAACACTTTATTTTTTCATATAGACATTCAAGTTGGTTTTTTAAATATTTTTATTGGTTGAATTTTTTTCTCGAAAAAAAATAAGTTATAAATAATTTGGCCGATTATCTTAGCTCCTTTTCACCCACATATATTATATTTAATTTAAACCCTTGAATACTCCAATCGTGATCGCCACAAACCTTTATATATAATCCTTTTTCTTTTTTGTTTCATGCCAGCCTCTTTATCACTTATCTAGAAGGCTAGAAGCCTTACATGCTCCAATTACTTTCACATTCAATCATCGTTTTCTCGAAGCCCACTATATTTGGACCATTGATCAAATTTTTTTTTGAGCCCAAATACCATCAGCCTCATATATATTTCTATTTTGCTCAGATACTAGCCTACTATCATATATAAAATCGATAATATTCTGCCTTATTAAACCTTCCATAGCAGCAATTTTTTCAGCCATTCCAGCCAAATTTATCGATTTTTCTTAAGGCTTGAATAGCATATTTATTGATTTTCACAAGGCGTTATCCTAGCCGTTTAATCGATTTTTAGCCCTTGAAAAGTGATTTTTTTTAACTCTCATATTTTTTTTTGAAAACCGCAAATAATATTATATAAAAGAACTCACAAATAGTAAGAAGCTATAAGAAGAGCAAAAAAAAAAAAACACAATACAATTTAGCAATGTTTGAAAGGCGAAGTGCTCCAATCTTTCCAACTACCAACGCCCAAACTACATCTATACTTACACCACAAATAGGATATAGATATAACATTATCAACGATTTTCGTGGGTGTGGTATGAATCTTGTTCAACACCTTATTGTTTCTAACTAACCATACATTCTATAGGAAGCAGTAAGGTAAAATATTGTGGTGATGCGTTCCTTTTTACGAGGGCAGTTACCCCAATTTGGTGCGAAGTTAATAAAGTCACTTACCCAGTTAAAGGCAATTATAGGTATACCGCACCACATTAGAATCCAACTGCAAGCAATCATCGGCAAACTGCAACCCACCAATACATGATTAACTGATTTTAATTGCAACATCACGGGCTCGATAGGGAGGGAATATCGACCCCTCTACATTCCAATGTTTTAGCGACGGGGATCCTATCAAACATTGCTCTCCAAATAAAACAACGAACTTTTAGTGGAATAAGTTTTGACCAGCTAATCCACAATCAACTAGACTTTATTATGGATTAAATTTTTTTGGAGTTTTCGATTATTATCTTTTGAATTGCCGATTTTTAGAGGCTTTCGGTTTTGGAAGTGTTGGGATCCCGATATCCTATCACTCGTTCGTTAAAGAATGTTTGAAGATCGACTTTTTCAAGAATTTAATACTGTAATGTACTTTCACGACTTTAATATTGTAAGACATTTTGAAGAATTTAATATTGTAATGTATTTTCAATACTTTAATATTGAATGAGATTTTTCAAGCGTTATGACATCGAAATGTATTTTGGTCGAAAGACATTTACGTTGTATGACATTCAGTTTGAAGTTTTTACTCCTTTAATATCTCATCTCTATTTTCGATAAAGCTTTATTTCAACAATGTATTGGTTTAGCTCACGAGTGCATCCAGGAACACATTATATGCTATGAAGACCAATTTGACACGCGCGTTTTGACATCGTTACAATTTTTTTGATGCATTTATAATTTTGAAGTACTTGCGTTGAGTTTGAAGGTTCGTATCCAGTGGCGTTTTCATTTGGATGGTTTGATCTATCACCATCTTTCTCTCATTTATGTCGTTTGAAAGAGTTTAGCCCTTAAATAATTTTGACACTGCTTATTTTCGACTTATGTATTCTGAACTTTGAATCTTCTTTTGTTGAAGATTTGTTACGTCTCAAGGGGGAGTTTGTTGAAGAAGCTTCGAAACCCTTTGCTTGACTCTCAAGTTAGTCATATATCAGAATGGTGTCCTATTTGTAATGGTTTTTTATTATCACTTGAACTCTTTTGTAGAATTTTATATAAATCCATTTAAATGTCAAGTTTTATTCATTCTTTCATATTCTTTCTCTCCCGTCTCCTTGGAGATTTATCAATGATGTAACCTTCAATAAATAGGATAGTGTTTTTCGTTTTCGGATTTCCATTTATATCGTAGTGGTCGTGTGATTGTTCGATCATGTTTCTTCTACATCGTTTATGTTATAACACATGTTCCTATGTAGGGATCCTTGTTTTCCCACTCAAGACTTGTGATTAGCATGGTCATTTTATTATATATGATGAAAAAAAGCTATGGAATTATCATGTGCTGACTCCAGGACCCCGAATATGTTCATTTTAATGACTAATTTTTTTTATAATGTAAAAGGGAAAGTTTAGATAATATAATCATTTTCACATTAGTTACTTTTGTTTTCATGTTCATGGTTGAACGATGTAAACCTTGGTTACAATCAATGAAAATAATTGCAAATATGAAAACCTAAGGGAGTAATAGAAATTTTACAATCTAGAAGTCATACACTAAGATCAAAGTAAAAGAGGGTCGTCGGGAAAATATCGATCTAGTTGGAAAATTTCGAAGGAACTTACATTTTGATTAAGGTGATTTGTCTTTTCCGGCACTATTTGATGGATAAAGACAATGCTTGCCATGAATGATTACCTACAATCGCAATCGTCATGTGTGTTTCCATCAGTTTTCTCTCGTTATCTAATTCTGCATAAACTTAAGATTGTATTCTACATGAATTTCTATTAGGCTATAAAATATAAAAGATATTTTAGCAGTCGGGTTCCAAACATACAAGAAAGTTGGTAAGAATGTATATAACTTTGTTCGAGTATAACAATATAACATCACATGGCCAAAATGTTACACATTGCTCCAAAGTTTCATTTAAGGAGAGAAAGTTGTGGGACCCGTTTCGTGCAAGAGAATTTCTTATGTAAGATTCGCTTTTGAATCGACTTATGACCTCTGTTGGAACTAATATCAGAAAACTGTCGGATCCGTTTCATGTTTGATTGGACTTTGGAGTATAACCACAGTAAGTTCCAAAAGTACCTTCTTTTACTGATTAATAGTCTTGGAGAGTTGATGGCAGGGGCGGTACTTAGTGGGTGCATGCTGTGCCACCGACAACGTCTGTTTTCCTTATATATAGTGGAATTTTTTTTTTAATTATTTTTACCTATTGTGCCGCTATGTAAAAAAAATTATGCCACTACGTTAAAAAAAATATGCAACTACGTAAAAAATGTGTCAAGCCCAAAAATATAATTAGAACTTAGATTAGGAGCATAATGTTTTAAATTTTAATTTACTATTAATTGTAGCCCAAAAAAAGAATAATAGATGGGAAAAACAACCCAATGGCTGATGGCTGATGGCTATGGGTCCGATTGACATTTAGAAGCACAAAAAAAACAACGCCAAGCCTCCTGACCTCCTGTGTTCACATCATTCTTATGTCCTCTCCAACGTTTTTTCTTCACTGCTGTCAACTTTGTTCCTTCTCATCTGATGCGTTTCTTTTCATCTTTTGTGGCTGAGTGAGTGGTTCAAAAATCGGCTCCAAGTTGAAATTGATTACAAAATTGACTTCAAGCCCTAGCCTAGAAGCAGCTTTGATGGTTAAGGGAACAATGGAGGCATTAAAATCATTAAGAAACATGGGGTTTGATAGCATTCTGCCAAAGATATCATCTTTTTGTCAAACACACAATATTGATACTTTGGATATGGAAGATTTGTATGTTGGTGTGAGAAACCGTCAGACTTCAAAGACTAACATATTTCATTTTGAAGTTGAAATCTTTAACACGATGGTGGATATGTAACTTACAGAATATCGAGATCGATTTAGTGAAACAAGCACCTAGTTATTAGAATACATGAGTCTTTTAGCCATTGTGATTCATTTGCACAATTAAAAAAAATCAAAGTTGTTGAAGTTGGATAAGTTGTACAAGTATGACCTTGATGATTCAGGTATGGTAGATCTTGAATGACAACTTGATATATTTTATCACTCATGCATCAAAGATGAACGCTTAACTAGTTTGAAATGAATTTTTGACCTTTCTCGTTTGATGGTTAGTACGGAGAAACATTGGTCTTATACTTTGGTTTATAAGCCTTTAAATTTGGCTTTGATTTTATCCATAGTAACCGCAAGCATAAAAATATGTTTTTCGAAGATGAAACTCTTGAAGACCGACTTGCGCAACAAAATTGACGATGACTTTTTGAACGACGCGTTGCTTTGCACTGTTGAGAACGAAAAACTTGTGAAAGTTCAGACCAAAAAAGTAATGATGCATTTTCAAAAGATGTCTAAATGAAGATGACAAATTTAAATTGTAATAGATCGTTGTTATTTTTTTTTAACTTTTTATGTAATGGATCGGTTTTTAGTATTAGAGTTAATGAATTATTTTTATATTTTATATTATGTTTGACCGAGAAAAAAATTGTGTCACACCTAGTACGAATTCCTGCGTCCGTCCCTAGTTGACGGCCATTTATGAACTAGCCAACAAAAAATTACTGATTTTGAAGATGTTTCTATATAGGTGAAATGCATAGAATGAAGGTCGAAATGCATCATTGGATAGAAAATAGCGTCTTGAAAGGAATCAGTTTCAAAAAAGGTACTTGTGTATATTTTTACCATTTATACAAAGAACATATTTTGTAAAACAAACTGCTATTCTTATTGCTCTTAAATCCACCTTTATTAATTCCTTTGGCTTTATTAACTAAGGTTCCATAGGATCTCCAGTCACTATCCTTGATTCATATCCGTGCTTTTGGAATCAATTACAATTGTCCCAAATGATGTGATGGGGTTTTATTTTTGAAAGAGAACGACAAAGTTTTAGGTTATAGGAAAGCCGGAATTAAAAAGAAAATACACATGCATTGGATTTATATGGAGCAAGTGGGATATCAAAAAGACTATTAATTTGTACCTAAAACATCCAATTTTGCGTAATCAAAAGTAGAAAATATAATTAAATATTTCACACCTTCGAATCTTGGAAGAGATCATGAATTTGATAGTTAGTTTGAAGTGAAAAGCCAAGTACAATGGTTTACAAATTTGATCATTCTTTAGTAAAAAGTTTTCTTCATCCTCAGGAACTGACATCACAGAAATATGATATACAGTATTTACAAGTGCTGGCATTAAAATGTTTTGTTAAATAACACCCAACTCAATAGGATATGCACTTTAGTAATATAAACAAAGAAATCATCTGTTCATATAGCATTGACTACTTTTACAAACTTCTTTTTACAGAATATAGGTGTTAAGGGGACCCTTTCTTATATAAAATCATCATTACATAAACTTAATACATGCCAAATATGTTAACTCTATTATGGTTTGGGGCCCATCTCATACTTTGGCGGCTGTGACCAATTGTTTTTAGGAGCATAAGCCCCATAAAGTCCAAACCATGTTCCTTTATTTTCTTTCTTTATATTATCACACTTTCTTTTTCCGAAAGTAATTACAACATACAAACGGTTGAAATTAATTTTAAAAAACGTCGAAGATCTGATTGGTTTTGAAAATATTTGTTATTTCTACTTGTCTGGCTAGATACATCGAATGACGGCTGCAATTCAAACAAACTAATGCCTTGTTTCTTTTCTTTTTCTTATTAAGTGGTTAATTTCTGAAAAAAGCCCTAAAATATATTTAAGTAAATTACAACACACTTGGAGAAAATAGAAGAAAAAAAAAAATAAATGAAAGCAAATTTGTAAAAAGTTCGAATTAGACGGAGAATTTTTTCTTTCCCTTGACTTCTGTCATTTTACTCATACAACACTTAATGGTAAAAAAGAAAAAAAGATAAAAAAAAGAAGAAACAGACGAAGTCTTGTTTCCATTAAATCCGTCAAGTCGTCAAAAAGAGATGGTACCTAAGGGTATCAATAATGAATTGAACTCCATAGAGTTTAATAGATTATCAAATCATTTTTTAAATTCTAGACAATTCTATCAATTTTTCCTATAATACATTGAATGTTACAAAGCTTAATAGAAAATAAAAAAAAAATTAATTTATAGTATATATATTTAAAAATTAAAAACTTTCTTTTTTCCCATTGAAGAGTTGAATGATCATTAAACTCCAAATCCATTGAATATCAATATGATTTCTCATTATGATAGAGTTTAATCTATTAAATGAAAAATAGACGTGTCATCTCATTCAACTCTCCCATTAAACTCACAATTATGGATGCTCCTAATTGGTTTTGAAGATTTTTGTAAGTGTTCGTCTGATTTGATTCATTGAATGATGGTTGGAGTGCATGTATGGATTTCACTAATTAATCGTTATAAAAAATTAATTGATGCTAGTTATGCTTAATCGATAGTTACATGTATGTTTAAGTCTCTAATCTCATTTGTGTCTCAATCAAAGAATAAATGAAAGAAGGTTTGTACATCATAAAACCAATGTTTTAAAAACCGGGTTTTTAGTTGAACCGGTATGGTGAATAGTTTCGGTTCAATCGGTTTAATCGGTTCGACCGCAAGGTCAACCGGTTTCTATAATTTTCATATTTTTTCCTATTTTCCTACACATGCATACATAAATCAAGAATTTTACGTCCACAAGTTTATACATTAAAAATACAAATAAAAATAAGTTGTAGATCAATCCAAATACATTAAAATAACACATAATCATAAGTGTTACATCAGTTGACATACATATAAAAGAAAACAAAATATAATACCAAAAAAAATAGTTTTACATGAATACAAACGTATAAAAAAATTTCATGACGTTTACCAATGTTTTTATTTAGAGAAATGTAAATACATGTGAAAAAATTCACCAAAGTTATTGTGCAAAATGATTTTTTTTTCTATGCATTTTTCTTCAATTTAATCGGTTCAACCAAGTTTTTGTAAAATCCAGTCGGTTTGTTACAGTTCAGAAATATACATAACACCGATAGTAGTTGAACAGTTCCTTTCCTGGTTTCCGGTCCAACCGCCGGTTCAAACCAATTTGTAAAACATTGCGTAAAACTAGCATATTTCTTGCTTTTTTGACATTAGATCGTGAATTTAGACGTATCCATTTAACCTTTTAATAAAAAACTACTTTCTATGCTTCTATTAATAGGACATCGAATCACTGATAAAGATGAATTGGACTTATATGGAACAAGTGGGTAAATAAAAAAAATGTCAAAAAGGATCTTACATTTTAAGTCCAATAATTGTGTATATTCCATTCTTATAAAGAACCATCAATTGTATTGGAACTTAGTTTGAGTGTGCACTCTATATTAATTTTACTAATAGTATAGCAGCAGGGGAAAATGAAGTTTTAAAACTTACAAGTTTATTCCATCCTTCTTATTTAAAATTTTCATCAGTTTGGCTGTTTTTCTCTATTCTCTTCGGGTTTCTATATATTTGTTCTAAAACTTTATTTTTTGTTTAATTAATTACAAGAATTTATAGAAGTTGGGTCATTTCATTTGAGAAAGTAGAAACATCATATCTAAGATTTTTGTAACGATATAAAGTTGACTCCTGAAAAACTCCACTATCCCTCAACCCCTTTTTTCAATACTTCAAAGTTTGTATATTTAATGTAGAAAAAAGGTAGAGAGATTATAAATTTCAGCCATTTTTCACCAAACACACCTGAAAAGGTGAATCTGTGAATGGAAGGTGAGTATGGCATGTACAAGAAAGGAAGCAGTGGATGGTCATACATGACTGGAAATGAAGAATTTCAAGAAACTGATGTTTGGTCTGTTTGGAATCAAAGAAATGATTTTGATTCAAAATCTATCAATTCAAAAGGATCATCATCTTCTAGTTTTACTTCAAGAACCATTCCTCTTTCGACTGCAGCCAGAATGACTCCTAGTACTGGTACATACAATCCCTGTATGGAATCTAGGATTCCTCAACAACAATCTACACCTGTTAGTGTTCCTGATTGGTCAATGATCTATGGAAAGTCAAACAGATCATCACATAATTCTCCATGGCTTGATTATGGTGGTGGTGATGATGGTGATGATGGTGATGGGAACATGATGCCCCCTCATGAATGGATTGCACATAAGCTTGCAAGGAGTCAAATTTCTTCATTTTCTGTATGTGAAGGTGCTGGAAGAACACTCAAAGGCAGAGATCTCAGTAGGGTAAGAAATGCGGTTTTAACGAAAACTGGATTTCTTGAATAATATTCCCTGCTCTACATACATTATCTTCATAATTCATACTTCTCAAGAAATCTTTTCTAAAACCCATCAAATTCAAGGAATGGCACTATCAATATCATTATCATGATGATGTAACATCATCAATATGATTGATAATTGTGATAATAAAATGGGTCCCATTCATCTTGTGGTGGTATTATATGTGTAAATTATTATTCCTATGTTTATTTTTTATGGTTTGTATAATTAAATGGGTTTTGCAGCTAATGAGTAATGATGGATATAGTTATAAGTGGGTTTTCTCTTTATGGTGCACACATCACGGTATAACTATTTATTCACAAAGTACAATTCACGTCATGTCTAGAAAAAAGGAAAGATGATGCTTTCAAGGTTCTATTATGCTAAGAGAGGCATTTTGGATTTTTTTTGTAAAATTCAATATTATAACAATTTGGGTTATGTTTTATAGACTACCTATATATTAGCTTTTCATATAATAAATTCATTGGGAGTTGATAAAAAAATAACATTTAAAATAGACTAATTGATAAACCAGATAATAATCGTAAAATGATATAAATAACATTTAAATACTCTATATGTTCCAAAATTATTGTCCAAAGATACACGTTTAAGAAAATATTAATTATCATTAATTTTATTAAATGAAATGACGTTTGTACCTTTTGTTGCATTTAATTCAATGGTAGTTGCATTTAATTATATGGTATTTGAACTAATAATGAGGGGTAATTTTATAAAATGGTTATTTATTTTAGAAGTATGTTATTATTTTGGGACAAAAAAACATGGACTATTAATATGAGGTGGGGAGTATATAATTAAAAATGAATTAGCATCAAATTTGGCAAACGAAATATTCCAATCGTCTTAAAACACTAAGGTTGCGCTTGGCGCGCTACAGCTAGCTTATCTTTCGAGTTTTTTAGGGTTGTCGTGTTTGGTAAGCCAAAAAGTTACTTATAATTAAAAAGCTATTTAGAATAACTTTTTCAGGAGTTTTTTATAAAGTTTCCAAATATACACTTAATTAATTATAAAAAACTTATTTTGGAAAATACCCTTTTATGTAATTTTATATCTTTCAGTTCGCTTATCAACTAGTTTTTACCAAATACTTTTTTATCGGCTAGCTTATCAGCTAGCAACTAGCTTTTTAACCATTAGTTAGCTTTTCAGATATCAACTATCTTTTCAGCTACCAACTAGCTTTACAGCTGGCACGCCAACGCAACCTAATATATTACATCAAGAGCAATCATGATACTTGTCCCAAATAGTTCCCATACTTTTTACAACTTTTTCTTAAATTGCATTTTTGAAAACTTTTTGCCAAACTTATTTTCACAACTTTTTTTACTAAGTTTTGTACAACTTGGTCTTTTATACACATATATAAAATTGTATGTAGAAAAATAAGTTTTGCAATTTTATATGCATATAAACAAATATTTAAAAAAGAATTAGTCTACAAAAACTAAAATTTAAGAAATTTTTTTACAAGAGAATATATATAAGAGGACATTAGGAAAAAGTTGTAAAAAATGTTTGCAAAATGTTGCAAACATAGTTGTAAAATTTGTAAAAAAAATTATGTTTTATAAACAATGTAAAACAAAATTGTAATTTTTTTGAAAGTTTTTTCAATGTAATACTTTTCACTAATCTATTTATCTAATTATCGATATACTAGGAAATGTGCACATATCACGACATATATGATGGATTCAATCGGTAGAAACACCTTAAAAAGTTTAATTATGTATCTTACCTCATCATATGTGATGGGACATTAAGATATGCTCAACATTAATTAATCATGTGTGTAATTGTCAAGATTATAAATTTGGAATGTTGTATCTTGAACTATATCAAAGTCTTGTCAATCTTTGAAAGTAGTAGGACAAATTTTTGCTTAGATCTATCAATATAGATCTTAATTTTAATATAGTACTTCCTTGGGAAAAATCAATTTTCAAGCCAATATTAGTCTTGCAAGCTTAGATAATTAGCCAGAATGAAACATAGAACTTATCTCAACGATGATCAAGAACAAACCATTTAGGAATGTGTTTTGATTTTATTTTTCATTTTCGATAATCCAATTATACAAATATGACAATATGTAACTATAACACTTTAACGATTACTACACAAAATAAGAGCTTCCTAAATGTTTATAATTTTGGAGAATCATTCGTCGTGAAGAGATCATTAAAGGTATGTACTTTTAAGTCCAAATGGATCTTTATTTGGAAGAATCCATTTGTACTTAACATACTTCCTATTTTTCATATATGATAATCCAATTATGCATATATGACAATATTTAATCAAGACTTCTTATTTACATCTCTAATAATCCAATTATACACATATGAAAATATGTAACCATAACACTTTAATGATTACTACATGAAAGAAGAATTTCATCAAAGCTCATAAGTAGGCTTTGCAAGTTCTAGAATTTCATTCAAGACAATTTGAAAAGTTTGCCCATGCCATAGAAAGTATGGTGTGTTGTTTTCATTCCTTAGTTAAAACAATTTAAGAATGCTTATTGCATAATCTAAAGGATAATCTCAAAAAATAGATGTAAGGCAAGTCTATCCGATCATTTTTCTATAAAAGGTCATATACATCAATATGCATTAGTCTTAGTAGATGTTTTCACCTAAGTGATGATGCTTTAATACCCTTCTCACATAATATAAATAACATAAATTAAAATGACTCAAAGTCAAATGATGCTAAGATTCCTTTTTATTGGAATTTTCTATGTATTTCAAGTTGATGCGACTAAAATGATAACGTCACGATAACGAACATTCAAATGGACAAGAACAACACGCTACAATTACAACATATTGTAACAAATTTAATGGATTTTTATAAAATTGTATATATTATTTATAACATAACGATACTTTCTAAAAAAGAAGAATTATATAAGAACCATTAAATAGTTAGATATATGAATATTTAATTGAAGTGTTTTAATCTTCAACATGAACACCAAGAACAATCAACATAAACAATCAAAATAAATTAATGATGATCATAAATATAAAAGTGGCTCTGATACCCTATTGAGAATTATGTAAACCAAAACCACTTTAAGAGTCATACACAAAGGAAGAATTAACAAATTAAAACTTTATAAGAATTCCTAAAAGTTGGATCCCATTAGAACACTTATAATTAACCAAAACATCAACCCATATGATGTTAGAAATCCATTACCTTAGTGTGTATGGATCCCTTGATGTAGGAGACAATGATTAAGATAGATCACTACTATTGCTATCCATATAAGCTAATACGAACTGCTACTAGACACCAAAAATAAAAAACAAAACAATTCTTTTTTCCCTTGCCTTATGATTGTTGACCAAGAGAGAGGGAGCCCAAATAAAGTCACTAAATACAAGGTGAGGGATAAGATAAATACAAGGTGAGGGATAAGATTGGATTAGAGTTTTTAGTATTGACTTATTTCCATAATTTTTACATGTATTTCTTTTATTTGAACTTTAGGTGAGCTTTTGGAAAGCATGTTCATGCCAACTACTTCAGTATCCCAAACCCATTAATTACTTAATTAGATAAATAAACTAAAGAAAGTATTTTATTTAATGATAAGTAAAACCCTTTTTTTATTATTTATATTATAATAATGAATAATAAATAATAAATAACCAGTTATTTAGATAATAATTTATCTATTGTAAATATATCATTTATCTTTGTATTTTTTAACGTTATTTGTCAGTAACCTCATAGATTCGCGTATAATTAGCAATATAGTAAACTCTTTGTTTCTTACACACTAGATGCAACACTTATTTGATCTTCATAACTAAAAAAAGGTAATATTAAGTAACTCCCTACTACTATAAGAAAGCCTCTTGAAAGTACTCCCTCTCATTTTCAGAGTTAAAAAATCCTAATCCTCAAATTTTAAAGAAAAAGAAGATCAAAATTACACATCCATTTGAATTGGATTAACCATGATAGTTTGAATAGCTAATTGTCTTTGGTTTCAATTAAACATTTCATAAAAGAATCTTCACCGAATCTTTTCTTTTTAAACTAATTTTGTATTTTCTATGTTGTAACATCCGGATTCCCAGGTGTCCTATGTTAAGTATTTATATTGAATTTATGAGGGGAACTCGGCGAGTAGGCGCTCTGACTCGCCGAGTGGGATCGCGCATTTTTGGTCTGATTTAATGAAGGACTCAGCGAGTCCATGAGTGGACTCGGCGAGTCCATGCTATTTAATGAAACCCTAAATTCTTGAGTTTGGGACCTATTTAAGGACCCTTATAGCCACCATTTGCGGCTACCAGACCCCTAAGAGAAACCCTAATAGTGCTTGAGCGTTTGTGAGAGAGAAGAAGCCATTTTTGGACCTTTGTGGGTTTGTCTTGCAAGAAGAAGTTGATTCCAGCTTAGAGGAGGCCAAGGAGGTTGCATATTTGTGAATTTCAAGCAGAGGGCATCATCTTTGAGGTAACATATCGACCCTATTTCTATTTTGTTAAAGAATCCATGGATCTAGGGTTTCCTATACCCTTTATTGGGTAGATTTGTTGGGAATATGGTCCCTTATCATGTTTAGACTTCAGATCTGGACCCATAGTGGTCTAGAGGATGTTGTCTATCTTGCTTTATGTTGGGTTATGGAAGAAATGGACTTAGAGTGTTGTATTTGAGACTAAATCATCAATTAGTGTCATTCGGACGTTGCATGAGTATCAAGTTCGAACGTTTACATGTTTATTGAGCTTGGGGAGGTTAGATTTATGGATTAGAGGAACAGATCTGACCTCAGAAGGTCATTTGACTTTGAGTATGGTGGCAACTCGCCGAGTCCATAAGTGAACTCGACGAGTCGAGTCGGGGTTGCCCCGCGATTCGTGTCAGGTGTAACCCGTCGAGTGGAAGGATGACTCGACGAGTCAAGAGAGGCTGAAAGGATTCAGAGAACCCGCATGGACTCGCCGAGTCACCCATGTGCACTCGACGGTTCGGGTCAAAGTTTGACCATTGGCTTTTATTGAATTTAGGGCTTTGGTCAAGACTGATTCAAGAGAGTTCAGGGTAGGGTAGAATGACATTCTACCTAGTTGTAGAGATGAGATCATGAGAGAATTCTGATCAGGATGTTATTTGAATAATAGGAGGAGGCTAAGTCGGGACGTTGAGCACGAGAGTTTATCCGACTTCATTGAGGTGAGTCTTCTCACTATACTGTACCTGGAAGGGTACCTATGTGTGACCGGAAGGTCTTATATGCTATGAGATATATGTGCTACATGCTGATATGTGATGTGTATGTGTTATGTATGCTATGTATGATATGGACCAGAAGGTCGAGATGACATGGACCGGAAGGTCAGGAGGTTACGGACCGGAAGGTCGATGCGGGTAGGACCGGAAGGTCTAATGGGATTCGGGACGGAAGTCCCCTGAGACACTTGGACCGGAAGGTTCCACAGAGTTATGGCCTGGAAAGGCATATGTGTTGTAAGTGGTATTTTGGGGAACTCACTAAGCATTTGTGCTTACAGTGGTTGTGTTATGTGTTTTAGGTACTAGTGAGGATCGCGGGAAGGCGCCGGCATGATCCGTACACACTTATAGAGTTTTGTCATTTAGATTATGGGGACATGTTTTGTTATGATACAGTAATATCTTATGTTTTATGATTATCGTGTGAATGAAGTATGATTTAAAAATGAAAAATTGTTTGGAAAAATTTACGTTGTTACAAGTTGGTATCAGAGCCTTGGTTTGAGGGATTTGGGTGCATCTTTGGATGAATCTGAACTCAAACTGAGGATTTGAGAAAGTTTTTCATAAAATAAGCAATTTTTCTAAGGGAGTAAAAGATTTTGAAAGACAGAAGGAAGCAGTGTGTACGATCAGCCAGCGCCCGAATGGTGATTTCCCAAAATACCCATACATTATGTGTTATGAGATATGTTATGATATGATATATATGCTAGAGTTGGCTAGGTATTCATATTAGGACTAGAGTGGCCTGATTTTGTGATGCCTTAGCCTAGGAAGGATTTTGCTGCTATGTGATGCTTGAGAGCGAGTAGGTAGCAGTGAGGAGCCGATGAGAGGCCTACCGAAGGGTAGCCTATGCCAGTGACATATAGAGTACTTGTGATCTGGGATCCAAGGAGGAGGACTTAGGGTGAATACTGATGCGATGTAGATGGTAGTATAAGGGCCTGAACTACTGAAGACACCGGAGCAGTGCGCACTCTAAGTTAGAATCCTTTGGGTACTAAGGAACAAGTAGGGTAGAGTTATCGAGTGCGAGCATGCTCGAGCGAGTCTCTGATATTATTATGTTATATTTCAGAGACATCATGGTTTGGACACGCCACAGATCTGAGGCGAGCGGTGTGAGTGACGAGGAGCTTCGTCAGATGATCCACGATGTGGTGGCAGCGGCGATTCGGGCCAAGATTCCGGAGATGTTTAGGTCTATCAAGACCACTTTGATTGAGACCTTTGACGAGCGTTATGCAGCGGTGACTGAGGCTGCAGCTATTGCAGTTGTGGCTGCTGCTAGGCCTCAGGGAGGTGACTCGTTGTTGTTTCGGGAGTTCAGCAACACGAAGCCACCTGAGTTTGATGGGACGCAGGATCCTATCGCTGCGATGAGATGGATTGCTGATATTGAGGGATGCTTCTACACGTGTTTATGTCCGGAGCATCTGAGGGTACGATTCGTGTTGAACCAGCTTCGCTTGGGAGTGAAGGACTGGTGGAAGTTCGTGACGACAAGCTTCACTGTTGTAGAGATTTCAGAGGTGACCTGGGAGAGGTTCACCACCATGTTCAGAGATGAGTATGTTCCCCCGGTGGAGAGGGAACGGTTGGTTCAGGAGTTCTTGACCCTCAAGCAGGGTACTGATTCTGTTACTGTGGTTACCAGGAAGTTTCATGAGAGGGCGATGTTCTGCCCTGAGAAGGTGTCTTCTGAGCAGGCACGTATGAGTCGGTATTTGGGCGTTTTGAGGATCGAACTCGACTTCCCGGACATTTGCTGAGCTCCAGGAAAATGCCTGGAAGAGGGAGATCGAGTTGGAGACTCAGGCCAGGGAGGAGGCCGAGTCTCAGAGGATGGATCGGCGGCCGGCACAGTCTCAGCCGGCAGCCAAGCGGGCCAAATCCACTGATACGAGATATGGAGGCCAGAAGGGCCGCAATTGTGGGAAGTGCGAAAAGGGACATGATGGGGTCTGTCGATCGGATGCTTGCTACAAATGTAGCAAGGAGGGGCATATCGTCAAAGATTGCCCCAAGGGATTTATGGTTTGCTTCCATTGCAACCAGACTGGCCATTGGAAGGCCGAGTGCCCGCAGTTACATCAGGGATCAACACAAGGATCTGCACCTGCTGCTAGGGTTACCGAGGTTCGGCCAGTGAAGGCCGAGGAACCGAAGGCTCGTGCGAGAGCTTTCCAGTTGACAGCGGAGGAGGTCCGCGCAGTGCCTGATGTAGTGGTTGGTATGTATTCTTATTTATATTTTTATGCTGAGTTGAGATTTTGTGCTTATATGATGATATGCGTAGGTACTTTTCTTATGAGTTCTGTACCTGCCTTAGTGTTATTTGACTCGGGTGCGAGTCGATCTTTTGTGTCGATAACGTTTAGTCGGCACATCAGTAGCAGTCAAGAGGCGTTGAGTCGACCTCTGCGAGTTTCTGTAGCTGATGAGCGAGCGGTGTATGCTACGGAGGTGATGTGAGGATGTGTACTCGAGATCTTCGGTGTTGAGTTTCCGATAGATCTGGTTCAGATAGCAATGGGAGACGTGTGTGTCATAGTGGGCATGGATTGGTTGAGCTGATTTGGGGCTGTGATAGACTGCGAGCGGCAGTTGGTGTTGATACGAGACCCTAGTGGGGGAGTACTTACGGTGTACGGTGAGGGTACCCGATGTGGGTCGGCGTTCTGTTCGGCTGCCAGAGCGAGACAGAGTTTATAGCTGGGTTGTAGTGGGTTTGTAGCCTATGTGATGGACACACGAGAGCCCGCTGGGAGGCCAACTTCGATTGATGACGTTCCGATAGTGCGTGAGTTCCTGGATGTTTTTCCCGAGGAATTGTCGGGTGTGCCTCCCGTGAGGCAGGTAGAGTTCTGCATTGATTTGTTTCCGGGGGCAGCGCCTATCGCCAAGGCGCCTTATTGCCTTACGCCTCCATAGATGCAGGAGTTATCCTCGTAGCTTCAGGAGTTGTTGGGGAAAGGGTTTATTCGACCGAGTATCTCGTCATGGGGAGTGCCGATCCTTTTTGTCAAGAAAAAGTTTGGTTCACACCGGATGTGTATTGACTACCGGGAGTTGAACAAGTTCACGGTCAAGAACTGTTATCCATTACCGAGGATCGACAATTTGTTCGATCAGTTGCAGGGAGCGTCTTGGTTTTCCAAGATTGATCTGAGGTCTGGATATCACCAGATGAGAGTGCGTGATGAGGATATCCAGAAGACGGCGTTTAGAACTCGTTATGGGCATTACGAGTTCGTGGTGATGCCTTTCGGGATCACCAATGCACCAGCAGCAGTCATGGATCTCATGAACAGGGTGTGCAGACCGATGCTAGATCGTTCGGTGATCGTGTTCATCGACGATATACTGGTGTATTCGAGATCTACAGAGCAACATGAGGAGCATTTGAGGGAGATCCTCGGAGTTCTGAGATTGGAGAGGCTTTATGCCAAATTCTCCAAGTGCAAGTTCTGGTTACGGGATGTCCAGTTCTTGGGGCATCTCGTCAACCAGAATGGGATTTTGGTCGATCCGGCCAAGATTGAGGCAGTCATGAGGTGGGAGGTGCCGAGATCGCCCACCGAGATCAGGAGCTTTTTAGGATTGGTCGGCTATTATCGGAGATTTATCAGGGATTTCTCCAAGATCTCCGTGCCACTCACCAGGTTGACCCGGAAGGGTCTTGCTTTTTCATGGGGTCCGGAGTAGCAGACCTCGTTTGAGACACTTCGCCAGAGATTATGCGAAGCCCCAGTGTTAGCTCTCCTGGAAGGGATGGAGGATTTTGTGGTGTATTATGACGCATTGATATCGGGGTTGGGTGCGGTGCTTATGCAGAGGGGGCATGTGATAGCGTATGCATCGAGGCAGCTGAAGCCTCATGAGACGAGGTATCCCACCCACGACCTGGAATTGGGGGCAGTGGTGTTTGCCCTCAAGATTTGGCGTCATTATCTATATAGGGTTCGGTGTACCATATACACGGACCACAAGAGCCCGAAGTATTTGATGGATCAACCCAATCTGAATATGCGTCAGAGGAGATGGTTGGACGTGGTAAAGGATTACAATTGTGAGATCCTGTACCACCCGGGCAAAGCCAATGTTGTAGCTGATGCGTTGAGCCGAAGGGCGGAAAGTGCCCCGATTCGAGGCACTTGTATGATATTATCAGTGATGACTCCGGTGTTGGACACCATTCGGGAGGCCCAGGCTGAGGCCGTGAGACCGGAGAACCGCAAGAGGGAGCGGGTGATTGGTCAGATACCTGGTTTTGTTACCGATAGTCGAAAGCTGATGACCTTTCAAGGTCAGATTTGGGTGCCATATGCTGGCGGGGCACGTACCATTCTGATGGAGGAGGCACATAGATCGAGATTCTCGATCCATCCCGGGGCCAGAAAGATGTATTTGGACCTAAAGAAAGATTATTGGTGGCCCTGTATAAAGAGGGATGTCGCGTGGTTTGTTGAGAGGTGCTTGACATGTCTCAAGGTTAAGGCCGAGCACCAGCGTCCGCATAGCAAGTTGCAGCCGCTTGAGGTTCCCCAATAGAAGTGGGAACAAATTTCCATGGATTTCATCACCAAATTGCCGAGGACCGCGAGGGGTGTCGATGCAATTTGGGTGATCGTCGACCGGATGACAAAGAGCGCACATTTTCTTGCTATTAGTGAGAGCTCTTCTGCCGAGAGGTTGGCAAAATTGTATGTGAAGGAGGTGGTATCGCGTCATGGGGTATCGATATCAATTGTGTCCGATCGAGATGTGCGTTTCACCTCCAGGTTTTGGAAGAAGTTCCACGAGGAGTTGGGTACGAGGTTGCATTTCAGTACCGCCTACCACCCACAGACGGACGGGCAGAGTGAGCGGACGATTCAGACGCTCGAGGACACGCTCCGAGCATGTGTGTTGGACTTCGGAGGAATTTGGGACACGTATCTGCCGTTGGCTGAGTTTTCGTATAACAACAACCACCATTCTAGTATTGGTATGCCTCCTTTCAAGCTGTTGTATGGGAGAAGGTGTCGGACTCCTATTTGTTGGGGAGAGGTAGGGCAGCGTGTGATGGGTAGCACTGAGATAGTGCTTCAGACGACAGAGCAGATACAACAGGTTAGAAAGAGGTTACTGACGACTCAGAGTCGTCAGAAGAGTTATGCGGATCGACGACGATCCGAGCTGGAGTTCCAGGTGGGGGACTTTGTACTCCTAAAAGTATATCCTTGGAAAGGAGTGATCCGATTCAGGAAGAGGGGCAAGCTGGGCCCCGGTACATCGGTCCATTCATGATGACCGCAAGGGTGGGCAAGGTAGCATATCGGCTAGAGCTACCTGCGGAGTTGAGCCAGATTCATGATACCATCCACGTTTCGCAGTTGAGGAAATGTATAGCCGACGAGTCGGTGGTGGTATCTTTGGAGGATATTCAGTTGGATGCGAGTCTGAATTATGCGGAAACGCCAATCGTGATCCGGGATCGGAAGATCAAAGTTCTGAGGAACAAGGAGGTGTCACTGGTGCAAGTCTAATGGCAACATCGAAAGGGGTCCGAGCTGACCTGGGAGCCGGAGTTGGAGAGGCGGGAGCAGCATCCAGAGTTGTTTGTCGAGCAGGACTTCGAGGGCGAAGTCTGATTCTAGTGGGGGAGAATTGTAACATCCCGATTCCAAGGTATCCTATGCTAAGTATTTATATTGAATTTATGAGGGGAACTCGGCTAGTAGGCGCTCTGAATCGCCGAGTGGGATCGCACATATTTGGTCTGATTTAATGAAGGACTTGGCGAGTCCACGCTGTTTAATGAAACCCTAAATTCTCGGGTTTGGGACCTATTTAAGGACCCTTATAGCCACCATTTGTGGCTACCAGTACCCTGAGAGAAACCCTAATAGTGCTTGAGCGTTTGTGAGAGAGAAGCAGCCATTTTTGGACCTTTGTGGGTTTGTCTTGCAAGAAGAAGTTGATTCGAGCTTAGAGGAAGCCAAGGAGGATGCATATTTGTGGATTTCAAGCAGAGGGCATCATCTTTGAGGTAGCATATCGATCCTCTTTCTGTTTTGTTAAAGAATCCATGTATCTAGGGTTTCCTATACCCTTTATTGGGTAGATTTGTTGGGAATATGGTCCCTTATCATGTTTAGACTTCAGATCTGGACCATAGTGGTCCAGAGGATGTTATCTATCTTGCTTTATGTTGGGTTATGGAAGAAATGGACTTAGAGTGTTGTATTTGAGACTAAATCATCAAGTAGTGTCATTTGGACGTTGCATGAGTATCAAGTTCGAACGTTTACGTGTTTATTGAGCTTGGGGAGGTTAGATCTATGGATTAGAGGAACAAATCTGACCTCAGATGGTCATTTGACTTTGAGTATGGTGGCAACTCGCCGAGTCCATAAGTAGACTCAACGAGTCGAGTCGGGGTTACCCCGCGATTCGTGTCAGGTGTAACTCGTCGAGTGGAAGGATGACTCGGCGAGTCAAGAGAGGCTGAAAGGATTCAGAGAACCCGCATGGAATCGCCGACTCACCCATGTGCACTAGACGATTCGGGTCAAAGTTTGACCATTGGCTTTCGTTGAATTTAGGGTTTTGGTCAAGACTGATTCAAGAGAGTTCAGGGTAGGGTAGAATGGCCTTCTACCCAGTTGTAGAGATGAGATCATGAGATAATTATGATCAGGATGTTATTTGAATAATAGGAGGAGGCTAAGTCGGGACGTTGAGCATGAGAGTTTATCTGACTTCATTAAGGTGAGTCTTCTCACTATACTGTACCTGGAAGGGTACCTATGTGTGACCGGAAGGTCTTATATGCTATGAGATATATGTGCTACATGCTGATACGTGATATGTATGTGTTATGTATGCTATGTATGATATGGACCGGAAGGTCGAGATGACATGGACCGGAAGGTCAGGAGGTTACGGACCAGAAGGTCGATGCGGGTAGGACCGGAAGGTCTACCGGGATTCGGGACAGAAGTCCCCTGAGACACTTGGACCGGAAGGTTCCACAGAGTTATGGCCTGGAAAGGCGTATGCGTTGTAAGTGGTATTTTGGGGATCGCGGTAAGGCGCCGACATGATCCGTACACACTTATAAAGTTTTGTCATTTAGATTCTCGGGACATGTTTTGTTATGATACAGTGATACCTTATGTTTTATTATTATCGTGTGAATGAAGTATGATTTAAAAATGAAAAATCGTTTGGAAAAATTTACGTTGTTACACATATGAATAAGATTCCATAACTCCTTTAAACAATCCAAACTTCCTCAATGTATAAAGTGGTTTGAAAACATAACATTCATGACGAAGTGAGCAACGTATGTAAGGCCAAGATCCACTATCATATCAGAATAAAAGAAGAAGTTTCATTTCAAGAACCTATGATACTTGTTATCAATATGTTTGATAATATTTAGATGACTTCCAACAAACATGTATGAAAGTGAAGCCTCATAAAGCTTATTCAACAACTTAGTTTTTGCAACTAGTGCTTCACGTAGTTAAAACACACCATCATTTATAAAACACATTTTACATCTTTTTGAACTAAGTATATATTTTACAGAACTGCTCATCTATACCCATATGACTTTACAGATTGCAATCATATGCGTAATTTCACCGATTATAGAGATCCAATTTCATTTCTAGTTCTTGAAGAATCTGAGCCACTTGGACTTAACTCATACAAAAGAGTCACACAATACGCTATTAACATCTGATTTTTCATCCGCATAATGTCTTCTTATCTGGGATGGAGCCCATTAGTTCATTATTACATCTTTTCCAACTAAAAGTGGAATTGTATGAGCAAATACTTTCTCCCCTTATTAGTTGTATTTTAGATTGCATAACAGTCATATAAAAACATACACATGTGTATGAAACATGGTGGAAAAATAGGCCCTAAATACATCTGCCTATTGTATTTTCCAACTACTCGATCATACCTTCTTCAAATACTTGATCATACCTCAATCTACTTTCTCTTAAAGAAGTTTGTATGTTGATTCTTTTTCAACCTTCTCATCAGTAACAATACGTGTTGAACCTCATCAACATGAAACTTTGATGAAATTTGAGAAATAGTAATATCATGTGCGCTCTATAATCAATATCACATCATGATTCATTTTCTTCATCACTATTAATTTTAGGATCCTCCATGGATATCTCTATCTTAAATATATGTTTTTACCTTTAGTGTCGTTTTCTGTTTTTTGGTTGACAATTAATCTAAAGGTTCGTTTGATCGGATGCAAACTAGAAAGAACTAAGAACAAAGTTATCACAAAGATTTTTTCACTAAGAAATGATCCTCATAAAGAGAATCAACACACAATAGCGATTATAGGGGTGGCAATGAGGACAAACCGAGTACACACACACACACACACACACACATATATATATATATATATATATATATATATATATATATATATATATATATAGTAAGACTAGTTACAACCAATCTCGACATTTAAGGGATTGATTCTAATCTAAGTAAACAAATTGATCCTAATCACTAAGACTAAGGAACAATTAACTGACAACTACTATTACTATAATTACATAATATAAAGTAAATACACTACTACTAGTGATCACATGTCGCCGTTGGAGAGATACATAAGATGACGTTGGCGTTGAAGCTGATGGTCAATGTGTATTTGACTCATCATATTATAAGGTTCGACTTTACATAATCTTCAGATGGCTCATATTTTATACTACAATTAAAACCATTAGTTTCCTTGATCGATTCACTATCACATTCCATGAGTGAAAAAAATACTCCTCTCTAAAACTAGTATTCACTATGTAATCCCTCTTGTTCTCAATATAATAGTTTTATTACCAAGAACTACTTTCAAAGCCCCATAATGCATACAAAGTATTTAGTCTTAACACACACCTTATGTTAGAGGTAACCATTTTGGAACAGTTATAGACTAGCTACCTATATATGGAGTCAAATATTGTCTCTCGAAAAACGCTTTTATGGATATATATATATATATATATATATATATGGGAACTTCAACATATGTAGACACTTATAGGACCATGTCTCATCAATATAAGATACATCAACACGCCCCTTTAGGGGTAAAGGATCAATGATGATAGATAATGTATGTAACAAGCCATAAGGGTGTATACGTCGAATAAACCCTTATAAAGAGAGACCGAGAAGGGATGCTCGAATATACATAGAGACATAAGGGACCGTGTCACACCAATATAGGATACACTATCACTACCTTTTAGAGAAGGAGGTCCGATAAGGTCAGACAAAGATCTAATGAGCTACAAGTGCAGACGTCGACTCTAATTCCATGTAGAATATATGGTTGAGTCCAATATGGTCAGCTCCAAAGGATACCTAATGGAGAGATGATGGAATCAAACATAAATTGTTGGATCTATATGCCCAAGAATCATTATGGAGTGATATTGCTAATAATATATTATCGTATAGGGTCACACATTTATCAAGTTGGCACATTTTGTATATTATTATTAATATGATTATTAATAAATAATATCGATTCTTGTATTTTAATTAGGGAATAATTATTGTTTTCTGAAAATAATAATTATAAGAGAGTATTACTAGTTATTATTTCATATGGTATGAATTAATAAGTCATGCACAATATTTCGGACTAGTTGGATTCTTTTGTCTTTTACCTAAAGACAAAATTTATAATTTATAAACTTGGAGTTTATAAAAAATAAAAAATAATACTTTTTAAAAGGCATAATGATGTGTGGGAGGTTGCTTTTTCAACCTTCTACCTTTTGTCTCCCATGCTTCTAAAGGTTACCATTACTTTAGATTATTTTAATGATTAGGCCTTAATTTTCATGGACTATATAGGTGATGCATGAGGCTTGCATTTTTGCAAGAGTGAAGCTCTTCTTCTTCCTTTCTTTCTCTCTAAAACCGTGGGTTTTCTACTCCTCTCCCTCTCTCTATTTTGAAGTTAGTTTAGTGCTTTAGAAGACCTCTTGATTCGTTCCCTTTAGTGCTTAATTGAGTTAAGCACTTAAAGGCTTTATACACTCAAGAATACAAGAACGAACTAGCATCCCAAGTGCATTACTCTTGATGGTGGATAATTGTAGAGAAGATCATACAGTTTGATCTTTTGTTATCTTCATCAACACCCTAAAACCAAATGGGTTCAAAGGCTTCAAAGGCTTCAAAGGCTTCAAAGGTTATCTCTAAAACATCTTATGGTTGGTTTTATTTAATTCTAACCTCTATAAATGGATCCTTGATGGTTAGTTTTTGTTATGAACTAAAAATAAACTTGTTATTTTTGAAGTCTTCCGTTACCGGTTTTTGTGAAAAACAAACTTTTATTTCGTATCAAAACCCAACAGTGGTATCAGAGCCATCTTTTATATGTTATAATGATTGTTTATGTTTAATAATCTTTGGTTTTTGGAAAACAAGCATGAATTTCTTTTCGTTAAGAAAAATCCATATTTGTCTTCTTTGGCAACTTCTTGGTTAAAATTGTTTATTTTTATATATAACCATTTTTCATGCATTTTGGTTATATAAAAGTTGCCTTATAGAAAACAAAGAGTTGTTTGTTATAATATTTGATATTTTTTTGTGTATAAACAAGCCATTTGGACCTTTGTGTTTGGTTGATATTTATTTATTTATAAGATATAATAGATAAATATGTATTTTTCATTTGTTGATTTGATGTAATAAATTAGTTAGACTAATTGTATTTACTTTAAATGTAACAAGATGAGGAAATTACCGCCTTGAAGACCTTTTGATGTGTCCCTTAAGTCTTTTAGGAAAGACTTAATAATTCTTGTGATGGCTCACAAAAATTATTACTAGACATGGCTTGGTTTATACGCATTATAATGCATGCTTGTGATGTTTATTTTATGTAAAATGTATGTTATGTTTTATGTATGAAAATGGTTTTTACATGTCAAATAACATTTTTTCATAAGATAATATCACTTGGAGTTTGAGTAAAAAAATTATTTAAAAGATAACATAAGATGTTTATAAATGGATATTTATAAAAATGTTTTACCGGTTACCGGTTAAAACTCAATTTTTTGTTAAAAATAGTTTTATTGTAAAACATTTAAATACCCAACTTTAAAATATTTGAAATGGTTCAAAAGATGTTTAAACTTTATATACATGTCTTTATAATAAATAGACAATTTTTATTAAAAAGACTAAAATCGGTTTATAGCGTTATAACGACAAATAATAAAACTTGTGATTATTTTTTGCGTTGAAACTTAATATATGATATTGATCTTTTAAACATAACGCAACATGTTGATATTATTTTTTATGCATGCTAAATGAGATTTAAAACATAAGTATAATCACCCAAGTTTTGGTTTATCGAAATATGACTTTTATCATAAGATGCATAAAAATGAGTTTGTAAAATAAAATGAGTTTATTCTATAAGTTCATGGAGTCAGAAGTTTTTGATTGTTAAATGAAGATTTAAAATAGTGATTTATAACTCATCCAAAACTCCAAGTCTTAAGTATAAAATATAGTTTTATTAAGACTATTATCGGTTCTTAAAACCGATCTACGACTAAATTTTAAAATACCGGATTTTAGTTTATAATTAATCACGGTTAATGACAAATAAAATGAAGTTTTATTTGGCACCTAAAGAACTTCATAACAAGTGATATGAATTTTACAAAATGGTACATGAATTGTTGGATGCATGCAATATTCATGAGACTATGTTTTTATAAACTATAATTGTAAAACATATATAAACCCTTATTTACAAAACTTCAAATCTATGCAATCCATTTAACATTCACTTGGGATTTTTGTGCAGTTCATATGAACTTTAGGGTCACCTTATTCATTTGAGTTCCAAAAATAGTCAAGGTGTTTTTGTATTTGCTTATGGGATAAAGGTCACCTAACCATTTGTGAAATAGAACTCACATGTTTTTTAAATGGATAATTTGATCAATTTCTTATGTGATAAAGGTCGCCTAAGCATAAGAGTTTTGAGGCTTAGATGGGATAAACATGCTAAGCTAAACAATAGTTGTTTAGGATCCCGTAATCTAGGAGTTACATATCGTATGCAATTGGTAATCGCTACCTACCAAGTTTGATTAAGTTTATGGGATAAATGTCACCTAACCATTTACTTGTTTCGTTACTTGGATCATAGACTTTAATAAATTAATGTTTTAAGAAACAATATAAGGTATTAATTTTTAAAGACTAAATATTGAAAATACTAAATGAAACTTTGTTAAATTATGTTGATAATTGTTAATAATTTTACACCCTACGAAACCTATCTCTTGTTGAGTTTCAAGAGACAGTAACATTTGATGGTTATAACTTTTATAACTGGTATAATATCTTGAGGTTCTACCTTAAAGACAAATAGAAATTATATATACTGAAAGATCTCATACCTGAATAACCTCTACAACCAGTTAGTTTGATCATGGTATTTTGATGAACGTATTATTGTGATGATGATGATGTGTCTCACATCATATTGAGGAAATTAACCATAACTTGCAGAAAGTCATGGATAATCATGAAACATATCAGATGTCTCATCAAGTAAAGCAGATATTCAATTAGAACACTAGAAATAGTTTCAAGTCTATTCAAACATTGAATAAAAGGAAGTCTTATAGATTGTCCACTCTTATAGACTTATAGTTCAGTTAAGGGAAATACAACATAAACCCAGAAATCAAGAAAAATACCAAATGATTAGTGCTGTTTCTATTGTGGAAGAAATTGGACACTAAAGGAGGAATTGCTCCTCTCATCTCATCAAGCTGAAGAAGTCTGACTTGGACAAGACTTTAGATGTCTATATGATAGAACTATTTATTTTTCCATCATTCACTTGAGTATGTAATACTTCATGTGACACTAATAATTGATATTATGTGTTGATGATCGGAAGAAATAATAATTTGATTACAAACGAATGGTATTTCGTATTGAAGATATAACAAGTGTTGTTATAGTCTTTTATTTAAACAATAGATGTATTGTACCTATCGTTATAGGGACATGTAACAGTTGTAATTTATGAATAAATCTAGATTTGCTTATCGTTTAATGGATGTTCACATTCATGTTCTGAAACGATGTATTCTATGTTAAAGAATATTTTCTCATAATGTTATTTATGAAGTAAATCTATAATCTTTCATTAAATTAATAGTTGTAATCATAACACCTATATAATCAAATGATATTTGATTGGAACTTATCTTTGTCATAATAATCATGACAATATAAATAAGAAATCCATATACCAGCTTCAAAATGATAGAATTTTTTAAGGCAAATGAGCTTAATTCATTTGATATATGTGAATCTTATTTATATGTGAAGATGATTCATAAGTGTCTTTGTCTATTAGTGGTTAAAGAACTTAAGGTTTAACAAAGAGTTATACATAAGTGATGTATGTAATCTTTTTCAATCCATGAATAGATTTGGTGATAGATACTTATTCAATTTCAATGACGACTATTATTCGTTGAAACCTTTGATTTGATCAAATTTTTCATAGTGAAGATTGAAATACACATTAATGACATCATCATGAACCTTTCGCTATGATAAAGAAAATGAGTTTTTTAAACCAAGTCTTCATGGAACATCTTAGGAATTGTGGAATCGATTCACAACTCATTACGAAAAAACACTCACTTGTCATTAGTATGTTTCTTGTGGCACATGATCACCTGGTCACTTGAATCTATCTTTTGATATTCTAGGTAGCCTTCAAATTCTCTAGTGGGATAGGGTCACCTAGCCACTAGCTGATTGTCAAATAATACAAGTTTTGAAGAGGATAAAAATAGACCTTGCAGTCTAATATATGATGTTTTAAAAGAACTATTTACTTTATAAAATTTTGGAATTATGCTCATTGCAACAAATATATATTGAACGTATATATTTTGCAACCAAACAAGTGGATTAGATGCTTATATTAGGCTAAGAATGAAATGGTTTATCCTTATCTAAAAGGAATAGAGTTATAGAGCTTATGTTAAACAATAAGCTCAACCACTCTGGTATCTACTAATTGCATTTATGTAGAATATCCTAAATGATTGTTTAGGATGAAGTTTATACTAATCCCACTAATTGTCATTCCATAAGACAAGTGATTAGAAAGTTCTTTTTCTAAGTGGGAGCTATATGGAACTTTAAGAGCTTAAGAACCATAAACTAAATGCATCATAGTTTGGAACTAGCAAATTTCAATTGTTGTTGAATATGCTCAATGGTTGACCAGAAACTAATAAAACACATAGAGATGCATTCATGTATGATCATCAAGTATGGTCTTGATTAAGCTTCCTCGATATATTTTTACTATAAAGAGTAAGTGAGTTTTCAAGGGAGAAAACATACATAATTGAAATTCTTCTAAGATTTAACTAATATCTCAAAGTATGAATCTTCTTTCTTATAGGATAATTACATAGTGTGATTTAATTATAAATCAAGATGACTCTTGTGTTTTTCCACAAAGCTAGTGGAACATAGTAACATTCCTAATGTTATATATAGTCGACATATTAATTCATGGAATAAGGATCTATATAGATAGATCATGGCAGCTTAAAGGATTAAGTAAAATTGCATTAATTGTAAAGCATCTTAAAGGAGCTTAAGATAAAGGACTTTGAGAGAGTCATCCTGTCAAATACCATATGACATGATTTTGAGCAAAATCCTAATGCAAATGTTTTTGAACTAGATAATATCATTGTATTCCGTATGCTGATGCAATTGGATTAATCATATATGTCATGATTATGCATAAAGGACAAATAAGTTGTATGCTTAGAGCATGACGAATGATACCAATATAATCTGAGAACAAGTCATTGTGTGACTTATAGGAATATTTCAAAGTGCTTGCGTGAACTAGAGAAATATTCCTAGTCTACAGAGTATTTGAAAGAAAGCTATGTTTAAAGTTGTTACACATGTGCTAAATTTTCAAATATGTTGAGATGATTCTTAGTCACAATCAGGCGTGTCCTCATGATGAATGAAGAGATAGTTACATGGATAGTGATTCCATGTATATTTTAATTACAGTTACATAACAGAGTTAGAGTACCTCGTGGTTTGGAGAACCACGCACAAAGATGCTTAATGTATAGTTCATTATGACTATGAGTAATCCCATTATGCAAGTATTGGTATCTAAGTCATATTCAAGCGTCTAATTCATTCTTAATAGTGTTTCTTTATATATGAGTTATATATATATATATATATATATATATATATATATATGTATATAACGGAAAATGATTGTATTCGCAAAGTTTACACAAATCAAGTTTCTCAAATCTACTTAACAAAGCTTCTTCATTAGCTAAAGTATGAAAGTCAAGCTAGTGCTATAGAGCATTGTTGATACAAGAAGATGTATTTGATTGAAATTTAGTATCTGAATATTTGAACAATAAAGCAACATATATTGTAATGAATGATATATTGGATATGATTCTTTCATTAAATAATTGTTGTGTTCTATATTATCATGTTTAAATCCTTGAATAACTAGGTTATTCTAAATGTACATAGTCCTTCATAGCTATAGGAGCATCTATGAGGTAAGAATAATATGAGTGGATTGGTGGATTCTCGTAGAGATGAGAATGCAAAGGGCTGCTACCAATTTCATAGGTACTTGATTGGGAGAATAAGTATTGGACTTGACCCGCATCAAAACCACCTTATGGATCATAGTCAAGAGTGATGTTTTGATCAAGGTTGTATCTTTTTAATCTTAGACCCGAGATACATATTTGGGACTTGAAGTGTAGGGATTGTTGTGCTTAGACATGGTTTAAGATTGTTTCGTAAAAAGCAGTCATAAGGGACATCGTCGGGTATGACATGAACTGCATTGATAAGCATATATAGTTAAGATGATCTTTGTATTCTTAGACCTAAGATACATATTTCGGACTTGAGGTGTAGGAATTGTTGTGCTTTGACATGGTTTAACGCTGTTTCGTGAAAGGCAGTCATAAGGGCCATCATTGGGTATAACATGAACTACATTGACGGGCGTATGTATTCAAGATGGGATTTGTCCCTCTTATTCGTTGAGAGCATGACATCTAAATCCTTAATTAAATTTGAACAATAAATGAGATTGATCACGATCCATATCTCATGTTCGACATGATGTCTAAGACAAAGGAATAATTGATACCACACCTCTAGTTACAATTGCAGCTTAAAGCTCCTGGAATTGGCTGTTGATGAGATGGCCCCTTTCATATGTTGTTAGGGGCAGTAGCCCATTGCTAGACGTCAACTATTGTCTACGTCAGTCTGTAATGAATCTTGTGCAAGTGGGAGATTTTTGGATCTATATGCCCAAGAATCATTATGGAGTGATATTGATAAAAATATATGATCCTATAGGGTCACACCTTTATCAAGTTGGCACATTTTGTATATTTATTATTAATATGATTATTAGTAAATAATATTGATTCTTGTATTTTAATTAAGGAATAATTATTGTTTTGTGAATATAATAATTATGAGAGAGTATTACTAGTTATTATTTCATATGGGATGAATTAATAAGTCATGCACAACATTTTGGACTAGTTGGATTCTTTTGTCTTTTACCTAATGACAAAGTTTATATTTTATAAACTTGGAGCTTATAAAAAATAAATAATCTTACTTTTTAAAAGGGATAATGATGTGTGGGAGGTTGCTTTTTCAACCTTCCATCTTTTGTCTCCTATGCTTCTAAAGGCTACCATTACTTTAGATTATTTTAATGGTTAGGCCTTACTTTTCATGGGCTATATAGGAGATGCCTGAGGCTTGCATTTTTGTAAGAGTGAAGCTCTTCTTCTTCCTTTCTTTCTCTCTAAAACCGTGGGTTTTCTACTCCTCTCCCACTCTTCTATTTTGAAGTTAGTTTAATGGTTTAGAAGACCTCTTGAGTCGTTTCCTTTAATGCTTAATTGAGTTAATCACTTAAAGGCTTTAGACACTCAAGAATACAAGAAGGAACTAGCATTCCAAGTGCCTTACTCTTGATGGTGGATACTTGTAGAGAAGATCATACACTTTGATTTTTTTTTTTGTTATCTTCATCAACACCGCAAAACCAAGTGGGTTCAAAGGCTTCAAAGGTTATCTCTAAAACATCTTATGGTTGGTTTTATTTAATTCTAACCTCTATAAATGGATCCATGATGGTTAGGTTTTGTTATGAACTAAAAGTAAACTTGTTATTTTTAAAGTCTTCCATTGCTGGTTTTTGTGAAAAACAAACTTTTATTTCGTATCAAAACCCAACAGTGGTATCAGAGCTATCTTTTATATGTTAGAATGATTTTTTTATGTTTGATAATCTTTGGTTTTTGGAAAACAAGCAATGATTTTTTTGGTTAAGAAAAATCCATATTTGTCTTCTTTGACAACTTCTTGGTTAAAATTATTTACTTTTATATATAACCATTTTTCATGCATTTTGGTTATATAAAAGTTGCCTTAGAAAAAACAAAGAGTTGTTTGTTATAATATTTGATATGTTGTTGTGTATAAAAAAGCCATTTGGACATTTGTGTTTGGTTGAAATTTATTTATTCATAAGATATAATAGATAAATAGGTATTTTTAATTTGTTGATTTGATGTAATAAATTAGTTAGAGTAGTTGTATTTACTTTAAATGTGACAAGATGAGGAAATTACCGCCTTGAAGACCTTTTGAAGTGTCCTAATTACTTTAGGAAAGACTTAATAATTCTTGTGATGACTCACAAAAATTATTACTAGACATGACTTGGTTTATACACATTATAATGCATGCTTGTGATGTTTATTTTATGTTAAATGTATGTTACGTTTTATGTATGAAAATTGTTTTTACATGTCTAATAACATTTTTTCATAAGATAATATCACTTGGAGTTTGAGTAAAAAATATTTAAAAGATAACATAATATGTTTATAAATGGATATTTATAAAAACCTTTCACCGGTTAAAACTCAATTTTTTTTTGTTGAAAATAATTTTCTTGTAAAACTTATAAATACCCAAAATAAGATGCAATAGCCTTTTATGTCAGGCGTAAGTCATCAGATGAGTCGAGGTGGAGAAAGGAGTACGATGGGCGTACATGTAAGTACGTCGGGCATACTCGCACAGTTACTAAGCCCTAAACTTTAGGGTGTGACCCCTATTTAATCACCTTATCATTCCTTTGGATATCCTTTCATCCAACCTCCATTCCTTCTTAACCCTAGCCTTGTGAGTGTGATTTGATGCTTGGTAGTGACCTTTATGTGCTCTTGGTTGTGAAGGAAGGATCATTCAAGAAGTGGTGGTGTTTACGAGCCTTCAGATCCATAGTCTATACCTCCCTATCCATCTTTTGAAGGTATAAAGTTCTTACCTTGGGACTTATGTCGTTAGATCTTGTTTTGCATGGTTTTATGTTTCTTTTGTCCCAAGAATTTGATCCTTGTGAGCATGGAGTACTTTAGGGCTTTTGAGCTATCCTTTCAGAGGTCTTAGAGTGTTGTGGTTCATGAAAATGCTAGCTTGACCTTCTCATTTCCATCATGCAAGTGTTTTGTAGCTTTTGGTGATGAAGAAGTTACAGTTTTTGAGGTTAAGCTCTCTTTAGCCGTGTTAGAGACTTTAAGGATTAGGATATTCTTTAGGGGCCAAATCTGAGTTTGGGATGAATGTCTTAATGATTAAGACGTTAATATGGAAGTTTTGAGATCTTATTACATACGTTGAGTATATGCTTGGCTACCCCTCACGTAGCCAGATACGAGCCCATCCTTCCTGCTTTGTACTTTACGCCCATTGTAGAGTTGAGTATGCCGAGCGTACTGAATAAGGGTTGACTTTCGTTGACTTTGCCAATTGTGTCTTTGGTGGATTGTGAGGGGTTTTGTAAGGGCAAAATGGTCTTTTACTTTGAGTGTGGACTAGACTTGTCTTGGAATTAATAGTGTGTGTGGGAAATACCTTAATTATTAATTAAGGTTAATTGGTGTATTTAAGTAGGCAAAGTGTAGTTCTGATAGCTCGGTGTGAGTTCTATCAGTCACCCGTACCATGTGAGTCTCCTTACTTATTCTTACATGTATGGAAGAGTAGTTGTATATATGTGTATGATGACCAATTGGGTCTGAGTGTTGTTATGTTTGTGTTGCTTTATATGTGTCGAGACTTCGGGTAGTCTCCAAGGTTACTGATAACCAACAGGGCATGTTGTTTTCCCAATGAGACATTGGTTAGTCTCAAGGGTTGTTGTTAAACCATAGCTGTTATATATGTGTCGTGTAGTATGTGATATTTTTTGGGGAGTTCTCTAAGCTTTATGCTTACAGTTGTTGATAAAATATGTTTCAGGTACTTCTGAGGATTGTGGGAAAGCGAAGCCTTGATTGTACACATTCGGCTGAAGATTATGTTACTAGACATTTTTTGGACACTTTTATATTTTGATGTGGATTTCTATTTGATATTATGTTCTTTTTGAAATGGTTTTTATGGATAATGTTTTTATATGAAATTAAAATGAAAAATTTGGTTTGAAAAATTAGATGTTACAATTTGGTATCAAAGTCTTGGTTTGGGAGATTTGGATGAAACCATGGGGAATTCCAAAATCAAACTAAGGATATGAGGATTTTTATAAAAACTTTTAAAAAAGAAACGAATAATTTCAAAGGAGAAAACCCGATGAAGCGGTGTGTACAATCAGCCGTAGCTCAAGCGGTATTTTCCCAAAAAATCTCTATTTATTCTATGAGTAGTGTAGAGTTGATATCTTATGAACGGATAGAACTTCATGCTAGTGATAGGCTAAGGATCCTATAGGCCGGAGAAGTGTGATAGGGTTTACTGAATTGTGATGCCTTTAGCCTAGGAAGTTGCTTTTATAAGATTGAACCTATCATTACTATTTTATTAGTGTATGTTGCATAAGTGTACATAGTTAGGGTTTTATAGCCTTAGAATTCATGATTTAGCCATTCTTCATGTTCCTTGTTTGGTTGTGTACTTGAGGTGGAATCATTTATTCGACTATCTATCGAGTCCTGTATCGTGTACGATTGGCATGCACAAAGCAAATGGCGAGGGTAGCATAGATCTTGTGAGACGGAGCGGTGCTGAGGAGCAGTCTAGAATGCGTACCTAGATGCTTAGTAGTGGTTATGAGGAAATGATAACATGGGTGTATAGATGCTCTTGAGGAATAGAGTTCTTGTGATTTAGGGTCTTGAGAGGACAACTTGAGACAAATACGGGTTGGTGTGGAAGGTAGTATTAGGCCCGTACTACTCAAAGCATCGGATTTGCACTCAACGCAAGAAAGAATCTTAGGGAACTAAAGAACTTGTAGGAGCGTGTAGTGTTTGTGTATGTGCTTTAGCATGAGTCTGATGGTTTTCTTGTATGTTTCAGTATGGTGGTTACCCGAGGTTCAGGCTCCAACAACTTGAGAGGTTGAGTGCCAATGATGATGAGATCCGTAGGATCGTTACCGCTGAGGTGGCTGCGGAAATCAGAGAGGCTATACTAGAGATTTTTAGGTATATTAAGACCATGCTGATTGAGTCTTTTGATGAGTGTTATGCCGCCATCACTGAATCTGCTGGTGCCGCAACCACCACAACCGTTGTTGCTGCGAGACCGCATGGGGGTAATTTGTTGTGGTAGCGGGAGTTCAACAACACGAAGCCACCAAAGTTTGGTGCATACCAGGACCTGATTGCTGGAGAATTTGAGGGTTCATTTCACGTTGAATCTACTTCGCTTGGGAGCGAAGGATTGATGGAAATTTGTGACGACTGACTATTCTCTTGCAAAGCATTTTGCAGTGACCTAGGAGAGATTTATTGAGATGTATAGAGATGAGTTTGTGCCAGTGGTTGAGAGAGAGAGGTTTTCCCAAGAGTTCTTGTCCTTCAAGTAAAAGACAGAGACAGTGACAGAGATCACCAGGATGTTCCATGATTGGGCCATGTTTTGCCCTGAGCACATGTCGTTGGAGCAGGCACGTGTGAGTTGGTATCTGAGTATTATGAGGAGAGATATCCCTGAGTTCATGGTGAACACTTCGTGTTAGATATTGGTTGAGCTGCTGACCAATGCCAGGAGGAGGGAGATTGTGACATCCCCAATTTCACGGCCAGAAAAGACCGATTTTGTTTATGCTTTATAAAAGTCAGAGTACCTCTTTTTAATAAAAATGTGCAGAATTTTTTCCCAGTGAAACATGATAAATACGTTATCAGGGCATTTCCGAAGAAAAATATTTTTTATTCATTTTAAAACATTTGGGATGTCATCGTCAATATAGAAACATAAGCATAAAAACAGAACTTACATTCATTATCGCTAGTGATTTATATCTCCTTAATCTCTCAGTGTAATGTGACTTCATATCAATACCTGTGATATAAATAAACTAAGTGGGCTAGGTTGGGAAACCTGGTGAGTACATAGGGTTTTCAACCCACAATAATATAATTATTATGTTTAATCATCAAACAGTTAACCTAATTACCCATCCCAATTATCTTCTTTACTATTAAGGATCTACCCTAAGAATCAGCTATTTTTCATTCATTCATTCCTAAGGATTATCCTAAGGAATAGGTACGAAGTCCATCGTTGTCAATGACACAGCTGTGAAGCACAACTGCTAGTTCTATCACTTAGGCGCAACTGCCAGAATTGTGACATTATATGAGGTGCATCTGCCAGTATCATCCTTTGAGCACAGCTGCTAGGGTTATCTCGTTTATTGACAGTATCGTTTGCGAGAGTCCACTCGCAATACATGTCAATGGGTTTTTAGAGTACACCGGTGAGCACATCGTTCACAACACCTACAGGTTGCGAGCCTGCTAGTGTTCCACTGGACTGTCTAGAATAGTCTGTGGTTGTCATCCATACTCTGCTAGATGACGAGGCCAATTTTTGGGAACAAGGCTTCTCACATCGTCCACCTCTCACCCTTACCTCATGATCTATATCACCTCTCAACTCATCATCCAACTCATATTTCATCTACCCATGTTTTACCCAATATATTATGTACATATAAATACATATAAAGTTTAAATCATATAAAACTTGTATAAAATCGTTCTTCCAGCATAGATAGCAAGTATACAGATAATATGCACACGTAGCATGTAGTTTATATAAAATACTTCATATCTATGTGTAAGATGAAAGGGACCATGCACTCACTTGAAAAGGTGGTGATTCCGAACTCAGATAACGCTTCGCTTCTTAAAAATAATTTCCTTCGACGAAACCTAGTATTATTACCACTAGAGTTTAGTCTATTATTCGTCGAGACTAATTAATAGTTTAGCGATTATTACTATTATATAAGCGTTAAACAATACTTATATAACCCATAATAATAGCCCAAGTACTTATTATAAGTTCCTAATAACGTTACTAGTCCTTCAATTGACACTTTGCCAAAGAATTAGTCTAAGGTTCCCAAATGTGAAAGTTTTTCATTCATCATACAATGCACATTGCATGATTCCAAGTTTCTGTCCAATTGAAACTTGGGTGATGAGAAACTCTCCCTATTTGGTAAAATTTTGACATTTCCACAAATAACACAATTAAGAATCAAATCCATTATGCTAATAATAGAAACATTCAAACATCAATACATGCCATTGCAAGGATAAATAAATAAGATAAAGTCAAAATTCATTTTATTGCGGAAAAATTTTGTCCTTACAATTCAACTCAATTGAAAAACTATGTTATTACATATTTCTTAACAATCTATTCTAACTCCAAGTAGTAGCTCAAGAATCCAATCTTCAAGTAATGCGATCGAAATCCATTTCTTCACGATCAGATTCAGCTCACTTCTCCCCTTAAGCTTCCTCTCTTTTCTTCGATCCTACAAAACATCAAAATGCAATCTTATCACATCATGTATTAAGAATCTAGAATAGGAATTTAAAAGAGTTAGATAATGGATTTTACCTGAAGTGGAGCCAAACGACTTGACTCTCCCATCTCTTAGATCTCTTAGGTAATTTGGGCAGCTTCGTCTCCAATGCCCTTTCTCTTGGCAATAAAAGCAAATGGACTCCTTTGGCACAACACATTGGACAATCACAGACTTAGTTCTCTCTGGACTTCCAATGTTGCCAGTGTCCATTGAAGTTTGGGAGTTTGATTCACTAGACAAATTTGCTTGACCAGCACGCCAAATCATTGCTGATTCAGCAACTATAAGCAAATAGGTGAGATCAATTAGGGTCACGTCGTGGTCCATCATATAGTACTCTCTAACGAACTCACTATATGATTCAGGAAGTGACTGAAGAACCCAGTCAACAGCCAACTCACTTGAAATCTTGACAACCAACATGATTAACCTATCAATGTGTGTTTTCATCTCTAAGACGTGCGCACACATAGGTTTCCCATCTTCGTGTTTACTTGCCAAAAAGGTATTGAGTGAGCTTGAACTTTTCAAGCCTTTGAACTTGTGGGTCAGGGAGAACAATTGGAGGAGGTGGAGGAAGTGAAGCATGACTCTCATTTCCTTGATCGTATCTCGGAACGTCATCTTCATTTGGAAAGCTTGTTCCAAAGGATTTGGGAAGACTATTGTAAGATTCAGACATCTACAAAACGGGAGAAAATTCAAGTTAAGTTGATTAGAATTCTTGATGCAACACCCAAATGAAACATCAAGCTAGGATCCAACACAATACTCTACAACCTAGAAGAGGGATGCCGTAATCTAGTTGCAGAATATTTGAAGGTAGGTAAATGACGATTTACCAATTTCCACCATGAAAAACGAAAAAGAAGTTTAAGTTTTAAATGAATTGAAACTCCTAGATCTTTTGAGACTCATTGAACTCTTCAATGGCATGTTTAATCTCGATTATGCCCTACTATTCGTGACTGGGATGCCGAGGATCACAAACAAGGTGTGAATAACCATACGAATCACGTGGTGCACCCAATGTTACTATCACCTAATCAATGTGCCGGTTAGCCACACACGCTCCATTGATCTATGACAAACATCGAGTCACCCTTCGCTACCAATGTCATCCCCAAATTAGTGTGCCGGTTAACCACACACGCTCCACTAACGTTTGACAAGGGTACGAAGTGTAATTCCATGGGTTAGCATACAATTTCACCTTTTGCCTAAAGTAACTATGATTTGGGAATTTGAAAAAAAAAACATTTAGTTACTTTGTACTTCATTATACTTATAATGGAAGGTTTCTGTCCTATCCTACCCGTTCGGCTAACGACCCTCCACTAGTCAAGAGTGCGGTGGGTAAGAGTGGATACCCATTCAATCGCCATTTTATAGGCAATTTCCTTAAACACCCCTTATAGACTAGCTTCGTGAATGAGGCCTACTAACGGTAAGACTGAATTTTTAGTTATACATATATAATATTAAACTTTTAATGTTATATATAGTATAAGGGTGTATTTTAGACTTTTAAAATACTAGGTGGTTTAAATTATGCTTTTAATTAACCAAAATCATTATGGATTTATTAAATCTCTTTTAATTATACACTTAATTAATTTAATAAAACCATAAGGGTTTAATTTGAACTTTTCAAAATCAGGGTTTTGGATTTTAGACTTTCAAAATTAACTTTTAATCAACAATTTAAATTCCAAAACTTGAGGGCAAGTTTTGAAACTCTTCAAAACAATTAGGTTTTAATCTCACTTAAAATTTTGAATTTGAGACATTTAAATTAAAATTTTAAATATTAAAACTGTTGATTTAATAATTACCATAAATTAAACAATTAATTTAAATTATTAAATCACAAGGGATTATCTAGATCATGAGGATAATTACCAATTATACATCTAAGATATCCAAATCCCTTGAATCCCTCTCTAAATCTCGAAAATAAGGGATGGGATAATTCAAGATCTTTAATTACCATATATAACAATTAAAAGATAATTACAAGATATGGGATTATCCAAATCCCTAAAATTTAGGATCTAACCTTGGGGAAGGAGGTAATTTCGAAATCCAAGGGTTGGAAAACCCTAGATTTCAAAATCTTGGAGGCTAAGGAAAGGATTTGGGAAACCCTAGCAAAAATCGCCATCTAGGGTTTAGCAACCCTAATTGCGAAAAATACCTAGCCTTTAGGGTTCATTAGCCATAAACCCTAATATGTCAAGTTCATAAATTTGAATAAAAGCTAATTGAAAACAAAAACCAATGGCTCTGATACCACTGATGTGTTTAATACAAACAATCCTATGTGTGCATGCAACCTTAGTATTGGATCTATGTTTTCACTATTAGTTATACAGCTTTATGAACACAAAAAGAAACCTGGCATGCTACTATAATTTTCGAAATTCATATATAAAGCTAGAATACATACCTTTTGTTGTTATATAGCAATAACAACTAGTTCCTTGAATTTCCTTAGCTCTTGAAAGCAAGTACCACAAGTGTAGTACCTCTAATGGAGTCACAAACACCATATGCAACTTGGATGAAGAGGAGAAGAAAGGGAGGCACCAAAAACGGCTGGAAACCCTAATGGAAGACTTGTTCACGTTTTTGGGGCATAGGGGCCCTTTATATACATGTAGGCTATTAGGGTTTACAACTAGGAAACCCTAATTTGACTGCTTAGGCCCTAAGCAGCCCATGGACTCCTTAAACATATCCCTTGGACGATTTCTAATGGGCTACCCATAGAATTCGTCCAACCTATATATTATTTGGTGATCCATAGCCCAATTATAATTATCTTATAATTACAACTTCAGTCCCCTAAGTTTAATTAATCTCTTTTAGCCACAAAATTAATTAACAATTAATTCTTGACTAATATTAATTAAACAATATGATTTCTCCTTTAATATATTATTCTCATAATATATTAATAAATCATATTTAAACCTTTCTCTCCTTAAATCATCCTACATATTGCTATGGTGAAGGCAACCCAAAAGGACCATGCTCATAATCGGGTCAAGTACATACCAAAATAGTTATGGACTTAGACACTAATCCAACAGTCTCCCACTTGGATAAGTCTAATAACTATTTTCCGTATGACTTCAGAACCTGATCAGCAATCGTAGCTTTCAAAAGCCGCTGTCAACTCTGATCTTATCAGATAGCGTGTCCTCTAGATAAGGGATTATATATTCCTCCATTCTCAAGATATCGTATAGACAAAAGACATGAATTTCAATCATTCTCTCTATACCTTTTCCCGACTTCCGATTCATGACGACTGATAACAGACTACAATTGAACACATCAACTTAGTCCCGGCTTGGCCAAGCGCTTAGATGTCATCACTAAATCATCGAGAGGCCCACATATATCGCTTTTATCCCACTTTGGGTAAAAGGAATGGATAAACTTCGACTCAAATGCTCGCTTGCATTTACTGATCGAATCACACACAACAATAAGTTTTATAACACCAAGTTACTGGTGCGTTTACTTATTATCAATGTGTAACTGACCAACAAATAACAACTCACACGTCTCGGTTTCAAGAATATACAATATTATCGTCTCACTAATCACTCGTGATAAAACCGTGAAGTGATCCAAGTGAGCGTGGGTTTAATCCAATACTTTAATCTTATCAAAGCATTCACGAACTCTGCAGCAAACTTGTGCCATGTCTAAACACTTCAGACAATCTACAGACAGATTCATGACAGTCTTTATTCATACCTACTCCCAACGTATGACCAACTGTGGATGTTTGAATAACCTAGTTATTCCGGAAGTCAAAAACATGCAAATTGAAACATGACAACAATACTTAATCCTATATGGCCCCAAACTTGTGAGAGTAAATAAAACCCTTCTATTTATCCACCATATTGATTACTCATTATTTATCATTTAATGTTTCGGATAATCAACTCATTACTTGAATCATACCAACAATTGTCCCATGCTCTAAACATGCACACTTTGTTTCCTATGGTCCATGCTTTGTGAAATAGATCACCTGAAAACTTTTCCAATGATGCTCATTTCACAATTCCTTAATCCTAATTATTAGTGTAGGAACACAAGGTTCTTGCCACTACTATAATATGCTAGATTCTAACATTTTACGCAACGATCCTTTCGTAAAGTCATAACACAAAAATCACCAAGACTTGGCTAATGAAATTACAAGGTGCTTTCTTAGAAATTGTTACAAGACAATTCCATAGATGTGAAGTCTCACATTCAAAGTACATTCCTTTGAACATCCTTCTTGCATAAAAGTTTCTAATCTAGGCATAGACTCTCAATATCCAACTCCCAATATGGAAACATTTCCACATTTGCCATATGACAACTCATTCTTAATAGAATCTTATCTATTCGTAATAATGTCGATATGGTCCATCCAATACCATACTTTCAACTACTTACAAACGATCAATCCTCAGCGAACTTTGGATCATCCTTTGATAGTTATTAAATTCTTTCAGTCAAAACCAATTCTATTCCTTTTTCCCTCTTAATGCGCTAGACATTTGGAAAATTTTAGAATGGTAAAATACTATAGCATTTACAATCGATCCTATACCCGAAGCGTATGGGACATGATGCATAATGTCTTACATAAAGATATGATACTTTACCAATCTTTTGCCATAATATTTTATGTGTCATATTCTCACAATTCGAACTATGAAGAGGGATGCCGTAATCATAATCGAATTTTAAGAACACACAATGTATCCTTGGACTGAAAATATTAAAATTTCTTAATCTAAGCTTTAGATTTTGAAACGGAGTATAATATTCTCTCCCTTAATTATAGCAAAACAACTTTTCAACCATGCAACTTTGCAAATGGAATCTTTGTTTTTCTATAATTAATATTGCTAACTTGCAATACTCGCCATAACAATCATACAAGCATAACACTTATGCTCCCACTATCATGATGATTATCATATAAGCATAACATTTATGCTCCCACTAGCTTTGACATGTATTCAGAAAACAAATGAACTTTCAGAAAACAATGCCAATTGAATCTCTGAAATCCATATTTCTAATACCAGATGCTTCGATAAGCCTTTATCTAAGCTTCTTAACCTTATACACCTTTGCCTTAGATAGCTCATATGTGTGTTTAAACAATTCATAACTTATGTTACTAAGTTCCAAATGTTGAAACTAATTGCCAAATCTCACAATTCGAACTATGGAAAGGGATGCCGTAACCATAATCGAATTTGAGAATACAATTTTCACAATTGCTATCTTCTTAAAATCTCTCTTAGTGGAAGCATTTCCTCACAGTCATTTTCATGAAGGAGGGAATCTTATGACACTTAGATTTTATGGTGTATGAGATCCTATCCATGTGAATTTGCCAAAAACAAGGTTTGCGACAAATCCAAACTCATATGGACTGAACTTTCTTAATCTTGATTTCTTGCCCTATGGTAACACGAGTGCCCACCACGCCTTCCAAGTAGTTTAGTAACTTGTCCTTACATATCAATTTACTTTCCATCGACTAAGGCTTTAGTGTGTATTCAAATGAGAACTCATAGAACTCATATACACAATTAACTCAATTGGAATGGCACAGAAACAAAACAATGTCAGCACGATAGGTTGTAAACCTCAAGTCGTGTGCTAGTGATGATCGATAAGGTTTATTCTTGATTTGTTCTTGAAACCTTTTCAAGACCATTAAGACTCCCACTGACTTCTTGACATATAAGATTCTCTTGTCAAGAAACATTTCTTGACAAACAAATATTCAATAGTTAGTGAAGCATTTATCAAGACAAAACACTTCACACAATTGGTCCTAGTTGGTCTTTGTCTTATCCAAGACAGCACAACTTACCAATTTCAAATGTGCAAGAATAAGAAAACTTTTCCAAATTCCACATTTGATGAGTGTTATAAACCTACTTAAGACTTTTCACTCAATGTCACAATCTTGACTCTAAGACTTGATATTGGAACGAAGTATGATTGACTCTTTGATTTAACCATTTCTACAATTCTCAATTCCTCTTCTTAGACATGCAATCGCACTAAGACTCACTTAGAGGATCAATTGAGACATGGTTCTTAATCATAAAGACTTATCATAAAACACAATAAAAGGTACTCTCCCTTCTTCTTAGAATAGAGAAACTTTTATCTTTCTGCCTACTTGATTCTTCTTTATTCGTTCTACTATTCATTGAAACTCTTTCAATCAACTTAGAATTATACTTAATCTTATAAGTATAACCATATTTACCAAACTTTAGTAAATCATGACGAATATCTTTGTCACTCTTGTGGTAGACTTGATCAACGTACGACCTAGTGTACTCGATCTCCTAGTCCTTCAATTGACACTTTGCCAAAGAATTAGTCTAAGGTTCCCAAATGTGAAAGTTTTTCATTCATCATACAATGCACATTGCATGATTCCAAGTTTCTGTCCAATTGAAACTTGGGTGATGAGAAACTCTCCCTATTTGGTAAAATTTTGACATTTCCACAAATAACACAATTAAGAATCAAATCCATTATGCTAATAATAGAAACATTCAAACATCAATACATGCCATTGCAAGGATAAATAAATAAGATAAAGTCAAAATTCATTTTATTGCGGAAAAATTTTGTCCTTACAATTCAACTCAATTGAAAAACTATGTTATTACATATTTCTTAACAATCTATTCTAACTCCAAGTAGTAGCTCAAGAATCCAATCTTCAAGTAATGCGATCGAAATCCATTTCTTCACGATCAGATTCAGCTCACTTCTCCCCTTAAGCTTCCTCTCTTTTCTTCGATCCTACAAAACATCAAAATGCAATCTTATCACATCATGTATTAAGAATCTAGAATAGGAATTTAAAAGAGTTAGATAATGGATTTTACCTGAAGTGGAGCCAAACGACTTGACTCTCCCATCTCTTAGATCTCTTAGGTAATTTGGGCAGCTTCGTCTCCAATGCCCTTTCTCTTGGCAATAAAAGCAAATGGACTCCTTTGGCACAACACATTGGACAATCACAGACTTAGTTCTCTCTGGACTTCCAATGTTGCCAGTGTCCATTGAAGTTTGGGAGTTTGATTCACTAGACAAATTTGCTTGACCAGCACGCCAAATCATTGCTGATTCAGCAACTATAAGCAAATAGGTGAGATCAATTAGGGTCACGTCGTGGTCCATCATATAGTACTCTCTAACGAACTCACTATATGATTCAGGAAGTGACTGAAGAACCCAGTCAACAGCCAACTCACTTGAAATCTTGACAACCAACATGATTAACCTATCAATGTGTGTTTTCATCTCTAAGACGTGCGCACACATAGGTTTCCCATCTTCGTGTTTACTTGCCAAAAAGGTATTGAGTGAGCTTGAACTTTTCAAGCCTTTGAACTTGTGGGTCAGGGAGAACAATTGGAGGAGGTGGAGGAAGTGAAGCATGACTCTCATTTCCTTGATCGTATCTCGGAACGTCATCTTCATTTGGAAAGCTTGTTCCAAAGGATTTGGGAAGACTATTGTAAGATTCAGACATCTACAAAACGGGAGAAAATTCAAGTTAAGTTGATTAGAATTCTTGATGCAACACCCAAATGAAACATCAAGCTAGGATCCAACACAATACTCTACAACCTAGAAGAGGGATGCCGTAATCTAGTTGCAGAATATTTGAAGGTAGGTAAATGACGATTTACCAATTTCCACCATGAAAAACGAAAAAGAAGTTTAAGTTTTAAATGAATTGAAACTCCTAGATCTTTTGAGACTCATTGAACTCTTCAATGGCATGTTTAATCTCGATTATGCCCTACTATTCGTGACTGGGATGCCGAGGATCACAAACAAGGTGTGAATAACCATACGAATCACGTGGTGCACCCAATGTTACTATCACCTAATCAATGTGCCGGTTAGCCACACACGCTCCATTGATCTATGACAAACATCGAGTCACCCTTCGCTACCAATGTCATCCCCAAATTAGTGTGCCGGTTAACCACACACGCTCCACTAACGTTTGACAAGGGTACAAAGTGTAATTCCATGGGTTAGCATACAATTTCACCTTTTGCCTAAAGTAACTATGATTTGGGAATTTGAAAAAAAAAACATTTAGTTACTTTGTACTTCATTATACTTATAATGGAAGGTTTCTGTCCTATCCTACCCGTTCGGCTAACGACCCTCCACTAGTCAAGAGTGCGGTGGGTAAGAGTGGATACCCATTCAATCGCCATTTTATAGGCAATTTCCTTAAACACCCCTTATAGACTAGCTTCGTGAATGAGGCCTACTAACGGTAAGACTGAATTTTTAGTTATACATATATAATATTAAACTTTTAATGTTATATATAGTATAAGGGTGTATTTTAGACTTTTAAAATACTAGGTGGTTTAAATTATGCTTTTAATTAACCAAAATCATTATGGATTTATTAAATCTCTTTTAATTATACACTTAATTAATTTAATAAAACCATAAGGGTTTAATTTGAACTTTTCAAAATCAGGGTTTTGGATTTTAGACTTTCAAAATTAACTTTTAATCAACAATTTAAATTCCAAAACTTGAGGGCAAGTTTTGAAACTCTTCAAAACAATTAGGTTTTAATCTCACTTAAAATTTTGAATTTGAGACATTTAAATTAAAATTTTAAATATTAAAACTGTTGATTTAATAATTACCATAAATTAAACAATTAATTTAAATTATTAAATCACAAGGGATTATCTAGATCATGAGGATAATTACCAATTATACATCTAAGATATCCAAATCCCTTGAATCCCTCTCTAAATCTCGAAAATAAGGGATGAGATAATTCAAGATCTTTAATTACCATATATAACAATTAAAAGATAATTACAAGATATGGGATTATCCAAATCCCTAAAATTTAGGATCTAACCTTGGGGAAGGAGGTAATTTCGAAATCCAAGGGTTGGAAAACCCTAGATTTCAAAATCTTGGAGGCTAAGGAAAGGATTTGGGAAACCCTAGCAAAAATCGCCATCTAGGGTTTAGCAACCCTAATTGCGAAAAATACCTAGCCTTTAGGGTTCATTAGCCATAAACCCTAATATGTCAAGTTCATAAATTTGAATAAAAGCTAATTGAAAACAAAAACCAATGGCTCTGATACCACTGATGTGTTTAATACAAACAATCCTATGTGTGCATGCAACCTTAGTATTGGATCTATGTTTTCACTATTAGTTATACAGCTTTATGAACACAAAAAGAAACCTGGCATGCTACTATAATTTTCGAAATTCATATATAAAGCTAGAATACATACCTTTTGTTGTTATATAGCAATAACAACTAGTTCCTTGAATTTCCTTAGCTCTTGAAAGCAAGTACCACAAGTGTAGTACCTCTAATGGAGTCACAAACACCATATGCAACTTGGATGAAGAGGAGAAGAAAGGGAGGCACCAAAAACGGCTGGAAACCCTAATGGAAGACTTGTTCACGTTTTTGGGGCATAGGGGCCCTTTATATACATGTAGGCTATTAGGGTTTACAACTAGGAAACCCTAATTTGACTGCTTAGGCCCTAAGCAGCCCATGGACTCCTTAAACATATCCCTTGGACGATTTCTAATGGGCTACCCATAGAATTCGTCCAACCTATATATTATTTGGTGATCCATAGCCCAATTATAATTATCTTATAATTACAACTTCAGTCCCCTAAGTTTAATTAATCTCTTTTAGCCACAAAATTAATTAACAATTAATTCTTGACTAATATTAATTAAACAATATGATTTCTCCTTTAATATATTATTCTCATAATATATTAATAAATCATATTTAAACCTTTCTCTCCTTAAATCATCCTACATATTGCTATGGTGAAGGCAACCCAAAAGGACCATGCTCATAATCGGGTCAAGTACATACCAAAATAGTTATGGACTTAGACACTAATCCAACATAGACTCAGGTCTCTTAGAGTCTTCCAGAACAGACTATACGTTTCTTCATGTTCTAATCACATCTTAAAAGGTAGCATTCCTAGCTACAAGCAACTATCGTGATACCTCTACCGATCGCTTTGATTATCTTTTATTTCAATCTTCCGACTTAAGTCAGATGCTACATCAAACTTGGTTCTCTGAACCACATAACATACTTATCGTAGTCGGACTCAGTTCTATATGACCACTAGGGTCGGAATAACAATCATCCTCTTAGTCATTACCGAAACGATGGTAACCAACATATATTAATAAAACAATATCAATTACTAGCTTCTTGGTAACCTTGTGTTGGTGTTGTCCAGATATGTCACCAATGCGGTGAAATTGGACACTTCAAGAAAGATTGCCCGATAGCGAAGAACTCGGGTGCTGATGGGAAGATCCTCAAGATCACAGCTGCAGGAGAAACTACGTCGGACCCTCGTTAATGTAATTTAGGCGTGTTGTTGTAACAGACTTATAAACTATCCAGAACTAGTGCAACTAGAGTCTTATCTTTTTGCAAGATCCTGTCAGTATAAGGATGCTCGTGCTGCGTATACTTGTCTTTTGTAGTATACCTCATTCGCAGCAATGGTCTTGTTGTAGTCTAAAGTATTGTAACTCTGTTGATGGTTGCACGGTTGTGTTTTGTCTGTAAAACGTCTTATGTTCAAATCTAATGTCTTTAAGTTTCAGTATGATTCCGATATTATCATACGACTCGATCCAATTTGATCCTCACAAAAAACAGCTTCATACGTACGTCTCCTTATCAGTAAACGTCTTTTTAGCAAAACTGTCATATCAGAACACCGAAGTACTCATGCGTGGAGTACCTCTTAGTTCTTCTCTTTTCCGAAGAAATCCCCGATGTACCACTCGTGCAGTACATCAAGTTCAATCCAAGGATTCATACGATTGATCTATCACTGAGGAATGTATGCATAAGAGTGATATATAATCAAGGTTCTACAGGTTTAGAATTGATGATTCCACTTTAACTTCTTTTTCCTCGATGGGATGTGAGCTTAAAGAAGAATCAGTTATTCGACTACCTTTTCAATCTTAATTATATACGACTCGTATACACGATATAGTGATCGTTGAACCAAGTATGAATTCTAATATCAACTTCAGGACGGAGAACTGCCCAAGTCTACGAGTAATCGCATCGTCATGTGAACAAACTTAGAACCCAGTATGACTCCTGTAAACAGATCGCCCTATAGTCTAAACACCTACGGAGATACCAGAACAGCCCGGACAACATAGAGAACTACACAGAAATAGAATTAGAATACTAGGCTTCTCACCCTGGAGAACACCGATCATATTCTACCAGAGATCGACGGATTGCATCGTATGTAGCTCGGATATCGAGGACTCTATCAAGATTTTTCATTAGAAATCGTTATCTCTGCCTCGCATAGATGAAATGGTTGAGCAAACGCAAGGAAAGAATTTCTTTCAGGAATGGATATGAGATCCGAATATCACCAGTTCGAGTGTTAGGGAAGGATGTCCGGAAGACTATCTTCCGAACTCGATGCGGACATTTCAAGTCCGTAGTGATACCCTTCGGATAGGACCAATACGCCCCTAGTTTTCATGAGCTAAAAGAGTAGGGTACGTCTTGCTTACTTGGATCAGTTCGTCATTTCTCCATGTAATGACTTACTTATCTACCCCCGTAGTAAGAAGAAACCCATGGAAACATTACCTTCAGAGGTACTTTTCGCGAAGTTCTCTGGGCACGAGTTTTGAAATTGAAGAGTCAAATTTCTATGACACACTGTTAGTGATGTGGGAATTTCTGAGTACTCTTTCAATTTGTCAAAACCGTTGAGAATTAGTCGACACCAGAGACGCCGACAGACATTCGCCAAATTATAGGTCTTACAGACCTACTGTCATAGTTCATCCAGAACTCCTCGTAAATCACAGAAACCCGTACGACTTTGACCCAGCAAGGGGTGGCCTTTGACATGGAAGATAAGCAAATGAAAGAACCTTTGGAATTCCAAGTGAGAGACCAAGTTCTTTAGGAAGTCTCACTCTGGGAATGGCTTAATACGCTTCGTAAAGCGTGGAAAGCTAAATCCAAGATAGATAGGACCTCCGAGATTCTTACCAGAATCGGTCTTGTATCTCGTAGACTAGATCTACTCCGCGGACTCAGTAACGTACATTTACTCTTTGCGTCTCGATCGTTAAACCGTACCTTTCCATTAGGACTTTAGTAAGTCTACTCGTCGAGATCCTCGCCTTCGTATTAGAACTGTAGTGACCCTCGACCGATAGGTCAAGCGGACAAAGCAACGCCGTCGCCCATTAGTGAAGGTTCGTTGGGATTCCAACCGAGAACCCGATTTCAAGAGGAGCGCTAGAACCAATCGATTAGGAAGTTTCCTCCTCATGACTCGAGCATTCGTACCTACTTCCTTGCCTAAATTCTAATTTCGAGACGAAATTCCCTTTAACAGGGGGATAATGTGAGAACCCGAAATTTCCATTCCGAACAAACCATATCAAGCCAATAGAAGTTAGAACAGTTACTGTGAAATTCCAGACTTTGGGTATAAGTTTGATAGTTTTTCAGAATTTACACTTAAGGAGATATCAGGAGAGTGGATGCACTAGGGTTTTGTGCAACACTGTTATTCCAATACTCTAGGATATTAGAGTTTATTCCGGGAATAAAATATTTTTCTGCCAAAAATCCCAGGACTATATATAGAAATCCGAACCATATTCATTCATTAGTTACAATTCCAACTAGAGAAAAGCCGAATTCTCTCTCACGGATCTTCGGGTTTTTATCCCAAATTGTGAGTACTTCTATCTAGTTGTATTATATATCTTAGATTATGTTTTATAACATCAAAATCGGATCAAAACCCCAAGATTTCGGAGTTTACCGCCCAAGAACACTTGGAGAGTAAACTCCTTTTTAAGGGCCAAAAGAGGCCCAATGTCCCTCAAAGCCTCGGAACTCAAACTAGAAGCCTCCATTACATGTTTTAGACCACAAATCAATTAGAAACAAAGGCAAGGAAGTTCTTGGGCCGTGAACTCGATGTTTAGGTGCCAAAATGCCTTAAAAACCTTCCTTAATCCAAGAGACTAATTTATACATGTACCTTAAAGTGTGTATAGCCTAGAAAACATAAGGAATCACAAGGATAAAGGAGTTTACGGCCAAGAAAAGTTCTTGGGCCGTAAACCCCTATAAATGGGACAAATGACACCCTAACTCCTTCCTTATGCCTAGAACAACATAGATCATATCCTTGAAGTGTTAGGAACCTCAAAACATAAAATGGTACTCCTTACCATGAGTTTACGGCCGTAAACTCATGGGGGAGTGGTCCCAGGGCCGTGAACATCAAGTAAGGCCATTTTAAGGCCTTAAACCCACCCAAACACTTGTTTAAGCCTTGAAGCACTTCACCACTTAAGTTGTATTAATGTTAAGCTTCATTTAGGGACTCTATAGAGAGTTTACGGCTAGGAGTTTACTCCCATGGGCCGTAAACTCCAACACATATGGTCTGTTGACCATAAACTCCCATAAGAGGTCTTGCACTCCTTTGTTGCAACCCATTAGCCTCCTAGCACTTGACCAAAAGTGTTTTCCTCACATTAGGATGTTTATACATGTTTAATTAGTGTTATAATCACTAATTGTTTATATACATATGTCTTCATATGTAATTAGGACCATTGTGTGTGTCAAAAGTCTTCACTTGACACCTAGCAGTCCTACCTCATCAGTTCATCCGAATCACCCACAACAGGTGAGTTCATACCCCTTAATCATGTTTTAACTGTTTTTAAATGTTTTATGGGGGGGATACAAGTAGAATTATGCTAATTATTATATAAATTACATGTGATTAATAAGCAACATTCAAATGATTGGCTACTCATTAGCCGTTTTATCAAACAGTTTCATTCAAATGTTTTTCATAAACACTTTTTGTGTTTAAAACTCCTTATTACACTGTACATTTTACTCTGTATGTTTTGTTTCAAACTTATTTACAATTGTGTTTCAAACAAATGTTTCTTTATACTAAACTGTTTTATCAAACCCATGCCTTCAAACCGTTTTATAGATTGACATCAAGTCGATCTTTTCTTAGATGATAATTATGTTCAAAGGTTTTACAAAACTTATTTTATTGCTTTTATATTATAAATTGCATGCTTCTATATGTATAGTTATATAAGAAATGTTTAAAAGACTTAGGAAGGTTATCCACCCTGTTTCCTTTTCCTCGATTTGGATGTAGTCTGGTGGGATATCGTGTACTTGTCCGAAGGTTGTTTAAATATTTGTTATATATCATGTGTACATATATAGTCATAAAGGTCCTTCCAGTTCATCCAATGCCTTTGGGTAGCAAGGGTATACATCCAGGTCCATACGTACCAGTTAGATTGCTAGTAAACTACCATATAGGTAGTTTAGGAAGATACTAGAACTATTACTAGAACACAATATCATACAATGAGTCAGTTCATTCATGAGTCAATACTTTCTACAACGTTACAGTACATTAGTATACTTGCTAGATAGAGAGAGCGCACATTACAGCTAGCACACGTAGAACATTACAGTACACTACTATACTATTACATGATCACACTTACATGAGTACAATTACATGATCACACTTACATGAGTACGCTTACATATACATAGAACAGACGTCACTAGGTGCTATAGCATGGAACCTGTTCAGGATCTAACTATACTCATGAATCATAACGCAATTGTGATCGTTATATCGAGTATACATGATCATAGTAATGTGGATGCTCACGGCTTGCATACATGCAGGGGTCGTGGGTAGGTCCCAAAATCCCTTCGATAGGGGAGCGTATAGTCTGGGATCTAGACATCACATTATACCTTATCTCTCAAATAAGGCAGTTGAGTACCGATGTAGTTATTTATATCAAATACTACATTACTTAGATGAATTACCCTAGACTTTAGGTAATTGGTACGGTTGTAGTTCGACACTACACCATAGTACTATTTCATTTTCCCATTACATTTGCTTCGTGAACATTCACACGACGCATGGTAATGTAGAATCTATCTTTTTGATTAATAGTAGTCAGACTTAGGAAAATGCACACTCTTACAAGAGACACACACAGACACTAGATGCCTTGGTAGAAGGCTACATATAGATCAGTTAAGTCTTGGTAGAAGACTCCCTGTTATAATAGGAATCATAGGGATTTCTAGGGTTTTTCAAACATTTACAGTTGTTTTACAAACATTTTCATACTTACAGTTCATATACACTTTTAATACTTACAATTCATATACATACAAATACTTACTTACAAATTAAGACACTAAAATACTTATGATCTCACCAGCTTCAAAGCTGATACTCGCTTTCAAAATTACTTGTATCCTCAGGTCATCATAGACAGGTACCGATGCAAGGTTAGAGAAGATGGAGCCCGTTCAAGACTCATCTTTCATTTTGATTTATGCTTTAGTGTCTATTATAATTTGACAGAACACACTTGTATAATAATTATATTATTAATGCAATGGATGATGTTGTTGCTTGTTTACTACTTTTCATTGTTGTGATACTGTACATGACGTCCTCCGCCCTAGAACGCTTCCGTCGTTCTTGGTTTTGGGGTGTGAAAGTAGCTGCCATTTTGACAGTTGGGCCAAAGTCTACAAGTAGTCCGTTAGCGAACCTATCTATCTTGGAGAGTTCAGTAGGCACCAAGTAGGGAAATAGTTTCATCTTCTCAGTGAATGTGGTGGCATACTCATCAACAATCATCTTCCCTTTCTTCAGGTTTTGAAACTCATTGTTTAGGCCTATCAGATCTATCTCTGAGCAGTACTGCATTTTTAACTGCTCCGTGAATGCTTCCCAAGACATTCGTATGGCTTCTCCTCGTGGCATTGTATCTGCCAGCAACTTCGACCAACTTAACACTCCGGTCTTTAGTTGTCTGACTACAAAGACTGTCTTTTGCTTATCGCTGCAGTCACAGCTCTTAAATACCATCTCCATCTTGGAGACCCCGTCCATAATCTCAGCCGGCTTCGGGCTTCCGGAAAGGCTTGGTGGCTTGGCATCCAAGAAGTTCTTATACATTCATCCATCCTTGTCGTTTCCCCTCTCCGGGCCATTCCTTCGTTCTCCTTGAGTCCCAACTTGACTTACAGGGCGGCTATAGTTCCCTTCCTTCGATTTCTCGGGAATTAGCTCAGGTTGCTCAATGGGCATGGAAGGTTCGTCCCTATTTTCATGCAACATCCTCCTTATTTCTTCCCTTTGTTCAGCTAGCATAGCCCAAATCATGTCTTGTACTCCAACCATGGTGATTGGTTCAGGTGCAGCTTCTACTACAATAGGTATTTGCTCAATCACTGGGGGTTGATTTCTGTTTCCGTTCGCGTTCCCGACTCCACTTCGGGGCGAAACGACGAGAATTAAGATAGGAAAGATTTTATTTACGAGCAACGTGTAAATCTTCCTATTACTTCAAAAAGTTACATGCCGGTTTTAATACCGTAATTAAACATTTAGAAATCTGACCACATAAAATTTCCAGATCTGGTCGGCAACAGATCATAGATCCAATCAAACAATAGCATAAATCATCACAAATCATTTAGCACATTAAAGCATTTTAGGCATCTTCCCTAATTAAGCTAGTGCTTGTGTCTATTCAGGTGTACTTCCTAAAATATATTAGACACACTCCTCACGGTCATCACTTAACATTCTAAGTTTAAGTCTAGAAATAAATCCTTATTCCTAGTTCACTTAAACTAATGCTCTGATACCAACTGTGACATCCCCATTTTCACGGCCAGAAAAGACCGATTTTGTTTATGCTTTATAAAAGTCAGAGTACCTCTTTTTAATAAAAATGTGCAGAATTTGTTCCCAGTGAAACATGATAAATACGTTATCAGGGCATTTCCGAAGAAAAATATTTTTTATTCATTTTAAAACATTTGGGATGTCATCGTCAATATAGAAACATAAGCATAAAAACAGAACTTACATTCATTATCGCTAGTGATTTATATCTCCTTAATCTCTCAGTGTAATGTGACTTCATATCAATACCTGTGATATAAATAAACTAAGTGGGCCAGGTTGGGAAACCTGGTGAGTACATAGGGTTTTCAACCCACAATAATATAATTATTATGTTTAATAATCAAACAGTTAACCCAATTACCCATCCCGATTATCTTCTTTACTATTAAGGATCTACCCTAAGAATCAGCTATTTTTCATTCATTCATTCCTAAGGATTATCCTAAGGAATAGGTACGAAGTCCATCGTTGTCAATGACACAGCTGTGAAGCACAACTGCTAGTTCTATCACTTAGGCCCAGCTCCAGAATTGTGACATTATATGAGGTGCATCTGCCAGTATCATCCTTTGAGCACAGCTGCTAGGGTTATCTCGTTTATTGACAGTATCGTTTGCGAGAGTCCACTTGCAATACATGTCAATGGGTTTTTAGAGTACACCGGTGAGCACATCGTTCACAACACCTACAGGTTGCGAGCCTGCTAGTGTTCCACTGGACTGTCTAGAATAGTCTGTGGTTGTCATCCATACTCTGCTAGATGACGGAGCCAACTTTTGGGAACAAGGCTTCTCACATCGTCCATCTCTCACCCTTACCTCATGGTCTATATCACCCCTCAACTCATCATCCAACTCATATTTCATCTACTCATGTTTTACCCAACACATTATGTAGATATAAATACATATAAAGTTTAAATCATATAAAACTTGTATAAAATCATTCTTCCAGCATAGATAGCAAGTATACAGATAATATGCACACGTAGCATGTAGTTTATATAAAATACTTCATATCTATGTGTAAGATGAAAGGGACCATGCACTCACTTGAAAAGGTGGTGATTCCGAACTCAGACAGCGCTTCGCTTCTTAAAAATAATTTCCTTCGACGAAACCTAGTATTATTACCACTAGAGTTTAGTCTATTATTCGTCGAGACTAATTAATAGTTTAGCTATTATTACTATTATATAAGTGTTAAACAATACTTATATAACCCATAATAATAGCCCAAGTACTTATTATAAGTTCCTAATAACGTTACTATAATTAAATATAAGCTATATTAAAAATAGCGTAGGAGTAGCTCACTTACAACGAGTTTTATAGAAAACTGGGGCTTTGCTTGGAGCAGCGTTCCCGAGCCGAAAATCTCTTCTTCTCGGAGCCGCCGAGCACTCCGGGGCTTTCGCCTCGTGCTAGGGAGGTTCCCTAGGCTTTTCGGGGGGTTTCGGGGCTAGAGAGAGGTTCTAGAGAGAGAGTAAAGAGAAGAAAGAATGGGAAAGATGTGAAGAAAATGAGGGTGGGAGAGGTTCTATTTATAGGGTGAAAATGGCTGAACTTAGTGCTACATGTCACCATCTAGTGGGAAGACTTGGGGAGAAAACAATGACCAAAATTGTGCCACATTACCCATTTTCGCACAGTACACTTCCGACTTCTAAAATTCGTAACTTTCACATACGACCTCCGTTTTTGACGTTCTTTATATCCACGCATAGGTAAAAATAAGATCTACAACTTTCATTTTGACTCTGTCGGCTAATTCTCGACCGATTCTAAATTTAACAGCACGAGGAGATTATGCTGTTAAATGTCCGCGTAAAATTCATAACTTCTACATACGGACTCTGTTTTCGTCCGTCTTTTTACTGTTGAGTTCCTATTAATGAGATATTCAATTCTAATTTAGGTCGCGTAGGCCAAAAAACCGCTCGATCTAAAATTCGAGTTTCGGGCTATGCAATGCTAAGCCAAATCTTAGAAAATTCATAGCTTCTTCATATGAAGTCAGATTTGGGCGTTCTTTTTTTTTTTGTATGTTCTCGGTTTAACGTATACTACAACTTTTGTTTAGATTTCTAAGGCTAAAAAGTCCTTCATCGTAAATTCACTATTTACATCTCCCGGTGTCGTGTCGGTTTTGCCATAAAACTTCGACGGACCATAACTTCTTTGTTATAACTCGGATTTCAACGTTATTTATATGTATGGAACCCTTGAGACGTATTCTAAAACTTGGTTAAGATTATTTTTTATAAATAATATTTTGTTAAAAATTTGTTTTCGACCCCTATTATCTCTAAATTGACTAGCCCGAATCTACAAGCGTTACATAGATTGAGCTGGAGAGACAAGCGAGAGAGGAGAGGGAGACTCTAAGGAGAGATAGGAGACCAGTGCAGTCGCAACTGGAAACTAAACGACCCAATGCCGCTGACTCGAGAGCTAGAGGCTAGAGGGGCCGCACTTGCAACAAGTGCAGAAAGGGTCATGAGGGACCCTGTCGGTCAAGGACTATTTGCTTCATGTATGGCTAGAGAGGCATATGGTGAAGGATTTCCCCAAGGGATTTCTGGTTTGCTTCAGTTGCAACCAAATAGGTCACCTGAGGGTCGAGTACCCCCAGCTTGCATTTAGGACAGTTCAAACTCTGGCCCCCACGACCTTGCGTATTACCGATGGTTGCCAGGGGACGGTCGAGACCCTGAGGGCTCGAGGGAGAGCATTTTAGTTGACAGCAGAGGAGGTCAGCGCAGCACCAGACGTTGCGGCTGGTATGTATTGTTTATTCATTTCTACTAATTTATTTATATTTTATTATGATATTGGTCATGTTAGGTAATTTCTTTGTGAACTTTGTACTCGCCCTAATGTTGTTTGACTCGGGTGCGAGTTAGTCTTTTATGTCATCATCCTTTTGTCATGGTTTTATTATTGCACGAGAGGCCTTAGTAGGCCATCGAGGGTCTCTATACATGATGATCATCTGGTCTTTTCCACTAATATCTATCGGAGCTATGTACTAGAGATTTTTGGTGTTGGGTATCCGATAGATCTTATCCTTATTGTGATGGGAGATGTCTGTGTTATCGTGGGTATGGTCGAGTTTAGCTGGTTTAGAGCTCTTATCGACCATGAGCAACAATTGATGACGATTTGATATCTTAGTGGGGGGGGGGGGGTGCTTACCATTTATGACGAGGGTACCAGGTTAGGATCAACTTTCTGCTCTGCCGCCAAGGTGAGGCAGTGTTTGCAGCTTGGGTGGATGGGATATGGAGCATATGTGGTGCATACTCAGGTTGATGAGAAGAGATCGGTTTCCATTTCATATGTTCCTGTTGTTCGTAATTTCCCTGATGTTTTCCCAGAGGATTTACCGGGTGTGCCTCTAGAGAGGCAGGTAGAGTTTCAGATCGATCTGATCCATGTTGCGACACCTATCGACCAGGAACCTTATCGCCCTGCACCACCCGAGATGCAGGAGTTACTTGCTCAACTTCAGGAGCTGTCAGGAAAGGTGTTTATTCAGCCGAGCATTTCACCATGGGGAGCATCAATCCTTTTTGTCAAGAAGAAGGATGGTTCACACCGTATCTGCATTGATTACCGGGAGTTGAACAAGCTCATAGTGAAGAACCGTTATCCGTTGCCAAGGATTGATGACCTCCTCGATCAGTTGAAAAGGGAATCATAGTTTTCCAAGATTGATCTTAGGCCTGGCTATCAACATATGAGTGTGCGTGAGGAGGATATTCAGAAGATGCTCTTCCAAACTCGTTAAGGGCATTACGAGTTCGTGGTGATGCCTTTTAGATTGACCAATGCACCGACAACATTCATGGATCTCATGAATTGGGTGTGTAGACCCATGTTGGACCAGTCAGTGATTGTCTTCATCGATGACAACTTGGTCTATTCAAAGACCAGAGAGCAGCATGAAGAGCATTTACACAAGATTCTTTGGGGTTTTGAGGATGGAGAGGCTATATGCCAAGTTCTCCAAGTGTGAGTTCTTGTTAAGCGAGGTTCATTTTCTGGGACACCTCGTCAATCAAAACGGCATCTTGGTTGACCCAGCCAAGATAGAGGCGGTGATGCAGTGGGAAGTACCAAAGTCTCCATCTAAGATTCAGAGTTTCCTTGGTTTGACAGGATATTATCGGAGATTCATTCGATATTTCTCCAAGATTGCAGTTCCTCCCATTAAGTTGAAAAGGAAGGATGTGGTGTTTAGATGGGGGCCTGAGCAGCAAGCCTCATTCGATACTCTTCACCAGAGATTCTGTGAGGCACCAGTACTTTCCCGCCCCAAGGGAGTTGAGGACTTTGTGGTTTATTGCGATGCATCCATTTTGGGATTTGGTGTTATGTTGATGCAGAGGGGGAATGTAATTGCATATGGTTCGAGGCAAATGAAGCCTCATGAGGAGAAGTATCCCACCATGATTTAGAAATAGGGGTGGTGGTTTTCACCATCAAGATCTGGCACCGCTATCTTTATGGAGTTCGATGTACCATCTACACAGACCATAAGAACCTGAGATATCTTATGAATCAGCCTAAACTGAACTAGAGGCAAATGAAGTGGGTAGATGTAGTGAAATATTATGATTGTGAAATTTTGTATCATCTAGGCAAGGCTAATTTGTGGCCGACGCCTTGAGCCGGAGGATGGTTAGTACCCCGATTTATGATGTGTGTTTGAGGATGATTGTGATGACTCCAGTCTTGGAAATGATCAAAGAATCACAGTCTAAAGCCATAAAGGAAGAGAATTGGAAGAGTGAACGGGTGGTTGATCAGGTTTCAGCCTTTGATATCGACAACATGAGCTATTGACTCTTCTTGGACGAGTTTGGGTACCGTATTCGGGTGGGGCTCGATGGGTGTTGATGGAGGAGGCCCAGAAGTCGATATTCTCCATTCATTAGGGGGTTACCAAGATGTATCTTGACCTGAAGCATAGTTATTGGTGGTTGTCTATGAAGAGGGATATGGACTAATTTGTAGAGTAATGCTTGACCTACCAGAAGGTCAATGTCGAGCACCAGTGCCATCACGACAAGTTGCAGCCTTTAGAGATTCCACTGTGGCAGTGGAAGCAGATTTTTTGGCCTCGTTTGTATTTCATGTATTTGTCAGTCAAGGCATGAGCAAAGTTTTTAATCGGTTATGCGTCAAACTATTTGTAGTTTCTAAGGATCTTTCATAGGAAAATAATTTTTTTTTTTCAGTTAACAAGGATATATATTAGAATTTAGTTATCACACTACAATAAGTGAGAAGGAAAACGGATAACAAACTGCGTCGATAAACCTTTTTATATGATAAAACTAATTCTTTTGAAGACTACACCCATAAATCTAGGTGATATAATATTGTTATGCATGATCCGTTGTACTCTAATAAAAAACTCAACCGCATCAGATGCGAAAAAACCAAACATATCAAACACAAATGATATGAATACGTGTTAATTTTATTAAAAAATCAATAAACATAAAAAAAGGCTTATGTAATTTAACAATGATGAAAAAAATAACAAATACATGATTCATTTTTTGCTTGTTTATAAATTTGGACTTGATTCGCATGTAATTTCGGCGGTTGGAATATTCATCGTGGACCCATAAAATAAAAACAAATAACAAAACAAAAAGACACTTATTCGTGATGAATCAAGACAAAAACATATAATGAACGGTTCATAGACTTTCATTTGTCTCAAAGCTTTTGACGTATTATCAAGATGCATAGTACCCTTTCTATGATTTTCATGGTTAAAAATTGACACAATCAAATCAATAAGCGAATGATTTAACATATACAAAATAAAACATCGTAAATTGTGAAACTCTTAGATGAAGAAAATTGTGACTCCCCTTTGATATACGGTTAAAATCAACTTTTTAACACACTTTTATGAGAACATTTTATTTCAACCAAGTGTTGATGATACTTTGATGTTTTTATTAGTGTCAGAACAATAGTTTATAATCGAAATGTTAATTATTACTAAGATGTTTTATAATCGAAATGTTTATTGGAATAGGTGTCCCGTATACCCGTGGCTTAAAACATCATACTCTATCATAATTGAGTTTTTGTGTATATGTGTGTGTGTGTTGGATGGGGTGGGGGTGGGGAGGGGAGAAGTGTTTATATATACTACACTTGTGGCTTAATAGAGTCCTACATGTTTTGATTTATGTTGGAGTCCCCTTTTATCTATAAACGCTTTTTTTAAGACTCAACATACATATTACACTTCAAACATTTTTACTAGTTGTTAAACTAATTTAACAACGACATTTAGCCGACATATGATGCCCGGGGGGGGGGGGGGGGGGGTGATGTTTTAGTGATCAGCTATTCTTTCTGTCATTTGAAGATTGTGCGAATTTTAATTTTGGATTTTATTGGTAATCTAATTGAGTAGTAACAATTTCTACTCGATTTCTCGTGGTTTGCAAATCAGTTGTATTTTGGCGATAACAGGACTCGAGTCAATCATTTTTAGGTGGGGGGGGGGGGGGGTGTAACATCCAATTTTTCAAACCAAAATTTTCATTCTAATTTCATATAAAACATTGTTCATAAAAAACATCTCAAGAAAGACTATAATATCAAATACAAATCCACATCAAAATATTAGTGTGTCCCAAAAATATCTAGAAACATAAGCTTCAGGCGAATATGTACAATTAAGCATTCGCTTTCCTGTAATCCTCAGAAGTTCCTAAAACACATTTAATCAACAACTTTAAACATAAAGCTTAGTGAGTTCCCTAAAATATCACATACTACACAACACATATATAACAACTATGGGTTAACAACAACTTTGGCGACTACCCGAAGTCTCAATGGACAAACAACACGCCCTTTGGGTTATCAGCAACCCTAGAGACTACTCGCAGTCTCGACACATATAAATCAACACAAACACAACAATTACACTAAGAGCCAGCTAATCGTCACACATATATATACAATTATTCTACCACATAGGTAAGAATAAGTAAGGAGACTCACCTGGTACTGATGACTGATAGAATTCACACCCGAACTGCCGAAACTAGACTCCACCTAATTAAATACACCAATTAACTTTAATTAATAAGTAAGGTATTTCCCACACACACTATTAAGCCCAAGAAAATTCTAGTCTACACTCAGAGTAAAAGACAGTTTTGCCCCCACAAAACCCCTCGCAATCCACCTAAGACACAAGTGGTCAAAGTCTATGAAACTCAACCCTTGGTCTGTTCGCTCGGCGTACTCAACTATATGCTTGGCATAGAGTAGAAATTAGGAGAGATGGGCTCACATCTGTCTATGTGGGGCGTAGCCAGACGTACGCTCAGTGTACATAAGCTGATGTCAAAACTTCCATATTACCGTGTTAGTCATTAAGACATTCCTGCCATACTTATATCTGGCCCGTAAAGAACGCCCTAGTCCATAAAGTCTCTGAGTTTAAGAATTTGCATGGCTAAAGAGAGCTTAACCTCAAAAAACCATAACTTCATCATCACCAAAAGCTCCAAAATACTTTCATGAGGAAAAGGAGAAGGCCAGACTAGCATTTTATGAATCACGACACTCTAAGACTTCTGAAAGGACAACTCAATAGCCCTAGAGTACTCCACATTCACAATGATCAAAGTCTTGGGACAAAAGAAACATAAAACCATGCAAAACAAGATCTAACAACATAAGTCCCAAGGTAAAAACTTTATACCTTTAGAAGATGGATAAGAGGTATAGACTATGGATCCAAAGGCTTGCAAACACCACCACATCTTGAATGATCCTTCCTTCACAACCAAGAGCACAAAAAGGTCATTCTCAAGCTTTAAATCACACTCACTAGGCTATGGTTTCATTCTAGGGTTTAGAGGGAATGGAGGTTGGATAAAAGGATGTCTAAAGGAGGGATAAGGTGATTAAATAGGGGTTACACCCTAAAATTTAGGGTTTAAGAACTACGTGAGTACACCCGACATACTCACATGTACACCCAACGTACTCCTTTCTCCGCCTTGACTCATCCGATGAGTTATGCCCGGCGTACAAGGCTAGTACGCCCAAGGTAAGTGGCCAAACTACAATTAAAACAACATGAAGGCTGAAAATGAAAGTACCTGGCAACGGGTGTTACAAATCTCCCCAACTAGAATCATTCTTCTTCCTTGAAGTCAGCCTTAGGGAACAAATCAGGGTAATACTCAAGAATCTCCGCCTCGAGCTCCGAAGTCCACTATGAGCTCTTTCGATGTTTCCACTGAACATTAACCAATTTCACTACCTTGTTCCTTAAGGTCTTCACCTTCCTATCTAAAATCGCCACCGGCCTCTCGATGCAATGCAGGCGATAATCGACCTGAATGTCCTCCAAGGGAACCACTTGATCTTTCTATCGCTTTTCCATGTTCTGTAAAAGGCTCACCAGTGCCCAAACAACTTTGGGTTCCTAAATCTACTTAATTCTTTGCAGATTATTCGCGACAAGCAGTTTGACGACGAATGGTATATTGATAGTGGCTGCTCGCGTCACATGATAGGGAGGAAGGAAGAGCTGAGGGAGTTTCGGGCTCTCAAAGATGGTGGATGTGTCAAATACAAGAACAACTCTTATAGCACAATAAAAGGCTACGGCAGGATCACGAATGGGGATTTCTCAATCCGTAAAGTTGCCTATGTGGAAGGATTACAACATAACCTGATCAGTGTTTCACAATTGGTTGTGGGGCCTAGCCTGAAGGTTTCGTTCGATGATGAAGGTCCAGAGACCATAGAGAAGAAAACGAAAACGGTTCTTTTGAAGTCACAACGAAAAAAAGAGATGTATCCGTTAAATCTAAATCCGATACGAGGGAAGCCTGCTATCTCCTTGTTAACAAAGGCTCAGTCTAATGATAGTTGGTTATGGCACAGAAGAATCTCGCACCTTAACTTTAAAGACATCAACAAGCTTGTTCTTGGTGATCATGTGCGAGGTCTTCCCCTCTTGAAGTTTCATAAGGATCATCTATGTGCTACATGTGAAATAGGGAAGCAAAGCAGGAAGAGTCATCCAACTCTTGTGAACACAAAGATTATTGAACCTCTTGAACTGTTACACATCGATCTTTGTGGGCCTTCGACAATTGAGAGTGTCGGTGGTAGTAAGTACATCCTTGTTATTGTCGATGATTTGTCTTGATTCACTTGAGTATATTTTCGTAAACAGAAATCAGAGGCGACTCCTAAACTCAAGAACTTTGTAAAACAAGTGGAGCTTCATCTACGAAAGGTGGTCAGAAATATTAGAAGTGACAACAAATTGGAATTCAAGAACAAAGATTTTGAAGAATTTCTAGCCGAAAAGGGAGTCGCACACAACATCTCTACTCCTTATACTCCTCAACAGAATGGGGTAGTTGAAAGGCGAAACCGTTCGTTATGTGAGGCTGCTCGAACCATGCTTGGCTTCGCCTATCTTCCTCTATATTTCTGGGCCAATGCTATTGCCGTTGCTTGCAATACCCAGAACCGATCCTTTCTCAATAAGCGATTTTTTGTCACTTCATATGAAATTCTTAATAATCGCAAACCTAATGTCAAGTTTTTCCATGTCTTCGATTCCAGGTGTTTCATCTTCAACTCCAAAGAGAACCGAAACAAGTTTGATGTAAAAGTTGATGAAGGGATTTTCTTGGGATACTCTCAAACCTCCAAGGCATATAGGGTTCTCAACAAAAGATCAAAGAAGATAGAAGAAACCTATCATGCCAGGTTTGATGACGATTACATGAAGAAATCTCAATCAAGTGAAAATCCAATGGATGAAATCTTTCCTAAGACAGGTCAAGTCACAGTACCGGTATCCAATCTGTTTGAAGAGTACATGTTGCTCTTTGATGAACCGGAAAAGGCCATTAACTCTGAAGCGAAGGCAGCCGATAACAAAATTGATAATATAAAGAATATAATCGATGACGCTCCAAAGGACATGGAAAGTGAACCTCGAAGTCCAAGCGAAACTCATGCTTCAAGCGAGCCTCCAAAAGATAGCACAACACTGCAGTGTGGGGGGGGGGTTCGTATCCATCAACTAAACAAGATTCACCTCTCTAGGAGGAGAACATGTCACCAACAATGACCCATGAAATTCCATTTGAGGGGGAGCCTTCCGAACCTACTACTAAAACCATGTCATCATTCGAGGGGGAGAATCATAGTATGAATGTCGATGATGATCAATCAGAATTTGAAGAAGAAGTAGATGCCAAACTGGATCCTGCCTACGATCCAAATTACCCTCCACTCACTAAATGGATAAGAGATCATCCGAAAACACAAGTGATTGGTGAATCACCTGAGGGAGTCCTTACCCGCTCTCAAGTTAATGCGAAGCAAACTGCTTTATTCTCTCAAGTGGAATATTGCAGGTTTAATTCCTTCGTCTCCAAGATAGAACCGAAAATTGACTACACTGCACTCGATCGTTCTGATTGGGTACAAGCTATGCAAGACGAACTCAACGAGTTTGAGTGAAACCGAGTCTGGAGACTGATTCCTACTCCAAAGGATGCATCTGTAGTTGGTTAAAAATGGGTTTTCCGTAATAAGATGGATAAAGAAGGGAACGTGATACAGAACAAAGTGACACTTGTCGTGAAAGGATATTGTCAGGAAGAAGGGATCGATTATGAAGAGACCTTCGCTCCAGTAGCAAGGTTACAATCAGTGCGGATCTTTCTGGCATACGCAGCACATAAGAATTTTGAAGTTTTTCAAATGAACGTCAAGTGTGCTTTCCTGAATGGGGAGTTGGAAGAAACCGTATATGTTGAACAACCACCAGGTTTCGTAAATGAGAAATATCCTGATCATTGCTACATTCTGGACAAGGCAGTTTACGGTCTAAAGCAAGCTCCTAGAGCCTGGTTCCAAGCCAATCCACGCGAACCTCACATGATGGTTGTAAAGAACATCCTTAGATATTTGAAGCAAACCTCGTCTCTCAGAATATGGTATCTAGCTAAATCAGGCTTCTTCGTTCAAGCATTCTCCGATGTCGATCTTAGAGGATGTGGTCTAGATCGAAAGAGCACAACTGGAGGTTGTCAATTTCTTGATGGTAAACTCGTCAGCTGGCAGTCTAAGAAACAAACGTGTGTATCCCTATCCACTGCCGAAGCTGAATACATAGCCGCAACATCTTGTACCTCACAGAGCGTCTGGATACAAATCCAACTAAGAGATTACGGCCTGAATATGAAGATAATTTTCGTATACTGCGACTCTGAAAGCGCAATCTGTATTTGTCACAACCCAGTGCAGCATTCCAAGATGAAACACATTTCACTGCGATATCACTTTATCAAGGATCACAAAGAAGATGGTAATGTTGAAGTTCACTTCTTTCAATCCGGTGATCAATTGGCTGACATATTCACAAAAGCTACACTGGCCACACAAGTACTTCACTCAACTTTCGGTCTTATATCAAGATTCGTAGTCCAGCTAAAGCGAAAGCCACCCTTATAGCTAAATATTGAAAAGATGTCTTTCAATGCTTCTTAACAAGCATTTGATCATACTTTAACGGGAAACCACACAGACACTTTTAAGTCTCACTTGACTTTGAAGGAAGCGATTCGTGCCCGGGATCCACAGTTTTGTGTCTCGAAAGACATCACTAATATCCCACATCAATAACTTGCTTTATTTCTTTTTCTTTGGCACACTCTTGCATGAAGCTCTTTTTGATATTCAAAACAACTGGTCTGTGGTTCTAATGACAATTTTCTGATTTACAGTTTCGCTTCCACTACACAATGGTGTTCTTATTTTTAATGAAGTAACACGGGCTCGGTCAATTTTGTTTTAACTATGAAGCGAGAGGGAGATTCGTTTTTGAAAAGGAATTTAATATGGTCAGATAATCTGCAGAGGAGATGAATGGATAAGATTTTGAAAAAGGCACGTGAATTTGAAACGTTACCCTATCTTCACGCCGCCTGACACACCATTTTTTTGGAAAGACAGTTGTCACATCAAACCTTTTTCGGCGACGTTTCAGAACGCCACGCAATCATCATCAAAATATATTTCTCTCTCCTGGAAATCATATAAAGGGATTTGTTTCATTACGTTTTCCTCTTTACAAACCTCTCGAGGATTCTACATGCGATTTCTATTACTCTATTGTTCATCTTCCTCACCAAGCTTCTATAATGGCATAATATTCTTCAGTTCAAGAACACACCGCACACTGATCTCACCTGAAAATCAAGCCCAACCAGAATCTGATCATCAACATGGTTCCTTTCAAGTATGATGCATACATGCTGCAGATCGTCGAATGCCTGAAATACTCACTTTGGTCAATACCCTTACCATGGTCGATGTTGTTCCTATGTCTCTTCTTTCTAAGGTTTATTGTTCAGCAAAGTACGTCAAGGCTGAGGAAAGGATTATGTTTGAGACTTTTGATAAGAAGTCTTCTGTCTCAAAAATTAGGTTTTGCTCTCTTCTAGGGCTACCTTATGTAGACTCAATGGTGAACCCTGACTCGATTTCTACTGGTCAAATCTTTGAGATGTTCTACAACATGGGGTATAATGACATTCTCACCACGATTACAACGGTCAAGAAGTCCTGCCTTCCTCTTCAGTGGAATGGATTGTTTACTCTTCTCTCTAAGAGTTTTTCTGAACATGTCGTTGGATCTGATGGTACCAGCAAGGGTTTCATGACCATTCTCTATGGTTTGTATCATGGAATCAATCTCGATTATAGGTCGATTCTTTGGACTCAATTGGTTCAAAGTTTAAATTCTTCATCTCGTCACACTGAGATTTCATGTGGGAGATTCTGGAGAAGTTTCAGATTCCAATCATGGAAGATTCCCTAATGTCTGCAATTGCTACTTTTCACACAACGAAGATCATTGTGGCAGACTTCTCAAAATTTTCCTTCGTCGGTTCAATTCCGGAAACCATGTACCAGTGTGTTTCAAAGGCCGGTATTCTCATCATAGAATACAAAAAGCTTCCAGCCATGGGGCCAAGACAGCTAACCCCTAAGATGCAACAATCGCTTGATGTGGCTGATAAACCAGCTAAACGAGGCAAGAAAGGAGATACAAGGAAGGAAATTCAAGAAGGGCCCTCCTCTAAACCTGTCACCTCTAAGAAGCGAAAGTGTTCAACTACAGAACCTTCGTCTCCCAAGAAGCGAAAGCTAAAGAAGATGGCGCACAAGGCGAAAGCTCCATCATCCAGTGATAGTGAATACTCTAGCAAGAGCAAGATTAGTCTGATGATTTGGTCCATGAAGTCTCACCAGAGGTAATACTTACTAACACAGTTCCATCTCCACCTCCTTCTCCTCATCACACTACTGTTCCAATTTCGATGGCTCCATGCCCTCCTCCAACCTCCTCTCAAACTCCCACTTCTACACCTGTACCACCACCATTATTCACCAGAGCAACCACAACCACTACTACTACTGCACCTACACCTCCTGTCAACGCATCTAATGTGGGGGCACGAACTTCAGGTGTTGAAAACCCCATTACCTCTAAACCTCTTTCTCCAACAAACTCTGATGAATCCGACACCATTCTTGGTGGAACAGATGTGGATTTTGATACGTTTCATTTCTGTCCTTACATTGTTCATAGTGATGATGATGACTATGCCCCAGTCACCAAGAGGCATCTTAAGGATTTGAATGAGAAGCTTGATACACTACTCGCCTCTTCATCCCAATCCCCCACATCAGCATACTCTGACGCTGCTATTAAAGCTCTAGTGGCTGACTTGGTCAAGCAACATGAAACTTCCATCGAGAAAGTAACCAAGGCAGTTGATGAGTCCACCAAGACAGCGACTGAAAATGTCGAAAAACTAATTTCAGATGCTAAAGTATTTTTGGAGTCTCTAAAAGTTGAGTCACAACAAAATGCAAACACAGTGAATACCACTGTCGAGAAGCTTGTCTCTTCCCTACAAGCCAAAGAAGTGAAATTTGAAACCGTTCGCACAAGCATCCGAACCGATCACACGGCGCTCCAAAAGTCTATCAACTCTCATTTCGACAAACTCCAGGATGATTTAGCTATGGAAAATAAAGTGATGGATGAGATCGCTCGACAAACTACTCTGCTCAAAACTCAATCTATCAAACTCACCCAAGCACAAAAGGAGACTGATGATCTCCAGTCCGAGCATGCAGTTGTGAAATGTTGTGTTGGTGATGTTCATACTCTTCTATCCAATCTATTGGAGGCACATGATTCGGTTCTAACCATCACCGCCAGGAGACATTTGGCTGAGAAACTATGTCCCTCACTTGCAATTCTGAGCAGGATCAAAGGTGTTTCGAAGGTGAGTATCACACCAAAACAAGGGGGAGAAGCAGGTCAAGCTCCACCACAAAAATCCCCCACAAGCCAAACTCCAACAAGTGAAAATCCTCCACCACCTCCTGCTAAACCAATTGTCACCAATGAACCAAAGGATAATGAAGCTTCGGGTTCAAGGGCGCAAGATAAAGGAAAGAAGATTATTGGTGAAAATGAAGAAGAAGAAGAATAAATCGAAGAAGAGGCTTTAAAACGAAAACTTCGGGACCAAGAGCTTAAGGAAAATGCTCGGTTTGTGAGAGAAGAAGAAAAGAGGGAACGAACGCAAAAGGAAGACCGTGTCGCACTAGAAAGCAAAAAACTTTGTTTTCTTTATGGACATTAGACAAGTTGATAAAAGAGGCTATCGAATCTCTAAGTTAGCATTGGTTGGAGCCGGTTATCTCTTTTGGCCTGGAGAGCTCAAAAGATTCTTAATTTGATATGCTGATTACCAGGCGAGCGTTTGTTTTTCATTTTTTTGAGTCAATCGACTCTATTCCGTCACCTGAACCAAAGGTTGATCGAGAACTGATTGATTATTATATTGCTTTCTCTCAACCTCAATACCTGACCTGGAGTGCACAAAAGATTACTACGGTCAAAGTATTGAAGCCAATTGTCGCGGGGAACTTCATCAATGTGAGTTTTTGGGTCACTCGCGGTTTTGCAGATTCGGTTCATGAGTTTTCTCTTGCTGACCTACCGAATCTCAATCCTCATGACTGGATTTTGTTGACGAACTTTTTGATAACTAATGAGCATGAGTATGAACCCATTCTTGGTCATATCAAGCAAATACTGGTGTCTTATATGCATGAAGTTGCAAAGCTCGATCAAGAAGTTGCCGCTGCTTTAAGACGCAAGCCCACTGTTAAACCAATTGGCAAAGCTAGCGACGTGAATCAGATGTTTATGGGTAATATTGACACCGAACACTTGACGGTGATGTTTACTAAAGGACTTGTAACACCCCGTTTATTTATTAGATAAATAAATAAATTAATGAACGAATAGAAGCCCTAAAATAAATAATTATGTATCAAAGGATAGTCTCGAGGGGCTAATTGTCAGTTTTAGAAGTTTGGGGGTTAAAAGTGTAAGTTTCGGGAATTATATAATAACTGTGGACTTAATGGATTAAGTCCTTAATGGGTTAAGTGAGAAGGCTTAACCCTAATCATCATTTTATGTGAAAACCCTAATTTCACTTGGGTGTATTATTGGGCCTTGATGATTGAATTATTATTAGGCCATCCAAAGTCAAGCAATTGGACTGGAATAATTAATGGGCTTTAGGGTAAGGCCCATATGAGGAGTTCGGCCCAATTTGGAAAATTGGGTTATAGATGGGACATAGTTTGGGCCTTAATGATTCTATGAGGTTGGGCCTTAGAATAAGACAATGTATAGGCCTAGGCCTAATTTGGAAAATTGGGCCATATGTTAGGCTTTGATTCCTAATTGACTTTGGGCCAATGGATTGGGCCTTGGGCTTAAATAAAGCCAAGCCTAGGGTAATTTAGTAATTATCCAAAGTATGTATTTATGGTTATGTAGTGGGACCCAATTATTAATTGGGTGATGTTTTGATATTGACAGATTGGGAATCTGTCATCCAACAGTTGGGGTTGAGTCTACAGGACTTCATCAGTATGGGATTGAGTTTGCGGGACTTCAACAGTGCCAGGTGAGTCTTCTTACTATACCTTACCTGGATGGTAACTAGGTGTGACCGGAAGGTCTTATGTGTATGAATGAGTTATGAGACTTTATGTGATAAGTGGACCGGAAGGTCTTATATATTTGTATGAGCTATGTGACTTATGTGATATGTGACCGGAAGGTCTTATATATTTGTATGAGCTATGTGACTTATGTGATATATGACCGGAAGGTCTTATATATTGCTATGAGCTATGTGACTTATGTGATATGTATATGATGTATGATTTGGGACCGGAAGGTAGATAGAGTTATGGCCGGAAGGCAATCAGAGTTATGGTCGGAAGGCAACTAGAGTTAGGGCCGGAAGGCAAATCATGGTAGGGCCGGAAGGTCTACCGAAGTGTGGGACCGGAAGGTCCCACTAAGACACATTGACCGGAAGGTCAAGTAGAGCTATAGACTCGAGTAGCTAAGTGTATGTACGTGGTATTTTGGGGAACTCACTAAGCATGCGTGCTTACCGTGTTATGTGTTATGTGTTTCAGGTATATTGTTTCAAAGGAAAGGAGTCGGCTTGGTCGCAGCGCATCACACTATGTTTTCCGCACACTGGATCCTTGGGATTACACTCTGATATGGTGTTATGATACTCTGTTTGATTATTGACACTTTGGTTTTTGATATGATATTTTATTATGAAAGTTTTTATATTGATTAGTTTTATGCAATAACTTAAAATAAAAATGAAATTTCTGGCCTTGAATTTTGGGATGTTACAAGTTGGTATCAGAGCCTTGGTTTGAGGGATTCAGACACACTCTCGGGTGTGTGTGGAGTCAAACTGAGGGCTTGGTATGAAATTTGTCAAAAGAAAATCATTTTATAAAAAGAAATTGAAAAGAATTTGGACGGAGAAAAGAACTTTGAAAAGAACAAGGTGTGTGATGCGTGCAATCAGCCGAGCTCAAGTAAGTTTTTCCCAAGATACCCATACATGTTGTGTTATGATATGATTATGAGAACTGCATGCTAGACTAGGGCTAAGGATCCAGGAAGATGCCTTATATGCCTGCTGTACGTGCTTGCTGAATTACATGATAGTAGTGATCAGTTAGTGATCGGATAGCCTGTTTAGGTTATACCTGATGGTATGAGCCTTTGGAGTTACATGCTAGTATAGATCCCTAAGGAAAGGATAGACTAATCTGATTGGAATATGTTGGTGAGATTTTTCATTATCTGAATGTTGTTTGCTTGGTGCTTTGAGGGACTCTTAGTAATGCGAGCTAGCTACTAAGTGAATATGCTAAGTCACGAATGGCTATATTCATGAGGTAGCTAGTTGACATTAGTGGGAAGTTCTTTAGCAGCTGAGGACTGGGTGAGTACGAGAACCTAGGAAAGCCTAGGATATGCTCAGTGGGTTAGTAGTGAGGTTCAGTGAGACTTGGGTGAACAAGTTGAGGAAGTGACTTGGAGGATTCAGGAGGATTCCCGAGGAAAGTATGGATAGGTGTGGAAGATAGTATTGGGCCCGTACTACTGAAAGCACAGGATCCATACTCGAATCAGTAAGAGTCTTGGAGAATCTAAGAAGCTTTAGGGAAGAGTTTGTGACCCAGTGTGGGGAAAGAGGATGTTCCAGTTGTTGCAGCTTAGCCATTGGCAAGCGAACTAGTGAGCGGGACAGGGTGTCAGACCCTGAAGGATATGATTTCCAAGAGTTGTAGATGCGGAATCGATTTGGGAGCACCCTGGAAAAAGAGGTGCGTGCCAGGTGCGTATAATAGAGGGTCCCGGGAAGAGACCCATGACTTCTGATCATCGGGTGAAAGGCCAGTAGGGCCTGAGTCAGTGCAGCACGTACAAGAAGGTACACGGGGGAGTTTGTCACTCCAAGGGTTTAGGCTGCTACAGGGTAGCGGGGTTGGTCATGTCAGCAGAAGGGGATCAGATTTCAAGAGTACTCATCAAGATTTCCAAGGATGGAAGATCTCAAGGTTTAATCGGTGATTAAATGCTAGCATGGGCAGGCACAGGTCGTCATCAGTGGGGTATTAGAACGCGAGGAGGATTGGAAATCCTTCAATTCTCATGTAATGTGAAGACTTAGTCGAATCTAAGTGGGGGAGAGAATTTTTATAAAGTTCTCCAACTGTGAGTTCTGGTTGTGCGAGGTGCAATCTCTTGGGCTCCTTGTGAACCAGAAGGGCATTCTCGTTGATCCGGACGAGATAGAGGCAGTGATGCAGTGGGAGATTCCGAGGTCTCCAACCGAGATTCGGAGTTTCCTAGGTCTAGCAGGTTATAATTGGAGGTTTTTATGGGACTTCTCCGAGATTGTAGGTCCTTTGACTTGACTGACTAAGAAGTCGGTGGCCCTTCGCTGGGGGCCTGGACAACAAGCAGCCTTCGAGGCTCTCAGACAGCAGTTGTGCGAGGCACCGATTCTCACCCGGCCAGAGGGTGTAGTTGATTGTGTGGTTTACTGTGACGCTTTGATCATGGGAATGGGTGCGGTACTGATGCAGTGGGGTCACGTGATAGCAGGTTTTGGGAACCAGGTTAGAGTTCTAGTTAGGACTTAAGTGTAGTGGTGTGTTAGGTCGAGTGCATGTTCGACCCGGTTTGGAAAGTGTTGTAAGATTGCGGGGGTAGCCGTAGCATTCACTAGCGATTAGGTAGCATGGAAAGTGTTGTAAGACTACGGGGGTAGCCGTAGCATTCACTAGCGATCAGTTAGTATGGGAGGTGTTGTAAGACTACGGGGGTAGCCGTAGCATTCACTAGCGATCAGTTAGTATAGGAGGTGTTGTAAGACTGCGGGGGTAGTCGTAGCATCCACTAGTGGTTAGTTAGCATGGGAAGTGTTGTAAGACTACGGGGGTAGCCGTAGCATTCACTAGCGGTCAGATAGTGATAGTGTTGTGAGACTGCGGGTGTAGCCATAGCATTCACTAGGCTGGTAGATGGCATGAGCGTGTTGTTAGAACGCGGAAGGAACAGTAGTACACACCAGTTCGGGTGTAGCAGTGAGGATATGGAAATCCACCTATTGGATTTCGGTATTACCCAGATGGATTAGATATGGTTGAGCAAGTGATAAGACTGTAGGAACACTACTACAGTTATGAGATCAGGGAAGTAATGGACTGCTTAAGGGCGTTTGTGATGTAAGGCTACCATTGGTTAGGTAGCAATCACTTTTAGACTTAGATGGGATGATGACGGGATGCGACGCATGGAACTGATCGGTTAGATCAGGAGGTTGTTAGAGCCTCAGTGGCATGATATCTAGTGGCAACTAGTTCCAGAGAAGGATTTCGTTCAGAAGTCGTGTAAGGCGACTAAGTGGGAGTCCATTGGCTCCGCAGCCGGGCAGGGACCCGATATTTCAGATAATTAGTGAAAGAATGGGGACCAGGGAGGTCTCGATAGATTTTGGAAAGCAGCTATGTTGAAGCATACTGCTTCAGGCAGTTTAGTGTTCGGGCAGTTTCAGCGTGTCGGAAGTGTTAGTATCTGTGTTTAGGTTGTAGGTACGCATGGGATGGCTGGTTTATTAGGAAGTGACAAGTCATTCACGGCGGGATTAGCTGAACCTTGGCCAAGTATAAGTGATATGCAAGGATATTTGGGGTCTGTGACCCTGTTTACAGTGGGAACTGCGAGTGATCAGAAGTAAAGTAGTCAGTTGTGGGATAAACGGATTGATTCAACGATGATGATTCAGTATGAGTGGTCTATCAGGGATTCTCGAGACAACAGATTTCAGACGGAGTAGATGTAATAGTGTTTCAAGGAATTCGTTTACCTTCGGGTTTTAGGGTTTTACAAAGATTAGTCACGGCTACCCTGGGAAGGCTAGGGTGTGCCCAGGATGGTGACCATGTTACTTGAGTGGTTGGGTGCATAAGAAATAGTAAGGAATGATTTCGCGGACGAAATCTAGTTTAAGTGGGGAAGAATTGTAACACACCGTTTATTTATTAGATAAATAAATAAATTAATGAACGAATAGAAGCCCTAAAATAAATAATTATATATCAAAGGATGGTCTCGAGGGGCTAATTGTCAGTTTTAGAAGTTTGGGGGTTAAAATTGTAAGTTCTGGGAATTATATAATAACTGGAGATATTAAATAATAATCATTGGCAATAAATTAATTTAAGTAATAGTGGACTTAATGGATTATGTCCTTAATGGGTTAAGTAAGAAGACTTAAACCTAATCATCATTTTATGTGAAAACCCTAATTTCACTTGGGTGTATTATTGGGCCTTTTTATTGGGCCTTGATGATTGGATTATTATTAGGCCATCCAAAGTCAAGCAATTGGACTGGAATAATTAATGGGCTTTAGGGTAAGGCCCATATAAGGAGTTGGGCCCAATTTGGAAAATTGGGTTATAAATGGGACATAGTTTGGGCCTTAATGACTCTATGAGGTTGGGCCTTAGAATAAGACCATGTATAGGCCTAGGCCCAATTTGGAAAATTGGGCCATATGTTGGGCTTTGATTCCTAATTGACTTTGGGCCTATGGATTGGGCCTTGGGCTTAAATAAAGCCAAGCCTGGGGTAATTTAGTAATTATCCAAAGTATGTATTTATGGTTATGTAGTGGGACCCAATTATTAATTGGGTGATGTTTTGATATTGACAGATCGGGAATCTGTCATCTAGCAGCTGGGGTTGAGTCTGCAGGACTTCAGCAGTGCCAGGTGAGTCTTCTTACTATACCTTACCTGGATGGTAACTAGGTGTGACCGGAAGGTCTTATGTGTATGAATGAGTTATGAGAATTTATGTGATAAGTGGACCGGAAGGTCTTATATATTTGTATGAGCTATGTGACTTATGTGATATGTGACCGGAAGGTCTTATATATTTGTATGAGCTATGTGACTTATGTGATATATGACCGGAAGGTCTTATATATTGCTATGAGCTATGTGACTTATGTGATATGTATATGATGTATGATTTGGGACCGGAAGGTAGATAGAGTTATGGCCGGAAGGCAATCAGAGTTATGGTCGGAAGGCAACTAGAGTTAGGGCCGGAAGGCAAATCATGGTAGGGCCGGAAGGTCTACCGGAGTGTGGGACCGGAAGGTCCCACTGAGACACATTAACCGGAAGGTCAAGTAGAGCTATAACCTCGAGTGGTTAAGTGAATGTACGTGGTATTTTGGGGAACTCACTAAGCATGTGTGCTTACCGCGTGGTGTGTTATGTGTTCCAGGTATATTATTTCAAAGGAAAGGAGTCGGCTTGGTCGCAGTGCATCACATTATGTTTTCCGCATATTGGATCCTTGGGATTACACTCTGATACGGTGTTATGATACTTTGTTTGATTATTGACACTTTGGTTTTTGATATGAGATTTTATTATGAAAGTTTTTATATTGATCGGTTTTATGCAATAACTTAAAATAAAAATGAAATTTCTGGCCTTGAATTTTGGGATGTTATAGGATTTGATGGTTCGGATACTCCATTGAAGTGCCTATTCAGTTTATCCAATAAACATTTGTTTTCCACGGTTACTCTTGAACATGCTTTGGATATAATAAACAGATGTAAATCCAATGATGCTGCAAAGAAGATCTTCAATGACATGCTTCGATGGTATATCAACTTTCTTCGCACTATTCTTGCTATCATACTGAAGCTGTACAAAACAGTGATGAAGACCACACAAGTACTGCAACAGTAATCTCTCGCCTCAATTGACGCAAAGGGGGAAATTATTGGGTTAGAAGTGTTGCGTCATTAGGATTTTGGTCTAAATCCATTGTTCTCATGGTACTGGGCCTATCCAACCGTGTTTCATTTATTAGGGTTTACTATATGTAGTTCATGCATGCACCGTATTTTTGAGTAGTAGTTGAAATCTTCATTGTAACCCTACCACACCTCTATAGTAGCAATTCTTAATAGAGTCCTTCTGAGATTGTGGATTATTATTCATTCGACAACTGTTTGATAAGCGGGACTTATGAGCCTCCTCCAGAAAAATCTGTCTGAACCCACCAGACATCGGAACCCAGACCCGACTGCAACGGGTCAACAATCCTCGGCTATCCTGCACAAACCAGGTGTTCTCACCCATAATCCTCTCAAGCTTCCAATTCTCCTGTCACATACCCTCAGCTTGAGCGTCCATGATCAAACTCACCAGTGGAGAATCCACTGATATCCTCATGCATGTTGCTAGAGTAGAAGATCTAGCTGACTTGCGGCTCAGAGCGTCCGCAACCGCGTTCGCTTTACCAGGATGGTAAAGGATCTCGCAGTCATAATCCTTGACCACGTCAAGCCACCTGCGATGTCTCATGTTCATGTTTGGCTGATCCATGATGTTCCTTAGACTTTTGTGGTCCATGTATATGGTACAACGAACCTTCAAATCTTGAGAGTGAATATCACCACTCCCAACTCCAGATCATGAGTAGGGTATCTCGTCTCATGCGACTTCAACTTTTGCGACGCGTAGGCTATCACCCGTCCTCTCTGCTTGAGGACTAATCCCAGCCAGTGATGGATGTATCACAAAACACTAAAAAATCCTCAATTCCCTCCGGGAAAGTCAAGACTGAAGCCTCTCAAAGTCGTTGTCTGAGGGTCTCAAACGCCCTCTGCTGCTCGGGGCCCCACTAGAAATCACCCCCTTCCTCATCAGATGAGTGAGGGGTATTGTAATCTTGGAAAAATGTTGTATGAATCTCCGGTAGTACCCTACCAATCCCAAGAAGCTCCTGATATCCGAGGGAGATTTCGGAAACTCCCACTGCATAATTGCCTCGATTTTGGTTGGGTCGACCAAAGTCCCCTCCTGGTTAACGAGATGTCGAAGGAACTAAACCTCTCATAACCAAAACTCGCACTTATAGAACTTGGCATAAAGTCGTGCTCTCCTTAAAACTCCCAATAGCTCACGAAGATGCTCGGTCTTAGAGTACACCAGGATATCATCTATGAATACAATGACCGAACGATCAAGCATCAGTCTGCAAACCCATTTCATCAGATCCATAAATATTGTTGGCACGTTGGTGAGCCAAAACGACATCAACACGAACTCGTAATGCCCATAACGAGTTCGGAACGTGGTCTTCTCCACGTCCTCTTCCCTAACCCTCACCTGATGGTACCCGAACCTCAAGTTTATATTGGAGAACCAAGATGTCCCCTGCAACTGATCGAACATATCATTTATCCTTGGGAGTTGATAACGGTTCTTCACCGTCAACTTGTTCAGCTCCCGATAGTCGATGCACATCCGGTGTGAGCCATCCTTCTTCTTGACAAAGAGAATAGGCGCTCCCCACGGAGAACTTCTCGTACAAATGAACTTCTTGCCTAGCAGATCCTGCAGCTGTGATGACAACTCCTGCATCTCTGGTGGTGCCAACCAGTACGATGCCTTGGCGATAGGGGCCGCACCTGACACTAGGTCGATCCTAAAGTTGACCTGTCTCTCCGGAGGCACTCCGGGTAACTCCTCCAAAAATATGTCGGCGAACTCCCTGACTACCGAAACCTCTGAAACCATGGTCTGATCCATGACCCGCATATCTACCAAGTACGCTAGATAACCCGCACACCTGTGTTGGATATACTGTCGAGCCCTGGGGGATGAGTAGAACCCTGAACCCAATATGGTGCCCTCGGCGAAGATAACCAGTTCTCCCCCACTTGGGGTTCGAACTACCACCCGCTGACCCTCGCAGTCGATCTTGGCACCGATGCGACTAAGCCAGTCCATACCCACGATCACACACACATCCACCATGGGAATCAGAAACAAGTCTATCGGAAAAGATACCCCGAAGATATCCAATACGCAGCCCCAATATACGGAAGAAGCAGAAATCCCGTGTTCGTTGGCGATAGAGACTCGCAATGGACACTCTAGCTCTCCTACTGGCAAACCAAACTCCCTACTGAAAGACTGAGAGACAAACGGCTAACTCGCCCTCAAGTCAAATAACACCAAAGCAGGTAAGGAGTTCACTAAGAACGTACCTAATCATAGGTACAAACATACAAGCATAAACCAATATCATCAACAAGATAAAAGATAGAAACATACCAGCAACCACGTCCGATGTTGTCTTGGCCTCCTCGGCTGTAAGCTGGAAGGCGCATCCCCGAGCCTTCGGAGGCTCTGCTCTACCCGGGCTCCTATTAGTAATCCCAGTGTAGCTGGCGTGGGAGCTTGTGCCGGCTTGGCAGCGAGCAACAGATAGTTGGCCTTCACATGGACAATCTGATGACAGTGGTAACATATCCTCACACTTGGAACCGGGGCAGGCTGGCGATAATCCTTCGCATAATGCCACTCCTTGCTACACTTGTGGTACCCGCTACCTGCTCGACAAACCCCAGAATGACCCTTTCCGCACTTTCCACAAGTGTGGCCGCGTTGACCTCCAGTCCTAGAATCAGCAGTGTAACATCCGGGTTCCCAGGTATTATTTCTTATTCATTTATTTTTGGATTTTGAGAGGGGACTCGTCGAGTTGGAGTATAAACTCGCCGAGTATGGTCGCGGATGTCCACCCGGATTCGCGTCTGGACTCGGCGAGTCCACGTTGTTTAATGAAACCCTAATTTCATGGGTTTAGGACCTATTTAAAGTCCCTTAGGGCCGTCATTTGCATCTATCAGTCCCTTGAGAGAAACCCTAGAGCACTTGAGCGTTTTGGGAAGAGAGAGAAGGCCATTGTTAACATTTGAAGCTTGTTTAACAAGGAAAAGGAGGTTTTAGCCAAGAGGAAGCAAGGGAAGTGGACATCCTGCGATTTTGGAGCTCAGAGCATCACTTTAGAGGTAATATCTCGGCTCCTTTTCTGTTGTTATGATGATGATGTGGATTTAGGGTTTCTTGGACCCTTTATTGACTAGTTTTGAGGCCAATACGTCCCTATGTCCGTTGAGGCGTCAGATCTGGATCCATTAAGGTCCAAAGGGCTTTACTCTTCAATCTTTATGAAGATCTTTAGGGGTTTTTGACCATGGGTTGTGATATGGGGCTAAAACATCATATAAGAGCAAATAGAGGTTGTTTGTGCATCAAGATCCGAACTTTACGTGATTATCATGCTTGGAAAGGCTAGATCTATGATTTGATGGAGCAGATCTAACCTCAGAAGTCGTCTTTAGTTTGTGCATGGCATGAACTCGCCGAGTTGTTCTTGGGACTCGGCGAGTAGTTTGAAGGTTGTCCGTTAATCACTTAGTGAGTGGACTCGTCGAGTTGGGGGAATGACTCGGTGAGTCAGGGTGAGTCAGGTGTCTGAGTTCAAGTTGGAACTCGCCGAGTTGTTCTTGGGACTCGGCGAGTTGAGTCGGGGTGGCCCCGCGATTCTTGCCAGGTGGAACTCGTCGAGTTGGGGAAACACTCGACGAGCCAAGAGAGGGTTCGAGAGAGAGTCAGTTGACACGTGTAGACTCGCCGAGTCGCCTTAGTGCACTCGCCGAGTCGGGTCAAAGTTGACCGTTGACCTTGTGGACTTTTAGGGTTGAGTGCAGTTGTATTTATCGAAATATTTGCTTTATGTGATTAGGCGGAGGCTAGGTCACATTTCTACCGAGGCAGAGACTTATCGAGATATCAGAGGTGAGTCTTCTCACTATACTGTACCTGGAAGGGTACCTATGTGTGACCGGAAGGTCTTGTATGCTATGAGTTGCATGTTTTGTATGCATTATGTATATGATATGTATGCTATGTATGATATGGGCCAGAAGGCATTATGACATGGACCGAAAGGTCAACACGAGTAGGACCGAAAGGTCTACTGGGACTGGGACAGAAGTCCCCTGAAACACATGGACCGGAAGGTCGTGTGAAGTATGGCCTGGAAAGGCATATGTGTGTAAGGGTATATTGGGGAAACTCACAAAGCTTTTATGCTTACAGTTGTTGTGTTATGTGTTTCAGGTACTAGCGAGGTCCATGGGAAGGCGCCGGCGTGATGCGTACACACTAGAGAGAGAGAGGATTGATTTTTGTGATCTTGGGATACGATATGTTTTGATAACTATTACCGGATATTTTGTAAAACTTTTTATATGAAAATGGTTGTGTCAAAAAGAAAAATTTTGTTTTGAAATTTACGTTGTTACAAGTGGCCTTGTGCCGCTTCGGCACCGGTTGCGTCTGCGCAGGGGCCTGCCTCTGCTCTCTCAGTTGTAACTTAATCTCCATCTCACGCCGCCTAGCAGCCTCCTGTAACTCTAGTAGTGTATCACAACGTTGGGTAGCAATAAACTGTTGAATATCGGTCTTGAGCATGCTCATATAACGTGTCATCTGAGTCTGCTCAGAAGAAAACTCTGGGCAAAACATCGCCCTCTTAGTGAACATACTATGATGAAAATCAGAGAGGACATTCACTACACTAGTACATACAATACCTACACACTATAACATAAATGTGAGGCACTACTTCGGGGCATGGCATCTCTGTCATGGCTCGTATTGTAACCAGAGTCTTCTGAAAGGAGAGCGTGAATTCGTGTATATATCTATACTAGACTGACCGTCCTACATCTTGCTGCTAGCTACAGTGGGACTTGTAGGTCTTCGGGTGATGAATGTCATACCATCTCGACGTCTTTGAGCGTCATGTTTTACTAGTTCGATCAAGTATGGTTACAATTATATCACATTATACCTTAATTAACAATTGGTTTAAGGTAGTTAGTACAGCAGTAGTTACTATAAACAGACATGTACAAACTATATTTTATTAATGATAGTCACCTTTGGGAGGAATACTCACTTTTACAATGAACAAACATACAACACATTTGATGCCTTGGTAGAAGGCTACTTTTAGTAGAAAATATAGGATTTTCTAGGAGATACAAACAATTACTACAAACATTTACAAACTCATACATTCAAACACTTACAAACATTTTCATACAAACAATGACACTAAAACGCTTATGAATTCACCAACTTTAAAGTTGATAAACTCTTTCAAAATAACTTGTATTCTCGGGTCATCAGTAGACAGGTACTGAGGCCAGCTTTTGAGAAGATAGAGCACATTTCAAGACTCATCTTTTATTTTGATTCATATTTTTGGTGTCTTATAAACTATATCAGACACACTTGTATTAAAATACCTTATTAATGCAATGGATGATGTTGTTTTCTTGTTTACTATTATTATGTGTTGTGATACTGTACATGACCTCCTCAGCCCCATAACGTTTCTGTCGTTCAGGTTTTGGGGTGTGACAGAGGGTATTAATAGTACCTTCAGGATTTAGTTCAACACATTTTCTTTTATTAGTTTTATTTATAAAATAGGGCTAATATACCTCACTGGGAGTAACCAAGGTTTTTAAAAGAAAATTACGTTTATCAATATAAGTATGGTAGATACTTGTACACCTCAGTTTAGAACGGATAACCAACCATCAACTTTTAGGGAAAATATAGGATTTTCCCGGGATAACTCGGCTATTCATAAAGGATTGTTTTACATGTAACTAACGGATATTCATATTCATTCCATGACTCCTTGGATTGTACATACCTTGTATGGATCCGGAAGTCATGAAAGGAATGGTTTTTCAAACATGCTTTTCATAAGAAAATATAGGATTTTCTTGAGGAACACTTTTCAAAAGGATTCAAGGAAACATTTTCCATCAAAACTAAATGCTTATGAACTCACCAGCTTTAGACTGGTATTCTTTCAAAACTGCTTGTATTCTCAAGGATTTAGTAGACAGGTACTTCCAGCTTTTTGGAAAAGCCGGCGCGTTAGAGTCACGTCTTTTGATTTTACTTTTGTCATGAACAAAACTATGTACTAAGACAATATAAACCTTATTCATATATGTATTCAATGTTTGGTTGTGTTTACTATGCTTGCTATGATACAACTGTTGTGATACTACGCATGACGTCAACCACCCCCGAACATTTCCGCCATTCTGGTTTGGGGGTGTGACATGCCTTGACCTGGCGGCAGGTCAAGCACCTCTCAACTACCCAGACAACATCCCTCTTCATACAGGGCCACCAATAGTCTCTCTTCAGGTCTAAATACATCTTAGTAGCCCTGGGATGGATCGAGAACCTTGATCTATGCGCCTCCTCCATCAGTATACGCCGAGCTCCGCCCGTATATGGCACCCAAATCCTCCCTCGGAAAGTCATAAGTCCTCGGCTATTCGTCACAAACTCGGGCACCTGCCCAATCACCCACTCCCTCTTGCGGTTCTCCGGTTTCACGGCCTCCGCTTGGGCTTCTCGAATGATATCCAAGAATGGGGTCATCACTGTCATCCTCATACTCATATCTCGAATCGGGGAACTCTTCGCTCTACGACTCAGGGCGTAGGCCACAACGTTAGCCTTGCCCGGATGATACATCATCTCACTGTCATAGTCTTCACCACGTCCAACCATCTTCTTTGCCGCATATTTAGGTTGGGTTGATCCATTAGATACTTCAGGCTCTTGTGCTCCGTGTATACGGTACACCGAGCCCCATACAAGTAGTGGCGCCAGATCTTGAGGGCGAACACCACTGCCCCCAGCTCTAGGTCGTGGGTGGGATATCTCATCTCATGAGGCTTCAACTTCCTCGATGCGTATACTATCACGTGTCCTCTCTACATTAGCACCACACCCAACCCGGATATAGACGCATCGCAATAAACTACAAAGTCCTCCATTCCCTCGGGAAGAGCTAACACCGGGGCTTCGCACAATCGCTGGCGAAGAGTCTCGAATGAGGTTTGCTGCTCGGGACCCCAAGTAAAAGCAATGCCCTTCCGTGCCAACCTGGTGAGGGGGACGGCAATTTTGGAGAAATCTCTGATAAATCTCCGATAGTATCCGGCCAACCCTAGAAAACTCCTGATCTCGGTGAGGGATCTCGGCACCTCCCATCTCATAACCACCTCAATCTTGGCCGGATCGACCAAAATCCCATTTTGATTAACGAGGTGTCCCAGGAACTGGACCTCTCGTAACCAGAAATCACACTTGGAGAATTTGGCATAAAGCCTCTCCAATCTTAATACCCCAAGAATCTCTCTCAAATGCTCCTCATGCTACTCTCTGGATCTTGAGTACACCATAGTATCATCGATGAACACGATCACCGATCGATCCAACATAGGCTTGCACACTTGGTTCATGAGATCCATGAACGCTGCCGGTGCGTTGGTGAGCCCAAAAGGCATCACCACGAACTTGTAATTCCCATAACGACTTATGATATCCGTCTTCTAGATATCCTCCTCGCGGACTCTCATCTGATGGTATCCAGATCTCAAGTCGATCTTGGAAAACCAAGACGCGCCCTGAAACTGATCGGACAGATCGTCGAACCTCGGCAATGGATAACGGTTCTTGACCGTCAGCTTGTTCAACTCCCGGTAATCAATGCAGATCCGGTGTAAACCATCCTTTTTCTTAACAAAAAGGATCAGCACTCCCCACGGCGAGCTACTCGGTGGGATAAAACCCTTCCCCAACAACTCCTGAAGCTGCGAAGATAAATCCTGCATCTCGGGCGGCGCAAGGCGATAAGGTGCCTTGGCAATAGGCGCCGCTCCACGAAAATAATCCAGAACTCCACCTGCATCTCGGGAGGCACACCGGTAACTCCTTAGGAAAAACATCCGGAAACTCACTCACTATCGGAACCTCAGCGATAGAACTCGATCTCTCGGCAGCAACTCGCGTATCCATCACATACGCTACAAAACCCCTGCAACCCTGATGTAGACTCTGTCTCGCTCTGGCAGCCGAGCAAAATGTTGACCCAGATTGGGTACCCTCGCCATATAATGTAAGCACTCCCCCACTTGGGTCTCGTATGGTCACCAACTGACGCTCACAGTTGCTTATAGCTCCGAATCGACTCAACCAGTTCATGCCCATGATGACACAAACATCCCCCATTGCAATCGGTACCAGATCTATCGGAAACTCAACTCCAAAAATCTCAAGTACACATCCCTGGATCACATCAATCGCAAACACCGCGTGCTCATCGGCTATAGAGACTCTCAGAGGTCGACTCAGCGCCTCTCATCGGATACTGATTTGACGACTAAATGCTAATGATACGAAGGATCGACTCGCACCCGAGTCAAATAACACCAAGACAAGTACATAACTCACAAGAAAAGTACCTATGCATAACACAATATAAGCACAACATAACTCGATTAAAATAAATAAAAGAACACATACCGACCACGACATCAGGTGCTGTGCGGACCTCCTTCGCTGTCAGTTGGAAAGCTCTCCCACGAGCCTTCGGTACCTCAGCCTTCACTGGCCGGCTCTCTGTAGCTCGTGTAGTAGCAGGGGCAGATCCCTGTGCTGATCCCTGTAGCAGTTGTGGGCACTCGACCTTCCGATGTTCGTTATGGTTGCAGTGGAAACAAACTGCAAACCCCTTGGGGAAATCCCTCGTGATATGCCCCTACTTGCCACACTTGTAGAAAACACTAGCTCGACACACCCCCTCATGACTCTTGCCACACTTTCCACAAGTGCAACCCTTTTGGCCTCCAGATCTCGAATCAGTGGGCTTTGCCCGCTTGGCTACCGGCTGAGACTGTACTGGTTGCCTATCCCTCCCCTAAGACTCCGCCTCCTTTCTGGCCTGAGTCTCTAGCTCAATCCCCTTCTTCCGGGCATTTGCCTGAAGCTCAACAAATGTCCGGTATGTCAAGTTCGCCACGAACTCACGAATATCCCTCCTTGGTATACTCAAATATCGGCTCATATGTGCCTGTTCGGTAGACACGTGCTCAGGGCAGAACATCGCCCTCTCATGGAATATCCTCGTAATCACTGTCACCGACTCTGTCCTCTTCTTAAGGGACAAGGACTCCTGGGCCAACCATTCCCTCTCCATCGGGGGAACATAATCATCTCGAAACATAGTAGTAAACCTCTCCCAAGACACTACAGTAAGCTCTACAGAAGTGAAGTTGGCTGTCACAAACTTACACCGATCCTTCGCCCCTAAGCGAAGCTGGTTTAGCGCGAACCATACCCTCAAATATTCCAGATAGGAACAAGTATAGAAACACCCCTAGATGTCATAGATCCATGTCATTGCAGCAATCGGGTCCTGAGTCTCGTCAAACTTCGGTGGCTTCATGTTGTTGAACTCCCGGTACAACTACGAGTCACCCGCCTGTGGCCTGGCAGCAGTGAAAGCTACGGTAGCTGCTGCAGCAGCCGCCTCGGTAACCGCAGCATAATGCTCATCAAATGTGTTAATCAAGGTGGTCTTGATAGACCCAAACATCTCCGGGATGGCCTCTCGGATAGTTGTGACCACCTCCTCATGAATCATTCTACAAATCTCATCATCGCTAACTCCACTGCTCTTAGGGTTGTGGCACGTACCCACCATGATGTCTCTGAAACACAACATAAAATAATCAGAGACTTGCTCGAGAATACTCACACTCGATCACTTTCCCTAATTGTTCCTTAGCATCCCAAGGATTCTTACTTGGACTGCTTACCGACTCGGTGCTTCCAGTAGTACGGGCCCAATACTACCTTTCACACTGCATCTGTAATCACCCCAAGTCCTCCTTCTAGGATTCCAAATCGCAAGTACTCTATATCTCTTCGAACATAGGCTACTCTCATAAGCTCATTTCGTCTACATACTCGTACTCAAAGCAAATCACACAACAAAGTATCACATAATATAGCATAAATATCACACAACAAAGTACATAACTCAAGTAAGCACATACCACCCTCTGGGCACGCATAAATACCACTCTATGTAATGTATAGTGAAAAGACTCACCTCGAAGCAAGCAAGCTAATACACCTCGTACACGAATCACCGATCTAGCCTCCGCCTAATACATGTGGTGATTATCTCTAATTAGATCACAATTCTAATAAATTCATATTAACCCCTTTTAACTCTTGGTAAGGGTAAAAGACCATTTTACCCCTCCAAGATCTCAGTTACTCACATTTTTTCAAGACTCTAAAAGTCAACCGAAGTCAAACTTAAGTCAACAGTCCATGTTGACCCAACTCAACGAGTGCATCAGGAGGACTTGTCAAGTCCCCTCGTTCCCTCAGAGGCCTTAAGAAAACCAACTCTACTCGTCGAGTTGACCCTCTAACACGACGAGTTACAGCATGCTCAGACTTATTGGAATAAACCCTAAGCGACTCGTCGAGTCTGCTCATGGACTCGGCGAGTTCATCTAGTCCACACTCCCATTCAGACGTTTTAGGGCAAATATACCACTCCAAATACTAGATCTAGACTCCCTAGGCTCGAATGTCACATAAATCTTTGATCTTTACATTCATGCATGGCATATTTGCTCCATAATGCCATTACAAGCTCCAAGACAGGTTAAATGCACATGAGCTTGCCTCTAGCTCAATAAAGCTCAAATATTTGGACTTTCAAGGCATTCTCTAGTCCAGATCTGAGGTTCTAACCTCAAACCATGCTCAAATATCTCAAGAACACAATATGATTTGGGAGAAAACCCTAAAAGCTCCCAAAAACAAGATGTAACGAATATGTGGCCAAGATGAGAGCTTTTTACCTCTGAATAGCAGCTAATGACAGAAGAATGCAAGATCCACAACCTTCCCTTGGTTAGATCCACCAAGCTCTTCCAATCCTTCCTCTAAAATGCACAAGAATGCTTAAAATGGTCTCTCTTTCTATACAACGAAAGGGGCAGGTTAGGGTTTCTCTATGTGAAGTGTGGCTGCACAAGGAGGCTATAAGTGCCTTTAAATAGGTCCCAAACCCGGGGATTTAGGGTTTCTCATTCCAGCGCCTACTCAACGAGTAGCCTCTTGGACTCGTCGAGTAGGTCATTAAACCCCTGTGACCACGTGCGACTTGACTCGACGAGTCATAGCATCAACTCGTCGAGTCGCTCTATGAACTTCAAAAATAAATAATCAAAATGATGTACCTGGGATTCCGGATATTACATCAGACAGCTCAGAGTGAGCAGAACAGATATGTCGACAAGCACTGATCAAATCTAGAGTTCCAGGTTGGGGATATGGTTCTCCTGAAGGTGTCACCTTGGAAAGGTGTCATCCGATTCGGGAAGAGAGGCAACTTGGGCCCCAAGTACATCGATCCTTTTAGGGTTTTGGCCCGGTGGTCCAGGTTTCTTATCGCTTGGATCTTCCCGAGGAGCTTAGTCAGATATATAGCATGTTTCACGTCTCTCAATTGCGGAAATGTTTATTGGATGATTTTGCGGTGGTTCCATTGAAGGATATTTCGGTGGATGATCGCTTGAATTATATCGAGAGAAAGGTGGCGATTCTTGACATAAAGACGAAAACCTTGAGGAACAAGGTTGTTGAGTTAGTGAAAGTTCAGTGGCAGCACCACAAGGGTTTAGAATGGATGTGGGAGCCAGAGGACGAGACGAGGGAGCACTATTTGGAGTTATTTGGGGCAGTAGACTTCGAGGACGAAGTCTGATTCAAGTGGGGAAAATTTTCACATTCTAGATTTATTGGTACGTTTATTTCGATCCTTATTGTAAAAATTTATATCATTCAAGTCCTTAGCTAGTACGCGGGGCGTACTCTACAAGTACGCTTAGCACTAGATCATCGATGGATCGCGGATGCACCCACGTACGCGGGGCATACGTAATGTAGGGGAAGACCCTAAATTTTAGGGTTTGTGCGATATTTAAACAACTTAAGACACCATTGGACCTCCTAATGATCAACCTCCATCACTCTATACCATGAGATCGAAACTCTAAGTGTCATTTGTGAGATTTGAGCTTGATAGTGAATTTTGGTGGTGTTTTTGGTGAAGTTGAAGAAGAAAAAGAAGGATACTTGGAGGTGGTTTCGGAGTGGCTTGAGCTTGTATATCCACATTCATCTTCATCTTAGCAAGTCATTTGAGGTAAAAATCTCTCATCTTGATGGTTCTTTATGCTAGATCCAACTTAGGGTGTTATTTGTGCATTTTTGGGTCTTCTAAGCCATATTTGAGATTTTGGTCTACTCCAGAAGCCATGGATGTTAGATCTTTTCACATTTGAGGTTCCTTGTCCATAAAAATGCAACCTTTATCAGTTATTTTGGTCCATGCAAGGGTTAGGGTTCTTAATATGGTTCTTTTTGAGTTTTGGGTCCTATTTGGTCATGCATAGAGTAAATTTGCCAGCTTTACGTGTTAAGTCACCATTTAGGATCAGATCTGGGTGTTTGGCATGATGTCCTAACTGGTTAAGTGCTTAATGAGTTGATTTGGTTGTCTGCAGAGTATGCGAGGCATACCCAACTCGTACGTTGTGCGTACTGCCGTACTGGAAACAGAAGGAGTAGGCCAAGCGTAAGTCTGAGTATGCCCAACATACTCAACAATTTGACTATCGGTTGACTTTGACGGGTTTGGGTCATATTTTGAAGTTCTATGGTTTGGGCCTTGTTGGGTCAACGAACTTCTGACTTTCGGCCATGGTTAGTCTATGGGCCTTCTTGGAATTGGGTATGTGATGGTTTTTGGGCCCAATTAGGAATTTGGGCCATATTGGGTCTTGGGATGCCATTTAGGAATTTGGGCCTTTTGAGCATATGAGTTGGGCCTTGGTTTTGGGCCAAGTAAGAAAAGGGTAAAATGATCTTTTACCCTAGATGTTGGACAAATATTTAGATTCCTGATTGTAGGTCAGGATCCAATTATTAATTGGATATTATTTGTTGGTGTTAGCACAAGGATTTTCCAGAGCAGTAGATCGAGATTTTATTTGATAGATTTAGCAGTTTGAGGTGAGTTTCCTCACTATTTTTAGCAGGTCGAAGGCACCAATACCGACTGATGGTTTGTTATGATTATGATGCTAGTTGTCTGCATGACTCTTGCGTGTGTTATGTGTTTATATGTGTACTGGGCAGGGCCTGATGAATATATTGTATGTTATTTATCTTTGTGATTCTTGCATGTGTTTATGTGTTTGTACGTATACCAGGCGAGGCTTGTGACAGACAGACTTGTTCCGAGTGGGGCTCGATGCTGGGCGGATCCCGATGCCAGGCAGGCCCACTATATGTTTGATATGTATGGTATGTGATATTTTGGGGAACTCACTAAGCTTTGTGCTTACGGTTTTCAGTTTTGTTTCAGGTACTTCTGGTTCGAAGGGGAAAAGCTTGGGATGACTACACTGTACACACCACATTGTTCCGCATTTTACATGACTCTGATATTTTGGATGTTTATTAATATACTCTGATTTCACTATGGCTTTATGATGTTTTGGATAATGGTTTTATTAATATAAAAATAAAAAATTTTGGTCTTAATTTTTGGGACATTTCAACGTATGTCTAGTGATTGAGTATAGCATGGACGTAAGGTCCATAGAGTGAGCATCATTGTCATCTAAACCCTAGAATCGCTTGCTTTGAATGACATGCACTGACAATCGACAAAATGATGTGAAGAAGAGGGTTGATCTAGAGGTTTCTTGAGGGAAGGAGACGATGGAGGATAATGATTAATTTTGTCTGAAACTCAACCCCTCTGCCCCTTATTGTTTCAAGAAGACCATGGGAAATGACCAAAATGTCCTCATATGCAAGGAACATGGGGCAAGGTAACGACTTCATCAAACAGACCATTTGTGTGCTAAGTTATGTTGAAAGAGATTGTAACGTTCCAAATTTCAAACCAAAATTTTTATTTTTAAATATGAGTATTCATTCAAAAACGTTTTCCAAGAGTAGAATAAAAGCATATATTTGATCAAAACATATGATATTGAGTACCAAAATCAGAGTAATAACAAATCATAGTAAATCATATCGGAAGAAGTCTCAAAAAACGTTATCTATGGGCAGAAGTCTCAAAAAACGTGATCTATGGATGCGAAACACTCTCAAAAAATCATATAGAATTGGATTTATAAATTTAAAGCTAATACATAAAAATACACATCAACAAACATAAATGACCATAAATGAACAAACATAAAAAAACATAAATGAACATAATTCAAATCAAGAATAAGCATAAATGAACATTAACATTCAAATCAAGAATTCTAAAACACAACATCAATACTTCTAATATATTGACTTTACTAACATTACCAAATATCTAAGTTGTAAAATTTGAACCAGTCTTAAAAGTTTCACTTTCACTCTAATCAGTTGTATAATATCATATAATAAACAGACATAAATGACGTAAATAAACATTCATGAACATAGTTAAACAAACGAGAATATTTTGTGTTCGTTCATTTAACTAAAAGCACAAAAAATCTTGTTCATGTTCGTCCATTTATTAAATAAACGAACTTTCTGCTGAATAATTCACAAGCAATTTATAGAACGTTTGATTCGTTTTATAGTTGTGCCGGCAATAATAATTCACACAAACAATACCACGGTATAGAAGTGAATAGGGCCCATTTTTATTATCAAGATAATCAATCATATTGAATTACTGATAGTGTCACATCACCATAATGATAACAATAATGTCATTTCTTGAAATTTTTTGTGGTTTTCCTTTTTTTTCAAAAAAAATCTGGAAAATATGTTTTCGAAGACAATGTATGTAGAACAGAGAAAATTATTCCAGAAATCCAGTTTTGATCAAGACAGTATCTCTTACCCTACTAAGATCTCTACCTTTGAGTGTTCTTCCAGCACCTTCACATACAGAAAATGAAGAAATTTGACGCCTTGCAAGCTTCTGTGCAATCCATTCATGAGGTGGCCTCATGTTCCCATTATTATCATCCTCATCATCATCATCACTGTCCCAACTCACTCTACCATTATGACCACCATCATCATCATCACCATCACCATAATTAAGCCACGTAGAATTCTGTGCTGATCTCTTTGACTTTCCATAAATCTTTGACCAATCAGGAACGTTGACAGGTGCTGATTGTTGTTGAGGAATCCTAGATTCCATGCAGGGATTGTTTGTACCAGGTCTAGGAATCATTCTGGCTGCAGGTGAAAGAGGAATGCTTCTTGAAGTCAAATTAGAAGGTGATGATGATCCTTTTGACTTGATAGATTTTGAATCAAAATCATTTCTTTGATTCCAAACAGACCAAATATCAGTTTCTTGAAACTCCTCATTTCCAGTCATGTATGACCATCCACTGCTTCCTTTCCTGTATATACCATACTCTCCTTCCATTCAAAGATTCACCTTTTCAGCTGGTTTTGTGAAAAATGACCGAAATTTATAAACTTTCTACCTTCTAACTACACTAAACATACAAACTTTGAAGTAACGAAAAGGGGTTTTAGAGATAGTGGAGTTCTTGAGGTCTGAGGATTGTACTTTATAAGGTTACAAAAATCTTGCTCGAATGTTCACAATCACCAAATTTGTGCCCATGCTGTTTCTACTTTCTCAAATGAAATGACCCAACTTCAATAAAGAGTTATCACTAAAATGAAAAAAAGAAACCTAAAAGCATGTGAAACTTTTGAATATAAGAAGTAGAACAAGGATGGGGTAAAGTTGTAATTTAATTATCTTCAAAGGGGCATGAAAATTTCGTTTTCTCCTGCTCCTACAAGCCGCCAAGCAGATAATATTAGTAAAAATAAAGAGTATAAACTCGATCAAAGTTTCTATACCCTTGATGGTTCTTTATAAGATTGGAATATACTCAATTATTGGACTTCAATGGTTAGATCTTTTTGACAGTTTTTTTATTAGTCCACTTGTTCCATATAAGTCCAATCCATCTTTATTGTTTATGTTGCTTTTATGATCCTACGTCAGAAAAAAATAAAAAATAAAAGTAGACTGCTTTATTAGAGATAATGGGGAAAGGGCTTTAATGATAGATTGATAGTAGTTCTATGTTCCATTTATTGAAGCATAGAACGTAGTTTTTCTATTAAAGGTTAATTAGATTCGTGAATTAATGTGATCAAGAAAGCACAAAATATGTTGGCTTATGAAAAAGGAACCTTCTTTCTTTGATTCTTTGAATGGTATTTGTAACTATCAAAGAAATATCAATAACATCAATCGACCTTTTCTTAAAATAATGATGTCGTGAAAGCCATAATGGTCTTTCCAACTTGTTTGATGAACTCCAGCTATCATTCAATGTATCAGGTCATACAAATACAGTCACAGAAAATCTTCAAAACCATCAGCTGTTAGGTACTATATTTTTTTCCATTAAAAAGGAGAATTCATATGAACAAAGGTTGTTTCTGTTTTGAACTTGATGAATTGTTAAATGACTATTTCACCTTTTGAGTATTACTGAATAAAATGATTGTAAAAAGTAAATTTAGGAAGAAGTAAAAAGGTAGAGAGGTAAAGAACATTATCAATGGATAAATGCTTCCTACTCTAACCCATTATATACAAATATTTCTTTTTTACTTAATGCAGAGACAATCACTTAATAGAGAAAGTCAGCGAACAACTCTTTCCATATTAAGTCCTAACTTTTCACAAATTTGCTTTCATATATTCTTTTATATTTCTTGCTATCATTTCTCAAATATTTTCTAACACTTTATGTAAACAACACTTAATGAGGGGAAAAAAAAGAATGACTTAGGGGTTGTTTGGTAACCTTTGAATGGAACTATGCAGAATTAACCTCTGAATCAGTCAGCATTCAAGGCGTTTGGAAAAATTTCTGCACGATCTTGAAAGAATCAAAAACCTTGGAATTTCCTCTGAATGGTTAGGCAACAATATTACCTTCTCTTAACCATTAAGAGGTTGGAACCATTCAGTTCAGCATTCAGCACGATTTAGTCTGGTGTACAGCAGCCGCCATTCGAAGTATATAGAAAGACAGGTACAGTAACAATTCAAAACCAATCAGATCTCCGCTATTTTTCAAATATATTTCAACATTTGTGATTACTTTTGGAAAATTAAGAGAGTGATAATATAAATAAAGGAAAAAAGAGCATGGTTTGGACTGTATCATGTTTATGGTCCTAAATATAGTTGGTTGCAGCCGCCAAAGCACGAGATGGGTCCCGAATCATAACAGAGTTAACCTCTTTGGCATGTACTAAGTTTATTCAAATGCTGATTTTATATAAAAAGGGTCCCCTTAACATCTATATTATGTAAACAAAGACGTCTGTAAAAGCAGTCAGTGCTATATGAACAGATGATTGTTTGTTTATATTACTAAAGTGGCATCATATTGAGTTGGGTGTTCTTTAACAAGACTTTCCACTATAAGGTGTTCCTACTTTTCAAAAAATTGTACTTGGCTTTTTTGCAAACTAAACTTCATTCTTGTGAAAATGCAAAAAAAGACATTATAGTTTGCAAGAATGAGCGATTATGAACAAGTATGGATGTAGATATGTCAAAAGCATTTTTGTTTCCAAAAACGCTTCTTCTTTCTGCCTTTTCAAGAGAATGATCATTTGTTTATAACAAAAAATCAAACATGATGCATCCAAAGTCATTGACTGTATTTCCTAATATATTAATATGCATTCAAGGCGATTCAAAAGATTCGCACGTGTTTATAAAAAATTGGACATTTAAGTCAAATTAATCATCTTTTAAATAGTCCACTTGTTCCATATAAGTTAAATACTTCAATGCATGTTGAGTTTTTAATTCTGACTTTCATATCCCCTGAAACATTTGTCGTCTTCAACCCCATCATTATCAATTCTAAAAGCATGGATATGAATCAAGGATATTGACAGTAGATCCTAAGGAACATTTTTTAAGGGATAAAGCCAAAGGGATAAATAATGGTGGATTCAAGAGCAATAATAGTAGCATAGTTTGATTAGTTGCCCTTTATATAACCCAATATACAGAAGTACCTTTTTCTCACAACTTAATCCTTTCAGGAAGCTCATTTTTGTCCAATGATGCACCTCAACAATCATTATAAGCACCTTCCTATACACAAACAATATTTTCAAAATCAATCGGTTATTTCTGGTTTTTTTTTTTTTTTCATATATGATTTTCAACTAAGTTTATAACTCAGATATGGGGAAAAAAGAAGGTAATTTTGGAGATGCTCTAAGTGAATTCAAACACATATATTATATGAAGATTTCACATATTTTATAAAAGAGTTAATGACAGCAGTCAACGGTAGACACTGTATGACAGTGCATGCAAACATTTAAGCATCTTGCAACCAAAACAACATAGCATGCATAAATTGCTACAGAATAGTAAAACATGATATACATAGACAAAATTCTATTAAACTTTTGCAATCTTTCACTATAGATACATACTAACTACGTAAATTTTTGCTCAATTGTCCAGCAAGCACTATGGACTTGACACTTGTACTTGTTGTCACCCACTCTCTTTCTGCCCTTCGTTGTCGTTGCCTAGCATTCTTTGCACGTTTAGGAGCCAATCTAGCATCTCTCTCAACAAATGCAAGCCTAAATTTCTCAGCAATTGGCAACTCAATTGAGCTCAAAACAGGTGGACTTGTCCTTATAAGCTTAGATCCTGAAACTGCCCATGTTTTTGGGTCGATATCTTCTACAATAAATTCATCCAATGCAACACCAGGTAACGCGTGTTTGGGAATATCAATCCCTTTGTGCCCAAAGAATGATGGTTTCGGGTTCACTATAATACGTGGACATTCGGTTGACAAAATCTCTAACGATTCTTTGTCAATTGTTGGCTGCAAAACAAGCAAGAAGAAAAGTCTAAGACCATGTTAAGCAGACTAGCTGATAGCTGAAAAACTAGTTGTTAGCTGAAAAACTAGCTGTTAGCTGTCTAGCTGATAGCTGAAAAACTAACTACTAGCTGTTAACTGCTAGTTGAAAAACTAGCTGCTAGCTGAAAAGCTAGCTATCAGCTGAAAAACTAGTTGTTAGATGATAGCTGAAAAACTAGTTGTTAGCTGAAAAAACTAACTTCTAGCTGAAAAACTGAAAAGCTAGCTGCTAGCTGATAAACTAGCCGATAAAAATGATGTTTGGTAAAACTAGCCAAACTAGTTAATAAGCTAGCTGAATAATTAGGGATGAGCATATGGACCGGGGAACCGGCCGGAACCGGTACCGGAACCCGATGGAACCGGTCGGGCCGGGACCGGGACGTTATTTTTGTGGATTTTTGGAACCGGGAACCGGTAGGAACCGGAACCGATTTAACCGGAACTGGTAGAACCGGCAAAAACCGGAACCGTATGATGTTATTTTTCAAGAAGCGGTTCCAACATTTGAAGACACGACAAGAACCGGTAGGAACCGGGAACCGGTAGAACCGCCGGGCCGGTTCGGTTCTTGATTTTGGCCGAAGCCGGTTCCCCGGTCCGGTCCGGTTCGGGCCGGTTCCGGCCGGTTCGGTCCTTTTGCTCATCCCTGTGAATAATGTAAAATGGCATAAAAAGGCATGTAGAATGCTGAGCACTTTTATAATTAATAAAGGGTATATTTGGGAGAAACATTGTATGTTTGTATACATACCCATACAAGCCAACGTAAAGATTGTGCTCCATGTATGATCTCTGTGGTGTCAAGTTCTTCCCATGAATCGCCTTCAACATCATTCAATGTTGGTTTCAAGATGCTTAAAGAGTTGCGTGCAGTGTGTTCGCTTCTTGGGCATCCTCTGCAATATTAACTGCGTTCATAGCCCGTAATGAGGTACAATAAGCCCAAAATATTGGGTTGTTCATCTTGTGGTGTAGTCAACAATTTTTTACATACAACATTTTATATGAACATAAAATATAAAATAGACAAGAAAGATATGGAAATCATACCCCCATCTTAATATCTCTAGACAAGGGCAATTTTTCACAAGTTCTGAAACACCAAATGGAGTGATCTTGCTGCAACGACTGTATAAGAAACTAGTGTTAATGGAAATAGCATACAAAAGACAAAAGTGGATCTTCATATTATAACACCTTATGTCACCTTATGTCCATAGCTTTTAATTGGCTACAAATCCCTATCACTTTCAATAAACCGATATCTGAGACTTCTGAATCTGATAAATCGAGAATTTCCCATGAGCTTTCAGCCAATGCAACGACCACATCATCATTTAGCAGCTTTCTTCTTCTTGCAATGGCTGTTATGGTCATCTGATAAGTTGATCATTCATTTGAAGAATTCAGGCTAAAACACAAACACTGTTTTAAAGATATATACTCAAATCTCTATGGCTAGAATCTCATGCTTAATTCACCATGCTGTTTTTTTTTAACAAAAACTCTTTTTTTTTTTTTTTTTTACAAAAAACATACCAACAAACTAAATAAAAAACTCCCCTGAATTTCCCCATCCAATGACCTTTACCAAATAAAACTAAGCCATGAAATTTACTACCAAAATGCATAGACCTTATTGATAACTATGAAAAAGCATGTAACTTGCTCATCTTTGATTATGCAGTTCCAATGTAACGATGGATGTCACAACAATGTGGTTATTAAATGAAAGACTAGAGTTTAGTTAATAAGCACCACAATGAAAACATATCAAAACTCCTATTTAAAAAAATTCACTATAACGCAAATTGGTCATCCTCATTTTGTACAATCTTGAGCATCAAATGGATATTCACATACATAAGTGTGAAATAACAGAATCATAATACCTACCTTAATGTCTGGTGGGAAACTGGCCACAAGATCTAAATCCTCAATAATATCCTCAAGATGTTTGCCTATAATTCCAAGACACAAGCTTACAAGAGCAGGAGGTTTTCTCTTCTCCAAAGGTGACCCTGTTACCCAAACAAAACAATTATAAGCAAGCTGATAGCAACCCAATAAAATATGCATATTCAAATTCAAACTAAGCCAAAAAAAACTGAAATCCATCAGCTACACTTCTTCTTTTATATGTAACTCATAGCTGTGAAGTTCAAAACAATCAGAAACTTCTCTTCAAATTTTATCTCAGCCTTCTAAATTCAGAAATATGCTATTCATAGTTTTCATCGAAAGATAAATGAAACACATTCATACAAAGTACGAACATTTGGATATGAAACTGTAGCAAGATCAACCATCCAATTCTATACATCTGCTATTAACTACTATTAATGTCATACATACTTCCTTGCCCGAAAATTCATCTAGTGTGTTACCCTTATAAACAAATTACAAGATTTCAAGATGACTAGACTAATAGAAATTCATGTTGACTACAATTCTTATGTGTATAAACAATTAGAAAACGAGAATTAGCATATAGAAACTCACAGGACGATAGCAGCAAAGGGGTATAATTCTTGGCCAACTTGTTAGGGTTCCTCGAATTGAAAGTCAAATCAATACTCTGAAAGGATCTCTGTACGGATTCCAAACCCTTTCCTTTATCCATCAAATGATGCAAGGAAGGAGAAATGGCCTGAAAGGGAATCGGAACCGGAGTTCTTGAGAGATTTTCTAAGATCGATAGATTTTTGGGCAGTGATACCGGTTACCGTCAACGGCCTTCTAGTTGTTTTTCTAACCCATACAATTTTTTTTAAACAAATAAATAAATAAATAAAATATTTTTTTTGGATATCTAAAATTAAATACATAATCTTAAAAATAAAAAATAATGATTCATTTGTTTACAAAAATGTATTATTTGTGCTTGAAAAAAATCACTCATGCTTTATATATATATATATATATATATATATATATATATATATATATATATATATATATATATATATATATATATATATATAAAAAAGTAGGTTCATGCAAAAACATAAATATCTTGTGAAAACGCGAAAACAGATTTTATCTTATAAAAATCAAACACATGTACTATAAAAAATAAATTTATTAGCAATAAATTAACGATAGTAAGTTTACATTGGATGATGTTATGCTAATATAGATTTAAAGACGGTTTTAATAATTTTTTTTTCATGTCCTTAATCATTTTTAAATTCATGTTTTCATAATAAAAATGTTAAAAATCATACTTTGATAATATGAATCAATTTCTCATCTATCGTCAATTATCATCATGTATTTCAAAGTTGGGATGAATTATTTTCCAAAATATAATGTTGAGGTGACACAATATCATAGGTTTTTCTTGTTTTCGCATTTTCGCAAATTATTTGCATTTTCACATGAACCTTCCCTTATATATATATATATATATATATATATATATATATATATATATATATGAGCTAGGTTCAAATGTTTTTAGCAACTATTGTGTGCCTAAATGCACCAATGAGAATTCAAGAAATAATAAATAATTAAATAAATCATTTAAGGGTATTTTGGACATTTTGTACTTTTAATTATGGAAATCATTTATTTGAAATCATATAATTAAGGAAATAAGGTAAATATATTTGACCTACTTGTGTGTGGTAGAACACGTCTCTGACTTGCTCAACAGTTGTAGCCGCCTCCGACTTCATCCACTGCATCGGATTCGTCCACCATTCATCGGTGAAGTCGCAACCAGCCGTTCACTGTCCACCAATACTTCCACTTCCCGCCTCCATCAATGTCGTGAGTTCTCCACCAACACTGATGAAATCGATTTTCTTTTTTCTCAAAATTTTATTTTTTCTAGATTCTATCAGGTGTTGAGATCGATTTCTTTCTTGGCAAAAATCGATTTGTTGAAATCAATTTTATTGCTTCTCTTCTCATATGTGAAATCCATTGATTATTTGAAATCGATTTTTTTAAGTAATACTTTCTAATTGATTTGGAATATGATTTTGTAGGATACAAAATTGTTCATCGTGGGTGTTTGTTCTTCAACAACCATCGTCCATTCATTATTATCCCCACAGAAGTCGACATCGACCCCAAAAAAGTTTCAATCGCTGAAACAAAAGCTCACCTGTCATCCCTCAATCTCGTATGTAGCCTCTATTTCGGCCATCTGGTAAGTCGATTCAATGGGTTGAAAAAAACATCATCTTTCTTTTACAATTTCTCTCCAGTTTATAAAGCCTCTGTTTTTGCGATTTTTGGGTTCTAATCGATTTTTTTGTTGAATTTAAATTATATATTTTAACTCTACTGATAGATTTCAGTTAGACCATTTATTTGTTGATAATAATATAAGTTTCTCAGGAAGTGATTTTAGTTATCCAAGTCCTTTTTTTTCTGAACACCAAGTGTTCGACTAAATGCCTAAATGAAGATTTACTTTGTAATTTGTCACTTGTCCATTAAAAACTCTTTTCTATTGTCCTAAGTGAATTGTTAGTGAGTTTAGATAGTTCTTATATTTTGAATAATGGTTTTGTTTTTACTTTTTCAAATAGTTGTTTACCTTTCAATTATGTTTGGTTCAATTATCAATTTATGTTTGTGTAAACTGCACTAATCTTGTTTGGTTCAATTCTCACATCATATGGATATATAATTTCAATAGGCCTAATTAAAAGAATGATCATGAAATTAATTTATATTATCTCATCTCATGAAAATTGAGTAAGTAATTGTGTTGTTGATTTGTAACTTACAGGTAAACCATTGAAGGAGCACAAGCAAAGAAAGTATGGGCAATATTCTGCCAGAATGTATTATATGTAGTCTTCCATATGCTATGTATATACTGATGGGTTTGATTTCATATGCCAACACAGTGAATTAATTTTGTTTGATTTCATATATCAACATAGTAAAGGCTTAATATCATATGCCAATATAGATTGGTGAAAGCTACTCATCTTGTTCTAGAAAACTGTTTAAAAAGATAAGTAATTTGTTTGTGTATTATTTTGGTTTATTTTGTGATTTTGAATTCCAACTTCTATTCTCCCTTGTTATTGTGTATTTGGAATCTAAAATTATATTAGCAGTAAATACGATACCTTTAAATGTATTCTAGGTATTCTGTCAGAATATACCCTGCCAGAATAAAATCTATGTATTCTGCCAGAATATATTCTATGTATTCTGCCATAATATATAAAGTGATAGTTAATTGCAAGCAACATGTTTTTAACCATTATTAGTTTTTGTTGTATTTGTGATAGGAATGGCTGGAAGAATGTGTTGAAGACCTAATAGGAATAACTTGAAGAACGAATAAAGTTCGAACATACTCACATTTTAATAATGTTGTTATTTTTTAAGAATTTTATTTATTTTTGTTAATATTCTTTTAGAATATGTATAATTATATTAAAATGTATAGAGTAGCTTGTCTGTAAGAATATGTATGAATTTGTATTTAAGTTTGGATGTATAAAAATATATTAGAATGTTGTTATTTTCCAACCTCAGATTCAAGAACTTTGTTATTTTTCAATAATATTCTAATAGAATAAAATTCTGAAAGAGCATCATTCTAACTAAAAAAATATTCTGACATAATAAAATCGGTTATGTTTACAAATTATGTTAGAATTAAAATTGAATTAATTAAAAAAAATTATATTTTTAAAATTAGGAGAATTAATTATCCATAAATATCCGAAAAGTTCCTTTTATAATTGTAGTTAATTGTCCAAAATACCCTTTTGCTAAAAAATTTATGATTATATGGTACATGCTATCCCATTGTAATATCATACACTCTCAAATCATGTCCATTGATGAATTCTATCCGTTGGTCCAAATTTGTGCATTCTGGCACACAATAGTTAGTAAAAACAAAATAACCTAGCCCTATATATATATATATATATATATATATATATATATATATATATATTGTGTGTATGTATGACTGATTCTGAACCAATCATTTTAGTTATTTTAAGAAAATAATTAATGTATATTACATGTTGAAGATATAATGAATATTAATTAAATTTTCAGCATTTAATATACATTAATTACTTTGTTAAAATAATTAAAATGATTGGTCCAGAATCAGTCATACATGCACATAATAGATAATGAAAACATTTAAATTTAACTCTCTCTCTCTCTCTCTCTCTCTCTCTCTATATATATATATATATATATATATATATATATATATATATATATATATATATATATATATATATATATCGGTCATTCATACAAAATCACAACATCTTATATATTTAATTTCCAACCTTGTCAAAGATGTCATAGAGCACCTTTTGGTACTACTTTTAAAAATAACTAATTAAATGAAAGAGATTATATAAAACATTTAAATAGATAAATATAGATTAGTTAAATTTAAAGAAAAAAAAACTATTGAAAGAGATTGATTAACTATTAAAAAGAACATTTATTCAGAAGTTAAAGTTAACAGAATGATATCAGATTTTCTGTTCAAAAAAATAAATAAATAACATATTATGTTAGATATTATTTAATACTCCAATAGAAAAATTAATGTTAAAAGAAAAGAAAATTAAAATATTAATTAAAAAAAAAAAAAAAAAGTTCTTATGTCCTTTACCCTTATATAACATTTTATCAGCCCGTTTAGCCGAAACAGAAAAAACGAGGCGCCTCAACTTGAAAATAAACCCTTGCCTGTCCCATTTTTCATAAGAGCTAGTTTATCGATCTCGCCCCCCATCATCGATCTAGGTACGCATCTCTCGAGCATCTGTACTTTGTGTGTTTATCTTGATTCTTAATTATTGAATGGCTTCTGGATGAAGTGATTCAGGTAATCATAAGAAACCCCAACTCTTCACACTTGTTAGAAAATGTTACACCTCGCGATTAGGTTTTGTTTGTGGTTTTATTTACCATCTGCGACTTGCTTTCAGTTATGACATGCTTACAACTTACACGATTTCGACTGTTGTTACATCTTTCATGATGTCGATGCTTTCCCCCCTTCGATTTCCGGAAAGATCCTTCCTTATGGTTGTACACGTGTACTCATTGTTTGTTTGTTTGATTAGTTTAAGTACATTACATGGAGATGGAAAATCTTTATTTTGAATTCCTAAGGTTTCTTGAAGATGTTAAAAGACTAACAGAGCTTCTAGAATCTGTTTATTTTGGATTATGTTAGTGTTACCACCTGTTCTCCATTTTATAAAAGAATGGTTGATGACAAACCAACTATGTCGCATGATTTTCAAAAGTTTATCATGCAATTACATACATTTTTGTCCAGGAATTTCCATTGATGATATGAAACTGTAAATCTACTATTATAGTTTTATAGTATGGTTGTCAAATAAGTTGCTTTGCTTATTTTAAGTTCATTAATATGATTCCTATAATTGAATACCCCCTTTCTCATAAAACCCAATTAGGATTTTCATTCAAGTTCATTTTCCCCATTTTTTTTTATTGCTCATGATGAAACCATTTTCCCATTTTCAGGTATTTGTGAAAGGAAGAAGTTTATTTCTCAATGGCACCACTTATAAACAGGTTTCCATTCGTAGCTACTCATTTGAAGAGAATGATAGCTAAGCTGAATGCAAATGATGAGAAACACACCATAAAATCATGGTCACGTGCATCTATGATCATACCCGAAATGGTGGGCCATCGTATTGCTATCCATAACGGAAAAAGACATCGTCCTATTCAAATTAAAGATGCCATGGTAGGCCACAAATTAGGGGAGTTTGCACTTACACGTGCACGTAAACCACAAAAGCCACAAAATGTGAAAAAACCTTTGAAAAAGGGTAAATGATCAAAAGATTGAATCAAGATTTATAGTTTTTAAGCTCTTGTTAGGTTGTCTTTTGCTTGTAGTTTACCAGCGTTTTCTGGATCATTTTGTTATGGAATTTTTCATTAATGTCTCACATTCACAGTTGATTTTTGTAATAAAGCCTACATTTGAACATGCATTGGTTATGGCATCGAATTTGACTCGTTTACTTGCCTGTATACATGTTTCATCAGCAAAAATGGCCATGATCATTCTTTTGTTTCAATACAGTTAGATGAGGAGGGCATTTATGTCTTTTCCATTGGGATATTAAGAGCAAGTCTATTTCCCACCTTGTTCTACTTTTCTTTTACTACAATTTTTATTTTTGATTTCAGCCCTTGAATTGAAATCTTCTACTGACAGATTTTCCGCAATTATAAAACTCATATTTATAGTTGTTTTTTTTACTTCATGCCAAAAGAATAACTTAATATAGAAAGTCAAGGAAATGGGATTTTTTCCAACATTAAGTCTTAACTTTTTACAAATTTGACATTATTTATTTTACAAATCAGAACTGTGTTTGACTTCACCATCAAACCTTGTCTCCTTTACTTAATTTTATGCATGTTTCATTAGCAAGATTGGCCACAAAATTGTGATCACTCTTTACTCTTTAGTTCAAGTACAGGTAGAGAGATAGACATAAGAATCCAACACAAAATGGAAATAACAATAATGATACAACTTTACACCATTATCGAAAATATAGGAATAAACCACACAAATGTTTCATAAGCAAAAGAGCGATTTAAGGAACTATTATACAGATTACGAGTAGGTTATTGGGAAAATGATGAAAATAGTAAAACTTTGATGGATCAAACTCAGACTCAGCTCTTTTGGATTATTATCTATGCTCCTAAATTCGTTGCTATCTAGTAGACATTGGAGTTTCTTAAAGCTTTTTTCCAGAAAAAAATTCTGTTTTGTTTGAAGAAACAGATTGCATTATTTAGAATAGCTTTCCCGGTTGGGTCCCACTTCTCATCATCGTGCAGAATTCTTCATAGTTTATCTTCCCATCCTATCATTATTCAAAAACAAACAATTGTCACTTTTAAACACTCAAGAAACATTCAAGACAAAAATGACAACAAAGAACTCACATTATCGGTATCAACTTCGGCTATTATGTCTTTAATGGTGGCTTCATCTCCCATTCCATATTTCCTCATTGCTGTTTCTAATTCATCTCTTGTAATAAACCTGGTTCACTCAAAACATCACAACCAAATTAGATTGGATGTGAATTGTAATCATTTTTATAGTTAAACACAATCAAAATTTTAGCTGCTTTACTTACCCACTATTATCAGTATCAAAATGCTGAAAGGCTTTGTACAAATGTTCTTCCCTTTCTAATTTGTGTCGATGCATTGTTGCTGTGATGAACTCAATGTAATCAATCGACCCATTTCCATCAACATCAGCCTGAATCATAAAAAACAAGTTTATAAGGGAAAAGGGTGTTTAAAAATAGAAATTCCAACTTTTTTTTTAACATGTGAAACATCTTACTGCTTCCATGAGTTGCTTCACTTCAGCCTCCGAGAGCTTTGACCCTAATCGAGCCAATCCAGTTTTAAGTTCTTCATAAGTAATTGTCCCGCTGTTATCAGTGTCTATGTTTGTAAACATTGATTTCAGCCCTTGAATCTCTTCTGCTGATAGATTTTCCGCAATGACCTATAAAACTCATATTGTCAGTGTTAATAGATAGATAACGGTGTACGGTTTTTGGAATAGACTGGGTCCAGGTCTTGGACCCAGTCCTGACCGTAATTAGATTGGACCGGGCCGGACCTACAATACTGGTCCGGCCCGGTCTGTGTTCACCTCTATGGATGAACACACTCTATTAGAGTTAATACTGAAGCTAAAATAGTAGATGTTTTGGGTACCTTGAGAGCGAGCTTCTTGAGCTTATTCATAGCTCGGAATTGCTTCATCCTAGAAAGGACTGCACTGTCGATTGGCTTGTCGGATGCTTCCCCATCTTCTCTTATCCATGGATGCTCTGTGTACCAATTTTGAAACATACAAGAAAGATATTATGAGCTCATGAGCATATCTGCATGTATACATATGTATGTGCATAGTTTGATTTGCAGGTTGAAAACAAACATCTTATGAGCATAGCCTGTTTTGAATGTGAGTTCTGAATGTTATTATGTGATAATGACTTGTTTAATCAGGTAATTAAAAGTAATGCAAGAAATAAGGTTTGGATGTGTTAGTTGTAATAGTTACTTTTAATGGTGTTGGAACGTTTGTCAAATAAGGGTATATACTGTAATTTTACTCTACCCTGTGGCCATGGGGGAAAAGTTCATTTATTTACTTTGTTTATTAAGCCGTTGTTTTTGAAGTAAGGAAAAAACAGTCGCATATATTTTACCAGATTAAAGCATGTCACCATTTTAATAATCTGTTTAATAACCTCTGAACCAGTAAGAGGTTGGAATCATTCAGCACTAAAGGGTTTATTTTTATCAAAGAGCCCCTAAGTGGCTAAGTCTATCCATTGAAAAAAGAAACAACATCATACCAAGAACTTGAGCAGAAGTTATTCTCTTCTTGGGGTCTTGTGTGAGCATCCTTCGAACAAGATCCTTAGCACTTGTAGAGATAGATGGCCATGGTTCACTTTCAAAATCAATATAACCTTCAAGTACAGCATCAAATATTCCCTTCTCTGTCTCTGCATTTTCATACCCAATTTCATGTTATAACTTATAATCCTATTTAAAAAAAAAAAAAAAAAAAAAAAAACAGAGCATGAAATTACCTGCCCAAAAGGGAGGCACACCACTTAGCAGGATATACAGTATCACCCCTGCACTCCATATGTCTATTTCCTTCCCGTATTTACGTGTCAATACCTCTGGTGCAACATAATACGCACTTCCAACAACTTGTCGATATGCTTTTCCTGAAAGTATTTGTTTGCTTTGTCATATAATGCTGTGTAGCTCAAAAGAAGTTCAAGACATTGTACACCAAGGTTGAATTAAGAATTCCGGAAACTAGTATGTGAATGAACAACTTTTCAGGAGATATCAAGAAGATGGTGGAAGGATCTATAGATGTAAGAGTAAAGTAGGACCTTCTTTAGCGTTCATTCATGTTATTGTCCCCTCGTATCGTATTGCAGGAAGACTAAAGATCTCAAGCATGAATATTAAAATTGTAATTTTCTTTTTAAATTTTAAGTGTTATTTTTACGAAAAACCTAAGATTTTTAACCAGTTTTTTAGATACGACCTAATTGTTTTTTATAATGTAAACCAAAAGTAATTTCCCAACTTTCATTCTTGACTTTTACCAGTTTACCAGGTTCCATCATGTAAAAATAAAATACTATGTTTTCTTTCAAAAATAATCAAAATATCTGCCGCTTATGCAAATAAGTATAAATCTTATTTGCATAAAAGACATGACATTATCATATTTTTTCATTTAAAAGCTTTTTCTACAGATGGACCCTTAACCCGAATAAAACGACAAAAACGAAGATCTAAGACCTCCTATTGCACGAAGATCTAAGACCTCAAGCGTAAATAGGTCTTTCTCATTTTATTTGTAATCATAAGAGAGTGGAAAGATCTAGCAATAATAGTTGTGTACTACCTTCCTTGTAAATATTCAAAAATAGTTTCCATTTAAATCCTATCCTTGTGTAGTTTTCTCTATCATTCTAATGTACTACTAGCAAATCTCTTTCCATTAAGTTATTGTGTTGTTCATCGTTTGCTTTACTTCACTTACATTTCATTGTTTTCCTTGTTTACGAGAGTGATTTGACTTAGTTTGAGGAGTAAGTGTCATAGAGTGAGCTTGTGCAGACAAGTCCGCGATATATTGCAAATATTGTACATAAAAATCTAGGAAATTTTCGTTAGTAAGATTGATCACGAAAATGCCCACAATTAAATGCGAATCATTGAACTTTTTAAAGTTAACTATCTAATTATTGTTGAATCCTATAAAATCTTGCAAGAACCGATTCTTTCAATGGGATTTTTTCTTAAAAGTCAAAAGATTAAGATTTGTATATGTTACAAAGTAGAGATTCGATTAGCAATACCTTCTTGAATGAAGACAGATAAACCGAAATCTGTAGCTTTAAGAAGTGCGTTCTCACTCTTATCCGAAAGCAGGAAATTTTCAGGCTTTAAATCACGATGCATCACTCCCATAAAGTGACAAACATGAACCACATTCACAATCGACCTGCAAATCGAGGCTGCAGCTCTTTCACTATAATGACCTTTTGCAATGATCCTATCAAAAAGCTCACCTCCTTCACAAACCTCCATAACCAAATGCACAGATTGCTTATCTTCATAAGCACCTTTAAACTCAACAATATTAGCCTGTCCACTTAGATGCTGCATAATCTGAATTTCTTTCCTCATATCATCCTTATCACTTTTAGTTACAAGTTTCTTCTTTGATATCGACTTACAAGCATACTTTTGACCACTTGATTTCTGTATACAAAGATAAGTAACACCAAATTGACCTCTACCCAATTCTCTCCCCATGGTGTAATGTTGTTTAACGTCTTCAAATGGTTTTCCGAGAATCGAGTCAGCTGTGAACACCCTCTTGGGGCTGGGCGGTGGCGGCTGCTTTCTCGCCGGAGTTTGAGCTGCCGGAGCAGGGGTTTTGGTGTAAACCGCATTGGGTTCGACGGATCTTGTTCTATGAGCATCAGGGTATGTCCCTCCACTCTTGCTTTTGCTACTACACAACCCCATTTCTTGATATTTTGAATGGAATTGTGGAAACTGATCAAGAAACGAATACCCAGATGGGGATTGATTGTTGTTACTTGGTTGTTGGTTCGAAATCGAAGATCAAAAGGGGTGTCGATGAAGACGGTCAAAGAGAATAGTCAAACCGCTAAGATTGAATAATAATTCATGGAGGAATAGTTTAAGGTACAGAAGAGGTTGAAGGAAGGAACGTGGTGAGCTCATTCGGAATACTTGAGATTTAAAAGAATGGAATCTTCGAAGAAATTAGACGCGGTTTGATTGGGTTGAATGTGGTCAAGGAGAAGTAGGAAGTCAGACATTTTGACTTTGTGAGAGTCTTCATGTTGTCCACCTCCATCTTTGGATGAAGAAATGTGCTTTTCTTTGTGTCCATTGAGAATCTGCCAAATATTAGGAGCTTTCACTCTTTGTCTTCAAGTAAGGTGTTTGTTTCTTCTTTATTTAATCCAATTAATTAAAATAAATTTAATTTGATAAATTATATACTTATATTTCTTCAATTATATTTAGATATTTTGTAAGTTTTAAGTTTTAGAATAATAATAATAATTGTTGATATCCACCTCTCCTATCTTATTTCATTTGTGTGGTTTGTTGTTATTGTTTTTTATATGGTAATAATTATTGTGCTTTTTATATAATTTTTAATTTATCCTTTAGATATCGTGTACATTAATATCAAGTTTAGAGATAAAAGCGGTTTGCATTGAAACCTAAATTAGAATAAACCATATATGGTAAGCTCATTTGTTTTGGGGATGATGTTTGGCCTGCATCTAAAAACAAATCATTTGGCATGTGATTTCTATGAAGCATCTCGTGGGTTTGTCTTTCATTTTGCTTTTATTGAACAAGAGGATTAGCTAAATACCAAGAAATGTTCCTAATTCCAACTTTATGAACATCATTTTGATATCAAACACAAGCTCTAATTTTCATTATTTTTAACATCAAATAAATAAATAAATCACTATTCAAGTAAAAAAAATCCATCACAAAAATATTATTAATAATGAATACAATTTGCAATAAACTTATATGAATATTACTAATACTTTATAAATAGTAGTACTCTAATAAAAATATTATAACTGTTATAATTAATATTTTTATTAAAATATTTACCTGCAACGGTGATTCTTTTATTATTTGTTGAAAAATTATTTTTTATATTTTAAAAGCAACAAAAATTTATTCATCTTCTTTACCTTGGAAACATGTTTGACAAGAAGGAAGAAGTGGATAACATGTTGAGGTGAAGGAGAAGAAAACAAAGGAAGATAACTGCATTGAGGGAGGTTTTGATGGTAATGGGAAGCAACGGGAAGCCTCATAAGGTGCAAAAACGATGAAGGGGACGGTGTTTGTGTCATGGTAACGTCGTTATCCGACTGTACATTTGTGGACGTTGCCCACACCTTTCCGTCTAAAACTTTCAACCTAGATGTACTCAGAATCTATTTAATACCGAAACGTACTTTCTAAAACATTCGGTTGGGACAACATCCGTTCTTTTTATAACGGAATTTCGTTAAGTAGTTCCGGTTTTTTCAGTTTTCTGAAAAGAATATATACATATTGTCAAACCGGTTACGGATAAAGGAAAACCGTTTTTTTTTAAGTTCCAATTTACGAATTATTCTAAAATTTGGGTTTAACTTTTTTTTTGGAAATTAAAATTTAACTCCAATAAACTTGTTGCATGCCATTATGAAATTACACACATAAACATTTAGACAGTAATTGTGTAGAAAATCTTCTGGAAAAGTATTAATATTTTCAAAAAAGTTACACTTAAGTTCTAAGATTTTTTTATGAACATTAATATTATTTTTTTCATTTAAATGCATTTATATGTATTATTAACAATATTAATAATAACAAGTTCGAAAAATAGTATCTATTATTATTATTATTATTATTATAATAATAATAATAATAATAATAATAATAATAATAATAATAATAATAATAAGGTTTTTGTTTGCAGAAAAGTCCTAATATTGAATATCCTAACCCTTTCATAATCACATCCATCATATCAACATACGTCACAGTACCATCAATGTAATTGACATCTAGAAAATTTGTGAACTCGCCTTCATGATGTAGCTTGATGGTAAATAGTGTAGGATGTCCATCTTCAAGACAAGAGCAAAAAACAAAATATAGAAGTGATGATTTCACCAAAAAAAAAATCAAGTAAATGAGCAACAACAAAATTACATACCATAAACCACCCTTGGGTTGAATGACGTGCTTGACAACCTTAAGTGTCACATTGATATATGCATTCACCACGAAAGTCGCCTGATCTAAGCTAACAACCTTGGTAATCAGATAAGGGTTCTTGATCCTTAGTCAATGACGAGGGAAATTGAATCGAATCACATTTATTAAGGAGTATAAATACGATTGAGGCTCGATATTATCTGTATGGCGCTAATTACATACGCAATTCTCTTTTATTAATATTAAATAAGGGGAATAAATAAGGAATGACCAAAATACCACCAATTTGACAAGTCAAACATATCTTAACGGGGGGAAGTAGGCGGAGGTTAACTCTTTGGATTAAACTCATAACAAAATAAAAACTTTAGACCTGTAGTACTAGTCCAAACTTTTTTGGAAAAAAAAAACAAATTTAAGCAAACTAAGACTATTAGTGCAGTTGAGTCTAAGACTATCAGTTGAGTCTATATTATATGCGCTTGACCCAATATTTGTAAATCAATATGTGCCTAAAATAGCCGTTCCAAAAAATGAATAAAAAGAAATTCCGTAATGGGCCTAATGGCCAACAGCCCAATACTTGTTTTTTTAAATAATTTCATTGCGCATTTTACAAGAATTAAAAGTCTAAACTAGAAGCAATAACCCTTTATCAATCATAATTTAGTATATACTCTGGATTTCGTCAAAATTTAGCATATACATTTGTAGTTCATCATAATTTTCTGTAATCATATTGTAAAATTACGTCTTTTTTTTATACTAAATTAATGTAATGTTTAGTATAACATTTCAAATAACCTGGACCATGTAACATACCATTTTATAGATGAAAAACGTTTATGGTACTCATCATACATCCTTATAGCATCAGTATGTATGAACAAACAAATTGAACGTTGGTTGTGGAACTAGTCGGTAGGATGCGTAAAAGGTAACATTCACCCTTTTTTGTATATTAAAAAAAGTCTGACAATCGGACATCATTATAATCATAAATAGAATCTCACAGTTTCAATTTTTAGTATGTTTAAAATGTAAATTTATGTTATTTTTTTTATTTTTATTTTATTTATTATTATTTTTTTCGATCACCATGGTGAATAGTGTTATAAACAACCAATCTAGCCATGTGTTGAGAAACATAATATGGAATAAGGTATTGTACTTTGTAAACAAAGATAAGAATAAAGAGCTTTTGAAGAATTTAAAGTTTTAATCTGAAGTTCTTACAAAATCAACGACTTGTTAGATATTTGGAGATCATAATTTACACAAACTTGATAAACTTTGACTCGATTGACTTGTTATTAATATTATGATAAAGGCTCCACCTTTGTATGATGTTATCGATGTACACACATTAAATTTGATTTTTGAAAGAAAGAAGTAGCAGCCCATATTTGATAAAACTTTCTTTCGGAGCCACCATTGTTCAAACAACAATCAAATGACCTTATTTAATGACAGAGAGTCGTCATTTTCTTTGTTTAGAGTAGTTTTAATTTTTTCAATGTTGCTGTTTTGGTGGGTTTCTGTACTTCGATCATTTTGCCCTTATTAATTTGTTTTTTTTAATCGTATGCTGTTATTCCTCTATATATTTTATTTTTCTTGTGCGTTGTACTATTTCTTTCTAGTTTCCCGCTGATGTTTATTTATTAAAATATTTATCGTTCGTAAAAAAACTATTAAAAATTTAAACACCATTTTATTATTTCGAAAAAAACTTCAATTCCAGTTATTTAGTTGTTTAATGGTCATATGTCACTTTCGGATACAAGGTGAATCTGTATATCTATGTTTTGAATTACACCATACATGATATACCCTAAATTCTTAATTGGTTTAAACTAGGGTGACAGTACCCTTGTTTTGAGGGGTCCTAATCTATAAATGTTTGATTAGGCAGGGTTTATATTTGTAATTTTTTTTTAAATATGTGGACCTGTACTATAAAGAAAATCTACAAATGGATGGTTTTTGTAATTTATTTTTTAACGTATGAAACAAATCTTATAATATATGAAAATCTCAAACACATGGATCGCTTTTTTATATAAAAAAGTATATATACATTGATTTTTTTTTGTAAACTATATGGACAATTTTTATAATTTATTTTCGGAAAATTTCCAGAAAAGTTCTAAAATTTTAGTCTAATTTATAAAAAAAGTCTCAAACTAAATTTTATTTACAGAAAAGCACATAATACCAGTTAAAACTTCGAAAAAACCCTTTTCGGCCGGTTTCGCAGATTTTGCCGGTATTCTGTCTTCTTTGTTAGTTTGTTCAAAATTTTGGGACTTTTCCAAAAATTACATGATAACCAAAATATTAGAACTTTTTTGAAAATTACCATGAAATTAATGAATATTATTATTAACAAATCATTTATAAACATAAAAAATATTTTTATTATAAAAAAAGAAAATACATTTGTTGCTAATTTCTAGGAATAAATTAGTGGTCTAATTTTTTAATGTAATTTAGTTAGCATTCCTCAAACTCTCTACGTTCTTCCTATGCATTGTTGTGTGTATGGTGGTGAGGTGAATTTAGTTATTAGTATTCCTCTAATGTTGGTGTTGCTTTTATGTTGTTTAACCTAACTACCAACCAACATGCATACCTTACATGTTAACAACCATTGGCTAACACACATCTATAAAATGTGAAAAGTGAACCGTGAATGATAATTTATATGAAACAAGTGAAGGGTCATTATCTATTTAAATTGTCATTCAAAGTTTACTTTTCACTCTCGATAGATGTGTGTATTTTTATGGTTGTTACCAGGTAATGTTTGGAGGTTAGGTGGTCGTTAGGTTAAAGAACATAATAAAAGATCTATATGTTCGTATAATGATATTTTTTGATAACACGTGATCATATAGCATCATGCCTAATAGCAAGTAGACACTTATTGATTGTGTATTAATAAATATTATCAACTCTTGTATTGGTCACGCCTAACAAAGTACTTCTCACTATGACATCCACAACGATGCATAGGAAGAACATAGAAACTTTGAAGTGGTCAACAAACAATAAAGAAGTACATAGTCAACCATTCTATTCCTAGAAATTAGCAACAAATGCATTTCCTTTGTTTACAATAAAAAAATGTATGTTTATAAATGATTTGTTAATAATAATATTCATTAATTCCATAATAATTTTCAAAAAAGTCCCAATATTTTGGTTATCGGGTAATTTTCAGAAAAGTCCTAATATTTTGAGCAAACTAACGAAAAAGGACAGAATACCGGCTAAATCTACGAAACCGGCCAAAAAGGGTTTTTTCGAAGTTTTAGCCGGTATTCGGTGCTTTTCTGTAAACAAAAAATAGTTCGAGACTTTTTCATAAATTAGACTAAAATTTTAGGATTTTTCTAGAGATTTCCCTTTATTTTCTATATAGAAATCAAACCTACTAATATGTAACATTTTTATGGCCAAAGTATGAAACTTAAAATACAAAACTGTAAAAATGGTCCATGTGGTAAACATTTTTTCCAGGTTTTGGTCCAAACCCCAATGTTTTTGGATTG